>NW_026047617.1:18644423-20081894 GCF_023864345.2 Schistocerca serialis cubense
GTCCAAGGGATAGAGTACACCTGAAGTGAAGCATCGGAATCTATAACTAGTGTCACAAAAATGGTTCAAAACATAGACAGTAGGAAGAGTCAGTCTTCTTGTACTTAAGTCGGCATTGTGCCTTTTTCTATTTAATTCGGATGCAATTTCTGTGTTTCATCGTCAATAGGAATGTCCAAGGGATACAGTAAACCTGGAGGGAAGCACCGGAATCCATAACTAGTGTCACAGGAATGGTTCAAATCATAGACAGTAGGAAGAGTCAATCTTCTTGTACTTAAGTCGGCATTGTGCCTTTTGTTTTTAATTCCGATGCAATTTCTGTGTTTGATCGTCAATAAGAAGGTCCAAGGGATACAGTAAACCTGGAGTGCACTACCGGAATCTATAACTAGTGTCACAGGAATGGTTCAAAACATAGACAGTAGGAAGAGTCAATCTTCTTGTATTTAAGTCGGCATTGTGCCTTTTGTATTTAATTCCGATGCAATTTCTGTGTTTCATCGTCAATAAGAAGGTCAGAGGGATACAGTAAGCCTGAAGTGAAGCATCGGAATCTATAACTAGTGTCACAGGAATGGTTCAACATAGACAGTAGGATGAGTCAGTCTTCTTGTACTTAAGTCGGCATTGTGCCTTTTCAATTTAATTCCGATGCAACTTCTGTGTTTCATCGTCAATAAGAAGGTCCAAGGGATACAGTAAACCTGGAGTGAAGCACCGGAATCTCTAACTAGTGTCACAGGAATGGTTCAAAACATAGACAGTAGGTAGAGTCATTCTTGTTGTAGTTAAGTCGGCATTGTGCCATTTGTATTTAATTCCGAATCAATTTCTGTGTTTCATCGTCAATACGGAGGTCTGAGGGATACAGCAAACCTGAAGTGAAGCATCGGAATCTATAACTAGTGTCACAGGAATGGTTCAAACATAGACAGTAAGAAGAGTCGGTCTTCTTGTACTTTAGTCGGCATTGTGCCTTTTCTATTTAATTCCGATGCTATTTCTGTATTTCATCGTCAATAAGAAGGTCCAAGGGATACAGTACACCTGAAGTGAAGCATCCGAATCTATAACTAGTGTCACAGGAATGGTTCAAAACATAGACAGTAGGAAGAGTCAGTCTTCTTGTACTTAAGTCGGCATTGTGCCTTTTGTATTTAATTCCGATGCTATTTCTGTATTTCATCGTCAATAAGAAGATCCAAGAGATACAGTACACCTGAAGTGAAGCATCCGAGTCAATAACTAGTGTCACAGGAATGGTTCAACATAGACAGTAGGAAGAGTCTGTCTTCTTGTACTTAAGTCGGCATTGTGCCTTTTCAATTTAATTCCGATGCAACTTCTGTGTTTCATCGTCAATAAGAAGGTCCAAGGGATACAGTAAACCTGGAGTGAAGCACCGGAATCTATAACTAGTGTCACAGGAATGGTTCAAAACATAGACAGTAGGTAGAGTCAATCTTCCTGTAGTTAAGTCGGCATTGTGCCTTTTGTATTTAATTCCGATGCAATTTCTGTGTTTCATCGTCAATACGAAGGTCTGAGGGATACAGCAAACCTGAAGTGAAGCATCGGAATCTATAACTAGTGTCACAGGAATGGTTCAAACATAGACAGTAAGAAGAGTCAGTCTTCTTGTACTTTAGTCGGCATTGTGCCTTTTCTATTTAATTCCGATGCTATTTCTGTATTTCATCGTCAATAAGCAGGTCCAAGGGATACAGTACACCTGAAGTGAAGCATCCGAATCTATAACTAGTGTCACAGGAATGGTTCAAAACATAGACAGTAGGAAGAATCAGTCTTCTTGTACTTAAGTCGGCATTGTGCCTTTTCTATTTAATTCCGATGCAATTTCTGTGTTTCATCGTCAATAAGAAGGTCCAAGGGATACAGTAAACCTGGAGTGAAGCACCGGAATCTATAACTAGTGTCCCAGGAATGGTTCAAATCATAGACAGTAGGAAGAGTCAATCTTGTTGTAGTTAAGTCGGCATTGTGCCTTTTGTATTTAATTCCGATGCAATTTCTGTGTTTCATCGTCAATAAGAAGGTTAGAGGGATACAGTAAACCTGAAGTGAAGGATCGGAATCTATAACTAGTGTCACAGGATTGGTTCAAAGCATAGACAGTAGGAAGAGTCAGTCTTATTGTACTTAAGTCGGTATTGTGCCTTTAGTATTTTATTCCGATGCAATTTCTGTGTTTCATCGTCAATAAGAAGGTCTGAGGGATTCAGAAAACCTGAAGTGAAGCATCGGAATCTATAACTAGTGTCACAGGAATGGTTCAAAACATAGACAGTAAGAAGAGTCAGTCTTCTTGTACTTAAGTCGGCATTGTGCCTTTTGTATTTAATTCCGATGCTATTTCTGTATTTCATCGTCAATAAGAAGATCCAAGAGATACAGTACACCTGAAGTGAAGCATCCGAATCAATAACTAGTGTCACAGGAATGGTTCAACATAGACAGTAGGAAGAGTCAGTCTTCTTGTACTTAAGTCGGCATTGTGCCTTTTCAATTTAATTCCGATGCAACTTCTGTGTTTCATCGTCAATAAGAAGGTCCAAGGGATACAGTAAACCTGGAGTGAAGCACCGGAATCTATAACTAGTGTCACAGGAATGGTTCAAAACATAGACAGTAGGTAGAGTCAATCTTCTTGTAGTTAAGTCGGCATTGTGCCTTTTGTATTTAATTCCGATGCAATTTCTGTGTTTCATCGTCAATACGAAGGTATGAGGGATACAGCAAACCTGAAGTGAAGCATCGGAATCTATAACTAGTGTCACAGGAATGGTTCAAACATAGACAGTAAGAAGAGTCAGTCTTCTTGTACTTTAGTCGGCATTGTGCCTTTTCTATTTAATTCCGATGCTATTTCTGTATTTCATCGTCAATAAGCAGGTCCAAGGGATACAGTACACCTGAAGTGAAGCATCCGAATCTATAACTAGTGTCACAGGAATGGTTCAAAACATAGACAGTAGGAAGAGTCAGTCTTCTTGTACTTAAGTCGGCATTGTGCCTTTTCTATTTAATTCCGATGCAATTTCTGTGTTTCATCGTCAATAAGAAGGTCCAAGGGATACAGTAAACCTGGAGTGAAGCACCGGAATCTATAACTAGTGTCACAGGAATGGTTCAAATCATAGACAGTAGGAGGAGTCAATCTTGTTGTAGTTAAGTCGGCATTGTGCCTTTTGTATTTAATTCCGATGCAATTTCTGTGTTTCATCGTCAATAAGAAGGTTAGAGGGATACAGTAAACCTGAAGTGAAGGATCGGAATCTATAACTAGTGTCACAGGATTGGTTCAAAGCATAGACAGTAGGAAGAGTCAGTCTTATTGTACTTAAGTCGGTATTGTGCCTTTAGTATTTTATTCCGATGCAATTTCTGTGTTTCATCGTCAATGAGAAGGTCTGAGGGATTCAGAAAACCTGAAGTGAAGCATCGGAATCTATAACTAGTGTCACAGGAATGGTTCAAAACATAGACAGTAAGAAGAGTCAGTCCTCTTGTACTTATGTTGACATTGTCCCTTTTGTATTTAATTCCGATGCTATTTCTGTATTTCATCGTCAATAAGAAGGTCCAAGGGATACAGTAAACCTGAAGTGAAGCATCGGAAACTATAACTAGTGTCACAGGAATGGTTCAAAACATAGACAGTAAGAAGAGTCAGTCTTCTTGTACTTAAGTCGGCATTGTGCCTTTTCTATTTAATTCCGATGCTATTTCTGTATTTCATCGTCAATAAGAAGGTCCAAGGGATAGAGTACACCTGAAGTGAAGCATCGGAATCTATAACTAGTGTCACAAAAATGGTTCAAAACATAGACAGTAGGAAGAGTCAGTCTTCTTGTACTTAAGTCGGCATTGTGCCTTTTTCTATTTAATTCGGATGCAATTTCTGTGTTTCATCGTCAATAAGAAGGTCCAAGGGATACAGTAAACCTGGAGGGAAGCACCGGAATCCATAACTAGTGTCACAGGAATGGTTCAAATCATAGACAGTAGGAAGAGTCAATCTTCTAGTACTTAAGTCGGCATTGTGCCTTTTGTTTTTAATTCCGATGCAATTTCTGTGTTTGATCGTCAATAAGAAGGTCCAAGGGATACAGTAAACCTGGAGTGCACTACCGGAATCTATAACTAGTGTCACAGGAATGGTTCAAAACATAGACAGTAGGAAGAGTCAATCTTCTTGTATTTAAGTCGGCATTGTGCCTTTTGTATTTAATTCCGATGCAATTTCTGTGTTTCATCGTCAATAAGAAGGTCAGAGGGATACAGTAAGCCTGAAGTGAAGCATCGGAATCTATAACTAGTGTCACAGGAATGGTTCAACATAGACAGTAGGATGAGTCAGTCTTCTTGTACTTAAGTCGGCATTGTGCCTTTTCAATTTAATTCCGATGCAACTTCTGTGTTTCATCGTCAATAAGAAGGTCCAAGGGATACAGTAAACCTGGAGTGAAGCACCGGAATCTCTAACTAGTGTCACAGGAATGGTTCAAAACATAGACAGTAGGTAGAGTCATTCTTGTTGTAGTTAAGTCGGCATTGTGCCATTTGTATTTAATTCCGAATCAATTTCTGTGTTTCATCGTCAATACGGAGGTCTGAGGGATACAGCAAACCTGAAGTGAAGCATCGGAATCTATAACTAGTGTCACAGGAATGGTTCAAACATAGACAGTAAGAAGAGTCGGTCTTCTTGTACTTTAGTCGGCATTGTGCCTTTTCTATTTAATTCCGATGCTATTTCTGTATTTCATCGTCAATAAGAAGGTCCAAGGGATACAGTACACCTGAAGTGAAGCATCCGAATCTATAACTAGTGTCACAGGAATGGTTCAAAACATAGACAGTAGGAAGAGTCAGTCTTCTTGTACTTAAGTCGGCATTGTGCCTTTTGTATTTAATTCCGATGCTATTTCTGTATTTCATCGTCAATAAGAAGATCCAAGAGATACAGTACACCTGAAGTGAAGCATCCGAATCAATAACTAGTGTCACAGGAATGGTTCAACATAGACAGTAGGAAGAGTCTGTCTTCTTGTACTTAAGTCGGCATTGTGCCTTTTCAATTTAATTCCGATGCAACTTCTGTGTTTCATCGTCAATAAGAAGGTCCAAGGGATACAGTAAACCTGGAGTGAAGCACCGGAATCTATAACTAGTGTCACAGGAATGGTTCAAAACATAGACAGTAGGTAGAGTCAATCTTCCTGTAGTTAAGTCGGCATTGTGCCTTTTGTATTTAATTCCGATGCAATTTCTGTGTTTCATCGTCAATACGAAGGTCTGAGGGATACAGCAAACCTGAAGTGAAGCATCGGAATCTATGACTAGTGTCACAGGAATGGTTCAAACATAGACAGTAAGAAGAGTCAGTCTTCTTGTACTTTAGTCGGCATTGTGCCTTTTCTATTTAATTCCGATGCTATTTCTGTATTTCATCGGCAATAAGCAGGTCCAAGGGATACAGTACACCTGAAGTGAAGCATCCGAATCTATAACTAGTGTCACAGGAATGGTTCAAAACATAGACAGTAGGAAGAATCAGTCTTCTTGTACTTAAGTCGGCATTGTGCCTTTTCTATTTAATTCCGATGCAATTTCTGTGTTTCATCGTCAATAAGAAGGTCCAAGGGATACAGTAAACCTGGAGTGAAGCACCGGAATCTATAACTAGTGTCCCAGGAATGGTTCAAATCATAGACAGTAGGAAGAGTCAATCTTGTTGTAGTTAAGTCGGCATTGTGCCTTTTGTATTTAATTCCGATGCAATTTCTGTGTTTCATCGTCAATAAGAAGGTTAGAGGGATACAGTAAACCTGAAGTGAAGGATCGGAATCTATAACTAGTGTCACAGGATTGGTTCAAAGCATAGACAGTAGGAAGAGTCAGTCTTATTGTACTTAAGTCGGTATTGTGCCTTTAGTATTTTATTCCGATGCAATTTCTGTGTTTCATCGTCAATAAGAAGGTCTGAGGGATTCAGAAAACCTGAAGTGAAGCATCGGAATCTATAACTAGTGTCACAGGAATGGTTCAAAACATAGACAGTAAGAAGAGTCAGTCTTCTTGTACTTAAGTCGGCATTGTACCTTTTCTATTTAATTCCGATGCTATTTCTGTATTTCATCGTCAGTAAGAAGGTCCAAGGGATACAGTAAACCTGAATTGAAGCATCGGAAACTATAACTAGTGTCACAGGAATGGTTCAAAACATAGACAGTAAGAAGAGTCAGACTTCTTGTACTTAAGTCGGCATTGTGCCTTTTTCTATTTAATTCCGATGCAATTTCTGTGTTTCATCGTCAATACGGAGGTCTGAGGGATACAGCAAACCTGAAGTGAAGCATCGGAATCTATAACTAGTGTCACAGGAATGGTTATACATAGACAGTAAGATGAGTCAGTCTTCTTGTACTTAAGTTGGCATTGTGCATTTGGTATTAAATTACGATGCTATTTCTGTATTTCATCGTCAATAAGAAGATCCAAGGGATACAGTACACCTGATGTGAAGCATCCGAATCAATAACTAGTGTCACAGGAATGGTTCAAACATAGGCAGTAGGAAGAGTCAGTCTTCTTGTACTTAAGTCGGCATGGTGCCTTTTCTATTTAGCTCCGATGCAAATTCTGTGTTTCATCGTCAATAAGAAGGTACAAGGGATACAGTAAACCTGGAGTGAAGAACCGGAATCTATAACTAGAGTCACAGGAATGGTTCAAAACATAGACAGTAGGTAGAGTCAATCTTCTTGTAGTTAAGTCGGCATTGTGCCTTTTGTATTTAATTCCGATGCAATCTCTGTGTTTCATCGTCAATAAGAAGGTCAGAGGGATACAGTAAACCTGAAGTGAAACATCGGAATCTATAACTAGTGTCACAGGAATGGTTCAAAGCATAAACAGTAGGAAGAGTCAGTCATATTGTACTTAAGTCGGCATTGTGCCTTTTGTATTTTATTCCTATGCAATTTCTGTGTTTCATCGTCAATAAGAAGGTCAGAGGGATACAGTAAGCCTGAAGTGAAGCATCGGAATCTATAACTAGTGTCACAGGAATGGTTCAAACATAGACAGTAAGATGATTCAGTCTTCTTGTACTTAAGTTGGCATTGTGCCTTTTGTATTTAATTCCGATGCTATTTCTGTATTTCATCGTCAATAAGAAGATCCAAGAGATACAGTACACCTGGAGTGAAGCATCCGAATCAATAACTAGTGTCACAGGAATGGTTGAACATAGACAGTAGGAAGAGTCAGTCTTCTTGTATTTAAGTCGGCATTGTGCCTTTTCAATTTAATTCCGATGCAACTTCTGTGTTTCATCGTCAATAAGAAGGTCCAAGGGATACAGTAAACCTGGAGTGAAGCACCGGAATCTATAACTAGTGTCACAGGAATGGTTCAAATCATAGACAGTAGGTAGAGTCAATCTTCCTTTAGTTAAGTCGGCATTGTGCCTTTTGTATTTAATTCCGATGCAATTTCTGTGTTTCATCGTCAATACGAAGGTCTGAGGGATACAGCAAACCTGAAGTGAAGCATCGGAATCTATAACTAGTGTCACAGGAATGGTTCAAACATAGACAGTAAGAAGAGTCAGTCTTCTTGTACTTTAGTCGGCATTGTGCCTTTTCTATTTAATTCCGATGCTATTTCTGTATTTCATCGTCAATAAGAAGGTCCAAGGGATACAGTACACCTGAAGTGAAGCATCCGAATCTATAACTAGTGTCACAGGAATGGTTCAAAATATAGACAGTAGGAAGAGTCAGTCTTCTTGTACTTAAGTCGGCATTGTGCCTTTTTCTATTTAATTCCGATGCAATTTCTGTGTTTCATCGTCAATAAGAAGGTCCAAGGGATACAGTAAACCTGGAGGGAAGCACCGGAATCCATAACTAGTGTCACAGGAATGGTTCAAAACATAGACAGTAGGAAGAGTCAATCTTCTTGTACTTAAGTCGGCATTGTGCCTTTTGTATTTAATTCCGATGCAATTTCTGTGTTTCATCGTCAATAAGAAAGTCCAAGGGATACAGTAAACCTGGAGTGAAGCACCGGAATCTGTAACTAGTGTCACAGGAATGGTTCAAACATAGACAGTAAGATGAGTCAGTCTTCTTGTACTTAAGTTGGCATTGTGCCTTTTGTATTTAATTCCGATGCAATTTCTGTGTTTCATCGTCAATACGAAGGTCTGAGGGATACAGTAAACCTGGAGTGAAGCACCGGAATCTATAACTAGTGTCACAGGAATGGTTCAAAACATAGACAGTAGGAAGAGTCAATATTCTTGTAGTTAAGTCGGCATTGTGCCTTTTGTATTTAATTCCGATGCAATTTCTGTGTTTCATCGTCAATAAGAAGGTCAGAGGAATACAGTAAACCTGAAGTGAAGCATCGGAACCTGTAACTAGTGTCACAGGATTGGTTCAAAGCATAGACAGTAGGATGAGTCAGTCTTATTGTACTTAAGTCGGTATTGTGCCTTTTGTATTTTATTACGATGGAATTTCTGTGTTTCATCGTCGATAAGAAGGTCTGAGGGATTCAGAAAACCTGAAGTGAAGCATCGGAATCTATAACTAGTGTCACAGGAATGGTTCAAAACATAGACAGTAAGAAGAGTCAGTCTTCTTGTACTTAAGTCGGCATTGTGCCTTTTCTATTTAATTCCGATGCTATTTCTGTATTTCATCGTCAACAAGAAGGTCCAAGGTATACAGTAAACCTGAAGTGAAGCATCGGAATCTATAACTAGTGTCACAGGAATGGTTCAACATAGACAGTAGGAAGAGTCAGTCTTCTTGTACTTAAGACGGCATTGTGCCTTTTCAATTTAATTCCGATGCAACTTCTGTGTTTCATCGTCAATAAGAAGTTCCAAGGGATACAGTAAACCTGGAGTGAAGCACCGGAATCTATAACTAGTGTCACAGGAATGGTTCAAAACATAGACAGTAGGTAGAGTCAATCTTCTTGTAGTTAAGTCGGCATTGTGCCTATTGTATTTAATTCCGATGCAATATCTGTGTTTCATCGTCAATACGAAGGTCTGAGGGATACAGCAAACCTGAAGTGAAGCATCGGAATGTATTACTAGTGTCACAGGAATGGTTCAAACATAGACAGTAAGAAGAGTCAGTCTTCTTGTACTTTAGTCGGCATTGTGCCTTTTCTATTTAATTCCGATGCTATTTCTGTATTTCATCGCCAATAAGAAGGACCAAGGGATACAGTACACCTGAAGTGAAGCATCCGAATCTATAACTAGTGTCACAGGAATGGTTCAAAACATAGACAGTAGGAAGAGTCAGTCTTCTTGTACTTAAGTCGGCATTGTGCCTTTTCTATTTAATTCCGATGCAATTTCTGTGTTTCATCGTCAATAAGAAGGTCCAAGGGATACAGTAAGCCTGGAGTGAAGCACCGGAATCTATAACTAGTGTCACAGGAATGGTTCAAAACATAGACAGTAGGAAGAGTCAATCTTCTTGTAGTTAAGTCGGCATTGTGCCTTTTGTATTTAATTCCGATGCAAATTCTGTGTTTCATCGTCAATAAGAAGGTTAGAGGGATACAGTAAACCTGAAATGAAGCATCGGAATCTATAACTAGTGTCACAGGATTGGTTCAAAGCATAGACAGTAGGAAGAGTCAGTCTTATTGTACTTAAGTCTGTATTGTGCCTTTAGTATTTTATTCCGATGCAATTTCTGTGTTTCATCGTCAATAAGAAGGTCTGAGGGATTCAGAAAACCTGAAGTGAAGCATCGGAATCTATAACTAGTGTCACAGGAATGGTTCAAAACATAGACAGTAAGAAGAGTCAGTCTTCTTGTACTTAAGTCGGCATTGTGCCTTTTCTATTTAATTCCGATGCTATTTGTGTATTTCATCGTCAATTAGAAGGTCCAAGGGATACAGTAAACCTGAAGTGAAGCATCGGAAACTATAACTAGTGTCACAGGAATGGTTCAAAACATAGACAGTAAGAAGAGTCAGTCTTCTTGTACTTAAGTCGGCATTGTGCCTTTTTCTATTTAATTCCGATGCAATTTCTGTGTTTCATCGTCAATAAGAAGGTCCAAGGGATACAGTAAACCTGGAGGGAAGCAACGGAATCCATAACTAGTGTCACAGGAATGGTTCAAATCATAGACAGTAGGAAGAGTCATTCTTCTTGTAGTTAAGTCGGCATTGTGCCTTTTGTATTTAATTCCGATGGAATTTCTGTATTTCATCGGCAATAAGAAGGTCCAAGGGATAGAGTACACCTGAAGTGAAGCATCGGAATCTATAACTAGTGTCACAAAAATGGTTCAAAACATAGACAGTAGGAAGAGTCAGTCTTCTTGTACTTAAGTCGGCATTGTGCCTTTTTCTATTTAATTCGGATGCAATTTCTGTGTTTCATCGTCAATAAGAAGGTCCAAGGGGTACAGTAAACCTGGAGGGAAGCACCGGAATCCATAACTAGTGTCACAGGAATGGTTCAAATCATAGACAGTAGGAAGAGTCAATCTTCTTGTACTTAAGTCGGCATTGTGCCTTTTGTTTTTAATTCCGATGCAATTTCTGTGTTTGATCGTCAATAAGAAGGTCCAAGGGATACAGTAAACCTGGAGTGCACTACCGGAATCTATAACTAGTGTCACAGGAATGGTTCAAAACATAGACAGTAGGAAGAGTCAGTCTTCTTGTACTTAAGTCGGCATTGTGCCTTTTTCTATTTAATTCGGATGCAATTTCTGTGTTTCATCGTCAATAAGAAGGTCCAAGGGATACAGTAAACCTGGAGGGAAGCACCGGAATCCATAACTAGTGTCACAGGAATGGTTCAAATCATAGACAGTAGGAAGAGTCAATCTTCTTGTACTTAAGTTGGCATTGTGCCTTTTGTTTTTAATTCCGATGCAATTTATGTGTTTGATCGTCAATAAGAAGGTCTAAGGGATACAGTAAACCTGGAGTGCACTACCGGAATCTATAACTAGTGTCACAGGAATGGTTCAAAACATAGACAATAGGAAGAGTCAATCTTCTTGTATTTAAGTCGGCATTGTGCCTTTTGTATTTAATTCCGATGCAATTTCTGTGTTTCATCGTCAATAAGAAGGTCAGAGGGATACAGTAAGCCTGAAGTGAAGCATCGGAATCTATAACTAGTGTCACAGGAATGGTTCAAACATAGACAGTAAGATGAGTCAGTCTTCTTGTACTTAAGTTGGCATTGTGCCTTTTGTATTTAATTCCGATGCTATTTCTGTATTTCATCGTCAATAAGAAGATCCAAGAGGTACAGTACACCTGAAGTGAAGCATCCGAATTAATAACTAGTGTCACAGGAATGGTTCAACATAGACAGTAGGAAGAGTCAGTCTTCTTGTCCTTAAGTCGGCATTGTGCCTTTTCAATTTAATTCCGATGCAACTTCTGTGTTTCATCGTCAATAAGAAGGTCCAAGGGATTCAGTAAACCTGGAGTGATGCACCGGAATCTCTAACTAGTGTCACAGGAATGGTTCAAAACATAGACAGTAGGTAGAGTCAATCTTGTTGTAGTTAAGTCGGCATTGTGCCATTTGTATTTAATTCCGAATCAATTTCTGTGTTTCATCGTCAATACGGAGGTCTGAGGGATACAGCAAACCTGAAGTGAAGCATCGGAATCTATAACTAGTGTCACAGGAATGGTTCAAACATAGACAGTAAGAAGAGTCGGTCTTCTTGTACTTTAGTCGGCATTGTGCCTTTTCTATTTAATTCCGATGCTATTTCTGTATTTCATCGTCAATAAGAAGGTCCAAGGGATACAGTACACCTGTAGTGAAGCATCCGAATCTATAACTAGTGTCACAGGAATGGTTCAAAACATAGACAGTAGGAAGAGTCAGTCTTCTTGTACTTAAGTCGGCATTGTGCCTTTTGTATTTAATTCCGATACTATTTCTGTATTTCATCGTCAATAAGAAGATCCAAGAGATACAGTACACCTGAAGTGAAGCATCCGAATCAATAACTAGTGTCACAGGAATGGTTCAACATAGACAGTAGGAAGAGTCTGTCTTCTTGTACTTAAGTCGGCATTGTGCCTTTTCAATTTAATTCCGATGCAACTTCTGTGTTTCATCGTCAATATGAAGGTCCAAGGGATACAGTAAACCTGGAGTGAAGCACCGGAATCTATAACTAGTGTCACAGGAAGGGTCAAAACATAGACAGTAGGTAGAGTCAATCTTCTTGTAGTTAAGTCGGCATTGTGCCTTTTGTATTTAATTCCGATGCAATTTCTGTGTTTCATCGTCAATACGAAGGTCTGAGGGATACAGCAAACCTGAAGTGAAGCATCGGAATCTATAACTAGTGTCACAGGAATGGTTCAAACATAGACAGTAAGAAGAGCCAGTCTTCTTGTACTTTAGTCGGCATTGTGCCTTTTCTATTTAATTCCGATGCTATTTCTGTATTTCATCGTCAATAAGCAGGTCCAAGGGATACAGTACACCTGAAGTGAAGCATCCTAATCTATAACTAGTGTCACAGGAATGGTTCAAAACATAGACAGTAGGAAGAGTCAGTCTTCTTGTACTTAAGTCGGCATTGTGCCTTTTCTATTTAATTCCGATGCAATTTCTGTGTTTCATCGTCAATAAGAAGGTCCAAGGGATACAGTAAACCTGGAGTGAAGCACCGGAATCTATAACTAGTGTCACAGGAATGGTTCAAATCATAGACAGTAGGAAGAGTCAATCTTGTTGTAGTTAAGTCGGCATTGTGCCTTTTGTATTTAATTCCGATGCAATTTCTGTGTTTCATCGTCAATAAGAAGGTTAGAGGGATACAGTAAACCTGAAGTGAAGGATCGGAATCTATAACTAGTGTCACAGGATTGGTTCAAAGCATAGACAGTAGGAAGAGTCAGTCTTATTGTACTTAAGTCGGTATTGTGCCTTTAGTATTTTATTCCGATGCAATTTCTGTGTTTCATCGTCAATAAGAAGGTCTGAGGGATTCAGAAAACCTGAAGTGAAGCATCGGAATCTATAACTAGTGTCACAGGAATGGTTCAAAACATAGACAGTAAGAAGAGTCAGTCTTCTTGTACTTAAGTCGGCATTGTACCTTTTCTATTTAATTCCGATGCTATTTCTGTATTTCATCGTCAATAAGAAGGTCCAAGGGATACAGTAAACCTGAAGTGAAGCATCGGAAACTATAACTAGTGTCACAGGAATGGTTCAAAACATAGACAGTAAGAAGAGTCAGACTTCTTGTACTTCAGTCGGCATTGTGCCTTTTTCTATTTAATTCCGATGCAATTTCTGTGTTTCATCGTCAATAAGAAGGTCCAAGGGATACAGTAAACCTGGAGGGAAGCACCGGAATCCATAACTAGTGTCACAGGAATGGTTCAAATCATAGACAGTAGGAAGAGTCATTCTTCTTGTACTTAAGTGAGCATTGTGCCTTTTGTATTTAATTCCGATGCAATTTCTGTGTTTCATCGTCAATAAGAAAGTCTAAGGGATACAGTAAACCTGGAGTGAAGCACCGGAATCTATAACTAGTGTCACAGGAATGGTTCAAAACACAGACAGTAGGAAGATTCAATCTTCTTGTACTTAAGTCGGCATTGTGCCTTTTGTACTTAATTCCGATGCAATTTCTGTGTTTCATCGTCAATAAGAAGGTCAGAGGGATACAGTAAGCCTGAAGTGAAGCATCGGAATCTATAACTAGTGTCACAGGAATGGTTATACATAGACAGTAAGATGAGTCAGTCTTCTTGTACTTAAGTTGGCATTGTGCATTTGGTATTTAATTACGATGCTATTTCTGTATTTCATCGTCAATAAGAAGATCCAAGGGATACAGTACACCTGATGTGAAGCATCCGAATCAATAACTAGTGTCACAGGAATGGTTCAAACATAGGCAGTAGGAAGAGTCAGTCTTCTTGTACTTAAGTCGGCATGGTGCCTTTTCTATTTAGCTCCGATGCAATTTCTGTGTTTCATCGTCAATAAGAATGTACAAGGGATACAGTAAACCTGGAGTGAAGAACCGGAATCTATAACTAGAGTCACAGGAATGGTTCAAAACATAGACAGTATGTAGAGTCAATCTTCTTGTAGTTAAGTCTGCATTGTGCCTTTTGTATTTAATTCCGATGCAATTTCTGTGTTTTATCGTCAATAAGAAGGTCAGAGGGATACAGTAAACCTGAAGTGAAACATCGGAATCTATAACTAGTGTCACAGGAATGGTTCAAAGCATAAACAGTAGGAAGAGTCAGTCATATTGTACTTAAGTCGGCATTGTGCCTTTTGTATTTTATTCCGATGCAATTTCTGTGTTTCATCGTCAATAAGAAGGTCAGAGGGATACAGTAAGCCTGAAGTGAAGCATCGGAATCTATAACTAGTGTCACAGGAATGGTTCAAACATAGACAGTAAGATGATTCAGTCTTCTTGTACTTAAGTTGGCATTGTGCCTTTTGTATTTAATTCCGATGCTATTTCTGTATTTCATCGTCAATAAGAAGATCCAAGAGATACAGTACACCTGGAGTGAAGCATCCGAATCAATAACTAGTGTCACAGGAATGGTTCAACATAGACAGTAGGAAGAGTCAGTCTTCTTGTATTTAAGTCGGCATTGTGCCTTTTCAATTTAATTCCGATGCAACTTCTGTGTTTCATCGTCAATAAGAAGGTCCAAGGGATACAGTAAACCTGGAGTGAAGCACCGGAATCTATAACTAGTGTCACAGGAATGGTTCAAAGCATAGACAGTAGGTAGAGTCAATCTTCTTTTAGTTAAGTCGGCATTGTGCCTTTTGTATTTAATTCCGATGCAATTTCTGTGTTTCATCGTCAATACGAAGGTCTGAGGGATACAGCAAACCTGAAGTGAAGCATCGGAATCTATAACTAGTGTCACAGGAATGGTTCAAACATAGACAGTAAGAAGAGTCAGTCTTCTTGTACTTTAGTCGGCATTGTGCCTTTTCTATTTAATTCCGATGCTATTTCTGTATTTCATCGTCAATAAGAAGGTCCAAGGGATACAGTACACCTGAAGTGAAGCATCCGAATCTATAACTAGTGTCACAGGAATGGTTCAAAACATAGACAGTAGGAAGAGTCAGTCTTCTTGTACTTAAGTCGGCATTGTGCCTTTTTCTATTTAATTCCGATGCAATTTCTGTGTTTCATCGTCAATAAGAAGGTCCAAGGGATACAGTAAACCTGGAGCGAAGCACTGGAATCCATAACTAGTGTCACAGGAATGGTTCAAAACATAGACAGTAGGAAGAGTCAATCTTCTTGTACTTAAGTCGGCATTGTGCCTTTTGTATTTAATTCCGATGCAATTTCTGTGTTTCATCGTCAATAAGAAAGTCCAAGGGATACAGTAAACCTGGAGTGAAGCACCGGAATCTGTAACTAGTGTCACAGGAATAGTTCAAACATAGACAGTAAGATGAGTCAGTCTTCTTGTACTTAAGTTGGCATTGTGCTTTTTGTATTTAATTCCGATGCAATTTCTGTGTTTCATCGTCAATACGAAGGTCTGAGGGATACAGTAAACCTGGAGTGAAGCACCGGAATCTATAACTAGTGTCACAGGAATGGTTCAAAACATAGACAGTAGAAAGAGTCAATATTCTTGTAGTTAAGTCGGCATTGTGCCTTTTGTATTTAATTCCGATGCAATTTCTGTGTTTCATCGTCAATAAGAAGGTCAGAGGAATACAGTAAACCTGAAGTGAAGCATCGGAACCTATAACTAGTGTCACAGGATTGGTTCAAAGCATAGACAGTAGGATGAGTCAGTCTTATTGTACTTAAGTCGGTATTGTGCCTTTTGTATTTTATTCCGATGGAATTTCTGTGTTTCATCGTCAATAAGAAGGTCTGAGGGCTTCAGAAAACCTGAAGTGAAGCATCGGAATCTATAACTAGTGTCCCAGGAATGGTTCAAAACATAGACAGTAAGAAGAGTCAGTCTTCTTGTACTTAAGTCGGCATTGTGCCTTTTCTATTTAATTCCGATGCTATTTCTGTATTTCATCGTCAACAAGAAGGTCCAAGGTATACAGTAAACCTGAAGTGAAGCATCGGAATCTATAACTAGTGTCACAGGAATGGTTCAACATAGACAGTAGGAAGAGTCAGTCTTCTTGTACTTAAGACGGCATTGTGCCTTTTCAATTTAATTCCGATGCAACTTCTGTGTTTCATCGTCAATAAGAAGGTCCAAGGGATACAGTAAACCTGGAGTGAAGCACCGGAATCTATAACTAGTGTCACAGGAATGGTTCAAAACATAGACAGTAGGTAGAGTCAATCTTCTTGTAGTTAAGTCGGCATTGTGCCTTTTGTATTTAATTCCGATGCAATATCTGTGTTTCATCGTCAATACGAAGGTCTGAGGAATACAGCAAACCTGAAGTGAAGCATCGGAATGTATAACTAGTGTCACAGGAATGGTTCAAACATAGACAGTAAGAAGAGTCAGTCTTCTTGTACTTTAGTCGGCATTGTGCCTTTTCTATTTAATTCCGATGCTATTTCTGTATTTCATCGCCAATAAGAAGGTCCAAGGGATACAGTACACCTGAAGTGAAGCATCCGAATCTATAACTAGTGTCACAGGAATGGTTCAAAACATAGACAATAGGAAGAGTCAGTCTTCTTGTACTTAAGTCGGCATTGTGCCTTTTCTATTTAATTCCGATGCAATTTCTGTGTTTCATCGTCAATAAGAAGGTCCAAGGGATACAGTAAACCTGGAGTGAAGCACCGGAATCTATAACTAGTGTCACAGGAATGGTTCAAAACATAGACAGTAGGAAGAGTCAATCTTCTTGTAGTTAAGTCGGCATTGTGCCTTTTGTATTTAATTCCGATGCAAATTCTGTGTTTCATCGTCAATAAGAAGGTTAGAGGGATACAGTAAACCTGAAGTGAAGCATCGGAATCTATAACTAGTGTCACAGGATTGGTTCAAAGCATAGACAGTAGGAAGAGTCAGTCTTATTGTACTTAAGTCTGTATTGTGCCTTTAGTATTTTATTCCGATGCAATTTCTGTGTTTCATCGTCAATAAGAAGGTCTGAGGGATTCAGAAAACCTGAAGTGAAGCATCGGAATCTATAACTAGTGTCACAGGAATGGTTCAAAACATAGACTGTAAGAAGAGTCAGTCTTCTTGTACTTAAGTCGGCATTGTGCCTTTTCTATTTAATTCCGATGCTATTTGTGTATTTCAACGTCAATAAGAAGGTCCAAGGGATACAGTAAACCTGAAGTGAAGCATCGGAAACTATAACTAGTGTCACAGGAATGGTTCAAAACATAGACAGTAAGAAGAGTCAGTCTTCTTGTACTTAAGTCGGCATTGTGCCTTTTTCTATTTAATTCCGATGCAATTTCTGTGTTTCATCGTCAATAAGAAGGTCCAAGGGATACAGTAAACCTGGAGGGAAGCAACGGAATCCATAACTAGTGTCACAGGAATGGTTCAAATCATAGACAGTAGGAAGAGTCATTCTTCTTGTAGTTAAGTCGGCATTGTGCCTTTTGTATTTAATTCCGATGCAATTTCTTTGTTTCATCGTCAATAAGAAGGTCAGAGGGATACAGTAAGCCTGAAGTGAAGCATCGGAATCTATAACTAGTGTCACAGGAATGGTTATACATAGACAGTAAGATGAGTCAGTCTTCTTGTACTTAAGTTGGCATTGTGCATTTTGTATTTAATTCCGATGCTATTTCTGTATTTCATCGTCAACAAGAAGATCCAAGGGATACAGTACACATGATGTGAAGCATCCGAATCAATAACTAGTGTCACAGGAATGGTTCAAACATAGACAGTAGGAAGAGTCAGTCTTCTTGTACTTAAGTCGGCATTGTGCCTTTTTCTATTTAATTCGGATGCAATTTCTGTGTTTCATCGTCAATAAGAAGGTCCAAGGGGTACAGTAAACCTGGAGGGAAGCACCGGAATCCATAACTAGTGTCACAGGAATGGTTCAAATCATAGACAGTAGGAAGAGTCAATCTTCTTGTACTTAAGTCGGCATTGTGCCTTTTGTTTTTAATTCCGATGCAATTTCTGTGTTTGATCGTCAATAAGAAGGTCCAAGGGATACAGTAAACCTGGAGTGCACTACCGGAATCTATAACTAGTGTCACAGGAATGGTTCAAAACATAGACAGTAGGAAGAGTCAGTCTTCTTGTACTTAAGTCGGCATTGTGCCTTTTTCTATTTAATTCGGATGCAATTTCTGTGTTTCATCGTCAATAAGAAGGTCCAAGGGATACAGTAAACCTGGAGGGAAGCACCGGAATCCATAACTTGTGTCACAGGAATGGTTCAAATCATAGACAGTAGGAAGAGTCAATCTTCTTGTACTTAAATTGGCATTGTGCCTTTTGTTTTTAATTCCGATGCAATTTCTGTGTTTGATCGTCAATAAGAAGGTCTAAGGGATACAGTAAACCTGGAGTGCACTACCGGAATCTATAACTAGTGTCACAGGAATGGTTCAAAACATAGACAATAGGAAGAGTCAATCTTCTTGTATTTAAGTCGGCATTGTGCCTTTTGTATTTAATTCCGATGCAATTTCTGTGTTTCATCGTCAATAAGAAGGTCAGAGGGATACAGTAAGCCTGAAGTGAAGCATCGGAATCTATAACTAGTGTCACAGGAATGGTTCAAACATAGACAGTAAGATGAGTCAGTCTTCTTGTACTTAAGTTGGCATTGTGCCTTTTGTATTTAATTCCGATGCTATTTCTGTATTTCATCGTCAATAAGAAGATCCAAGAGGTACAGTACACCTGAAGTGAAGCATCCGAATTAATAACTAGTGTCACAGGAATGGTTCAACATAGACAGTAGGAAGAGTCAGTCTTCTTGTCCTTAAGTCGGCATTGTGCCTTTTCAATTTAATTCCGATGCAACTTCTGTGTTTCATCGTCAATAAGAAGGTCCAAGGGATTCAGTAAACCTGGATTGATGCACCGGAATCTCTAACTAGTGTCACAGGAATGGTTCAAAACATAGACAGTAGGTAGAGTCAATCTTGTTGTAGTTAAGTCGGCATTGTGCCATTTGTATTTAATTCCGAATCAATTTCTGTGTTTCATCGTCAATACGGAGGTCTGAGGGATACAGCAAACCTGAAGTGAAGCATCGGAATCTATAACTAGTGTCACAGGAATGGTTCAAACATAGACAGTAAGAAGAGTCGGTCTTCTTGTACTTTAGTCGGCATTGTGCCTTTTCTATTTAATTCCGATGCTATTTCTGTATTTCATCGTCAAAAAGAAGGTCCAAGGGATACAGTACACCTGAAGTGAAGCATCCGAATCTATAACTAGTGTCACAGGAATGGTTCAAAACATAGACAGTAGGAAGAGTCAGTCTTCTTGTACTTAAGTCGGCATTGTGCCTTTTGTATTTAATTCCGATACTATTTCTGTATTTCATCGTCAATAAGAAGATCCAAGAGATACAGTACACCTGAAGTGAAGCATCCGAATCAATAACTAGTGTCACAGGAATGGTTCAACATAGACAGTAGGAAGAGTCTGTCTTCTTGTACTTAAGTCGGCATTGTGCCTTTTCAATTTAATTCCGATGCAACTTCTGTGTTTCATCGTCAATATGAAGGTCCAAGGGATACAGTAAACCTGGAGTGAAGCACCGGAATCTATAACTAGTGTCACAGGAAGGGTCAAAACATAGACAGTAGGTAGAGTCAATCTTCTTGTAGTTAAGTCGGCATTGTGCCTTTTGTATTTAATTCCGATGCAATTTCTGTGTTTCATCGTCAATACGAAGGTCTGAGGGATACAGCAAACCTGAAGTGAAGCATCGGAATCTATAACTAGTGTCACAGGAATGGTTCAAACATAGACAGTAAGAAGAGTCAGTCTTCTTGTACTTTAGTCGGCATTGTGCCTTTTCTATTTAATTCCGATGCTATTTCTGTATTTCATCGTCAATAAGCAGGTCTAAGGGATACAGTACACCTGAAGTGAAGCATCCGAATCTATAACTAGTGTCACAGGAATGGTTCAAAACATAGACAGTAGGAAGAGTCAGTCTTCTTGTACTTAAGTCGGCATTGTGCCTTTTCTATTTAATTCCGATGCAATTTCTGTGTTTCATCGTCAATAAGAAGGTCCAAGGGATACAGTAAACCTGGAGTGAAGCACCGGAATCTATAACTAGTGTCACAGGAATGGTTCAAATCATAGACAGTAGGAAGAGTCAATCTTGTTGTAGTTAAGTCGGCATTGTGCCTTTTGTATTTAATTCCGATGCAATTTCTGTGTTTCATCGTCAATAAGAAGGTTAGAGGGATACAGTAAACCTGAAGTGAAGGATCGGAATCTATAACTAGTGTCACAGGATTGGTTCAAAGCATAGACAGTAGGAAGAGTCAGTCTTATTGTACTTAAGTCGGTATTGTGCCTTTAGTATTTTATTCCGATGCAATTTCTGTGTTTCATCGTCAATAAGAAGGTCTGAGGGATTCAGAAAACCTGAAGTGAAGCATCGGAATCTATAACTAGTGTCACAGGAATGGTTCAAAACATAGACAGTAAGAAGAGTCAGTCTTCTTGTACTTAAGTCGGCATTGTACCTTTTCTATTTAATTCCGATGCTATTTCTGTATTTCATCGTCAATAAGAAGGTCCAAGGGATACAGTAAACCTGAAGTGAAGCATCGGAAACTATAACTAGTGTCACAGGAATGGTTCAAAACATAGACAGTAAGAAGAGTCAGACTTCTTGTACTTCAGTCGGCATTGTGCCTTTTTCTATTTAATTCCGATGCAATTTCTGTGTTTCATCGTCAATAAGAAGGTCCAAGGGATACAGTAAACCTGGAGGGAAGCACCGGAATCCATAACTAGTGTCACAGGAATGGTTCAAATCATAGACAGTAGGAAGAGTCATTCTTCTTGTACTTAAGTGAGCATTGTGCCTTTTGTATTTAATTCCGATGCAATTTCTGTGTTTCATCGTCAATAAGAAAGTCTAAGGGATACAGTAAACCTGGAGTGAAGCACCGGAATCTATAACTAGTGTCACAGGAATGGTTCAAAACACAGACAGTAGGAAGATTCAATCTTCTTGTACTTAAGTCGGCATTGTGCCTTTTGTACTTAATTCCGATGCAATTTCTGTGTTTCATCGTCAATAAGAAGGTCAGAGGGATACAGTAAGCCTGAAGTGAAGCATCGGAATCTATAACTAGTGTCACAGGAATGGTTATACATAGACAGTAAGATGAGTCAGTCTTCTTGTACTTAAGTTGGCATTGTGCATTTGGTATTTAATTACGATGCTATTTCTGTATTTCATCGTCAATAAGAAGATCCAAGGGATACAGTACACCTGATGTGAAGCATCCGAATCAATAACTAGTGTCACAGGAATGGTTCAAACATAGGCAGTAGGAAGAGTCAGTCTTCTTGTACTTAAGTCGGCATGGTGCCTTTTCTATTTAGCTCCGATGCAATTTCTGTGTTTCATCGTCAATAAGAATGTACAAGGGATACAGTAAACCTGGAGTGAAGAACCGGAATCTATAACTAGAGTCACAGGAATGGTTCAAAACATAGACAGTATGTAGAGTCAATCTTCTTGTAGTTAAGTCTGCATTGTGCCTTTTGTATTTAATTCCGATGCAATTTCTGTGTTTTATCGTCAATAAGAAGGTCAGAGGGATACAGTAAACCTGAAGTGAAACATCGGAATCTATAACTAGTGTCACAGGAATGGTTCAAAGCATAAACAGTAGGAAGAGTCAGTCATATTGTACTTAAGTCGGCATTGTGCCTTTTGTATTTTATTCCGATGCAATTTCTGTGTTTCATCGTCAATAAGAAGGTCAGAGGGATACAGTAAGCCTGAAGTGAAGCATCGGAATCTATAACTAGTGTCACAGGAATGGTTCAAACATAGGCAGTAAGATGATTCAGTCTTCTTGTACTTAAGTTGGCATTGTGCCTTTTGTATTTAATTCCGATGCTATTTCTGTATTTCATCGTCAATAAGAAGATCCAAGAGATACAGTACACCTGGAGTGAAGCATCCGAATCAATAACTAGTGTCACAGGAATGGTTCAACATAGACAGTAGGAAGAGTCAGTCTTCTTGTATTTAAGTCGGCATTGTGCCTTTTCAATTTAATTCCGATGCAACTTCTGTGTTTCATCGTCAATAAGAAGGTCCAAGGGATACAGTAAACCTGGAGTGAAGCACCGGAATCTATAACTAGTGTCACAGGAATGGTTCAAAGCATAGACAGTAGGTAGAGTCAATCTTCTTTTAGTTAAGTCGGCATTGTGCCTTTTGTATTTAATTCCGATGCAATTTCTGTGTTTCATCGTCAATACGAAGGTCTGAGGGATACAGCAAACCTGAAGTGAAGCATCGGAATCTATAACTAGTGTCACAGGAATGGTTCAAACATAGACAGTAAGAAGAGTCAGTCTTCTTGTACTTTAGTCGGCATTGTGCCTTTTCTATTTAATTCCGATGCTATTTCTGTATTTCATCGTCAATAAGAAGGTCCAAGGGATACAGTACACCTGAAGTGAAGCATCCGAATCTATAACTAGTGTCACAGGAATGGTTCAAAACATAGACAGTAAGAAGAGTCAGTCTTCTTGTACTTAAGTCGGCATTGTGCCTTTTCTATTTAATTCCGATGCTATTTGTGTATTTCAACGTCAATAAGAAGGTCCAAGGGATACAGTAAACCTGAAGTGAAGCATCGGAAACTATAACTAGTGTCACAGGAATGGTTCAAAACATAGACAGTAAGAAGAGTCAGTCTTCTTGTACTTAAGTCGGCATTGTGCCTTTTTCTATTTAATTCCGATGCAATTTCTGTGTTTCATCGTCAATAAGAAGGTCCAAGGGATACAGTAAACCTGGAGGGAAGCAACGGAATCCATAACTAGTGTCACAGGAATGGTTCAAATCATAGACAGTAGGAAGAGTCATTCTTCTTGTAGTTAAGTCGGCATTGTGCCTTTTGTATTTAATTCCGATGCAATTTCTTTGTTTCATCGTCAATAAGAAGGTCAGAGGGATACAGTAAGCCTGAAGTGAAGCATCGGAATCTATAACTAGTGTCACAGGAATGGTTATACATAGACAGTAAGATGAGTCAGTCTTCTTGTACTTAAGTTGGCATTGTGCATTTTGTATTTAATTCCGATGCTATTTCTGTATTTCATCGTCAACAAGAAGATCCAAGGGATACAGTACACATGATGTGAAGCATCCGAATCAATAACTAGTGTCACAGGAATGGTTCAAACATAGACAGTAGGAAGAGTCAGTCTTCTTGTACTTAAGTCGGCATTGTGCCTTTTCTATTTATTTCCGATGCAATTTCTGTGTTTCATCGTCAATAAGAAGGTACAAGGGATACAGTAAACCTGGAGTGAAGCACCGGAATCTATAACTAGTGTCACAGGAATGGTTCAAAACAAAGACAGTAGGTAGAGTCAATCTTCTTGTAGTTAAGACGGCATTGTGTCTTTTGTATTTAATTCCGATGCAATTTCTGTGTTTCATCGTCAATAAGAAGGTCAGGGGGATACAGTAAACCTGAAGTGAAACATCGGAATCTATAACTAGTGTCACAGGAATGGTTCAAAGCATAAACAGTAGGAAAAGTCAGTCTTATTGTACTTAAGTCGGCATTGTGCCTTTTGTATTTTATTCCGATGCAATTTCTGTGTTTCATCGTCCATAAGAAGGTCAGAGGTATACAGTAAGCCTGAAGTTAAGCATCGGAATCTATAACTAGTGTCACAGGAATGGTTCAAACATAGACAGTAAGATGATTCAGTCTTCTTGTACTTAAGTTGGCATTGTGCCTTTTGTATTTAATTCCGATGCTATTTCTGTATTTCATCGTCAATAAGAAGATCCAAGAGATACAGTACACCTGAAGTGAAGCATCCGAATCAATAACTAGTGTCACAGGAATGGTTCAACATAGACAGTAGGAAGAGTCAGTCTTCTTGTATTTAAGTCGGCATTGTGCCTTTTCAATTTAATTCCGATGCAACTTCTGTGTTTCATCGTCAATAAGAAGGTCCAAGTTATACAGTAAACCTGGAGTGAAGCACCGGAATCTATAACTAGTGTCACAGGAATGGTTCAAAACATGAGACAGTAGGAAGAGTCAATCTTCTTGTAGTTAAGTCGGCATTGTGCCCTTTCTATTTAATTCCGATGCAATTTCTGTGTTTCATCGTCAATAAGAAGGTCCAAGGGATACAGTAAACCTGGAGGGAAGCACCGGAATCCTTAACTAGTGTCACAGGAATGGTTCAAATCATAGACAGTAGGAAGAGTCATTCTTCTTGTACTTAAGTCGGCATTGTGCCTTTTGTATTTAATTCCGATGCAATTTCTGTGTTTCATCGTCAATAAGAAAGTCTAAGGGATACA
Organism: Schistocerca serialis cubense; assembly: GCF_023864345.2. Taxonomy (NCBI): domain Eukaryota; kingdom Metazoa; phylum Arthropoda; class Insecta; order Orthoptera; family Acrididae; genus Schistocerca; species Schistocerca serialis. Next base: position 18,668,980 of record NW_026047617.1, read on the forward strand.
GTAAACCTGGAGTGAAGCACCGGAATCTATAACTAGTCTCACAGGAATGGTTCAAAACATAGACTGTAGGAAGAGTCAATCTTCTTGTACTTAAGTCTTCATTGTGCCTTTTGTATTTAATTCCGATGCAATTTCTGTGTTTCATCGTCAATAAGAAGGTCAGAGGGATACAGTAAGCCTGAAATGAAGCATCGGAATCTATAACTAGTGTCACAGGAATGGTTATACATAGACAGTAAGGTGAGTCAGTCTTCTTGTACTTAAGTTGGCATTGTGCATTTTGTATTTAATTCCGATGCTATTTCTGTATTTCATCGTCAATAAGAAGATCCAAGAGATACAGTACACCTGAAGTGAAGCATCCGAATCAATAACTAGTGTCACAGGAATGGTTCAAAGCATAAACTGTAGGAAGAGTCAGTCTTATTGTACTTAAGTCGGCATTGTGCCTTTTGTATTTAATTCCGATGCAATTTCTGTGTTTCATCGTCAATACGAAGGTCTGAGGGATACAGCAAACCTGAAGTGAAGCATCGGAATCTATAACTAGTGTCACAGGAATGGTTCGAACATAGACAGTAAGAAGAGTCAGTCTTCTTGTACTTTAGTCGGCATTGTGCCTTTTCTATTTAATTCCGATGCAATTTCTGTGTTTCATCGTCAATAAGAAGGTCCAAGGGATACAGTAAACCTGGAGTGAAGCACCGAAATCTATAACTAGTGTCACAGGAATGGTTCATAACATAGACAGTAGGAAGAGTCAATCTTCTTGTAGTTAAGTCGGCATTGTGCCTTTTGTATTTAATTCCGATGCAATTTCTGTGTTTCATCGTCAATAAGAAGGTCAGAGGGATACAGTAAACCTGAAGTGAAGCATCGGAATCTATAACTAGTGTCACAGGATTGGTTCAAAGCATAGACAGTAGGAAGAGTCAGTCTTATTGTACTTAAGTCGGTATTGTGCCTTTAGTATTTTATTCCGATGCAATTTCTGTGTTTCATCGTCAATAAGAAGGTCTGAGGGATTCAGAAAACCTGAAGTGAAGCATCGGAATCTATAACTAGTGTCACAGGAATGGTTCAAACATAGACAGTAAGAAGAGTTGTCTTCTTGTACTTAAGTCGGCATTGTGCCTTTTCTATTTAATTCCGATGCTATTTCTGTATTTCATCGTCAATAAGAAGGTCCAAGGGATACAGTAAACCTGGAGGGAAGCACCGGAATCCATAACTAGTGTCACAGGAATGGTTCAAATCATAGACAGAAGGAAGAGTCATTCTTCTTGTACTTAAGTCGGCATTGTGCCTTTTGTATTTAATTCCGATGCAATTTCTGTGTTTCATCGTCAATAAGAAAGTCTAAGGGATACAGTAAACCTGGAGTGAAGCACCGGAATCTATAACTAGTGTCACAGGAATGGTTCAAAACATAGACAGTAGGTAGTGTCAATCTCCTTGTACTTAAGTCGGCATTGTGCCTTTTGTATTTAATTCCGATGCCATTTCTGTGTTTTATCGTCAATAAGAAGGTCAGAGGGATACAGTAAACCTGAAGTGAAACATCGGCATCTATAACTAGTGTCACAGGAATGGTTCAAAGCATAAACAGTAGGAAGAGTCTGTCTTATTGTACTTAAGTTGGCATTGTGCCTTTTGTATTTAATTCCGATGCAATTTCTGTGTTTCATCGTCAATAAGAAGGTCAGAGGGACACAGTAAACCTGAAGTGAAGCATCGGAATCTATAACTAGTGTCACAGGAATGGTTCAGAACATAGACAGTAGGAAGAGTCAGTCTTCTTGTACTTAAGTCGGCATTGTGCCATTTCTATTTAATTCCGATGCAATTTCTGTATTTCATAGTCAATAAGAAGGTCCAAGGGATATAGTAAACCTGGAGTGAAGCATCGTAATCTATAACTAGTGTCACAGGAATGGTTCAAAACATAGACAGTAAGAAGAGTCAGTCTTCTTGTACTTAAGTCGGCATTGTGCCTTTTCTATTTAATTCCGATGCTATTTCTGTATTTCATCGTCAATAAGAAGGTCCAAGGGATACAGTACACCTGAAGTAAAGCATCGGAATCTATAACTAGTGTCACAGGAATGGGTCAAAACATACACAGTAGGAAGAGTCAGTCTACTTGTACTTAAGTCGGCAGTGTGCCTTTTTCTATTTAATTCCGATGCAATTTCTGTGTTTCATCGTCAATAAGAAGGTCCAAGGGATACAGTAAACCTGGAGGGAAGCACCGGAATCCATAACTAGTGTCACAGGAATGGTTCAAAACATAGACAGTAGGAAGAGTCAATCTTCTTGTACTTAAGTCGGCATTGTGCCGTTTGTATTTAATTCCGATGCAATTTCTGTGTTTCATCGTCAATAAGAAGGTCCAAGGGATACAGTAAACCTGGAGTGAAGCACCGGAATCTATAACTAGTGTCACAGGAATGGTTCAAAACATAGACAGTAGGAAGAGTCAATCTTCTTGTACTTAAGTCGGCATTGTGCCTTTTGTATTTAATTCCGATGCAATTTCTGTGTTTCATCGTCAATAAGAAGGTCAGAGGGATACAGTAAATCTGAAGTGAAGCATCGGAATCTATAACTAGTGTCACAGGAATGGTTCAAACATAGACTGTAAGATGAGTCAGTCTTCTTGTACTTAAGTTGGCATTGTGCCTCTTGTATTTAATTCCGATGCAATTTCTGTGTTTCATCGTCAATAAGAAGGTCTGAGGGATACAGCAAACCTGAAGTGAAGCATCGGAATCTATAACTAATGTCACAGGAATGGTTCAAACATAGACAGAAAGAAGAGTCAGTCTTCTTGTACTTAAGTCGGCATTGTGCCTTTTCTATTTAATTCCGATGCTATTTCTGTATTTCATCGTTAATAAGAAGGTCCAAGGGATACAGTACACCTGAAGTGAAGCATCCGAATCTATAACTAGTGTCACAGGAATGGTTCAAAACATAGACAGTAAGAAGAGTCAGTCTCCTTGTACTTAAGTCGGCATTGTGCCTTTTCTATTTAATTCCAATGCTATATCTGTATTTCATCGTCAATAAGAAGGTCCAAGGGATACAGTAAACCTGAAGTGAAGCATCGGAATCTATAACTAGTGTCACAGGAATGGTTCAAAACATAGACAGTAGGAAGAGTAAGTCTTCTTGTACTTAAGCCGGCATTGTGCCTTTTCTATTTAACTCCGATGCAATTTCTGTATTTCATCGTCAATAAGAAGGTCCAAGGGATATAGTAAAGCTGGAGTGAAGCATCGGAATCTATAACTAGTGTCACAGGAATGGTTCAAAATATAGACAGTAAGAAGAGTCAGTCTTCTTGTACTTAAGTCGGCATTGTGCCTTTTCTAATTAATTCCGATGCAATTTCTGCTTTTCATCGTCAATAAGAAGGTCCAAGGGATAGAGTAAAATCTGAAGTGAAGCATCGGAATCTATAACTAGTGTCACAGGAATGGTTCAAAGCATAGACAGTAGGAAGAGTCAGTCTTCTTGTACTTAAGTCGGCATTGTGCCTTTTCTATTTAATTCCGATGCAATTTCTGTGTTTCATCGTCAATAAGAAGGTCCAAGTGATACAGTAAACCTGGAGGGAAGCACCGGAATCCATAACTAGTGTCACAGGAATGGTTCAAAACATAGACAGTAGGAAGAGTCAATCTTCTTGTACTTAAGTCGGCATTGTGCCTTTTGTATTTAATTCCGATGCAATTTCTGTGTTTCATCGTCAATAAGAAGGTCCAAGGGATACAGTAAACCTGGAGTGAAGCACCGGAATCTATAACTAGTGTCACAGGAATGGTTCAAAACATAGACAGTAGGAAGAGTCAATCTTCTTGTACTTAAGTCGGCATTGTGCCTTTTGTATTTAATTCCGATGCAATTTCTGTGTTTCATCGTCAATAAGAAGGTCAGAGGGATACAGTAAATCTGAAGTGAAGCATCGGAATCTATAACTAGTGTCACAGGAATGGTTCAAACATAGACAGTAAGATGAGTCAGTCTTCTTGTACTTAAGTTGGCATTGTGCCTTTTGTATTTAATTCCGATGCAATTTCTGTGTTTCATCGTCAATAAGAAGGTCTGAGGGATACAGCAGACCTGAAGTGAAGCATCGGAATCTATAACTAGTGTCACAGAAATGGTTCAAAGCATAGACAGTAGGAAGAGTCAGTCTTATTGTACTTAAGTCGGCATTGTGACTTTTGTATTTTATTCCGATGCAATTTCTGTGTTTCATCGTCAATAAGAAGGTCTGAGGGATTCAGAAAACCTGAAGTGAAGCATCGGAATCCTTAACTAGTGTCACAGGAATGGTTCAAAACATAGACAGTAAGAATAGTCAGTCTTCTTGTACTTAAGTCGGCATCGTGCCTTTTCTATTTAATTCCGATGCTATATCTGTATTTCATCGTCAATAACAAGGTCCAAGGGATACAGTAAACCTGAAGTGAAGCATCGGAATCTATAACTAGTGTCACAGGAATGGTTCAAAACATAGACAGTAGGAAGAGTAAGTCTTCTTGTACTTAAACCGGCATTGTGCCTCTTCTATTTAATTCCGATGCAATTTCTGTATTTAATCGTCAATAAGAAGGTCCAAGGGACATAGTAAACCTGGAGTGAAGCATCGGAATCTATAACTAGTGTCACAGGAATGGTTCAAAATATAGACAGTAAGAAGAGTCAGTCTTCTTGTACTTAAGTAGGCACTGTGCCTATTCTAATTAATTCCGATGCAATTTCTGTATTTCATCGTCAATAAGAAGGTCCAAGGGATGGAGGAAAATCTGAAGTGAAGCATCGGAATCTATAACTAGTGTCACAGGAATGGTTCAAAACATAGACAGTAGGAAGTGTCAGTCTTCTTGTACTTAAGTCGGCATTGTGCCTTTTCTATTTTATTCCGATGCAATTTCTGTGTTTCATCGTCAATAAGAAGGTCCAAGGGATACAGTAAACCTGGAGTGAAGCACCGGAATCTATAACTAGTGTCACAGGAATGGTTCAAAACATAGACAGTAGGAAGAGTCAATCTTCTTGTACTTAAGTCGGTATTTTGCCTTTTGTATTTAATTCCGATGCAATTTCTGTGTGTGATCGTCAATAAGAGGGTGAGAGGGATACAGTAAACCTAAAGTGAAGCATCGGAATCTATAACTAGTGTCAAAGGAATGGTTCAAACATAGACAGTAAGAAGAGTCAGTCTTCTTGTACTTAAGTCGGCATTGTGCTTTTTGTATTTAATTCCGATGCCATTTCTGTGTTTCATCGTCAATAAGAAGGTCCAAGGGAAACAGTAAACCTGAAGTGAAGCATCGGAATCTATAACTAGTATCACAGGAATGGTTCAAACATACACAGTAAGTAGAGTCAGTCCTCTTATACTTAAGTCGGCATTGCGCCTTTTGTATTTAATTCCGATGCAATTTCTGTGTTTCTTCGTCAATAAGAAGGTCCTAGGGATACAGTAAACCTGTAGTGAAGCATCGGAATATACAACTAGTGTCACAGGAATTTTTCAAATCATAGTCAGTGAGAAGAGTCAGTCTTCTTGTACTTAAGCCGGCATTGTGCCTTTTCTATTTAATTCCGATGCAATTTCTGTATTTCATCGTCAATAAGAAGGACCAAGGGATATAGTAAAGCTGGAGTGAAGCATCGTAATCTATAACTAGTGTCACAGGAATGGTTCAAAATGTAGACAGTAAGAAGAGTCAGTCTTCTTGTACTTAAGTCGACATTGTGCCTTTTCTAATTAATTCCGATGCAATTTCTGTATTTCATCGACGATAAGAAGGTCCAAGGGATAGAGTAAAATCTGAAGTGAAGCATCGGAATCTGTAACTAGTGTCACAGGAATGGTTCAAAGCATAGTCAGTAGGAAGAGTCAGTCTTCTTGTACTTAAGTCGGCATTGTGACTTTTCTATTTAATTCCGATGCAATTTCTGTGTTTCATCGTCAATAAGAATGTCCAAGTGATACAGTAAACCTGGAGGGAAGCACCGGAATCCATAACTAGTGTCACAGGAATGGTTCACAACATAGACAGTAGGTAGAGTCAATCTTCTTGTACTTAAGTCGGCATTGTGCCTTTTGTATTTAATTCCGATGCAATTTCTGTGTTTCATCGTCAATAAGAAGGTCCAAGGGATACAGTAAACCTGGAGTGAAGCACCGGAATCTATAACTAGTGTCACAGGAATGGTTCAAAACATAGACAGTAGGAAGAGTCAATCTTCTTGTACTTAAGTCGGCATTGTGCCTTTTGTATTTAATTCCGATGCAATTTCTGTGTTTCATCGTCAATAAGAAGGTCAGAGGGATACAGTAAATCTGAAGTGAAGCTTCGGAATCTATAACTAGTGTCACAGGAATGGTTCAAACATAGACAGTAAGATGAGTCAGTCTTCTTGTACTTAAGTTGGCATTGCGCCTTTTGTATTTAATTCCGATGCAATTTCTGTGTTTCATCGTCAATAAGAAGGTCTGAGGGATACAGCAAACCTGAAGTGAAGCATAGGAATCTATAACTAGTGTCACAGGAATGGTTCAAACGTAGACAGTAAGAAGAGTCAGTCTTCTTGTACTTAAGTCGGCATTGTGCCTCTTCTATTTAATTCCGATGCTATTTCTGTATTTCATCGTCAATAAGAAGGTCCAAGGGATACAGTACACCTGAAGTGAAGCATCCGAATCTGTAACTAGTGTCACAGGAATGGTTCAAAACATAGACAGTAGGAAGAGTCAGTCTTCTTGTTCTTAAGTCGGCATTGTGCCTTTTCTATTTAATTCCGATGCAATTTCTGTGTTTCATCGTCAATAAGAAGGTCCAAGGGATACAGTAAACCTGGAGTGAAGCACCGGAATCTATAACTAGTGTCACAGGAATGGTTCAAAACATAGACAGTAGGAAGAGTCAATCATCATGTAGTTGAAGTCGGCATTGTGTCTTTTGTATTTAATTCCGATGCAATTCCTGTGTTTCATCGTCAAAAAGAAGGTCAGAGGGATACAGTAAACCTGAAGTGAAGCATCGGAATCTATAACTAGTGTCACAGGAATGGTTCAAAGCATAGTCAGTAAGAAGAGTCAGTCTTCTTGTACTTAAGTCGGTATTGTGCCTTTTCCATTTAATTCCGATGATATTTCTGTATTTCATTGTCAATAAGAGGGTCCAAGGGATACAGTAAACCTGAAGTGAAGCATCGGAATCTATAACTAGTGTCACAGGAATGGTTCAAAACATAGACAGTAGGAAGAGTAAGCCTTCTTGTACTTAAGCCGGCATTGTGCCTTTTCTAATTAATTCCGATGCAATTTCTGTGTTTCATCGTCAATAAGAAGGTCCAAGGGATACAGTAAACCTGGAGTGAAGCACCAGAATCTATAACTAGTGTCACAAGAATGGTTCAAAACATAGACAGTAGGAAGAGTCAATCTTCTTGTACTTAAGTCGGTATTTTGCCTTTTGTATTTAATTCCGATGCAATTTCTGTGTGTCATCGTCAATAAGAAGGTCAGAGGGATACAGTAAACCTGAAGTGAAGCATCGGAATCTATAACTAGTGTCAAAGGAATGGTTCAAACATAGACAGTAAGAAGAGTCAGTCTTCTTGTACATAAGTCGGCATTGTGCGTTTTGTATTTAATTCCGATGCCATTTCTGTGTTTGATCGTCAATAAGAAGGTCCAAGGGATACAGTAAACCTGAGGTGAAGCATCGGAATCTATAACTAGTATCACAGGAATGGTTCAAACGTAGACAGTAAGAAGAGTCAGTCCTCTTATACTTAAGTCGGCATTGTGCCTTTTGTATTTAATTCCGATGCAATTTCTGTGTTTCTTCGTTAATAAGAAGGTCCTAGGGATACAGTAAACCTGAAGTGAAGCATCGGAATATACAACTAGTGTCACAGGAATTTTTCATATCATAGTCAGTGAGAAGAGTCAGTCTTCTTGTACTTAAGTCGGTGTTGTGCCTTTTGTATTTAATTATGTTGCTATTTCTGTGTTTCATCGTCAATAAGAAGGTCCAAGGGAAACAGTAAACCCGGAGTGAAGCAACGGAATCTATAACTAGTGTCACAGGAATGGTTCAAAGCATAGACAGTAAGAAGAGTCAGTCTTCTTGCACGTAATTCGGCACTGTGCCTTTTGTACTTAATTCCGATGCAATTTCTGTGTTTCATCGTCAATAAGAAGGTCCAAGGGATATAGTCAACCTGGAGTGAAGCATCGTAATCTATAACTAGTGTCACAGGAATGGTTCAAAACATAGACAGTAAGAAGAGTCAGTCTTCTTGTACTTAAGTCGGCATTGTGCCTTTTCTATTTAATTCCGATGCTATTTCTGTAATTCATCGTCAACAAGAAGGTCCAAGGGATACAGTACACCTGAAGTGAAGCATCGGAATCTATAACTAGTGTTACAGGAATGGTTCAAAACATAGACAGTAGGAAGAGTCAATCTTCTTGTACTTAAGTCGGCATTGTGCCTTATGTATTTAATTCCGATGCAATTTCTGTGTTTTATCGTCAATAAGAAGGTCCAAGGGATACAGTAAACCTGGAGTGAAGCACCGGAATCTATAACTAGTGTCACAGGAATGGTTCAAAACATAGACAGTAGGAAGAGTCAATCTTCTTGTACTTAAGTCGGCATTGTGCCTTTTGTATTTAATTCCGATGCAATTTCTGTGTTTCATCGTCAATAAGAAGGTCAGATCGATACAGTAAATCTGAAGTGAAGCATCGGAATCTATAACTAGTGTCACAGGAATGGTTCAAACATAGACAATAATATGAGTCAGTCTTCTTGTACTTAAGTTGGCATTGTGCCTTTTGTATTTAATTCCGATGCAATTTCTGTGTTTCATCGTCAGTAAGAAGGTCTGAGGGATACAGCTAACCTGAAGTGAAGCATCGGAATCTATAACTAGTGTCACAGGAATGGTTCAAACATAGACAGTAAGAAGAGTCAGTCTTCTTGTACTTAAATCGGCATTGTGCCTTTTCTATTTAATTCCGATGCTATTTCTGTATTTCATCGTCAATAAGAAGGTCCAAGGTATACAGTACACCTGAAGTGAAGCATCCGAATCTATAACTATTGTCACAGGAATGGTTCAAAACATAGACAGTAGGAAGAGTCAGTCTTCTAGTACTTAAATCGGCATTGTGCCTTTTCTATTTAATTCCGATGCAATTTCTGTTTTTCATCGTCAATAAGAAGGTCCAAGGGATACAGTAAACCTGGAGTGAAGCACCGGAATCTGTAACTAGTGTCACAGGAATGGTTCAAAGCATAGACAGTAGGAAGAGTCAATCTTCTTGTAGTTAAGTCGGCATTGTGCCTTTTGTATTTAATTCCGATGCAATTCCTGTGTTTCATCGTCAATAAGAAGGTCAGAGGGATACAGTAAACCTGAAGTGAAGCATCGGAATCTATAACTAGTGTCACAGGAATGGTTCAAAGCATAGACAGTAGGAAGAGTCAGTCTTAATGTACTTAAGTCGGCATTGTGCCTTTTGTATTTTATTCCGATGCAATTTCTGTGTTTCATCGTCAATAAGAAGGTCTGAGGGATTCAGAAAACCTGAAGTGAAGCATCGGAATCTATAACTATTGTCACAGGAATGGTTCAAAACATAGACAGTAAGAAGAGTCAGTCTTCTTGTACTTAAGTCGGCATTGTGCCTTTTCTGTTTAATTCCGATGCTATTTCTGCATTTCATCGTCAATAAGAAGGCCCAAGGGATACAGTAAACCTGAAGTGAAGCATCGGAATCTATAACTAGTGTCACAGGAATGGTTCAAAACATAGACAGTAGGAAGAGTAAGTCTTCTTGTACTTAAGCCGGCATTGTGCCTTTTCTATTTAATTCCGATGCTATTTCTGTATTTCATCGTCAATAAGACGGTCCAAGGGATATAGTAAACCTGGAGTGAAGCATCGGAATCTATAACTAGTGTCACAGGAATGGTTCAAAACATAGACAGTAGGAAGAGTCAGTCTTCTTGTACTTAAGTCGGCATTGTGCCTTATCTATTTATTTCCGATGCAATTTCTGTGTTTTATCGTCAATAAGAAGGTCAGAGGGATACAGTAAACCTGAAGTGAAGCATCGGAATCTATAACTAGTGACAAAGGAATGGTTCAAACATAGACAGTAAGAAGAGTCAGTCTTCTTGTACATAAGTCGGTGTTGTGCCTTTTGTATTTAATTATGATGCAATTTCTGTGTTTCATCGTCAAGAAGAAGGTCCAAGGGATACAGTAAACCTGGAAAGAAGCAACGGAATCTATAACTAGTGTCACAGGAATGGTTCAAAGCATAGACAGTAAGAAGAGTCAGTCTTCTTGCACTTAATTCGGCACTGTGCCTTTTGTATTTAATTCCGATGCAATTTCTGTGTTTCATCGTCAATAAGAAGGTCCAAGGGATACAGTAAACCTGAAGTGAAGCATCGGAATCTATAAATAGTGTCACAGGAATGGTACAAACATAGACAGTAAGAAGAGTCAGTCTTCTTGTACTTAAGTTGGCATTGTGCCTTTTGTATCTAATTCCGATGCAATTTCTGTGTTTCATCGTCAATAAGAAGTCCTGAGGGATACAGCAAACCTGAAGTGAAGCATCGGAATCTATAACTAGTGTCACAGGAATGGTTAAAACACAGACAGTAAGAAGAGTCAGTCCTCTTATACTTAAGTCGGCATTGTGCCTTTTGTATTTAATTCCAAAGCAATTTCTGTGTTTCTTCGTGAATAAGACGGTTCTAGGGATACAGTAAACCTGAAGTGAAGCATCGGAATATACAACTAGTGTCACACGAATTTTTCAAATCATAGTCAGCGAGAAGAGTCAGTCTTCTTGTACTTAAGTCGGTGTTGTGCCTTTTGTATTTAATTCCGATGCAATTTCTGTGTTTCATCGTCAAGAAGAAGGTCCAAGGGATACAGTAAACCTGGAGTGAAGCAACGGAATCTATAACTAGTGTCACAGGAATGCTTCAAAACATAGACACTAGGAAGAGTCAGTCTTCTTGTACTTAAGTCGGCATTGTGCCTTTTTTATTTAATTCCGATGCAATTTCTGAGTTTCATCGTCAACAAGAAGGTCCAAGGGATACAGTAAACCTGAAGTGAAGCATCGGCATCTATAACTACTGTGACAGGAATGGTTCAAAACATAGAAAGTGGGAAGAGTCAGTCTTCACGTACTTAAGTCGGCATTTTGACTTTTGTATTTAATTCCGATGCAATTTCTGTATTTCATCGTCAATAAGAAGCTCCAAGGGATATAGTAATCCTGGAGTGAAGCATCGGAATCTATAAATAGTGTCACAGGAATGGTTCAAACATAGACAGTAAGAAGAGTCAGTCTTCTTGTACTTAAGTTGGCATTGTGCCTTTTGTATCTAATTCCGATGCAATATCTGTGTTTCATCTTCAATATGAAGGTCGAAGGGATACAATAAATCTGCAGTGAAGCATCAGAGTCTATAACTAGTGTCACAGGAATGGTTGAAACATAGACAGTAAGAAGAGTCAGTCTTCTTGTACTTAAGTCGGCATTGTGCCTTTTTTATTTAATTCCGATGCAATATCTGAGTTTCATCGTCAACAAGAAGGTCCAAGGGATACAGTAAACCTGAAGTGAAGCATCGGCATCTATAACTAGTGTGACAGGAATGGTTCAAAACATAGAAAGTGGGAAGTCAGTCTTCACGTACTTAAGTCGGCATTTTGACTTTTGTATTTAATTCCGATGCAATTTCTGTATTTCATCGTCAATAAGAAGCTCCAAGGGATATAGTAATCCTGGAGTGAAGCATCGGAATCTATAACTAGTGTCACTGGAATGGTTGAAACATAGACAGTAAGAAGAGTCAGTCTTCTTGTACTTAAGTCGGCATTGTGCCTTTTGTATATAATTCCGATGCAATTTCTGTGTTTCATCGTCAATAAGTAGGTCCAAGGGATCCAATAAACCTGAAGTGAAGCACCGGAAACTTAAACTAGAGTCACAGGAATGGTTCAAAACATAGTCAGTAAGAAGATTCAGTCTGCTTGTACTTAACTCGGCACTGTGCCTTTTGGATTTAATTCCGATGCAATTTCTGTGTTTCATCGTCAATAAGAAGGTCAGAGGATACAGTAAACCTCAAGTGAATCATCGGAGTCTATAACTAGTGTCACAGGAATGGTTCAAAACATAGTCAATAAGAAGATTCGGTCTTCTTGTACTTAAGTTTGCATTGTGCTTTTTGTATTTAAATCCGATGCAATTTCTGTGTTTAATCGTGAATAAGAAGGTCCAAGGGATAGAGTAAACCTGAAGTGAAGCATCGAAATCTGTAACTAGTGTCACAGGAATGGGTCAAATCATAGACAGAAGAAGTATCAGGCCCCTTGTACTTAAGTCGGCATTGTGCCTTTTGTATTTAATTCTGCACCAATTTCTGTGTTTCATCGTCAATAAGAAGGGCAGAGGTATGCAGTAAACCTGAAGTGAAGCATCGGAATCTATAACTAGTGTCACAGGAATGGTTCAAAACATAGACACTAGGAAGAGTCAGTCTTCTTGTACTTAAGTCGGCATTGTGCCTTTTGTATTTAATTCCGATGCAATTTCTGTGTTTCATCGTCAATAAGAAGTCCTGAGGGATACAGCAAACCTGAAGTGAAGCATCGGAATCTATAACTAGTGTCACAGGAATGGTTAAAACACAGACAGTAAGAAGAGTCAGTCCTCTTATACTTAAGTCGGCATTGTGCCTTTTGTATTTAATTCCAATGCAATTTCTGTGTTTCTTCGTCAATAAGAATGTTCTAGGGATACAGTAAACCTGAAGTGAAGCATACTAATCTATAACAAGTGTCACAGGGATTGTTAAAAACATAGACAGTAAGAAGAGTCATGTTTCTTGTACTTAAGTCGGCATTGTGAGCTTTGTATTTAATTCCGATGCAATATCTGTGTTTCATCTTCAATATGAAGGTCGAAGGGATACAATAAATCTGCAGTGAAGCATCAGAGTCTATAACTAGTGTCACAGGAATGGTTGAAACATAGACAGTAAGAAGAGTCAGTCTTCTTGTACTTAAGTCGGTATTGTGCCTTTTTTATTTATTTCCGATGCAATTTCTGAGTTTCATCGTCAACAAGAAGGTCCAAGGGATACAGTAAACCTGAAGTGAAGCATCGGCATCTATAACTAGTGTCACAGGAATGGTTCAAAACATAGAAAGTGGGAAGAGTCAGTCTTCACGTACTTAAGTCGGCATTTTGAATTTTGAATTTAATTCCGATGCAATTTCTGTATTTCATCGTCAATAAGAAGCTCCAAGGGATATAGTAATCCTGGAGTGAAGCATCGGAATCTATAACTAGTGTCACGGGAATGGTTGAAACATAGACAGTAAGAAGAGTCAGTCTTATTGTACTTAAGTCGGCATTGTGCCTTTTGTATTTAATTCCGATGCAATTTCTGTGTTTCATCGTCAATAAGTAGGTCCAAGGGATCCAATAAACCTGAAGTGAAGCACCGGAAACTTAAACTAGAGTCACAGGAATGGTTCAAAACATAGTCAGTAAGAAGATTCAGTCTGCTTGTACTTAATTCGGCACTGTGCCTTTTGGATTTAATTCCGATGCAATTTCTGTGTTTCATCGTCAATAAGAAGGTCCAAGGGATACAGTAAACCTCGAGTGAAGCATACTAATCTATAACAAGTGTCACAGGGATTGTTAAAAACATAGACAGTAAGAAGAGTCAGTATTCTTGTACTTAAGTCGGCATTGTGAGCTTTGTATTTAATTCCGATGCAATATCTGTGTTTCATCTTCAATATGAAGGTCGAAGGGATACAATAAATCTGCAGTGAAGCATCAGAGTCTATAACTAGTGTCACAGGAATGGTTGAAACATAGACAGTAAGAAGAGTCAGTCTTCTTGTACTTAAGTCGGCATTGTGCCTTTTTTATTTATTTCCGATGCAATTTCTGAGTTTCATCGTCAACAAGAAGGTCCAAGGGATACAGTAAACCTCAAGTGAATCATCGGAGTCTATAACTAGTGTCACAGGAATGGTTCAAAACATAGTCAATAAGAAGATTCGGTCTTCTTGTACTTAAGTCTGCATTGTGCTTTTTGTATTTAAATCCGATGCAATTTCTGTGTTTAATCGTGAATAAGAAGGTCCAAGGGATAGAGTAAACCTGAAGTGAAGCATCGAAATCTGTAACTAGTGTCACAGGAATGGGTCAAATCATAGACAGAAGAAGTATCAGGCTTCTTGTACTTAAGTCGGCATTGTGCCATTTGTATTTAATTCTGCACCAATTTCTGTGTTTCATCGTCAATAAGAAGGGCAGAGGTATGCAGTAAACCTGAAGTGAAGCATCGGAATCTATAACTAGTGTCACAGGAATGGTTCAAAACATAGACACTAGGAAGAGTCAGTCTTCTTGTACTTAAGTCGGCATTGTGCCTTTTGTATTTAATTCCGATGCAATTTCTGTGTTTCATCGTCAATAAGAAGGTCCAAGGGATACAGTAAACCTCGAGTGAAGCATACTAATCTATAACAAGTGTCACAGGGATGGTTAAAAACATAGACAGTAAGAAGAGTCAGTATCCTTGTACTTAAGTCGGCATTGTGAGCTTTGTATTTAATTCCGATGCAGTATCGGTGTTTCATCTTCAATATGAAGGTCGAAGGGATACAATAAATCTGCAGTGAAGCATCAGAGTCTATAACTAGTGTCACAGGAATGGTTGAAACATAGACAGTAAGAAGAGTCAGTCTTCTTGTACTTAAGTCGGCATTGTGCCTTTTTTATTTAATTCCGATGCAATTTCTGAGTTTCATCGTCAACAAGAAGGTCCAAGGGATACAGTAAACCTGAAGTGAAGCATCGGCATCTATATATAGTGTCACAGGAATGGTTCAAAACATAGAAAGTGGGAATAGTCAGTCTTCACGTACTTAAGTCGGCATTGTGACTTTTGTATTTAATTCCGATGCAATTTCTGTATATCATCGGCAATAAGAAGCTCCAAGGGATATAGTAATCCTGGAGTGAAGCATCGGAATCTATAACTAGTGTCACTGGAATGGTTGAAACATAGACAGTATGAAGAGTCAGTCTTCTTGTACTTAAGTCGGCATTGTGCCTTTTTTATTTAATTCCGATGCAATTTCTGAGTTTCATCGTCAACAAGAAGGTCCAAGGGATACAGTAAACCTGAAGTGAAGCATCGGCATCTATAACTAGTGTCACAGGAATGGTTTAAAACATAGACAGTAGGAAGAGTCAGTCTTCTTGTACTTAAATCGGCATTGAGCCTTTTCTATATAATTCCGATGCAATATCTGTGTTTCATCGTCAATAAGAAGGTCCAAGGGATACAGTAAACCTGGAGTGAAGCACCGGAATCTATAACTAGTGTCACAGGAATGGTTCAAAACATAGACAGTAGCAAGAGTCAGTCCCATTGTACTTAAGTCGGCATTGCGCTTTTATATTTTATTCCGATGCCATTTCTGTGTTTCATCGTCAATAAGAAGGTCTGAGGGATACAGCAAACCTCAAGTGAAGCATCGGAATCTATAACTAGTGTCACAGGAATGGTTCAAACATAGACAGTAAGAAGAGTCAGTCCACTTGTAGTTAAGTCGGCATTGTGCCTTTTGTATTTAATTCCGATGCAATGTCTGTGTCTCATCGTCAATAAGAAGGTCCAAGGAATACAGTAAACCTGGAGTGAAGCATCGGAATCTGTAACAAGTGTCACAGGGATGGTTCAAAACATAGACAGTAAGAAGAGTCAGTATTCTTGTACTTAAGTCGGCATTGTGCCTTTTGTATTTAATTCCGATGCAATTTCTGTATTTCATCGTCAATAAGAAGGTCCAAGGGAAACAGTAAACCTGGAGTGAAGCAACGGAATCTATAACTAGTGTCACAGGAATGGTTCAAACATAGACAGTAAGAAGAGTCAGTCTTCTTGCACGTAATTCGGCACTGTGCCTTTTGTACTTAATTCCGATGCAATTTCTGTGTTTCATCGTCAATAAGAAGGTCCAAGGGATATAGTAAACCTGAAGTGAAGCATCGTAATCTATAACTAGTGTCACAGGAATGGTTCAAAACATAGACAGTAAGAAGAGTCAGTCTTCTTGTACTTAAGTCGGCATTGTGCCTTTTCTATTTAATTCCGATGCTATTTCTGTAATTCATCGTCAATAAGAAGGTCCAAGGGATACAGTACACCTGAAGTGAAGCATCGGAATCTATAACTAGTGTTACAGGAATGGTTCAAAACATAGACAGTTGGAAGAGTCAATCTTCTTGTACTTAAGTCGGCATTGTGCCTTATGTATTTAATTCCGATGCAATTTCTGTGTTTCATCGTCAATAAGAAGGTCAGATCGATACAGTAAATCTGAAGTGAAGCATCGGAATCTATAACTAGTGTCACAGGAATGGTTCAAACATAGACAATAATATGAGTCAGTCTTCTTGTACTTAAGTCTGCATTGTGCTTTTTGTATTTAAATCCGATGCAATTTCTGTGTTTAATCGTGAATAAGAAGGTCCAAGGGATAGAGTAAACCTGAAGTGAAGCATCGAAATCTGTAACTAGTGTCACAGGAATGGTTCAAAGCATAGACAGTAGGAAGAGTCAATCTTCTTGTAGTTAAGTCGGCATTGTGCCTTTTGTATTTAATTCCGATGCAATTTCTGTGTTTCATCGTCAATAAGAAGGTCAGAGGGATACAGTAAACCTGAAGTGAAGCATCGGAATCTATAACTAGTGTCAAAGGAATGGTTCAAACATAGACAGCAAGAAGAGTCAGTCTTCTTGTACTTAAGTCGGCATTGTGCCTTTTGTATTTAATTCCGATGCAATTTCTGTGTTTCATCGTCAATAAGAAGGTCCAAGGGATACAGTAAACCTGAAGTGAAGCATCGGAATCTATAAATAGTGTCACAGGAATGGTTCAAACATAGACAGTAAGAAGAGTCAGTCTTCTTGTACTTAAGTTGGCATTGTGCCTTTTGTATCTAATTCCGATGCAATTTCTGTGTTTCATCGTCAATAAGAAGTCCTGAGGGATACAGCAAACCTGAAGTGAAGCATCGGAATCTATAACTAGTGTCACAGGAATGGTTAAAACACAGACAGTAAGAAGAGTCAGTCCTCTTATACTTAAGTCGGCATTGTGCCTTTTGTATTTAATTCCAATGCAATTTCTGTGTTTCTTCGTCAATAAGAAGGTCCTAGGGATACAGTAAACCTGAAGTGAAGCATCGGAATATACAACTAGTGTCACACGAATTTTTCAAATCATAGTCAGCGAGAAGAGTCAGTCTTCTTGTACTTAAGTCGGTGTTGTGCCTTTTGTATTTAATTCCGATGCAATTTCTGTGTTTCATCGTCAATAAGTAGGTCCAAGGGATCCAATAAACCTGAAGTGAAGCACCGGAATCTTAAACTAGTGTCACAGGAATGGTTCAAAACATAGTCAGTAAGAAGATTCAGTCTGCTTGTACTTAATTCGGCACTGTGCCTTTTGGATTTAATTCCGATGCAATTTCTGTGTTTCATCGTCAATAAGAAGGTCAGAGGATACAGTAAACCTCAAGTGAATCATCGGAGTCTATAACTAGTGTCACAGGAATGGTTCAAAACATAGTCAGTAAGAAGATTCGGTCTTCTTGTACTTAAGTCTGCATTGTGCTTTTGTATTTAAATCCGATGCAATTTCTGTGTTTAATCGTGAATAAGAAGGTCCAAGGGATAGAGTAAACCTGAAGTGAAGCATCGAAATCTGTAACTAGTGTCACAGGAATGGTTCAAAACATAGACACTAGGAAGAGTCAGTTTTCTTGTACTTAAGTCGGCATTGTGCCTTTTGTATTTAATTCCGATGCAATTTCTGTGTTTCATCGTCAATAAGAAGGTCCAAGGGATACAGTAAACCTCGAGTGAAGCATACTAATCTATAACAAGTGTCACAGGGATGGTTAAAAACATAGACAGTAAGAAGAGTCAGTATTCTTGTACTTAAGTCGGCATTGTGAGCTTTGTATTTAATTCCGATGCAATATCTGTGTTTCATCTTCAATATGAAGGTCGAAGGGATACAATATTTCTGCAGTGAAGCATCAGAGTCTATAACTAGTGTCACAGGAATGGTTCGAAACATAGTCAGTTAGAAGAGTCGGTCTTCTTGTACCTAAATCGGCATTGTGCATTTTGTATTTAATTCCGATGCAATTTCTGTGCTTCATCGTCAATAAGAAGGTCCAAGGGATACAGAAAACCTGAAGTGAAGCATCGGAATCTATAACTAGTGTCACAGGAATGGTTCAAAACATAGAAAGTGGGAAGAGTCAGTCTTCACGTACTTAAGTCGGCATTGTGACTTTTGTATTTAATTCCGATGCAATTTCTGTATTTCATCGTCAATAAGAAGGTCCAAGGGATATAGTAATCCTGGAGTGAAGCATCGGAATCTATAACTAGTGTCACTGGAATGGTTGAAACATAGACAGTAAGAAGAGTCAGTCTTCTTGTACTTAAGTCGGCATTGTGCCTTTTTTATTTAATTCCGATGCAATTTCTGAGTTTCATCGTCAACAAGAAGGACCAAGGGATACAGTCAACCTGAAGTGAAGCATCGGCATCTATAACTAGTGTCACAGGAATGGTTTAAAACATAGACAGTAGGAAGAGTCAGTCTTCTTGTACTTAAATCGGCATTGAGCCTTTTCTATATAATTCCGATGCAATATCTGTGTTTCATCGTCAATAAGAAGGTCCAAGGGATACAGTAAACCTGGAGTGAAGCACCGGAATCTATAACTAGTGTCACAGGAATGGTTCAAAACATAGACAGTAGGAAGAGTCAGTCCTATTGTACTTAAGTCGGCATTGCACTTTTATATTTTATTCCGATGCAATTTCTGTGTTTCATCGTCAATAAGAAGGTCTGAGGGATACAGCAAACCTGAAGTGAAGCATCGGAATCTATAACTAGTGTCACAGGAATGGTTCAAACATAGACAGTAAGAAGAGTCAGTCCTCTTGTAGTTAAGTCGGCATTGTGCCTTTTGTATTTAATTCCGATGCAATGTCTGTGTCTCATCGTCAATAAGAAGGTCCAAGGAATACAGTAAACCTGGAGTGAAGCATCGGAATCTGTAACAAGTGTCACAGGGATGGTTCAAAACATAGACAGTAAGAAGAGTCAGTATTCTTGTACTTAAGTCGGCATTCTGCCTTTTGTATTTAATTCCGATGCTATTTCTGTATTTCATCGTCAATAAGAAGGTCCAAGGGATACAGTACACCTGAATTGAAGCATCCGAATCTATAACTAGTGTCACAGGAATGGTTCAAAACATAGACAGTAGGAAGAGTAAGTCTTCTTGTACTTAAGCCGGCATTGTGAATTTTCTATTTAAATCCGATGCAATTTCTGTATTTCATCGTCAATAAGAAGGTCCAAGGAATACAGTAAACCTGGAGTGAAGCATCGGAATCTATAACAAGTGTCACAGGGATGGTTCAAAACATAGACAGTAAGAAGAGTCAGTATTCTTGTACTTAAGTCGGCATTGTGCCTTTTGTATTTAATTCCGATGCTATTTCTGTATTTCATCGTCAATAAGAAGGTCCAAGGGATACAGTACACCTGAAGTGAAGCATCCGAATCTATAACTAGTGTCACAGGAATGGTTCAAAATATAGACAGTAAGAAGAGTCGGTCTTCTTGTACTTAAGTCGGCATTGTGCCTTTTCTAATTAATTCCGATGCAATTTCTGTATTTCATCGTCAATAAGAAGGTCCAAGGGGTTAGAGTAAAATCTGAAGTGAAGCATCGGAATCTATAACTACTGTCACAGGAATGGCTCAAAACATAGACAGTAGAAAGAGTCAGTCTTCTTGTACTTAAGTCGGCATTGTGCCTTTTCTATTTAATTGCGATGCAATTTCTGTGTTTCATCGTCAATAAGAAGGTCCAAGGGATACAGTAAACCTGGAGTGAAGCACCGGAATCCATAACTAGTGTCACAGGAATGGTTCAAAACATAGACAGTAGGAAGAGTCAATCTTCTTGTACTTAAGTCGGTATTGTGCCTTTTGTATTTAATTCCGATGCAATTTCTGTGTTTCATCGTCAATAAGAAGGTCAGAGGGATACAGTAAACCTGAAGTGAAGCATCGGAATCTATAACTAGTGTCAAAGGAATGGTTCAAACATACACAGTAAGAAGAGTCAGTCTTCTTGTACTTAAGTCGGCATTGTGCCTTTTGTATTTAATTCCGATGCAATTTCTGTGTTTCATCGTCAATGAGAAGGTAAAAGGGATACAGTAAACCTGAAGTGAAGCATCGGAATCTATAACTAGTGTCACAGGAATGGTTCAAACATAGACAGTAAGAAGAGTCAGTCTTCTTGTACTTAAGTTGGCATTGTGCCTTTTGTATTTAATTCCGATGCAATTTCTGTGTTTCATCGTCAATGAGAAGGTCCAAGGGATACAGTAAACCTGGAGTGAAGCAACGGAATCTATAACTAGTGTCACAGGAATGGTTCAAAGCATAGACAGTAAGAAGAGTCAGTCTTCTTGCACTTAATTCGGCACTGTGCCTTTTGTATTTGATTCCGATGCAATTTCTGTGTTTCATCGTCAATAAGAAGGTCGATGGGATACAGTAAACCTGAAGTGAAGCATCGGAATCTATACCTAGTGTCACAGGAATGGTTCAAAACATAGACAGTAAGAAGTGTCAGTCTTCTTGAACTTAAGTCGGAATTGTGCCTTTTGTATTTAATTCCGATGCAATTTCTTTGTTTCATCGTCAATAAGTAGGTCCAAGGGATCCAGTAAACCTGAAGTGAAGCACCGGAATCTTAAACTAGTGTCACAGGAATGGTTCAAAACATAGTCAGTAAGAAGAGTCAGTCTGCTTGTACTTAATTCGGCACTGTGCCTTTTGGATTTAATTCCGATGCAATTTCTGTGTTTCATCGTAAATAAGAAGGACAGAGGATACAGTAAACCTGAAGTGAATCATCGGAGTCTATAACTAGTGTCACAGGAATGGTTCAATACATAGTCAGTAAGAAGAGTCGGTCTTCTTGTACTTAAGTCTGCATTGTGCTTTTTGTATTTAAATCCGATGCAATTTCTGTGTTTAATCGTCAATAAGAAGGTCAGAGGATACAGTAAACCTGAAGTGAATCATCGGAGTCTATAACTAGTGTCACAGGAATGGTTCAATACATAGACAGTAAGATGAGTCAGTCTTCTTGTACTTAAGTTGGCATTGTGCCTTTTGTATTTAATTCCGATGCTATTTCTGTATTTCATCGCCAATAAGAAGGTCCAATTGATACAGTACATCTGAAGTGAAGCATCCGAATCAATAACTAGTGTCACAGGAATGGTTCAAACATAGACAGTAGGAAGAGTCAGTCTTCTTGTACTTTAGTCGGCATTGTGCCTTTTCTATTTAATTCCGATGCAATTACTGTGTTTCATCGTCAATAAGAAGGTCCAAGGGATACAGTAAACCTGGAGTGAAGCACCGGAATCTATAACTAGTGTCACAGGAATGGTTCAAAACATAGACAGTAGGAAGAGTCAATCTTCTTGTAGTTAAGTCGGCATTGTGCCTTTTGTATTTAATTCCGATGCAATTTCTGTGTTTCATCGTCAATAAGAAGGTCAGAGGTATACAGTAAATCTGAAGTGAAGCATCGGAATCTATAACTAGTGTCACAGGAATGGTTCAAAGCATAGACGGTAGGAAGTGTCAGTCTTATTGTACTTAAGTCGGCATTGTGCCTTTTGTATTTTATTCCGATGCAATTTCTGTGTTTCATCGTCAATAAGAAGGTCAGAGGGATACAGTAAACCTGAAGTGAAGCATCGGAATCTATAACTAGTGTCACAGGAATGGTTCAGAACATAGACAGTATAATGAGTCAGTCTTCCTGTACTTAAGTCGGCATTGTGCCTTTTCTATTTAATTCCGATGCAATTTCTGTATTTCATCGTCAATAAGAAGGTCCAAGGGATATAGTAAACCTGGAGTGAAGCATCGTAATCTATAACTAGTGTCACAGGAATGGTTCAAAACATAGACAGTAAGAAGAGTCAGTCTTCTTGTACTTACGTCGGCATTGTGCCTTTTCTATTTAATTCCGATGCTATTTCTGTATTTCATCGTCAATAAGAAGGTCCAAGGGATACAGTACACCTGAAGTGAAGCATCGGAATCTATAACTAGTGTCACAGGAATGGTTCAAAACATAGACAGTAGGGAGAGTCAGTCTTCTTGTACTTAAGTCGGCAGTGTGCCTCTTTCTATTTAATTCCGATGCAATTTCTGTGTTTCATCGTCAATAAGAAGGTCCAAGTGATACAGTAAACCTGGAGGGAAGCACCGGAATCCATAACTTGTGTCACAGGAATGGTTCAAAACACAGACAGTAGGAAGAGTCAATCTTCTTGTACTTAAGTCGGCATTGTGCCTTTTGTATTTAATTCCGATGCAATTTCTGTGTTTCATAGTCATTAAGAAGGTCAGAGGGATACAGTAAACCTGAAGTGAAGCATCGGAATCTATAACTAGTGTCACAGGAATGGTTCAAACATAGACAGTAAGATGAGTCAGTCTTCTTGTATTTAAGTTGGCATTGTGCCTTTTGTATTTAATTCCGATGCAATTTCTGTGTTTCATCGTCAATGAGAAGGTCCAAGGGATACAGTAAACCTGGAGTGAAGCAACGGAATCTATAACTAGTGTCACAGGAATGGTTCAAAGCATAGACAGTAAGAAGAGTCAGTCTTCTTGCACTTAATTCGGCACTGTGCCTTTTGTATTTGATTCCGATGCAATTTCTGTGTTTCATCGTCAATAAGAAGGTCGATGGGATACAGTAAACCTGAAGTGAAGCATCGGAATCTATACCTAGTGTCACAGGAATGGTTCAAAACATAGACAGTAAGAAGTGTCAGTCTTCTTGTACTTAAGTCGGAATTGTGCCTTTTGTATTTAATTCCGATGCAATTTCTGTGTTTCATCGTCAATAAGTTGGTCCAAGGGATCCAGTAAACCTGAAGTGAAGCACCGGAATCTTAAACTAGTGTCACAGGAATGGTTCAAAACATAGTCAGTAAGAAGAGTCAGTCTGCTTGTACTTAATTCGGCACTGTGCCTTTTGGATTTAATTCCGATGCAATTTCTGTGTTTCATCGTAAATAAGAAGGTCAGAGGATACAGTAAACCTGAAGTGAATCATCGGAGTCTATAACTAGTGTCACAGGAATGGTTCAATACATAGTCAGTAAGAAGAGTCGGTCTTCTTGTACTTAAGTCTGCATTGTGCTTTTTGTATTTAAATCCGATGCAATTTCTGTGTTTAATCGTCAATAAGAAGGTCCAAGGGATAGAGTAAACCTGAAGTGAAGCATCGAAATCTGTAACTAGTGTCACAGGAATGGTTCAAAACATAGACAGAAGAAGTATCAGTCCTCTTGTACTTAAGTCGGCATTGTGCCTTTTGTATTTAATCATGCACCAATTTCTGTGTTTCATCGTCAATAAGAAATGCAGAGGTATGCAGTAAACCTGAAGTGAAACATCGGAATCTATAACTAGTGTCACAGGAATGGTTTAAAGCATAGACACTAGGAAGAGTCAGTCTTCTTGTACTTAAGTCGGCATTGTGCCTTTTGTATTTAATTCCGACGCAATTTCTGTGTTTCATCGTCAATAAGAAGGTCCAAGGGATACATTAAACCTGGAGTGAAGCATAGGAAACTATAACTAGTGTCACAGGAATGGTTCAAACATAGACAGTAAGAAGAGTCATTCTTCTTGTACTTAAGTTGGCATTGTGCCTTTTGTATTTAATTCCGATGCAATTTCTGTGTTTCATCGTCAATAAGAAGGTCCAAGCGATACAGTAAACCTGGAGGGAAGCACCGGAATCCATAACTAGTGTCACAGGAATGGTTCAAAACATAGACAGTGGGAAGAGTCAATCTTCTTGTACTTAAGTCGGCATTGTGCCTTTTCAATTTAATTCCGATGCAACTTCTGTGTTTCATCGTCAATAAGAAGGTCCAAAGGATACAGTAAACCTGGAGTGAAGCACCGGAATCTATAACTAGTGTCACAGGAATGGTTCAAAACATAGACAGTAGGAAGAGTCAATCTTCTTGTTCTTAAGTCGGCATTGTGCCTTTTGTATTTAATTCCGATGCAATTTCTGTGTTTCATCGTCAATAAAAAGGTCAGAAGGATACAGTAAACCTGAAGTGAAGCATCGGAATCTATAACTAGTGTCACAGGAATGGTTCAAACATAGACAGTAAGATGAGTCAGTCTTCTTGTACTTAAGTTGGCTTTGTGCCTTTTGTATTTAATTCCGATGCTATTTCTGTATTTCATCGCCAATAAGAAGGTCCAATTGATACAGTACATCTGAAGTGAAGCATCCGAATCAATAACTAGTGTCACAGGAATGGTTCAAACATAGACAGTAGGAAGAGTCAGTCTTCTTGTACTTAAGTCGGCATTGTGCCTTTTCTATTTAATTCCGATGCAATTACTGTGTTTCATCGTCAATAAGAAGGTCCAAGGGATACAGTAAACCTGGAGTGAAGCACCGGAATCTATAACTAGTGTCACAGGAATGGTTCAAAACATAGACAGTAGGAAGAGTCAATCTTCTTGTAGTTAAGTCGGCATTGTGCCTTTTGTATTTAATTCCGATGCAATTTCTGTGTTTCATCGTCAATAAGAAGGTCAGAGGTATACAGTAAATCTGAAGTGAAGCATCGGAATCTATAACTAGTGTCACAGGAATGGTTCAAAGCATAGACAGTAGGAAGTGTCAGTCTTATTGTACTTAAGTAGGCATTGTGCCTTTTGTATTTTATTCCGATGCAATTTCTGTGTTTCATCGTCAATAAGAAGGTCAGAGGGATACAGTAAACCTGAAGTGAAGCATCGGAATCTATAACTAGTGTCACAGGAATGGTTCAGAACATAGACAGTAGGATGAGTCAGTCTTCTTGTACTTAAGTCGGCATTGTGCCTTTTCTATTTAATTCCGATGCAATTTCTGTATTTCATCGTCAATAAGAAGGTCCAAGGGATATAGTAAACCTGGAGTGAAGCATCGTAATCTATAACTAGTGTCACAGGAATGGTTCAAAACATAGACAGTAAGAAGAGTCAGTCTTCTTGTACTTAAGTCGGCATTGTGCCTTTTCTATTTAATTCCGATGCTATTTCTGTATTTCATCGTCAATAAGAAGGTCCAAGGGATACAGTACACCTGAAGTGAAGCATCGGAATCTATAACTAGTGTCACAGGAATGGTTCAAAACATAGACAGTAGGGAGAGTCAGTCTTCTTGTACTTAAGTCGGCAGTGTGCCTCTTTCTATTTAATTCCGATGCAATTTCTGTGTTTCATCGTCAATAAGAAGGTCCAAGTGATACAGTAAACCTGGAGGGAAGCACCGGAATCCATAACTTGTGTCACAGGAATGGTTCAAAACACAGACAGTAGGAAGAGTCAATCTTCTTGTACTTAAGTCGGCATTGTGCCTTTTGTATTTAATTCCGATGCAATTTCTGTGTTTCATAGTCAATAAGAAGGTCAGAGGGATACAGTAAACCTGAAGTGAAGCATCGGAATCTATAACTAGTGTCACAGGAATGGTTCAAACATAGACAGTAAGATGAGTCAGTCTTCTTGTATTTAAGTTGGCATTGTGAGTTTTGTATTTAATTCCGATGCAATTTCTGTGTTTCATCGCCAATAAGAAGGTCTGAGGGATACAGCAAACCTGAAGTGAAGCATCGGAATCTATAACTAGTGTCACAGGAATGGTTCAAATATAGACAGTAAGAAGGGTCAGTCTTCTTGTACTTAAGTCGGCATTGTGCCTTTTCTATTTAATTCCGATGCTATTTCTGTATTTCATCGTCAATAAGAAGGTCCAAGGGATACAGTACACCTGAAGTGAAGCATCCGAATCTATAACTGGTGTCACAGGAATGGTTCAAAACATAGACAGTAGGAAGAGTCAGTCTTCTTGTACTTAAGTCGGCATTGTGCCTTTTCTATTTAATTCCGATGCAATTTCTGTGTTTCATCGTCAATAAGAAGGTCCAAGGGATACAGTAAACCTGGAGTGAAGCACCGGAATCTATAACTAGTGTCACAGGAATGGTTCAAAACATAGACAGTAGGAAGGATCAATCTTCTTGTAGTTAAGTCGGCATTGTGCCTTTTGTATTTAATTCCGATGCAATTCCTGTGTTTCATCGTCAATAAGAAGGTCAGAGGGAGACAGTAAACCTGAAGTGAAGTATCGGAATCTATAACTAGTGTCACAGGAATGGTTCAAAGCATAGACAGTAGGAAGAGTCAGTCTTATTTTACTTAAGTCGGCATTGTGCCTTTTGTATTTTATTCCGATGCAATTTCTGTGTTTCATCGTCAATAAGAAGGTCTGAGGGATTCAGAAAACCTGAAGTGAAGCATCGGAATCTATAACTAGTGTCACAGGAATGGTTCAAAACATAGTCAGTAAGAAGAGTCAGTCTTCTTGTACTTAAGTCGGTATTGTGCCTTTTCCATTTAATTCCGATGATATTTCTGTATTTCATTGTCAATAAGAGGGTCCAAGGGATACAGTAAACCTGAAGTGAAGCATCGGAATCTATAACTAGTGTCACAGGAATGGTTCAAAACATAGACAGTAGGAAGAGTAAGCCTTCTTGTACTTAAGCCGGCATTGTGCCTTTTCTAATTAATTCCGATGCAATTTCTGTATTTCATCGTCAATAAGAAGGTCCAAGGGATATAGTATGTGGTGTCACCGCCAGACACCACACTTGCTAGGTGGTAGCTTAAATCGGCCGCGGTCCATGTAGTACATGTCGGATCCGCGTGTCGCCACTGTGATCGCAGACCTAGCGCCACCACCAAGGCAGGTCTCGTGATACGAGAGTGGACTCGCCCCAGTTGTACGAGAACCGAGTTACCGACCAGATGTACGAAGCCTTTCTCTCTCATTAGCCGAGAGACAGAATAGCCATCAGCTAAGTTAATGGCTACGAACTAGCAAGGCGCCATTGGTATCAGTGCCTATAGCTTACGAGTATTCAAGAGAGATGTATTCCAAGGACTAATAAAAAGATAAGTAATAAGCATCTACATACTTTTCTTCTTATTCATTTATAAGTTCTCATGTTCCAGACTTCACGCCCGTCTGCGTCCACCTTGCGTGCCCTATCGGCTACAGCGTTAGTGTAGCTTGCATTTTCAGCCATCTAAACTTCACGGTGTCGGCCCAGCTACCGACACAACATTTATTGGCGACGAGCAAAAGAGTTTGTATTAATTCGTTTACAACATTGGCGACGATTTAAAGTGTTCTGATTGCTTACATTTAATTGTGTCATGGCTTCGCCACATTCTCCGGATGTACTGTCCGAATTTTATCGCTTGAAGAATCAGCAGACGCAGGCGTTACTGGATGCCCTTGGACAGCTCGTCCAGGGTCAACGTACCATTCAAACCGATGCGGCCGCCGCCGCTTCTTCGCTACCGCTGCCACTAAACGCTGTTGCACCTCCCTTTCGACCATACGTGGCAGCCGATGAGACGTGGCAAGAGTGGTCTCGCCAGTTCAACTTCCACCTTGCTGCCTACAGAATTCAAGGTAATGAGCGGCAGCCGTTTTTGCTTTCTTGTGTCGGTGTGTCCACATACCGTGTGATAGTGAAATTGTTTCCCCGACGCGACGTAGCAACTCTGTCCTACGAGGAAATTTTGTCTGCATTAGATGCCTATTTCAAAGAAACAGTTAATGTGGTTGCAAAACGATATACGTTTTTTCGTACAAAACGTACGGCCGGTCAAACTAATAGGGAGTGGGTAGCAACATTGCAAGGACTTACTAGGGACTGTGCCTTTGAATGTGACTGTGGTCTTTCTTATTCAGATACAATGGTGCGTGATGCAATTGCACAGAACGTTTCTGATGTTCGCATACGGGAGCGAATTTTGAAACTAGTTAATCCCTCCCTTCAACAAGTGATAGACTTATTGGATAGACAGGACACACTTGACTGTGCTCAGGAATCTTTTGAAACTTCGCCAGCCGTGTGTAACATAAACCGGCCCGCTGGACGCGCTGCGCGGCCCGGTAACCGGGCCTTGCGCACGTCGACACAGCGACCGCCGCGTGCTAAGCCAGGTGTGCCGCGCCAGCCCACAAATGCAGTGAAATCATGCCCGCGGTGTGCTACTAGACATTCGCGTGAACATTGCCCGTCACGCCAAGCTATTTGCTTTTTCTGCAATAAGAAAGGACATGTTCAAAGTGTTTGCCAGACAAAGCTCAGATCAGACAATCACAATCATTCCAGGCCCCTTGCTTCGCGCCGGAATCGAACCAAGGACACTCAGGCTCGTGGACCTTCGCCTATGGACATTCATGTCGTTAATTCCGCTTCGTCCAGTGACACTTTCTCTAACAGTAACTGTGTTCGTCCCACAAAAACTGTGCGTCGACGTCGCCGGAAATCACGTCAATTAGCAAGTGATTCTGTACCAGTGTCTATTCCAATTGCACAAAACAGTCGCTCTTGTCGTCAGCAGGACAATAAACTTTTTGTGGACTTAGACTTTGACGGCAAAGTGATACCATTCCAGCTCGATACCGGAGCTGCAGTTTCGTTGCTCAATCATGACACGTACAAACAACTGGGCAAACCTCCGTTGCGTTCCGCAAATGTTAAGCTAACTACATATTCCGGACAGACAATTCCTGTGTTAGGACAGTGCAGCCTTCTTGCAACATACAAGGGACAAACAAAACTTGTGTCATTTTACGTTCTTCGTTCTTCTTCTGCAGTGAACTTGTTTGGGCTAGACTTGTTTCAGTTGTTTAACATGTCTATTGTAAATCAGGTCCTATCGGTGAATCAGACTGTGCCTACAGACAGTGTTTCTCGGCTGTGTGACGAATTTGCAGACATTTTTGCACCGGGCTTAGGTTGCGCTAAAAACTATGAAGCACATTTAGAACTGAAGGTAAACGCGCAACCGAAATTTTTCAGGGCGCGCAATGTTCCCCACGCCTTGCGTGATGAGGTCGCAAAGAACGTTACACGATCTCGAATCACAGGGTGTAATTGAACGTGTGCAAGCTTCTCTCTGGGCCTCACCCTTAGTAATTTTGCCAAAACCTTCCGGAAAATTGAGACTTTGCGTGGACTTCAAGGCCACAGTGAATCCACAGCTAGTGACTGCTACTTTTCCTTTGCCCCGCCCGGAAGATCTTTTTGCTAAACTGTGCCCGGGAAAATATTTTTCAAAGTTGGACCTAGCCGATGCGTACTTGCAAATACCGGTGGACGACGAATCCCAGCGCGTATTGGTGGTTAACACGCATCTTGGATTGTACCGCTTCAAAAGACTGCCATTCGGGTGTGCATCCGCCCCTGCCATGTTTCAGCAATATTTACAAACTATTTGTGCGTCGGTCCCTACTGCAGCAAACTATCTGGACGATATAGTGATCTCCGGACAGACAGAAGAAGATCATCTTGCGAACTTACGAACATTATTTCAGGTCTTGCGGCAAAATGGTCTTCGCTTGAGGAAGGACAAATGTGTGTTTTTTGCTCGTGACTTACCATACCTGGGACATGTCATTAATGCCCAAGGCATACATCCGAGTCCAGAGCACCTCCGTGCCATACAAGAATTGCCTTCCCCTCAAAATGTGAAACAGCTACAGAGTGTGTTGGGTAAAATTAATTATTATCATCGCTTTCTGCGCAATGCCTGCTCCGCTTCATCGCTTACGCCGTAAAGGTGTTCCGTTCGTCTGGACGACGGAATGTGAACGCGCCTTTCGCCAGTTGAAATCGGCGTTGCTTTCTAATACTTGCCTTACGCCATTCGATCCCCAGAAACCCCTTTTGTTGATGGTAGATGCATCGGATTTCGGGATCGGTGCTGTGCTTGCGCACAAAGTTGGCTCCCATGATCGCCCTATTGCCTTTGCGTCCAAATTGCTGTCGTCTGCGCAAAGAAATTATTCACAGATAGAGAAAGAAGCTTTGGCTCTCGTGTTTGGTGTTACTAAGTTCCATGATTTCTTGTATGGTCGTCACTTTACCATCATCACAGACCACAAACCTTTGACATCGCTTTTTCATCCGACCAAGCCTGTACCTCCGCGTACAGCGCAGAAATTCATTCGCTGGTCTATTTTCCTCTCGCAGTACCGCTACGATATCTTGTATCGGTCCACTGCTAAGCACGGAAACGCCGATGCGTTGTCCCGTTTGCCTGTTGCTGAGGATACAGCATTCGATTCTTCCGAACTTGCTTGCATGTTCATTGATTCGGAAACCGAGGAAGTGGTCGAATCGTTTCCGATTGATTTTCGTCGTGTAGCTACAGCCACAGCTGCTGACCCTGTCCTTGCTACTGTTTTACGTTTTGTTGCTACGCAATGGCTTTTGTCAAAGTCTCGGATCGAGGATCCGTTGGTTCGCCGATTTTTTGCTCACAAGGAGAGACTTTTTGTTCGACGTGGTGTTTTGTTGTTGCGTTCTGATAATGATCAGTCCAGAGTCGTGGTCCCACGTTCGTTACAGTCCTCTGTTTTACGGCTTCTTCACCAAGGACATTGGGGTATAGTGCGAACGAAACAACTTGCTCGTCAGCACTGTACTTGGTTCGGAATCGATGCTGCGATTACGAATATGTGTTCTTCGTGCCCGGCGTGTGCCGAACAACAATCCGCACCGCCGCGGAAAGTCTTTGCGTGGCCAAAAGCCACTTCCCCTTGGCAACGCTTGCACATTGATTTTGCTGGTCCATTCTGGAATGCTCGATGGTTGGTTCTGGTCGATGCCTTCAGTAATTTTCCTTTTGTTGTCCGGATGTCTTCCACGACGTCCTCCGCCACCATCCAAGCGTTGTCTGCTATCTTTTGCATTGAAGGTCTTCCGCAGACTATTGTTTCCGACAATGGCCCACAATTCATGTCCGCAGAATTTCAGTCATTCTGCCAGGCCAATGGTATTCAACATCTGACATCCGCGCCGTTTTCGCCTCAGTCCAACGGTGCCGCTGAACGATTGGTCCGGACTTTCAAGTCACAGATGTTGAAATTGAAAGAGTCGCATTCTCGGGAGGACGCATTGTTGCTCTTTTTGTCTTCGTATCGCTCTCAGCCCTGAGATGGTCGCTCGCCGGCTGAGTTGCTCCACGGTCGTCCTCATCGCACCTTGATGTCTTTGCTGCATCCGCCGCATCAGGTTCCTTTGCAGCGGCAGACTCCTGCTTTTGCTCCAGGCGACGTTGTATTTTATCGCAACTATCGCGGTTCACGGCGTTGGCTCGCAGGGCGCATTCTTCGCTGCCTCGGCCGCGCGATGTATTTGGTTTTGGGGGCCTCTGGTGAGGTGCGTCGGCATCTCAATCAGCTGCGCCTCTGTCGTCGCTCGGGTTCTGCCGCTCCCCGTCTGCTTTCAGCGACGGTGCCGTCCGGTCAGCGCCCTGGGGACCCATCTACTGGCTCGCCTCATCCCCAGGTGTTACCGACGATGCCTTCCATTTTGCCCCATGGCGACGCGCCGCCGCCGCCGCAGCAGCAGCAGCAGCCGCCGCCGCCGCCGCTTGTTCTCCCGCCGGCGCCGCCCGCATTCGACGCTTCGTTGCAGCCGCCAAGCGCCTCCCAGGGTCACGCGCCGCCGATCGCTTCCCGTGACCAGCTGTCCTCCGCCATGGAACTCCCGCCCGCTCCGGACCACATGACGTCATCGCGCGTCGGCTACCCCGACGCAATGGAGGTTGATCCTTCGGTCCCTCCTGTCTCTTTACGGGCGCATACACCGCATGTTGACGTGCATCCTGGACTAGTTTTTCCGGCGTTTCCTAGCTCCCCTCGGACCGAATGGCCGGGTGCGGGTGGCACAGCCTCGCCTGTTGTTAGGCTAGCCACCTCATCGCATACGTCAACATGTGGTCCTCCCCACGGCGGGCGGAAGCCTTATCTCACGACTGTTCGCCGATTTGCGGGGGAGGAATGTGGTGTCACCGCCAGACACCACACTTGCTAGGTGGTAGCTTAAATCGGCCGCGGTCCATTTAGTACATGTCGGACCCGCGTGTCGCCACTGTGTAATCGCAGACCTAGCGCCACCACCAAGGCAGGTCTCGTGATACGAGAGAGCACTCGCCCCAGTTGTACGAGAACCTAGCTACCGCCCAGTTGTACGAGAACCTAGCTACCGCCCAGTTGTACGAGAACCTAGCTACCGACCAGATGTACGAAGCCTTTCTCTCTCATTAGCCGAGAGACAGAATAGCCATCAGCTAAGTTAATGGCTACGAACTAGCAAGGCGTCATTTGTATCAGTGCCTCTAGCTTACGAGTATTCAAGAGAGATGTATTCCAAGGACTAAATAAAAGATAAGTAATAAGCATCTACATACTTTTCTTCTTATTCATTTATAAGTTCTCATGTTCCAGACTTCACGCCCGTCTGCTTTAGCCGTGCGTGCCCTATCGGCTACAGCGTTAGTGTAGCTTGCATTTTCAGCCATCTAAACTTCACGGTGTCGGCCCAGCTACCGACACAACAGAGTCAGTCTTCTTGTACTTAATTCGGCATTGTGCCTTTAGTATTTAATTCCAATGCAATTTCTGTGTTTGATCGTCAATAGAAAGGTCAGAGGGATACAGTAAATCTGAAGTGAAGATCCGGAATCTATAACTAGTGTCACAGGAGTGGTTCAAAACATAGTCAGTAAGAATAGTCAGTGTACTTGTACTTAATTCGGCATTGTGCCTTTTGTATTTAATTCCGATGCAATTTCTGTGTTTCATCGTCAATAAGAAGGTCCAAGGGATACAGTAAACCTGAAGTGAAGCATCAGAATCTATAACTAGTGGTACAGGAATAATTCAAATCATACTCAGTAAGAAGAGACAGTCTTCTAGTACTTAAGTCGGCATTGTGCCTTTTGTGTTTAATTCCGATGCAATTTCTGTGTTTCATCGTCAATAAGAAGTTCCAAGGGATACAGTAAACCTGAAGTGAAGCATCGAAATCTATAACTAGTGTCACATGAATGGTTCAAATCATAGACAGTAGGAAGAGACAGTCTTCTTGTACTTAAGTCGGCATTGTGCCTTTTCTATTTAATTCCGATGCTATTTCTGTGTTTCATCGTCAATAGGAAGGTCCAAGGGATACAGTAAACCTGCAGTGGAGCATAGGAATCTATAACTAGTGACACATGAATGGTTCAAAACATAGACAGTAATAAGAGCCAGCCTTCTTCTACTTAATTCCGCATTGTGCCTTTTGTATTTAATTCCGATACAATTTCTGTGTTTCATCGTCAATAAGAAGGTCAGAGGGATACAGTAAACCTCAAGTGAAGCAACGGAATCTATAACTAGTGTCACAGGAATGGTTCAAAACATAGTCAGTAACAAGAGCCAGTCTTCTTGTACTTAAGTCGGCATTGTGCCTTTTGTATTTAATTCCGATGCAATTTCTGTGTTCCATCGTCAGTAAGAACGTCCAAGGGATACAGTAAACCTGGAGTGAGCCATCGGAATCTATAACTAGTGTCACAGGGATGGTTCAAAACATAGACAGTAAGAAGAGTCAGTATTCTTGTACTTAAGTCGGCATTGTGCCTTTTGTATCTAATTCCGATGCAATTTCTGTGTTTCATCGTCAATAAGAAGTTCCAAGGGAGACAGTAAAACTGAAGTGAAGCCCCGAAATCTATAACTAGTGTCACAGGAATGGTTCAAAACATAGTCAGTAAGAACAGTCAGTCTTCTTGTACTTAAGTCGGCATTGTGCCTTTTCTATTTAATTCTGATGGAATTTCTGTGTTTCATCGTCAATAGGTAGGTCAGGCGGATACAGTAAATCTGAAGTGAAGCATCGGAACCTATAACTACTGTCACAGGAATGGTTCAAATCGTAGTCAGTAAGAAGAGTCAGTCTTCTTGTACTTAAGTCGGCATTGTGCCTTTTGTATTTAATTCCGATGCAATTTCTATGTTTCATCGTCAATAAGAAGGTCAAAGGGATACAGTAAACCTGAAGTGAAGCATCAGAATGTATAACTAGTGTCACAGGAATGGTGCAAAACATAGTCAGTAAGAAGAGTAAGTCTTCTAGTACTTAAGTCGGCATTGTGCCTTTTGTATTTCATTCCGATGCCATTTTTGTGTTTGATCATCAATACGAAGGTCCAAGGGATACAGTAAACCGGGAGTGAAGCATCGGAATCTATATCTAGTGTCACAGGAATGGTTCAAAACATAGTCAGTAAGAAGATTCAGTCTTCTTGTACTTAAGTCGGCATTGTGCCTCTTGCATTAAATTCCGATGCAATTTCTGTATTTCATCGTCAATAAGAAGGTCCAAGGGATACAGTAAACCTGGAGTGAAGCATCAGAATCTATAACTAGTGTCACAGGAATGAATCAAAACATAGTCAGTAGGAAGAGTCAGTCTTCTTGTACTTCAGTTGTCATTGTGCCTTTTGTATTTAATTCCGATGCAATTTCTGTGCTTCATCGTCAACAAGAAGGTCCAAGGGATACAGTGAATCTGAAGTGAAGCATCGGAATCCATAACTAGTGTCACAGGCATGGTTCAAATCATAGACAGTAGGAAGAGTCTGTCTTCTTGTACTTATGTCTGCACTGTGCCTTTTCTATTTAATTCCGATGCAATTTCTGTGTTTCATCGTCAATAAGAAGGTCCAAGGGATACAGTAAACCGGGAGTGAAGCATCGGAATTTATAACTAGTGTCACAGGAATGGTTTAAACATAGACAGTAGGAAGAGTCAGTCTTCTTGTACTTAAGTCGGCATTGTGCCTTTTGTATTAAATTCCGATGCAATTTCTGTGTTTCATCGTCATTAAGAAGATCTGAGGGATACAGTAGACCTGAAGTGAAGCATCGGAATCTATAACTTGTGTCGCAGGAATGGTTCAAACATAGACAGTAGGAGGGGTCAGTCTTATTGTACTTAAGTCGGCATTGTGCCTCTTGTATTTTATTCCGTTGCAATTTCTGTGTTTCATCGTCAATAAGAAGGTCTAAAGGGATACAGTAAACCTGAAGTGAAGCCTCGAAATTTATACCTAGTGTCACAGTAATGGTTCAAACATAGACAGTAAGAAGAATCAGTCTTCTGGTACTTAAGTCGGCATTGTGTCTTTTGTATTTAATTCCGATGCAATTTCTGAGTTTCATCGTCAATAAGAAGGTCAGAGGGATACAGTAAACCTGAAGTGAAGCATCGGAATCTAATACTAGTGTCACAGGAATGGTTCAAATCATAGGCAGTAGGAAGAGTCAGTCTTCTTGTACTTAAGTCGGCATTGTGCCTTTTGTATTTAATTCCGATGCAATTTCTATGTTTCATTGTCAAGAAGAAGGTCCAAGGGATACAGTAAACCTGAAGTGAAGCACCGGAATCTATAACTAGTGTTGCAGGAATGGTTCAAAACATAGTCAGTAAGAAGTGTCAGTCTTCTTGTATTTAAGTCGGCATTGTGCATTTTGTATTTAATTCCGATGCAATTTCTGTGTTTCATTGTCAATAAGGAGGTCCAAGGGATATAGTAAACCTGGAGTGAAGCATCGGAATCTATAACTAGTGTCACAGGAATGGTTCGAAACATATTCAGTAAGAAGAGTAAGTCTTCTTGTACTTAAGTCGGCATTGTGCCTTTTGTATTTCATTCCGATGCCATTTTTGTGTTTCATCATCAATACGAAGGTCCAAGGGATACTGTAAACCGGGAGTGAAGCATCGGAATCTATATCTAGTGTCACAGGAATGGTTCAAAACATAGTCAGTAAGAAGATTCAGTCTTCTTGTACTTAAGTCGGCATTGTGCCTTTTGTATTAAATTCCGATGCAATTTCTGTGTTTCATCGTCAATAAGAAGGTCCAAGGGATACAGTAAACCTGGAGTGAAGCATCAGAATCTATAACTAGTGTCACAGGAATGAATCAAAACATAGTCAGTAGGAAGAGTCAGTCTTCTTGTACTTCAGTCGGCATTGTGCCTTTTGTATTTAATTCCGATGCAATTTCTGTGCTTCATCATCAACAAGAAGGTCCAAGGGATACAGTGAACCTGAAGTGAAGCATCGGAATCCATAACTAGTGTCACAGGCATGGTTCAAATCATAGACAGTAGGAAGAGTCAGTCTTCTTGTACTTATGTCTGCACTGTGCCTTTTCTATTTAATTCCGATGCAATTTCTGTGTTTCATCGTCAATAAGAAAGTCCAAGGGATACAGCAAACCGGGAGTGAAGCATCGGAATTTATAACTAGTGTCACAGGAATGGTTTAAACATAGACAGTAGGAAGAGTCAGTCTTCTTGTACTTAAGTCGGCATTGTGCCTTTTGTATTAAATTCCGATGCAATATCTGTGTTTCATCGTCAATAAGAAGATCTGAGGGATACAGTAGACCTGAAGTGAAGCATCGGAATCTATAACTAGTGTCGCAGGAATGGTTCAAAACATAGACAGTAGGAGGGGTCAGTCTTATTGTACTTAAGTCGGCATTGTGCCTCTTGTATTTTATTCCGTTGCAATTTCTGTGTTTCATCGTCAATAAGAAGGTCTAAAGGGATACAGTAAACCTGAAGTGAAGCCTCGAAATTTATACCTAGTGTCACAGGAATGGTTCAAACATAGACAGTAAGAAGAATCAGTCTTCTTGTACTTAAGTCGGCATTGTGCCTTTTGTATTTAATTCCGATGCAATTTCTGAGTTTCATCGTCAATAAGAAGGTCAGAGGGATACAGTAAACCTGAAGTGAAGCATCGGAATCTAAAACTAGTGTCACAGGAATGGTTCAAATCATAGGCAGTAGGAAGAGTCAGTCTTCTTGTACTTAAGTCGGCATTGTGCCTTTTGTATGTAATTCGGATCCAATTTCTGTGTTTCATCGTCAATACGTAGGTCCAAGGGATCCAGTAAACCTGAATTGAAGCATCGGAACCTATAACTACTCTCACAGGAATGGTTAAAATCGTAGTCAGTAAGAAGAGTCAGTCTTCTTGTACTTAAGTCGGCATTGTGCCTTTTCTATTTAATTCCGATGCAATTTCTATGTTTCATCGTCAATAAGAAGGTCAAAGCGATACAGTAAACCTGAAGCGAAGCATCAGAATCTATAACTACTGTCACAGGAATGGTTCAAAAAATAGTCAGTAAGAAGTGTCAGTCTTCTTGTACTTAAGTCGGCATTGTGCCTTTTGTATTTATTTCCGATGCAATTTCTGTGTTTCATCGTCAATAAGAAGGTCCAAGGGATACAGTAAACCTGGAGTGATGCATCGGAATCTATAACTAGTGATACAGAGATGGTTCAAAACATAGACAGTAAGAAGAGTCACTAATCTTGTACTTAAGTCGGCATTGTGCCTTTTGTATTTAATTCCGATGCAATTTCTATGTTTCATCGTCAATAAGAAGGTCCAAGGGATACAGTAAACCTGAAGTGAAGCACCGGAATCTATAACTAGTGTTACAGGAATGGTTCAAAACATAGTCAGTAAGAAGAGTCAGTCTTCTTGTACTTAAGTCGGCATTGTGCCTTTTGTAATTAATTCCGATGCAACTTCTGTGTTTCATTGTCAGTAAGGAGGTCCAAGGGATACAGTAAACCTGGAGTGAAGCATCGGAATCTATAACTAGTGTCACAGGAATGGTTCGAAACATAGTCTGTAGGAAGAGTAAGTCTTCTTGTACTTAAGTCGGCATTGTGCCTTTTGTATTTAATTCCGATGCAATTTCTGTGTTTCATCGTCAATAAGAAGGTCCAAGGGATACAGTAAACCTGGAGTGAGGCATCAGAATCTATAACTAGTGTCACAGGAATGAATCAAAACATAGTTAGTAGGAAGAGTCAATCTTCTTGTACTTCAGTCGGCATTGTGCCTTTTGTATTTAATTCCCATGCAATTTCTGAGCTTCATCGTCAACAAGAAGGTCCAAGGGCTACAGTAAAGCCTGAAGTGAAGCATCGGAATCCATTACTAGTGTCACAGGCATGGTTCAAATCATAGACAGTAGGAAGAGTCAGTCTTCTTGTTCTTAAGTCTGCACAGTGCCTTTTCTATTTAATTCCGATGCAATTTCTGTGTTTCATCGTCAACAAGAAGGTCCAAGGGATACAGTAAACCGGGAGTGAAGCATCGGAATTTATAACTAGTGTCACAGGAATGGTTTAAACATAGACAGTAGGAAGAGTCAGTCTTCTTGTACTTAAGTCGGCATTGTTCCTTTTTTATTTAATTCTTTTGCAATTTCTGTGTTTCATCGTCAATAAGAAGGTCCAAGGGATACAGTAAACCTAAAGTGAAGCATCGGAATCTATTACTAGTGTCACAGGAATGGTTCAAAACATAGACAATAAGAAGAGTCAGTCTTCTTGTAATTAATTCGGCATTGTGCATTTTGTATTTAATTCCGTTGCAATTACTGTGTTTCATCGTCAATAACAACGTCAGAGGGATACAGTAAATCTGAAGTGAAGCATCGTAATCTATAACTAGTGTCACAGGAATGGTTCAAAACATAGTTAGTAAGAGGAGTCAGTCATCCTGTAGTGAAGTCGGCTTTGTGCCTTTTGTTTTATTTCCGATGCAATTTCTGTATTTCATCTTCAATATGAAGGTCCAAGGGATACAGTAAACCTGAAGTGAAGCATCGGAATCTATAACTAGTGTCAAAGGAATGGTTCAAAACATAGACAGTGGGAGGAGTCAGTCTTCTTGTACTTAAGTTGGCATTGTGCCTTTTGTATTTAATTCCGATGCAATTTCTCTGTTTCATCGTCAACAAGAAGGTCAGAGGGATTCAGTAAACCTGAAGTGAAGCATCGGAATCTATAACTAGTGTCGCAGGAATGGTTCAAAACATAGACAGTAGGAAGAGTCAGTCTACTTGTACTTAAGTTGGCATTGTGCCTTTTGTATTTAATTCCGTTGCAATTTCTGTGTTTCATCGTCAATAAGAAGGTCTAAAGGGATACAGTAAACCTGAAGTGAAGCCTCGTTATTTATAACTAGTGTCACAGGAATGGTTCAAACATAGACAGTAAGAAGAGTCAGTCTTCTTGTACTTAAGTCAGCATTGTGTCTTTTGTATTTAATTCCGATGCAATTTCTGTGTTTCATCGTCAATAAGAAGGTCAGAGGGATACAGTAAACCTGGAGTGAAGCATCGGAATCTAAAACTAGTATCACAGGAATGGTTCAAATCATAGGCAGTAGGAAGAGTCACTCTTCTTGTACTTAAGTCGGCATTTTGCCCTTTGTATTTATTCGGATCCAATTTCTGTGTTTCATCGTCAATAAGTAGGTCCAAGGGATCCAGTAAACCTGAAGTGAAGCACCGGAATATATAACTAGTGTCACAGGAATGGTTCAGAACATAGTCAGTAGAAGAGTCAGTCTTCTTGTACTTTAGTCGCCATTGTGCCCTTTGTATTAAATTCCGATGCAATTTCTGTGTTTCATCGTAAATAAGAAGGTCCAAGGGATACAGTAAACCTGCAGTGAAGCATCGGAATCTGTAACTAGTGTCACAGGAATTGTTCAAAACATAGTCAGTAAGAAGAGTCAGTCTTCTTGTACTTAAGTGGGCATTGTGCCTTTTCCATTTAATTCCGATGTAATTTCTATATTTCTTCGTCAATAAGAAGGTCCAAGGTATATAGTAAACCTGGAGTGAAGCATCGGAATCTATAACTAGTGTCACAGGAATGGTTCATAACATCGACAGTGAGTAGAGTCAGTCTTCTTGTACTTAAGTCGGCATTGCGCCTTTTGTATTTAAATCCGATGCAATCTCTGTGTTTCATCGTCAATAAGAAGGTCAGAGGGAAACAGTAAACCTGGAGTGAAGCATCGGAATCTGAAACTAGTGTCACAGGAATGGTTAAAATCATAGACTGTAGGAAGAGTCAATCTTCTTGTACTTAAGTCGGCATTGTGCCTTTTGCTTTTAATTCCGATGCAATTTCTGTGTTTCATCGTCAATAAGTAGGTCCAAGGGATCCAGTAAACGTGAAGTGAAGCACCGGAATATATAACTAGTGTCACAGGAATGGTTCGAAACATAGTCAGTAAGAAGAGTAAGTCTTCTTGTACTTAAGTCGGCATTGTGCCTTTTGTATTTCATTCCGATGCCATTTTTGTGTTTCATCCTCAATACGAAGGTCCAAGGGATACAGTAAACGGGGAGTGAAGCATCGGAATCTATATCTAGTGTCACAGGAATGGTTCAAAACATAGTCAGTAAGAAGATTCAGTCTTCTTGTACTTATGTCGGCATTGTGCCTTTTGTATTTAATTCCGATGCAATTTCTGTGTTTCATCGTCAATAAGAAGGTCCAAGGGATACAGTAAACCTGGAGTGAAGCATCAGAATCTATAACTAGTGTCACAGGAATGAATCAAAACATAGTCAGTAGGAAGAGTCAGTCTTCTTTGTACTTCAGTCGGCATTGTGCCTTTTGTATTTAATTCCGATGCAATTTCTGTGCTTCATCGTCAACAAGAATTTCCAAGGGATACAGTAAACCTGAAGTGAAGCATTGGAATCCATAACTAGTGTCACAGGAATGGTTCAAATCATAGACAGTAGGAAGAGTCAGTCTTCTTGTACTTAAGTCGGCATTGTGCCTTTTGCTTTTAATTCCGATGCAATTTCTGTGTTTCATCGTCAATAAGTAGGTCCAAGGGATCCAGTAAACGTGAAGTGAAGCACCGGAATATATAACTAGTGTCACAGGAATGGTTCGAAACATAGTCAGTAAGAAGAGTAAGTCTTCTTGTACTTAAGTCGGCATTGTGCCTTTTGTATTTCATTCCGATGCCATTTTTGTGTTTCATCCTCAATACGAAGGTCCAAGGGATACAGTAAACGGGGAGTGAAGCATCGGAATCTATATCTAGTGTCACAGGAATGGTTCAAAACATAGTCAGTAAGAAGATTCAGTCTTCTTGTACTTATGTCGGCATTGTGCCTTTTGTATTTAATTCCGATGCAATTTCTGTGTTTCATCGTCAATAAGAAGGTCCAAGGGATACAGTAAACCTGGAGTGAAGCATCAGAATCTATAACTAGTGTCACAGGAATGAATCAAAACATAGTCAGTAGGAAGAGTCAGTCTTCTTTGTACTTCAGTCGGCATTGTGCCTTTTGTATTTAATTCCGATGCAATTTCTGTGCTTCATCGTCAACAAGAATTTCCAAGGGATACAGTAAACCTGAAGTGAAGCATCGGAATCCATAACTAGTGTCACAGGAATGGTTCAAATCATAGACAGTAGGAAGAGTCAGTCTTCTTGTACTTAAGTCGGCATTGTGCCTTTTGCTTTTAATTCCGATGCAATTTCTGTGTTTCATCGTCAATAAGAAGGTCCAAGGGATATAGTATGTTTTGTCACCGCCAGACACCACACTTGCTAGGTGGTAGCTTAAATCGGCCGCGGTCCATGTAGTACATGTCGGATCCGCGTGTCGCCACTGTGATCGCAGACCTAGCGCCACCACCAAGGCAGGTCTCGTGATACGAGAGTGGACTCGCCCCAGTTGTACGAGAACCGAGTTACCGACCAGATGTACGAAGCCTTTCTCTCTCATTAGCCGAGAGACAGAATAGCCATCAGCTAAGTTAATGGCTACGAACTAGCAAGGCGCCATTGGTATCAGTGCCTATAGCTTACGAGTATTCAAGAGAGATGTATTCCAAGGACTAATAAAAAGATAAGTAATAAGCATCTACATACTTTTCTTCTTATTCATTTATAAGTTCTCATGTTCCAGACTTCACGCCCGTCTGCGTCCACCTTGCGTGCCCTATCGGCTACAGCGTTAGTGTAGCTTGCATTTTCAGCCATCTAAACTTCACGGTGTCGGCCCAGCTACCGACACAACATTTATTGGCGACGAGCAAAAGAGTTTGTATTAATTCGTTTACAACATTGGCGACGATTTAAAGTGTTCTGATTGCTTACATTTAATTGTGTCATGGCTTCGCCACATTCTCCGGATGTACTGTCCGAATTTTATCGCTTGAAGAATCAGCAGACGCAGGCGTTACTGGATGCCCTTGGACAGCTCGTCCAGGGTCAACGTACCATTCAAACCGATGCGGCCGCCGCCGCTTCTTCGCTACCGCTGCCACTAAACGCTGTTGCACCTCCCTTTCGACCATACGTGGCAGCCGATGAGACGTGGCAAGAGTGGTCTCGCCAGTTCAACTTCCACCTTGCTGCCTACAGAATTCAAGGTAATGAGCGGCAGCCGTTTTTGCTTTCTTGTGTCGGTGTGTCCACATACCGTGTGATAGTGAAATTGTTTCCCCGACGCGACGTAGCAACTCTGTCCTACGAGGAAATTTTGTCTGCATTAGATGCCTATTTCAAAGAAACAGTTAATGTGGTTGCAAAACGATATACGTTTTTTCGTACAAAACGTACGGCCGGTCAAACTAATAGGGAGTGGGTAGCAACATTGCAAGGACTTACTAGGGACTGTGCCTTTGAATGTGACTGTGGTCTTTCTTATTCAGATACAATGGTGCGTGATGCAATTGCACAGAACGTTTCTGATGTTCGCATACGGGAGCGAATTTTGAAACTAGTTAATCCCTCCCTTCAACAAGTGATAGACATATTGGATAGACAGGACACACTTGACTGTGCTCAGGAATCTTTTGAAACTTCGCCAGCCGTGTGTAACATAAACCGGCCCGCTGGACGCGCTGCGCGGCCCGGTAACCGGGCCTTGCGCACGTCGACACAGCGACCGCCGCGTGCTAAGCCAGGTGTGCCGCGCCAGCCCACAAATGCAGTGAAATCATGCCCGCGGTGTGCTACTAGACATTCGCGTGAACATTGCCCGTCACGCCAAGCTATTGGCTTTTTCTGCAATAAGAAAGGACATGTTCAAAGTGTTTGCCAGACAAAGCTCAGATCAGACAATCACAATCATTCCAGGCCCCTTGCTTCGCGCCGGAATCGAACCAAGGACACTCAGGCTCGTGGACCTTCGCCTATGGACATTCATGTCGTTAATTCCGCTTCGTCCAGTGACACTTTCTCTAACAGTAACTGTGTTCGTCCCACAAAAACTGTGCGTCGACGTCGCCGGAAATCACGTCAATTAGCAAGTGATTCTGTACCAGTGTCTATTCCAATTGCACAAAACAGTCGCTCTTGTCGTCAGCAGGACAATAAACTTTTTGTGGACTTAGACTTTGACGGCAAAGTGATACCATTCCAGCTCGATACCGGAGCTGCAGTTTCGTTGCTCAATCATGACACGTACAAACAACTGGGCAAACCTCCGTTGCGTTCCGCAAATGTTAAGCTAACTACATATTCCGGACAGACAATTCCTGTGTTAGGACAGTGCAGCCTTCTTGCAACATACAAGGGACAAACAAAACTTGTGTCATTTTACGTTCTTCGTTCTTCTTCTGCAGTGAACTTGTTTGGGCTAGACTTGTTTCAGTTGTTTAACATGTCTATTGTAAATCAGGTCCTATCGGTGAATCAGACTGTGCCTACAGACAGTGTTTCTCGGCTGTGTGACGAATTTGCAGACATTTTTGCACCGGGCTTAGGTTGCGCTAAAAACTATGAAGCACATTTAGAACTGAAGGTAAACGCGCAACCGAAATTTTTCAGGGCGCGCAATGTTCCCCACGCCTTGCGTGATGAGGTCGCAAAGAACGTTACACGATCTCGAATCACAGGGTGTAATTGAACGTGTGCAAGCTTCTCTCTGGGCCTCACCCTTAGTAATTTTGCCAAAACCTTCCGGAAAATTGAGACTTTGCGTGGACTTCAAGGCCACAGTGAATCCACAGCTAGTGACTGCTACTTTTCCTTTGCCCCGCCCGGAAGATCTTTTTGCTAAACTGTGCCCGGGAAAATATTTTTCAAAGTTGGACCTAGCCGATGCGTACTTGCAAATACCGGTGGACGACGAATCCCAGCGCGTATTGGTGGTTAACACGCATCTTGGATTGTACCGCTTCAAAAGACTGCCATTCGGGTGTGCATCCGCCCCTGCCATGTTTCAGCAATATTTACAAACTATTTGTGCGTCGGTCCCTACTGCAGCAAACTATCTGGACGATATAGTGATCTCCGGACAGACAGAAGAAGATCATCTTGCGAACTTACGAACATTATTTCAGGTCTTGCGGCAAAATGGTCTTCGCTTGAGGAAGGACAAATGTGTGTTTTTTGCTCGTGACTTAC
Source organism: Schistocerca serialis cubense (assembly GCF_023864345.2). Taxonomy (NCBI): domain Eukaryota; kingdom Metazoa; phylum Arthropoda; class Insecta; order Orthoptera; family Acrididae; genus Schistocerca; species Schistocerca serialis. Next base: position 18,713,450 of record NW_026047617.1, read on the forward strand.
CATACCTGGGACATGTCATTAATGCCCAAGGCATACATCCGAGTCCAGAGCACCTCCGTGCCATACAAGAATTGCCTTCCCCTCAAAATGTGAAACAGCTACAGAGTGTGTTGGGTAAAATTAATTATTATCATCGCTTTCTGCGCAATGCCTCTTCTATTTCAGCTCCGCTTCATCGCTTACGCCGTAAAGGTGTTCCGTTCGTCTGGACGACGGAATGTGAACGCGCCTTTCGCCAGTTGAAATCGGCGTTGCTTTCTAATACTTGCCTTACGCCATTCGATCCCCAGAAACCCCTTTTGTTGATGGTAGATGCATCGGATTTCGGGATCGGTGCTGTGCTTGCGCACAAAGTTGGCTCCCATGATCGCCCTATTGCCTTTGCGTCCAAATTGCTGTCGTCTGCGCAAAGAAATTATTCACAGATAGAGAAAGAAGCTTTGGCTCTCGTGTTTGGTGTTACTAAGTTCCATGATTTCTTGTATGGTCGTCACTTTACCATCATCACAGACCACAAACCTTTGACATCGCTTTTTCATCCGACCAAGCCTGTACCTCCGCGTACAGCGCAGAAATTCATTCGCTGGTCTATTTTCCTCTCGCAGTACCGCTACGATATCTTGTATCGGTCCACTGCTAAGCACGGAAACGCCGATGCGTTGTCCCGTTTGCCTGTTGCTGAGGATACAGCATTCGATTCTTCCGAACTTGCTTGCATGTTCATTGATTCGGAAACCGAGGAAGTGGTCGAATCGTTTCCGATTGATTTTCGTCGTGTAGCTACAGCCACAGCTGCTGACCCTGTCCTTGCTACTGTTTTACGTTTTGTTGCTACGCAATGGCCTTTGTCAAAGTCTCGGATCGAGGATCCGTTGGTTCGCCGATTTTTTGCTCACAAGGAGAGACTTTTTGTTCGACGTGGTGTTATGTTGTTGCGTTCTGATAATGATCAGTCCAGAGTCGTGGTCCCACGTTCGTTACAGTCCTCTGTTTTACGGCTTCTTCACCAAGGACATTGGGGTATAGTGCGAACGAAACAACTTGCTCGTCAGCACTGTACTTGGTTCGGAATCGATGCTGCGATTACGAATATGTGTTCTTCGTGCCCGGCGTGTGCCGAACAACAATCCGCACCGCCGCGGAAAGTCTTTGCGTGGCCAAAAGCCACTTCCCCTTGGCAACGCTTGCACATTGATTTTGCTGGTCCATTCTGGAATGCTCGATGGTTGGTTCTGGTCGATGCCTTCAGTAATTTTCCTTTTGTTGTCCGGATGTCTTCCACGACGTCCTCCGCCACCATCCAAGCGTTGTCTGCTATCTTTTGCATTGAAGGTCTTCCGCAGACTATTGTTTCCGACAATGGCCCACAATTCATGTCCGCAGAATTTCAGTCATTCTGCCAGGCCAATGGTATTCAACATCTGACATCCGCGCCGTTTTCGCCTCAGTCCAACGGTGCCGCTGAACGATTGGTCCGGACTTTCAAGTCACAGATGTTGAAATTGAAAGAGTCGCATTCTCGGGAGGACGCATTGTTGCTCTTTTTGTCTTCGTATCGCTCTCAGCCCTGAGATGGTCGCTCGCCGGCTGAGTTGCTCCACGGTCGTCCTCATCGCACCTTGATGTCTTTGCTGCATCCGCCGCATCAGGTTCCTTTGCAGCGGCAGACTCCTGCTTTTGCTCCAGGCGACGTTGTATTTTATCGCAACTATCGCGGTTCACGGCGTTGGCTCGCAGGGCGCATTCTTCGCTGCCTCGGCCGCGCGATGTATTTGGTTTTGGGGGCCTCTGGTGAGGTGCGTCGGCATCTCAATCAGCTGCGCCTCTGTCGTCGCTCGGGTTCTGCCGCTCCCCGTCTGCTTTCAGCGACGGTGCCGTCCGGTCAGCGCCCTGGGGACCCATCTACTGGCTCGCCTCATCCCCAGGTGTTACCGACGATGCCTTCCATTTTGCCCCATGGCGACGCGCCGCCGCCGCCGCAGCAGCAGCAGCAGCCGCCGCCGCCGCCGCTTGTTCTCCCGCCGGCGCCGCCCGCATTCGACGCTTCGTTGCAGCCGCCAAGCGCCTCCCAGGGTCACGCGCCGCCGATCGCTTCCCGTGACCAGCTGTCCTCCGCCATGGAACTCCCGCCCGCTCCGGACCACATGACGTCATCGCGCGTCGGCTACCCCGACGCAATGGAGGTTGATCCTTCGGTCCCTCCTGTCTCTTTACGGGCGCATACACCGCATGTTGACGTGCATCCTGGACTAGTTTTTCCGGCGTTTCCTAGCTCCCCTCGGACCGAATGGCCGGGTGCGGGTGGCACAGCCTCGCCTGTTGTTAGGCTAGCCACCTCATCGCATACGTCAACATGTGGTCCTCCCCACGGCGGGCGGAAGCCTTATCTCACGACTGTTCGCCGATTTGCGGGGGAGGAATGTGGTGTCACCGCCAGACACCACACTTGCTAGGTGGTAGCTTAAATCGGCCGCGGTCCATTTAGTACATGTCGGACCCGCGTGTCGCCACTGTGTAATCGCAGACCTAGCGCCACCACCAAGGCAGGTCTCGTGATACGAGAGAGCACTCGCCCCAGTTGTACGAGAACCTAGCTACCGCCCAGTTGTACGAGAACCTAGCTACCGCCCAGTTGTACGAGAACCTAGCTACCGACCAGATGTACGAAGCCTTTCTCTCTCATTAGCCGAGAGACAGAATAGCCATCAGCTAAGTTAATGGCTACGAACTAGCAAGGCGTCATTTGTATCAGTGCCTCTAGCTTACGAGTATTCAAGAGAGATGTATTCCAAGGACTAAATAAAAGATAAGTAATAAGCATCTACATACTTTTCTTCTTATTCATTTATAAGTTCTCATGTTCCAGACTTCACGCCCGTCTGCTTTAGCCGTGCGTGCCCTATCGGCTACAGCGTTAGTGTAGCTTGCATTTTCAGCCATCTAAACTTCACGGTGTCGGCCCAGCTACCGACACAACAGAGTCAGTCTTCTTGTACTTAATTCGGCATTGTGCCTTTAGTATTTAATTCCAATGCAATTTCTGTGTTTGATCGTCAATAGAAAGGTCAGAGGGATACAGTAAATCTGAAGTGAAGATCCGGAATCTATAACTAGTGTCACAGGAGTGGTTCAAAACATAGTCAGTAAGAATAGTCAGTGTACTTGTACTTAAGTCGGCATTGTGCCTTTTGTATTTAATTCCGATGCAATTTCTGTGTTTCATCGTCAATAAGAAGGTCCAAGGGATACAGTAAACCTGAAGTGAAGCATCAGAATCTATAACTAGTGGTACAGGAATAATTCAAATCATACTCAGTAAGAAGAGACAGTCTTCTAGTACTTAAGTCGGCATTGTGCCTTTTGTGTTTAATTCCGATGCAATTTCTGTGTTTCATCGTCAATAAGAAGTTCCAAGGGATACAGTAAACCTGAAGTGAAGCATCGGAATCTATAACTAGTGTCACATGAATGGTTCAAATCATAGACAGTAGGAAGAGACAGTCTTCTTGTACTTAAGTCGGCATTGTGCCTTTTCTATTTAATTCCGATGCTATTTCTGTGTTTCATCGTCAATAGGAAGGTCCAAGGGATACAGTAAACCTGCAGTGGAGCATAGGAATCTATAACTAGTGACACATGAATGGTTCAAAGCATAGACAGTAATAAGAGCCAGCCTTCTTCTACTTAATTCCGCATTGTGCCTTTTGTATTTAATTCCGATACAATTTCTGTGTTTCATCGTCAATAAGAAGGTCAGAGGGATACAGTAAACCTCAAGTGAAGCAACGGAATCTATAACTAGTGTCACAGGAATGGTTCAAAACATAGTCAGTAACAAGAGCCAGTCTTCTTGTACTTAAGTCGGCATTGTGCCTTTTGTATTTAATTCCGATGCAATTTCTGTGTTCCATCGTCAGTAAGAACGTCCAAGGGATACAGTAAACCTGGAGTGAGGCATCGGAATCTATAACTAGTGTCACAGGGATGGTTCAAAACATAGACAGTAAGAAGAGTCAGTATTCTTGTACTTAAGTCGGCATTGTGCCTTTTGTATTTAATTCCGATGCAATTTCTGTGTTTCATCGTCAATAAGAAGTTCCAAGGGATACAGTAAAACTGAAGTGAAGCCCCGAAATCTATAACTAGTGTCACAGGAATGGTTCAAAACATAGTCAGTAAGAACAGTCAGTCTTCTTGTACTTAAGTCGGCATTGTGCCTTTTCTATTTAATTCTGATGGAATTTCTGTGTTTCATCGTCAATAGGTAGGTCAGGCGGATACAGTAAATCTGAAGTGAAGCATCGGAACCTATAACTACTGTCACAGGAATGGTTCAAATCGTAGTCAGTAAGAAGAGTCAGTCTTCTTGTACTTAAGTCGGCATTGTGCCTTTTGTATTTAATTCCGATGCAATTTCTATGTTTCATCGTCAATAAGAAGGTCAAAGGGATACATTAAACCTGAAGTGAAGCATCAGAATGTATAACTAGTGTCACAGGAATGGTGCAAAACATAGTCAGTAAGAAGAGTAAGTCTTCTTGTACTTAAGTCGGCATTGTGCCTTTTGTATTTCATTCCGATGCCATTTTTGTGTTTGATCATCAATACGAAGGTCCAAGGGATACAGTAAACCGGGAGTGAAGCATCGGAATCTATATCTAGTGTCACAGGAATGGTTCAAAACATAGTCAGTAAGAAGATTCAGTCTTCTTGTACTTAAGTCGGCATTGTGCCTCTTGCATTAAATTCCGATGCAATTTCTGTATTTCATCGTCAATAAGAAGGTCCAAGGGATACAGTAAACCTGGAGTGAAGCATCAGAATCTATAACTAGTGTCACAGGAATGAATCAAAACATAGTCAGTAGGAAGAGTCAGTCTTCTTGTACTTCAGTCGTCATTGTGCCTTTTGTTTTTAATTCCGATGCAATTTCTGTGCTTCATCGTCAACAAGAAGGTCCAAGGGATACAGTGAATCTGAAGTGAAGCATCGGAATCCATAACTAGTGTCACAGGCATGGTTCAAATCATAGACAGTAGGAAGAGTCTGTCTTCTTGTACTTATGTCTGCACTGTGCCTTTTCTATTTAATTCCGATGCAATTTCTGTGTTTCATCGTCAATAAGAAGGTCCAAGGGATACAGTAAACCGGGAGTGAAGCATCGGAATTTATAACTAGTGTCACAGGAATGGTTTAAACATAGACAGTAGGAAGAGTCAGTCTTCTTGTACTTAAGTCGGCATTGTGCCTTTTGTATTAAATTCCGATGCAATTTCTGTGTTTCATCGTCATTAAGAAGATCTGAGGGATACAGTAGACCTGAAGTGAAGCATCGCAATCTATAACTAGTGTCGCAGGAATGGTTCAAACATAGACAGTAGGAGGGGTCAGTCTTATTGTACTTAAGTCGGCATTGTGCCTCTTGTATTTTATTCCGTTGCAATTTCTGTGTTTCATCGTCAATAAGAAGGTCTAAAGGGATACAGTAAACCTGAAGTGAAGCCTCGAAATTTATACCTAGTGTCACAGTAATGGTTCAAACATAGACAGTAAGAAGAATCAGTCTTCTGGTACTTAAGTCGGCATTGTGTCTTTTGTATTTAATTCCGATGCAATTTCTGAGTTTCATCGTCAATAAGAAGGTCAGAGGGATACAGTAAACCTGAAGTGAAGCATCGGAATCTAATACTAGTGTCACAGGAATGGTTCAAATCATAGGCAGTAGGAAGAGTCAGTCTTCTTGTACTTAAGTCGGCATTGTGCCTTTTGTATTTAATTCCGATGCAATTTCTATGTTTCATTGTCAAGAAGAAGGTCCAAGGGATACAGTAAACCTGAAGTGAAGCACCGGAATCTATAACTAGTGTTGCAGGAATGGTTCAAAACATAGTCAGTAAGAAGTGTCAGTCTTCTTGTATTTAAGTCGGCATTGTGCATTTTGTATTTAATTCCGATGCAATTTCTGTGTTTCATTGTCAATAAGGAGGTCCAAGGGATATAGTAAACCTGGAGTGAAGCATCGGAATCTATAACTAGTGTCACAGGAATGGTTCGAAACATATTCAGTAAGAAGAGTAAGTCTTCTTGTACTTAAGTCGGCATTGTGCCTTTTGTATTTCATTCCGATGCCATTTTTGTGTTTCATCATCAATACGAAGGTCCAAGGGATACTGTAAACCGGGAGTGAAGCATCGGAATCTATATCTAGTGTCACAGGAATGGTTCAAAACATAGTCAGTAAGAAGATTCAGTCTTCTTGTACTTAAGTCGGCATTGTGCCTTTTGTATTAAATTCCGATGCAATTTCTGTGTTTCATCGTCAATAAGAAGGTCCAAGGGATACAGTAAACCTGGAGTGAAGCATCAGAATCTATAACTAGTGTCACAGGAATGAATCAAAACATAGTCAGTAGGAAGAGTCAGTCTTCTTGTACTTCAGTCGGCATTGTGCCTTTTGTATTTAATTCCGATGCAATTTCTGTGCTTCATCATCAACAAGAAGGTCCAAGGGATACAGTGAACCTGAAGTGAAGCATCGGAATCCATAACTAGTGTCACAGGCATGGTTCAAATCATAGACAGTAGGAAGAGTCAGTCTTCTTGTACTTATGTCTGCACTGTGCCTTTTCTATTTAATTCCGATGCAATTTCTGTGTTTCATCGTCAATAAGAAAGTCCAAGGGATACAGCAAACCGGGAGTGAAGCATCGGAATTTATAACTAGTGTCACAGGAATGGTTTAAACATAGACAGTAGGAAGAGTCAGTCTTCTTGTACTTAAGTCGGCATTGTGCCTTTTGTATTAAATTCCGATGCAATATCTGTGTTTCATCGTCAATAAGAAGATCTGAGGGATACAGTAGACCTGAAGTGAAGCATCGGAATCCATAACTAGTGTCGCAGGAATGGTTCAAAACATAGACAGTAGGAGGGGTCAGTCTTATTGTACTTAAGTCGGCATTGTGACTCTTGTATTTTATTCCGTTGCAATTTCTGTGTTTCATCGTCAATAAGAAGGTCTAAAGGGATACAGTAAACCTGAAGTGAAGCCTCGAAATTTATACCTAGTGTCACAGGAATGGTTCAAACATAGACAGTAAGAAGAATCAGTCTTCTTGTACTTAAGTCGGCATTGTGCCTTTTGTATTTAATTCCGATGCAATTTCTGAGTTTCATCGTCAATAAGAAGGTCAGAGGGATACAGTAAACCTGAAGTGAAGCATCGGAATCTAAAACTAGTGTCACAGGAATGGTTCAAATCATAGGCAGTAGGAAGAGTCAGTCTTCTTGTACTTAAGTCGGCATTGTGCCTTTTGTATGTAATTCGGATCCAATTTCTGTGTTTCATCGTCAATACGTAGGTCCAAGGGATCCAGTAAACCTGAATTGAAGCATCGGAACCTATAACTACTCTCACAGGAATGGTTAAAATCGTAGTCAGTAAGAAGAGTCAGTCTTCTTGTACTTAAGTCGGCATTGTGCCTTTTCTATTTAATTCCGATGCAATTTCTATGTTTCATCGTCAATAAGAAGGTCAATGGGATACAGTAAACCTGAAGCGAAGCATCAGAATCTATAACTACTGTCACAGGAATGGTTCAAAAAATAGTCAGTAAGAAGTGTCAGTCTTCTTGTACTTAAGTCGGCATTGTGCCTTTTGTATTTATTTCCGATGCAATTTCTGTGTTTCATCGTCAATAGGAAGGTCCAAGGGATACAGTAAACCTGGAGTGATGCATCGGAATCTATAACTAGTGATACAGAGATGGTTCAAAACATAGACAGTAAGAAGAGTAAGTAATCTTGTACTTAAGTCGGCATTGTGCCTTTTGTATTTAATTCCGATGCAATTTCTATGTTTCATCGTCAATAAGAAGGTCCAAGGGATACAGTAAACCTGAAGTGAAGCACCGGAATCTATAACTAGTGTTACAGGAATGGTTCAAAACATAGTCAGTAAGAAGAGTCAGTCTTCTTGTACTTAAGTCGGCATTGTGCCTTTTGTAATTAATTCCGATGCAACTTCTGTGTTTCATTGTCAGTAAGGAGGTCCAAGGGATACAGTAAACCTGGAGTGAAGCATCGGAATCTATAACTAGTGTCACAGGAATGGTTCGAAACATAGTCTGTAGGAAGAGTAAGTCTTCTTGTAATTAAGTCGGCATTGTGCCTTTTGTATTTAATTCCGATGCAATTTCTGTGTTTCATCGTCAATAAGAAGGTCCAAGGGATACAGTAAACCTGGAGTGAAGCATCAGAATCTATAACTAGTGTCACAGGAATGAATCAAAACATAGTCAGTAGAAGAGTCAGTCTTCTTGTACTTTAGTCGCCATTGTGCCCTTTGTATTAAATTCCGATGCAATTTCTGTGTTTCATCGTAAATAAGAAGGTCCAAGGGATACAGTAAACCTGCAGTGAAGCATCGGAATCTGTAACTAGTGTCACAGGAATTGTTCAAAACATAGTCAGTAAGAAGATTCAGTCTTCTTGTACTTATGTCGGCATTGTGCCTTTTGTATTTAATTCCGATGCAATTTCTGTGTTTCATCGTCAATAAGAAGGTCCAAGGGATACAGTAAACCTGGAGTGAAGCATCAGAATCTATAACTAGTGTCACAGGAATGAATCAAAACATAGTCAGTAGGAAGAGTCAGTCTTCTTTGTACTTCAGTCGGCATTGTGCCTTTTGTATTTAATTCCGATGCAATTTCTGTGCTTCATCGTCAACAAGAATTTCCAAGGGATACAGTAAACCTGAAGTGAAGCATCGGAATCCATAACTAGTGTCACAGGAATGGTTCAAATCATAGACAGTAGGAAGAGTCAGTCTTCTTGTACTTAATTCTGCACTATGCCTTTTCTATTTAATTCCGATGCAATTTCTGTGTTTCATCGACAATAAGAAGGTCCAAGGGATACAGTAAACCGGGGGTGAAGCATCGGAGTCTATAACTAGTGTCACAGGAATGGTTCAAACATAGACAGTAGGAAGAGTCAGTCTTCTTGTACTTAAGTCGGCATTGTGCCTTTTGAATTTAATTCCGATGCAATTTCTGTGTTTTATCGTCAATAAGAAGGTCTGAGGGATACAGTAGACCTGACGTGAAGCATCGGAATCTATAACTAGTGTAGCAGGAATGGTTCAAAACATAGACAGTAGGGGGGTCAGTCTTATTGTACTTAAGTCGGCATTGTGCCTGTTGTATTTTTTTCCGTTGCAATTTCTGTGTTTCATCGTCAATAAGATAGTCTAAAGGGATACAGTATACCTGAAGTGAAGCCTCGTAATTTATAACTAGTGTCACAGGAATGGTTAAAACATAGACAGTAAGAAGAGTCAGTCTTCTTGTACTTAAGTCGGCATTGTGTCTTTTGTATTTAATTCCGATGCAATTTCTGTGTTTCATCGTCAATAAGATGGTCAGAGGGATACAGTAAACCTGAAGTGAAGCATCGGAATCTAAATCTAGTGTCACAGGAATGGTTCAAATCATAGACAGTAGGAAGAGTCAGTCTTCTTGTACTTAAGTCGGCATTGTGCCTTTTGTATTTAATTCGGATCCAATTTCTGTGTTTCATCGTCAATAAGTAGGTCCAAGGGATCCAGTAAACCTGAAGTGAAGCACCGGAACATATAACTAGTGTCAGAGGAATGGTTCAAAACATAGTCAGTAAGAAGAGTCAGTCTTCGAGTACTTTAGTCGCCATTGTGCCCTTTGTATTAAATTCCGATGCAATTTCTGTGTTTCATCGTAAATAAGAAGGTCCAAGGGATACAGTAAACCTGGAGCGAAGCATCGGAATCAATAACTAGTGTCACAGGAATGGTTCAAATCATAGGCAGTAAGAAGAATCAATCTTCTTGTACTTAATTCAGCACTTTGCCCTTTGGATTTGATTCCGATGCAATTTCTGTGATTCATCGTCAATAAGAAGGTCAGAGGGATACAGTAAACCTGCAGTGAAGCATCGGAATCTGTAACTAGTGTCACAGGAATGGTTCAAAACATAGTCAGTAAGTAGAGTCAGTCTTCTTGTACTGACGTCTGCATTGTCCCTTTTGTATTAAATTCCGTTGCAATTTCTGTGTTTCATCGTCAATAAGAGGGTCAGAGGGATGCAGTAAACTTGAAGGGAAGCATCGGAATCCATAACTAGTGTCACAGGATTGGTAAAAACATAGAAAGTAGGAAGAGTCAGTCTTCTTGTACTTAAGTATGCATTGTGCCTTCTCTATTTAATTCCGATCCAATTGCTGTGTTACATCGTGAATAAGAAGGTCCAAGGGATACAGTAAACCTGAATTGAAGGATCGGCATCTATAACTAGTGTCACAGGAATGGTTCAAAGCATAGTCAGTAGGAAGAGTCAGTGTTCTCGTACTTAAGCCGGCATTGTGCCTTTTGTATTTAATTCCGATGCAATTTCTGTGTTTCATCGTCAATAAGAAGGTCCAAGGGATACAGTAAACCTGCAGTGAAGCATCGGAATCTGTAACCAGTGTCACAGGAATGGTTTAAACCATAGACAGTAAGATGAGTCAGTCTTCTTGTACTTATGTCGGCATTGTGCCTTTTTTATTTAATTCCTTTGCAATTTCTGTGTTTCATCGTCAATAAGAAGGTCCAAGGGATACAGTAAACCTAGAGTGAAGCATCGGAATCTATTACTTGTGTCACAGGAATGGTTCAAAGCATAGACAGTAAGAAGAGTCACTCTTCTTGTAATTAATTCGGCATTGTGCATTTTGTAATTAATTCCGTTGCAATTACTGTGTTTCATCGTCAATAAGAACGTCAGAGGGATACAGTAAATCTGAAGTGAAGCATCGTAATGTATAACTAGTGTCACAGGAATGGTTCAAAACATAGTCAGTAAGAAGAGACAGTCATCCTGTAGTAAAGTCGGCATTGTGCCTTTTGTATTTAATTCCGATGCAATTTCTGTATTTCATCGTCAATATGAAGGTCCAAGGGGTACAGTAAACCTGAAGTGAAGCATCGGAATCTATAACTAGTGTCACAGGAATGGTTCAAAACATAGACAGTGGGATGAGTCAGTCTTCTTGTACTTAAGTTGGCATTGTGCCTTTTGTATTTAATTCCGATGCAATTTCTCTGTTTCATCGTCAATAAGAACGTCAGAGGGATTCAGTAAACCTGAAGTGAAGCATCGGAATCTATAACTAGTGTCACAGGAATGGTTCGAAACATAGTCAGTAAGAAGACTAAGTCTTCTTGTACTTAAGTCGGCATTGTGCCTTTTGTATTTCATTCCGATGCCATTTTTGTGTTTCATCGTCAATACGAAAGTCCAAAGGATACAGTAAACGGGGAGTGAAGCATCGGAATCTATATCTAGTGTCACAGGAATGGTTCAAAACATAGTCAGTATGAAGATTCAATCTTCTTGTACTTAAGTCGGCATTGTGCCTTTTGTATTTAATTCCGATGCAATTTCTGTGTTTCATCGTCAATAAGAAGGTCCAAGGGATACAGTAAACCTGGAGTGAAGCATCAGAATCTATAACTAGTGTCACAGGAATGAATCAAAACATAGTCAGTAGGAAGAGTCAGTCTTCTTTGTACTTCAGTCGGCATTGTGCCTTTTGTATTTAATTCCGATGCAATTTCTGTGCTTCATCGTCAACAAGAAGGTCCAAGAGATACAGTAAACCTGAAGTTTATCATCAGAATCTATAACTAGTGTCACAGGAATGTTTCAAATCATAGACAGTAGGAAGAGTCAGTCTTCTTGTACTTAAGTCTGCACTGTGCCTTTTCTATTTAATTCCGATGCAATCTCTGTGCTTCATCGTCAATAAGAAGGTCCAAGATATAGTAAACCTGGAGTGAAGCATCGGAATCTATAACTAGTGCCACAGGAATGGTTCAAAACCTAGACAGTAAGAAGAGTCAGTCTTCTAGTACTAAAGTCGCCATTGTGCCTTTTTTATTTAATTGCGATGCAATTTCTGTGTTTCATCGTCAATAAGAAGGTACAAGGGATACAGTCAACCTGGAGTGAAGCATCGGAATCTATATCTAGTGTCACAGGAATGGTTCAAAACATCGACAGTGAGAAGAATCAGTCTTCTTGTACTTAATTCGGCATTGTGCCTTTAGTATTTAATTCCGATGCAATTTCTGTGTTTCATCGTCAATAAGAAGGTCAGAGGGATACAGTAAACCTGAAGTGAAGAATCGGAATCTATGACTAGTGTCACAGGAATGGTTCAAAACATAGTCAGTAAGAAGAGTCAGTCCTCTTGTACTTAAGTCGGCATTGTGCCTTTTGTATTTAATTCCGATGCAATTTCTGTGTTTCATCGTCAATAAGAGGGTCAGAGGGATACAGGTAACCTGAAGTGAATCATCGGACTCTATAACTAGTGTTACAGGAATGGTAAAAACATAGAAAGTAGGAAGAGTCAGTCTTCTTGTACTTAAGTCGGCATTGGGCTTTCTCTATTTAATTCCGATGCAATTACTGTGTATCATCGTCAATAAGAAGGTCCAAGAGATACAGTAAACCTGAAGTGAAGCATCGGAATCTATAACTAGTGCCACAGGAATGGTTCAAAACATTGATAGTAATAAGAGTCAGTCATCTAGTACTAAAGTCGGCATTGTGCCTTTTTTATTTAATTGCGATGCAATTTCTGTATTTCATCGTCAATAAGAAGGTCCAAGATATAGTAAACCTGGAGTGAATCATCGGAATCTATAACTAATGCCACAGGAATGGTTCAAAACATAGACAGTAAGAAGAGTCAGTCTTCTAGTACTAAAGTCGGCATTGTGCCTTTTTTATTTAATTGCGATGCAATTTCTGTATTTCATCGTCAATAAGAAGGTCCAGGGGATACAGTAAACCTGAAGTGAAGCATCGGAATCTATAACTAGTGTCACAGGAATGATTCAAAACATAGCCAGTAGGATGAGTCAGTCTTCTTGTACTTAAGTCGGCATTGTGCCTTTTCCATTTAATTCCGATGCAATTTCTGTATTTCATCGTCAATAAGAAGGTCCAAGATATAGTAAACCTGGAGTGAAGCATCGGAATCTATAACTAGTGCCACAGGAATGGTTAAAAACATAGACTGTAAGAAGAGTCAGTCTTCTAGTACTAAAGTCGGCATTGTGCCTTTTTTATTTAATTGCGATGCAATTTCTGTATTTCATCGTCAATAAGAAGGTCCAAGGGATACAGTAAACCTGAAGTGAAGCATCGGAATCTATAACTAGTGTCACAGGAATGGTTCAAAACATCGACAGTGAGAAGAATCAGTCTTCTTGTACTTAATTCGGAATTGTGCCTTTAGTATTTAATTCCAAAGCAATTTCTGTGTTTGATCGTCAATAGGAAGGTCAGAGGGATACAGTATATCTGAAGTGAAGTATCGGAATCTATAATGAGTGTCACAGGAATGGTTCAAAACATAGTCAGTAAGGGGAGTCAGTCTTCTTGTACTTAAGTCGGCAATGCGCCTTTTGAATTTAAATCCGATGCAATCTCTGTGTTTCATCGTCATTAAGAAGGTCAGAGGGATACAGTAAACCTGAAGTGAAGCATCAGAATCTAAAACTAGTGTCACAGGAATGGTTAAAATCATAGACAACAGGAAGAGTCAGTCTTCTTGTACTTAAGTCGGCATTGTGCCTTTTACATTTAATTCCGATGCAATTTCTGTGTTTCATCGACAATAAGTAGGTCCAAAGGATCCAGTAAACTTGAAGTGAAGCACCGGAATATATAACTAGTGTCACAGGAGCGGTTCGAAACATAGTCGGTAAGAAGAGTCGGTCTTCTTGTATTTAATTCGCCAGTGTGCCCTTTGTATTAAATTCCGATGCAATTTCTGTGTTTCATCGTAATGAAGAAGGTCCAACGGATACAGTAAACCTAGAGTGAAGCATCGGAATCTATAACTAGTGTCACAGGAATGGTTCAAATCATAGACCGTAAGAAGAGTCAGTCTTCTTGTACTTAATTCGGCACTGTGCACTTTGGATTTAATTGCGATGCAATTTCTGTGTTTCATCGTCAATATGAAGGTCAGAGGGATACAGTAAACCTGAAGTGAAGCATCGGAATCTATGACTAGTGTCACAGGAAAGGGTCGAACATAGACAGTAAGAAGAGTCAGTCCTCTTGTACTTAAGCCGGCATTGTGCCTTTTGTATTTAATTCCGATGCAATATCTGTGTTTCATCGTCAATAAGAAGGTCCAAGGCATACAGTAAACCTGAAGTGAAGCATCGCAATCTATGACTAGTGTCACAGGAATGGTTCAAAACATAGTCAGTAAGAAGAGTCAGTCCTCTTGTACTTAAGTCCGCATTGTGCCTTTTGTATTTAATTCCGATGGAATTTCTGTGTTTCATCATCAATAAGAAGGTCCAAGGCATACAGTAAACCTGAAGTGAAGCATCGCAATCTATTACTAGTGTCATAGGAATGGTTCAAAACATAGACAGAAGAAGAGTCAGTCTTCTTGTACTTAAGTCGGCATTGTCCCTTTTGTATTTAATTCCGTTGCAATTTCTGTGATTCATCGTCAATAAGAGGGTCAGAGGGATACAGTAAACCGGAAGTGAAGCATCGGAATCTATAACTAGAGTCACAGGAATGGTAAAAACATAAGAAGTAGGAAGAGGTAGTCTTCTTGTACTTAAGTCGGCATTGTGCCTTCTCTATTTAATTCCGATGCAATTGCTGTGTTTCATCGTCAATAAGAAGGTCCAAGGGATACAGTAAACCTGCAGTGAAGCATCGGAATCTGTAACTAGTGTCACAGGAATGGTTCAAAACATAGATAGTAAGATGAGTCAGTCTTCTTGTACTTAATTCGGCATTGTGCCTTTAGTATTTAATTCCAATGCAATTTCTGTGTTTGATCGTCAATAGGAAGGTCAGAGGGATACAGTATATCTGAAGTGAAGTATCGGAATCTATAACTAGTGTCACAGGAATGGTTCAAAACATTGTCAGTAAGAAGAGTCAGTCGTCTTGTAGGTAAGTCGGCAATGCGCCTTTTGTATTTAAATCCGATGCAATCTCTGTGTTTCTTCGTCAATAAGAAGGTCAGAGGGATACAGTATACCTGAAGTGAAGCATCGGAATCTAAAACTTGTGTCACAGGAATGGTTAAAATCATAGACAATAGGAAGAGTCAGTCTTCTTGTACTTAATTCGGCACTGTGCCCTTTGGATTTAATTCCGATGCAATTTCTGTGTTTCATCGTCAATAAGAAGGTCCAAGGGATACAGTAAACCTGAAGTGAAGCATCGGAATCTATGACTAGTGTCACAGGAATGGTTCAAACATAGTCAGTAAGAAGAGTCAGTCCTCTTGTACTTAAGCCGGCATTGTGCCTTTTGTATTTAATTCCGATGCAATTTCTGTGTTTCGTCGTCAATAAGGAGGTCCAAGGCATACAGTAAACCTGAAGTGAAGCATCGCAATCTATAACTAGTGTCATAGGAATGGTGCAAAACTTAGGCAGAAGTAGAGTCAGTCTTCTTGTACTTAAGTCGGCATTGTCCCTTTTGTATTTAATTCCGTTGCAATTTCTGTGATTCATCGTCAATAAGAGGGTCAGAGGGATACAGTAAACCTGAAGTGAAGCATCGGAATCTATAACTAGAGTCACAGGAATGGTAAAAACATAAGATGTAGGAAGAGGTAGTCTTCTTGTACTTAAGTCGGCATTGTGCCTTCTCTATTTAATTCCGATGCAATTGCTGTGTTTCATCGTCAATAAGAAGGTCCAAGGGATACAGTAAACCTGCAGTGAAGCATCGGAATCTGTAACTAGTGTCACAGGAATGGTTCAATGCATAGATAGTAAGATGAGTCAGTCTTCTTGTACTTAAGTCGGCATTGTGAATTTTTTATTAAATTCCGATGCAATTTCTGTGTTTCATCGTAAATAAGAAGGTCCAAGGGATACAGTAAACCTGGAGTGAAGCATCGGAATCTATGACTAGTGTCACAGGAATGGTTCAAAGCACAGTCAGTAAGAAGAATCAGTCTTCTTGTACTTAAGTCGGCATTGTGCCTTTTGTATTTAATTCCGATGCAATTTGTGTGTTTCATCCTCAATACGAAGGTCCAAGGGATACAGTAAACCGGGAGTGAAGCATCGGAATCTATAACTAGTGTCATAGGAATGGTTCAAAACATAGTCAGTAAGAATAGTCAGTCATCTTGTACTAAAGTCGGCATTGTGCCTTTTGTATTTAATTCCGATGCAATTTCTGTATTTCATCGTCAATAAGAAGGTCCAAGGGATACAGTAAACCTAGACTGAAGCAACGGAATCTATAACTAGTGTCACAGGAATGGTTCAAAACACAGACAGTGGGAAGAGTCAGTCTTCTTGTACTTAAGTCAGCATTGTGCTATTTGTATTTAATTCCGATGCAATTTCTGTGTTTCATCGTCAATAAGAAGGTCCAAGAGATACAGTAAACCGGGAGTGAAGCATCGTAATCTATAACTAGTGTCACAGGAATGGTTCAAACATAGACAGTAGGAAGATTCAGTCATCTTGTACTTAAGTCGGCATTGTGCCTTTTGTATTTAATTCCGATGAAATTTCTGTGTTTCATCGTCAATAAAAAGGTCAGAGGGATACAGTAAATCTGAAGTGAAGCATCGGAATCTAAAACTAGTGTCAAAGGAATGGTTCAAATCATAGACAGTGGGATGAGTCAGTCTTCTTGTACTTAAGTCGGCATTCTGCCTTTTGTATTTAATTCCGTTGCAATTTCTGTGTTTCATCGTCAATAAGTAGGTCCAAGGGTTCCAGTAAACTTGAAGTGAAACACTGGAATATATAACTAGTGTCACAGGAATGGTTCAAAACATAGTCAGTAAGAAGAGTCAGTCTTCTTGTATTTAAGTCGACATTGTGCTTTTTGTATTAAATTCCCATGCAATTTCTGTGTTTCATCGTAAATAAGAAGGTCCAAGGGATACAGTAAACCTGGAGTGAAGCATTGGAATATATAACTAGTGTCACAGGAATGGTTCAAATCATAGACAGTAAGAAGAGTCAGTCTTCTTGTACTTAATTCGGCACTGTGCCCTTTGGATTTGATTCCGATGCAATTTCTGTGTTTCATCGTCTATAAGAAGGTCAGAGGGATTCAGTAAACCTGAAGTGAAGCATCGGAATCTATAACTAGTGTCACAGGAATGGTTCAAAACATAGGCTGTAAGAAGAGTCAAGCTTCTTGTACTAAGTCGGCATTGTGCCTTTTGTATTTAATTCCGATGCAATCTCTGTGTTTCATCGTCAATAAGAAGGTCCAAGGGATACAGTAAACCTGTAGAGAAGCATCGGAATCTGTAACTAGTGTCACAGGAAGGGTCAAAACATAGACAGTAAGATGAGTCAGTCTTCTTGTACTTAAGTCGGCATTGTGCCTTTTTTACTTAATTCCGATGCAATTTCTGTGTTTCATAGTCAATAAGAAGGTCCAAGGAATACAGTAAACCTAGAGTGAAGCATCGGAATCAATTACTAGTATCACAGGAATGGTTCAAAACATAGACAGTAAGAAGAGTCAGTCTTCTTGTACTTAAATCGGCATTGTGCATTTTAATTTAATTCCGACGCAATTTTTGTGTTTCATAGTCAATAAGAACGTCAGAGGGATACAGTAAATCTGAAGTGAAGCATCGGAATCCATAACTAGTGTCACAGGAATGGTTCAAAACATAGTAAGTAAGAAGAGTCAGTCTTCTTGTACTTAAGTCGGCATTGTGCCTTTTGTATATAATTCCAAAGTAATTTCTGTGTTTGATCGTCAATAGGAAGGTCAGAGGGATACAGTAAATCTAAAGTGAAGCATCGGAATCTATAACTAGTGTCACAGGAATGGTTCAAAACATAGTCAGTAAGAAGAGTCAGTCTTCTTGTACTTAAGTCGGCATTGTGCCTTTTGTATATAATTCCGATGCAATTTCTGTGTTTCATCGTCAATAATAAGGTCAGAGGGATACAGTATACCTGAAGTGAAGCATCGGAACCAATAACTAGTGTCACAGGAATCGTAAAAACATAGAAAGTAGGAAGAGTCAGTCTTCTTGTACTTAAGTCGACATTGTGCCTTCTCTATTTAATACCGACGCAATTGCTGTGTTTCATCGTCAATAAGAAGGTCCAAGGGATACAGTAAACCTAAAGTGAAGCATCGGAATCTATAACTAGTGTCACAGGAATGGTTCTAAGGATAGTCAGTAAGAAGAGTCAGTGTTCTTGTACTTAAGTCGGCATTGAGCCTTTTGTATTTAATTCCGATGCAATTTCTGTGTTTCATCGTCAATAAGAAGGTCCAAGGGATACAGTAAACCGGTAGTGAAGCATCGGAATCTGTAACTAGTGTCACAGGAATGGTTCAAAGCATAGACAGTAAGATGAGTCAGTCTTCTTGTACTGAAGTCGGCATTGCGCTTTTTTATTTAATCCCGATGCATTTTCTGTGTTTCATCGTCAATAAGAAGGTCCAAGGGATACAGTAAACCTAGAGTGAAGCATCGGAATCTATTACTAGTGTCACAGGAATGGTTCAAAACATAGACAGTAAGAAGAGTCAGTCTTCTTGTACTTAATTCGGCATTGTACATTTTGTATTTAATTCCGACGCAATTTCTGTGTTTCATCGTCAATAAGAACGTCAGAGGGATACAGTAAATCTGAAGTGAAGCATCGGAATCTATAACTAGTGTCACAGGAATGGTTCATAACATAGTCAGTAAGAAGAGTCAGTCATCTTGTACTAAAGTCAGCATTGTGCCTTTTCTATTTAATTCCGATGCAATTTCTGTATTTCATCGTCAGTAAGAAGGTCCAAGGTATATAGTAAACCTGGAGTAAAGCATCGGAACGTATAACTAGTGCCACAGGAAAGGTTCAAATCATAGACCGTAAGAAGAGTGAGTCTTCTTGTACTAAAGTAAGCATTGTGCCTTTTTTTATTTAATTCCGATGCAATTTCTGTGTTTCATCGTCAATAAGAAGGTCCAAGAGATCCAGTAAACCTTGAGTGAAGCATCGGAATCTATAACTAGTGTCACAGGAATGGTTCTAAACATCGACAGTAGGAAGAGTCAGTCTTCTTGTACTTAATTCGGCATTGTGCCTTTAGTATTTAATTCCAATGCAATTTCTGTCTTCGATCGTCAATAGGAAGGTCAGAGGGATACAGTAAATCTAAAGTGAAGCATCGGAATCTGTAACTAGTGTCACAGGAATGGTTCAAAACATAGTCAGTAAGAAGAGTCAGTCTTCTTGTACTTAAGTCGGCATTGTCCCTTTTGTGTTTAATTCCGTTGCAATATCTGTGTTTCATCGTCAATTAGAGGGTCAGAGGGATACAGTAAACCTGGAGTGAAGCATCGGAATCTATAACTAGTGTCACAGGAATGGTAAAAACATAGAAAGTAGGAAGAGTCAGTCTTCTTGTACTTAAGTCGGCATTGTGCATTCTCTATTTAATTCCGACGCAATTGCTGCGTTTCATCGTCAATAAGAAGGACCAAAGGATACCGTAAACCTGACGTGAAGCATCGGAATCTATGACTAGTGTCACAGGAATGGTTCAAAGCATAGTCAGTAAGAAGAGTCGGTGTTCTTGTATTTAAATTGGCATTGTGCCTTTTGTATTTATTTCCAATGCAACCTCTGTGTTTCATCGTCAATAAGAAGGTCCAGGGGATTCAGGAAACCTGCAGTGAAGCATCGAAATCTGTAACTAGTGTCACAGGACTGGTTCGAAACATAGACAGTAAGATGAGTCAGTCGTCTTGTACTTAAGTCGGGATTGCGCCCTATTTATTTAATTCCGATGCAATTTCTGTGTTTCATCGTCAATAGGAAGGTCCAAGGGATTCAGTAAACCTAGAGTGAAGCATCGGAATCTATTACTAGTGTCACAGGAATGGTTCAAAACATAGACGGTAAGAAGAGTCAGTCTTCTTGTACTTAATTCGGCATTGTGCATTTTGTATTTAATTCCGACGCAATTTCTGTGTTTCATCGTCAATAAGAACGTCAGAGGGATACAGTAAATCTGAAGTGAAGCATCGGAATCTATAACTAGTGTCACAGGAATGGTTCAAAACATAGTCAGTAAGAAGAGACAGTGTACTTGTACTTAAAACGGCATTGTGCCTTTTGTATTTAGTTCCGATGAAATATCTGTGTTTCATCGTCAATAAGAAGGACGAAGGGAATCATTAAACTAGAAGTGAAGCATCGGAATCTATAACTAGTGGTACAGGAATGGTTCGAAACATAGTCAGTAAGAAGAGTCAGTCTTCTTGTACTTAAGTCGGCATTGTGCCTTTTGTATTTAATTCCGATGCAATTTCTGTGTTTCATCGTCAATATGAAGGTCCTAGGGATACAGTTAACCTGAAGTGAAGCACCGGAATCTATAAATAGTGTCACATGAATGGTTCAAAACATAGTCAGTAAGAAGAGTCAGTCTACTTGTACTTAAGTCGGCATTATGCCTTTTGTATTTAATTCCGATGCAATTTCTGTGTTTCCTCGTCAATAAGTAGGTCCAAGGGATACATTAAACCTGGAGTGAAGCATCGGAATCTATAACTAGTGTCACATGAATGGTTTAAAACATAGACAGTAATAAGAGTCAGTCTTCTTCTACTTAATTCGGCATTGTGCCTTTTGTATTTAATTCCGAAGCAATTTCTGTGTTTCATCGTCAATAAGGTCAGAGGAAAACAGTAACCCTCAAGTGATGCATCGGAATCTATAACTAGTGTCACAGGAATGGTTCAAAACATAGTCAGTAAGAAGAGTCAGTCTTCTTGTACTCAAGTCGGCATTGTGCCTTTTGTATTTATTTCCAATGCAATTTCTGTGTTTCATCGTCAATAAGAAGGTCCAAGGGATACAGTAAACCTGGAGTGAAGCATCGGAATCTATAACTAGTGTCACAGGGATGGTTCAAAACATAGACAGTAAGAAGAGTCAGTATTCTTGTACTGAAGTCGGCATTGTGCCTTTTGTATTTAATTCCGATGCAATTTCTGTGTTTCATCGTTAATAAGAAGGTCCAACGGATACAGTAAACCTGACGTGAAGCATCGGAAGCTATAACTAGTGTCATAGGAATGGTTCAAAACATAGTCAGTAAGAAGGGTCAGTCTTCTTGTACTTAAGTCGGCATTGTGCCTTTTCTATTTAATTCCGATGCAATTTCTGAGTTTCATCGTGAATAAGAAGGTCAGAGGGATACAGTAATCCAGAACTGAAGCATCGGAATCTATAACTAGTGTCACAGGAATGGTTCAAAACATTGACAGTAGGAAGAGTCAGTCTTCTTGTACTTAAGTCTGCATTGTGCTTTTTCTATTTAATTCCGATGCAATTTCTGTGTTTCATCGTCAATAAGAAGGTCCAAGGGATGCAGTAAACCTAGAGTAAAGCATCGGAATCTATAACTAGTGTGACAGGAATGGTTCAAAACATAGACAGTAGGATGAGTCAGTCTTCTTGTGCTTAAGTCGGCATTGTGCCTTTTGTATTTAATTCCGATGCAATATCTGTGATTCATCGTCAATAAGAAGGTCCAAGGGATACAGTAAACCTGGAGTGAATCATCGAAATCTATAACTAGTGTCACATGAATGGTTCAAATCATTGACAGTAATAAGAGTCAGTCTTCTTGTACTTAAGTCGGCATTGTGCCTTTTGTATTTAATTCCGATGCAATTTCTGTGCTTCATCGTCAATAAGAAAGTCCAAGGATACGGTAAACCTGAAGTGAAGCATCGGAAGCTATAACTAGTGTCACAGGAATGGTACAAAACATAGTCAGTAAGAAGGGTCAGTCTACTTGTACTTAAGTCGGCATTGTGCCTTTTGTATTTCAATCCGATGCAATATCTGTGTTTCATCGTGAATAGGTAGGTTCATGGGATACAGTAAACCTGAAGTGAAGCATCGGAATCTATAACTAGTGTCACAGGAATGGTTCAAAACATAGACAGTTGGAAGAGTCAGACTTGTTGTACTTAAGTCGGCATTGTGCCTTTTTATTTAATTCCGATGCAATTTCTGTGTTTCATCGTCATTAACAAGGTCAGAGGGATACAGTAAACCTGTAGTGAAGCATCGGAATCTATAACTAGTGTCACAGGAATGGTTCAAAACATAGACAGTAAGAAGAGTCAGTCATCTTGTACTTAAGTCGGCATTGTGCCTTTTCTATTTAATTCCGATGCAATTTCTGTGCTTCATCGTCAATACGAATGTCCAAGGGATACAGTAAACCTGAAGTGAAGCATCGGAAGTCATAAGTAGTGTCATAAGAATGCTTCAAAGCATAGTCAGTAAGAAGAGTCGGTGTTCTTGTACTTAAATTGGCATTGTGCCTTTTGTATTTAATTCCGATGAAACTTCTGTGTTTCATCGTCAATGAGAAGGTCCAGGGGATACAGGAAACCTGCAGTGAAGCATCGGAATCTGTAACTAGTGTCACAGGAATGGTTCGAAACATAGACAGTAAGATGAGTCAGTCGTCTTGTACTTAAGTCGTCATTGCGCCTCATTTATTTTATTCCGATGCAATTTCTGTGTTTCATCGTCAATAAGAAGGTCCAAGGTATACAGTAAACCTAGAGTGAAGCATCGGAATCTATTACAAGTGTCACAGGAATGGTTCAAAACATAGACAGTAAGAAGAGTCAGTCTTCTTGTACTTAATTCGGCATTGTGCATTTTGTATTTAATTCCGACGCAATTTCTGTGTTACATCGTCAATAAGAACGTCAGAGGGATACAGTAAATCTGAAGTGAAGCATCGGAATCTATAACTAGTGTCACAGGTATGGTTCAAAACATAGTCAGTAAGAAGAGTCAGTCTTCTTGTACTAAAGTCGGCATTGTGCATTTTGTATTTAAATCCGATGCAATATCTGTGTTTCATCGTCAATAAGAAGGTCTAAGGTATATTGTAAACCTGGAGTGAAGCATCGGAATCTGTAACTAGTGTCACAGGAATAGTTCAAAAGACAGACAGTAAGAAGAGTCAGTCTTCTTGTACTTAAGTCGGCATTGTGCCTTTTTTATTTAATACCGATGCAATTTCTGTGTTTCAGTGTCAATAAGAAGGTCCAAGGGATACAGTAAACCTGGACTGAAGCATCGCAATCTATAACTAGTGTCTCCGGAATGGTTTAAAACATCGACAGTAGGAAGAGTCAGTCTTCTTGTACTTCATTCGGCATTGTGCCTTTTGTATTTAATTCCAATGCAACTTCTGTGTTTGATCGTCAATAGGATGGTCAGGGGGATACAGTAAATCTGAAGTGAAGCATCGGAATCTATAACTAGTGTCACAGGAATGGTTCAAAACATAGTCAGTAAGAAGAGACAATGTTCTTGTACTTAAAACGGCATTGTGCCTTTTGTATTTAGTTCCGATGAAATTTCTGTGTTTCATCGTCAATAAGAAGGTCCAAGGGATGCAGTAAACCTGGAGTGAAGCATCGGAATCTATAACTAGTGTCTCCGGAATGGTTTAAAACATCGACAGTAGGAAGAGTCAGTCTTCTTGTACTAAAGTCGGCATTGTGCATTTTGTATTTAATTCCGATGCAATTTCTGTGTTTCATCGTCAATAAGAAGGTCCAAGGGATACAGTAAACGTGGAGTGATGCATCGGAATCTATAACTAGTGTCACAGGGATGGTTAAAAGCATAGACAGAAAGAAGAGTCAGTATTCTTGTACTTATGTCATCATTGTGCCTTTTGTATTTAATTCCGATGCAATTTCTGTGTTTCATCGCCAGAAGAAGTTCCAAGGGATACAGTAAACCTGATGTGAAGCACCGGAATCTATAACTAGTGTCACAGGAATGGTTCAAAACATAGTCAGTAAGAAGGGTCAGTCTTCTTGTACTTAAGTCGGCATTGTGCCTTTTCTATTTAATTCCGATGCAATTTCTGAGTTTCATCGTGAATAAGAAGGTCAGAGGGATACAGTAATCCAGAACTGAAGCATCGGAATCTATAACTAGTGTCACAGGAATGGTTCAAAACATTGACAGTAGGAAGAGTCAGTCTTCTTGTACTTAAGTCTGCATTGTGCTTTTTCTATTTAATTCCGATGCAATTTCAGTGTTTCATCGTCAATAAGAAGGTCCAAGGGATGCAGTAAACCTAGAGTAAAGCATCGGAATCTATAACTAGTGTCACAGGAATGGTTCAAAACATAGACAGTAGGATGAGTCAGTCTTCTTGTGCTTAAGTCGGCATTGTGCCTTTTGTATTTAATTCCGATGCAATATCTGTGATTCATCGTCAATAAGAAGGTCCAAGGGATACAGTAAACCTGGAGTGAATCATCGAAATCTATAACTAGTGTCACATGAATGGTTCAAATCATTGACAGTAATAAGAGTCAGTCTTCTTGTACTTAAGTCGGCATTGTGCCTTTTGTATTTAATTCCGATGCAATTTCTGTGCTTCATCGTCAATAAGAAAGTCCAAGGATACGGTAAACCTGAAGTGAAGCATCGGAAGCTATAACTAGTGTCACAGGAATGGTACAAAACATAGTCAGTAAGAAGGGTCAGTCTACTTGTACTTAAGTCGGCATTGTGCCTTTTCTATTTCAATCCGATGCAATATCTGTGTTTCATCGTGAATAGGTAGGTTCATGGGATACAGTAAACCTGAAGTGAAGCATCGGAATCTATAACTAGTGTCACAGGAATGGTTCAAAACATAGACAGTTGGAAGAGTCAGACTTGTTGTACTTAAGTCGGCATTGTGCCTTTTTATTTAATTCCGATGCAATTTCTGTGTTTCATCGTCATTAACAAGGTCAGAGGGATACAGTAAACCTGTAGTGAAGCATCGGAATCTATAATTAGTGTCACAGGAATGGTTCAAAACATAGACAGTAAGAAGAGTCAGTCATCTTGTACTTAAGTCGGCATTGTGCCTTTTCTATTTAATTCCGATGCAATTTCTGTGCTTCATCGTCAATAAGAATGTCCAAGGGATACAGTAAACCTGAAGTGAAGCATCGGAAGTCATAAGTAGTGTCATAAGAATGCTTCAAAGCATAGTCAGTAAGAAGAGTCGGTGTTCTTGTACTTAAATTGGCATTGTGCCTTTTGTATTTAATTCCGATGAAACTTCTGTGTTTCATCGTCAATGAGAAGGTCCAGGGGATACAGGAAACCTGCAGTGAAGCATCGGAATCTGTAACTAGTGTCACAGGAATGGTTCGAAACATAGACAGTAAGATGAGTCAGTCGTCTTGTACTTAAGTCGTCATTGCGCCTCATTTATTTTATTCCGATGCAATTTCTGTGTTTCATCGTCAATAAGAAGGTCCAAGGTATACAGTAAACCTAGAGTGAAGCATCGGAATCTATTACAAGTGTCACAGGAATGGTTCAAAACATAGACAGTAAGAAGAGTCAGTCTTCTTGTACTTAATTCGGCATTGTGCATTTTGTATTTAATTCCGACGCAATTTCTGTGTTACATCGTCAATAAGAACGTCAGAGGGATACAGTAAATCTGAAGTGAAGCATCGGAATCTATAACTAGTGTCACAGGTATGGTTCAAAACATAGTCAGTAAGAAGAGTCAGTCTTCTTGTACTAAAGTCGGCATTGTGCATTTTGTATTTAAATCCGATGCAATATCTGTGTTTCATCGTCAATAAGAAGGTCTAAGGTATATTGTAAACCTGGAGTGAAGCATCGGAATCTGTAACTAGTGTCACAGGAATAGTTCAAAAGACAGACAGTAAGAAGAGTCAGTCTTCTTGTACTTAAGTCGGCATTGTGCCTTTTTTATTTAATACCGATGCAATTTCTGTGTTTCAGTGTCAATAAGAAGGTCCAAGGGATACAGTAAACCTGGACTGAAGCATCGCAATCTATAACTAGTGTCTCCGGAATGGTTTAAAACATCGACAGTAGGAAGAGTCAGTCTTCTTGTACTTCATTCGGCATTGTGCCTTTTGTATTTAATTCCAATGCAACTTCTGTGTTTGATCGTCAATAGGATGGTCAGGGGGATACAGTAAATCTGAAGTGAAGCATCGGAATCTATAACTAGTGTCACAGGAATGGTTCAAAACATAGTCAGTAAGAAGAGACAATGTTCTTGTACTTAAAACGGCATTGTGCCTTTTGTATTTAGTTCCGATGAAATTTCTGTGTTTCATCGTCAATAAGAAGGTCCAAGGGATGCAGTAAACCTGGAGTGAAGCATCGGAATCTATAACTAGTGTCTCCGGAATGGTTTAAAACATCGACAGTAGGAAGAGTCAGTCTTCTTGTACTAAAGTCGGCATTGTGCATTTTGTATTTAATTCCGATGCAATTTCTGTGTTTCATCGTCAATAAGAAGGTCCAAGGGATACAGTAAACGTGGAGTGATGCATCGGAATCTATAACTAGTGTCACAGGGATGGTTAAAAGCATAGACAGAAAGAAGAGTCAGTATTCTTGTACTTATGTCATCATTGTGCCTTTTGTATTTAATTCCGATGCAATTTCTGTGTTTCATCGCCAGAAGAAGTTCCAAGGGATACAGTAAACCTGATGTGAAGCACCGGAATCTATAACTAGTGTCACAGGAATGGTTCAAAACATAGTCAGTAAGAACAGTCAGTCTTCTTGTACTTAAGTCGGCATTGTGCATTTTGTATTTCAATCCGATGCAATATCTGTGTTTCATCGTCAATAGGTAGGTCCATGGGATACAGTAAACCTGAAGTGAAGCATCGGAATCTATAACTAGTGTCACAGGAATGGTTCAAAACATAGACAGTTGGAAGAGTCAGACTTGTTGTACTTAAGTCGGCATTGTGCCTTTTAATTTAATTCCGATGCAATTTCTGTGTTTCATCGTCAATAACAAGGTCAGAGGGATACAGTAAACCTGTAGTGAAGCATCGGAATCTATAACTAGTGTCACAGGAATGGTTCAAAACATAGACAGTAGGAAGAGTCAGTCATCTTGTACTTAAGTCGGCATTGTGTTTTTTCTATTTAATTCCGATGCAATTTCTGTGCTTCATCGTCAATAAGAATGTCCAAGGGATACAGTAAACCTGAAGTGAAGCATCGGAAGTCATAACTAGTGTCATAAGAATGGTTCAAAGCATAGTCAGTAAGATGAGTCAGTCTTCTTGTACTTAAGTCGGCTTTGTGCCTTTTTTATTTAATTCCGATGCTATTTCTGTGTTTCGTCGTCAATAAGAAGGTCTAAAGGATACAGTAAACCTAGAGTGAAACATCGGAATCTATTACTAGTGTCACAGGAATGGTTCAAATCATAGACAGTAAGAAGAGTCAGTCTTCTTGTACTTAATTCGAAATTGTGCCTTTTGTATTTACTTCCGACGCAATATCTGTGTTTCATCTACAATAAGAACGTCAGAGGGATACAGTAAATCTGAAGTGAAGCATCGGAATCTATAACTAGTGTCACAGGAATGGTTCAAAACATAGTCAGTAAGAACAGTCAGTCTTCTTGTACTAAAGTCGTCATTGTTCCTTTTGTATTTGATTCCGATGCAATTTCTGTGTTTCATCTTCAATAGGAAGGTCCAAGGGGTACAGTAAACCTGTAATGAAGCATCAGAGTCTATAAATAGTGTCACAGGAGTGGTTCAAAGCATAGTCAGTAAGAAGAGTCAGTCTTCTTGTACTTAAGTCGGCATTGTGCCTTTTTTATTTAATTCCGATGCAATTTCTGTGTTTCAGTGTCAATAAGTAGGTCCAAGGGATACAGTAAACCTGGACTGAAGCATTGCAATCTATAACTAGTGTCTCAGGAATGGTTTAAAACATCGACAGTAGGAAGAGTCAGTCTTCTTGTACTTCATTCGGCATTGTGCCTTTTGTATTTAATTCCAATGCAACTTCTGTGTTTGATCGTCAATAGGATGGTCAGGGGGATACAGTAAATCTGAAGTGAAGCATCGGAATCTATAACTAGTGTCACAGGAATGGTTCAAAACATAGTCAGTAAGAACAGTCAGTCTTCTTGTACTAATGTCGTCATTGTGCCTTTTGTATTTAATTCCGATGCAATTTCTGTGTTTCATCTTCAATAGGAAGGTCAGAGGGATACTATATACCTCAAGTGAAGCATCGGAATCTATAACTAGTGTCACAGGATTGGTTCAAAGCATAGTCAGTAAGAAGAGTCAGTCTTCTTGTACTTATGTCGGCATTGTGCCTTTTGTATTTACTTCCGATGCAATCTCTGTGTTTCGTCGTCAATAAGAAGGTCCAAGGGATACAGTAAACCTGGAGTGAAGCATCGAAATCTGTAACTAGTGTCACAGGGATGGTTCAAATCATAGACAGTAAGAAGAGTCAGTATTCTTGTACTTTTGTCGGCATTGTGCCTTTTGTATTTAATTCCGATGCAATTTCTGTGTTTCATCGTCAATAAGAAGGACCAATTAATACAGTAAACCTGAAGTGAAGCACCGGAATCTATAACTAGTGTCACAGGAATGGTTCAAAGATAGTCAGTAAGAACAGTCAGTCTTCCTGTACTTAAGTCGGCATTGTGCTTTTTGTATTTAATTCCGATGCAATTTCTGTGTTTCATCGTCAATAAGAAGGTCCAAGAGATACAGTAAACCGGAAGTGAAGCATCGGAATCTATAACTAGTGACACAGGAATGGTTCAAAACATAGACAGTAGGAAGAGTCAGTCTTGTTGTTCTTATGTCGGCATTGTGCCTATTTTTTTAATTACGATGCAATTTCTGTGTTTCATCGTCAATAAGAAGGTCAGAGGGATACAGTTAACCTCAAGTGAAGCATCGGAATCTATAACTAGTGTCACAGGAATCGTTCAAACATAGAGAGTAAGAAGAGTCAATCTTCTTGAACTTAAGTCGGCATTGTGCCTTTTGCATTTAATTCCGATGCAATTTCTGTGTTTCATCGTCAAAAAGAAGGTCCAAGGGATACAATAAACCTGAAGTGAAGCATGGATATCTATAACTAGTACACAGGAAAGGTTCAAATCATAGTCAGAAAGAAGAGTCAGTCTTCTCGTACTTAAATCGTTATTGTGACTTTTGTATTTAATTCCGATGCAATTTCTGTGTTTCATCGTCAATAAGAAGGTCAGAGGGATACAGTAAACCAGAAGTGAAGCATCGGAATCTATAACTAGTGTCACAGGAATGGTTCAAAACATTGACAGTAGGAAGAGTCAGCCTTCTTGTACTTAAGTCGGCATTGTGCTTTTTCTATTTAATTCCGATGCAATTTCTGTGTTTCATCGTCAATAAGAAAGTCCAAGGGATACAGTATACCTGGAGTGATGCATCGGAATCTATAACTAGTGTCACAGGGATGGTTCAAAACATAGACAGTAAGAAGAGTCAGTATTCTTGTACTTAAGTCGGCATTGTGCCCTTTGTATTTAATTTCGATGCAATTTCTGTGTTTCATCGCCAGAAGAAGTTCCAAGGGATACAGTAAACCTGATGTGAAGCATCGGAATCTATAACTAGTGCCACAGGAATGGTTCAAAACATAGTCAGTAAGAACAGTCAGTCTTCTTGTACTTAAGTCGGCATTGTGCCTTTTCTATTTAAGTCCGATGCAATTTCTGTGCTTCATCGTCAATAAGAATGTCCAAGGGATACAGTAAACCTGAAGTGAAGCATCGGAAGCCATAACTAGTGTCATAAGAATGGTTCAAAGCATAGTCAGTAAGAAGGGTCAGTCTTCTTGTACTTAAGTCGGCATTGTGCATATACTATTTAATTCCTATGCAATTTCTGTGTTTCATCGTCAATAAGAAGGTCCAAGGGATACAGTAAACCTGGAGTGAAGCATCGGAATCTATAACTAGTGTCACAGGAATGGTTCAAAACATAGAGAGTAGGAAGAGTCAGTCTTCTTGTACTTAAGACGGCATTGTGCCTTTTGTATTTAATTCCGATGCTATTTCTGTGTTTCATCGTCAATACGAAGGTCAGAGGGATACAGTAAACCTGGAGTGAAGCATCGGAATCTATAACTAGTGTCACAGGAATCGTTCAAACATAGAGAGTAAGAAGAGTCAATCTTCTTGAACTGAAGTCGGTATTGTGCCTTTTGTATTTAATTCCGATGCAATTTCTGTGTTTCATCGTCAATAAGAAGGTCCAAGGGATACAGTAAACCTGGAGTGAAGCATCGAAATCTATAACTAGTGTCACAGGGATGGTTCAAATCATATACAGTAAGAAGAGTCAGTATTCTTGTACTTTTGTCGGCATTGTGCCTTTTGTATTTAATTCCGATGCAATTTCTGTGTTTCATCGTCAATAAGAAGGTCCAAGAGATACAGTAAACCGGAAGTGAAGCATCGGAATCTATAACTAGTGACACAGGAATGGTTCAAAACATAGACAGTAGGAAGAGTCAGTCTTGTTGTTCTTATGTCGGCATTGTGCCTATTTTTTTAATTACGATGCAATTTCTGTGTTTCATCGTCAATAAGAAGGTCAGAGGGATACAGTTAACCTCAAGTGAAGCATCGGAATCTATAACTAGTGTCACAGGAATCGTTCAAACATAGAGAGTAAGAAGAGTCAATCTTCTTGAACTTAAGTCGGCATTGTGCCTTTTGCATTTAATTCCGATGCAATTTCTGTGTTTCATCGTCAAAAAGAAGGTCCAAGGGATACAATAAACCTGAAGTGAAGCATGGATATCTATAACTAGTGTCACAGGAAAGGTTCAAATCATAGTCAGAAAGAAGAGTCAGTCTTCTCGTACTTAAATCGTTATTGTGACTTTTGTATTTAATTCCGATGCAATTTCTGTGTTTCATCGTCAATAAGAAGGTCAGAGGGATACAGTAAACCAGAAGTGAAGCATCGGAATCTATAACTAGTGTCACAGGAATGGTTCAAAACATTGATAGTAGGAAGAGTCAGCCTTCTTGTACTTAAGTCGGCATTGTGCTTTTTCTATTTAATTCCGATGCAATTTCTGTGTTTCATCGTCAATAAGAAAGTCCAAGGGATACAGTATACCTGGAGTGATGCATCGGAATCTATAACTAGTGTCACAGGGATGGTTCAAAACATAGACAGTAAGAAGAGTCAGTATTCTTGTACTTAAGTCGGCATTGTGCCCTTTGTATTTAATTTCGATGCAATTTCTGTGTTTCATCGCCAGAAGAAGTTCCAAGGGATACAGTAAACCTGATGTGAAGCATTGGAATCTATAACTAGTGCCACAGGAATGGTTCAAAACATAGTCAGTAAGAACAGTCAGTCTTCTTGTACTTAAGTCGGCATTGAGCCTTTTCTATTTAAGTCCTATGCAATTTCTGTGCTTCATCGTCAATAAGAATGTCCAAGGGATACAGTAAACCTGAAGTGAAGCATCGGAAGCCATAACTAGTGTCATAAGAATGGTTCAAAGCATAGTCAGTAAGAAGGGTCAGTCTTCTTGTACTTAAGTCGGCATTGTGCATTTACTATTTAATTCCTATGCAATTTCTGTGTTTCATCGTCAATAAGAAGGTCCAAGGGATACAGTAAACCTGGAGTGAAGCATCGGAATCTATAACTAGTGTCACAGGAATGGTTCAAAACATAGAGAGTAGGAAGAGTCAGTCTTCTTGTACTTAAGACGGCATTGTGCCTTTTGTATTTAATTCCGATGCTATTTCTGTGTTTCATCGTCAATACGAAGGTCAGAGGGATACAGTAAACCTGGAGTGAAGCATCGGAATCTATAACTAGTGTCACAGGAATCGTTCAAACATAGAGAGTAAGAAGAGTCAATCTTCTTGAACTGAAGTCGGTATTGTGCCTTTTGTATTTAATTCCGATGCAATTTCTGTGTTTCATCGTCAATAAGAAGGTCCAAGGGATACAGTAAACCTGGAGTGAAGCATCGAAATCTATAACTAGTGTCACAGGGATGGTTCAAATCATATACAGTAAGAGGAGTCAGTATTCTTGTACTTCTGTCGGCATTGTGCTTTTTGTATTTAATTCCGATGCAATTTCTGTGTTTCATCGTCAATAAGAAGGACCAAGGGATACAGTAAACCTGAAGTGAACCACCGGAATCTATAACTAGTGTCACAGGAATGGTTCAAAAGATAGTCAGTAAGAAGTGTCAGTCTTCCTGTACTTAAGTCGGCATTGTGCTTTTTGTATTTAATTCCGATGCAATTTCTGTGTTTCATCGTCAATAAGAAGGTCCAAGGGATACAGTAAACCGGAAGTGAAGCATCGGAATCTATAACTAGTGTCACAGGAATGGTTCAAAACATAGACAGTAGGAAGAGTCAGTCTTCTTGTACTTATGTCGGCATTGTGCCTATTTATTTAATTACGATGCAATTTCTGTGTTTCATCGTCAATAAGAAGGTCAGAGGGATACAGTAAACCTGTAGTGAAGCATCGGAATCTATAACTAGTGTCACAGGAATGATTCAAGACATAGACAGTAGGAAGAGTCAGTCTTCTTGTACTTAAGTCGGCATTGTGCCTTTTTTATTTAATTCCGATGCACTTTCTGTGTTTCATCGTCAATAAGAGGGTCCAAGGGATACAGTAAACCTAGAGTGAAGCATCGGAATCTATTACTAGTGTCACAGGAATGGTTCAAATCATAGACAGTAAGAAGAGTCAGTCTTCTTGTACCTAATTCGGCATTGTGCATTTTGTATTTACTTCCGACGCAATATCTGTGTTTCATCGACAATAAGAACGTCACAGGGATACAGTAAATCTGAAGTGAAGCATCGGAATCTATAACTAGTGTCACAGGAATGGTTAAAAAATAAACAGTAAGAAGAGTCAGTCTTCTTGTACTAATGTCGGCATTGTGCCTTTTGTATTTGATTCCGATGCAATGTCTGTGTTTCATCGTCAATAAGAAGGACCAAGGGATACAGTAAACCTCAAGTGAAGCATCGGAATCTATAACTAGTGTCACAGGAATGGTTCAAAACATAGTCAGTAAGAAGAGTCAGTCTTCTTGTACTTAAGTCGGCATTGTGCCTTTTGTATTTACTTCCGATGCAATTTCTGTGTTTCATCGTCAATAAGAAGGTCCAAGGGATACAGTAAACCTGGAGTGAAGCATCGAAATCTATAACTAGTGTCACAGGGATGGTTCAAATCATAGACAGTAAGAAGAGTCAGTATTCTTGTACTTTTGTCGGCATTGTGCCTTTTGTATTTAATTCCGATGCAATTTCTGTGTTTCATCGTCAATAAGAAGGACCAAGGGATACAGTAAACCTGAAGTGAAGCATCGGAATCTATAACTAGTGTCACAGGAATGGTTCAAAAGATAGTCAGTAAGAAGAGTCAGTCATCCTGTACTTAAGTCGGCATTGTGCTTTTTGTATTTAATTCCGATGCATTTTCTGTGTTTTATCGTCAATAAGAAGGTCCAAGGGATACAGTAAACCGGAAGTGAAGCATCGGAATCCATAATTAGTGTCACAGGAATGGTTCAAGACATAGACAGTAGGAAGAGTCAGTCTTCTTGTACTTGAGTCGGCATTGTGCCTTTTTTATTTAATTCCGATGCACTTTCTGTGTTTCATCGTCAATAAGAGGGTCCAAGGGATACACTAAACCTAGAGTGAAGCATCGGAATCTATTACTAGTGTCACAGGAATGGTTCAAATCATAGACAGTAAGAAGAGTCTGTCTTCTTGTACTTAATTCGGCATTGTGCCTTTTGTATTTACTTCCGATGCAATATCTGTGATTGATCGTCAATAAGAACGTCAGAGGGATACAGTAAATCTGAAGTGAAGCATCGGAATCTATACCTAGTGTCACAGGAATGGTTCTAAACTTAGTCAGTAAGAAGAGTCAGTCTTCTTGTACTAAAGTCGGCATTGTGCCTTTTGTATTTAATTCCGATGCAATTTCTGTGTTTCATCGTCAATAAGATGGTCCAAGGGATACAGTGAACCTGGAGTTAAGCAACGGAATCTATAACAAGTGTCACAGGGATGGTTCAAAACATAGACAGTAAGAAGAGTCAGTATTCTTGTACTTAAGTCGGCATTGTGCCTTTTGTATTTCATTCCGATGCAATTTCTGTGTTTCATCTTCAATAAGAAGGTCCAAGGGATACAGTAAACCTGAAGTGAAGCATCAGAGTCTATAACTAGTGTCACAGGATTGGTTCAAAACATAGTCAGTA
The DNA here is from genome assembly GCF_023864345.2 of Schistocerca serialis cubense. Taxonomy (NCBI): domain Eukaryota; kingdom Metazoa; phylum Arthropoda; class Insecta; order Orthoptera; family Acrididae; genus Schistocerca; species Schistocerca serialis. The sequence continues at coordinate 18,747,682 of NW_026047617.1, forward strand.
AGAAAAGTCAGTCTTATTGTTCTTAAGTCGGCATTGTGCCTTTTGTATTTAATTCCGATGCAATTTCTGTCTTTCATCGTCAATAAGAAGGTCCTAGAAATAGAGTAAACCTGAATATAACCACCGAAATCAATAACTAGTGTCACATGAATGGTTCAAAACATAGTCAGTAAGAAGAGTCAGTCTTCTTGTACTTAAGTCGGCATTGTGCCTTTTGTATTTAATTCCGATTCAATTTCTGCGTTTCATCGTCAATAAGAAGGTCCAAGGGAGACAGTAAACCTGGAGTGAAGCATCGGAATCTATTACTAGTGTCACAGGAATGGTTCAAATCATAGACAGTAAAAAGAGTCAGCTTCTTGTACTTAATTCGGCATTGTGCCTTTTGTATTTACTTCCGACGCAATATCTGTGTTTCATCGACAATAAGAACGTCACAGGGATACAGTAAATCTGAAGTGAAGCATCGGAATCTATAACTAGTGTCACAGGAATGCTTCAAAACATAAACTGTAAGAAGAGTCAGTCTTCTTGTACTAAAGTCGGCATTGTGCCTTTTGTATTTGATTCCGATGCAATGTCTGTGTTTCATCGTCAATAAGAAGGTCCAAGGGATACATTAAAACTGGAGTGAAGCATCGGAATCTATAACAAGTGTCACAGGGATTGTTCAAAACATAGACAGTAAGATGAGTCAGTCTTCTTGTACTTAAATCGGCATTGTGCCTTTTGTATTTAATTCCGATGCAATTTCTGTGTTTCATCGTCAATAAGAAGGTCACAGGGATACAGTAATCCTCAAGTGAAGCATCGGAATCTATAACTAGTGTCACAGGAATGGTTGAAAACATAGTCAGTTAGAAGAGTCAGTCTTCTTGTACTTAAGTCGGCATTGTGCCTTTTGTATTTACTTCCGATGCAATTTCTGTGTTTCATCGTCAATAAGAAGGTCCAAGGGATACAGTAAACCTGGAGTGAAGCATCGAAATCTATAACTAGTGTCACAGGGATGGTTCAAATCATAGACAGTAAGAAGAGTCAGTATTCTTGTACTTTTTTTGGCATTGTGCCTTTTGTATTTAATTCCGATGCAATTTCTGTGTTTCATCGACAATAAGAAGGACCAAGGGATACAGTAAACCTGAAGTGAAGCACCGGAATCTATAACTAGTGTCACAGGAATGGTTCTAAAGATAGTCAGTAAGAAGAGTCAGTCTTCCTGTACTTAAGTCGGCATTGTGCTTTTTGTATTTGATTCCGATGCAATTTCTGTGTTTCATCGTCAATAAGAAGGTCCAAGGGATACAGTAAACCGGAAGTGAAGCATCGGAATCTATATCTAGTGTCACAGGAATGGTTCATAACATAGACAGTAGGAAGAGTCAATCTTGTTGTACTTATGTCGGCATTGTGCCTATTTATTTAATTACGATGCAATATCTGTGTTTCATCGTCAATAAGAAGGTCAGAGGGATACAGTAAACCTGTAGTGAAGCATCGGAATCTATTACTAGTGTCACAGGAATGGTTCAAGACATAGACAGTAGGAAGAGTCAGTCTTCTTGTACTTAAGGCGGCATTGTGCCTTTTTTATTTAATTCCGATGCACTTTCTGTGTTTCATCGTCAATAAGAGGGTCCAAGGGATACAGTAAGCCTAGAGTGAAGCATCGGAATCTATTACTAGTGTCACAGGAATGGTTCAAATCATAGACAGTAAGAAGTGTCTGTCTTCTTGTACTTAATTCGGCATTGTGCCTTTTGTATTTACTTCCGATGCAATATCTGTGTTTCATCGTCAATAAGAACGTCAGAGGGATTCAGTAAATCTGAAGTGAAACATCGGAATCTATACCTAGTGTCACAGGAATGGTTCTAAACTTAGTCAGTAAGAAGAGTCAGTCTTCTTATACTAAAGTCGGCATTGTGCCTTTTGTATTTAATTCCGATGCAATTTCTGTGTTTCATCGTCAATAAGAAGGTCCAAGGGATACAGTAAACCTGGAGTGAAGCAACGGAATCTATAACAAGTGTCACAGGGATGGTTCAAAACATAGACAGTAAGAAGAGTCAGTATTCTTGTACTTAAGTCGGCATTGTGCCTTTTGTATTTCATTCCGATGCAATTTCTGTGTTTCATCTTCAATAAGAAGGTCCAAGGGATACAGTAAACCTGAAGTGAAGCATCAGAGTCTATAACTAGTGTCACAGGAATGGTTCAAAACATAGTCAGTAAGAAGAGTCAGTCTTCTTGTACTTAAGTCGGCATTGTGCCTTTTGTATTTAATTCCGATTCAATTTCTGTCTTTCATCGTCAATAAGAAGGTCCAAGAAATAGAGTAAACCTGAATATAACCACCGAAATCTATAACTAGTGTCACATGAATGGTTCAAAACATAGTCAGTAAGAAGAGTCAGTCTTCTTGTACTTAAGTCGGCATTGTGCCTTTTGTATTTAATTCCGATGCAATTTCTGCGTTTCATCGTCAATAAGAAGGTCCAAGGGATACAGTAAACCTGGAGTGAAGCATCGGAATCTATAACTAGTGTCACAGGAATGGTTCAAAACATAGAGAGTAGGAAGAGTCAGCCTTCTTGTATTTAAGACGGCATTGTGCCTTTTGTATTTAATTCCGATGCTATTTCTGTGTTTCATCGTCAATACGAAGGTCAGAGGGATACAGTAAACCTGGAGTGAAGCATCGGAATCTATAACTAATGTCACAGGAATCGTTCAAACATAGAGAGTAAGAAGAGTCAATCTTCTTGAACTTAAGTCGGCATTGTGCCTTTTGTATTTAATTCCGATGCAATTTCTGTGTTTCATCGTCAATAAGAAGGTCAAAGGGATACAGTAAGCCTGAAGTAAAGCATGGCAAGCCTTAACTTGTGTCATAACAATGGTTCAAATCATAGACAGTAAGATGAGTCTGTCTTCTTGTACTTAAGTCGGCATTGTGCATTTTTTATTTAATTCCGATGCAATTTCTGTGTTTCATCGTCAATAAGAAGGTCTAAAGGATACAGTAAACCTAGAGTGAAGCATCGGAATCTATTACTAGTGTCACAGGAATGGTTCAAATCATAGACAGTAAAAAGAGTCAGTCTTCTTGTACTTAATTCGGCATTGTGCCTTTTGTATTTACTTCCGACGCAATATCTGTGTTTCAACGACAATAAGAACGTCACAGTGATACAGTAAATCTGAAGTGAAGCATCGGAATCTATAACTAGTGTCACAGGAATGGTTCAAAAAATAAACAGTAAGAAGAGTCAGTCTTCTTGTACTAAAGTCGGCATTGTGCCTTTTGTATTTGATTCCGATGCAATTTCTGTATTTCATCGTCAATAAGAAGGTCCAAGGGAACCAGTAAAACCGGAGTGAAGCATCGGAATCTATAACAAGTGTCACAGGGATGGTTCAAAACATAGACAGTAAGATGAGTCAGTCTTCTTGTACTTAATTCGGCATTGTGCCTTTTGTATTTAATTCCGATGCAATTTCTGTGTTTCATCGTCAATAAGAAGGTCAGAGGGATACAGTAAACCTCAAGTGAAGCATGGGAATCTATAACTAGAGTCACAGGAATGGTTCAAAACATAGTCAGTAATAAGTGTCAGTCTTCTTGTACTTAAGTCGGCATTGTGAATTTTGTATTTACTTCCGATGCAATTTCTGTGTTTCATCGTCAATAAGAAGGTCCAAGGGATACAGTAAACTTGGAGTGAAGCATCGAAATCTATAACTAGTGTCACAGGGATGGTTCAAATCATAGACAGTAAGAAGAGTCAGTATTCTTGTACTTTTGTCGGCATTGTGCCTTTTATATTTAATTCCGATGCAATTTCTGTGTTTCATCGTCAATAAGAACGTCAGAGGGATACAGTAAATCTGAAGTGAAGCATCGGAATCTATACCTAGTGTCACAGGAATGGTTCTAAACTTAGTCAGTAAGAAGAGTCAGTCTTCTTGTACTAAAGTCGGCATTGTGCCTTTTGTATTTGATTCCGATGCAATATCTATGTTTCATCGACAATAAGAACGTCACAGGGATACAGTAAACCGGAAGTGAAGCATCGGAATCTATATCTAGTGTCACAGGAATGGTTCATAACATAGACAGTAGGAAGAGTGAGTCTTGTTGTACTTATGTCGGCATTGTGCCTATTTATTTAATTACGATGCAATATCTGTGTTTCATCGTCAATAAGAAGGTCAGAGGGATACAGTAAACCTGTAGTGAAGCATCGGAATCTATTACTAGTGTCACAGGAATGGTTCAAGACATAGACAGTAGGAAGAGTCAGTCTTCTTGTACTTAAGTCGGCATTGTGCCTTTTTTATTTAATTCCGATGCACTTTCTGTGTTACATCGTCAATAAGAGGGTCCAAGGGATACAGTAAACCTAGAGTGAAGCATTGGAATCTATTACTAGTGTCACAGGAATGGTTCAAATCATAGACAGTAAGAAGAGTCTGTCTTCTTGTACTTAATTCGGCATTGTGCCTTTTGTATTTACTTCCGATGCAATATCTGTGTTTCATCGTCAATAAGAACGTCAGAGGGATTCAGTAAATGTGAAGTGAAACATCGGAATCTATACCTAGTGTCACAGGAATGGTTCTAAACTTAGTCAGTAAGAAGAGTCAGTCTTCTTATACTAAAGTCGGCATTGTGCCTTTTGTATTTAATTCCGATGCAATTTCTGTGTTTCATCGTCAATAAGAAGGTCCAAGGGATACAGTAAACCTGGAGTGAAGCAACGGAATCTATAACAAGTGTCACAGGGATGGTTCAAAACATAGACAGTAAGAAGAGTCAGTATTCTTGTACTTAAGTCGGCATTGTGCCTTTTGTATTTCATTCCGATGCAATTTCTGTGTTTCATCTTCAATAAGAAGGTCCAAGGGAAACAGTAAACCTGAAGTGAAGCATCAGAGTCTATAACTAGTTTCACAGGAATGGTTCAAAACATAGTCAGTAAGAAGAGTAAGTCTTCTTGTACTTAAGTCGGCATTGTGCCTTTTGTATTTAATTCCGATGCAATTTCTGTCTTTCATCGTCAATAAGAAGGTCCAAGAAATAGAGTAAACCTGAATTTAAGCTCTGAAATCGATAACTAGTGTCACATGAATGGTTCAAACATAGTCAGTAAGATGAGTCAGTCTTCTTGTACTTAAATCGGCATTGTGCCTTTTGTATTTAATTCCGATGCAATTTCTGCGTTTCATCGTCAATAAGAAGGTCCAAGGGATACAGTAAACCTGGAGTGAAGCATCGGAATCTATAACTAGTGTCACAGGAATGGTTCAAAACATAGAGCGTAGGAAGAGTCAGCCTTCTTGTACTTAAGACGGCATTGTGCCTTTTGTATTTAATTCCGATGCTATTTCTGTGTTTCATCGTCAATACGAAGGTCAGAGGGATACAGTAAACCTGGAGTGAAGCATCGGAATCTATAACTAATGTCACAGGAATCGTTCAAACATAGAGAGTAAGAAGAGTCAATCTTCTTGAACTTAAGTCGGCATTGTGCCTTTTGTATTTAATTCCGATGCAATTTCTGTGTTTCATCGTCAATAAGAAGGTCAAAGGGATACAGTAAGCCTGAAGTAAAGCATGGGAAGCCTTAACTAGTGTCATAACAATGGCTCAAATCATAGACAGTAAGATGAGTCTGTCTTCTTGTACTTAAGTCGGCATTGTGCATTTTTTATTTAATTCCGATGCAATTTCTGTGTTTCATCGTCAATAAGAAGCTCTAAAGGATACAGTAAACCTAGAGTGAAGCATCGGAATCTATTACTAGTGTCACAGGAATGGTTCAAATCATAGACAGTAAAAAGAGTCAGTCTTCTTATACTTAATTCGGCATTGTGCCTTTTGTATTTACATCCGACGCAATATCTGTGTTTCATCGACAATAAGAACGTCACAGTGATACAGTAAATCTGAAGTGAAGCATCGGAATCTATACCTAGTGTCACAGGAATGGTTCTAAACTTAGTCAGTAAGAAGAGTCAGTCTTCTTGTACTAAAGTCGGCATTGTGCCTTTTGTATTTGATTCCGATGCAATATCTGTGTTTCATCGTCAATAAGAACGTCACAGGGATGCAGTAAACCTGAAGTGAAGCATCGGAATCTATAACTAGTGTCACAGGAATGGTTCACAACATAGACGGTAAGAAGAGTCAGTCTTCCTGTACTTAAGTCGGCATTGTGCCTTTTGTATCTAATTCCGATGCAACTTCTGTGTTTCATCGTCAATAAGAGGGTCAGAGGGATACAGTAAACCTGAAGTGAAGCATCGGAATCTATAACTAGTGTCACAGGAATGGTTCAAAACATAGACAGTAAGAAGAGTCAGTCTTCTTGTACTTAAGTCGGCATTGTGCCTCTTGTATATAATTCCGATGCAATTTCTGTGTTTCATCGTCAATATGAAGGTCAGCGGGATACAGTAAACCTGAAGTGAAACTTCGGAATCTATAACTAGTGTCACAGGAATGGTTCAAAACATAGACAGTAAGAAGAGCCAGTCATCTTGTACTTGAGTCGGCATTGTGCCTTTTATATTTAATTCCGACTTAATTTCTGTGTTTCATCGACAATAAGAATGTCAGAGGGATACAGTAAACCTGAAGTGAAGCATCTGAATCTATAGCTAGTGTCACATAAATGGTTCAAAACATAGACAGTAAGAAGAGTGAGTTTTCTTGTACTTAAGTCGGCATTGTGCCTTTTGTATTTGATTCCGATGCAATATCTGTGTTTCATCGACAATAAGAACGTCACAGGGATACAGTAAACCGGAAGTGAAGCATCGGAATCTATATCTAGTGTCACAGGAATGGTTCATAACATAGACAGTAGGAAGAGTCAGTCTTGTTGTACTTATGTAGGCATTGTGCCTATTTATTTAATTACGATGCAATATCTGTGTTTCATCGTCAATAAGAAGGTCAGAGGGATACAGTAAACCTGTAGTGAAGCATCGGAATCTATTACTAGTGTCACAGGAATGGTTCAAGACATAGACAGTAGGAAGAGTCAGTCTTCTTGTACTTAAGTCGGCATTGTGCCTTTTTTATTTAATTCCGATACACTTTCTGTGTTTCATCGTCAATAAGAGGGTCCAAGGGATACAGTAAACCTAGAGTGAAGCATTGGAATCTATTACTAGTGTCACAGGAATGGTTCAAATCATAGACAGTAAGAAGAGTCTGTCTTCTTGTACTTAATTCGGCATTGTGCCTTTTGTATTTACTTCCGATGCAATATCTGTGTTTCATCGTCAATAAGAACGTCAGAGGGATTCAGTAAATCTGAAGTGAAACATCGGAATCTATACCTAGTGTCACAGGAATGGTTCTAAACTTAGTCAGTAAGAAGAGTCAGTCTTCTTATAGTAAAGTCGGCATTGTGCCTTTTGTATTTAATTCCGATGCAATTTCTGTGTTTCATCGTCAATAAGAAGGTCCAAGGCATACAGTAAACCTGGAGTGAAGCAACGGAATCTATAACAAGTGTCACAGGGATGGTTCAAAACATAGACAGTAAGAAGAGTCAGTATTCTTGTACTTAAGTCGGCATTGTGCCTTTTGTATTTCATTCAGATGCAATTTCTGTGTTTCATCTTCAATAAGAAGGTCCAAGGGAAACAGTAAACCTGAAGTGAAGCATCAGAGTCTATAACTAGTTTCACAGGAATGGTTCAAAACATAGTCAGTAAGAAGAGTAAGTCTTCTTGTACTTAAGTCGGCATTGTGCCTTTTGTATCTAATTCCGATGCAATTTCTGTCTTTCATCGTCAATAAGAAGGTCCAAGAAATAGAGTAAACCTGAATTTAAGCACTGAAATCTATAACTAGTGTCACATGAATGGTTCAAACATAGTCAGTAAGAAGAGTCAGTCTTCTTGTACTTAAGTCGGCATTGTGCCTTTTGTATTTAATTCCGATGCAATTTCTGCGTTTCATCGTCAATAAGAAGGTCCAAGGGATACAGTAAACCTGGAGTGAAGCATCGGAATCTATAACTAGTGTCACAGGAATGGTTCAAAACATAGAGCGTAGGAAGAGTCAGCCTTCTTGTACTTAAGACGGCATTGTGCCTTTTGTATTTAATTCCGATGCTATTTCTGTGTTTCATCGTCAATACGAAGGTCAGAGGGATACAGTAAACCTGGAGTGAAGCATCGGAATCTATAACTAATGTCACAGGAATCGTTCAAACATAGAGAGTAAGAAGAGTCAATCTTCTTGAACTTAAGTCGGCATTGTGCCTTTTGTATTTAATTCCGATGCAATTTCTGTGTTTCATCGTCAATAAGAAGGTCAAAGGGATACAGTAAGCCTGAAGTAAAGCATGGGAAGCCTTAACTAGTGTCATAACAATGGTTCAAATCATAGACAGTAAGATGAGTCTGTCTTCTTGTACTTAAGTCGGCATTGTGCATTTTTTATTTAATTCCGATGCAATTTCTGTGTTTCATCGTCAATAAGAAGGTCTAAAGGATACAGTAAACCTAGAGTGAAGCATCGGAATCTATTACTAGTGTCACAGGAATGGTTCAAATCATAGACAGTAAAAAGAGTCAGTCTTCTTGTACTTAATTCGGCATTGTGCCTTTTGTATTTACTTCCGACGCAATATCTGTGTTTCATCGACAATAAGAACGTCACAGTGATACAGTAAATCTGAAGTGAAGCATGGGAATCTATACCTAGTGTCACAGGAATGGTTCTAAACTTAGTCAGTAAGAAGAGTCAGTCTTCTTGTACTAAAGTCGGCATTGTGCCTTTTGTATTTGATTCCGATGCAATATCTGTGTTTCATCGTCAATAAGAACGTCACAGGGATGCAGTAAACCTGAAGTGAAGCATCGGAATCTATAACTAGTGTCACAGGAATGGTTCACAACATAGACGGTAAGAAGAGTCAGTCTTCCTGTACTTAAGTCGGCATTGTGCCTTTTGTATCTAATTCCGATGCAATTTCTGTGTTTCATCGTCAATAAGAGGGTCAGAGGGATACAGTAAACCTGAAGTGAAGCATCGGAATCTATAACTAGTGTCACAGGAATGGTTCAAAACATAGACAGTAAGAAGACTCAGTCTTCTTGTACTTAAGTCGGCATTGTGCCTCTTGTATATAATTCCGATGCAATTTCTGTGTTTCATCGTCAATATGATGGTCAGCGGGATACAGTAAACCTGAAGTGAAACTTCGGAATCTATAACTAGTGTCACAGGAATGGTTCAAAACATAGACAGTAAGAAGAGCCAGTCTTCTTGTACTTGAGTCGGCATTGTGCCATTTATATTTAATTCCGACTTAATTTCTGTGTTTCATCGACAATAAGAATGTCAGAGGGATACAGTAAACCTGAAGTGAAGCATCTGAATCTATAGCTAGTGTCACATGAATGGTTCAAAACATAGACAGTAAGAAGAGTGAGTTTTCTTGTACTTAAGTCGGCATTGTGCCATTTGTGTTTAATTCCGATGCAATTTCTGTGTTTCATCGTCATTTAGAAGGTCTGAGGAATACAGTAAATCCGAAGTGAAGCATCGGAATCTATAACTAAAGTCACAGGAATGGTTAAAAACATAGACAGTAAGATGAGTCAGTTTTCTTGTATTTAAGTCGACATTGTGCCTTTTCTATTTAATTCCGATGCAGTTTCTGCGTTTCGTAGTGAATAAGAAGGTCCAAGGGATACAGTAAACCTGAAGTCAAGCATATGAATCTAAAACTGGTCTCACAGGAAAGGTTCAAAACATAGACAGTAAGAAGAGACAGTCTTCTTGTACTTGTTTCGGCATTGTGCCTTTTGTATTTAATTCCGATGCAATTTATGTATTTCATCGTCAATGAGAAGGTCAGAGGGATACAAAAATCCTGAAGTGATGCGTCGGAATCTATAACTAGTGTCACAGGAAAGGTTCAAAACATAGACAGTAAGAAGAGTCAGTTTTCTTGTACATAAGTCGACATTGTGCCATTTCTATTTAAATCCGATGCAGTTTCTGTGTTTCTTCGTCAATAAGAAGGTCCAAGGGATACAGTACACCTGAAGTGATGCATCGGAATCTAAAATCGGCCTCACAGGGAAGATTCAAATCATAGACAGTAAGAAGAGCCAGTCTTCTAGTACTTGTGTCGGCATTGTGCCTTTTGTATTTTATTCCGATGCAATTTCTGTGTTTCATCGTCAATAAGACGGTCAGAGAGATAAGGTAAACATGAAGTGAAGCATCGGTATCTATAATTAGTGTCACAGGATCGGTTCAAAACAAAGACTGTAAGAAGAGTCAGTTTTCTTGTACTTAAGTCGGCATTGTGCTTTTCTATTTAATTCCTATGCAATTTCAGTGTTTCTTCGTCAATAAGAAGGTCAGAGGGATACAGTAAACCTGAAGTGAAGCATCGGAATCTATAATTGTGTCACAGGTATGGTTCAAATCATAGAGGGTAAGAAGAGTCAGTCCTTTTGTACTTAGGTCGGCATTGTGCCTTTTGCATTTAATCCAATGCAATTTCTGTGTTTCATCACCAATAAGAAGGTCAGAGGGATGCAGTATACCTGAAGTGAAGTCTCGGAATCTATAACTAGTGTGACAGGAATGGTTCGAAACATAGACAGTAAGAAGATTCAGTTTTCTTGTTTTTAAGTCGGCATTATGCCATTTGTATCTAATTCCGAAGCAATTTCTGTGTTTCATCGTCAATAAGAAGGTCAGAGGGATACAGTAAATCTGAAGTGAAGCATCGGAATCTATAACTAGTGTCACAAGAATAGTTAAAACTTAGACAGTAAGAAGAGTCAGTTTTCTTGTACTTAAGTCGGCATTGTGCCTTTTGTATCTAATTCCGATGCATTATCTGCGTTTCATCGTCAATAAGAAGGCAGAGGGAGACAGTAAAAATGAAGTGAAGCATCGGAATCTATAACTAGTGTCACAGGAAGGGTTCAAAACATAGACAGTAAGAAGAGTCAGTTTACTTGTACTCAAGTCGGCATTGTGCCTATTGTATTTAATATCGATGCAATTTCTGTGTTTCATCGTCAATAAGAACGTCAGAGGGATACAGTAAACCTGAAGTGAAGCATCGGAATCTATAACTAGTGTCACTGGAGTGGTTTAAATCATAGACAGTAAGAAGAGTCAGTTTACTTGTACTTAAGTCGGCATTGTGCCTTTTCTATTTAATTCCGATGCAATTTCTGTGTTTCGTCGTCAATAAGAAGGTCCAACGAATACAGTAAACCTGAAGTGAAGCATCGGAATCCATAGCTAGTGTCACAGGAATGGTTCAAAACATAGGCAGTGAGAAGAGTCAGTCTTCTTGTACTTAGGTCAGCATTGTGCCTTTTGTATTTACTTCCGGTGCAATTTCTGTGTTTCATCGTCAATAAGAAGGTCAGAGGGATACAGTAAAACTGAAGTGAAGCATCGGAATCTATAACTTGTGTCACAGGAATGGTTTAAAACATAGACAGTAAGAAGAGTCAGTCTTCTTGTACTTAGGTCGGCATTGTGCCTTTGGTATTTACTTCCGGTGCAATTTCTGTGTTTCATCGTCAATAAGAAGATCAGCTGGATACAGTAAACCTGAAGTGAAGCATCGGAATCTATAACTAGTGTCATAGGTTTGTTTCTAAACATAGACAGTAAGAAGAGCCAGTCTTCTTGTACTTGAGTCAGCATTGTGCAATTTGTATATAATTCCGATCAATTTTCTGTGTTTGATCGTCAATACGAAGGTCAGAGGGATACAGTAAACCTGAAGTGAAGCATCGGAATCTATAACTAGTATCACAGGAATGGTTCAAAATATGGACAGTAAGAATAGTCAGTTTTCTTGTACATAAGTCGGCATTGTGTCTTATGTACTTAATTCCGATGCAATTTCTGTGTTTCATCGTCAATAAGAAGGTGAGAGGGATACAGTAAACCTGTAGTGAAGCAACGGAATCTATAACAAGTGTCACAGGAACGGTTCAAATCATAGACTGTAAGAAGAGTCAGTTTTCTTGTACTGAGGTCGGCATGGTGCTTTTTCTATTTAATTCCGATGCAATCTCTGTGTTTCGGAATCAATAAGAAGGTCCAAGGGATACAGTAAACCTGAAGTGAAGCATCGGAATCTAAAGCCGGTCTCACAGGAAAGGTTCAAAGCATAGACAGTAAGAAGAGCCAGACTTCTTGTACTTTAGTCGCCATTGTGCATTTGTATCTAATTCGGATGCAATTTCTGTGTTTCATCGTCAATGCGAGGGTCAGAGGGATACAGTAAAACTGAAACGAAGCATCGGAATCTATAACTAGTGTCACAGGAATGGTTCAAAACATAGTCAGTAAGAAGAGTCATTCTTCTTGTACTTGAGTCGGCATTGTGCCTTTTGTATTTAATTCAGATGAAATTCTTGTGTTTGATCATCAATGAGAAGGTCAGAGGGATACAGTAAACCTGATGTGAAGCATCGGAATCTGTTACTAGTGTCACAGGAATGGTTCAAAGCATAGACAGTAAGAAAAGTCAGTTTTCTTGTACTTAAGTTGGCATTGTGCCTTTTGTATCTAATTCCGATGCAATTTCTGTGTTTCATCGTCAATAAGAGGGTCAGAGGGATACAGTAAACCTGAAGTGAAGCATCGGAATCTATAACTAGTGTCACAGGAATGGTTCAAAACATAGACAGTAAGAAGAGTCAGTCTTCTTGTACTTGAGTCGGCATTGTGCCTTTGGTATTTAATTCCGATGTAATTTCTGTGTTTCATCGTCAATAAGGAGGTCCAAGGGATACAGTAAACCTGAAGTGAAGCTTCGGAATCTGTTACTAGTGTCACAGGAATGGTTCAAAGCATAGACAGTAAGAAAAGTCAGTTTTCTTGTACTTAAGTTGGCATTGTGCCTTTTGTGTTTAATTAAGATGCAATTTCTGTGTTTCATCGTCAATAAGCAGGTCAGAGGGATACAGTAAACCTGAAGTGAAGCATCGGAATCTATAACTAGTGTCACAGGAATGGTTCACAACATAGACGGTAAGAAGAGTCAGTCTTCCTGTACTTAAGTCGGCATTGTGCCTTTTGTATCTAATTCCGATGCAATTTCTGTGTTTCATCGTCAATAAGAGGGTCAGAGGGATACAGTAAACCTGAAGTAAAGCATCGGAATCTATAACTAGTGTCACAGGAATGGTTCAAAACATAGACAGTAAGAAGAGTCAGTCTTCTTGTACTTAAGTCGGCATTGTGCCTCTTGTATATAATTCCGATGCAATTTCTGTGTTTCATCGTCAATATGAAGGTCAGCGGGATACAGTAAACCTGAAGTGAAACTTCGGAATCTATAACTAGTGTCACAGGAATGGTTCAAAACATAGACAGTAAGAAGAGCCAGTCTTCTTGTACTTGAGTCGGCATTGTGCCTTTTATATTTAATTCCGATTTAATTTCTGTGTTTCATCGACAATAAGAATGTCAGAGGGATACAGTAAACCTGAAGTGAAGCATCTGAATCTATAGCTAGTGTCACATGAATGGTTCATAACATAGACAGTAAGAAGAGTGAGTTTTCTTGTACTTAAGTCGGCATTGTGCCTTTTGTATTTAATTCCGATGCAATTTCTGTGATTGATCGTCAATAAGAATGTCAGAGGGATGCAGTAAACCTGAAGTGAAGCATCGGAATCTATAACTAGTGTCACAGGAATGGTTCACAACATAGACGGTAAGAAGAGTCAGTCTTCCTGTACTTAAGTCGGCATTGTGCCTTTTGTATCTAATTCCGATGCAATTTCTGTGTATCATCGTCAATAAGAGGGTCAGAGGGATACAGTAAACCTGAAGTGAAGCATCGGAATCTATAACTAGTGTCACAGGAATGGTTCAAAACATAGACAGTAAGAAGAGTCAGTCTTCTTGTACTTAAGTCGGCATTGTGCCTCTTGTATATAATTCCGATGCAATTTCTGTGTTTCATCGTCAATATGAAGGTCAGCGGGATACAGTAAACCTGAAGTGAAACTTCGGAATCTATAACTAGTGTCACAGGAATGGTTCAAAACATAGACAGTAAGAAGAGCCAGTCTTCTTGTACTTGAGTCGGCATTGTGCCTTTTATATTTAATTCCGATTTAATTTCTGTGTTTCATCGACAATAAGAATGTCAGAGGGATACAGTAAACCTGAAGTGAAGCATCTGAATCTATAGCTAGTGTCACATGAATGGTTCAAAACATAGACAGTAAGAAGAGTGAGTTTTCTTGTACTTAAGTCGGCATTGTGCCTTTTGTATTTAATTCCGATGCAATTTCTGTGTTTCATCGTCATTTAGAAGGTCAGAGGAATACAGTAAATCCGAAGTGAAGCATCGGAATCTATAACTAAAGTCACAGGAATGGTTCAAAACATAGACAGTAAGAAGAGTCAGTTTTCTTGTACTTAAGTCGACATTGTGCCTTTTCTATTTAATTCCGATGCAGTTTCTGCGTTTCGTAGTGAATAAGAAGGTCCAAGGGATACAGTAAACCTGAAGTGAAGCATATGAATCTAAAACTGGTCTCACAGGAAAGGTTCAAAACATAGACAGTAAGAAGAGACAGTCTTCTTGTACTTGTTTCGGCATTGTGCCTTTTGTATTTAATTCCGATGCAATTTATGTGTTTCATCGTCAATAAGAAGGTCAGAGGGATACAAAAATCCTGAAGTGATGCGTCGGAATCTATAACTAGTGTCACAGGAAAGGTTCAAAACATATACAGTAAGAAGAGTCAGTTTTCTTGTACATAAGTCGACATTGTGCCATTTCTATTTAAATCCGATGCAGTTTCTGTGTTTCTTCGTCAATAAGAAGGTCCAAGGGATACAGTACACCTGAAGTGATGCATCGGATTCCAAAACCGGCCTCACAGGGAAGATTCAAATCATAGACAGTAAGAAGAGCCAGTCTTCTAGTACTTGTGTCGGCATTGTGCCTTTTGTATTTTATTCCGATGCAATTTCTGTGTTTCATCGTCAATAAGACGGTCAGAGAGATAAGGTAAACATGAAGTGAAGCATCGGTATCTATAATTAGTGTCACAGGATCGGTTCAAAACAAAGACTGTAAGAAGAGTCAGTTTTCTTGTACTTAAGTCGGCATTGTGCTTTTCTATTTAATTCCTATGCAATTTCAGTGTTTCTTCGTCAATAAGAAGGTCAGAGGGATACAGTAAACCTGAAGTGAAGCATCGGAATCCATAACTAGTGTCACAGGAATTTTTCAAAACATAGACAGTAAGAAGAGCCAATGTTCTTGTACTTGAGTCGGCACTGTGCCTTTTGTATTTAATTTCGATGCAATTTCTGTGTTTCATCGTCAATAGGAAGGTCAGAGGGATGCAGTATACCTGAAGTGAAGCATCGGAATCTGTTACTAGTGTCACAGGAATGTTTCAAAGCATAGACAGTAAGAAAAGTCAGTTTTCTTGTACTTAAGTCGGCATTGTGCCTTTGTGTTTAATTAAGATGCAATTTCTGTGTTTCATCGTCAATAAGCAGGTCAGAGGGATACAGTAAACCTGAAGTGAAGCATCGTAATCTATAACTAGTGTCACTGGAATGGTTCAAAACATAGACTGTAAGAAGAGTCAGTCCTCTTGTACTTAAGTCGGCATTGTACCTCTTGTATATAATTCCGATTCAATTTCTATGTTTCATCGTCAATATAATGGTCAGTGGGAAACAGTAAACATGAAGTGAAGCATCGGAATCTATAACTAGTGTCACAGGAATGGTTCAAACATAGACAGTAAGAAGAGCCTGTCTTCTTGTACTTGACTCGGCATTGTGGCTTTTGTATTTAATTCCGATGCAATTTCTGTGCTTCATCGTCAATAAGACGGTCGGAGGGATACAGTAAACCTGAAGTGGATCATCGGAATCTATAATTGTGTCACAGGTATGGTTCAAATCATAGAGGGTAAGAAGAGTCAGTCCTTTTGTACTTAGGTCGGCATTGTGCCTTTTGCATTTAATTCCAATGCAATTTCTGTGTTTCATCGCCAATAAGAAGGTCAGAGGGATGCAGTATACCTGAAGTGAAGTATCGGAATCTATAACTAGTGTGACAGGAATGGTTCGAAACATAGACAGTAAGAAGAGTCAGTTTTCTTGTTTTTAAGTCGGCATTGTGCCATTTGTATCTAATTCCGAAGCAATTTCTGTGTTTCATCGTCAATAAGAAGGTCAGAGGGATACAGTAAATCTGAAGTGAAGCATCGGAATCTATAACTAGTGTCACAAGAATAGTTAAAACATAGACAGTAAGAAGAGTCAGTTTTCTTGTACTTAAGTCGGCATTGTGCCTTTTGTATTTAATTCCGATACAATTTCTGTGTGTCATCGTCAATACGTAGGTCTGAGGGATACAGTAAACCTGAAGTGAAGCATCGGAATCTATAACTAGTGTCACAGGAATTTTTCAAAACATAGACTGTAAGAATGGTCAGTCTCCTTGTACTTAATTCGGCATTGTGCCTTTTGTATCTAATTCCGATGCATTATCTGTGTTTCATCGTCAATAAGAAGGCAGAGGGAGACAGTAAAAATGAAGTGAAGCATCGGAATCTATAACTAGTGTCACAGGAAGGGTTCAAAACATAGACAGTAAGAAGAGTCAGTTTACTTGTACTCAAGTCGGCATTGTGCCTATTGTATTTAATTCCGATGCAATTTCTGTGTTTCATCGTCAATAAGAACGTCAGAGGGATACAGTAAACCTGAAGTGAAGCATCGGAATCTATAACTAGTGTCACAGGAAGGGTTCAAAACATAGACAGTAAGAAGAGTCAGTTTACTTGTACTCAAGTCGGCATTGTGCCTATTGTATTTAATTCCGATGCAATTTCTGTGTTTCATCGTCAATAAGAACGTCAGAGGGATACAGTAAAACTGAAGTGAAGCATCGGAATCTATAACTTGTGTCACAGGAATGGTTTAAAACATAGACAGTAAGAAGAGTCAGTCTTCTTGTACTTAGGTCGGCATTGTGCCTTTGGTAATTACTTCCGGTGCAATTTCTGTGTTTCATCGTGAATAAGAAGATCAGCTGGATACAGTAAACCTGAAGTGAAGCATCGGAATCTATAACTAGTATCACAGGAATGGTTCAAATTATGGACAGTAAGAATAGTCAGTTTTCTTGTACATAAGTCGGCATTGTGTTTTATGTACTTAATTCCGATGCAATTTCTGTGTTTCATCGTCAATAAGAAGGTGAGAGGGATACAGTAAACCTGTAGTGAAGCAACGGAATCTATAACTAGTGTCACAGGAACGGTTCAAATCATAGACTGTAAGAAGAGTCAGTTTTCTTGTACTGAAGTCGGCATGGTGCTTTTTCTATTTAATTCCGATGCAATCTCTGTGTTTCGGCATCAATAAGAAGGTCCAAGGGATACAGTAAACCTGAAGTGAAGCATCGGAATCTAAAGCCGGTCTCACAGGAAAGGTTCAAAGCATATACAGTAAGAAGAGCCAGACTTCTTGTACTTTAGTCGCCATTGTGCATTTGTATCTAATTCGGATGCAATTTCTGTGTTTCATCGTCAATGCGAGGGTCAGAGGGATACAGTAAAACTGAAACGAAGCATCGGAATCTATAACTAGTGTCACAGGAATGGTTCAAAACATAGTCAGTAAGAAGAGTCATTCTTCTTGTACTTGAGTCGGCATTGTGCCTTTTGTATTTAATTCAGATGAAATTCTTGTGTTTGATCATCAATGAGAAGGTCAGAGGGATACAGTAAACCTGATGTGAAGCATCGGAATCCATAACTAGTGTCACAGGAATGGTTCAAATCATATATATTAAGAAGAGTCTTTTTTCTTGTTCTTAAGCCGGCATTGTGCTTTTTCTATTTCATTCCGATGCAATTTCTGTGTTTCGTCGTTAATAAGAAGGTCCAAGGGATAATGTAAACCGGAAGTGAAGCATCGGAATCAAAAACCGGTCTCACAGGAAAGGTTCAAAATATAGACAGTAAGAAGAGCCAGTCCTCTTGTACTTGAGTCGGCATTGTGCCTTTTGTATTCAATTCCGATGCAATTTCTGTGTTTGATCGTCAATATGAATGTCAGAGGGATGCAGTAAACCTGAAGTGAAGCATCGGAATCTATAAGTAGTGTCACAGGAATGGTTCACAACAGAGACGGTAAGAAGAGTCAGTCTTCCTGTACTTAAGTCGGCATTGTGCCTTTTGTATCTATTTCCGATGCAATTTCTGTGTTTCATCGTCCATAAGAGGGTCAGAGGGTTACAGTAAACATGAAGTGAAGCATCGGAATCTATAACTAGAGTCACAGAAATGGTTCAAAACATAGACAGTAAGAAGAGTCAGTCTTCTTGTACTTAAGTCGGTATTGTGCCCCTTGTATATAATTCCGATGCAATTTCTGTGTTTCATCGTCAATATGAAGGTCAGCGGGATACAGTAAACCTGAAGTGAAGCATCGGAATCTATAACTAGTGTCACAGGAATGGTTCAACACATAGACAGTAAGAAGAGCCAGTCTTCTTGTACTTGAGTCGGCATTGTGCCTTTTGTATCTAATTCCGATGCAATTTATGTGTTTCATCGTCACTAAGAAGGTCAGAGGTATATAGTAAACCTGAAGTGAAGCATCGGAATCTAAAACTAGTGTCACAGGATTGGTTCAATGACTAGACAGTGAGAAGGGTCAGATTTCTTAAACTTAAGGCGGCTTTGTGCATTTTGTATTTAGTTCCGATGCAATTTCTGTGTTTCATCTTCAATAAGAAGGTCAGAGGGATACAAAAATCCTGAAGTGATGCATCGGAATGTATAACTAGTGTCACAGGAATGGTTCAATACATAGACAGTAAGAAGTGTCAGTTTTCTGGTACTTAAGTCGACATTGTGCATTTTCTATTTAATTCCGATGCAGTTTCTGAGTTTCGTAGTCAATAAGAAGGTCCGAGGGAGACAGTAAACCTGATGTCAAGCGTAGGAATCTAAAACTGGTCTCACAGGAAAGGTTCAAAACATAGACAGTAAGAAGAGTCAGTCTTCTTGTACTTGAGTCGGCATTGTGCCTTTTGTATTTAATTCCGATGCAATTTCTGTGTTTCATCGTCAATAAGAAGGTCAGAGGGATACAGTAAACCTGTAGTGAAGCAACGGAACCTATAACTAGTGTCACAGGAACGGTTCAAATCATAGACTGTAAGAAGAGTCAGTTTTCTTGTACCGAAGTCGGCATTGTGCTTTTTCTATTTAATTCCGATGCAATCTCTGTGTTACGGCGTCAATAAGAAGGTCCAAGGGAAACAGTAAACCTGAAGTGAATCATCGGAATCTAAAGCCGGTCTCACAGGAAAGGTTCAAAGCATAGACAGTAAGAAGAGCCAGACTTCTTGTACTTTAGTCGCCATTGTGCCTGTTGTATTTAATTCCGATGCAATTTCTGTGTGTCATCGTCAATAAGACGGTGAGAGGGATACAGTAAACCTGAAGTGAATCATCGGAATCAATAACTAGTGTCACAGGAATGGTTCAAAACATAGACAGTAGGAAGCGTCTGTCTTCTTGTACTTAAGTCGGCATTGTGCCTTTTGTGTCTAATTCCGATGCAATTTCTGTGTTTCATCGTCAATACGAAGGTCAGAGGGATACAGTAAAACTGAAACGAAGCATCGGAATCTATAACTAGTGTCACAGGAATGGTTCAAACCATAGTCAGTAAGAAGAGTCATTCTTCTTGTACTTGAGTCGCCATTGTGCCTTTTGTATTTAATTCCGATGAAATTCTTGTGTTTGATCGTCAATGAGAAAGTCAGAGGGATACAGTAAACCTGATGTGAAGCATCGGAATCCATAACTAGTGTCACAGGAATGGTTCAAATCATAGATATTAAGAAGAGTCTTTTTTCTTGTTCTCAAGTCGGCATTGTGCTTCTTCTATTTCATTCCGATGCAATTTCTGTGTTTCGTCGTTAATAAGAAGGTCCAAGGGATAATGTAAACCGGAAGTGAAGCATCGGAATCTAAAACCGGTCTCACAGGAAAGGTTCAAATCATAGACAGTAAGAAGAGCCAGTCCTCTTGTACTTGAGTCGGCATTGTGCCTTTTGTATTTAATTCCGATGCAATATCTGTGTCTGATCGTCAATAAGAATGTCAGAGTTATGCAGTAAACGTGAAGTGAAGCATCGGAATTTATAACTAGTGTCACAGGAATGGATCACAACCTAGACAGTAAGAAGAGTCAGTCTTCCTGTACTTAAGTCGGCATTGTGCCTTTTGAATCTAATTCCGATGCAATTTCTGTGTTTCATCGTCAATAAGAGGGTCAGAGGGATACAGTAAACCTGAAGTGAAGCATCGAATCTATAACTAGTGTCACAGGAATGGTTCAAAACATAGATATTAAGAAGAGTCTTTTTTCTTGTACTTATGTCGGCATTGTGCCTTTTCTATTTAATTCCAATGCAATTTCTGTGTTTCATCGACAATAAGAATGTCAGAGGGATACAGTAAACCTGAAGTGAAGCATCTGAATCTATAGCTAGTGTCACATAAATGGTTCAAAACATAGACAGTAAGAAGAGTCAGTTTTCTTGTACTTAAGTCGGCATTGTGTTTTTTGTGTTTAATTCCGAAGCAATTTCTGTGTTTCATCGTCATGTAGAAGGTGAGAGGAATACAGTAAATCCGAAGTGAAGCATCGGAATCTATAACTAAAGTCACAGGAATGGTTCAAATCATAGACAGTAAGAAGAGTCAGTTTTCTTGTACTTAAGTCGACATTGTGCCTTTTCCATTTAATTCCGATGCAGTTTCTGAGTTTCGTAGTCAATAAGAAGGTCCAAGGGATACAGTAAACCTGAAGTCAAGCATAGGAATCTAAAACAGGACTCACAGGAAAGGTTCAAAACATAGACAGTAAGAAGAGCCAGTCTTCTTGTACTTGAGTCGGCATTGTGCCTTTTGTATTTAATTCCGATTCAATTTATGTGTTTCATCGTCAATAAGAAGGTCAGAGGGATACAGTAAACCTGAAGTGAAGCATCGGAATCTATAACTAGTGTAATAGGAATGGCTCAAAACATAGACAGTAAGAAGAGCCAGTCTTCTTGTACTTGAGTCGGCATTGTGCCTTTTGTATTTAATTCCGATCAATTTTTTTTGTTTGATCGTGAATAAGAAGGTCAGAGGGATACAGAAAACCTGAAATGAAGCATCGGAATATATAACTATTGTCACAGGAATGGTTCAAAACATAGACAGTAAGAAAAGTCAGTTTTCTTTTACATAAGTCGGCATTGTGTCTTATGTATTTAATTTCGATGCAATTTCTGTGTTTCATCGTCAATAAGAAGGTCAGCGGGATACAGTAAACCTGATGTGATGCATCGGAATCTATAACTAGTGTCACATTAATGGTTCAAGACTTTGACTGTAAGAAGAGTCAGTTTTCTTGTACTTGAGTCGGCATTGTGCCTTTTGTATTTCATTCCGATGCAATTTCTGTGTGTCAACGTCGATAAGAAGGTCAGCTGGATACAGTAAACATGAAGTGAAGCATCGGAATCTATAACTAGTGTCACAGGATTGTTTCAAACATAGACAGTAAGAAGAGCCAGTCTTCTTGTACTTGAGTCGGCATTGTGCCTTTTGTATTTAATTCCGATCAATTTTCTGTGTTTGATCGTCAAGAAGAAGGTCAGAGGGATACAGTAAACCTGAAGTGAAGCATCGGAATCTATAACTAGTGTCACAGGAATCATTTAAACGTAGACAGTAAGAAGAAACAGTTTTCTTGTACTTAAGTCGGCATTGTGTCTTATGTATTTAATTCCGAAGCAATTTCTGTGTTTCATCGTCAATAAGAAGGTCGGAGGGATACAGTAAACCTGTAGTGAAGCATCGGAATCAGTAACTAGTGTCACAGGAGTGGTTCAAAACATAGTCAGTAAGAAGGGTCAGTCTTCTTGTACTTGAGTCGGCATTGTGCCTTTTGTATTTAATTCCGATGCATTTTCTGTGTTTCATCGTCAATACGACGGTCAGAGGGATACAGTAAACCTGAAGTGAAGCATCGGAATCGATAACTAGTGTCACGGGAATGGTTCAAAACATTGACAGTAAGTAGAGCCAGTCTTGTTGTACTTGAGTCGGCATTGTATCTTTTGTATTTAATTCCGATGAAACTTTTGTGTTTGATGTCAATGAGAAGGTCAGAGGAATACAGTAAACCTGAAGTGAAGCATCGGAATCCATAACTAGTGTCACAGGAATGCTTCATAACATAGATATTAAGAAGAGTCTTTTTTCTTGTACTTAAGTCGGCATTGTGCCTTTTCTATTTAATTCCAATGCAATTTCTGTGTTTCGTCGTCAATAAGAAGGTTCAAGGGATACATTAAACCTGAAGTGAAGCATCGGAATCTAAAACCGGACTCACAAGAATGGTTCAAAAGATAGACAGTAAGAGGAGCTAGATTTCTTGTACCTGAAGCGGCATTGTGCCATTTGTATTTAATTCCGATGCAATTTCTGTGTCTCGGCGTCAATAAGAAGGTCCAAGGCATAAAGTAAACCTGAAGTGAAGCATCGGAATCTAAAACCCGTCTCACAGGAAAGGTTCAAAACATAGACAGTAAGAAGAGCCAGACATCTTGTATCTGAGTCGGCATTGTGCCTTTTGTATTTAGTTCCGATGCAATTTCTGTGTTTCATCGTCCTTAAGACGGTCAGAGGGATACAGTAAAACTGAAGTGAAGCATCGGAATCAATAACTAGTGTCACAGGAATGGTTCAAAACAAAGACAGTAGGAAGAATCAGTCTTCTTGTACTTAAGTCCTCGTTGTGCCTTTTGTATTTAATTCCGATGCAATTTCTGTGTTTCATCGTCAATAAGAAGGTCAGCTGGATACAATAAATCTGAAGTGAAGCATCGGAATGTATAACTAGTGTCACAGGAATGGTACAAATCATAGACAGGAAAAAGTCAGTTTTCCTGTACTTAAGTCGGCGTTATGCATATTCTATTTAATTCCGATGCAATTTCTGTGTTCGTCGTCAATAAGAAGGTCTAAGGAATACAGTAAACCTGAATTGAAGCATCGGAATCTAAAACCGGTGTCACAGGAAAGTTTCAAAACATAGATAGTAAGAAGAGCCAGACTTCTTGTACTTGAGTCGGCATTGTGATTATTGTATTTAATTCCGATGCAATTTCTGTGTTTCATCGTCAATAAGACGGTCACAGGGATACAGTAAAACTGAAGTGAAGCATCGGAATCTATAACTAGTGTCACAGGAACGGTTCAAAACATAGGCAGTGAGAAGAGTCAGTCTTCTTGTACTTAAGTCAGCATTGTGCGTATTGTATTTAATTCCGATGCAATTTCTGTGATTGACCGTCAATGAGAAGGTCAG
Source organism: Schistocerca serialis cubense (assembly GCF_023864345.2). Taxonomy (NCBI): domain Eukaryota; kingdom Metazoa; phylum Arthropoda; class Insecta; order Orthoptera; family Acrididae; genus Schistocerca; species Schistocerca serialis. Next base: position 18,771,140 of record NW_026047617.1, read on the forward strand.
CTGGATACAGTAAAACTGAAGAGAAGCATCGGAATCTATAACCAGTGTCACGGGAATGGTTCAAAACATTGACAGTAAGAAGAACCAGTCTTCTTGTACTTGAGTCGGCATTGTACCTTTTGTATTTAATTCCGATGGAATTTCTGTGTTTGATCGTCAATGAGACGGTCAGAGGGATACAGTAAACCTGAAGTGAAGTATCGGAATCTATAACTAGTGTCACAGGAATGGTTCAAAGCATAGACCGTAAGAAGAGTCAGTCTTCTTGTACATAAGTCGGCATTGTGCCTTTGGTATTTAATTAAGAAGCAATTTCTGTGTTTCATCGTCAATAAGGAGGTCAGAGGGATACAGTAAACCTGAAGTGAAGCATCGGAATCCATAACTAGTGTCACAGGAATGGTTCAAAACATAGATATTAAGAAGAGTCTTTTTTCTTATACTTAAGTCGGCATTGTGTCTTTTCTATTTAATTCCAATGCAATTTCTGGGTTTCGTCGTCAATAAGAAGGTTCAAGGGATAAATTAAACCTGAAGTGAAGCATCGGAATCTAAAACCGGTCACACAAGAATGGTTCAAAAGATAGACAGTAAGAGGAGCTAGATTACTTGTACCTGAAGCGGCATTGTGCCATTTGTATTTAATTCCGATGCAATTTCTGTGTTTCGGCGTCAATAAGAAGGTCCAAGGCATAAACTAAACCTGAAGTGAAGCATCGGAATCTAAAACCGGTCTCACAGGAAAGGTTCAAAACATGGACAGTAAGAAGAGCCAGACATCTTGTATCTGCGTCGGCATTGTGCCTTTTGTATTTAATTCCGATGCAATTTCTGTGTTTCATCGTCAATAAGACGGTCAGAGGGAAACAGTAAAACTGAAGTGAAGCATCGGAATCTATAACTAGTGTCACAGGAATTGTTCAAAACATAGACAGTAAGAAGAGTCAGTCTTCTTGTACTTAAGTCGGCATTGTGCCTTTGGTATTTAATTAAGAAGCAATTTCTGTGTTTCATCGTCAATAAGGAGGTCAGAGGGATACAGTAAACCTGAAGTGAAGCATCGGAATCTAAAACTAGTGTCACAGGAATGGTTCAAAGCATAGACTGTAGGAAGAGTCAGTCTTCTTTTACTTAAGTCGGCATTGTCCCTTTTGTATTTAATTCCGATGCAATTTCTGTGTTTCATCGTCAATATGAAGGTCATCGGGATTCAGTAAAACTGAAGAGAAGCATCGGAATCTATAACTTGTGTCACAGGAATGGTTCAAAACATAGACAGTAAGAAGAGTCAGTTTACTTGTACTTAAATCGGCATTGTGATTTTTGTATTTAATTCCGATGCAATTTCTGTGTTTCGGTGTCAATAAGAAGGTCCAAGGGATACAGTAAACCTGAAGTGAAGCATCGAAATCTAAAACCCGTCACACCAGAAAGGTTCAAAACATAGACAGTAAGAAGAGTCAGTCTTCTTGTCCTTAAGTCGGCTTTGTGCTTTTGGTACTTAATTCCGGTGCAATTTCTGTGTTTCATCGTCAATAAGAAGGTCACCTGGATACAGTAATCCTGAAGTGTAGCATCGGAATCTATAACTAGTGTCATAGGATTGTTTCTAAACATAGACAGTAAGAAGAGGCAGTCTTCTTGTACTTGAGTCGGCATTGTGATTTTTGTATTTAATTCCGATGCAATTTCTGTGTTTCATCGTCAATACGACGGTCACAGGGATACAGTACAACTGAAGTGAAGCATCGGAATCTATAACTAGTGTCATAGGATTGTTTCTAAACATAGACAGTAAGAAGAGTCAGTCTTCTTGAACTTGAGTCGGCATTGTGATTTTTGTATTTAATTCCGATGCAATATCTGTGTTTCATCGTCAATACGACGATCAGAGGGATACAGTAAACCTGAAGTGAAGCATCGGAAGCGATAATTAGTGTCACGGGAGAGGTTCAAGGCATTGACAGTAAGAAGAGCCAGTCTTCTTGTACTTGAGTCGGCATTGGGTCTTTTGTATTTCATTCCGATGAAATTTTTGTGTTTCGTCGTCAATAAGATGACCCAAGGATTAAATTAAACATGAAGTGAAGCATCGGAATCTGAAACCGGTCTCACAAGAAAGGTTTAAACATAGACAGTAAGAAGAGCGAGACTTCTTGTACCTGAGGCGGCATTGTGCCTTTTGTATTTAATTCCGATGCAATTTCTGTGTTTCATCGTCAATAAGAAGGCAGCTGGATACAGTAAACATGAAGTGAAGCATCGGAATCTATAACTAGTGTCACAGGAATGTTTCAAAACATAGACAAAAAAAAGAGTCAGTTTTCTTGTACTTAAGTCAGCGTTGTGCATTTTCTATTTAATTCCGATGCAATTTCTGTGTTCGTCGTCAATAAGAAGGTCCATGGATTACAGTATACCTGAAGTGAAGCATCGGGATCTACAACCGGTGTCACAGGAGAGGTTGAAAACATAGACAGTAAGAAGAGCCAGACTTCTTGTACTTGAGTCGGCATTGTGATTTCTGTATTTAATTCCGATGCAATTTCTGTGTCTCATCGTCAATAAGATGGTCACAGGGATACAGTAAAACTGAAGTGAAGCATCGGAATCTGTAACTAGTGTCACAGGAATGGTTCAAAACATAGACAGTAAGAAGAGTCTATCTTCTTGTACTTAAGTCGGCATTGTGCCTTTTGTATTTAATTAAGATGCAAATTCTGTGTTTCATCGTCAATATGGAGGTCAGAGGGATACATTAAACCTGAAGTGAAGCATCGGAATCTATAGCTAGTGTCACAGGAATGGTTCAAACCATAGACAGTAAGAAGAGTCAGTCTTCTTGTACTTAGGTCGGCATTGTGCCTTTTGTATTTAATTCCGATGCAATTTCTGTGTTTCATCGTCAATAAGAAGGTCAGCTGGATACAGTAAACCTGAAGTGAAGCATCGGAATCTATAACTAGAGTCACGGGAATGGTTCAAAACATTGACAGTAAGATGAGCCAGTCTTCTTGTACCTGAGTCGGCATTGTGCCTTTTGTATTTCATTCCGAAGAAATATCTGTGTTTGATTGTCAATGAGAAGGTCAGAGGGATACAGTTAACCTAAAGTGAAGCATCGGAATCTATAACTAGTGTCACAGGAATGGTTCAAAACATAGACAATAAGAAGAGTCAGTCTTCTTGTACTTAAGTCGGCATTGTGCCTTTTGTATTTAATTAAGATGCAATTTCTGTGTTTCATCGTCAATAATGAGGTCAGAGGGATACAGTAAACCTGATGTGACACATCGGAATCTAAAACTAGTGTCACAGGAATGGTTCAAAACATAGACAGTAGGAAGAGTCAGATTTCTTGTACTTAAGACGGCATTGTCCCTTTTGTATTTATTTCCGATGCAATTTCTGTGTCTCATCGTCAATAAGAAGGTCGGTGAGATACAGTAAAACTGAAGTAAAGCATCGGAATCTATAACTTGTGTCACAGGAATGGTTCAAAACATAGACAGTAAGTAGTGTCAGTGTTCTTGTACTTAGGTCGACATTGTGCCTTTTGTATTTAATTCCGTTGCAATTTCTGTGTTTCATCGTCAATAAGAAGGTCAGCTGGAGAAATTAAACCTGAAGTAAAGCATCGGAGTCTATAACTAGTGTCATAGGATTGGTTCAAAACATAGACAGTAAGAAGAGTCAGTTTTCTTGTATTTACATCGGCATTGTGCCTTTTCTTTTAAATTGCGATGCAATTTCTGTGTTTCGGCGTCAATAAGAAGGTCCAAGGGATACAGTAAACCTGAAGTGAAGCATCGGAATCTATAACCCGTCACACAGGAAAGGTTCAAAACATAGACATTAAGAAGAGTCAGTTATCTTGTACTTAAGTAGGCATTGTGCCTTTTGTATTTAATTCCGATGCAATTTCTGTGTTGCATCGTCAATAAGACGGTCAGAGGGATACAGTAATCCTGAAGTGAAGCATTGGAATCTAAAACCGGACTCACAGAAAAGGTGCAAACATAGACAGTAAGAAGAGCCAGACTTATTGTACTTGAGTGGGCATTGTGCCTTTTGTATTTAATTCCGATGCAGTTTCTGTGTTGCATCGTCAATAAGACGGTCAGAAGGATACAGTAAACCTGGAGTGAAGCATCGGAATCAATAACTAGTGTCACAGGAACAGTTCAATACATAGACAGTAGGAAGAGTCAGTCTTCTTGTACTTAAGTCGGCATTGTGCCTTTTGTATCTAATTCCGAAGCATTTTCTGTGTTTCATCGTCAATTAGAAGGTCAGAGGGATACAGTAAAACTGAAGTGAAGCATCGAAATCTATAACTAGTGTCACAGGAATGGTTCAAAACATAGACAGTAAGAAGAGTCAGTCTTCTTGTACTTAAGTCGGCATTGTGCCTTTTGTATTTAATTATGATGCAATTTCTGTGTCTCATCGTCAATAATAAGGTCAGCTGGATATAGTAAACCTGAAGTGTAGCATCGTAATCTATAACTAGTGTCACAGGAATGGTTCAAAACATATGCCGTAAGAAGAAAGAGTCTACTTGTATTTGAGTCGGCATTGTGCCTTTTGTATTTTATTCCGATGAAATATCTGTGTTTTATCGTCAATAAGAAGGTCAGAGGGATACAGTAAACCTAAAGTGAAGCATCGGAATCTAGAACTAGTGCCACAGGAATGGTTCAAATTATAGACAGTAAGAAGAGTCAGTCTTCTTGTACCTAAGTCTGCATTGGGTCTTTTGTATTTAGTTAAGATGCAATTTCTGTGTTTCATCGTCAATAAGGAGGTCAGAGGGATACAGTAAACCTCAAGTGAAGCATCGGAATCTAAAACTAGTGTCACAGGGATGGTTCAAAACATAGACAGTAGGAAGAGTCAGTCTTCTTGAACTTAAGTCGGCATTGTGCTTTTTTCTAGTTGATTCCGATGCAATTTCTGTCTTTCATCGTCAATAAGAAGGTCAGAGGGATACAGTAAAACAGAAGTGAAGCATTTGAATCTTTAACTAGTGTCACATGAACGGTTCAAATCATAGACAATAAAAGGAGTCGGTCTTCTCGTACTAAAGTCGGCATTATGCCTTTTGTATTTAATTCCGATGCAATTTCTGTGTTTCATCGTCAATAAGAAGGTCAGAGGGATACAGTAAACCTGAAGTGAAGCATCGGAATCTATAACTAGTGTTATTGGAATGGTTCAAATCATAGACAGTAATGAGAGTCAGTTTTCTTGTACTTATGTCGGCATTGTGCCTTCTGTATATAATTCCGAAGCAATTTCTGTGTTTCATCGTCAATAAGACGGTCACAGGGATACAGTAAACCTGAAGTGAAGCATCGGAATCTACAACTAGTGTCACAGGAATGGTTCAAAACATAAATAGTAAAGGAGTCAGTTTTCTTTTACTTAAGTCGGCATTGTGCCTTTTGTATTTAATTCCGTTGCAATTTCTGTGTTTCATCGTCAATAAGAAGGTCAGCTGGAGACAGTAAACCTGAAGTAAAGCATCGGAGTCTATAACTAGTGTCATAGGATTGGTTCAAATCATAGACAGTAAGAAGAGTCAGTTTTCTTGTATTTACATCGGCATTGTGCCTTTTCTTTTAAATTCCGATGCAATTTCTGTGTTTCGGCGTCAATAAGAAGGTCCAAGGGATACAGTAAACCTGAAGTGAAGCATCGGAATCTATAACCCGTCACACAGGAAAGGTTCAAAACATAGACATTAAGAAGAGTCAGTTATCTTGTTCTTAAGTAGGCATTGTGCCTTTTGTATTTAATTCCGATGCAATTTCTGTGTTGCATCGTCAATAAGACGGTCAGAGGGATACAGTAAACCTGAAGTGAAGCATTGGAATCTAAAACCGGACTCACAGAAAAGGTGCAAACATAGACAGTAAGAAGAGCCAGACTTATTGTACTTGAGTGGGCATTGTGCCTTTTGTATTTAATTCCGCTGCAATTTCTGTGTTCGATCGTCAATAAGAAGGTCAGAGGGATACAGTAAAACTGAAGTGAAGCATCGGAATCTATAACTAGTGTCACAGGAGTGGTTCAAAGCATAGACAGTAAGAAGAGTCAGTTTTCTTGTACTTAAGTCGGCATTGTGTCTTATGTACTTAATTCCGATGCAATTTCTGTGTTTCATCGTCAATAAGAAGGACAGAGGGATACAGTAAACCTGAAGTGAAGCTTCGGAATCTATAACTAGTGTTAAAGAATTGGGTCAAAACATAGACTGTAAGAAGAGTCAGTTTTCTTGTACTTACGTCGGCATTGTGCCTTTTCTTTTAAATTCCGATGCAATTTCTGTGTTTCGGCGTCAATAAGAAGGTCCAAGGGATACAGTAAACCTGAAGTGAAGCATCGGAATCTATAACCCGTCACACAGGAAAGGTTCAAAACATAGACATTAAGAGGAGTCAGTTATCTTGTACTTAAGTCGGCATTGTGCCTTTTGTATTTAATTCCGATGCAATTTCTGTGTTTCATCGTCAATAAGGGGGTCAGAGGGATACAGTAAACCTGAAGTGAAGCATCGGAATCTATAACTACTGTCACAGGAATGGTTCAAACATAGACGGTAAGAAGAGTCAGTTTTCCATTTCTTAAGACCGCATGGTGCCGTTTGTATTTAATTCCGACGCAATTTCTAAGTTTCATAGTCAATAAGAAGGTCAGAGGGATACAGTAAACCTGAAGTGAAGCATTGGAATCTAAAACTGGACTCACAGAAAAGATGCAAAACATAGACAGTACGAAGAGCCAGACTTATTGTACTTGAGTGGGCATTGTGCCTTTTGTATTTAATTCCGATGCAATTTCTGTGTTGCATCGTCAATAAGACGGTCAGAGGGATACAGTAAACCTGGAGTGAAGCATCGGAATCAATAATTAGTGTCACAGGAATGGTTCAATACATACACAGCAGGAAGAGTCAGTCTTCTTGTACTTAAGTCCACATTGTGCCTTTTGTATCTAATTCCGAAACAATTTCTATGTTTCATCGTCAATTAGAAGGTCAGAGGGATACAGTAAAACTGAAGTGAAGCATCGGAATGTATGACTAGTGTCACAGGAATGGTTCAAAACATAGACACTAAGAAGAGTCACTCTTCTTGTACTCAAGTCGGCATTGTGCCTTTTGTATTTAATTCTGATGCAATTTCTGTGTTTCATCGTCAATAATAAGGTCAGCTGGATATAGTAAACCTGAAGTGTAGCATCGTAATCAATAACTAGTTTCACAGGAATGGTTCAAAACATATGCCGTAGGAAGAACCAGTCTTCTTGTACTAGAGTCGGCATTGTGCCTTTTGTATTTTATTCCGATGAAATTTCTGTGTTTGATCGTCAATAAGAAGGTCAGAGGGATACAGTAAACCTAAAGTGATGCATCGGAATCTATAACTAGTGTCATAGGAATGGTTCAAATCATAGACAGTAAGAAGAGTCAGTCTTCTTGTACCTAAGTCTGCATTGGGTCTTTTGTATTTAGTTAAGATGCAATTTCTGTGTTTCATCGTCAATAAGGAGGACAGAGGGATACAGTAAACCTCATGTGAAGCATCGGAATCTAAAACTAGTGTCACAGGGATGGTTCAAAACATAGACAGTAGGAAGAGTCAGTCTTCTTGAACTTAAGTCGGCATTGTGCATTTTCTATTTGATTCCGATGCAATTTCTGTGTTTCATCGTCAATAATAAGGTCAGAGGGATACAGTAAAACAGAAGTGAAGCATCTGAATCTTTAACTAGTGTCACAAGAATGGTTCAAATCATAGACAGTAAGAGGAGTCGGTCTTCTCGTACTAAAGTCGGCATTATGCCTTTTGTATTTAACTCCGATGGAATTTCTGTGCTTCATCATCAATAAGAAAGTCAGCTGGATACAGTATACCTGAAGTGAAGCGTCGGAATCGATAACTAGTGTCACAGGAATGGTTAAAACCATAGACAGTAAGAGGAGCCAGTCTTCTTGTACTTGAGTCGGCATTGTGCCTTTTGTATTTAATTCCGATGCAATTTCTGTGTTTCATCGTCAATAAGAAGGTCAGAGGGATACAGTAAACCCGAAGTGAAGCATCGGAATCTATAACTAGTGTCACAGGAATGGTTCAAAACATAGACAGTAGGATGAGTCAGTCTTCTTGTACTTAAGTCGGCATTGTGCCTTTTGAATTTAATTCCGCTGCAATTTCTGTGTTTCATCGTCTATAAGAAGGTCAGAGGAATACAGTAAACCTAATGTGAAGCATCTGAATCTATAACTAGTGTCACAGGAATGGTTCAAAACTTAGACAGTAAGAAGAGTCAGTTGTCTTGTACTTAAGTCGGCATTGTGCCTTCTGTATATAATTCCGAAGCAATTTCTGTGTTTCGTCGTCAATAAGAATGTCAGAAGGATACAGTAAACCTGAAGTGAAGCATCTGAATCTATAACTAGTGTTACAGGAATGGTTCAAAATATAGACAGTAAGAAGAGTCAGTTTTTTTTGTACTTCAGTCGGCATTGTGCCTTTTGTATTTAATTCCGATGCAATTTCTGTGTTTCATCGTCAATATGAAGGTCAGAGGGATACAGTAAACCTGAAGTGAAGCATCGGAATCTATAACTACCGTCACAGGAATGGTTCAAATCATAGACAGTAAGAAGAGTCAGTTTTCTTGTACTTAAGTCTGCATTGTGCCTATTCTATTTAATTCCGATGCAATATCTGTGTTAGGGCATCAATGAGAATGTCAGAGGGGTACAGTAAACCTGAAGTGAAGCATCGGAATCCATAACTAGTGTTTCAGGAATGGTTCAAATCATAGACAGTAAGAAGAGTCAGTTTTCTTGTACTTCAGTCGGCATTGTTCCTATTCTATTTAATTCCGATGCAATTTCTGTGTTTCGGCGTCAATAAGAAGGTCCAAGGGATACGGTAAACCAGAAGTGAAGCATCGGAATCTAAAACCGGTCTCACGGGAAAGGTTCAAAACATAGACAGTAAGAAGCGACAGTCATCTTGAACTTGAGTCGGCATTGTGCCTTTTGTATTTAATTCCGCTGCAATTTCTGTGTTTCGTCGTCAATAGGAATGTCCAAGAGATACAGTAAACCTGAAGTGAAGCATCGGAATCTAAAACCGGGCTCACAGGAAAGGTTCAAAACATAGACAGTAAGAAGAGCCAGTCTTCTTGTACATGAGTAGGCATTGTGCCTTTTGTATTTAATTCCGATGCAATTACTGTGTTTCATCGTCAATAAGAAGGTCAGAGGGATACAGTAAACCCGAACTGAAGCATCGGAATCTATAACTAGTATCACAGGAATGGTTCAAAACATAGACAGTGGGATGAGTCAGTCTTCTTGTACTTAAGTCGGCATTGTGCCTTTTGAATTTAATTCCGATGCAATTTCTGTGTTTCGTCGTCAATAAGAAGGTCAGAGGAATACAGTAAACCTAATGTGAAGCATCGGAATCTATAACTAGTGTCACAGGAATGGTTCAAACATAGATAGTGAGAAGAGTCAGTTTTCTTGTACTAATGTCGGCAATGTGCATTTTGTATTTAATTCCGATGCAATTTCTGTGTTTCGTCGTCAATAGGAATGTCCAAGGGATACAGTAAACCTGAAGTGAAGCATCGGAATCTAAAACCGGGCTCACAGGAAAGGTTCAAAACATAGACAGTAAGAAGAGCCAGTCTTCTTGTAGATGAGTAGGCATTGTGCCTTTTGTATTTAATTCCGATGCAATTACTGTGTTTCATCGTCAATAAGAACGTCAGAGGGATACAGTAAACCTGAAGTGAAGCATCGGAATCTATAACTAGTGTCACAGGAATGGTTCAAAACATAGACAGTAAGACGAGTCAGTTTCCTTGTACTTAAGTCGGCATTGTGCCTTTTGTGATTAATTCTGATGCAATTTCTGTGTTTCATCGTCAATAAGAAGGTCACAGGGATACAGTAAACCTGAAGTGAAGCATCGGAATTTATAACTAGTGTCACAGGATTGGTTCAAAACATAGACAGTAAGAGCAGTCAGTTTTCTTGTACTTAAGTCGGTATTGTGTGTTTTGTGTTTAATCCCGATACAATTTCTATGATTCATCGTCAATAAGAAGGTCAGATGGATACAGTAAACCTGAAGTGAAGCTTCGGAATCTAAAACCGGTCTCACAGGAAAGGTTCAAAACATAGACAGTAAGAAGAGCCAGTCTTCTTGTACTTGAGTGGGCATTGTGCCTTTTGTATTTCATTCCGATGCAATTTCTGTGTTTTATCGTCAATAAGAAGGTCAGAGGGATACAGTAAACCTGAAGTGAAGCATTGGAATCTATAACTAGTGTCACAGGAATGGTTCAAACATAGACAGTATGAAGAGTCAGTTTTCTTGTACTTAAGTCGGCATTGTGCCTTTTGTATTTAATTCCGATACAATTTCTGTGTTTCGTCGTCAATAAGAATGTCCAAGGGATACAGTAAACCTGCAGTGAAGCATCGGAATCCAAAACCGGGCTCACAGGAAAGGTTCAAACATAGACAGTAAGAAGAGCCAGTCTTCTTGTACCTGAGTCGGCATTGTGCCTTTTGTATATGATTCCGATGCTAAGTCTGTGTTTCATCGTCAGTAAGAAGGTCAGAGGGATACAGTAAACCTGAAGTGATGCATCGTAGTCTATAACTAGTGTCACAGGAGTGGTTCAAAACATAGTCAGTAAGAAGAGTCAGTTTTCTTGTACTTAAGACGGCATTGTGCCTATTGTATTTAATTCCGTTGCAATTTCTATGTTTCAACGTCAATAAGAAGGTCAGAGGGATACAGTAAACCTGAAGTGAAGCATCGGAATCTATAACTAGTGTCACAGGAATCGTTCAAAACATAGACAGTATGAAGTGTCAGGTTTCTTGTACTTGAGTCGGCATTGTGCCTTTTGTATTTAATTCCGATGCAATTTCTGTCTTTCATCGTCAATAAGAAGGTCGGAGGGATACAGTTAACCTGAAGTGAAGCATCGGAATCTATAACTAGTGTCACAGGAATGGTTCAAATCATATCGAGAAAGAAGAGTCAGTTTTGTTGTACTTTAGTCGGCATTGTGCCTTTTCTATTTAATTCCGACGTAATTACTGTGTTTCATCGTCAATAAGAAATTCCACGGGATACAGTAAACCAGAAGTGAAGCATCGGAATCTAAAACCGGTCTCACAGGAAAGGTTCATAACGTAGACAGTAAGAAGAGCCAGTCTTCTTGTACTTGAGTTGGCGTTGTGCCTTTTGTATTTAATTCCAATGCAATTTCTGTGTTTCATCGTCAATAAGAAGGTCAGCGGGATTTAGTAAACCTAAAGTGAAGAATCGGAATCTATAACTAGTGTCACAGGAATGGTTCAAAATAGACAGTAAGGAGAGTCAGTCTTCTTGTACTTCAGTCGGCATAGTGCCTTTTGTATTTAATTCTGATGCTATTTCTGTGTTTCATCGTCAATAAGGAGGTCAGAGGGATACAGTAAACCTGAAGTGTAGCATCGGAATCTATAACTAGTGTCACAAGAATGGTTGAAAACATAGATAGTAAGAAGACTCATTTTTTCTGTACTTAGGACGGCATTGTGCCATTTGTATTTAATTCCGATGTAATTTCTGTGTTTCATCGTCAATAAGAAGGTCAGAGGGATACAGTAAACCTGAAGTGAAGCATCGGAGTCTATAACTAGTGACACAGGAATGGTTCAAAACATAGACAGTAAGAAGTGTCAGTTTTCTTGTAGTTAAGTCGGGATTCTGCCTTTTGTATTTAATTCCGATGCAATTTTTGTGTTTCATCGTCAATAAGAAGGTCAGAGGGATACACTAAACCAGAAGTGAAGCATCGGAATGTATAACTAGTGTAACAGGAATGGTTCAAACATAGACAGTAAGAAGAGTCAGTTTTCTTGTACTTAAGACGGCATTGTGCCATTTGTATTTAATTCCGATGCGATATCTATGTTTCATCGTCAATAAGAAGGTCAGAGGGATACAGTAAACCTGAAGTGAAGCATCGGAATCTATAACTAGTGTCACTGGAATGTTTCAAAACATAGACAGTAAGAAGAGTCAGTTACCTTGTACGTATGTAGGCATTGTGCCTTTTGTAATTTATTCCGATGCAATTTCTGTGTTTCAACATCAATAAGAAGGTCAGAGGGATACATTAAACCTGAAGTGAAGCATCGGAATCTATAACTAGTGTCACAGGAACGGTTCAAAGCATAGGCAGTATGAAGAGTCAGTTTTCTTGTACTTTAGTCGGCATAGTGCCTTTTGTATATAATTCCGATGCAATTTCTGTGTTTCATCGTCTATAAGAAGGTCAGACTGATACAGTTAACATGAAGCATCGGAATCTATAACTAGTGTCACAGGATTGGTTCAAAACGTAGATAGTAAGAAGAGTCAGTCTTCTTGTACTTAAGTCGGCATTGTGCCTTTTGTATTAAATTCCGATGCTATTTCTATGTTTCATCGTCAATAAGAAGGCCAGGGGAATACAGTAAAACTTGAAGTGAAGCATCGGAAACTATAACTAGTGTCACATTAGTGGTTCAAATCATAGCCAGTAAGAAGAGTCAGTTTTCTTGTACTGAAGTCGGCATTGTGCCTTTTGTATTTAATTCCGATGCAATTTCTGTGTTTCATCGTCAATAAGAAGGTCAGAGGGATGCAGTAAACATGAAGTCGTGCATCCGAATCCATAACTAGTGTCACAGGAATGGTTCAAAACATAGACAGTAAGAAGAACCAGTCATCTTGTACTTGAGTCGGAATTGGGCCTTTTGTATATGATTCCGATGCAATTTCTGTGTTTCATCGTCAATAAGAAGGTCAGAGGTATACAGTAAACCTGAAGTGAAGCATTGGAAACTATAACTAGTCCCACAGGAGTGGTTCAAATCATAGACAGTAAGAAGAGTCGGTTTTCTAGTACTTAAGTCGGCATTGTGCCAATTGTATTTAATTCCGATGTAATTTCTGTGTTTCATCGTCAATAAGGAGATCAGAGGGATACAGTAAACCTGAAGTGAAGCATCGGAATCTATAACTAGTGTCACAGGAATGGTTCAGAACATAGACAGTAAGAAGATCCAGTCTTCTTGTACTTGAGTCGGCATTGTGCATTTTGTATTTAATTCCGATGCAATTTCTGTGTTTCATCGACAATAAGGAGGTGAGAGGGATACAGTAAACCAGAAGTGAATCATCGGAATGTATAACTAGCGTCACAGGAATGGTTCAAAACATAGACAGTAAGAAGAGTCAGTTTTCTTGAACTTGAGTCGGCATTGTGCCTTTTGTCTATAATTCCGATGCAATTCCTGTGTTTCGTCGTCAATAAGAAGGTCCAAGGCATACAGTAAACCTGAAGTGAAGCATCGGAATCTAAAACCTGTCTCACAGGAAAGGTTAAACGCATAGACAGTAAGAAGAGCCAGTCTTCTTGTACTTGAGTCGGAATTGTGCCTTTTGTATTTAATTCCGATGCAAATTCTGTGTTTCATCGACAATAAGAAGGTCAGAGGGATACAGTAATTCAGAAGTGAAGCATCGGAATCTATAACTAGTGTCACTGGAATGGTTCAAAACATAGACAGTAAGAAGAGTCAGTTATCTCGTACTTAAGTAGGAATTGTGCCTTTTGTAATTAATTGCGATGCAATTTCTGTGTTTCATCGTCAATAAGAAAGTCAGAGGGATACAGTAAACCTGAATTGAAGCATCGGATCCTATAACTAGTGTCACAGGAATGGTTCAGAACATAGACAGTAAGAAGAGTCAGTTTTCTTGTACTTAAGTCGGCATTGTGCCTTTTGTAGTTTATTCCGATGCAAATTCTGTGTTTCTGCTTCAATAATAAGGTCCAAGGGATACAGTAAACGTGAAGTGAAGCATCGGAATCTAAAACCGGTCTCACAGGAAAGGTCCATAACATAGACAGTAAGAATAGCCAGTCTTCTTTTATTTGAGTCGGCATTGTGCTCTTTGTATTTAATTCCGATACAATTTCTGTGTTTCCTCGTCAATCAGAAGGTCAGCTGGATTCAGTAAACCTGAAGTGAAGAATCGGAATCTATAACTAGTGACACAGGAATGGTTCAAAACATAGACAGTTAGAAGAGTCAGTTTTCTTGTACTTAAGACGGCATTGTGCCTTTTGTATTTAATTCCGATGCAATATCTGTGTTTCATCGTCAATAAGAAGGTCAGACGGATACAATAAACCTGAAGTGAAGCATCGGAATCCACTACTAGTGTCACAGGAATGGTTCAAAACATAGACAGTTAGAAGAGTCAGTTTTCTTGTACTTAAGACGGCATTGGGCCTTTTGTATTTATTTCCGATGCAATATCTGTGTTTCATCGTCAATAAGAAGGTCATAGGGTTACAGTAAACCTGAAGTGAAGCATCGGAATCTATAACTAGTGTCACTGGAATGGTTCAAATCATAGACAGTAAGAAGAGTCAGTTTTCTTGTACTTAAGTCGGCATTGTGCCATTTGTATTTAATTCCGATTCAATTTCTGTGTTTCTTCGACAATAAGAAGGTCAGAGGAATACAGTAAACCTGAAGTGAAGCATCGGAATCTATTACTAGTGTCACAGGAATGGTTCAAAACATAGACAGTAAGAAGAGCCAGTCTTCTTGTACTTGAGTCGGTATTGTGCCTTTAGTGTTTAATTCCGATGCAAATTCTGTGTTTCATCGACATTAAGGAGGTCAGAGGGATACAGTAAACCTGAAGTGAAGCATCGGAATCTATAACTAATGACACAGGAATGGTTCAAAACATAGACAGTAAGAAGAGCCAGTCTTCTTGTACTTGAGTCGGAATTGTGCCTTTTGTATTTAATTCCGATGCAATTTCTGTGTTTCATCGTCAATAAGAAGGTCAGAGGGATACAGTAAACCTGAAGTGAAGCATTGGAAACTATAACTAGTGTCACAGGAGTGGTTCACATCATAGACAGTAAGAAGAGTCAGTTTTCTTGTACTTAGTCGGCATTGTTCCTTTTGTATATAATTCCGATGCAATTTCTGTGTTTCATCGTCAATAAGGAGAACAGAGGGATACCGTAAACCTGAAGTGCAGCATCGGAATCTATAACTAGTGTCACAGGAATGGTTCGGAACATAGACAGTATGAAGACTCAGTTTTCTTGTACTTATGTCGGCATTGTGCCTTTTGTATTTAATTCCGATGCAATTTCTGTGTTTCATCGACAATAAGAAGGTCAGAGGAATACTGTAGACCTGAAGTGAAGCATCGGAGTCCATTACTAGTGTCACAGGAAATGTTCAAAGCATAGTCAGTAAGAAAATTCAGTTTTCTTGTACTTAAGTCGGCATTGTGCCTTTTGTATTTAATTCCGATGCAATTTCTGTGTTTCATCGTCAATAAGACGGTCAGAGAGATACAGTAAACCTGAAGTCGAGCATCCGAATCTATAACTAGTGTCACCGGGATGGTTCAAAACAAAGACAGTAAGAAGAGCCAATCTTCTTGTACTTGAGTCGGCATTGTGTCTTTTGTATGTAATTCCGATGCAATTTCTGTGTTTCATCGACAATAAGGAGGTCAGATGGATACAGTAAACCTAAAGTGAAGCATCGGAATCTATAACTAGTGTCACAGGAATGGTTCAAAACATAGACAGTAAGAAGAGCCAGTCTTCTTGTAATTGAGTCGGAATTGTGCCTTTTGTATTTAATTCCGATGCAATTACTGTGTTTCATCGTCAACAAGAAGGTCAGAGGGATACAGTAAGGCTGAAGTGAAGCATCGGTATCTATAACTAGTGTCACAGGAATGGTTCAAAACATAGAGAGTAAGATGAGACAGTCTTCTTGTACTTAAGTCGGCATTGAGACTTTTGTATTTAATTCCGATGCAATTTCTGTGTTTCATCGTCAATATAAGGTCAGAGGGATTCAGTAAACCTCAAGTGAAGCTTCGGAATCTATAACTAGTGTCACAGGAATGGTTCAAAGCATAGACAGTAAGAAGTGTCAGATATCTTGTACTTAAGTCAGCATTGTGCCTGTTGTATTTAATTCCGACGCAATATCTGTGTTTCGTCGTCAAGAAGAAGGTCCATGGGATACAGTATACCTCAAGTGAAGCATCGGAATCTAAAATCGGTCTCACAGGAAAGGTTCAAAACGTAGACAATATGAAGAGCTAGCCTTCTTGTAGTTGAGACGGCATTGTGCCTTTTCTATTTAATTCCGATGCAATTTCTGTGTCTCATCATCAATAAGAAGGTCAGAGGGATACAGTAAACTTGAAGTAAATCACTGGAATCTATAACTAGTGTCACAGGAATGGTTCAAAACATAGACAGTATGAAGTGTCAGATTTCTTGTACTTAAGTCAGCATTGCGCCTTTTGTATTTAATTCCGACACAATTTCTGTGTTTCGTCGTCAATAAGAAGGTCCATGGGATACAGTAAACCTGAAGTGAAGCATCGGAATCTATATCTAGTGTCACAGGAATGGTTCGAAACATAGACAGTAAGAAGAGTCAGTTTTCTTTTACTTCAGTCGGCATAGTGCCTTTTGTATATAATTCCGATGCAATTTCTGTGTTTCATCGTCTATACGAAGGTCAGACTGATACAGTAAACATTAAGTGAAGCATCGGATTCTATAACTAGTGTCACAGGATTGGTTCAAAACATAGACAGTAAGAAGAGTCACTTTTCTTGTACTTAAGTCGGCATTGTGCCTTTTGTATTAAATTCCGATGCAATTTCTATGTTTCATCGTCAATAAGAAGGTCAGAGGAATGCAGTAAACCTGAAGTGAAGCATCGGAAACTATAACTAGTGTCACAGGAGTGGTTCAAATCATAGACAGTAAGAAGAGCCAGTCTCCTTGTACTTGAGTCGGAATTGTGCCTTTTGTATTTAATTCCGATGCAATTTCTGTGTTTCATCGTCAACAAGAAGGTCAGAGGGATACAGTAAACCTGAAGTCGAGCATCCGAATCTATAACTAGTGTCACAGGGATGGTTCAAAACATAGACAGTAAGACGAGCCAGTCTTCTTGTACTTGAGTCGGCATTGTGCCTTTTGTATTTAATTCCGATGCAATTTCTGTGTTTCATCGACAATAGGGAAGTCAGATGTATACAGTAAACCTGAAGTGAAGCATCGGAATCTATAACTAGTGTCACAGGAATGGTTCAAAACATAGACAGTAAGAAGAGCCAGTCATCTTGTACTTGAGTCGGAATTGTGCCTTTTGTATTTAATTCCGATGCAATTTCTGTGTTTGATCGTCAACAAGAAGGTCAGAGGGATACAGTAAATCTGAAGTGAAGCATCGGAATCTATAACTAGCGTCACAGGAATGGTTCAAATCATAGAGAGTAAGATGAGACAGTCTTCTTGTACTTAAGTCGGCATTGAGCCTTTTGTATTTAATTACGATGCAATTTCTGTGTTTCATCGTCAATATAAGGTCAGAGGGATACAGTAAACCTCAAGTGAAGCTTCGGAATCTATAACTAGTGTCACAGGAATGGAGCAAAACGTAGACAGTAAGAAGAGTAAGTTTTCTTGTACTTAAGTTGGCATTGTGCCTTTTGGATTGAATTCCGATGCTATTCCTGTGTTTCATCGTCAATAAGAAGGTCAGAGGGATACAGTACACCCGAAGTGAAGCATCGGAATCTATATCTAGTGTCACAGGAATGGTTCAAAACATAGACAGTAAGAAGAGTCAGTTTTCTTGTACTTAAGTCGGCATTGTGTCTTTTCTATTTAATTCCGATGCAAATTCTGTGTTTCGTCGTCAATAAGAAGGTCCAAGGGATACAGTAAACCTGAAGTAAAGCATGGGAATCTATAACTAGTGTCACATGAATGGTTCAAAACATAGACAGTAAGAAGGGTCAGTTTTCTTGTACTTAAGTCTGCATTGTCCCTTTTGTACTTAATTCCGATGCTATTTCTGTGTTTCATCGTCAATATGAAGGTCAGAGGGATACAGTATACCTGAAGTGAAGCATCGGAATCTATATCTAGTGTCACAGGAACGGTTCAAAACATAGACAGTAAGAAGAGTCAGTTTTCTTGTACTTAAGTCGGCATTGTGCCTTTAGCATTTAATTCCGATGCAAATTCTGTGTTTCGTCGTCAATAAGAAGGTCCAAGGGATACGGTAAACCTAAAGTGTAGCATCGGAATCTATAACTAGTGTCACAGGAATGGTTCAAAACATAGACAGTAAGAAGGGTCAGTTTTCTTGTGCTTAAGTCGGCATTGTGCCTTATCTATCTAATTCCGATGCTATTTCTGTGCGACATCGTCAATAAAAAGGTCAGAGGGATACAGTGAACCTGAAGTGAAGCATCCGAATCTATAACTAGTGTCACATGAATGGTTCAAAACATAGACAGTAAGAAGAGTCAGTTTTCTTGTTCTTAAGTTGGCATTGTCCCCTTTGTATTTAATTCCGATGCAATTTCTGTGTTTCATAGTCAATATGACGGTCAGAGGGATACAGTATACCTGAAGCGAAGCATCGGAATCTATATCTAGTGTCACAGGAACGGTTCAAAACATAGACAGTAAGAAGAGTCTGTTTTCTTGTACTTAGGTCGGCATTGTGCCTTTTGGATTGAATTCCGATGCAATTCCTGTGTTTCATCGTCAATAAGAAGGTCAGAGGGATACAGTAAACCTGAAGTGAAGCATCGGAATCTATAACTAGTGTCACAGGAATGGTTCAAAACATAGACAGTAAGAAGAGTCTGTTTTCTTGTACTTAAGTCGGCATTGTGCCTTTTGGATTGAATTCCGATGCAATTCCTGTGTTTCATCGTCAATAAGAAGGTCAGAGGGATACAGTAAACCTGAAGTGAAGCATCGGAATCTATATCTAGTGTCACAGGAATGGTTCAAAACATAGACAGTAAGAAGAGTCAGTTTTCTTGTACTTAAGTGGGCATTGTGTCTTTTGTATTTAATTCTGATGAAATTTCTGTGTTTCATCGTCAATAAGAAGGTCAGAGGGATACAGTAAACCTGAAGTGAAGCATCGGAATCCACTACTAGTGTCACAGGAATGGTTCAAAACATAGACAGTTAGAAAAGACAGTTTTCTTGTACTTAAGACGGCATTGTGCCTTTTGTATTTAATTCCGATTCAATATCTGTGTTTCATCGTCAATAAGAAGATCAGAGGGATACAGTAAACCTGAACTGAAGCATCGGAATCTATAACTAGTGTCACTGGGATGGTTCAAAACATAGACAGTAAGAAGAGTCAGTTACCTTGTACTTAAGTAGGCATTGTGCTTTTGTAATCAATTCCGATGCAATTTCTGTGTTTCATCGTCAATAAGAAGGTCAGAGGGATACAGTAAACCTGAAGTGAAGCATCGGAATCTATATCTAGTGTCACAGGAATGGTTCAAAACATAGATAGTAAGAGGAGTCAGTTTTTTTGTACTTAAGAATGCATTTTGCCTTTTGTAATCAATTCCGATGCAATTTCTGTGTTTCATCGTCAATAAGAAGGTCAGAGGGATACAGTAAACCTGAAATGAAGCATCGGAATCTATAACTAGTGTCACAGGAACGGTTCAAAGCATAGACAGTATGAAGAGTCAGTTTTCTTGTACTTAAGTCGGCATAGTGCCTTTTGTATATCATTCCGATGCAATTTCTGTGTTTCATCGTCTATACGAAGGTCAGACTGATACAGTAAACATGAAGTGAAGCATCGGAATCTATAACTAGTGTCACAGGAATGGTTCAAAACATAGACAGTAAGAAGAGTCACTTTTCTTGTACTTAAGTCGGCATTGTGCCTTTTGTATTAAATTCCGATGCAATTTCTATGTTTCATCGTCAATAAGAAGGTCAGAGGAATACAGTAAACCTGAAGTGAAGCATCGGAAACTATAACTAGTGTGACAGGAGTGGTTCAAATCATAGACAGTAAGAAGAGTCAGTTTTCTTGTACTTAAGTCGGCATTGTGCCATTTGTATTTAATTCCGATGCAATTTCTGTGTTTCATCGACAATAAGGAGGTCAGAGGAATACAGTAAACCTGAAGTGAAGCATCGAAATCTATAACTAGTGTCACAGGAAATGTTCAAAACATAGTCAGTAAGAAGAGTCAGTTTTCTTATACTTAAGTCGGCATTGTGCCTTTTGTATTTATTTCCGATGCAATTTCTGTGTTTCATCGACAATAAGGAGGTCAGATGGATACAGTAAACCTGAAGTGAAGCATCGGAATCTATAACAAGTGTCACAGGAATGGTTCAAAACATAGACAGTAGGTAGAGCCAGTCTTCTTGTACTTGAGTCGGAATTGTGCCTTTTGTATTTAATTCCGATGCAATTTCTGTGTTTCATCGTCAACAAGAAGGTCAGAGGGATACAGTAAATCTGAAGTGAAGCGTCGGAATCTATAACTAGTGTCACAGGAATGGTTCAAAACATAGAGAGTAAGATGAGACAGTCTTCTTGTACTTAAGTCGGCATTGAGCCATTTGTATTTAATTACGATGCAATTTCTGTGTTTCATCGTCAATATAAGGTCAGAGGGATACAGTAAACCTCAAGTGAAGCTTCGGAATCTATAACTAGTGTCACAGGAATGGTTCAAAACGTAGACAGTAAGAAGAGTCAGTTTTCTTGTACTTAAGTCAGCATTGTGCCTTTTGGATTGAATTCCGATGCAATTCCTGTGTTTCATCGTCAACAAGAAGGTCAGAGGGATACAGTAAACCCGAAGTGAAGCATCGGAATCTATATCTAGTGTCAAAGGAATGGTTCAAAACATAGACAGTAAGAAAAGTCAGTTTTCTTGTACTTAAGTCTGCATTGTGTCTTTTGTATTTAATTCCGATGCAAATTCTGTGTTTCGTCGTCAATAAGAAGGTCCAAGGGATACAGTAAACCTGAAGTAAAGTATCGGAATCTATAACTAGTGTCACATGAATGGTTCAAAACATAGACAGTAAGAAGGGTCAGTTTTCTTGTACTTAAGTCTGCATTGTCCCTTTTGTACTTAGTTCCGATGCTATTTCTGTGTTTCATCGTGGATATGAAGGTCAGAGGGATACAGTATACATGAAGTGAAGCATCGGAATCTATATCTAGTTTCACAGGAACGGTTCAAAACATAGACAGTAAGAAGAGTCAGTTTTCTTGTACTTAAGTCGGCGTTGTGCATTTAGCATTTAATTCCGATGCAAATTCTGTGTTTCGTCGTCAATAAGAAGGTCCAAGGGATACGGTAAACCTAAAGTGAAGCATCGGAATCTATAACTAGTGTCACAGGAATGGTTCAAAACATAGACAGTAAGAAGAGTCAGTTTTCTTGTGCTTAAGTCGGCATTGTGCCTTTTCTATCTAATTCCGATGCAATTTCTGTGTGACATCGTCAATAGAAAGGTCTGAGGGATACAGTATACCTGAAGTGAAGCATCGGAATCTATATCTAGTGTCACAGGAATGGTTCAAAACATAGACAGTAAGAAGCGTCAGTTTTCTTGTACTTAAGTCGGCATTGTGCCTTTTGTATTTAATTCCGTTGCAATTTCTGTGTTTCATCGTCAATAAGTCGGACAGAGAGATACATTAAACCTGAAGTCGAGCATCCGAACCTATAACTAGTGTCACAGGAATGGTTCAAAGCATAGTCAGCAAGAAGAGTCAGTTTTCTTGTACTTAAGTCGGCATTGTGCCTTTTGGATTGAATTCCGATGCAATTCCTGTGTTTCATCGTCAATACGAAGGTCACAGGGATACAGTAAACCTGAAGTGAAGCATCGGAATCTATAACTAGTGTCACAGGAATGGTTCAAAACATAGAGAGTAAGATGAGACAGTCTTCTTGTACTTAAGTCGGCATTGAGCATTTTGTATTTAATTCCGATGCAATTTCTGTGTTTCACCGTCAATATAAGGTCAGGGGGATACAGTAAACCTCAAGTGAAGCTTCGGAATCTATAACTAGTGTCACAATAATGGTTCAAAACATAGACAGTAAGAAGAGTCAGTTTTCTTGTACATAAGTCGGCATTGTGCCTTTTGTATTTAATTCCGATGCAATTTCTGTGTTTCGTCGTCGATAAGAAGGTCAGAGCTATACAGTATACCTGAAGTGAAGCATCGGAATCTATAACTAGTGTCACAGGAATGGTTCAAAACATAGACGGTAAGAAGTGTTAGATTTCTTGTATTTAAGTTAGCATTGTGCCTTTTGTATTTAATTCCGACGCAATTTCTGTGTTTCGTCGTCAATAAGGAGGTCCATGGGATACAGTAAACCTGAAGTGAAGCATCGGAATCTAAAATCGGTCTCACAGGAATGGTTCAAACATAGACAGTAAGAAGAGTCAGTCTTCTTGTACTTAAGTCAGCATTGTGTCTTTTGTATTTAATTCCGATGCAATTTCTGTGTTTCACCGTCAATATAAGGTCAGAGGGATACAGTAAACCTCAAGTGAAGCTTCGGAATCTATAACTAGTGTCACAGGAATGGTTCAAAACATAGACAGTAAGAAGAGTCAGTTTTCTTGTACATAAGTCGGCATTGTGCCTTTTGTATTTAATTCCGATGCAATTTCTGTGTTTCGTCGTCGATAAGAAGGTCAGAGCTATACAGTATACCTGAAGTGAAGCATCGGAATCTATATCTAGTGTCAAAGGAATGGTTCAAAACATAGACAGTAAGAAAAGTCAGTTTTCTTGTACTTAAGTCTGCATTGTGTCTTTTGTATTTAATTCCGATGCAAATTCTGTGTTTCGTCGTCAATAAGAAGGTCCAAGGGATACAGTAAACCTGAAGTAAAGTATCGGAATCTATAACTAGTGTCACATGAATGGTTCAAAACATAGACAGTAAGAAGGGTCAGTTTTCTTGTACTTAAGTCTGCATTGTCCCTTTTGTACTTAATTCCGATGCTATTTCTGTGTTTCATCGTGGATATGAAGGTCAGAGGGATACAGTATACATGAAGTGAAGCATCGGAATCTATATCTAGTTTCACAGGAACGGTTCAAAACATAGACAGTAAGAAGAGTCAGTTTTCTTGTACTTAAGTCGGCGTTGTGCCTTTAGCATTTAATTCCGATGCAAATTCTGTGTTTCGTCGTCAATAAGAAGGTCCAAGGGATACGGTAAACCTAAAGTGAAGCATCGGAATCTATAACTAGTGTCACAGGAGTGGTTCAAAACATAGACAGTAAGAAGAGTCAGTTTTCTTGTGCTTAAGTCGGCATTGTGCCTTTTCTATCTAATTCCGATGCAATTTCTGTGTGACATCGTCAATAGAAAGGTCTGAGGGATACAGTATACCTGAAGTGAAGCATCGGAATCTATATCTAGTGTTACAGGAATGGTTCAAAACATAGACAGTAAGAAGAGTCAGTTTTCTTGTACTTAAGTCGGCATTGTGCCTTTTGTATTTAATTCCGTTGCAATTTCTGTGTTTCATCGTCAATAAGTCGGACAGAGAGATACATTAAACCTGAAGTCGAGCATCCGAACCTATAACTAGTGTCACAGGAATGGTTCAAAGCATAGTCAGCAAGAAGAGTCAGTTTTATTGTACTTAAGTCGGCATTGTGCCTTTTGGATTGAATTCCGATGCAATTCCTGTGTTTCATCGTCAATACGAAGGTCACAGGGATACAGTAAACCTGAAGTGAAGCATCGGAATCTATAACTAGTGTCACAGGAATGGCTCAAAACATAGAGAGTAAGATGAGACAGTCTTCTTGTACTTAAGTCGGCATTGAGCATTTTGTATTTAATTCCGATGCAATTTCTGTGTTTCACCGTCAATATAAGGTCAGAGGGATACAGTAAACCTCAAGTGAAGCTTCGGAATCTATAACTAGTGTCACAGGAATGGTTCAAAACATAGACAGTAAGAAGAGTCAGTTTTCTTGTACATAAGTCGGCATTGTGCCTTTTGTATTTAATTCCGATGCAATTTCTGTGTTTCGTCGTCGATAAGAAGGTCAGAGCTATACAGTATACCTGAAGTGAAGCATCGGAATCTATAACTAGTGTCACAGGAATGGTTCAAAACATAGACGGTAAGAAGTGTTAGATTTCTTGTATTTAAGTTAGCATTGTGCCTTTTGTATTTAATTCCGACGCAATTTCTGTGTTTCGTCGTCAATAAGGAGGTCCATGGGATACAGTAAACCTGAAGTGAAGCATCGGAATCTAAAATCGGTCTCACAGGAAATGTTCAAAACATAGACAGTTTGAAGAGCCAGCCTTCTTGTAGTTGAGTCGGCATTGTGCCTTTTCTATTAAATTCCGATGCAATTTCTGTGTGTCATCGTCAATAAGAAGGTCAGAGGGATACAGTAAACCTGAAGTGAAGCATCGGAATCTATAACTAGTGTCACAGGAATGGTTCAAAACATAGACAGTAAGAAGAGTCTGTTTTCTTGTACTTAAGTCGGCATTGTGCCTTTTGGATTGAATTCCGATGCAATTCCTGTGTTTCATCGTCAATAGGAAGGTCAGAGGGATACTATAAACCTGAAGTGAAGCATCGGAATCTATATCTAGTGTCACAGGAATGGTTAAAACATAGACAGTAAGAAGAGTCAGTTTTCTTGTACTTAAGTCAGCATTGTGCCTTTTGTATTTAATTCCGATGCTATTTCTGTGTTTCATCGTCAATATGAAGGTCACAGGGATACAGTGTACCTGAAGTGAAGCATCGGAATCTACAACTAGTGTCACAGGAATGGTTCAAAACATAGACAGTAAGAAGAGTCACTTTTCTTGTACTTAAGTCGGCATTGTGCCTTTTGTATTTAATTCCGATGCAAATTCTGTGTTTCGTCGTCAATAAGAAGGTCCAAGGGATACAGTAAACCTGAAGTGAAGCATCGGAATCTATAACTAGTGTCACATGAATGGTTCGAAACACAGACAGTAAGAAGAGTCAGTTTTCTTGTTCATAAGTCGGCATTGTCCCCTTTGAATTTAATTCCGATGCTATTTCTGTGTTTCATCGTCAATATGAAGGTCAGAGGGGTACAGTATACCTGAATGAAGCATCGAAATCTATATCTAGTGTCACAGGAACGGTTCAAAACATAGACAGTAAGAAGGGTCAGTTTTCTTGTACTTAAGTCGGCATTGTGCCTTTTGGATTTAATTCCGATGCAATTCCTGTGTTTCATCGTCAATAAAAAGGTCAGAGGGATACAGTAAACCTGAAGTGAAGCATCGGAATCTATATCTAGTGTCACAGGAATGGTTCAGAACATAGACAGTAAGAAGAGTCAGTTTTCTTGTACTTAAGTCGGCATTGTGCCTTTTGTATTTAATTCCGATGCAAATTCTGTGTTTCGTCGTCAATAAGAAGGACCAAGGGATACAGTAAACCTGATATGAAGCATCGGAATCTATAACTAGTGTCACAGGAATGGTTCAAAACATAGACAGTAAGATGAGCCAGTCTTCTTGTACTTGAGTCGGAATTGTGCCTTTGGTATTTAATTCCGATGCAATTTCTGTGTTTCATCGTCAACAAGAAGATCAGAGGGATACAGTAAAGCTGAAGTGAAGCATCGGAATCTATAACTAGTGTCACTGGAATGGTTCAAAACATAGAGAGTAAGATGAGACAGTCTTCTTGTACTTAAGTCGGCATTGAGCCTTTTGTATTTAATTCCGATGCAATTTCTGTGTTTCATCGTCAATATAGGGTCAGAGGGGTACAGTAAACCTCAAGTGAAGCTTCCGAATCTATAACTAGTGTCACAGGAATGGTACAAAACATAGACAGTAAGAAGTGTCAGATTTCTTGTACTTAAGTCAGCATTCTGCTTTTTGTATTTAATTCCGACGCAATTTCTGTGTTTCGTCAGCAATAAGAAGGGCATGGGATACAGTAAACCTGAAGTGAAGCATCGGAATCTAAAATCGGTCTCACAGGAAATGTTCAAAACATAGACAGTATGAAGAACCAGCCTTCTTGTAGATGAGTCGGCCTTGTGCCTTTTCTATTAAATTCCGATGCAATTTCTGTGTGTCATCGTCAATAAGAAGGTCAGAGGGATACAGTAAACCTGAAGTGAAGCATCGGAATCTATAACTAGTGTCACAGGAATGGTTCAAAACATAGACAGTAAGAAGAGTCTGTTTTCTTGTACTTAAGTCGGCATTGTGCCTTTTGGAGTGAATTCCGTTGCAATTCCTGTGTTTCATCGTTAATAAGAAGGTCAGAGGGATACAATAAACCTGAAGTGAAGCATCGGAATCTATATCTAGTGTCACAGGAATGGTTCAAAACATAGACAGTAAGAAGAGTCAGTTTTCTTGTACTTAAGTCGGCATTGTGCCTTTTGTATTTAATTCCGATGCAAATTCTGTGTTTCGTGGTCAATAAGAAGGTCCAAGGGATACAGTAAACCTGAAGTAAAGCATCGGAATCTATAACTAGTGTCACATGAATGGTTCTAAACATAGACAGTAAGAAGAGTCAGCTTTCTTGTACTTATGTCTGCATTGTCCCTTTTGTATTTAATTCCGATGCTATTTCTGTGTTTCATCGTCAATATGAAGGTCAGAGGAATACAGTGTACCTGAAGTGAAGCATCGGAATCTATATCTAGTGCCACAGGAACGGTTCAAAACATAGACAGTGAGAAGAGTCAGTTTTCTTGTACTTAAGTCGGCATTGTGCCTTTTGTATTTAATTCCGATGCAAATTCTGTGTTTCGTCGTCAATAAGAAGGTCCAAGGGATACAGTAAACCTGAAGTGAAGCATCGGAATATATAACTAGTGTCACATGAATGGTTCAAAACATAGACAGTAAGAAGAGTCAGTTTTCCTGTTCTTAAGTTGGCATTGTACCTTTTGAATTTAATTCCGATGCTATTTCTAAGTTTCATACTCAATATGAAGGTCAGAGGGATACAGTATGCCTGAAGTGAAGCATCGGAATCTATATCTAGTGTCACAGGAACGGTTCAAAACATAGACAGTAAGAAGAGTCAGTTTTCTCGTACTTAAGTCGGCATTGTGCCTTTTGGATTGAATTCCGATGCAATTCCTGTGTTTCATCGTCACTAGAAAGGGCAGAGGGATACAGTAAACCTGAAGTGAAGCATCGGAATCTATATCTAGTGTCACAGGAATGGTTCAGAACATAGACAGTAAGAAGAGTCAGTTTTCTTGTACTTAAGTCGGCATTGTGCCTTTTGTATTTAATTCCGATGCAAATTCTGTGTTTCGTCGTCAATAAGAAGGACCAAAGGATACAGTAAACCTGAAGTGATGCATCGGAATCTATAACTAGTGTCACATGAATGGTTCAAAACATAGACAGTAAGAAGAGTCAGTTTTCTTGTACTTAAGTTGGCATTGTCCCTTTTGTATTTAATTCCGATGCTATATCTGTGTTTCATCGTCAATATGAAGGTCAGAGGGATACAGTATACCTGAAGTCAAGCATCGGAATCTATATCTAGTGTCACAGGAACGGTTCAAAACATAGACAGTAAGAAGAGTCAGTTTTCATGCACTAAAGTCGGCATTGTGCCTTTAGCATTTAATTCCGATGCAATTTCTGTGTTTCATCGTCAATAAGTCGGACAAAGAGATACATTAAACCTGAAGTCGAGCATCCGAACCTATAACTAGTGTCACAGGAATGGTTCAAAGCATAGTCAGCAAGAAGAGTCAGTTTTATTGTACTTAAGTCGGCATTGTGCCTTTTGGATTGAATTCCGATGCAATTCCTGTGTTTCATCGTCAATACGAAGGTCACAGGGATACAGTAAACCTGAAGTGAAGCATCGGAATCTATAACTAGTGTCACAGGAATGGCTCAAAACATAGAGAGTAAGATGAGACAGTCTTCTTGTACTTAAGTCGGCATTGAGCATTTTGTATTTAATTCCGATGCAATTTCTGTGTTTCACCGTCAATATAAGGTCAGAGGGATACAGTAAACCTCAAGTGAAGCTTCGGAATCTATAACTAGTGTCACAGGAATGGTTCAAAACATAGACAGTAAGAAGAGTCAGTTTTCTTGTACATAAGTCGGCATTGTGCCTTTTGTATTTAATTCCGATGCAATTTCTGTGTTTCGTCGTCGATAAGAAGGTCAGAGCTATACAGTATACCTGAAGTGAAGCATCGGAATCTATAACTAGTGTCACAGGAATGGTTCAAAACATAGACGGTAAGAAGTGTTAGATTTCTTGTATTTAAGTTAGCATTGTGCCTTTTGTATTTAATTCCGACGCAATTTCTGTGTTTCGTCGTCAATAAGGAGGTCCATGGGATACAGTAAACCTGAAGTGAAGCATCGGAATCTAAAATCGGTCTCACAGGAAATGTTCAAAACATAGACAGTTTGAAGAGCCAGCCTTCTTGTAGTTGAGTCGGCATTGTGCCTTTTCTATTAAATTCCGATGCAATTTCTGTGTGTCATCGTCAATAAGAAGGTCAGAGGGATACAGTAAACCTGAAGTGAAGCATCGGAATCTATAACTAGTGTCACAGGAATGGTTCAAAACATAGACAGTAAGAAGAGTCTGTTTTCTTGTACTTAAGTCGGCATTGTGCCTTTTGGATTGAATTCCGATGCAATTCCTGTGTTTCATCGTCAATAGGAAGGTCAGAGGGATACTATAAACCTGAAGTGAAGCATCGGAATCTATATCTAGTGTCACAGGAATGGTTAAAACATAGACAGTAAGAAGAGTCAGTTTTCTTGTACTTAAGTCAGCATTGTGCCTTTTGTATTTAATTCCGATGCTATTTCTGTGTTTCATCGTCAATATGAAGGTCACAGGGATACAGTGTACCTGAAGTGAAGCATCGGAATCTACAACTAGTGTCACAGGAATGGTTCAAAACATAGACAGTAAGAAGAGTCACTTTTCTTGTACTTAAGTCGGCATTGTGCCTTTTGTATTTAATTCCGATGCAAATTCTGTGTTTCGTCGTCAATAAGAAGGTCCAAGGGATACAGTAAACCTGAAGTGAAGCATCGGAATCTATAACTAGTGTCACATGAATGGTTCGAAACACAGACAGTAAGAAGAGTCAGTTTTCTTGTTCATAAGTCGGCATTGTCCCCTTTGAATTTAATTCCGATGCTATTTCTGTGTTTCATCGTCAATATGAAGGTCAGAGGGGTACAGTATACCTGAATGAAGCATCGAAATCTATATCTAGTGTCACAGGAACGGTTCAAAACATAGACAGTAAGAAGGGTCAGTTTTCTTGTACTTAAGTCGGCATTGTGCCTTTTGGATTTAATTCCGATGCAATTCCTGTGTTTCATCGTCAATAAAAAGGTCAGAGGGATACAGTAAACCTGAAGTGAAGCATCGGAATCTATATCTAGTGTCACAGGAATGGTTCAGAACATAGACAGTAAGAAGAGTCAGTTTTCTTGTACTTAAGTCGGCATTGTGCCTTTTGTATTTAATTCCGATGCAAATTCTGTGTTTCGTCGTCAATAAGAAGGACCAAGGGATACAGTAAACCTGATATGAAGCATCGGAATCTATAACTAGTGTCACAGGAATGGTTCAAAACATAGACAGTAAGATGAGCCAGTCTTCTTGTACTTGAGTCGGAATTGTGCCTTTGGTATTTAATTCCGATGCAATTTCTGTGTTTCATCGTCAACAAGAAGATCAGAGGGATACAGTAAAGCTGAAGTGAAGCATCGGAATCTATAACTAGTGTCACTGGAATGGTTCAAAACATAGAGAGTAAGATGAGACAGTCTTCTTGTACTTAAGTCGGCATTGAGCCTTTTGTATTTAATTCCGATGCAATTTCTGTGTTTCATCGTCAATATAGGGTCAGAGGGGTACAGTAAACCTCAAGTGAAGCTTCCGAATCTATAACTAGTGTCACAGGAATGGTACAAAACATAGACAGTAAGAAGTGTCAGATTTCTTGTACTTAAGTCAGCATTCTGCTTTTTGTATTTAATTCCGACGCAATTTCTGTGTTTCGTCAGCAATAAGAAGGGCATGGGATACAGTAAACCTGAAGTGAAGCATCGGAATCTAAAATCGGTCTCACAGGAAATGTTCAAAACATAGACAGTATGAAGAACCAGCCTTCTTGTAGATGAGTCGGCCTTGTGCCTTTTCTATTAAATTCCGATGCAATTTCTGTGTGTCATCGTCAATAAGAAGGTCAGAGGGATACAGTAAACCTGAAGTGAAGCATCGGAATCTATAACTAGTGTCACAGGAATGGTTCAAAACATAGACAGTAAGAAGAGTCTGTTTTCTTGTACTTAAGTCGGCATTGTGCCTTTTGGAGTGAATTCCGTTGCAATTCCTGTGTTTCATCGTTAATAAGAAGGTCAGAGGGATACAATAAACCTGAAGTGAAGCATCGGAATCTATATCTAGTGTCACAGGAATGGTTCAAAACATAGACAGTAAGAAGAGTCAGTTTTCTTGTACTTAAGTCGGCATTGTGCCTTTTGTATTTAATTCCGATGCAAATTCTGTGTTTCGTGGTCAATAAGAAGGTCCAAGGGATACAGTAAACCTGAAGTAAAGCATCGGAATCTATAACTAGTGTCACATGAATGGTTCTAAACATAGACAGTAAGAAGAGTCAGCTTTCTTGTACTTATGTCTGCATTGTCCCTTTTGTATTTAATTCCGATGCTATTTCTGTGTTTCATCGTCAATATGAAGGTCAGAGGAATACAGTGTACCTGAAGTGAAGCATCGGAATCTATATCTAGTGCCACAGGAACGGTTCAAAACATAGACAGTGAGAAGAGTCAGTTTTCTTGTACTTAAGTCGGCATTGTGCCTTTTGTATTTAATTCCGATGCAAATTCTGTGTTTCGTCGTCAATAAGAAGGTCCAAGGGATACAGTAAACCTGAAGTGAAGCATCGGAATTTATAACTAGTGTCACATGAATGGTTCAAAACATAGACAGTAAGAAGAGTCAGTTTTCCTGTTCTTAAGTTGGCATTGTACCTTTTGAATTTAATTCCGATGCTATTTCTAAGTTTCATACTCAATATGAAGGTCAGAGGGATACAGTATGCCTGAAGTGAAGCATCGGAATCTATATCTAGTGTCACAGGAACGGTTCAAAACATAGACAGTAAGAAGAGTCAGTTTTCTCGTACTTAAGTCGGCATTGTGCCTTTTGGATTGAATTCCGATGCAATTCCTGTGTTTCATCGTCACTAGAAAGGGCAGAGGGATACAGTAAACCTGAAGTGAAGCATCGGAATCTATATCTAGTGTCACAGGAATGGTTCAGAACATAGACAGTAAGAAGAGTCAGTTTTCTTGTACTTAAGTCGGCATTGTGCCTTTTGTATTTAATTCCGATGCAAATTCTGTGTTTCGTCGTCAATAAGAAGGACCAAAGGATACAGTAAACCTGAAGTGATGCATCGGAATCTATAACTAGTGTCACATGAATGGTTCAAAACATAGACAGTAAGAAGAGTCAGTTTTCTTGTACTTAAGTTGGCATTGTCCCTTTTGTATTTAATTCCGATGCTATATCTGTGTTTCATCGTCAATATGAAGGTCAGAGGGATACAGTATACCTGAAGTCAAGCATCGGAATCTATATCTAGTGTCACAGGAACGGTTCAAAACATAGACAGTAAGAAGAGTCAGTTTTCATGCACTAAAGTCGGCATTGTGCCTTTAGCATTTAATTCCGATGCAATTTCTGTGTTTCATCGTCAATAAGTCGGACAAAGAGATACATTAAACCTGAAGTCGAGCATCCGAACCTATAACTAGTGTCACAGGAATGGTTCAAAGCATAGTCAGCAAGAAGAGTCAGTTTTCTTGTACTTAAGTCGGCATTGTGCCTTTTGGATTGAATTCCGATGCAATTCCTGTGTTTCATCGTCAATACGAAGGTCACAGGGATACAGTAAACCTGAAGTGAAGCATCGGAATCTATAACTAGTGTCACAGGAATGGTTCAAAACATAGAGAGTAAGATGAGACAGTCTTCTTGTACTTAAGTCGGCATTGAGCATTTTGTATTTAATTCCGATGCAATTTCTGTGTTTCACCGTCAATATAAGGTCAGAGGGATACAGTAAACCTCAAGTGAAGCTTCGGAATCTATAACTAGTGTCACAGGAATGGTTCAAAACTTAGACAGTAAGAAGAGTCAGTTTTCTTGTACATAAGTCGGCATTGTGCCTTTTGTATTTAATTCCGATGCAATTTCTGTGTTTCGTCGTCGATAAGAAGGTCAGAGCTATACAGTATACCTGAAGTGAAGCATCGGAATCTATAACTAGTGTCACAGGAATGGTTCAAAACATAGACGGTAAGAAGTGTCAGATTTCTTGTATTTAAGTTAGCATTGTGCCTTTTGTATTTAATTCCGGCGCAATTTCTGTGTTTCGTCGTCAATAAGGAGGTCCATGGGATACAGTAAACCTGAAGTGAAGCATCGGAATCTAAAATCGGTCTCACAGGAAATGTTCAAAACATAGACAGTTTGAAGAGCCAGCCTTCTTGTAGTTGAGTCGGCATTGTGCCTTTTCTATTAAATTCCGATGCAATTTCTGTGTGTCATCGTCAATAAGAAGGTCAGAGGGATACAGTAAACCTGAAGTGAAGCATCGGAATCTATAACTAGTGTCACAGGAATGGTTCAAAACATAGACAGTAAGAAGAGTCTGTTTTCTTGTACTTAAGTCGGCATTGTGCCTTTTGGATTGAATTCCGATGCAATTCCTGTGTTTCATCGTCAATAGGAAGGTCAGAGGGATACAATAAACCTGAAGTGAAGCATCGGAATCTATATCTAGTGTCACAGGAATGGTTAAAACATAGACAGTAAGAAGAGTCAGTTTTCTTGTACTTAAGTCAGCATTGTGCCTTTTGTATTTAATTCCGATGCTATTTCTGTGTTTCATCGTCAATATGAAGGTCACAGGGATACAGTGTACCTGAAGTGAAGCATCGGAATCTATAACTAGTGTCACAGGAATGGTTCAAAACATAGACAGTAAGAAGAGTCACTTTTCTTGTACTTAAGTCGGCATTGTGCCTTTTGTATTTAATTCCGATGCAAATTCTGTGTTTCGTCGTCAATAAGAAGGTCCAAGGGATACAGTAAACCTGAAGTGAAGCATCGGAATCTATAACTAGTGTCACATGAATGGTTCGAAACACAGACAGTAAGAAGAGTCAGTTTTCTTGTTCATAAGTCGGCTTTGTCCCTTTTGAATTTAATTCCGATGCTATTTCTGTGTTTCATCGTCAATATGAAGGTCAGAGGGGTACAGTATACCTGAATGAAGCATCGAAATCTATATCTAGTGTCACAGGAACGGTTCAAAACATAGACAGTAAGAAGGGTCAGTTTTCTTGTACTTAAGTCGGCATTGTGCCTTTTGGATTTAATTCCGATGCAATTCCTGTGTTTCATCGTCAATAAAAAGGTCAGAGGGATACAGTAAACCTGAAGTGAAGCATCGGAATCTATATCTAGTGTCACAGGAATGGTTCAGAACATAGACAGTAAGAAGAGTCAGTTTTCTTGTACTTAAGTCGGCATTGTGCCTTTTGTATTTAATTCCGATGCAAATTCTGTGTTTCGTCGTCAATAAGAAGGACCAAGGGATACAGTAAACCTGATATGAAGCATCGGAATCTATAACTAGTGTCACAGGAATGGTTCAAAACATAGACAGTAAGATGAGCCAGTCTTCTTGTACTTGAGTCGGAATTGTGCCTTTGGTATTTAATTCCGATGCAATTTCTGTGTTTCATCGTCAACAAGAAGATCAGAGGGATACAGTAAAGCTGAAGTGAAGCATCGGAATCTATAACTAGTGTCACTGGAATGGTTCAAAACATAGAGAGTAAGATGAGACAGTCTTCTTGTACTTAAGTCGGCATTGAGCCTTTTGTATTTAATTCCGATGCAATTTCTGTGTTTCATCGTCAATATAGGGTCAGAGGGGTACAGTAAACCTCAAGTGAAGCTTCCGAATCTATAACTAGTGTCACAGGAATGGTACAAAACATAGACAGTAAGAAGTGTCAGATTTCTTGTACTTAAGTCAGCATTCTGCTTTTTGTATTTAATTCCGACGCAATTTCTGTGTTTCGTCAGCAATAAGAAGGGCATGGGATACAGTAAACCTGAAGTGAAGCATCGGAATCTAAAATCGGTCTCACAGGAAATGTTCAAAACATAGACAGTATGAAGAACCAGCCTTCTTGTAGATGAGTCGGCCTTGTGCCTTTTCTATTAAATTCCGATGCAATTTCTGTGTGTCATCGTCAATAAGAAGGTCAGAGGGATACAGTAAACCTGAAGTGAAGCATCGGAATCTATAACTAGTGTCACAGGAATGGTTCAAAACATAGACAGTAAGAAGAGTCTGTTTTCTTGTACTTAAGTCGGCATTGTGCCTTTTGGAGTGAATTCCGTTGCAATTCCTGTGTTTCATCGTTAATAAGAAGGTCAGAGGGATACAATAAACCTGAAGTGAAGCATCGGAATCTATATCTAGTGTCACAGGAATGGTTCAAAACATAGACAGTAAGAAGAGTCAGTTTTCTTGTACTTAAGTCGGCATTGTGCCTTTTGTATTTAATTCCGATGCAAATTCTGTGTTTCGTGGTCAATAAGAAGGTCCAAGGGATACAGTAAACCTGAAGTAAAGCATCGGAATCTATAACTAGTGTCACATGAATGGTTCTAAACATAGACAGTAAGAAGAGTCAGCTTTCTTGTACTTATGTCTGCATTGTCCCTTTTGTATTTAATTCCGATGCTATTTCTGTGTTTCATCGTCAATATGAAGGTCAGAGGAATACAGTGTACCTGAAGTGAAGCATCGGAATCTATATCTAGTGCCACAGGAACGGTTCAAAACATAGACAGTGAGAAGAGTCAGTTTTCTTGTACTTAAGTCGGCATTGTGCCTTTTGTATTTAATTCCGATGCAAATTCTGTGTTTCGTCGTCAATAAGAAGGTCCAAGGGATACAGTAAACCTGAAGTGAAGCATCGGAATTTATAACTAGTGTCACATGAATGGTTCAAAACATAGACAGTAAGAAGAGTCAGTTTTCCTGTTCTTAAGTTGGCATTGTACCTTTTGAATTTAATTCCGATGCTATTTCTAAGTTTCATACTCAATATGAAGGTCAGAGGGATACAGTATGCCTGAAGTGAAGCATCGGAATCTATATCTAGTGTCACAGGAACGGTTCAAAACATAGACAGTAAGAAGAGTCAGTTTTCTCGTACTTAAGTCGGCATTGTGCCTTTTGGATTGAATTCCGATGCAATTCCTGTGTTTCATCGTCACTAGAAAGGGCAGAGGGATACAGTAAACCTGAAGTGAAGCATCGGAATCTATATCTAGTGTCACAGGAATGGTTCAGAACATAGACAGTAAGAAGAGTCAGTTTTCTTGTACTTAAGTCGGCATTGTGCCTTTTGTATTTAATTCCGATGCAAATTCTGTGTTTCGTCGTCAATAAGAAGGACCAAAGGATACAGTAAACCTGAAGTGATGCATCGGAATCTATAACTAGTGTCACATGAATGGTTCAAAACATAGACAGTAAGAAGAGTCAGTTTTCTTGTACTTAAGTTGGCATTGTCCCTTTTGTATTTAATTCCGATGCTATATCTGTGTTTCATCGTCAATATGAAGGTCAGAGGGATACAGTATACCTGAAGTCAAGCATCGGAATCTATATCTAGTGTCACAGGAACGGTTCAAAACATAGACAGTAAGAAGAGTCAGTTTTCATGCACTAAAGTCGGCATTGTGCCTTTAGCATTTAATTCCGATGCAATTTCTGTGTTTCATCGTCAATAAGTCGGACAAAGAGATACATTAAACCTGAAGTCGAGCATCCGAACCTATAACTAGTGTCACAGGAATGGTTCAAAGCATAGTCAGCAAGAAGAGTCAGTTTTCTTGTACTTAAGTCGGCATTGTGCCTTTTGGATTGAATTCCGATGCAATTCCTGTGTTTCATCGTCAATACGAAGGTCACAGGGATACAGTAAACCTGAAGTGAAGCATCGGAATCTATAACTAGTGTCACAGGAATGGTTCAAAACATAGAGAGTAAGATGAGACAGTCTTCTTGTACTTAAGTCGGCATTGAGCATTTTGTATTTAATTCCGATGCAATTTCTGTGTTTCACCGTCAATATAAGGTCAGAGGGATACAGTAAACCTCAAGTGAAGCTTCGGAATCTATAACTAGTGTCACAGGAATGGTTCAAAACTTAGACAGTAAGAAGAGTCAGTTTTCTTGTACATAAGTCGGCATTGTGCCTTTTGTATTTAATTCCGATGCAATTTCTGTGTTTCGTCGTCGATAAGAAGGTCAGAGCTATACAGTATACCTGAAGTGAAGCATCGGAATCTATAACTAGTGTCACAGGAATGGTTCAAAACATAGACGGTAAGAAGTGTCAGATTTCTTGTATTTAAGATAGCATTGTGCCTTTTGTATTTAATTCCGGCGCAATTTCTGTGTTTCGTCGTCAATAAGGAGGTCCATGGGATACAGTAAACCTGAAGTGAAGCATCGGAATCTAAAATCGGTCTCACAGGAAATGTTCAAAACATAGACAGTTTGAAGAGCCAGCCTTCTTGTAGTTGAGTCGGCATTGTGCCTTTTCTATTAAATTCCGATGCAATTTCTGTGTGTCATCGTCAATAAGAAGGTCAGAGGGATACAGTAAACCTGAAGTGAAGCATCGGAATCTATAACTAGTGTCACAGGAATGGTTCAAAACATAGACAGTAAGAAGAGTCTGTTTTCTTGTACTTAAGTCGGCATTGTGCCTTTTGGATTGAATTCCGATGCAATTCCTGTGTTTCATCGTCAATAGGAAGGTCAGAGGGATACAATAAACCTGAAGTGAAGCATCGGAATCTATATCTAGTGTCACAGGAATGGTTAAAACATAGACAGTAAGAAGAGTCAGTTTTCTTGTACTTAAGTCAGCATTGTGCCTTTTGTATTTAATTCCGATGCTATTTCTGTGTTTCATCGTCAATATGAAGGTCACAGGGATACAGTGTACCTGAAGTGAAGCATCGGAATCTATAACTAGTGTCACAGGAATGGTTCAAAACATAGACAGTAAGAAGAGTCACTTTTCTTGTACTTAAGTCGGCATTGTGCCTTTTGTATTTAATTCCGATGCAAATTCTGTGTTTCGTCGTCAATAAGAAGGTCCAAGGGATACAGTAAACCTGAAGTGAAGCATCGGAATCTATAACTAGTGTCACATGAATGGTTCGAAACACAGACAGTAAGAAGAGTCAGTTTTCTTGTTCATAAGTCGGCTTTGTCCCTTTTGAATTTAATTCCGATGCTATTTCTGTGTTTCATCGTCAATATGAAGGTCAGAGGGGTACAGTATACCTGAATGAAGCATCGAAATCTATATCTAGTGTCACAGGAACGGTTCAAAACATAGACAGTAAGAAGGGTCAGTTTTCTTGTACTTAAGTTCGCATTGTGCCTTTTGGATTTAATTCCGATGCAATTCCTGTGTTTCATCGTCAATAAAAAGGTCAGAGGGATACAGTAAACCTGAAGTGAAGCATCGGAATCTATATCTAGTGTCACAGGAATGGTTCAGAACATAGACAGTAAGAAGAGTCAGTTTTCTTGTACTTAAGTCGGCATTGTGCCTTTTGTATTTAATTCCAATGCAAATTCTGTGTTTCGTCGTCAATAAGAAGGACCAAGGGATACAGTAAACCTGATATGAAGCATCGGAATCTATAACTAGTGTCACAGGAATGTTCAAAACATAGACAGTAAGAAGAGCCAGTCTTCTTGTACTTGAGTCGGAATTGTGCCTTTGGTATTTAATTCCGATGCAATTTCTGTGTTTCATCGTCAACAAGAAGATCAGAGGGATACAGTAAAGCTGAAGTGAAGCATCGGAATCTATAACTAGTGTCACTGGAATGGTTCAAAACATAGAGAGTAAGATGAGACAGTCTTCTTGTACTTAAGTCGGCATTGAGCCTTTTGTATTTAATTCCGATGCAATTTCTGTGTTTCATCGTCAATATAGGGTCAGAGGGGTACAGTAAACCTCAAGTGAAGCTTCCGAATCTATAACTAGTGTCACAGGAATGGTTAAAAACATAGACAGTAAGAAGTGTCAGATTTCTTGTACTTAAGTCAGCATTGTGCCTTTTGTATTTAATTCCGACGCAATTTCTGTGTTTCGTCAGCAATAAGAAGGGCATGGGATACAGTAAACCTGAAGTGAAGCATCGGAATCTAAAATCGGTCTCACAGGAAATGTTCAAAACATAGACAGTATGAAGAACCAGCCTTCTTGTAGTTGAGTCGGCCTTGTGCCTTTTCTATTAAATTCCGATGCAATTTCTGTGTGTCATCGTCAATAAGAAGGTCAGAGGGATACAGTAAACCTGAAGTGAAGCATCGGAATCTATAACTAGTGTCACAGGAATGGTTCAAAACATAGACAGTAAGAAGAGTCTGTTTTCTTGTACTTAAGTCGGCATTGTGCCTTTTTGAGTGAATTCCGTTGCAATTCCTGTGTTTCATCGTTAATAAGAAGGTCAGAGGGATACAATAAACCTGAAGTGAAGCATCGGAATCTATATCTAGTGTCACAGGAATGGTTCAAAACATAGACAGTAAGAAGAGTCAGTTTTCTTGTACTTAAGTCGGCATTGTGCCTTTTGTATTTAATTCCGATGCAAATTCTGTGTTTCGTGGTCAATAAGAAGGTCCAAGGGATACAGTAAACCTGAAGTGAAGCATCGGAATATATAACTAGTGTCACATGAATGGTTCAAAACATAGACAGTAAGAAGAGTCAGTTTTCCTGTTCTTAAGTTGGCATTGTACCTTTTGAATTTAATTCCGATGCTATTTCTAAGTTTCATACTCCATATGAAGGTCAGAGGGATACAGTATGCCTGAAGTGAAGCATCGGAATCTATATCTAGTGTCACAGGAACGGTTCAAAACATAGACAGTAAGAAGAGTCAGTTTTCTTGTACTTAAGTCGGCATTGTGCCTTTTGGAGTGAATTCCGTTGCAATTCCTGTGTTTCATCGTTAATAAGAAGGTCAGAGGGATACAATAAACCTGAAGTGAAGCATCGGAATCTATAACTAGTGTCACAGGAATGGTTCAAAACATAGACAGTAAGAAGAGTCTGTTTTCTTGAACTTAAGTTGGCATTGTCCCTTTTGTATTTAATTCCGATGCTATATCTGTGTTTCATCGTCAATATGAAGGTCAGAGGGATACAGTATACCTGAAGTCAAGCATCGGAATCTATATCTAGTGTCACAGGAACGCTTCAAAACATAGACAGTAAGAAGAGTCAGTTTTCATGCACTTAAGTCGGCATTGTGCCTTTAGCATTTAATTCCGATGCAAATTCTGTGCTTCGTCGTCAATAAGAAGGTCCAAGGGATACAGTAAACCTAAAGCGAAGCATCGGAATCTCCAACTAGTGTCACAGGACTGGTTCAAAATATAGACAGTAAGAAGAGTCCGTTTTCTTGTACTTAAGTCGGCATTGTGCCTTTTCTATCTAATTGCGATGCAATTTCTGTGTGTCATCGTCAATAACAAGGTCAGAGGGATACAGTAAACCTGAGGTAAAGCATCGGAATCTATATCTAGTGTCACAGGAATGTTTCAAAACATAGACAGTAAGAAGAGTCAGTTTTCTTGTACTTAAGTCGGCATTGTGCCTTTTGTATTTAATTCCGATGCAAATTCTGTGTTTCGTGGTCAATAAGAAGGTCCAAGGGATACAGTAAACCTGAAGTGAAGCATCGGAATATATAACTAGTGTCACATGAATGGTTCAAAACATAGACAGTAAGAAGAGTCAGTTT
This sequence comes from Schistocerca serialis cubense, assembly GCF_023864345.2. Lineage (NCBI taxonomy): Eukaryota > Metazoa > Arthropoda > Insecta > Orthoptera > Acrididae > Schistocerca > Schistocerca serialis. The sequence goes on from NW_026047617.1 coordinate 18,811,091, forward strand.
TCCTGTTCTTAAGTTGGCATTGTACCTTTTGAATTTAATTCCGATGCTATTTCTAAGTTTCATACTCCATATGAAGGTCAGAGGGATACAGTATGCCTGAAGTGAAGCATCGGAATCTATATCTAGTGTCACAGGAACGGTTCAAAACATAGACAGTAAGAAGAGTCAGTTTTCTTGTACTTAAGTCGGCATTGTGCCTTTTGGATTGAATTCCGATGCAATTCCTGTGTTTCATCGTTAGTAGAAAGGGCAGAGGGATACAGTAAACCTGAAGTGAAGCATCGGAATCTATATCTAGTTTCACAGGAATGGTTCAGAACATAGACAGTAAGAAGAGTCAGTTTTCTTGTACTTAAGTCGGCATTGTGCCTTTTGTATTTAATTCCGATGCAAATTCTGTGTTTCGTCGTCAATAAGAAGGACCAAAGGATACAGTAAACCTGAAGTGATGCATCGGAATCTATAACTAGTGTCACATGAATGGTTCAAAACATAGACAGTAAGAAGAGTCAGTTTTCTTGTACTTAAGTTGGCATTGTCCCTTTTGTATTTAATTCCGATGCTATATCTGTGTTTCATCGTCAATATGAAGGTCAGAGGGATACAGTATACCTGAAGTCAAGCATCGGAATCTATATCTAGTGTCACAGGAACGCTTCAAAACATAGACAGTAAGAAGAGTCAGTTTTCATGCACTTAAGTCGGCATTGTGCCTTTAGCATTTAATTCCGATGCAAATTCTGTGCTTCGTCGTCAATAAGAAGGTCCAAGGGATACAGTAAACCTAAAGCGAAGCATCGGAATCTCCAACTAGTGTCACAGGACTGGTTCAAAACATAGACAGTAAGAAGAGTCAGTTTTCTTGTACTTAAGTCGGCATTGTGCCTTTTCTATCTAATTGCGATGCAATTTCTGTGTGTCATCGTCAATAACAAGGTCAGAGGGATACAGTAAACCTGAGGTAAAGCATCGGAATCTATATCTAGTGTCACAGGAATGTTTCAAAACATAGACAGTAAGAAGAGTCAGTTTTCTTGTACTTAAGTCGGCATTGTGCCTTTTGTATTTAATTCCGATGCAAATTCTGTGTTCGTCGTCAATAAGAAGGTCCAAGGGATACAGTAAACCTGAAGTGAAGCATCGGAATCTATAACTAGTGTCACATGAATGGGTCAAAACATAGAGAGTAAGAAGAGTCAGTTTTCTTGTTCTTAAGTTGGCATTGTCCCTTTTGTATTTAATTCCGATGCTATTTCTGTGTTTCATCGTCAACATGAAGGTCAGAGGGATACAGTATACGTGAAGTGAAGCATCGGAATCTATATCTAGTGTCACAGGAAAGGTTCAAACATAGACAGTTAGAAGAGTCAGTTTTCTTGTACTGAAGTCGGCTTTGTGCCTTTTGGATTGAATTCCGAAGCAATTCCTGTGTTTCATCGTCAATAAGATGGTCAGAGGGATACAGTAAACCTGAAGTGAAAAATCGGAATCTATATCAAGTGTCACAGGAATGGTTCAAAACATAGACAGTAAGAAGAGTCAGTTTTCTTGTACTGAAGTCGGCATTGTACCTTTTGTATTTAATTCCGATGCAAATTCTGTGTTTCGTCGTCAATAAGAAGGACCAAGGGATACAGTAAACCTGATGTGAAGCATCGGAATCTATAACTAGTGTCACATGAATGGTTCAAACATAGACAGTAAGAAGAGTCAGTTTTCTTGTACTAAAGTTGGCATTGTCCGTTTTGTATTTAATTCCGATGCTATATCTGTGTTTCATCGTCAATTTGAAAGTCAGAGGGAGCCAGTATACCTGAAGTAAAGCATCGGAATCTATATCTAGTGTCACAGGAACGGTTCAAAACATAGACAGTAAGAAGAGTCAGTTTTCATGCACTTAAGTCGGCATTGTGTCTTTAGCATTTAATTCCGATGCAAATTCTGTGCTTCGTCGTCAATAAGAAGGTCCAAGGGATACAGTAAACCGAAAGTGAAGCATCGGAATCTACAACTAGTGTCACAGGAATGGTTCAAAACATAGACAGTAAGAAGAGTCAGTTTTCTTGTACTTAAGTCGGCATTGTGCTTTTTGGATTGAATTCCGATGCAATTCCTGTGTTTCATCGTCAATAAGAAGGTCGGAGGGATACAGTAAACCTGAAGTGAAGCATCGGAATCTATAACTAGTGTCACATGAATGGTTCAAAACATAGACAGTAAGAAGAGTCACTTTTCTTGTATTTAAGTCTGCATTGTCCCTTCTGTATTTAATTCCGATGCTATATCTGTGTTTCATCGTCAATATGAAGGTCAGAGGGATACAGCATACCTGAAGTGAAGCATCGGAATCTATATCTAGTGTCACAGGAACGGTTCAAAACATAGACAGTAAGAAGAGTCAGTTTTCTTGTACTTAAGTCGGCATTGTGCCTTTAGCATTTAATTCCGAGCCAAATTCTGTGTTTCGTCGTCAATAAGAAGGTCCAAGGGATACAGTAAACCTAAAGTGAAGCATCGGAATCTATAACAAGTGTCACAGGAATGGTTCAAAACATAGACAGTAAGAAGAGTCAGTTTTCTTGTACTTAAGTCGGCATTGTGCCTTTTCTATCTAATTCCGATGCAATTTCTGTGTGTCATCGTCAATAAGAAGGTCAGAGGGATACAGTAAACCTGAAGTGAAGCATCGGAATCTATAACTAGTGTCACAGGAATGGTTCAAAACATAGACAGTAAGAAGAGTCTGTTTTCTTGTACTTAAGTCGGCATTGTGCCTTTTGGTTTGAATTCCGATGTAATTCCTGTGTTTCATCGTCAATAAGAAGGTCAGAGGGATACAGTAAACCTGAAGTGAAGCATCGGAATCTATATCTAGTGTCACAGGAATGTTTCAAACATAGACACTAAGAAGAGTCAGTTTTCTTGTACTTAAGTCGGCATTGTGCCTTTTGTTTTTAATTCCGATGCAAATTCTGTGTTTCGTCGTCAATAAGAAGGTTCAAGGGATACAGTAAACCTGAAGTGAAGCATCGGAATCTATAACTAGTGTCACATGAATGGGTCAAAACATAGACAGTAAGAAGAGTCAGTTTTCTTGTTCTTAAGTTGGCATTGTCCCTTTTGTATTTAATTCCGATGCTATTTCTGTGTTTCATCGTCAACATGAAGGTCAGAGGGATAGAGTATACCTGAAGTGAAGCATCGGAATCTATATCTAGTGTCACAGGAACGGTTCAAACATAGACAGGAAGAAGAGTCAGTTTTCTTGTACTTAAGTCGGCATGGTGCCTTTTGGATTGAATTCCGATGCAATTCCTGTGTTTCATCGTCAGTAAGAAGGTCAGAGGGATACAGTAAACCTGAAGTAAAGAATCGGAATCTATATCTAGTGTCACAGGAATGGTTCAAAACATAGACAGTAAGAAGAGTCAGTTTTCTTGTACTTAAGTCGGCTTTGTGCCTTTTGTATTTAATTCCGATGCAAATTCTGTGTTTCGTCGTCAATAAGAAGGTCCAAGGGATACAGTAAACCTGAAGTGAAGCATCGGAATCTATAACTAGTGTCACATGAGTGGTTCAAAACATAGACAGTAAGAAGAGTCAGTTTTCTTGTACTTAAGTTGGCATTGTCCCTTTTGTATTTAATTCCGATGCTATTTCTGTAATTCATCGTCAATATGAAGGTCAGAGGGATTCAGTATACCTGAAGTGCAGCATCGGAATCTATATCTAGTGTCACAGGAACGGTTCAAAACATAGACAGTAAGAAGACTCAGTTTTCTTGTACTTAAGTCGGCATTGTGCCTTTAGCATTTAATTCCGATGCAAATTCTGTGCTTCGTCGTCAATAAGAAGGTCCAAGGGATACAGTAAACCTAAAGTGAAGCATCGGAATCTATAACTAGTGTCACAGGAATGGTTCAAAACATAGACAGTAAGAAGAGTCAGTTTTCTTGTACTTAAGTCGGCATTGTGCCTTTTCTATTTAATTTCGATGCACTTTCTGTGTGTCATCGTCAATAAGGAGGTCAGAGGGATACAGGAAACCTAAAGTGAAGCATCGGAATCTATAACTAGTGTCACAGGAATGGTTCAAAACATAGACAGTAAGAAGAGTCAGTTTTCTTGTACTTAAGTCGGCATTGTGCCTTTTCTATCTAATTCCGATGCAATTTCTGTGTGTCATCGTCAATAAGAAGGTCAGACGGATGCAGTAAACCTGAAGTGAAGCATCGGAATCTATAACTAGTGTCACAGGAATGGTTCAAAACATAGACAGTAAGAAGAGTCAGTTTTCTTGTACGTAAGTCGGCATTGTGCCTTTTGGAGTGAATTCCGATGCAATTCCTGTGTTTCATCGTTAATAAGAAGGTCAGAGGGATACAATAAACCTGAAGTGAAGCATCGGAATCTTTATCTAGTGTCACAGGAATGGTTCAAAACATAGACAGTAAGAAGAGTCAGTTTTCTTGTACTTAAGTCGGCATTGTGCCTTTTGTATTTAATTCCGATGCAAATTCTGTGTTTCGTGGTCAATAAGAAGGTCCAAGGGATACAGTAAACCTGAAGTAAAGCATCGGAATCTATAACTAGTGTCACATGAATGGTTCAAAACATAGACAGTAAGAAGAGTCAGCTTTCTTGTACGTATGTCTGCATTGTCCCTTTTGTATTTAATTCCGATGCTATTTCTGTGTTTCATCGTCAATATGAAGGTCAGAGGGATACAGTGTACCTGAAATGAAGCATCGGAATCTATATCTAGTGCCACAGGAACGGTTCAAAACATAGACAGTGAGAAGAGTCAGTTTTCTTGTACTTAAGTCGGCATTGTGCCTTTTGTATTTAATTCCGATGCAAATTCTGTGTTTTGTCGTCAATAAGAAGGTCCAAGGGATACAGTAAACCTGAAGTGAAGCATCGGAATATATAACTAGTGTCACATGAATGGTTCAAAACTTAGACAGTAAGAAGAGTCAGTTTTCCTGTTCTTAAGTTGGCATTGTACCTTTTGAATTTAATTCCGATGCTATTTCTGAGTTTCATCCTCAATATGAAGGTCAGAGGGATACAGTATACCTGAAGTGAAGCATCTGAATCTATATCTAGTGTCACAGGAACGGTTCAAAACATACACAGTAAGAAGAGTCAGTTTTCTTGTACTTAAGTCGGCATTGTGCCTTTTGGATTGAATTCCGATGCAATTCCTGTGTTTCATCGTCAGTAGAAAGGTCAGAGGGATACAGTAAACCTGAAGTGAAGCATCGGAATCTATATCTAGTGTCACAGGAATGGTTCAGAACATAGACAGTAAGAAGAGTCAGTTTTCTTGTACTTAAGTCGGCATTGTGCCTTTTGTATTTAATTCCGATGCAAATTCTGTGTTTCGTCGTCAATAAGAAGGACCAAGGGATACAGTAAACCTGAAGTGATGCATCGGAATCTATAACTAGTGTCACATGAATGGTTCAAAACATAGACAGTAAGAAGAGTCAGTTTTATTGTACTTAAGTTGGCATTGTCCCTTTTGTATTTAATTCCGATGCTATATCTGTGTTTCATCGTCAATATGAAGGTCAGAGGGATACAGTATACCTGAAGTCAAGCATCGGAATCTATATCTAGTGTCACAGGAACGGTTCAAAACATAGACAGTAAGAAGAGTCAGTTTTCATGCACTTAAGTCGGCATTGTGCCTTTAGCACTTAATTCCGATGCAAATTCTGTGCTTCGTCGTCAATAAGAATGTCCAAGGGATACAGTAAACCTAAAGCGAAGCATCGGAATCTCCAACCAGTGTCACAGGATTGGTTCAAAACATAGACAGTAAGAAGAGTCAGTTTTCTTGTACTTAAGTCAGCATTGTGCCTTTTCTATCTAATTGCGATGCAATTTCTGTGTGTCATCGTCAATAACAAGGTCAGAGGGATACAGTAAACCTGAGGTGAAGCATCGGAATCTATAACTAGTGTCACAGGAATGGTTCAAAGCATAGACAGTAAGAAGAGTCTGTTTTCTTGTACTTAAGTCGGCATTGTGCCTTTTGGATTGAATTCCGGTTTAATTCCTGTGTTTCATCGTCAATAAGAAGGTCAGAGGGATACAGTAAACCTGAAGTGAAGCATCGGAATCTATATCTAGTGTCACAGGAATGTTTCAAAACATAGACAGTAAGAAGAGTCAGTTTTCTTGTACTTAGGTCGGCATTGTGCCTTTTGTATTTAATTCCGATGCAAATTCTGTGTTCGTCGTCAATAAGAAGGTCCAAGGGATACAGTAAACCTGAAGTGAAGCATCGGAATCTATAACTAGTGTCACATGAATGGGTCAAATCATAGACAGTAAGAAGAGTCAGTTTTCTTGTACTTAAGTCGGCATTGTGCCTCTTCTATTTAATTTCGATGCACTTTCTGTGTGTCATCGTCAATAAGGAGGTCAGAGGGATACAGTAAACCTAAAGTGAAGCATCGGAATCTATAACTAGTGTCACAGGAATGGTTCAAATCATAGACAGTAAGAAGAGTCAGTTTTCTTGTACTTAAGTCGGCATTGTGCCTTTTCTATCTAATTCCGATGCAATTTCTGTGTGTCATCATCTATAAGAAGGTCAGAGGGATACAGTAAACCTGAACTGAAGCATCGGAATCTATAACTAGTGTCACAGGAATGGTTCAAAACATAGACAGTAAGAAGAGTCTGTTTTCTTGTACTTAAGTCGCCATTGTGCCTTTTGGAGTGAATTCCGATGCAATTCCTGTGTTTCATCGTTAATAAGAAGGTCAGAGGGATACAATAAACCTGAAGTGAAGCATCGGAATCTATATCTAGTGTCACAGGAATGGTTCAAAACATAGACAGTAAGAAGAGTCAGTTTTCTTGTACTTAAGTCGGCATTGTGCCTTTTGTATTTAATTCCGATGCAAATTCTGTGTTTCGTGGTCAATAAGAAGGTCCAAGGGATACAGTAAACCTGAAGTAAAGCATCGGAATCTATAACTAGTGTCACATGAATGGTTCAAAACATAGACAGTAAGAAGAGTCAGCTTTCTTGTACTTATGTCTGCATTGTCCCTTTTGTATTTAATTCCGATGCTATTTCTGTGTTTCATCGTCAATATGAAGGTCAGAGGGATACAGTGTACCTGAAATGAAGCATCGGAATCTATATCTAGTGCCACAGGAACGGTTCAAAACATAGACAGTGAGAAGAGTCAGTTTTCTTGTACTTAAGTCGGCATTGTGCCTTTTGTATTTAATTCCGATGCAAATTCTGATTTTCGTCGTCAATAAGAAGGTCCAAGGGATACAGTAAACCTGAAGTGAAGCATCGGAATATATAACTAGTGTCACATTAATGGTTCAAAACATAGACAGTAAGAAGAGTCAGTTTTCCTGTTCTTAAGTTGGCATTGTACCTTTTGAATTTAATTCCGATGCTATTTCTGAGTTTCATCCTCAATATGAAGGTCAGAGGGATACAGTATACCTGAAGTGAAGCATCGGAATTTATATCTAGTGTCACAGGAACGGTTCAAATCATAGACAATAAGAAGAGTCAGTTTTCTTGTACTTAAGTCGGCATTGTGCCTTTTGGATTGAATTCCGATGCAATTCCTGTGTTTCATCGTCAGTAGAAAGGTCAGAGGGATACAGTAAACCTGAAGTGAAGCATCGGAATCTATATCTAGTGTCACAGGAATGGTTCAGAACATAGACAGTAAGAAGAGTCAGTTTTCTTGTACTTAAGTCGGCATTGTGCATTTTGTATTTAATTCCGATGCAAATTCTGTGTTTCGTCGTCAATAAGAAGGACCAAGGGATACAGTAAACCTGAAGTGATGCATCGGAATCTATAACTAGTGTCACATGAATGGTTCAAAACATAGACAGTAAGAAGAGTCAGTTTTCTTGTACTTAAGTTGGCATTGTCCCTTTTGTATTTAATTCCGATGCTATATCTGTGTTTCATCGTCAATATGAAGGTCAGAGGGATACAGTATACCTGAAGTCAAGCATCGGAATCTATATCTAGTGTCACAGGAACGGTTCAAAACATAGACAGTAAGAAGAGTCAGTTTTCATGCACTTAAGTCGGCATTGTGCCTTTAGCATTTAATTCCGATGCAAATTCTGTGCTTCGTCGTCAATAAGAAGGTCCAAGGGATACAGTAAACCTAAAGCGAAGCATCGGAATCTCCAACTAGTGTCACAGGAATGGTTCAAAGCATAGACAGTAAGAAGAGTCTGTTTTCTTGTACTTAAGTCGGCATTGTGCCTTTTGGATTGAATTCCGGTTTAATTCCTGTGTTTCATCGTCAATAAGAAGGTCAGAGGGATACAGTAAACCTGAAGTGAAGCATCGGAATCTATATCTAGTGTCACAGGAATGTTTCAAAACATAGACAGTAAGAAGAGTCAGTTTTCTTGTACTTAAGTCGGCATTATGCCTTTTGTATTTAATTCCGATGCAAATTCTGTGTTCGTCGTCAATAAGAAGGTCCAAGGGATACAGTAAACCTGAAGTGAAGCATCGGTATCTATAACTAGTGTCACATGAATGGGTCAAAACATAGACAGTAAGAAGAGTCAGTTTTCTTGTACTTAAGTCGGCATTATGCCTTTTCTATTTAATTTCGATGCACTTACTGTGTGTCATCGTCAATAAGGAGGTCAGAGGGATACAGTAAACCTAAAGTGAAGCATCGGAATCTATAACTAGTGTCACAGGAATGGTTCAAAACATAGACAGTAAGAAGAGTCAGTTTTCTTGTACTTAAGTCGGCATTGTGGCTTTTCTATCTAATTCCGAAGCAATTTCTGTGTGTCATCGTCAATAAGAAGGTAAGAGGGATACAGTAAACCTGAAGTGAAGCATCGGAATCTATAACTAGTGTCACAGGTATGGTTCAAAACATAGACAGTAAGAAGAGTCTGTTTTCTTGTATTTAAGTCGGCATTGTGCCTTTTGGAGTGAATTCCGATGCAATTCCTGTGTTTCATCGTTAATAAGTAGGTCAGAGGGATACAGTGTGCCTGAAATGAAGCATCGGAATCTATATCTAGTGCCACAGGAACGGTTCAAAACATAGACAGTGAGAAGAGTCAGTTTTCTTGTACTTAAGTCGGCATTGTGCCTTTTGTATTTAATTCCGATGCAAATTCTGAGTTTCGTCGTCAATAAGAAGGTCAAGGGATACAGTAAACCTGAAGTGAAGCATCGGAATATATAACTAGTGTCACATGAATGGTTCAAAACATAGACAGTAAGAAGAGTCAGTTTTCCTGTTCTTAAGTTGGCATTGTACCTTTTGAATTTAATTCCGATGCTATTTCTGAGTTTCATCCTCAATATGAAGGTCAGAGGGATACAGTATACCTGAAGTGAAGCATCGGAATCTATATCTAGTGTCACAGGAACCGTTCAAAACATAGACAGTAAGAAGAGTCAGTTTTCTTGTACTTAAGTCGGCATTGTGCCTTTTGGATTGAATTCCGATGCAATTCCTGTGTTTCATCGTCAGTAGAAAGGTCAGAGGGATACAGTAAACCTGAAGTGAAGCATCGGAATCTATATCAAGTGTCACAGGAAAGGTTCAGAACATAGACAGTAAGAAGAGTCAGTTTTCTTGTACTTAAGTCGGCATTGTCCCTTTTGTATTTAATTCCGATGCTATATCTGTGTTTCATCGTCAATAAGAAGGTCAGAGGGATACAGTATACCTGAAGTCAAGCATCGGAATCTATATCTAGTGTCACAGGAACGGTTCAAAACATAGACAGTAAGAAGAGTCAGTTTTCATGCACTTAAGTCGGCATTGTGCCTTTAGCATTTAATTCCGATGGAAATTCTGTGCTTCGTCGTCAATAAGAAGGTCCAAGGGATACAGTAAACCTAAAGCGAAGCATCGGAATCTCCAACTAGTGTCACAGGATTGGTTCAAAACATAGACAGTAAGAAGAGTCTGTTTTCTTGTACTTAAGTCGGCATTGTGCCTTTTGGATTGAATTCCGGTTTAATTCCTGTGTTTCATCGTCAATAAGAAGGTCAGAGGGATACAGTAAACCTGAAGTGAAGCATCGGAATCTATATCTAGTGTCACAGGAATGTTTCAAAGCATAGACAGTAAGAAGAGTCAGTTTTCTTGTACTTAAGTCGGCAGTGTGCCTTTTGTATTTAATTCCGATGCAAATTCTGTGTTCGTCGTCAATAAGAAAGTCCAAGGGATACAGTAAACCTGAAGTGAAGCATCGGAATCTATAACTAGTGTCACATGAATGGGTCAAAACATAGACAGTAAGAAGAGTCAGTTTTCTTGTACTTAAGTTGGCATTGTCCATTTTGTATTTAATTCCGATGCTATATCTGTGTTTCATCGTCAATTTGAAAGTCAGAGGGAGCCAGTATACGTGAAGTAAAGCATCGGAATCTACATCTAGTGTCACAGGAACGGTTCAAAACATAGACAGTAAGAAAAGTCAGTTTTCATGCACTTAAGTCGGCATTGTGCCTTTAGCATTTAATTTCGATGCAAATTCTGTGCTTCGTCGTCAATAAGAAGGTCCAAGGGATACAGTAAACCTAAAGTGAAGCATCGGAATCTACAACTAGTGTCACAGGAATGGTTCAAAACATAGACAGTAAGAAGAGTCAGTTTTCTTGTACTTAAGTCGGCATTGTGCTTTTTGGATTGAATTCCGATGCAATTCCTGTGTTTCATCGTCAATAAGAAGGTCGGAGGGATACAGTAAACCTGAAGTGATGCATCGGAATCTATAACTAGTGTCACATGAATGGTTCAAAACATAGACAGTAAGAAGAGTCACTTTTCTTGTATTTAAGTCTGCATTGTCCCTTCTGTATTTAATTCCGATGCTATATCTGTGTTTCATCGTCAATATGAAGGTCAGAGGGATACAGCATACCTGAAGTGAAGCATCGGAATCTATATCTAGTGTCACAGGAACGGTTCAAAACATAGACAGTAAGAAGAGTCAGTTTTCTTGTACTTAAGTCGGCATTGTGCCTTTAGCATTTAATTCCGATGCAAATTCTGTGTTTCGTCGTCAATAAGAAGGTCCAAGGGATACAGTAAACCTAAAGTGAAGCATCGGAATCTATAACAAGTGTCACAGGAATGGTTCAAAACATAGACAGTAAGAAGAGTCAGTTTTCTTGTACTTAAGTCGGCATTGTGCCTTTTCTATCTAATTCCGATGCAATTTCTGTGTGTCATCGTCAATAAGAAGGTCAGAGGGATACAGTAAACCTGAAGTGAAGCATCGGAATCTATAACTAGTGTCACAGGAATGGTTCAAAACATAGACAGTAAGAAGAGTCTGTTTTCTTGTACTTAAGTCGGCATTGTGCCTTTTGGATTGAATTCCGATGTAATTCCTGTGTTTCATCGTCAATAAGAAGGTCAGAGGGATACAGTAAACCTGAAGTGAAGCATCGGAATCTATATCTAGTGTCACAGGAATGTTTCAAACATAGACACTAAGAAGAGTCAGTTTTCTTGTACTTAAGTCGGCATTGTGCCTTTTGTTTTTAATTCCGATGCAAATTCTGTGTTTCGTCGTCAATAAGAAGGTCCAAGGGATACAGTAAACCTGAAGTGAAGCATCGGAATCGATAACTAGTGTCACATGAATGGGTCAAAACATAGATAGTAAGAAGAGTCAGTTTTCTTGTTCTTAAGTTGGCATTGTCCCTTTTGTATTTAATTCCGATGCTATTTCTGTGTTTCATCGTCAACATGCAGGTCAGAGGGATACAGTATACCTGAAGTGAAGTATCGGAATCTATATCTAGCTTCACAGGAACGGTTCAAACATAGACAGTAAGAAGAGTCAGTTTTCTTGTACTTAAATCGGCATTGTGCCTTTTGGATTGAATTCCGATGCAGTTCCTGTGTTTCATTGTCAGTAAGAAGGTCAGAGGGATTAAGTAAACCTGAAGTAAAGAATCGGAATCTATATCTAGTGTCACAGGAATGGTTCAAAACATAGACAGTAAGAAAAGTCTGTTTTCTTGTACTTAAGTCGGCTTTGTGCCTTTTGTATTTAATTCCGACGCAAATTCTGTGTTTCGTCGTCAATAAGAAGGTCCAAGGGATACAGTAAACCTGAAGTGAAGCATCGGAATCTATAACTAGTGTCACATGGATGGTTCAAAACATAGACAGTAAGAAGAGTCAGTTTTCTTGTACTTAAGTTGGCATTGTCCCTTTTGTATTTAATTCCGATGCTATTTCTGTAATTCATCGTCAATATGAAGGTCAGAGGGATACAGTATACCTGAAGTGAAGCATCGGAATCTATATCTAGTGTCACAGGAACGGTTCAAAACATAGACAGTAAGAAGACTCAGTTTTCTTGTACTTAAGTCGGCATTGTGCCTTTAGCATTTAATTCCGATGCAAATTCTGTGCTTCGTCGTCAATAAGAAGGTCCAAGGGATACAGTAAACCTAAAGTGAAGCATCGGAATCTATAACTAGTGTCCAGGAATGGTTCAAAACATAGACAGTAAGAAGAGTCAGTTTTCTTGTACTTAAGTCGGCATTGTGCCTTTTCTATCTAATTCCGATGCAATTTCTGTGTGTCATCGTCAATAACAAGGTCAGAGGGATACAGTAAACCTGAAGTGAAGCATCGGAATCTATATCTAGTGTCACAGGAATGTTTCAAAACATAAACAATAAGAAGAGTCAGTTTTTTTGAACTTAAGTCGACATTGTGCCTTTTGGATTGATTTCCGATGCAATTTCTGTGTTTCGTCGTCAATTAGAAGGTCCATGGGATACAGTACACCTGAAATGAAGCATCGGAATTCAAAACCGGTCTCACAGGAAAGGTTCAAACATTGACAGTATGAAGAGCCAGCCTTCTTGTACTTGAGTCGGCAATTTGCCTCTTGTATTTAATTCCGATGCAATTTCTGTGTTTCATCGTCAATAAGAAGGTCAGAGTGTTACGGTAAACCTGAAGTGAAGCATCGGAATCAATAACTAGTGTCAAAGGAATGGTTTAAAACATAGAGAGTAAGAAGAGTCAGTTTTCTTGTATTTAAGTCGGCATTGTGCATTTTGTATTTAATTCCGATACAATTTCTGTGTTTCATCGTCAATACGAATGTCGGAGGGCTACAGTAAACCTGAAGTGAAACATCCGAATCTATAACTAGTGTCACAGGAATGGTTCAAACATAGCCAGTAAGAAGAGTCAGTTTTCTTGTACTTATGTCGGCATTGTTCCATTTGTATTTAATTCCGATGCAATTTCTGTGTTTCATCGTCAATGAGAAGGTCAGAGGGATACAGTAAACCTGAAGTGAAGCATCGGAATCTATAACCAGTGTCACAGGAATGGTTGAAAACATAGACAGTAAGAAGAGTCAGTTTTCTTGTACTTAAGTCGGCATTGTGCCTTTTGTATTTAATTCCGTTGCAATTTCTGTGTTTCATCGTCAATAAGAAGGTCAGAGGGATACAGTAAACCTGAATTGAAGCATCGGAATCTGTAACTACTGTTACAGGAATGGTTCCAAACATAGACAGTAAGAAGAGTCAGTTTTTTTGTACTTAACTCGGCCTTTCGCCTTTTGTATTTAATTCCGTTGCAATTTCTGTGTTTTATCGTCAATAAGAAGGTCAGACGGTCACGGTAAACCTGAAGTGAAGCATCGGAATCTATAACTAGTGTCAAAGGATTGGTTCAAACATAGAGAAAAAGAAGGGTCACTTTTCTTGTACTTAAGTCGGCATTGTGCCTTTTGTATTTAATTCCGATGCAAATTCTGTGTATCGTCGTCAATAAGAAGGTCCAAGGGATACAGTAAACCTGAAGTGAAGCATCGGAGTCTATAACTAGTGTTACAGGAATGGTTCAAAACATAGGCAGAAAGAAGTGTCAGATTTCTTGTACATAAGTCGGCATTGTGCCTTTTGTATTTAATTCCGATGCAATTTCTGTGTTTCATCGTCAATAAGAAGGTCAGAGGGATACAGTAAACCTGAAGTGAAGCTTCGGAATCTATAACTAGTGTCACATGAATGGTTCAAAACATAGACAGTAAGAAGAGTCAGTTATCTTGTACTTAAGTCGTCATTGTGCCTTTTGTATTTAATTCCGATGCAAATTCTGTGTTTTGTCGTCAATAAGTAGGTCATAGGGTACAGTAAACCTGAAGTGAAGCATCGGAATCTATAACTAGTGTCACAGGAATGGTTCAAAACATAGAGAGTAAGAAGAGTCAGTTTTCTTGTACTGAAGTCGGCATTGTGCCTTTTGTATTTAATTGCGATGCAATTTCTGTGTTTCATCGTCAATAAGAAGGTCAGAGGGACACAGTAAAGCTGAAGTGAACCATCGGAAACTATAACTGGTGTCACAGGAATGGTTCAAATCTTAGACAGTAGGAAGAGTCAGTTTTCTTTTACTTAAGTCGGCATTGTGGCTTTTGTATTTAATTCGGATGCAATTTCTGTGTTTCATCGTCAATAAGAAGGTCAGAGGGATACAGTAAACCTGAAGTGAAGCATCGGAATCTGTAACTAGTGTTACAGGAATGGTTCCGAACATAGACAGTAAGAAAAGTCAGTTTTCTTGTACTCAACTCGGCATTTCGCCAATTGTACTTAATTCCGTTGAAATTTCTGTGTTTCATCGTCAATAAGGAGGTCCAAGGGATACAGTAAACCTGAAGTGAAGCATCGGAATCTATAACTAGTGTCACATGAATGGTTCAAAACATAGACAGTAAGAAGGGTCAGTTTTCTTGTACTTAAGTTGGCATTGTCCCTTTTGTATTTAATTCCGATGCAATTTTTGTGTTTCCTCGTCAATAAGAAGGTCAGAGGGTACAGTAAACCTGAAGTGAAGCATCGGAATCTATATCTAGTGTCACAGGAATGGTTCAAAACAGAGAATGTAAGAAGAGTCAGTTTCCTTGTACGTAAGTCGGCATTGTGCCTTTTGTATTTAATTCCGATGCAATTTCTGCGTTCGTCGTCAATAAGAAGGTCCATGGGATACAGTAAACCTGAAATGAAGCATCGGAATCCAAAACCGGTCTCACAGAAAAGGTTCAAAACATAGACTGTAAGAAGAGCCAGCCTTCTTGTACTTGAGTCGGCATTGTGCCACTTGTATTTAATTCCGATGCAATTTCTGTGTTTCATCGTCAATAAGAAGGTCAGAGGGTTACAGTAAACCTGAAGTGGAGCATCCGAATCCATAATCAGTGTCACAGGAAGTGTTCAAAGCATAGTCAGTAAGAATAGTCAGTTTTCTTGTACTTAAGTCGGCATTGTGCCTTTTGTATTTAATTCCGATGCAATTTCTGTGTTTCATCGTCAATAAGACGGTCAGAGAGATACAGTAAACCTGAAGTCGAACATCCGAATCTATAACTAGTGTCACAGGAATGGTTCAAAACATAGACTGTAAGAAGAGCCAGTCTTCTTGTTCTTGAGTCGGCATTGTGCCTTTTGTATTTAATTCCGATGCAATTTCTGTGTTTCATCGACAATAAGGAGGTCAGATAGATACAGTAAACCTGAAGTGAAGCATCGGAATCTATAAGTAGTGTCACAGGAATGGTTCAAAACATAGACAGTAAGAAGAGCCAGTCTTCTTGTACTTGAGTCGCTATTGTGCCTTTTGTATTTAATTCCGTTGCAATTTCTGTGTTTCATCGTCAATAAGAAGGTCAGAGGGATACAGTAAACCTGAATTGAAGCATCGGAATCTGTAACTACTGTTACAGGAATGGTTCCAAACATAGACAGTAAGAAGAGTCAGTTTTTTTGTACTTAACTCGGCATTTCGCCTTTTGTATTTAATTCCGTTGCAATTTCTGTGTTTCATCGTCAATAAGAAGGTCAGAGGGTCACGGTAAACCTGAAGTGAAGCATCGGAATCTATAACTAGTGTCAAAGGATTGGTTCAAACATAGAGAAAAAGAAGGGTCACTTTTCTTGTACTTAAGTCGGCATTGTGCCTTTTGTATTTAATTCCGATGCAAATTCTGTGTATCGTCGTCAATAAGAAGGTCCAAGGGATACAGTAAACCTGAAGTGAAGCATCGGAGTCTATAACTAGTGTTACAGGAATGGTTCAAAACATAGGCAGAAAGAAGTGTCAGATTTCTTGTACATAAGTCGGCATTGTGCCTTTTGTATTTAATTCCGATGCAATTTCTGTGTTTCATCGTCAATAAGAAGGTCAGAGGGATACAGTAAACCTGAAGTGAAGCTTCGGAATCTATAACTAGTGTCACATGAATGGTTCAAAACATAGACAGTAAGAAGAGTCAGTTATCTTGTACTTAAGTCGTCATTGTGCCTTTTGTATTTAATTCCGATGCAAATTCTGTGTTTTGTCGTCAATAAGTAGGTCATAGGGTACAGTAAACCTGAAGTGAAGCATCGGAATCTATAACTAGTGTCACAGGAATGGTTCAAAACATAGAGAGTAAGAAGAGTCAGTTTTCTTGTACTGAAGTCGGCATTGTGCCTTTTGTATTTAATTGCGATGCAATTTCTGTGTTTCATCGTCAATAAGAAGGTCAGAGGGACACAGTAAAGCTGAAGTGAACCATCGGAAACTATAACTGGTGTCACAGGAATGGTTCAAATCTTAGACAGTAGGAAGAGTCAGTTTTCTTTTACTTAAGTCGGCATTGTGGCTTTTGTATTTAATTCGGATGCAATTTCTGTGTTTCATCGTCAATAAGAAGGTCAGAGGGATACAGTAAACCTGAAGTGAAGCATCGGAATCTGTAACTAGTGTTACAGGAATGGTTCCGAACATAGACAGTAAGAAAAGTCAGTTTTCTTGTACTCAACTCGGCATTTCGCCAATTGTACTTAATTCCGTTGAAATTTCTGTGTTTCATCGTCAATAAGGAGGTCCAAGGGATACAGTAAACCTGAAGTGAAGCATCGGAATCTATAACTAGTGTCACATGAATGGTTCAAAACACAGACAGTAAGAAGGGTCAGTTTTCTTGTACTTAAGTTGGCATTGTCCCTTTTGTATTTAATTCCGATGCAATTTTTGTGTTTCCTCGTCAATAAGAAGGTCAGAGGGTACAGTAAACCTGAAGTGAAGCATCGGAATCTATATCTAGTGTCACAGGAATGGTTCAAAACAGAGAATGTAAGAAGAGTCAGTTTCCTTGTACGTAAGTCGGCATTGTGCCTTTTGTATTTAATTCCGATGCAATTTCTGCGTTCGTCGTCAATAAGAAGGTCCATGGGATACAGTAAACCTGAAATGAAGCATCGGAATCCAAAACCGGTCTCACAGGAAAGGTTCAAAACATAGACTGTAAGAAGAGCCAGCCTTCTTGTACTTGAGTCGGCATTGTGCCACTTGTATTTAATTCCGATGCAATTTCTGTGTTTCATCGTCAATAAGAAGGTCAGAGGGTTACAGTAAACCTGAAGTGGAGCATCCGAATCCATAATCAGTGTCACAGGAAGTGTTCAAAGCATAGTCAGTAAGAATAGTCAGTTTTCTTGTACTTAAGTCGGCATTGTGCCTTTTGTATTTAATTCCGATGCAATTTCTGTGTTTCATCGTCAATAAGACGGTCAGAGAGATACAGTAAACCTGAAGTCGAACATCCGAATCTATAACTAGTGTCACAGGAATGGTTCAAAACATAGACTGTAAGAAGAGCCAGTCTTCTTGTTCTTGAGTCGGCATTGTGCCTTTTGTATTTAATTCCGATGCAATTTCTGTGTTTCATCGACAATAAGGAGGTCAGATAGATACAGTAAACCTGAAGTGAAGCATCGGAATCTATAAGTAGTGTCACAGGAATGGTTCAAAACATAGACAGTAAGAAGAGCCAGTCTTCTTGTACTTGAGTCGCTATTGTGCCTTTTGTATTTAATTCCGATGCTATTTCTGTGTTTCATCGTCAACAAGAAGGTCAGAGGGATACAGTAAAGCTGAAGGGAAGCATCGGAATCCATAACTAGTGTCACAGGAATGGTTCAAACATAGAGAGTAAGATGAGACTGTCTTCTTATACTTAAGTCGGGATTGAGCCTTTTGTATTTAATTCCGATGCAATTTCTGTGTTTCATCGTCAATATAAGGTCAGAGGGATACAGTAAACCTCAAGTGAAGCTTCGGAATCTATAACTAGTGTCACAGGAATGGTTCAAAACATAGACAGTAAGAAGAGACTGTTTTCCTGTACATAAGTCGGCATTGTGCTTTTTGTATTTAATTCCGATGCAATTTCTGTGCTTCATCGTCGATAAGAAGGTCAGAGGGATACAGTATACCTGAAGTGAAGCATCGGAATCTATTACTAGTGTCAGAGGAATGGTTCAAAACATAGACAGTAAGAAGTGTCAGATTTCTCGTACTTAAGTCAGCATTGTGCCTGTTGTATTTAATTCCGACGCAATTTCTGTGTTTCGTCGTCAATAAGAAGGTCCATGGGATACAGTAAACCTGAAGTGAAGCATCGGAATCTAAAACCGGTCTCACAGGAAAGGTTCAAAACATAGACAGTATGAAGAGCCAGCCTTCTTGTAGTTGCGTCGGCATTGTGCCTTTTCTATTTAATTCCGATGCAATTTCTGTGTGTCATCTTCAATAAGAAGGTCAGAGGGATACAGTAAACCTGAAGTGAAGCATCGGAATCTATATCTAGTGACACAGGAATGGTTCAAAACATAGACATTAAGGAGAGTCAGTTTTCTTGTACGTAAGTCGACATTGTGCCTTTTGGATTGAATTCCGATGCAATTTCTGTGTTTCGTCGTCAATAAGAAGGTCCATGGGATACAGTAAACCTGAAATGAAGCATCGGAATTCAAAACCGGTCTCACAGGAAAGGTTCAAACATAGAGAGTATGAAGAGCCAGCCTTCTTGTACTTGAGTCGGCATTGTGCCTCTTGTATTTAATTCCGATGCAATTTCTGTGTTTCATCGTCAATAAGAAGGTCAGAGGGTTACGGTAAACCTGAAGTGAAGCATCGGAAACAATAACTAGTGTCAAAGGAATGGTTCAAAACATAGAGAGTAAGAAGGGTAAGTTTTCTTGTATTTAAGTCGGCATTGTGCATTTTGTATTTAATTCCGATACAATTTCTGTGTTTCATCGTCAATACGAATGGCAGAGGGATACAGTAAACCTGAAGTGAAGCATCCGAATCTATAACTAGTGTCACAGGATGGTTCAAAATATAGCCAGTAAGAAGAGTCAGTTTTCTTGTACTTAAGTCGGCATTGTGACATTTGTATTTAATTCCGATGCAATTTCTGTGTTTCATCGTCAATGAGAAGGTCAGAGGAATACAGTAAACCTGATGTGAAGCATCGGAATCTATAACTAGTGTCACAGGAATGGTTGAAAACATAGACAGTAAGAAGAGTCAGTTTTCTTGTACTTAAGTCGGCATTGTGCCTTTTGTATTTAATTCCGTTGCAATTTCTGTGTTTCATCGTCAATAAGAAGGTCAGAGGGATACAGTAAACCTGAAGTGAAGCATCGGAATCTATAACTAGTGTCACATGAATGGTTCAAACATAGACTGTAAGAAGCGTCAGTTATCTTGTACTTAAGTCGGCATTGTGCGCTTTGTTTTTAATTCCGATGCAATTTCTGTGTATCATCGTCAATAAGAAGGTCAGAGGGATACAGTAAACCTGAAGTGAAGCATCGGAATCTGTAACAACTGTTACAGGAATGGTTCCAAACATAGACAGTAAGAAGAGTCAGTTTTTTTGTACTTAACTCGGCATTTCGCCTTTTGTATTTAATTCCGTTGCTATTTCTGTGTTTCATCGTCAATAAGAAGGTCAGAGTGATACAGTAAACATCAGGTGAAGCATCGGAATCTATTACTAGTGTCACAGGAATGGTTCAAAACATAGACAGTAAGAAGAGTCAGTTATCTTGTACTTAAGTCGTCATTGTGCCTTTTGTATTTAATTCCGATGCAAATTCTGTGTTTTGTCGTCAATATAAGGTCAGAGGGATACAGTAAACCTCAAGTGAAGCTTCGGAATCTATAACTAGTGTCAGAGGAATGGTTCAAAACATAGACAGTAAGAAGTGTCAGATTTCTCGTACTTAAGTCAGCATTGTGCCTGTTGTATTTAATTCCGACGCAATTTCTGTGTTTCGTCGTCAATAAGAAGGTCCATGGGATACAGTAAACCTGAAGTGAAGCATCGGAATCTAAAACCGGTCTCACAGGAAAGGGTCAAAACATAGACAGTATGAAGAGCCAGCCTTCTTGTAGTTGCGTCGGCATTATGCCTTTTCTATTTAATTCCGATGCAATTTCTGTGTGTCATCGTCAATATGAAGGTCTGAGGGATACAGT
Source organism: Schistocerca serialis cubense (assembly GCF_023864345.2). Lineage (NCBI taxonomy): Eukaryota > Metazoa > Arthropoda > Insecta > Orthoptera > Acrididae > Schistocerca > Schistocerca serialis. The sequence goes on from NW_026047617.1 coordinate 18,831,451, forward strand.
AAACCTGAAGTGTAGCATCGGAATCTATATCTAGTGACACAGGAATGGTTCAAAACATAGACAGTAAGAAGAGTCAGTTTTCTTGTACTTAAGTCGACATTGTGCCTTTTGAATTGAATTCCGATGCAATTTCTGTGTTACGTCGTCAATAAGAAGGTCCATGGGATACAGTAAACCTGAAATGAAGCATCGGAATTCAAAACCGGTCTCACAGGAAAGGTTCAAACATAGACAGTATGAAGAGCCAGCCTTCTTGTACTTGAGTCGGCATTGTGCATCTTGTATTTAATTCCGATGCAATTTCTGTGTTCCATCGTCAATAAGAAGGTCAGAGGGTTACGGTATACCTGAAGTGAAGCATCGGAATCAATAACTAGTGTCAAAGGAATGGTTCAAAACATAGAGAGTAAGAAGAGTCAGTTTTCTTGTATTTAAGTCGGCATTGTGCATTTTGTATTTAATTCCGATACAATTTCTGTGTTTCATCGTCAGTACGAATGTCAGAGGGATACAGTAAACCTGAAGTGAAGCATCCGAATCTATAACTAGTGTCAGAGGAATGGTTCAAAACATAGACAGTAAGAAGTGTCAGATTTCTCGTACTTAAGTCAGCATTGTGCCTGTTGTATTTAATTCCGACGCAATTTCTGTGTTTCGTCGTCAATAAGAAGGTCCATGGGATACAGTAAACCTGAAGTGAAGCATCGGAATCTAAAACCGGTCTCACAGGAAAGGGTCAAAACATAGACAGTATGAAGAGCCAGCCTTCTTGTAGTTGCGTCGGCATTATGCCTTTTCTATTTAATTCCGATGCAATTTCTGTGTGTCATCGTCAATATGAAGGTCTGAGGGATACAGTAAACCTGAAGTGTAGCATCGGAATCTATATCTAGTGACACAGGAATGGTTCAAAACATAGACAGTAAGAAGAGTCAGTTTTCTTGTACTTAAGTCGACATTGTGCCTTTTGAATTGAATTCCGATGCAATTTCTGTGTTACGTCGTCAATAAGAAGGTCCATGGGATACAGTAAACCTGAAATGAAGCATCGGAATTCAAAACCGGTCTCACAGGAAAGGTTCAAACATAGACAGTATGAAGAGCCAGCCTTCTTGTACTTGAGTCGGCATTGTGCATCTTGTATTTAATTCCGATGCAATTTCTGTGTTTCATCGTCAATGAGAAGGTCAGAGGGATACAGTAAACCTGAAGTGAAGCATCGGAATCTATAACTAGTGTCACAGGAATGGTTGAACACATAAACAGTAAGAAGAGTCAGTTTTCTTGTACTTAAGTCGGCATTGTGCCTTTTGTATTTAATTCCGTTGCAATTTCTGTGTTTCATCGTCAATAAGAAGGTCAGAGGGATACAGTAAACCTGAAGTGAAGCATCGGAATCTATAACTAGTGTCACATGAATGGTTCAAAACATAGACAGTAAGAAGAGTCAATTTTCTTGTACTTAAGTCGGCATTGTGCCTTTTGTATTTAATTCCGTTGCAATTTCTGTGTTTCATCGACAATAAGAAGGTCAGAGGGATACAGTAAACCTGAAGTGAAGCATCGGAATCTATAACTAGTATCACATGAATGGTTCAAAACATAGACAGTATGAAGCGTCAGTTATCTTGAACTTAAGTCGGAATTGTGCCTTTTGTATTAAATTCCGATACAATTTCTGTGTTTCATCATCAATAAGAAGCTCAGAGGGATACAGTAAACCTGAAGTGAAGCATCGGAATCTATAACTAGTGTCAAAGGATTGGTTCAAACATAGACAAAAAGAAGAGTCACTTTTCTTGTACTTAAGTCGGCATTGTGCCTTTTGTATTTAATTCCGATGCAAATTCTGTGTTTCGTCGTCAATAAGAAGGTCCAAGGGATACAGTAAACCTGAAGTGAAGCATCGGAGTCTATAAATAGTGTTACAGGATTGGTTGAATACATAGGCAGAAAGAAGTGTCAGATTTCTTGTACTTAAGTCGGCATTGTGCCTTTTGTATTTAATTCCGATGCAATTTCTGTGTTTCATCGTCAATAAGAAGGTCAGAGGGATACAGTAAACCTGAAGTGAAGCTTCGGAATCTATAACTAGTGTCACATGAATGGTTCAAAACATAGACACTAAGAAGAGTCAGTTATCTTGTACTTAAGTCGTCATTGTGCCTTTTGTATTTATTTCCGATGCAAATTCTGTGTTTTGTCGTCAATAAGTAGGTCATAGGGTGCAGTAAAGCTGAAGTGAAGCATCGGAATCTATAACTAGTGTCACAGGAATGGTTCAAAACATAGAGAGTAAGAAGAGTCAGTTTTCTTGTACTTAAGTCGGCATTGTGCCTTTTGTATTTAATTCCGATGCAATTTCTGCGTTTCATCGTCAATAAGAAGGTCAGAGGGATACAGTAAACCTGAAGTGAAGCTTCGGAATCCATAACTAGTGTCACATGAATGGTTCAAAACATAGACAGTAAGAAGAGTCAGTTATCTTGTACTTAAGTCGTCATTGTGCCTTTTGGATTTAACTCCGATGCAATTTCTGTGTTTCATCGTCAATAAGAAGGTCAGAGGGATACAGTAAACCTGAAGTGAAGCATCGGAATCTATAACTAGTGTCACAGGAAAGGTTCAAAACGTAGACAGTAAGAAGAGTCAGTTTTCTTGTACTTAAGTCGGCATTGTGCCTTTTGTATTTAATTCCGATGCAATTTCTGTGTTTCATCGTCAATAAGAAGGTCAGAGGGATACAGTAAACCTGAAGTGAAGCATCGGAAACTATAACTAGTGTCACAGGAATGGTTCAAATCTTAGACAGTAGGAAGAGTCAGTTTTCTTTTACTTAAGTCGGCGTTGTGCCTTTTGCATTTAATTAGGATGCAATTTCTGTGTTTCATCGTCAATAAGAAGGTCTGAGGGATACAGTAAACCTGAAGTGAAGCATCGGAATCTGTAACTAGTGTTACAGGAATGGTTCCGACATAGACAGTAAGAAAAGTCAGTTTTCTTGTACTCAACTCGGCATTTCGCCAATTGTACTTAATTCCGTTGAAATTTCTGTGTTTCATCGTCAATAAGGAGGTCCAAGGGATAAAGTAAACCTGAAGTGAAGCATCGGAATCTATAACTAGTTTCACATGAATGGTTCCAAACATAGACAGTAAGAAGGGTCAGTTTGCTTGTACTTAAGTTGGCATTGTCCCTTTTGTATTTGATTCCGATGCAATTTCTGTGTTTCCTCGTCAATAAGAAGGTCAGAGGGTACAGTAAACCTTAAGTGAAGCATCGGAATCTATAAGTAGTGTCACAGGAATGGTTCAAAACATAGACAGTAAGAAGAGCCAGTCTTCTTGTACTTGAGTCGGCATTGTGCCTTTTGTATTTAATTGCGATGCAATTTCTGTGTTTCATCAACAATAAGGAGGTCAGATGGATACAGTAAACCTGAAGTGAAGCATCGGAATCTATAAGTAGTGTCACAGGAATGGTTCAAAACATGGACAGTAAGAAGAGCCAGTCTTCTTGTACTTGAGTCGCAATTGTGCCTTTTGTATTTAATTCCGATGCTATTTCTGTGTTTCATCGACAACAAGAAGTTCAGAGGGATACAGTAAAGCTGAAGTGACGCATCGGAATCCATAACTAGTGTCACAGGAATGGTTCAAAACATAGAGAGAAAGATGAGACAGTCTTCTTACACTTAAGTCGGCATTGGGCCTTTTGTATTTAATTCCGATGCAATTTCTGTGTTTCATCGTCAATATAAGGTCAGAGGGATACAGTAAACCTCAAGTGAAGCTTCGGAATCTATAACTAGTGTCACAGGAATGGTTCAAAACATAGACAGTAAGAAGAGACTGTTTTCCTGTACATAAGTTGGCATTGTGCTTTTTGTATTTAATTCCGATGCAATTTCTGTGTGTCATCGTCAATAAGAAGGTCAGAGGGATACAGTAAACCTGAAGTGAAGCATCGGAATCTATATCTAGTGACACAGGTGTGGTTCAAAACATAGACAGTAAGAAGAGTCAGTTTTCTTGTACTTAAGTTGGCATTGTCCCTTTTGTATTTAATTCCGATGCTATTTCCGTGTTTCATCGTCAATATGAAGGTCAGAGGGATACAGTAGACCTGAAGTGAAGCATCTGAGACTATATCTAGTGTCACAGGAACGGTTCAAAACATAGACAGTAAGAAGAGTCAGTTTTCTTGTACTTAAGTCGGCATTGTGCCATTAGCATTTAATTCCGATGCCAATTCTGTGATTCGTCGTCAATAGGAAGGCCCAAGGGATACAGTAAACCTAAAGTGAAGCAACGGAATCTATAACTAGTGTCACATGAATGGTTCAAAACATAGACAGTAAGAAGAGTCAGTTTTCTTGTCCTTAAGTTGGCATTGTCCCTTTTGTATTTAATTCCGATGCAATTTCTGTGTTTCATCGTCAATATGAAGGTCAGAGGGTTACAGTAAACCTTAAGTGAAGCATGGAATCTATAACTAGTGTCACAGGAATGGTTCAAAACATAGACAGTAAGAAGAGTCAGTTTTCTTGTACATAAGTCGGCATTGTGCCTTTTGTATTTAATTCCGATGCAATTTCTGTGTTTCATCGTCAATAAGAAGATCAGAGGGATACAGTAAACCTGAAGTGAAGCTTCGGAATCTGTAACTAGTGTCATATGAATGGTTCAAAACATAGACAGTAAGAAGAGTCAGTTATCTTGTACTTAAGTCGTCATTGTGCCTTTTGTATTTAACTCCGATGCAATTTCTTTGTTTCATCGTCAATAAGAAGGTCAGAGGGATACAGTAAACCTGAAGTGAAGCATCGGATTCTATAACTAGTGTCACAGGAAAGGTTCAAAACGTAGACAGTAAGAAGAGTCAGTCTTCTTGTACTTAAGTCGGCATTGTGCCTTTTGTATTTAATTCCGATGCAATTTCTGTGTTTCATCGTCAATAAGAAGGTCAGAGGGATACAGTAAACCTGAAGTGAAGCATCGGAAACTATAACTAGTGTCACAGGAATGGTTCAAATCTTAGACAGTATGAAGAGTCAGTTTTCTTTTCCTTAAGTCGGCATTGTGCCTTTTGTATTTAATTCGGATGCAATTTCTGTGTTTCAACGTCAATAAGAAGGTCAGAGGGATACAGTAAACCTGAAGTGAAGCATCGGAATCTGTAACTAGAGTTACAGGAATGGTTCCGAACATAGACAGTAAGAAAAGTCAGTTTTCTTGTACTCAACTCGGCATTTCGCCAATTGTACTTAATTCCGTTGAAATTTCTGTGTTTCATCGTCAATAAGGAGGTCCAAGGGATACAGTAAACCTGAAGTGAGGCATCGGAATCTATAACTAGTGTCACATAAATGGTTCAAAACATAGACAGTAAGAAGGGTCAGTTTTCTTGTACTTATGTTGGCATTGTCCCTTTTGTATTTAATTCCGATGCAATTTCTGTGCTTCCTCGTCAATAAGAAGGTCAGAGGGTACAGTAAACCTGAAGTGAAGCATCGGAGACTATATCTAGTGTCACAGGAATGGTTCAAAACAGAGACTGTAAGAAGAGTCAGTTTTCTTGTACTTAAGTCGGCATTGTGCCTTTTGTATTTAATTCCGATGCAATTTCTGTGTTTCGTCGTCAATAAGAAGGTCCATGGGATACAGTAAACCTGAAATGAAGCATCGGAATCCAAAACCGGTCTCACAGGAAAGGTTCAAAACATAGACTGTATGAAGAGCCAGCCTTCTTGTACTTGAGTCGGCATTGTGCCACTTGTATTTAATTCCGATGCAATTTCTGTGTTTCATCGTCAATAAGAAGGTCAGAGGGTTACAGTAAACCTGAAGTCGAGCATCCGAATCCATAACTAGTGTCACAGGAATGGTTCAAAGCATAGACAGTAAGAAGAGCCAGTCTTCTTGTACTTGAGTCGGCATTGTGCCTTTTGTATTTAATTCCGATGCAATTTCTGTGTTTCATCAACAATAAGGAGGTCAGATGGATACAGTAAACCTGAAGTGAAGCATCGGAATCTATAAGTAGTGTCACAGGAATGGTTCAAAACATAGACAGTAAGAAGAGCCAGTCTTCTTGTACTTGAGTCGCAATTGTGCCTTTTGTATTTAGTTCCGATGCTATTTCTGTGTTTCATCGTCAACAAGAAGGTCAGAGGGATACAGTAAAGCTGAAGTGAAGTATCGGAATCCATAACTAGTGTCACAGGAATGGTTCAAAACATAGAGAGTAAGATGAGACAGTCTTCTTATACTTAAGTCGGCATTGAGCCTTTTGTATTTAATTCCGATGCAATTTCTGTGTTTCATCTTCAATATAAGGTCAGAGGGATACAGTAAACCTCAAGTGAAGCTTCGGAATCTATAACTAGTGTCACAGGAATGGTTCAAAACATAGACAGTAAGAAGAGACTGTTTTCCTGTACATAAGTCGGCATTGTGCTTTTTGTATTTCATTCCGATGCAATTTCTGTGCTTCATCGTCGATAAGAAGGTCAGAGGGATACAGTATACCTGAAGTGAAGCATCGGAATCTATAACTAGTGTCAGAGGAATGGTTCAAAACATAGACAGTAAGAAGTGTCAGATTTCTCGTACTTAAGTCACCATTGTGCCTGTTGTATTTAATTCCGACGCAATTTCTGTGTTTCGTCGTCAATAAGAAGGTCCTTGGGATACAGTAAACCTGAAGTCAAGCATCGGAACCTAAAACCGGTCTCACAGGAAAGGTTCAAAACATAGACAGTGTGAAGAGCCAGCCTTCTTGTAGTTGCGTCGGCATTGTGCCTTTTCTATTTAATTCCGATGCAATTTCTGTGTGTCATCGTCAATAAGAAGGTCAGAGGGATACAGTAAACCTGAAGTGAGCATCGGAATCTATATCTAGTGACACAGGAGTGGTTCAAAACATAGACAGTAAGAAGAGTCAGTTTTCTTGTACTTAAGTTGGCATTGTCCCTTTTGTATTTAATCCCGATGCTATTTCTGTGTTTCATCGTCAATATGAAGGTCAGAGGGATACAGTAGACCTGAAGTGAAGCATCTGAAACTATATGTAGTGTCACAGGAACGGTTCAAAACATAGACAGTAAGAAGAGTCAGTTTTCTTGTACTTAACTCGGCATTGTGCCTTTAGCATTTAATTCCGATGCCAATTCTGTGATTCGTCGTCAATAAGAAGGTCCAAGGGATACAGTAAACCTAAAGTGAAGCATCGGAATCTATAACTAGTGTCACATGAATGGTTCAAATCATAGACAGTAAGAAGAGTCAGTTTTCTTGCACTTAAGTTGGCATTGTCCCTTTTGTATTTAATTCCGATGCAATTTCTGTGTTTCATCGTCAATAAGAAGGTCAGAGGGTTACAGTACACCTTAAGTGAAGCATGGAATCTATAACTAGTGTCACAGGAATGGTTCAAAACATAGACAGTAAGAAGAGTCAGTTTTCTTGTACATAAGTCGGCATTGTGCCTTTTGTATTTAATTCCGATGCAATTTCTGTGTTTCATCGTCAATAAGAAGATCAGAGGGATACAGTAAAACTGAAGTGAAGCTTCGGAATCTGTAACTAGTGTCACATGAATGGTTCAAAACTTAGACAGTAAGAAGAGTCAGTTATCTTGTACCTAAGTCGTCATTGTGCCTTTTGTATTTAACTCCGATGCAATTTCTGTGTTTCATCGTCAATAAGAAAGTCAGAGAGATACAGTAAACCTGAAGTGAAGCATCGGAATCTATAACTAGTGTCACAGGAATGGTTCTGAACATAGACAGTAAGAAGAGTCAGTTTTCTTGTACTTAAGTCGGCATTGTGCCTTTTGTTTTTAATTCCGATTCAATTTCTGTGTTTCATCGACAATACGAACGTCAGAGGAATACAGTAAACCTGAAGTTAAGCATCGGAGTCTATAACTAGAGTCACAGGAAATGTTCAAAGCATAGTCAGTAAGAATAGTCAGTTTTCTTGTACTTAAGTCGGCATTGTGCCTTTTGTATTTAATTCCGATGCAATTTCTGTGTTTCATCGTCAATAAGACGGTCAGAGAGATACAGTAATCCTGAAGTCGAGCATCCGAATCCATAACTAGTGTCACAGGAGTGGTTCAAAACATAGACAGTAAGAAGAGCCAGTCTTCTTGTACTTGAGTCGGCATTGTGCCTTTTGTATTTAATTCCGATGCAATTTCTGTGTTTCATCGACAATCAGGACGACAGATGGATACAGTAAACCTGAAGTGAGGCATCGGAATCTATAAGTAGTGTCACAGGAATGGTTCAAAACATAGACAGTAAGAAGAGCCAGTCTTCTTGTACTTGAGTCGCAATTGTGCCTTTTGTATTTAATTCCGATGCTATTTCTGTTTTTCATCGTCAACAAGAAGGTCAGAGGGATACAGTAAACCTGAAGCGAAGCATCGGAATCTGTAACTAGTGTTACAGGAATGGTTCTGAACATAGACAGTAAGAAGAGTCAGTTTTCTTTTACTCAACTCGGCATTTGGCCTTTTGTACTTAATTCCGTTGAAATTTCTGTGTTTCATCGTCAATAAGGAGGTCCAAGGGATACAGTAAACCTGAAGTGAGGCATCGGAATCTATAACTAGTGTCACATGAATGGTTCAAAACATAGACAGTAAGAAGGGTCAGTTTTCTTGTACTTATGTTGGAATTGTCCCTTTTGTATTTAATTCCGATGCAATTTCTGTGCTTCCTCGTCAATAAGAAGGTCAGAGGGTACAGTAAACCTGAAGTGAAGCATCGGAATCTATATCTAGTGTCACAGGAATGGTTCAAAACAGAGACTGTAAGAAGAGTCAGTTTTCTTGTACTTAAGTCAGCATTGTGCCTTTTGTATTTAATTCCGATGCAATTTTTGTGTTTCGTCGTCAATAAGAAGGTCCATGGGATACAGTAAACCTGAAATGAAGCATCGGAATCCAAAACCGGTCTCACAGGAAAGGTTCAAAACATAGACTGTATGAAGAGCCAGCCTTCTTGTACTTGAGTCGGCATTGTGCCACTTGTATTTAATTCCGATGCAATTTCTGTGTTTCATCGTCAATAAGAAGGTCAGAGGTTTACAGTAAACCTGAAGTCGAGCATTTGAATCCATAACTAGTGTCACAGGAATGGTTCAAAACATAGACAGTAAGAAGAGCCAGTCTTCTTGTACTTGAGTCGGCATTGTGCCTTTTGTATTTAATTCCGATGCAATTTCTGTGTTTCATCAACAATAAGGAGGTCAGATGGATACAGTAAACCTGAAGTGAAGCATCGGAATCTATAAGTAGTGTCACAGGAATGGTTCAAAACATAGACAGTCAGAAGAGCCAGGCTTCTTGTACTTGAGTCGCAATTGTGCCTTTTGTATTTAATTCCGATGCTATTTCTGTGTTTCATCGTCAACAAGAAGGTCAGAGGGATACAGTAAAGCTGAAGTGAAGTATCGGAATCCATAACTAGTGTCACAGGAATGGTTCAAAACATAGAGAGTAAGATGAGACAGTCTTCTCATACTTAAGTCGGCATTGAGCCCTTTGTATTTAATTCCGATGCAATTTCTGTGTTTCATCTTCAATATAAGGTCAGAGGGATACAGTAAACCTCAAGTGAAGCTTCGGAATCTATAACTAGTGTCACAGGAATGGTTCAAAACATAGACAGTAAGAAGAGACTGTTTTCCTGTACATAAGTCGGCATTGTGCTTTTTGTATTTCATTCCGATGCAATTTCTGTGCTTTATCGTCGATAAGAAGGTCAGAGGGATACAGTATACCTGAAGTGAAGCATCGGAATCTATAACTAGTGTCAGAGGAATGGTTCAAAACATAGACAGTAAGAAGTGTCAGATTTCTCGTACTTAAGTCACCATTGTGCCTGTTGTATTTAATTCCGACGCAATTTCTGTGTTTCGTCGTCAATAAGAAGGTCCATGGGATACAGTAAACCTGAAGTCAAGCATCGGAACCTAAAACCGGTCTCACAGGAAAGGTTCAAAACATAGACAGTGTGAAGAGCCAGCCTTCTTGTAGTTGCGTCGGCATTGTGCCTTTTCTATTTAATTCCGATGCAATTTCTGTGTGTCATCGTCAATAAGAAGGTCAGAGGGATACAGTAAACCTGAAGTGAGCATCGGAATCTATATCTAGTGACACAGGAGTGGTTCAAAACATAGACAGTAAGAAGAATCAGTTTTCTTGTACTTAAGTTGGCATTGTCCCTTTTGTATTTAATTCCGATGCTATTTCTGTGTTTCATCGTCAATATGAAGGTCAGAGGGATACAGTAGACCTGAAGTGAAGCTTCTGAAACTATATCTAGTGTCACAGGAACGGTTCAAAACATAGACAGTAAGAAGAGTCAGTTTTCTTGTACTTAACTCGGCATTGTGCCTTTAGCATTTAATTCCGATGCCAATTCTGTGATTCGTCGTCAATAAGAAGGTCCAAGGGATACAGTAAACCTAAAGTGAAGCATCGGAATCTATAACTAGTGTCACATGAATGGTTCAAAACATAGACAGTAAGAAGAGTCAGTTTTCTTGTACTTAAGTTGGCATTGTCCCTTTTGTATTTAATTCCGATGCAATTTCTGTGTTTCATCGTCAATAAGAAGGTCAGAGGGTTACAGTACACCTTAAGTGAAGCATGGAATCTATAACTAGTGTCACAGGAATGGTTCAAAACATAGACAGTAAGAAGAGTCAGTTTTCTTGTACATAAGTCGGCATTGTGCCTTTTGTATTTAATTCCGATGCAATTTCTGTGTTTCATCGTCAATAAGAAGATCAGAGGGATACAGTAAAACTGAAGTGAAGCTTCTGAATCTGTAACTAGTGTCACATGAATGGTTCAAAACTTAGACAGTAAGAAGAGTCAGTTATCTTGTACTTAAGTCGTCATTGTGCCTTTTGTATTTAACTCCGATGCAATTTCTGTGTTTCATCGTCAATAAGAAAGTCAGAGAGATACAGTAAACCTGAAGTGAAGCATCGGAATCTATAACTAGTGTCACAGGAATGGTTCAAAACGTAGACAGTAAGAAGAGTCAGTTTTCTTGTACTGAAGTCGGCATTGTGCCTTTGTATTTAATTCCGATGCAATTTCTGTGTTTCATAGTCAATAAGAAGGTCAGAGGGATACAGTAAAGCTGAAGTGAAGCATCGGAATCAATAACTAGTGTCACAGGAATGGTTCAAATCTTAGACAGTAGGAAGAGTCAGTTTTCTTTTACTTAAGTCGGAATTGTGCCTTTTGCATTTAATTCGGAAACAATTTCTGTGTTTCATCGTCACTAAGAAGGTCAGAGGGATACAGTAAACCTGAAGCGAAGCATCGGAATCTGTAACTAGTGTTACAGGAATGGTTCTGAACATAGACAGTAAGAAGAGTCAGTTTTCTTTTACTCAACTCGGCATTTCGCCTTTTGTACTTAATTCCGTTGAAATTTCTGTGTTTCATCGTCAATAAGGAGGTCCAAGGGATACAGTAAACCTGAAGTGAGGCATCGGAATCTATAACTAGTGTCACATGAATGGTTCAAAACATAGACAGTAAGAAGGGTCAGTTTTCTTGTACTTATGTTGGAATTGTCCCTTTTGTATTTAATTCCGATGCAATTTCTGTGCTTCCTCGTCAATAAGAAGGTCAGAGGGTACAGTAAACCTGAAGTGAAGCATCGGAATCTATATCTAGTGTCACAGGAATGGTTCAAAACAGAGACTGTAAGAAGAGTCAGTTTTCTTGTATTTAAGTCGGCATTGTGCCTTTTGTATTTAATTCCGATGCAATTTTTGTGTTTCGTCGTCAATAAGAAGGTCCATGGGATACAGTAAACCTGAAATGAAGCATCGGAATCCTAACCCGGTCTCACAGGAAAGGTTCAAAACATAGACTGTATGAAGAGCCAGCCTTCTTGTACTTGAGTCGGCATTGTGCCACTTGTATTTAATTCCGATGCAATTTCTGTGTTTCATCGTCAATAAGAAGGTCAGAGGGTTACAGTAAACCTGAAGTCGAGCATCCGAATCCATAACTAGTGTCACAGGAATGGTTCAAAACATAGACAGTAAGAAGAGCCAGTCTTCTTGTACTTGAGTCGGCATTGTGCCTTTTGTATTTAATTCCGATGCAATTTCTGTGTTTCATAAGGAGGTCAGATGGATACAGTAAACCTGAAGTGAAGCATCGGAATCTATAAGTAGTGTCACAGGAATGGTTCAAAACATAGACAGTCAGAAGAGCCAGTCTTCTTGTACTTGAGTCGCAATTGTGCCTTTTGTATTTAATTCCGATGCTATTTCTGTGTTTCATCGTCAACAAGAAGGTCAGAGGGATACAGTAAAGCTGAAGTGAAGTATCGGAATCCATAACTAGTGTCACAGGAATGGTTCAAAACATAGAGAGTAAGATGAGACAGTCTTCTTATACTTAAGTCGGCATTGAGCCTTTTGTATTTAATTCCGATGCAATTTCTGTGTTTCATCTTCAATATAAGGTCAGAGGGATACAGTAAACCTCAAGTGAAGCTTCGGAATCTATAACTAGTGTCACAGGAATGGTTCAAAACATAGACAGTAAGAAGAGACTGTTTTCCTGTACATAAGTCGGCATTGTGCTTTTTGTATTTCATTCCGATGCAATTTCTGTGCTTTATCGTCGATAAGAAGGTCAGAGGGATACAGTATACCTGAAGTGAAGCATCGGAATCTATAACTAGTGTCAGAGGAATGGTTCAAAACATAGACAGTAAGAAGTGTCAGATTTCTCGTACTTAAGTCACCATTGTGCCTGTTGTATTTAATTCCGACGCAATTTCTGTGTTTCGTCGTCAATTAGAAGGTCCATGGGATACAGTAAACCTGAAGTCAAGCATCGGAACCTAAAACCGGTCTCACAGGAAAGGTTCAAAACATAGACAGTGTGAAGAGCCAGCCTTCTTGTAGTTGCGTCGGCATTGTGCCTTTTCTATTTAATTCCGATGCTATTTCTGTGTGTCATCGTCAATAAGAAGGTCAGAGGGATACAGTAAACCTGAAGTGAGCATCGGAATCTATATCTAGTGACACAGGAGTGGTTCAAAACATAGACAGTAAGAAGAGTCAGTTTTCTTGTACTTAAGTTGGCATTGTCCCTTTTGTATTTAATTCCGATGCTATTTCTGTGTTTCATCGTCAATATGAAGGTCAGAGGGATACAGTAGACCTGAAGTGAAGCATCTGAAACTATATCTAGTGTCACAGGAACGGTTCAAAACATAGACAGTAAGAAGAGTCAGTTTTCTTGTACTTAACTCGGCATTGTGCCTTTAGCATTTAATTCCGATGCCAATTCTGTGATTCGTCGTCAATAAGAAGGTCCAAGGGATACAGTAAACCTAAAGTGAAGCATCGGAATCTATAACTAGTGTCACATGAATGGTTCAAAACATAGACAGTAAGAAGAGTCAGTTTTCTTGTACTTAAGTTGGCATTGTCCCTTTTGTATTTAATTCCGATGCAATTTCTGTGTTTCATCGTCAATAAGAAGGTCAGAGGGTTACAGTACACCTTAAGTGAAGCATGGAATCTATAACTAGTGTCACAGGAATGGTTCAAAACATAGACAGTAAGAAGAGTCAGTTTTCTTGTACATAAGTTGGCATTGTGCCTTTTGTATTTAATTCCGATGCAATTTCTGTGTTTCATCGTCAATAAGAAGATCAGAGGGATACAGTAAAACTGAAGTGAAGCTTCGGAATCTGTAACTAGTGTCACATGAATGGTTCAAAACTTAGACAGTAAGAAGAGTCAGTTATCTTGTACTTAAGTCGTCATTGTGCCTTTTGTATTTAACTCCGATGCAATTTCTGTGTTTCATCGTCAATAAGAAAGTCAGAGAGATACAGTAAACCTGAAGTGAAGCATCGGAATCTATAACTAGTGTCACAGGAATGGTTCAAAACCTAGACAGTAAGAAGAGTCAGTTTTCTTGTACTGAAGTCGGCATTGTGCCTTTGTATTTAATTCCGATGCAATTTCTGTGTTTCATCGTCAATAAGAAGGTCAGAGGGATACAGTAAAGCTGAAGTGAAGCATCGGAATCAATAACTAGTGTCACAGGAATGGTTCAAATCTTAGACAGTAGGAAGAGTCAGTTTTCTTTTACTTAAGTCGGAATTGTGCCTTTTGTATTTAATTCGGAAACAATTTCTGTGTTTCATCGTCACTAAGAAGGTCAGAGGGATACAGTAAACCTGAAGCGAAGCATCGGAATCTGTAACTAGTGTTACAGGAATGGTTCTGAACATAGACAGTAAGAAGAGTCAGTTTTCTTTTACTCAACTCGGCATTTCGCCTTTTGTACATAATTCCGATGCAATTTCTGTGTTTCCTCGTCAATAAGAAGGTCAGAGGGTACAGTAAACCTGAAGTGAAGCATCGGAATCTATATCTAGTGTCACAGGAATGGTTCAAAACAGAGACTGTAAGAAGAGTCAGTTTTCTTGTACTTAAGTCAGCATTGTGCCTTTTGTATTTAATTCCCTTGCAATTTCTGTGTTTCGTCGTCAATAAGAAGGTTCATGGGATACAGTAAACCTGAAATGAAGCATCGGAATCCAAAACCGGTCTCACAGGAAAGGTTCAAAACATAGACTGTATGAAGAGCCAGCTTTCTTGTACTTGAGTCGGCATTGTGCCACTTGTGTTTAATTCCGATGCAATTTCTGTGTTTCATCGTCAATAAGAAGGTCAGAGGGTTACAGTAAACCTGAAGTCGAGCATCCGAATCCATAACTAGTGTCACAGGACTGGTTCAAAACATAGACAGTAAGAAGAGTCAGTTTTCTTGTACTTAAGTCGGCATTGTGCCTTTTGTTTTTAATTCCGATTCAATTTCTGTGTTTCATCGACAATACGAACGTCAGAGGAATACAGTAAACCTGAAGTTAAGCATCGGAGTCTATAACTAGAGTCACAGGAAATGTTCAAAGCATAGTCAGTAAGAATAGTCAGTTTTCTTGCACTTAAGTCGGCATTGTGCCTTTTGTATTTAATTCCGATGCAATTTCTGTGTTTCATCGTCAATAAGACGGTCAGAGAGATACAGTAATCCTGAAGTCGAGCATCCGAATCCATAACTAGTGTCACAGGAGTGGTTCAAAACATAGACAGTAAGAAGAGCCAGTCTTCTTGTACTTGAGTCGGCATTGTGCCTTTTTTATTTAATTCCGATGCAATTTCTGTGTTTCATCGACAATCAGGACGTCAGATGGATACAGTAAACCTGAAGTGAGGCATCGGAATCTATAAGTAGTGTCACAGGAATGGTTCAAAACATAGACAGTAAGAAGAGCCAGTCTTCTTGTACTTGTGTCGCAATTGTGCCTTTTGTATTTAATTCCGATGCTATTTCTGTGTTTCATCGTCAACAAGAAGGTCAGAGGGATACAGTAAAGCTGAAGTGAAGCATCTGAATCCATAACTAGTGTAACAGGTATGGTTCAAAACATAGAGAGTAAGATGAGACAGTCTTCTTATACTTAAGTCGGCATTGAGAATTTTGTATTTAATTCCGATGCAATTTCTGTGTTTCATCGTCAATATAAGGTCAGAGGTATACAGTAAACCTCAAGTGAAGCTTCGGAATCTATAACTAGTGTCACAGGAATGGTTCAAAACATAGACAGTAAGAAGAGACTTTTTTCCTGTACATAAGTCGGCATTGTGCCTTTTGTATTTAATTCCGATGCAATTTCTGTGTTTCATCGTCGATAAGAAGGTCAGAGGGATACAGTATACCTGAAGTGAAGCATCGGAATCTATAACTAGTGTCTGAGGAATGGTTCAAAACATAGACAGTAAGAAGTGTCAGATTTCTCGTACTTAAGTCAGCATTGTGCCTGTTGTATTTTACTCCGACGCAATTTCTGTGTTTCGTCGTCAATAAGAAGGTCCATGGGATACAGTAAACCTAAAATGAAGCATCGGAATCCAAAACCGGTCTCACAGGAAAGGTTCAAAACATAGACAGTATGAAGAGCCAGCCTTCTTGTACTTGATTCGGCATTGTGCCTCTTCTATTTAATTCCGATGCAATTCTGTGTTTCATCGTCAATAAGAAGGTCAGAGGGTTACGGTAAACCTGAAGTGAAGCATCGGAATCTGCAACTAGTGTCAAAGGAATGGTTCAAAACATAGACAGTAAGAAGAGTCAGTATTCTTGTACTTAAGTCGGCATTGTGCCTTTTGTATTTAATTCCGATACAATTTCTGTGTTTCATCGTCAATACGAACGTCAGAGGGATACAGTAAACCTGAAGTGAAGCATCCGAATCTATAACTAGTGTCACAGGAATGGTTCAAAACATAGCCAGTAAGAAGAGTCAGTTTTCTTGTACTTAAGTCGGCATTGTGCCTTTTGTATTTAATTCCGATGCAATTTCTGTGTTTCATCGTCAATAAGAAGGTCAGAGGGATACAGTAAACCTGTAGTGAAGCATCGGAATCTATAACTAGTGTCACAGGAATGGTTCAAAACATAGACAGTAAGAAGTGTCAGATTTCTTGTACTTAAGTCGGCATTGTGCCTTTTGTATTTAATTCCGACGCAATGTCTGTGTGTCGTCGCCTTTAAGAAGGTCCATGGATATGGTAAACCTGAAGTGAAGCATCGGAATCTAAAACCGGTTTCATAGGAAAGGTTCAAAACAGAGACAGTATGAAGAGCCAGCCTTCTTGTAGTCGAGTCGGCAGTGTGCCTTTTGTATTTAATTCCGATGCAATTTCTGTGTTTCATCTTCAATAAGAAGGTCAGAGGGATACAGTAATCCTGAAGTGAAGCATCGGAAGTTATAACTAGTGTCACAGGAATGGTTCAAAACAAAGTCAGTAAGAAGAGTCTGTATTCTTGTACGTAAGTCGGCATTGTGCCTTTTGTATTTAATTCCGATGCAAATTCTGTGTTTCGTCGTCAATAAGAAGATCCAAGGGATACAGTAAACCTGAAGTGAAGCATCGGAATCTAAAACTAGTGTCACATGAATGGTTCAAAACATAGACAGTAAGAAGAGTCAGTTTTCTTGTACTTAAGTTGGCGTTGTCTCTTTTGTATTTAATTCCGATGCTATTTCTGTGTTTCATCGTCAATAAGAAGGTCATAGGGATACAGTAAACCCGAAGTGAAGCATCGGAATCTATAACTAGTGTCAGAGGAATGGTTCAAAACATAGACAGTAAGAAGTGTCAGATTTCTCGTACTTAAGTCAGCATTGTGTCTGTTGCATTTAATTCCGACGCAATTTCTGTGTTTCGTCGTCAATAAGAAGGTCCATGGGATACAGTAAACCTGAAGTGAAGCATCGGAATCTGAAACCGGTCTCACAGGAAAGGTTCAAAACATAGACAGTATGAAGAGCCAGCCTTCTTGTAGTTGCGTCTGCATTGTGCCTTTTCTATTTAATTCCGATGCAATTTCTGTGTGCCATCGTCAATAAGAAGGTCAGAGGGATACAGTAAACCTGAAGTGAAGCATCGGAATCTATAACTAGTGTCACAGGAATGGTTCAAAACATAGACAGTAAAAAGAGTCTGTTTTCTTGTACTTAAGTCGGCATTGTGCCTTTTGGATTGAATTCCGATGCAATTCCTGTGTTTCATCGTCAATACGAAGGGCAGAGGGATACAGAAAACCTGAAGTGAAGCATCGGAATCTATATCTAGTGTCACTGGAATGGTTCAAAACATAGACATTAAGAAGAGTCAGATTTCTTGTACTTAAGTTGGCATTGTCCCTTTTGTATTTAATTCCGATGCTATTTCTGTGTTTCATCGTCAATATGAAGGTCAGAGGGATACAGTAAACCTGAAGTGAAGCATCTGAATCTATATCTAGTGTCACAGGAACGGTTCAAAACATAGACAGTAAGAAGGGTCAGTTTTCTTGTACTTATGTCGGCATTGTGCCTTTAGCATTTAATTCCGATGCCAATTCTGTGTTTCGTCGTCAATAAGAAGGTCCAAGGGATACAGTAAACCTAAAGTGAAGCATCGGAATCTATAACTAGTGTCACATGAATTGTACAAAACATAGACAGTAAGAAGAGTCAGTTTTCTTGTACTTAAGTTGGCATTGTCCCTTTTGTACTTAATTCCGATGCAATTTCTGTGTTTCATCGCCAATAAGAAGGTCAGAGGGTACAGTAAACCTGAAGTGAAGCATCAGAATCTATAACTAGTTTCACAGGAATGGTTCAAAACATAGACAGTAAGCAGAGTCAGTTTTCTTGAACTACAGTCGGCTTTGTGCCTTTTGTATTTAATTCCGACGCAATTTCTGTGTTTCGTCGTCAATAAGAAGGTCCATGGGATACAGTAAACCTGAAATGAAGCATCGGAATCCAAAACCGGTCTCACAGGAAAGGTTCAATACATAGACAGTATGATGAGCCTGCCTTCTTGTACTTGAGACGGCATTCTGCCTCTTGTATTTAATTCCGATGCAATTTCTGTGTGTCATCGTCAATAAGAAGGTCAGAGGGATACAGTAAACCTGAAGTGAAGCATCGGAATCTATAACTAGTGTCACAGGAGTGGTTCAAAACATAGACAGTAAAAAGAGTCTGTTTTCTTGTACTTAAGTTGGCATTGTGCCTTTTGGATTGAATTCCGATGCAATTCCTGTGTTTCATCGTCAATACGAAGGGCAGAGGGATACAGATAACCTGAAGTGAAGCATCGGAATCTATATCTAGTGTCACAGGAATGGTTCAAAACATAGACAGTAAGAAGAGTCAGATAACTTGTACTTATGTTGGCATTGTCCTTATTGTATTTAATTCCGATGCTATTTCTGTTTTTCATCGTCAATATGAAGGTCAGAGGGATACAGTAAACCTGAAGTGAAGCATCTGAATCTATATCTAGTGTCACAGGAACGGTTCAAAACATAGACAGTAAGAAGAGTCAGTTTTCTTGTACTTAAGTCGGCATTGTGCATTTAGCATTTAATTCCGATGCCAATTCTGTGTTTCGTCGTCAATAAGAAGGTCCAAGGGATACAGTAAACCTAAAGTGAAGCATCGGAATCTATAACTAGTGTCACATGAATGGTTCAAAACATAGACAGTAAGAAGAGTCAGTTTTCTTGTACTTAAGTTTGCATTGTCCCTTTTGTATTTAATTCCGATGCAATTTCTGTGTTTCATCGTCAATAAGAAGGTCAGAGGGTACAGTAAACCAGAAGTGAAGCATCAGAATCTATAACTAGTTTCACAGGAATGGTTCAAAACATAGACAGTAAGCAGAGTCAGTTTTCTTGTACTACAGTCGGCTTTGTGCCTTTTGTATTTAATTCCGACGCAATTTCTGTGTTTCGTCGTCAATAAGAAGGTCCATGGGATACAGTAAACCTGAAATGAAGCATCGGAATCCAAAACCGGTCTCACAGGAAAGTTTCAATACATAGACAGTATGAAGAGCCAGCCTTCTTGCAATTGCGTCTGCATTGTGCCTTTTCTATTTAATTCCGATGCAATTTCTGTGTGTCATCGTCTATAAGAAGGTCAGAGGGATACAGTGAACCTGAAGTGAAGCATCAGAATCTATATCTAGTGTCACAGGAATGGTTCAAAACATAGACAGTAAGAAGAGTCAGTTTTCTTGTACTTAAGTTGGCATTGTCCCTTTTGTATTTAATTCCGATGCTATTTCTGTGTTTCATCGTCAATATGAAGGTCAGAGGGATACAGTATACCTGAAGTGAAGCATCGGAATCTATAACTAGTGTCAGAGGAATGGTTCAAAACATAGACAGTAAGAAGTGTCAGATTTCTCGTACTTAAGTCAGCATTGTGCCTGTTGTATTTAATTCCGACGCAATTTCTGTGTTTCGTCGTCAATAAGAAGGTCCATGGGATACAGTAAACCTGAAGTGAAGCATCGGAATCTGAAACCGGTCTCACAGGAAAGGTTCAAAACATAGACAGTATGAAGAGCCAGCCTTCTTGTAGTTGCGTCTGCATTGTGCCTTTTCTATTTAATTCCGATGCAATTTCTGTGTGTCATCGTCAATAAGTAGGTCAGAGGGATACAGGAAACCTGAAGTGAAGCATCGGAATCTATAACTAGTGTCACAGGAATGGTTCAAAACATAGACAGTAAAAAGAGTCTGTTTTCTTGTACTTAAGTCGGCATTGTGCCTTTTGGATTGAATTCCGATGCAATTCCTGTGTTTCATCGTCAATACGAAGGGCAGAGGGATACAGAAAACCTGAAGTGAAGCATCGGAATCTATATCTAGTGTCACTGGAATGGTTCAAAACATAGACATTAAGAAGAGTCAGATTTCTTGTACTTAAGTTGGCATTGTCCCTTTTGTATTTAATTCCGATGCTATTTCTGTGTTTCATCGTCAATATGAAGGTCAGAGGGATACAGTAAACCTGAAGTGAAGCATCTGAATCTATATCTAGTGTCACAGGAACGGTTCAAAACATAGACAGTAAGAAGGGTCAGTTTTCTTGTACTTATGTCGGCATTGTGCCTTTAGCATTTAATTCCGATGCCAATTCTGTGTTTCGTCGTCAATAAGAAGGTCCAAGGGATACAGTAAACCTAAAGTGAAGCATCGGAATCTATAACTAGTGTCACATGAATTGTACAAAACATAGACAGTAAGAAGAGTCAGTTTTCTTGTACTTAAGTTGGCATTGTCCCTTTTGTACTTAATTCCGATGCAATTTCTGTGTTTCATCGCCAATAAGAAGGTCAGAGGGTACAGTAAACCTGAAGTGAAGCATCAGAATCTATAACTAGTTTCACAGGAATGGTTCAAAACATAGACAGTAAGCAGAGTCAGTTTTCTTGAACTACAGTCGGCTTTGTGCCTTTTGTATTTAATTCCGACGCAATTTCTGTGTTTCGTCGTCAATAAGAAGGTCCATGGGATACAGTAAACCTGAAATGAAGCATCGGAATCCAAAACCGGTCTCACAGGAAAGGTTCAATACATAGACAGTATGATGAGCCTGCCTTCTTGTACTTGAGACGGCATTCTGCCTCTTGTATTTAATTCCGATGCAATTTCTGTGTGTCATCGTCAATAAGAAGGTCAGAGGGATACAGTAAACCTGAAGTGAAGCATCGGAATCTATAACTAGTGTCACAGGAATGGTTCAAAACATAGACAGTAAAAAGAGTCTGTTTTCTTGTACTTAAGTTGGCATTGTGCCTTTTGGATTGAATTCCGATGCAATTCCTGTGTTTCATCGTCAATACGAAGGGCAGAGGGATACAGATAACCTGAAGTGAAGCATCGGAATCTATATCTAGTGTCACAGGAATGGTTCAAAACATAGACAGTAAGAAGAGTCAGATAACTTGTACTTATGTTGGCATTGTCCTTATTGTATTTAATTCCGATGCTATTTCTGTTTTTCATCGTCAATATGAAGGTCAGAGGGATACAGTAAACCTGAAGTGAAGCATCTGAATCTATATCTAGTGTCACAGGAACGGTTCAAAACATAGACAGTAAGAAGAGTCAGTTTTCTTGTACTTAAGTCGGCATTGTGCATTTAGCATTTAATTCCGATGCCAATTCTGTGTTTCGTCGTCAATAAGAAGGTCCAAGGGATACAGTAAACCTAAAGTGAAGCATCGGAATCTATAACTAGTGTCACATGAATGGTTCAAAACATAGACAGTAAGAAGAGTCAGTTTTCTTGTACTTAAGTTTGCATTGTCCCTTTTGTATTTAATTCCGATGCAATTTCTGTGTTTCATCGTCAATAAGAAGGTCAGAGGGTACAGTAAACCAGAAGTGAAGCATCAGAATCTATAACTAGTTTCACAGGAATGGTTCAAAACATAGACAGTAAGCAGAGTCAGTTTTCTTGTACTACAGTCGGCTTTGTGCCTTTTGTATTTAATTCCGACGCAATTTCTGTGTTTCGTCGTCAATAAGAAGGTCCATGGGATACAGTAAACCTGAAATGAAGCATCGGAATCCAAAACCGGTCTCACAGGAAAGTTTCAATACATAGACAGTATGAAGAGCCAGCCTTCTTGCAATTGCGTCTGCATTGTGCCTTTTCTATTTAATTCCGATGCAATTTCTGTGTGTCATCGTCTATAAGAAGGTCAGAGGGATACAGTGAACCTGAAGTGAAGCATCAGAATCTATATCTAGTGTCACAGGAATGGTTCAAAACATAGACAGTAAGAAGAGTCAGTTTTCTTGTACTTAAGTTGGCATTGTCCCTTTTGTATTTAATTCCGATGCTATTTCTGTGTTTCATCGTCAATATGAAGGTCAGAGGGATACAGTATACCTGAAGTGAAGCATCGGAATCTATAACTAGTGTCAGAGGAATGGTTCAAAACATAGACAGTAAGAAGTGTCAGATTTCTCGTACTTAAGTCAGCATTGTGCCTGTTGTATTTAATTCCGACGCAATTTCTGTGTTTCGTCGTCAATAAGAAGGTCCATGGGATACAGTAAACCTGAAGTGAAGCATCGGAATCTGAAACCGGTCTCACAGGAAAGGTTCAAAACATAGACAGTATGAAGAGCCAGCCTTCTTGTAGTTGCGTCTGCATTGTGCCTTTTCTATTTAATTCCGATGCAATTTCTGTGTGTCATCGTCAATAAGTAGGTCAGAGGGATACAGGAAACCTGAAGTGAAGCATCGGAATCTATAACTAGTGTCACAGGAATGGTTCAAAACATAGACAGTAAAAAGAGTCTGTTTTCTTGTACTTAAGTCGGCATTGTGCCTTTTGGATTGAATTCCGATGCAATTCCTGTATTTCATCGTCAATACGAAGGGCAGAGGGATACAGAAAACCTGAAGTGAAGCATCGGAATCTATATCTAGTGTCACAGGAATGGTTCAAAACATAGACATTAAGAAGAGTCAGATTTCTTGTACTTAAGTGGGCATTGTCCCTTTTGTATTTAATTCCGATGCTATTTCTGTGTTTCATCGTCAATATGAAGGTCAGAGGGATACAGTAAACCTGAAGTGAAGCATCTGAATCTATATCTAGTGTCACAGGAACGGTTCAAAACATAGACAGTAAGAAGAGTCAGTTTTCTTGTACTTAAGTCGGCATTGTGCATTTAGCATTTAATTCCGATGCCAATTCTGTGTTTCGTCGTCAACAAGAATGTCCAAGGGATACAGTAAACCTAAAGTGAAGCATCGGAATCTATAACTAGTGTCACATGAATGGTTCAGAACATAGACAGTAAGAAGAGTCAGTTTTCTTGTACTTAAGTTTGCATTGTCCCTTTTGTATTTAATTCCGATGCAATTTCTGTGTTTCATCGTCAATAAGAAGGTCAGAGGGTTACGGTAAACCTGAATTGAAGCATCGGAATCTATAACTAGTGTCAAAGGAATGGTTCATAACATAGACAGTAAGAAGAGTCAGTTTTCTTGTACTTAAGTCGGCATTGTGCCTTTTGTATTTAATTCCGATACAATTTCTGTGTTTCATCGTCAATACGAATGTCAGAGGGATACGGTAAACCTGAAGTGAAGCATCCGAATCTATATCTAGTGTCACAGGAATGGTTCAAAACATAGCCAGTAAGAAGAGTCAGTTTTCTTGTACTTAAGTCGGCATTGTGCCTTTTGTATTTAATTCCGATGCAATTTCTGTGTTTCATCGTCAATAAGAAGGTAAGAGGGATACAGTAAACCTGTAGTGAAGCATCGGAATCTATAACTAGTGTCACAGGAATGGTTCAAAACATAGCCAGTAAGAAGAGTCAGTTTTCTTGTACTTAAGTCGGCATTGAGCCTTTTGTATTTAATTCCGATGCAATTTCTGTGTTTCATCGTCAATAAGAAGGTCAGAGGAATACAGTGAACCTGAAGTGAAGCATCGGAATCTATAACTAGTGTCACAGGAGTGGTTCAAAACATAGACAGTAAGAAGAGTCAGTTTTCTTGTACTTAAGTCGGCATTGTGCCTTTGTATTTAATTCCGATGCTATTTCTGTGTTTCATCGTAAATAAGAAGGTCAGTAGGATATAGTAAACCTGAAGTGAAGCATCGGAATCTATAACTAGTGTCACAGGAATGGTTCAAATCATAGACAATAAGAAGAGTCAGTTTTCTTGCACTTAAATCAGCATTGTTCTTTTCAATTTAATTCCGATGCAATTTTTATGTTTCAGCGTCAATAAGAAGGTCAGAGGGATACAGTAAACCTGAAGTGAAGCATCGGAATCTATAACTAGTGTCACAGGAATGGTTCAAAACATAGACAGTAAGAAGAGTCAGTTATCTTGTACTTAAGTCGGCATTGTGCCTTTTGTATTTAATTCCGATGCAATTTCTGTGTTTCATCGTCAATAAGAAGGTCGGAGGGATACAGTAAAGCTGAAGTGAAGCATCGAAATCTATAACTAGTGTCACAGGAATGGTTCAAATCTTAGACAGTAAGAAGAGTCAGTTTTCTTTTACTTAAGGCTGCATTGTGCCTTTTGTATTTAATTCCGATGCAATTTCTGCGTTTCATCGTCAATAAGAAGGTCAGAGGGATACAGTTAAGCTGAAGTGAAGCATCGGAATCTGTAACTAGTGTTACAGGAATGGTTCCGAACATAGACAGGAAGAAGAGTCAGTTTTTTTGTACTCAACTCGGCATTTCACCTTTTGTATTTAATTCCGTTGCAATTTCTGTGTTTCATCGTCAATAAGAAGGTCCAAGGGATACAGTAAACCTGATGTGAAGCATCGGAATCTATAACTAATGTCACATGAATGGTTCAAAACATAGACAGTAAGAAGAGTCAGTTTTCTTGTACTTAAGTTGGCATTGTCCCTTTTGTATTTAATTCCGATGCAATTTCTGTGTTTCATCGTCAATAAGAAGGTCAGAGGGTTACAGTAAACCCGAAGTGAATCATCGGAATCTATACCTAGTGTCAAAGGAATGGTTCAAAGCATAGACGGTAAGAAGAGTCAGTTTTCTTGTACTGAAGTAGGCATTGTGCCTTTTGTATTTAATTCCGTTGCAATTTCTGTGTTTCATCATCAATAAGAATGTGAGAGGGATACAGTAAACCTGTAGTGAAGCATCGGAATCTATAACTAGTGTCACAGGAATGGTTCAAAACATAGCCAGAAAGAATCGTCAGTTTTCTTGTACTTAAGTCTGCATTGTGCCTTTTGTATTTAATTCTGATGCAATTTCTGTGTTTCATCGTCAATAAGAAGGTCAGAGGGATACAGTAAACCTGAAATGAAGCATCGGAATCTATAACTAGTGTCACAGGAGTGGTTCAAAACATAGACAGTAAGAAGAGTCAGTTTTCTAGTACTCAAGAGGCATTGTGACTTTTGTATTTAATTCCGATGCAATTTCTGTGTTTCATCGTCAATAAGAAGGTCAGAGGGTTACAGTAAACCCGAAGTGAATCATCGGAATCTATACCTAGTGTCAAAGGGATGGTTCAAAACATAGACGGTAAGAAGAGTCATTTTTCTTGTACTGAAGTAGGCATTGTGCCTTTTGTATTTAATTCCGATGCAATTTCTGTGTTTCATCATCAATAAGAATGTCAGAGGGATACAGTAAACCTGAAGTGAAGCATCGGAATCTGTAACTAGTGTAACAGGAATGGTTCCGATCATAGACAGTAAGAAGCGTCAGTTTTCTTGTACTTAACTAGGCATTTTGCCTTTTGCATTTCATTCCGTTGCAATTTCTGTGTTTCAACGTCAATAAGAAGGTCAGAGGGATACAGTAAACCTGAGTTGAAGCATCGGAATCTATAACTAGTGTCTCAGGAATGGTTCAAAACGTAGACAGTAAGAGGAGTCAGTTTTCTTGTACTTAAGTCGGCATTGTGTCTTATGTAATTAATTTTGATGCAATTTCTGTGTTTCATCGTCAATAAGAAGGTCGGAGGGATACAGTAAAGCTGAAGTGAAGCATCGGAATCTATAACTAGTGTCACAGGAATGGTTCAAATCTTAGACAGTAAGAAGAGTCAGTTTTCTTTTACTTAAGGCTGCATTGTGCCTTTTGTATTTAATTCCGATGCAATTTCTGCGTTTCATCGTCAATAAGAAGGTCAGAGGGATACAGTTAAGCTGAAGTGAAGCATCGGAATCTGTAACTAGTGTTACAGGAATGGTTCCGAACATAGACAGGAAGAAGAGTCAGTTTTCTTGTACTCAACTCGGCATTTCGCCTTTTGTATTTAATTCCGTTGCAATTTCTGTGTTTCATCGTCAATAAGAAGGTCCAAGGGATACAGTAAACCTGAGGTGAAGCATCGGAATCTATAACTAGTGTCACAGGAATGGTTCAAAACGTAGACAGTAAGAGGAGTCAGTTTTCTTGTACTTAAGTCGGCATTGTGCCTTATGTAATTAATTCCGATGCAATTTCTGTGTTTCATCGTCAATAAGAAGGTCGGAGGGATACAGTAAAGCTAAAGTGAAGCATCGGAATCTATAACTAGTGTCACAGGAATGGTTCAAATCTTAGACAGTAAGAAGAGTCAGTTTTCTTTTACTTAAGGCTGCATTGTGCCTTTTGTATTTAATTCCGATGCAATTTCTGCGTTTCATCGTCAATAAGAAGGTCAGAGGGATACAGTTAAGCTGAAGTGAAGCATCGGAATCTATAACTAGTGTCACATGAATGGTTCAAAACATAGACAGTAAGAAGAGTCAGTTTTCTTGTACTTAAGTTGGCATTGTCCCTTAATTATTTAATTCCGATGCAATTTCTGTGTTTCATCGTCAATAAGAAGGTCAGAGGGTTACAGTAAACCCGAAGTAAATCATCGGAATCTATACCTAGTGTCAAAGGAATGGTTCAAAGCATAGACGGTAAGAAGAGTCAGTTTTCTTGTACTGAAGTAGGCATTGTGCCTTTTGTATTTAATTCCGTTGCAATTTCTGTGTTTCATCATTAATAAGAATGTGAGAGGGATACAGTAAACCTGTAGTGAAGCATCGGAATCTATAACTAGTGTCACAGGAATGGTTCAAAACATAGCCAGTAAAATTAGTCAGTTTTCTTGTACTTAAGTCTGCATTGTGCCTTTTGTATTTGATTCTGATGCAATTTCTGTGTTTCATCGTAAATAAGAAGGTCAGAGGGATACAGTAAACCTGAAGTGAAGCATCGGAATCTGTAACTAGTGTAACAGGAATGGTTCCGAACATAGACAGTAAGAAGAGTCAGTTTTCTTGTACTTAACTAGGCATTTCGCCTTTTGTACTTCATTCCGTTGCAATTTCTGTGTTTCATCGTCAATAAGAAGGTCAGAGGGATACACTAAACCTGAGGTGAAGCATCGGAGTCTTTAACTAGTGTCACAGGAATGGTTCAAAGCAATGACAGCAAGAAGAGTCAGTTTTCGTGTACTTAAGTCGGCATTGTGCCTTTTCTATTTAATTCCAATGCAATTTCTGTGTTTCATCGTCAATAAGTAGGTCAGAGGGATACAGTAAACCTGAAGTGAAGCATCGGAATCTATAACTAGTGTCACAGGAGTGGTTCAAAACATAGACAGTAAGAAGAGTCAGTTTTCTAGTACTCAAGTGGCATTGTGACTTTTGTATTTAATTCCGATGCAATTTCTGTGTTTCATCGTCAATAAGAAGGTCAGAGGGTTACAGTAAACCCGAAGTGAATCATCGGAATCTATACCTAGTGTCAAAGGAATGGTTCAAAACATAGACGGTAAGAAGAGTCATTTTTCTTGTACTGAAGTAGGCATTGTGCCTTTTGTATTTAATTCCGATGCAATTTCTGTGTTTCATCATCAATAAGAATGTCAGAGGGATACTGTAAACCTGAAGTGAAGCATCGGAATCTATAACTAGTGTCACAGGAATGGTTCAAAACATAGCCAGTAAGAAGCGTCAGTTTTCTTGTACTTAAGTCTGCATTGTGCCTTTTGTATTTAATTCTGATGCAATTTCTGTGTTTCATCGTCAATAAGAAGGTCAGAGGGATACAGTACCTGAAGTGAAACATCGGAATCTGTAACTAGTGTAACAGGAATGGTTCCGATCATAGACAGTAAGAAGAGTCAGTTTTCTTGTACTTAACTAGGCATTTCGCCTTTTGCATTTCATTCCGTTGCAATTTCTGTGTTTCAACGTCAATAAGAAGGTCAGAGGGATACAGTAAAACTGAGGTGAAGCATCGGAATCTATAACTAGTGTCACAGGAATGGTTCAAAGCAAAGACAGCAAGAAGAGTCAGTTTTCGTGTACTTAAGTCGGCATTGGGCCTTTTCTATTTAATTCCAATGCAATTTCTGTGTTTCATCGTCAATAAGAAGGTCAGAGGGATACAGTAAACCTGAAGTGAAGCATCGGAATCTATAACTAGTGTCACAGGAGTGGTTCAAAACATAGACAGTAAGAAGAGTCAGTTTTCTAGTACTCAAGTGGCATTGTGCCTTTTGTATTTAATTCCGATGTTATTTCTGTGTTCATCGTAAATAAGAAGGTCAGTAGGATATAGTAAACCTGAAGTGAAGCATCGGAGTCTATAACTAGTGTCACAGGAATATTTTAAATCATAGATAATAAGAAGAGTCAATTTTCTTGCACTGAAGTAAGCATTGTTCCTTTTCAATTTAATTCCGATGCAATTTTTATGTTTCATCGTCAATAAGAAGGTCAGAGGGCTACAGTAAACCTGAAGTGAAGCATCTGAATCTATAACTAGTGTCACAGGAATGGTTCAAAACATAGACAGTAAGAAGACTCAGTTATCTTGTACTTAAGTCGGCATTGTGCCTTTTCTATTTAATTCCGATGCAATTTCTGTGTTTCATCAACAATAAGAAGGTTAGAGGGATACAGTAAACCTGAAGTGAAGCATCGGAACCTATAACTAGTGTCACAGGAATGGTTCAAAACTTAGACAGTAAGAAGAGTCAGTTTTCTTGTACTTAAGTCGGCATTGTGCCTTTGTATTTAATTCCGAAGCAATTTCTGTGTTTCATCGTCAATAAGAAGGTCAGAGGGATACAGTAAACCTGAAGTGAAGCATCGGAACCTATAACTAGTGTCACATGAATGGTTCAAAACATAGACAGTAAGAAGAGGCAGTTTTCTTGTACTTAAGTCGGCATTCAGCTTTTTGTATTTAAATATGATGCAATATCTGTTTCATCGTCAATACGAACGTCAGAGGGATACAGTAAACCTGAAGTGAACCATCGGAATCTATAACCAGTGTCACAGGAATGGTTCAAAGCATAGACAGTAATAAGAGTCAGTTTTCTTGTACTTAAGTTGGCATTGTTCCTTTTCTATTTAATTCCGACACAATTTCTATGTTTCATCGTCAATAAGATGGTCAGAGGGATACAGTAAACCGGAAGTGCAGCATCGGAATCTATAACTAGTGTCACAGTAATGGTTTAAAACATAGACAGTAAGAAGAGTCAGTTTTCTTGTACTTAAGTCGGGATTGTGCATTTTGTATTTAATTCCGATGCAATTTCTGTGTTTCATCGTCAATAAGAAGGTCAGAGGGATACAGTAAACCTGAAGTGAAGCATCGGAATATATAACTAGTGTCACAGGAATGGTTCAAAACATAGACAGTAAGAAGAGTCAGTTTTCTTGTACTTAAGTCGGCATTGTGCCTTTTGTATGTAATACCGATGCAGTTTCTGTGTTTCATCGTCAATAAGAAGGTCAGAGGGATACAGTAAAGCTGTAGTGAAGCATCGGAAACTGTAACTAGTGTTACAGGAATGGTTCAAAACTTAGACAGTAAGAAGAGTCAATTTCTTGTACTTAAGTCGGCATTGAGCCTTTTGTATTTAATTCCGATGCAATTGCTGTGTTTCATCGTCAATCAGAAGGTCAGAGGGATACAGTAAACCTGAAGTGAAGCATCGGAATCTATACCTACTGTCACAGGAATGGTTCAAAACATAGACAGTAAGAAGAGTCAGTTTTCTTGTACTAAAATCGGCATTGTGACTTTTGTATTTAATTCCGATGCAATTTCTGTGTTTCATCGTCAATAAGAAGGTCAGAGGGATACAGTAAACCTGAAATGAAGCATCGGAATATATAACTAGTGTCACAGGAATGGTTCAAAACATAGACAGTAAGAAGAGTCAGTTTTCTTGTACTTAAGTCGGCATTGTGCCTTTTGTATGTTATTCCGATGCAGTTTCTGTGTTTCATCGTCAATAAGAAGGTCAGAGGGATACAGTAAAGCTGTAGTGAAGCATCGGAATCTGTAACTAGTGTTACAGGAATGGTTCAAAACTTAGACAGTAAGAAGAGTCAATTTCTTGTACTTAAGTCGGCATTGAGCCTTTTGTATTTAATTCCGATGCAATTTCTGTGTTTCATCGTCAATCAGAAGGTCAGAGGGATACAGTAAACCTGAAGTGAAGCATCGGAATCTATACCTACTGTCACAGGAATGGTTCAAAACATAGGCAGTAAGAAGAGTCAGTTTTCTTGTACTTAAGTCGGCATTGTGCCTTTTGTATGTAATTCCGATGCAGTTTCTGTGTTTCATCGACAATAAGAAGGTCAGAGGGATACAGTAAAGCTGTAGTGAAGCATCGGAATCTGTAACTAGTGTTACAGGAATGGTTCAAAACTTAGACAGTAAGAAGAGTCAATTTCTTGTACATAAGTCGGTATTGTGTGTTTTGTGTTTAATCCCGATACAATTTCTATGATTCATCGTCAATAAGAAGATCAGAGGAATACAGTTAACCTGAAGTGAAGCATCGGAATCTATAACTAGTGTCACAGGAGTGGTTCAAAACATAGACAGTAAGAAGAGTCAGTTTTCTTGTACTTAAGTCGGAATTGTGCCTTTGGATTTAATTCCGAAGCAATTTCTGTGTTTCATCGTCAATAAGAAGGTCAGAGGGATACAGTAAACCTGAAGTGAAGCATCGGAACCTATAACTAGTGTCACATGAATGGTTCACAATATAGACAGTAAGAAGAGGCAGTTTTCTTGTACTTAAGGCGGCATTAAGCTTTTTGTATTTAAATATGATGCAATATCTGTTTCATCGTCAATAAGAACGTCAGAGTGATACAGTAAACCTGAAGTGAACCATCGGAATCTATAACCAGTGCCACAGGAATGGTTCAAAACATAGACAGTAATAAGAGTCAGTTTTCTTGTACTTAAGTCGGCGTTGTGCCTTTTGTATTTAATTCTGATTCAATTTCTGTGTTTCATCGTCAATAAGAAGGTCAGAGGAATACAGTGAACCTGAAGTGAAGCATCGGAATCTATAACTAGTGTCACAGGAGTGGTTCAAAACATAGACAGTAAGAAGAGTCAGTTTTCTTGTACTTAAGTCGGAATTGTGCCTTTGGATTTAATTCCGAAGCAATTTCTGTGTTTCATCGTCAATAAGAAGGTCAGAGGGATACAGTAAACCTGAAGTGAAGCATCGGAACCTATAACTAGTGTCACATGAATGGTTCAAAACATAGACAGTAAGAAGAGGCAGTTTTCTTGTACTTAAGGCGGCATTAAGCTTTTTGTATTTAAATATGATGCAATATCTGTTTCATCGTCAATAAGAACGTCAGAGGGATACAGTAAACCTGAAGTGAACCATCGGAATCTATAACCAGTGTCACAGGAATGGTTCAAAACATAGGCAGTAATAAGAGTCAGTTTTCTTGTACTTAAGTTGGCAATGTTCCTTTTCTATTTAATTCCGACACAATTTCTATGTTTCATCGTCAATAAGATGGTCAGAGGGATACAGTAAACCGGAAGTGCAGCATCGGAATCTATAACTAGTGTCACAGTAATGGTTTAAAACATAGACAGTAAGAAGAGTCAGTTTTCTTGTACTTAATTCGGGATTGTGCATTTTGTATTTAATTCCGATGCAATTTCTGTGTTTCATCGTCAATACGAAGATCAGAGGGATACAGTAAACCTGAAGTGAAGCATCGGAATATATAACTAGTGTCACAGGAATGGTTCAAAACATAGACAGTAAGAAGAGTCAGTTTTCTTGTACTTAAGTCGGCATTGTGCCTTTTGTATGTAATTCCGATGCAGTTTCTGTGTTTCATCGTCAATAAGAAGGTCAGAGGGATACAGTAAAGCTGTAGTGAAGCATCGGAAGCTGTAACTAGTGTTACAGGAATGGTTCAAAACTTAGACAGTAAGAAGAGTCAATTTCTTGTACTTAAGTCGGCATTGAGCCTTTTGTATTTAATTCCGATGCAATTGCTGTGTTTCATCGTCAATCAGAAGGTCAGAGGGATACAGTATACCTGAAGTGAAGCATCGGAATCTATACCTACTGTCACAGGAATGGTTCAAAACATAGACAGTAAGAAGAGTCAGTTTTCTTGTACTTAAATCGGCATTGTGACTTTTGTATTTAATTCCGATGCAATTTCTGTGTTTCATCGTCAATAAGAAGGTCAGAGGGATACAGTAAACCTGAAATGAAGCATCGGAATATATAACTAGTGTCACAAGAATGGTTCAAAACATAGACAGTAAGAAGGGTCAGTTTTCTTGTACTTAAGTCGGCATTGTGCCTTTTGTATGTAATTCCGATGCAGTTTCTGTGTTTCATCGTCAATAAGAAGGTCAGAGGGATACAGTAAAGCTGTAGTGAAGCATCGGAATCTGTAACTAGTGTTACAGGAATGGTTCAAAACTTAGACAGTAAGAAGAGTCAATTTCTTGTACTTAAGTCGGCATTGAGCCTTTTGTATTTAATTCCGATGCAATTTCTGTGTTTCATCGTCAATCAGAAGGTCAGAGGGATACAGTAAACCTGAAGTGAAGCATCGGAATCTATACCTACTGTCACAGGAATGGTTCAAAACATAGACAGTAAGAAGAGTCAGTTTTCTTGTACTTAAGTCGGCATTGTGCCCTTTGTATGTACTTCCGATGCAGTTTCTGTGTTTCATCGACAATAAGAAGGTCAGAGGGATACAGTAAAGCTGTAGTGAAGCATCGGAATCTGTAACTAGTGTTACAGGAATGGTTCAAAACTTAGACAGTAAGAAGAGTCAATTTCTTGTACATAAGTCGGCAATGAGCCTTTTGTATTTAATTCCGATGCAATTTCTGTGTTTCATCGTCAATCAGAAGGTCAGAGGGATACAGTAAACCTGAAGTGAAGCATCGGAATCTATACCAACTGTCACAGGAATGGTTCAAAACATAGACAGTAAGAAGAGTCAGTTTTCTTGTACTTAAGTCGGCATTGTGCCTTTTGTATTTAATTCCGTTGCAATTTCTGTGTTTCATCGACGATGAGAAGGTCAGAGGGATACAGTACACCTGAGGTGAAGCATCGGAATCTATAACTAGGGTCACAGGAATGGTTCAAAACATAGACAGTAAGAAGAGTCGTTTTTCTTGTACTTAAGTCGGCATTGTGCCTTTCCTATATAATTCCGATGCAATTCCTGTGTTTCATCGTCAATATGAAGGTCGGAGGGATACAGTAAAAATGAAGTGAAGCATCGGAATCTATAACTAGTGTCACAGGAATGGTTCAAAACATAGACAGTAAGAAGAGTAAGTTTTCTTGTACTTAAGTCGGCATTCTGCCGTTTGTATTTAACACCGATGCAATTTCTGTGTTTCATCGTCAATACGAAAATCAGAGGGATACAGTAAACCTGAAGTGAATCATCGGAATCTATAACTAGTGTCAGAGGAATGGTTCAAACATAGACAGTAAGAAGAGTCAGTTTTTTTGTACTTAAGTCGGCATTGTGCCTTTTGTATTTAATTCCGATGCAATTTCTGTGTTTCATCGTCAATAAGAAGGTCAGATTGATACAGTAAACCAGAAGTGAGGCATCGGAAACTATAACTAGTGTCACAGGAATGGTTCAATCATAGACAGTAAAAAGAGTCAGTTTTCTTGAACTTAAGTCGGCGGTGTGCCTTTTGTATTTAATTCCGATGCAATTTCTGTGTTTCATCGTCAATAAGAAGGTCAGAGGGATACAGTAAACCTGAAGTGAAGCATCGGAATCTATAACTAGTGTCACATGAATGGTTCAAACTTAGACAGTAAGAAGAGTCAGTTTTTTTGTACATAAGTCGGCATTGTGCCTTTTGTATTTAATTCCGATGCAATATCTGTGTTTCATCAACAATAACAAGGTCAGAGGGATACAGTAAACCTTTCTTGTACTTAAGTCGGAATTGTGCCTTTTGTATTTAATTCCGATGCAATTTCTGTGTTCCATTGTCAATATGAAGGATAGAGGGATACAGTAAACCTGAAGTGAAGCATCGGAATCTATAACTAGTGTCACAGGAATGGTTCAAAACATAAACAGTAAGAAGAGTCAGTTTTCTTGTACTTATTTCGGCATTGTTCTTTTTGTTTTTAATGCCGATACAATTTCTGTGTTTCATCGTCAATAAGAAGGTCAGAGGCATGCAGTAAACCTGAAGTGAAGCTTCGGAATCTATAACTAGTGTCACAGGAATGGTTCAAAACATAGACAGTAAGAAGAGTCAGTTTTCTTGTACTTATGTCGGCATTATGCCTTTTGTATGTAATTCCGATGCAATATCTGTGTATCATCTACAATGAGAAGGTCATAGGGATACAGTAATCCTTAAGCGAAACAACGGAATCCATAAGTAGTGTCACAGGAATGGTTCAAATCATAGACAGTAAGAAGAGTCAGTTTTCTTGTACTTAAGTCGGCGTTGTGCCTTTTGTATTTAATTCTGATGCAATTTCTGTGTTTCATCGTCAATAAGAAGGTCAGAGGAATACCGTGAACCTGAAGTGAAGCATCGGAATCTATAACTAGTGTCACAGGAGTGGTTCAAAACATAGAAAGTAAGAAGAGTCAGTTTTCTTGTACTTAAGTCGGCATTGTGCCTTTGTATTTAATTCCGATGCTATTTCTGTGGTTCATCGTAAATAAGAAGGTCAGTAGGATATAGTAAACCTGAAGTGAAGCATCGGAATCTATAACTAGTGTCACAGGAATGGTTCAAATCATAGACAATAAGAAGAGTCAGTTTTCTTGTACTTAATTCGGCATTGTTCTTTTTGTATTTAATTCCGATACAATTTCTGTGTTTCATCGTCAATAAGAGGGTTAGAGGGATACAGTAAACCTGAAGTGAAGCATCGGAACCTATAACTAGTGTCACAGGAATGGTTCAAAACTTAGACAGTAAGAAGAGTCAGTTTTCTTG
This sequence comes from Schistocerca serialis cubense, assembly GCF_023864345.2. NCBI lineage: Eukaryota > Metazoa > Arthropoda > Insecta > Orthoptera > Acrididae > Schistocerca > Schistocerca serialis. The sequence goes on from NW_026047617.1 coordinate 18,866,659, forward strand.
TACTTAAGTCGGCATTATGCCTTTGTATTTAATTCCGAAGCAATTTCTGTGTTTCATCGTCAATAAGAAGGTCAGAGGGATATAGTAAACCTGAAGTGAAGCATCGGAACCTATAACTAGTGTCACATGAATGGTTCAAAACATAGACAGTAAGAAGAGACAGTTTTCTTGTACTTAAGTCGGCCTTAAGCTTTTTGTATTTAAAGATGATGCAATTTCTGTTTCATCGTCAATAAGAACGTCAGAGGGATGCAGTAAACCTGAAGTGAACCATCGGAATCTATAACCAGTGTCACATGAATGGTTCAAAACATAGGCAGTAAGAAGAGTCAGTTATCTTGTACTTAAATCGGCATTGTGACTTTTGTATTTAATTCCGATGCAATTTCTGTGTTTCATCGTCAATAAGAAGGTTAGAGGGATACAGTAAACCTGAGGTGAAGCATCGGAATATATAACTAGTGTCACAGGAATGGTTCAAAACTTAGACAGTAAGAAGAGTCAGTTTCTTGTACTTAAGTCGGCATTGGGCCTTTTGTATTTAATTCCGATGCAATTTCTGTGTTTCATCGTCAATCAAAAGGTCAGAGGGATACAGTAAACCCGAAGTGAAGCATCGGAATCTATACCTAGGGTCACAGGTATGGTTCAAAACTTAGAAAGTAAGAAGAGTCAGTTTCTTGTACTTAAGTCGGCATTGATCCTTTTGTATTTAATTCCGATGCAATTTCTGTGTTTCATCTTCAATCAGAAGGTCAGAGGGATACAGTAAACCTGAAGTGAAGCATCGGAATCTATACCTAGTGTCACAGGAATGGTTCAAAACATAGACAGTAAGAAGAGTCAGTTTTCTTGTACTTAAGTCGGCATTGTGCCTTTTGTATTTAATTCCGTTGCAATTTCTGTGTTTCATCGTCAATGAGAAGGTCAGAGGGATACAGTAAACCTGAGGTGAAGCATCGGAAGATATAACTAGGGTCACAGGAATGGTTCAAAACATAGACAGTAAGAAGAGTCAGTTTTCTTGTACCTAAGTCGGTATTGTGACTTTTCTATTAAATTCCGATGCTATTTCTTTGTTTCATCGTCAATAAGAAGGTCCAAGGGATACAGTAAACCTGAAGCGAAGCATCGGAATCTATAACTAGTGTCACAGGAATGGTTCAAAACATAGACAGTAAGAAGATTCAGTTTTCTTGTACGTAAATCGGCATTGTGCCTTTTGTATTTAATTCCGATGAAATTTCTGTGTTTCATCGTCAATAAGAAGGTGAGAGGGATACAGTAAACCTGAAGTGAAGCATCGAATCTATAACTAGTGTCACAGGAATGGTTCAAAGCATAGACAGTAAGAAGAGTCGTTTTTCTTGTACTTAAGTCGGCATTGTGCCTTTCCTATTTAATTCCGATGCAATTCCTGTGTTTCATCGTCAATAAGAAGGTCAGAGGGATACAGTAAACCTGAAGTGAATCATCGGAATCTATAACTAGTGTCACAGGAATGGTTCAAAACATAGACAGTAAGAAGAGTCAGTTTTTTTGTACTTAAGTCGGCATTGTGCCTTTTGTATTTAATTCCGATGCAATATCTGTGTTTCATCGTCAATAAGAAGGTCAGATTGATACAGTAAACCTGAAGTGAAGCATCGGAAACTATAACTAGTGTCTCAGGATTGGTTCAATCATAGACAGTAAAAAGAGTCAGTTTTCTTGTACTTAAGTCGGCAGTGTGCCTTTTGTATTTAATTCCGATGCAGTTTCTGTGTTTCATCGTTAATAAGAAGGTCAGAGGGATACAGTAATCCTGTAGTGAAGCATCGGAATCTATAACTAGTGTCACATGAATGGTTCAAACATAGACAGTAAGAAGAGTCAGTTTTCTTGTACATAATTCGGCATTGTGCCTTTTGTATTTAATTCCGATGCAATATCTGTGTTTCATCAACAATAAGAAGGTCAGTGGGATACAGTAAACCTGAAGTGAAGCATCGGAATCTATAACTAGTGTCACATAAATGGTTCAAACATAGACAATAAGAAGAGTCAGTTTTCTTGTACTTAAGTCGGCATTGTGCCTTTTGTATTTAATTCCGATGCAATTTCTGTGTTTCATCGTCAATATGAAGGATAGAGGGATACAGTAAACCTGAGGTGAAGCATCGGAATCTATAACTAGTGTCACAGGAGTGGTTCAAAACATAGACAGTAAGAAGAGTCAGTTTTCTTGTACTTAAGTCGGCATTGTGCCTTTGTATTTATTTCCGATGCAATTTCAGTGATTCATCGTCAATAAGAAGGTCGGAGGGCTACGGTGAACCTGAGGTGAAGCATCGGACTCTATAACTAGTGTCACAGGAATGGTTCAAAACATAGACAGTAAGAAGAGTCAGTTTTCGTGTACTTAAGTCGGCATTGTGCCTTTTTTATTTAATTCCGATGCAATGTCTGTTTTTCATCGTAAATAAGAAGGTCAGAGGGATGCAGTAAACCTGAAGTGAGGCAAGGGATTCTATAACTAGTGTCACAGGAATGGTTCGAACATAGACAGTAACAACGGTCAGTTTTCTTGTGCTTAAGTCGGCATTGGGCCTTTTGTGTTTAATTCCGATGCAACTTCTGTGATTCATTGTCAATAAGAAGGTCAGAGGGATACAGTAAACCTGAAGTGAAGCATCGGAATATATAACTAGTGTCACAGGAATGGTTCAAACATAGACAGTAAGATGAGTCAGTTTTCTTGTATTTAAGTCGGCATTGTGCCTTTTGTATTTAATTCCGATGCAATTTCTGTGTTTCATCGTCAATAAGAAGGTCAGAGGGATACAGTAAACCTGAAGTGAAGTATCGGAATCTATAACTAGTGTCACAGGAATGGTTCAAAGCATAGACAGTAAGAAGAGTCAGTTTTCTTGTACTTAAGTCCGCATTGTGCATTTTGTATTTAATACCGATGCAATTTCTGTGTTTCATCGTCAATAAGAGGGTCAGAGGGATACAGTAAACCTGAGGTGAAGCATCGGATTCTAGAACTAGTGTCACATGAATGGTTCAAAACATAGGCAGTAAGAAGAGTCAGTTATCTTGTGCTTAAGTCGGCATTGTGTCTTTTGTATTTAAGTCCGATGAAATCTCTGTGTTGCATCGTCAATAAGAAGGTCAGAGTGATACAGTAAACCTGAAGTGAAGCATCGTGATCTATAACTAGTGTCACAGGAATGGTTCAAAACATATACAGTAAGAATGGACAGTTTTCTTGTACTTAAGTCGGCATTGTGCCTTTTGTATTTAATTACGATGCAACTTCTGTGTTTCATCGTCAATAAGAAGGTCAGAGGGATACAGAAAAGCTGTAGTGAAGCATCGGAATCTATAACTAGTGTCACAGGAATGGTTCAAAACTTAGACAGTAAGAAGAGTCAGTTTTCATGTACTTAAGTCGGCATTGTGCCTTATGTATTTAATTCCTAAGCGATTTCTGTGTTTCATCGTCAATCAGAAGGTCAGTGGGATACAGTAAACTTGAAGTGACGCATCGGAATCTATAACTAGTGTCACATGAATGGTTCTAAACATAGGCAGTAAGAAAAGTCAGTTATCTTGTACTTAAGTCGGCATTGTGCCTCTTGTATTTAATTCCGATGCAACATCTGTGTTTCATCGTCAATACGAAGGTCAGAGGGATACAGTAAACCTGAAGTGAAGCATCGGAATCTATAACTAGAGTCACAGGAATGGTTCAAAACATAGAGAGTAAGAAGAGTCAGTTTTCTTGTACTTAAGTCGGCATTGTGCCTTTTGTGTTTAATTCCGATGCAATTTCTGTGTTTCATCGTCAATTAGATGGTCAGAGGGATACAGTAAGGCCGTAGTGAAGCATCGGAATCTATAACTAGTGTCACAGGAATGGTTCAAAACTTAGACAGTAAGAAGAGTCAGTTTTCTTGTACTTAAGTCGGCATTGTGCCTTTTGTATTTAATTCCGATGCAATTTCTGTGATTCATGGTCAATCAGAAGAACGGAGGGATACAGTAAACCTGAAGTGAAGCATCGGAATCTATAACTAGTGTCACAGGAATGGCTCAAAACATAGAGTGTAAGAAGAGTCAGTTTTCTTGTACTTAATTCTGCATTGTGCCTTTGGAATTTAATTCCGTTGCAATTTCTGTGTTTCATCGTCAATAAGAAGGTCACAGGGATACAGTAAACCTGAGGTGAAGCATCGGAATCCATAACTAGTGTCACAGGAATAGTTCAAAACATAGACAATAAGAAGAGTCAGTTTTCTTGTACTTAAGTCGGCATTGTGCCATTTGTATTTATTTCCGATGCAATTTCTGTGTTTCATCGTCAATAAGAAGTTAGAGGGATACAGCAAACCTGAAGTGAAGCATCGGAATCTATAACTAGTGGCGCAGGAATGGTTCAAAACATAGACAGTAAGAAGATTCAGTATTCTTGTACGTATGTCGGCATTGTGCATTTTGTATTTAATTCCGATGATATTTCTGTGTTTCATCGTCAATAAGATGGTCATAGGGATACAGTAAACCTGAAGTGAAGCATCGAATCTGTGACTAGTGTCACAGGAAGGGTTCAAAGCATAGACAGTAAGAATAGTCAGTTTTCTTGTACTTAAGTCGGCATTGTGCCTTTTGTATTTAATTCCGATGCAATTTCTGTGTTTCCTCGTCAATAAGAAGGTCAGAAGGATATAGTAAAGCTGTAGTGAAGCATCGGATTCTATAACTAGTGTCACAGGAATGGTTCAAAACTTAGACAGTAAGAAGAGTCAGTTTCCTTGTACATAAGTCGGCATTGTGCCTTTTGTATTTAATTCCGATGCAATTTCTGTGTTTCATCGTCAATAAGAAGGTCTGTGGGATACAGTAAACCCGAAGTGAAGCATCGGAATCTATAACTAGTGTCACAGAAATGGTTCAAAACATGGACAGTAAGAAGAGTCAGTTTACTTGTTCTTAAGTCGGCATTGTGCCTTTTGTATTTAACTCCGATGCAATTTCCATGTTTCATCATCAATAAGAAGGGCAGAGGGTTACAGTAAACCTGAAGTGAAGCATCGGAATCTATAACTATGTCACAGGAATGGTTCAAAACATAGACAGTAAGAAGAGTCAGTTTTCTTGTACATAAGTCGGCATTGTGCCTTTTGTATTTAATTCCGATGCAATATCTGTCTTTCATCAACAATAAGAATGTCACAGGTATACAGCAAACCTCAAGTGAAGCATCGGAATCTATAACTTGTGTCACAGGAATGGTTCAAAACATAGACAGTAAGAAGAGTAAGTTTTCTTGTACTTAAGTCGCCGTTGTGCATTTTGCATTTAACTCCGATGCAATTTCTGTGATTCATCATCAATAAGAAGGTCAGAGGGATACAGTAAACCTGTAGTGAAGCATCGGAATCTATAACTAGTGTCACAGGAATGGATCAAAACATAGGCAGTAAGAAGAGTCAGTTTTCTTGTACTTAAGACGGCATTGGGCCTTTTGTGTTTAATTCCGATGCAACTTCTGTGTTTCATCGTCAATAAGAAGGTCAGAGGGATACAGTAAACCTGAAGTGAAGCAGCAGAATCTGTAAGTAGTGTCACAGGAATGGTTTACAACATGGACAGTAAGAAGAGTCAGTTTTCTTGAACTTAAGTCGGCATTGTGCCTCTTCTATTTAATTCCGATGCAATTTCTGTGTTTCATCGTCAATAAGAAAGTCAGAGGGATACAGTTAACCTGAAGTGAACCATCGGAATCTATAACTAGTGTCACAGGAATGGTTCAAACGTGGACGGTAAGAAGAGACAGATTTCTTGTACTTAAGTCGGCTTTGTGCCTATTGTATTTACTTCCGATGCAATTTCAGTGTATCATTGTCAATAAGAAGGTCAGAGGGATACAGTAAAACTGAAGTTAAGCATCGGAATCTATAACTAGTGTCACAGGAAAGGTTCAAAACATAGACAGTAAGAAGAGACAGTTTTCTTGTACATAAGTCGGCATTGTGCCAATTGTATTTAATTCCGATGCAATATCAGTGTTTCATCGTCAATAAGAAGGTCAGAGGGATACAGTAAACCTGAAGTGAAGCATCGGAATCTATAACTAGTGTCACAGGAATGGTTCAAAGCATAGACTGTAAGAAGAGTCAGTTTTCTGGTACTGCTGTCGGCATTGTGCCTATTGTATTTAATTCCGATGCAACTTCTGTGTCCATCGTCACTAAAAAGGTCAGAGGGATACAGTAAACCTGAAGTGAAGCATCGGAATCTATAACTAGTGTCACAGGATTGGTTCAAAAGATAGACAGTAAGATGAGTCAGTTTTCTTGTACTTTAAGTCGGCGTTGTGCCTTATGTATTTATTTCCTAAGCAATTTCTGTGTTTCATCGTCAATCAGAAAGTCAGTGGGATACAGTAAACCTGAAGTGAAGCATCGGAATCTATAACTATTGTCACAGGAATGGTTCAAAAGTTAGACAGTAAGAAGAGTCAGTTTTCATGTACTTAAGTCGGCATTGTGCCTTATGTATTTATTTCCTAAGCAATTTCTGTGTTTCATCGTCAATCAGAAGGTCAGTGGGATACAGTAAACCTGAAGTGAAGCATCGGAATCTATAACTAGTGTCACATGAATGGTTCAAAACATAGGCAGTAAGAAAAGTCAGTTATCTTGTACTTAAGTCGGCATTGTGCCTCTTGTATTTAACTCCGATGCAATTTCTGTGTTTCATCGTCAATACGAAGGTCAGAGGGATACAGTAAACCTGAAGTGAAGCATCGGAATCTATAGCTAGAGTCACAGGAATGGTTCAAAATCATAGACAGTAAGAAGAGTCAGTTTTCTTGTACTTAAGTCGGCATTGTGCCTTTTGTATTTAATTCCGATGCAATTTCTGTGTTTCATCGTCAATTAGATGGTCAGAGGGATACAGTAAGGCTGTAGTGAAGCATCGGAATCTATAACTAGCGTCACAGGAATGGTTCAAAACTTAGACAGTAAGAAGAGTCAGTTTTCTTGTACTTATGTCGGCATTGTGCCTTTTGTAATTAATTCCGATGTAATTTCTGTGTTTCATGGTCAATCAGAAGAACAGAGGGATACAGTAAACCTGAAGTGAAACATCGGAATCTGTAACTAGTGTCACAGGAATGGCTCAAAACATAGACAGTAAGAAGAGTCAGTTTTCTTGTACTTAAGTCTGCATTGTGCCTTTGGAATTTAATTCCGTTGCAATTTCTGTGTTTCATCGTCAATAAGAAGGTCACAGGGATACAGTAAACCTGAGGTGAAGCATCGGAATCCATAACTAGTGTCACAGGAATAGTTCAAAACATAGACAATAAGAAGAGTCAGTTTTCTTTTACTTAAGTCGGCATTGTGCCATTTGTATTTATTTCCGATGCAATTTCTGTGTTTCATCGTCAATAAGAAGGTGGAGGGATACAGCAAACCTGAAGTGAAGCATCGGAATCTATAACTGGTGGCACAGGAATGGTTCAAAACATAGACAGTAAGAAGATTCAGTATTCTTGTACGTATGTCGGCATTGTGCATTTTGTATTTAATTCCGATGATATTTCTGTGTTTCATCGTCAATAAGATGGTCATAGGGATACAGTAAACCTGAAGTGAAGCATCGAATCTGTAACTAGTGTCACAGGAATGGTTCAAAGCATAGACAGTAAGAATAGTCAGTTTTCTTGTACTTAAGTCGGCATTGTGCCTTTTGTATTTAACTCCTATGCAATTTCTGTGTTTCATCATCAATAAGAAGGGCAGAGGGATACAGTAAACCTGAAGTGAAGCATCGGAATCTATAACTAGTGTCACAGGAAAGGTTCAAAACATAGACAGTAAGAAGAGTCAGTTTTCTTGTACTTAAGTCGGCATTGTGCCTTTTGTATTTAATTCCGATGCAATTTCTGTGTTTCCTCGTCAATAAGAAGGTCAGAAGGATACAGTAAAGCTGTAGTGAAGCATCGGATTCTATAACTAGTGTCACAGGAATGGTTCAAAACTTAGACAGTAAGAAGAGTCAGTTTTCTTGTACATAAGTCGGCATTGTGCCTTTTGTATTTAACTCCGATGCAATTTCTGTGTTTCATCATCAATAAGAAGGTCAGAGGGGTACAGTAAACCTGTAGTGAAGCATCGGAATCTATAACTAGTGTCACAGGAATGGTTCAAACGTAGACAGTAAGAAGAGACAGATTTCTTGTACTTAAGTCGGCTTTGTGCCTTTTGTATTTACTTCCGATGCAATTTCAGTGTATCATCGTCAATAAGAAGGTCAGAGGGATACGGTAAAACTGAAGTTAAGCATCGGAATCTATAACTAGTGTCACAGGAAAGGTTCAAAACATAGACAGTAAGAAGAGACAGTTTTCTTGTACTTAAGTCGGCATTGTGCCTATTGTATTTAATTCCGATGCAATATCAGTGTTTCATCGTCAATAAGAAGGTCAGAGGGATACAGTAAACCGGAAGTGAAGCATCGGAATCTATAACTAGTGTCACAGGATTGGTTCAAAAGATAGACAGTAAGATGAGTCAGTTTTCTTGTACTTAAGTCGGCGTTGTGCCTTTTGTATTTAATTCCCGTGCAATATTTGTGTTTCATCGTCAATAAGAAGGTCAGAGGGATACAGTAAACCAGAAGTGATGCATCGGAATCTATAACTAGTGTCACACGAATGGTTAAAACATAGACATTAAGAAAGGTCAGTTTTCTTGTACTTAAACCGGCATTGTGCCTTTTGTATTTAACTCCGATGCAATTTCAGTGTTTCATCGTCAATAAGAAGGTCAGAGGGATACAGTAAACCAGAAGAGAAGCAGCAGAATCTATAACTAGTGTCACAGGAATGGTTCAAAACATAGACAGTAAGTCGTGTCAGTTTTCTTGTACTTAAGTCAGCTTTGTGCTTTTTGTATTTAATTCCGATGCAATATCTGTGTTTCATCGTCAATAAGAAGGTCAGAGGGATACAGTAAACCTGAAGTGAAGCATCGGAATCTATAATTAGTGTCACAGGAATGGTTCAAACGTAGACAATAAGAAAAGTCAGTTTTCTTGTACTTAAGTCGGCATTGTGCCTTTTGTATTTAATTCCGATGCAATTTCTGTGCTTCATCGTCAATTTTGAAGGTCAGAGGGATTCAGTAACCCCTGAAGTGAACCATAGGAGCCTATAACTAGTGTCACAGGAATGGTTCAAAACATAGACAGTAAGAAGAGTCAGTTATTTTGTACTTAAGTCGGCATTGTGCCTTTTGTATTTAATTCCAATGCAATTTCTGTGTTTCTTCGTCAATAAGAAGGTCAGAGGGATACAGTAAACCTGAAGTGAAGCATCGGAATCTATAACTAGTGTCACAGGAATGGATCAAAACATAGACAGTAAGAAGAGTCAGTTTTCTTGTACTTAAGTCGGCATTGTGCCTTTTGTATTTAATTCCGATGCAATATCTGTGATTCATCGTCAATAAGAAGGTCAGAGGGATACAGTAAAACTGAAGTTAAGCATCGGAATCTATAACTAGTGTCACAGGAATGGTTCAAAGCATAGACAGTAAGAAGAGTCAGTATTCTTGTACTTAAGTCGGCATTGTGCCTTTTGTATTCAATTCCGATGCAATTTCTGTGTTTCATTGTCAATAAGAAGGTCAGAGGGATACAGTAAACCTGAAGTGAAACATCGGAATCTGTAACTAGTGTCACAGGAACGGTTAAAAACATAGACAGTAAGAAGAGTCAGGTTTCTTGTACTTATGTCGGCATTGTGACTTTTGTATTTAGTTCCTATGCATTTTCTGTGTTTCATCGTCAATAAGATGGTCAGAGGGATACAGTAAACCTGAAGTGAAGCATCGGAATCTATACCTAGTGTCACAGGAATGGTTCAAAACATAGACAGTAAGGAGAGTCAGTTTTCTTGTACTTAAGTCGTCATTGTGCTTTTGTATTTAATTCCATTGCAATTTCTGTGTTTCATCGTCAATAAGAAGGTCAGAGGGATACAGTAAACCTGAAGTAAAGCATCGGAATATATAGCTAGTGTCACAGGAACGGTTTAAAACATAGACAGTAAGAAGAGTCAGGTTTCTTGTACTTATGTCGGCATTGTGACTTTTGTATTTAATTCCTATGCATTTTCTGTGTTTCATCGTCAATAAGATGGTCAGAGGGATACAGTAAACCTGAAGTGAAGCATCGGAATCTATACCTAGTGTCACAGGAATGGTTCAAAACATAGACAGTAAGAAGAGTCAGTTATTTTGTACTTAAGTCGGCATTGTGCCTTTTGTATTTAATTCCAATGCAATTTCTGTGTTTCTTCGTCAATAAGAAGGTCAGAGGGATACAGTAAACCTGAAGTGAAGCATCGGAATCTATAACTAGTGTCACAGGAATGGATCAAAACATAGACAGTAAGAAGAGTCAGTTTTCTTGTACTTAAGTCGGCATTGTGCCTTTTGTATTTAATTCCGATGCAATATCTGTGATTCATCGTCAATAAGAAGGTCAGAGGGATACAGTACACCTGAAGTGAAGCATCGGAATCTATAACTAGTGTCACAGGAATGGTTTATAACATGGACAGTAAGAAGAGTCAGTTTTCTTGTACTTAAGTCGGCATTGTGCCTTTTGTATTTAATTCCGATGCAATTTCAGTGTTTCATCGTCAATAAGAAGGTCAGAGGGATATAGTGAACCTGAAGTGAAGCATCGGAATCTATAACTAGTGTCACAGGAATGGATCAAAACATAGACAGTAAGAAGAAACAGTTTTCTTGTACTTAAGTCGGCATTGTGCCTTTTGAATTTAATTCTGATGCAATATCTGTGTTTCATCGTCAATAAGAAGGTCAGAGGGATAAAGTAAACCTGAAGTGATGCACCGGAATCTATAACTAGTGTCACAGGAATGGTTCAAAACATAGACTGTAAGAAGAGTCAGTTATTTTGTACTTAAGTCGGCATTGTGCCTTTTGAATTTAATTCCGATGCAATTTCTGTGTTTCTTCGTCAATAAGAAGGTCAGAGCTATACAGTAAACCTGAAGTGAAGCATCGGAATCTATAACTAGTGTCACAGGAATGGATCAAAACATAGACTGTAAGAAGAGTCAGTTTTATTGTACTTTAGTCGGCATTGTGCCTTTTGTATTTAATTCCGATGCAATATCTGTGATTCATCGTCAATAAGAAGGTCAGAGGGATACAGTAAACCTGAAGTGAAGCATCGGAATCTATAACTAGTGTCACAGGAATGGTTCAAAACATAGACAGTAAGAAGAGTCAGTTTTCTTGCACTTAAGTCGTCATTGTGCCTTTTGTATTTAATTCCGATGCAATTTCTGTGTTTCATCGTCAACAAGAAGGTCAGAGGGATACAGTAAACCAGAAGTGAAGCAGCAAAATCTATAACTAGTGTCACAGGAATGGTTCAAAACATAGACAGTAAGAAGAGTTAGTATTCTTGTACTTAAGTTGGCATTGTGCCCTTTGTATTTAACTCTGATTCAATTTCTGTGTTTCATCGTCAATAAGAAGGTCAGATGGATACAGTAAACCTGAAGTGAAGCAGCAGAATCTGTAAGTAGTGTCACAGGAATGGCTTATAACATGGACAGTAAGAAGAGTTAGTTTTCTTGTACTTAAGTCGGCATTGTGCCTCTTCTATTTAATTCCGATTCAATTTCTGTGTTTCATCGTCAATAAGAAAGTCAGAGGGATACAGTTAACCTGAAGTGAAGCATCGGAATCTATAACTAGTGTCACAGGAATGGTTCAAACATAGACAGTAAGAAGAGACAGATTTCTTGTACTTAAGTCGGCATTGTGCCTTTTGTATTTACTTGCGATGCAATTTCTGTGTTTCATCGTCAATAAGAAGGTCAGAGGGATACAGTAAAACTGAAGTTAAACATCGGAATCTATAACTAGTGTCACAGGAAAGGTTCAAATATAGACAGTAGGAAGAGACCGTTTTCTTGTACTTAAGTCGGCATTGTGCCTTTTGTATTTAATTCCGATGCAATATCAGTGTTTCATCGTCAATAAGAAGGTCAGAGGGATACAGTAAACCTGAAGTGAAGCATCGGAATCTATAACTAGTGTCACAGGAATGGTTCAAAGCATAGACAGTAAGAAGAGTCAGTATTCTTGTACTTAAGTCGGCATTGTGCCTTTTGTATTAAATTCCGAAGCAATTTCTGTGTTTCATTGTCAATAAGAAGGTCAGAGGGATACAGTAAACCTGAAGTGAAACATCGGAATCTGTAACTAGTGTCACAGGAATGGTTCAAAACATAGACAGTAAGAAGAGTCAGTTGTGTTGTACTTAAGTCGGCATTGTGCCTTTTGTATTTAATTCCGATGCAATTTCTGTGTTTCATCGTCAATAAGAAGGTTAGAGGGATACAGTAAACCTGAAGTGAAGCATCGGAATCTATAACTAGGGTCACGGGAATGGTTCAAACGTAGACAGTAAGAAAAGTCAGTTGTCCCTTTACTTAAGTTGGCATTGTGCCTTTTGTATTTAATTCCGATGCAATTTCAGTGTTTCATCGTCAATTTTGAAGGTCCGAGGGATACAGTAACCCCTGAAGTGAACCATAGGAACGTATAACTAGTGTCACAGGAATGGTTCAAACCTTAGACTGTAAGAAGAGTCAGTTTTCTTGTACTTAAGTCGGCAATGTGCCTTTTGTATTTAATTCCGATGCAATTTCTGTGTTTCATCGTCAATAAGAAGGTCAGAGGGATACAGTAAACCCGAAGTAAAGCATCAGAATATATAGCTAGTGTCACAGGAACGGTTCAAAACATAGACAGTAAGAAGAGTCAGGTTTCTTGTACTTATGTCGGCATTGTGACTTTTGTATTTAATTCCTATGCATTTTCTGTGTTTCATCGTCAATAAGATGGTCAGAGGGATACAGTAAACCTGAAGTGAAGCATCGGAATCTATACCTAGTGTCACAGGAATGGTTCAAAACATAGACAGTAAGAAGAGTCAGTTTTCTTGTACTTAAGTCGTCATTGTGCTTTTGTATTTAATTCCATTGCAATTTCTGTGTTTCATCGTCAATAAGAAGGTCAGAGGGATACAGTAAACCTGAAGTGAAGCATCGGAATCCATAACTAGTGTCACAGGAATGGTTCAAAACATAGACAGTAAGAAGAGTCAGTTTTCTTGTACTTAAGTCGGCATTGTGCCTTTTGAATTTAACTTTGATGCAATATCTGTGTATCATAGTCAATAAGAAGGTCAGAGGGATACAGTAAACCTGAAGTGATGCACCGGAATCTTTAACTAGTGTCACAGGAATGGTTTATAACATGGACAGTAAGAAGAGTCAGTTTTCTTGTACTTAAGTCGGCATTGTGCCTTTTGTATTTAATTCCGATGCAATTTCAGTGTTTCATCGTCAATAAGAAGGTCAGAGGGATATAGTGAACCTGAAGTGAAGCATCGGAATCTATAACTAGTGTCACAGGAATGGTTCAAAACATAGACAGTAAGAAGAGTCACTATTCTTGTACTTCAGTCGGCATTGTGCCTTTTGTATTTAATCCGATGCAATTTCAGTGTTTCATCTTCAATAAGATGGTCAGAGGACTACAGTAAACCTGAAGTGAAGCATCGGAATCTATACCTAGTGTCACAGGAATGGTTCAAAACATAGACAGTAAGAAGAGTCAGTTTTCTTGTACTTAAGTCGTCATTGTGCTTTTGTATTTAATTCCGATGCAATTTCTGTGTTTCATCGTCAATAAGAAGGTCAGAGGGATACAGTAAACCTGAAGTGAAGCATCGGAATCTATAACTAGTGTCACAGGAATGGTTCATAACATAGACAGTAAGAAGAAACAGTTTTCTTGTACTTAAGTCGGCATTGTGCCTTTTGAATTTAATTCTGATGCAATATCTGTGTTTCATCGTCAATAAGAAGGTCAGAGGGATAAAGTAAACCTGAAGTGATGCACCGGAATCTATAACTAGTGTCACAGGAATGGTTCAAAACATAGACTGTAAGAAGAGTCAGTTATTTTGTACTTAAGTCGGCATTGTGCCTTTTGAATTTAATTCCGATGCAATTTCTGTGTTTCTTCGTCAACAAGAAGGTCAGAGCTATACAGTAAACCTGAAGTGAAGCATCGGAATCTATAACTAGTGTCACAGGAATGGATCAAAACATAGACTGTAAGAAGAGTCAGTTTTATTGTACTTTAGTCGGCATTGTGCCTTTTGTATTTAATTCCGATGCAATATCTGTGATTCATCGTCAATAAGAAGGTCAGAGGGATACAGTAAACCTGAAGTGAAGCATCGGAATCTATAACTAGTGTCACAGGAATGGTTCAAAACATAGATAGTAAGAAGAGTCAGTTTTCTTGCACTTAAGTCGGCATTGTGCCTTTTGTATTTAATTCCGATGCAATTTCAGTGTTTCATCGTCAATAAGAAGGTCAGAAGGATATAGTGAACCTGAAGTGAAGCATCGGAATCTATAACTAGTGTCACAGGAATGGTTCAAAACATATACTGTAAGAAGAGTCAGTTTTCTTGTACTTAAGTCGGCATTGTGCCTTTTGTATTTAATTCCGATGCAATATCTGTGTTTCATCGTCAATAAGAAGGTCAGAGGGATACAGTAAACCTGAAGTGAAGAATCGGAATATATAGCTAGTGTCACAGGAACGGTTCAAAACATAGACAGAAAGAAGAGTCAGGTTTCTTGTACTTATGTTGGCCTTGTGACTTTTGTATTTAATTCCGATGCAATTTCTGTGTTTCATCGTCAATAAGATGGTCAGAGGGATACAGTAAACCTGAAGTGAAGCATCGGAATCTATACCTAGTGTCACAGGAATGGTTCAAAACATAGACAGTAAGAAGAGTCAGTTTTCTTGTACTTATGTCGTCATTGTGCTTTTGTATTTAATTCCGATGCAATTTCTGTGTTTCATCGTCAATAAGAAGGTCAGAGGGATACAGTAAACCTGAAGTGAAGCATCGGAATCTATAACTAGTGTCACAGGAATGGTTCAAAAAATAGACAGTAAGAAGAGTCAGTTTTCTTGTACTTAAGTCGGCATTGTGCCTTTTGAATTTAATTCTGATGCAATATCTGTGTTTCATCGTCAATAAGAAGGTCAGAGGGATACAGTAAACCTGAAGTGATGCACCGGAATCTATAACTAGTGTCACAGGAATGGTTCAAAACATAGACTGTAAGAAGAGTCAGTTATTTTGTACTTAAGTCGGCATTGTGCCTTTTGTATTTAATTCCGATGCAATTTCTATGTCTCTTCGTCAATAAGAAGGTCAGAGCGATACAGTAAACCAGAAGTGTAGCATCGGAATCTATAACTAGTGTCACAGGAATGGATCAAAACATAGACAGTAAGAAGAGTCAGTTTTCTTGTACTTAAGTCGGCATTGTGCCTTTTGTATTTAATTCCGATGCAATATCTCTGATTCATCGTCAATAAGAAGGTCAGAGGGATACAGTAAACCTGAAGTGAAGCATCGGAATCTATAACTAGTGTCACAGGAATGGTTCAAAACATATACAGTAAGAAGAGTCAGTTTTCTTGTACTTAAGTCGGCATTGTGCCTTTTGTATTTAATTCCGATGCAATTTCAGTGTTTCATCGTCAATAAGAAGGTCAGAGGGATATAGTGAACCTGAAGTGAAGCATCGGAATCTATAACTGGTGTCACAGGAATGGTTCAAAACATAGACAGTAAGAAGAGTCAGTATTCTTGTACTTAAGTCGGCATTGTGCCTTTTGTATTTAATCCGATGCAATTTCAGTGTTTCATCGTCAATAAGAAGGTCAGAAGGAACGGTAAACATGAAGTGAAGCATCGGAATCTATAACTAGTGTCACAGGAATTGTTCAAAACATAGACAGTAAGAAGAGTCAGTTTTCTTGTACTTAAGTCGGCATTGTGCATTTTGTCTTTAATTCCGATGCAATATCTGTGTTTCATCGTCAATAAGAAGGTCAGAGGGATACAGTAAACCTGCAGTGAAGCATCGGAATCTATAACTAGTTTCACATGAATGGTTCACAACATAGACAGTAAGAAGAGTCAGTTTTCTTGTAGTTAAGACGGCATTGTGCCATTTGTATTTAATTCCAATGCAATATCTGTGTTTCATCGTCAATATGAAGGTCAGAGGTATACAGTAAACCTGAAGTGAAGCATCGGAATCTATAACTTGTGTCACAGGAATGGATCAAAACATAGGCAGTAAGAAGAGTCAGTTTTCTTGTACTTAAGTCGGTATTGTGCCTTTTGTATTTAATTCCGATGCAATTTCTGTGTCTCATCGTCAATAAGAAGGTCAGAGGGATACAGTAAACCTGAAGTGAAGCATCGGAATCTATAACTAGTGTAACAGGAATGGTTCAAAACATAGACTGTAAGAAGAGTCAGTTTTCTTGTACTTATGTCGGCATTGTGCCTATTGTATTTAATTCCGATGCAACTTCTGTGTTTCATCGTCAATAAAAAGGTCAGAGGGATACGGTAAACCTCAAGTGAATCATCGGAATCTATAACAAGTGTCACAGGAATGGTTCAAACGTAGACAGTAAGAAAAGTAAGTTTTCTTGTACTTAAGTCGGCATTGTGCCTTTTGTATTTAATTCCGATGCAATTTCAGTGTATCATCGTCAATAAGAAGGTCAGAGGGATATAGTGAACCTGAAGTGAAGCATCGGAATCTATACCTAGTGTCACAGGAATGGTTCAAAACATAGACAGTAAGAAGATTCAGTTTTCTTGTACTTAAGTCGTCATTGTGCTTTTGTATTTAATTCCGATGCAATTTCTGTGTTTCATCGTCAATAAGAAGGTCAGAGGGATACAGTAAACCTGAAGTGAAGCATCGGAATCCATAACTAGTGTCACAGGAATGGTTCAAAACATAGACAGTAAGAAGAGTCAGTTCTCTTGTACTTAAGTCGGCATTGTGCCTTTTGAATTTAATTCTGATGCAATATCTGTGTTTCATCGTCAATAAGAAGGTCAGAGGGATACAGTGAACCTGAAGTGATGCACCGGAATCTATAACTAGTGTCACAGGAATGGTTCAAAACATAGACTGTAAGAAGAGTCAGTTATTTTGTACTTAAGTCGGCATTGTGCCTTTTGAATTTAATTCCGATGCAATTTCTGTGTTTCTTCGTCAATAAGAAGGTCAGAGCGATACAGTAAACCTGAAGTGAAGCATCGGAATCTATAACTAGTGTCACAGGAATGGATCAAAACATAGACAGTAAGAAGAGTCAGTTTTCTTGTACTTAAGTCGGCATTGTGCCTTTTGTATTTAATTCCGATGCAATATCTGTGATTCATCGTCAATAAGAAGGTCAGAGGGATACAGTAAACCTGAAGTGAAGCATCGGAATCTATAACTAGTGTCACAGGAATGGTTCAAAACATAGACAGTAAGAAGAGTCCGTTTTCTTGTACTTAAGTCGGTGTTGTGCCTTTTGTATTTAATTCCGATGCAATTTCAGTGTTTCATCGTCAATAAGAAGGTCAGAGGGATATAGTGAACCTGAAGTGAAGCATCGGAATCTATAACTAGTGTCACAGGAATGGTTCAAAACATAGACAGTAAGAAGAGTCAGTTTTCTTGTACTTAAGTCGGCATTGTGCCTTTTGTATTTAATTCCGATGCAATATCTGTGTTTCATCGTCAATAAGAAGGTCAGAGGGATACAGTAAACCTGAAGTGAATCATCGGAATTTATAACTAGTGTCACAGGAATGGTTCAAACGTAGACAGTAAGAGAAGTCAGTTTTCTTGTACTTAAGTCGGCATTGTGCCTTTTGTATTTAATTCCGATGCAATTTCTGTGTTTCATCGTCAATTTTGAAGGCCCGAGGGATACAGTAACCACTGAAGTCAACCATAGGAACGTATAACTAGTGTCACAGGAATGGTTCAAAACTTAGACTGTAAGAAGAGTCAGTTTTCTTGTACTTAAGTCGGCATTGTGCCTTTTGTATTTAATTCCGATGCAATTTCTGTGTTTCATCGTCAATAAGAAGGTCAGAGGGATACAGTAAACCTGAAGTGAAGCATCGGAATATATAGCTAGTGTCACAGGAACGGTTCAAAACATAGACAGTAAGAAGAGTCAGGTTTCTTGTACTTATGTTGGCATTGTGACTTTTGTATTTAACTCCGATGCAATATCTGTGTTTCATCGTCAATAAGATGGTCAGAGGGATACAGTAAACCTGAAGAGAAGCATCGGAATCTATACCTAGTGTCACAGGAATGGTTCAAAACATAGACAGTAAGAAGAGTCAGTTTTCTTGTACTTAAGTCGTCATTGTGCTTTTGTATTTAATTCCGATGCAATTTCTGTGTTTCATCGTCAATAAGAAGGTCAGAGGGATACAGTAAACCTGAAGTGAAGCATCGGAATCTATAACTAGTTTCACAGGAATGGTTCAAAACTTAAACAGTAAGAAGAGTCAGTTTTCTTGTACTTAAGTCGGCATTGTGCCTTTTGTATTTAATTCTGATGCAATATCTGTGTTTCATCGTCAATAAGAAGGTCAGAGGGATACAGTAAACCTGAAGTGATGCACCGGAATCTATAACTAGTGTCACAGGAATGGTTCAAAACATAGACTGTAAGAAGAGTCAGTTATTTTGTACTTAAGTCGGCATTGTGCATTTTGTATTTAATTCCGATGCAATTTCTGTGTTTCTTCGTCAATAAGAAGGTCAGAGCGATACAGTAAACCTGCAGTGATGCATCGGAATCTATAACTAGTTTCACATGAAAGGTTCACAACATAGACAGTAAGAAGAGTCAGTTTTCTTGTAGTTAAGACGGCATTGTGCCGTTTGTATTTAATTCCGATGCAATATCTGTGTTTCATCGTCAATAAGAAGGTGAGAGGGATACAGTAAACCAGAAGTGAAGCAGCAGAATCTATAACTAGTGTCACAGGAATGGATCAAAACATAGACAGTAAGAAGAGTCAGTTTTCTTGTACTTAAGTCGGTATTGTGCCTTTTGTATTCAATTCCGATGCAATTTCTGTTCTCATCGTCAATAAGAAGGTCAGAGGGATACATTAAACCTGAAGTGAAGCATCGGAATCTATAACTAGTGTAACAGGAATGGTTCAAACCATAGACTGTAAGAAGAGTCAGTTTTCTTGTACTTATGTCGGCATTGTGCCTATTGTATTTAATTCCGATGCAACTTCTGTGTTTCATCGTCAATAAAAAGGTCAGAGGGATACAGTAAACCTGAAGTGAAGCATCGGAATCTATAATTAGTGTCACACGAATGGTTCAAATCATAGACAGTAAGAAGAGTCAGTTTTCTTGTACTTAAGTCGACATTGTGATTTTTGTATTTAATTCCGATGCATTATCTGTGTTTCATCGTCAATAAGAAGGTCAGAGGGATACAGTAAACCTGAAGTGATGCATCGGAATCTATAACTAGTGTCACACGAATGGTTAAAACATAGACACTAAGAGAGGTCAGTTATCTTGTACTTAAGTCGGCATTGTGCCTTTTGTATTTAACTCCGATGCAATTTCAGTGTTTCATCGTCAATAAGAAGGTGAGAGGGATACAGTAAACCAGAAGTGAAGCAGCAGAATCTATAACTAGTGTCACAGGAATGGTTCAAAACATAGACAGTAAGAAGAGTCAGTTTTCTTGTACTTATGTCGGCATTGTGCCTCTTGTATTTAATTCCGATGCAATATCTGTGTTTCATCGTCAATAAGAATGTCAGAGGGATACAGTAAACCTGAAGTGATGCACCGGAATCTATAACTAGTGTCACAGTAATGGTTCAAAACATAGACTGTAAGAGGAGTCAGTTAATTTGTACTTAAGTCGGCATTGTGCCTTTTGTATTTAATACCGATGCAATTTCTGTGTTTCTTCGTCAATAAGAAGGTCAGAGCGATACAGTAAACCTGAAGTGAAGCATCGGAATCTATAACTAGTGTCACAGGAATGGTTCAAAACATAGACAGTAAGAAGAGTCAGTATTCTTGTACTTAAGTCGGCATTGTGCCTTTTGTATTTAACTCTGATGCAATTTCTGTGTTTCATCGTCAATAAGAAGGTCAGAGTGATACAGTAAACCTGAAGTGAAGCAGCAGAATCTGTAAGTAGTGTCACAGGAATGGTTTCTATCATGGACAGTAAGAAGAGTCAGTTTTTTTGTACTTAAGTCGGCATTGTGCCTCTTCTATTTAATTCCGGTGCAATTTCTGTGTTTCATCGTCAATAAGAAACTCAGAGGGATACAGTTAACCTGAAGTGAAGCATCGGAATCTATAACTAGTGTCACAGGAATGGTTCAAAGATAGACAGTAAGAAGAGACAGATTTCTTGTACATAAGTCGGCATTGTGCCTTTTGTATTTACTTCCGATGCAATTTCTGTGTTTCATCGTCAATAAGAAGGTCAGAGGGATACAGTAAAACTGAAGTTAAGCATCGGAATCTATAACTAGTGTCACAGGAAAGGTTCAAAACATAGACAGTAAGAAGAGACAGTTTTCTTGTACTTAAGTCGGCATTGTGCCTTTTGTATTTAATTCCGATTCAATTTCTGGGTTTCATCGTCAATAAGAAGGTCAGAGGGATACAGTAAACCTGAAGTGAAACATCGGAATCTATACCTAGTGTCACAGGAATGGTTCAAAACATAGACAGTAAGAAGAGACAGTTTTGTTGTACTTAAGTCGGCATTGTGCCTTTTGTATTTAATTCCGATGCAATTTCCGTGTTTCATCGTCAATAAGAAGGTTAGAGGGATACAGTAAACCTGAAGTGAAGCATCGGAATCTATAACTAGTGTCACAGGAATGGTTCAAAACATAGACAGTAAGAAGAGTCAATTTTCTTGTACTTAAGTCGGCATTGTGCCTTTTGTATTTAATTCCGATGCAATATCTGTGTTTCATCGTCAATAAGAAGGTCAGAGGGATACAGTAAACCTGAAGTGATGCATCGGAATCTATAACTAGTGTCACACGAATTGTTAAAACATAGAATATAAGAGAGGTCAGTTTTCTTGGACTTAAGTCGGCATTGTGCTTTTGTATTTAAATCCGATGCAATTTCTGGGTTTAATCGTCAATAAGTAGGTCAGAGGGATACAGTAAACCTGAAGTGAAGCATCGGAATCTATAACTAGTGTCACAGGAATGGTTCAAAACATAGACAGTAAGAAGAGCCAGTTTTCTTGTATTTAAATTGGCATTGTGCCTTTTATATTTAATTCCGATGCAATTTCTGTGTTTCATCGTCAATAAGAAGGTCAGAGGGATACAGTAAACCTGAAGCGAAGCATCGGAATCTATAACTAGTGTAACAGGAATGGTTCATACATAGACAGTTTGAAGACTTAGTTTTCCTGTACTTAAGTCGGCATTGTGCCTTTTGTATTTAATCCGATGCAATTTCAGTGTTTCATCGTCAATAAGAAGGTCAGAAGGATACGGTAAACATGAAGTGAAGCATCGGAATCTATAACTAGTGTCACAGGAATTGTTCAAAACATAGACAGTAAGAAGAGTCAGTTTTCTTGAACTTAAGTCGGCATTAAGCATTTTGTCTTTAATTCCGATGCAATTTCTGTGTTTCATCGTCAATAAGAAGGTCAGAGGGATACAGTAAACCTGCAGTGAAACATCGGAATCTATAACTAGTTTCACATGAATGGTTCACAACATAGACAGTAAGAAGAGTCAGTTTTCATGTAGTTAAGACGGCATTGTGCCTTTTGTATTTAATTCCGATGCAATATCTGTGTTTCATCGTCAATATGAAGGGATGAGGTATACAGTAAACCTGAAGTGAAGCATCGGAATCTATAACTTGTGTCACAGGAATGGTTCAAAACATAGACAGTAAGAAGAGTCAGTTTTCTTGTACCTAAGTCGGCATTGTGCCTTTTGTATTTAATTCCGATGCAATTTCTGTGTTTCATCGTCAATAAGAAGGTCACAGGGATACAGTAAACCTGAAGTGAAGAATCGGAAACTATAACTAGTGTCACAGGAATGTTTCAAAACAATGACAGTAAGAAGAGACAGTTATCTGGTACTTATGTCGGCATTGTGCCTATTGTATTATTTCCGATGCAACTTCTGTGTTTCATCGTCAAGACGATGGTCAGAGGGATACAGTAATCCTGTAGTGAAGCATCGGAATCAATAACTAGTGTAACAGGAATGGTTCATACATAGACTGTTAGAAGAGTTAGTTTTCCTGTACTTAGGTCGGCATTGTGCCTTTTCCATTTAATTCCGATGCAATTTCTATGTTTCATCGTCAATAAGAAGGTCAGAGGGATAGAGTAATCCTGAAGTGAAGCATCGGAGTCTATAACTAGTGTCACAGGAATGGTTCAAAACATAGACAGTAAGAAGAGCCAGTTTTCTTGTATTTAAATCGGCATTGTGCCTTTTATATTTAATTCCGATGCAATTTCTGTGTTTCATCGTCAATAAGAAGGTCAGAGGGATACAGTAAACCTGAAGGGAAGCATCGGAATCTATAACTAGTGTAACAGGAATGGTTCATACATAGACAGTTAGAAGAGTTAGTTTTCCTGTACTTAAGTCGGCATTGTGCTTTTTCTATTTAATTCCGATGCAATTTCTATGTTTCATCGTCAATAAGAAGGTCTGAGGGATACAGTAAACCTGAAGTGAAGCATCGGAATCTATAACTAGTGTCACAAGAATGGCTCAAAACATAGACAGTAAGAAGAGTCAGTTTTCTTGTATTTAAATCGGCATTGTGCCTTTTATATTTGATTCCGATGCAATTTCTGTGTTTCATCGTCAATAAGAAGGTCTGAGGGATACAGTAAACCTGAAGTAAAGCATCGTAATCTATTACGAGTGTCACATGAATGGTTCAAAACATAGACAGTGAGATGAGTCAGTTTTCTTATACTTAAGTCGGCATTTTAACATTTGTATTTAATTCCGATGCAATTTCTGTGTTTCATCGTCAATACGAAGGTCAGAGGGATACAGAAAACCTGAAGTGAAGCATCGAAATCTATAACTAGTGTCACAGGAATAGTTCAAAACATAGACAGTAAGAAGAGTCAGTTTTCTTGTACTTAAGTCGGCATTGTGCCTTTTGTATTTAATTCCGATGCAATTTCTGTGTTTCATCGTCAATAAGGAGGTCAGAAGGATACGGTAAACATGAAGTGAAGCATCGGAATCTATAACTAGTGTCACAGGAATGGTTCAAAACATAGACAGTAAGAAGAGTCAGTTTTCTTCTACTTAAGTCGGCATTGTGCCTTTTGTATTTATTGCCGATGCAATATCTGTGTTTCATCGTCAATAAGAAGGTCAGAGGGATACAGTAAACCTGAAGTGAAGCACCGGAATCTATAACTAGTGTCACAGGAATGGTTCAAATCATAGACTGTAAGAAGAGTCAGTTATTTTGTACTTAAGTCGGCATTGTGCCTTTTGTATTTCATTCCGATGCAATTTCTCTGTTTCATCGTCAATAAGAAGGTCAGTGGCATACAGGAAACCTAAAGTGAAGCATCGGAATCTATAACTAGTGTCACAGGAATGGTTCAAAACACAGACATTAAGCATAGTCAGTTATCTTGTACTTAAGTCGGCATTGTGCCTTTTGTATTTAATTCCGAAGCAATTTCTGTGTTTCATCGTCAATAAGAAGGTCAGAGGGATACAGTAAACCTGAAGTGAAGCTTCGTAATCTACAACGAGTGTCACATGAATGGTTCAAAACATAGACAGTAAGAAGAGTCAGTTTTCTTGTACTAAAGTCGGCATTGTACCATTTGTATTTAATTCCGATGCAATTTCTGTGTTTCATCGTCAATACGAAGGTCAGAGGGATACAGAATACCTCAAGTCAAGCATCGGAATCTATAACTAGTGTTACAGGAATGGATCAAAACATAGACAGTAAGAAGAGTCAGTTTTCTTGTACTTAGTTTGGCATAGTGCCTTTTGTATTTAATTCCGATGTAATATCTGTGTTTCATCGTCAATAAGAAGGTCAGAGGGATACAGTAAACCTGAAGTGAAGCATCGCAATCTATAACTAGTGTAACAGGAATGGTTCATACATAGACAGTTAGAAGAGTTAGTTTTCCTGTACTTAATTCGGCATTGTGCCTTTTATATTTGATTCCGATGCAATTTCTGTGTTTCATCGTCAATAACAAGGTCTGAGGGATACAGTAAACCTGAAGTAAAGCATCGTAATCTATAACGAGTGTCACATGAATGGTTCAAAACATAGACAGTGAGAAGAGTCAGTTTTCTTGTACTTAAGTCGGCATTTTACCATTTGTATTTAATTCCGATGCAATTTCTGTGTTTCATCGTCAATACGAAGGTCAGAGGGATACAGAAAACCTGAAGTGAAGCATCGGAATCTATATCTAGTGTCACAGGAATGGTTCAAAACATAGACAGTAAGAAGAGTCAGTTTTCTTGTACATAAGTCGGCATTGTGCCTTTTGTATTTAATTCCGATGCAATTTCTGTGTTTCATCGTCAATAAGGAGGTCAGAAGGATACGGTAAACATGAAGTGAAGCATCGGAATCTATAACTAGTGTTACAGGAATGGATCAAAACATAGACAGTAAGAAGAGTCAGTTTTCTTGTACTTAGGTTGGCATTGTGCCATCGATGCAATTTCTGTGTTTCATAGTCAATACGAAGGTCAGAGGGATACAGAAAACATGAAGTTGAGCATCGGAATCTATAACTAGTGTTACAGGAATGGATCAAAACATAGACAGTAAGAAGAGTCAGTTTTCTTGTACTTAGGTTGGCATTGTGCCTTTTGTATTTAATTCCGATGCAATATCTGTGTTTCATCGTCAATAAGAATGTCAGTGGCATACAGTAAACCTAAAGTGAAGCATCGGAATCTATAACTAGTGTCACAGGAATGGTTCAAAACACAGACATTAAGCATAGTCAGTTATCTTGTACTTAAGTCGGCATTGTGCCTTTTGTATTTAATTCCGAAGCAATTTCTGTGTTTCATCGTCAATAAGAAGGTCAGAGGGATACAGTAAACCTGAAGTAAAGCATCGTAATCTACAACGAGTGTCACATGAATGGTTCAAAACATAGACAGTAAGAAGAGTCAGTTTTCTTGTACTTAAGTCGGCATTGTACCATTTGTATTTAATTCCGATGCAATTTCTGTGTTTCATCGTCAATACGAAGGTCAGAGGGATACAGAATACCTTAAGTGAAGCATCGGAATCTATAACTAGTGTTACAGGAATGGATCAAAACATAGACAGTAAAAAGAGTCAGTTTTCTTGTACTTAGGTTGGTATTGTGCCTTTTGTATTTAATTCCGATGTAATATCTGTGTTTCATCGTCAATAAGAAGGTCAGAGGGATACAGTAAACCTGAAGTGAAGAATCGCAATCTATAACTAGTGTAACAGGAATGGTTCATACATAGACAGTTAGAAGAGTTAGTTTTCCTGTACTTAAGTCGGCATTGTGCCTTTTATATTTGATTCCGATGCAATTTCTGTGTTTCATCGTCAATAAGAAGGTCTGAGGGATACAGTAAACCTGAAGTAAAGCATCGTAATCTATAACGAGTGTCACATGAATGGTTCAAAACATAGACAGTGAGAAGAGTCAGTTTTCTTGTACTTAAGTCGGCATTTTACCATTTGAATTTAATTCCGATGCAATTTCTGTGTTTCATCGTCAATACGAAGGTCAGAGGGATACAGAAAACCTGAAGTGAAGCATCGGAATCTATAACTAGTGTCACAGGAATGGTTCAAAACATAGACAGTAAGAAGAGTCAGTTTTCTTGTACTTAAGTCGGCATTGTGCCTATTATATTTAATTCCGATGCAATTTCTGTGTTTCATCGTCAATAAGGAGGTCAGAAGGATACGGTAAACATGAAGTGAAGCATCGGAATCTATAACTAGTGTTACAGGAATGGATCAAAACATAGACAGTAAGAAGAGTCAGTTTTCTTGTACTTAGGTTGGCATTGTGCCTTTTGTATTTAATTCCGATGCAATTTCTGTGTTTCATCGTCAATACGAAGGTCAGAGGGATACAGAAAACCTGAAGTGAAGCATCGGAATCTATAACTAGTGTTACAGGAATGGATCAAAACATAGACAGTAAGAAGAGTCAGTTTTCTTGTACTTAGGTTGGCATTATGCCTTTTGTATTTAATTCCGATGCAATATCTGTGTTTCATCGTCAATAAGAAGGTCAGAGGGATACAGTAAGCCTGAAGTGAAGCATCGGAATCTATAACTTGTGTAACAGGAATGGTTCATACGTAGACAGTTAGAAGAGTTGGTTCTCTTGTACTTGAGTCGGCATTGTGCCTTTTATATTTGATTCCGATGCAATTTCTGTGTTTCATCGTCAATAAGAAGGTCAGAGGGATACAGTAAACCTGAAGTGAAGCATCGGAATCCATAACTAGTGTCACAGGAATGGTTCAAAACATAGACAGTAAGAAGAGTCAGTTCTCTTGTACTTAAGTCGGCATTGTGCCTTTTGAATTTAATTCTGATGCAATATCTGTGTTTCATCGTCAATAAGAAGGTCAGAGGGATACAGTAAACCTGAAGTGATGCACCGGAATCTATATCTAGTGTCACAGGAATGGTTCAAAACATAGACTGTAAGAAGAGTCAGTTATTTTGTACTTAAGTCGGCATTGTGCCTTTTGAATTTAATTCCGATGCAATTTCTGTGTTTCTTCGTCAATAAGAAGGTCAGAGCGATACAGTAAACCTGAAGTGAGGCATCGGAATCTATAACTATTGTCAAAGGAATGGATCAGAACATAGACAGTAAGAAGAGTCAGTTTTCTTGTACTTAAGTCGGCATTGTGCCTTTTGTATTTAATTCCGATGCAATATCTGTGATTCATCGTCAATAAGAAGGTCAGAGGGATACAGTAAACCTGAAGTGAAGCATCGGAATCTATAACTAGTGTCACAGGAATGGTTCAAAACATAGACAGTAAGAAGAGCCCGTTTCCTTGTACTGAAATCGGTGTTGTGCCTTTTGTATTTAATTCCGATGCAATTTCAGTGTTTCATCGTCAATAAGAAGGTCAGAGGGATATAGTGAACCTGAAGTGAAGCATCGGAATCTATAACTAGTGTCACAGGAATGGTTCAAAACATAGACAGTAAGAAGAGTCACTTTTCTTGTACTTAAGTCGGCATTGTGCCTTTTGTATTTAATTCCGATGCAATATCTGTGTTTCATCGTCAATAAGAAGGTCAGAGGGATACAGTAAACCTGAAGTGAAGCATCGGAATTTATAACTAGTGTCACAGGAATGGTTCAAACGTAGACAGTAAGAGAAGTCAGTTTTCTTGTACTTAAGTCGGCATTGTGCCTTTTGTATTTAATTCCAATGCAATTTCTGTGTTTCATCGTCAATTTTGAAGGTCCGAGGGATACAGTAACCACTGAAGTGAACCATAGGAACGTATAACTAGTGTCACAGGAATGGTTCAAAACTTAGACTGTAAGAAGAGTCAGTTTTCTTGTACTTATGTCGGCATTGTGCGTTTTTTATTTAATTCCGATGCAATTTCTGTGTTTCGTCGTCAATAAGAAGGTCAGAGGGATACAGTAAACCTGAAGTGAAGCATAGGAATATATAGCTAGTGTCACAGGAACGGTTAAAAACAAAGACAGTAAGAAGAGTCAGGTTTCTTGTACTTATGTTGGCATTGTGACTTTTGTATTTCATTACGATGCAATTTCTGTGTTTCATCGTCAATACAAAGGTCAGAGGGATACAGTAAACCTGAAGTGAAGCATCGGAATCTATAACTAGTTTCACAGGAATGGTTCAAAACATAGACAGTAAGAAGAGTCAGTTTTCTTGTACTTAAGTCGGCATTGTGCCTTTTGTATTTAATTCTGATGCAATATCTGTGTTTCATCGTCAATGAGAAGGTCAGAGGGATACAGTAAAACTGAAGTGAGGCACCGGAATCTATAACTAGTGTCACAGGAATGGTTCAAAACATAGACTGTAAGAAGAGTCAGTTATTTTGTACTTAAGTCGGCATTGTGCCTTTTGTATTTAATTCCGATGCAATTTCTGTGTTTCTTCGTCAATAAGAAGGTCAGAGCGATACAGTAAACCTGCAGTGAAGCATCGGAACCTATAACTAGTTTCACATGAATGGTTCACAACATAGACAGTAAGAAGAGTCAGTTTTCTTGTAGTTAAGACGGCATTGTGCCTTTTGTATTTAATTCCGATGCAATATCTGTGTTTCATCGTCAATATGAAGGTCAGAGGTATACAGTAAACCTGAAGTGAAGCATCGGAATCTATAACTTGTGTCACAGGAATGGATCAAAACATAGACAGTAAGAAGAGTCAGTTTTCTTGTTCTTAAGTCGGTATTGTGCCTTTTGTATTCAATTCCGATGCAATTTCTGTGTCTCATCATCAATAAGAAGGTCAGAGGGATACATTAAACCTGAAGTGAAGCATCGGAATCTATAACTAGCGTAACAGGAATGGTTCAAACCATAGACTGTAAGCAGAGTCAGTTTTCTTGTACTTATGTCGGCATTGTGCCTATTGTATTTAATTCCGATGCAACTTATGTGTTTCATCGTCAATAAAAAGGTCAGAGGGATACAGTAAACCTGAAGTGAAGCATCGGAATAATTAACTAGTGTCACACGAATGGTTCAAATCATAGACAGTAAGAAGAGTCAGTTTTCTTGTACTTAAGTCGACATTGTGATTTTTGTATTTAATTCCGATGCAATATGTGTGTTTCATCGTCAATAAGAAGGTCAGAGGGATACAGTAAACCTGAAGTGATGCATCGGAATCTATAACTAGTGTCACACGAATGGTTAAAACATAGACACAAAGAGAGTTCAGTTATCTTGTACTTAAGTCGGCATTGTGCCTTTTGTATTTAACTCCGATGCAATTTCAGTGTTTCATCGTCAATAAGAAGGTGAGAGGGATACAGTAAACCAGAAGTGAAGCAGCAGAATCTATAACTAGTGTCACAGGAATGGTTCAAAACATAGACAGTAAGAAGAGTCAGTTTTCTTGTACTTATGTCGGCATTGTGCCTTTTGTATTTAATTCCGATGCAATATCTGTGTTTCATCGTCAATAAGAATGTCCGAGGGATACAGTAAACCTGAAGTGATGCACCGGAATCTATAACTAGTGCCACAGGAATGGTTCAAAACATAGACTGTAAGAGGAGGCAGTTATTTTGTACTTAAGTCGGCATTGTGCCTTTTGTATTTAATACCGATGCAATTTCTGTGTTTCTTCGTCAATAAGAAGGTCAGAGCGATACAGTAAACCTGAAGTGAAGCATCGGAATCTATAACTAGTGTCACAGGAATGGTTCAAAACATAGACAGTAAGAAGAGTCAGTATTCTTGTACTTAAGTCGGCATTGTGCCTTTTGTATTTAAGTCTGATGCAATTTCTGTGTTTCATCGTCAATAAGAAGGTCAGAGGGATACAGTAAACCTGAAGTGAAGCAGCAGAATCTGTAAGTAGTGTCACAGGAATGGTTTATAACATGGACAGTAAGAAGAGTCAGTTTTCTTGTACTTAAGTCGGCATTGTGCCTCTTCTATTTAATTCCGGTGCAATTTCTGTGTTTCATCGTCAATAAGAAACTCAGAGGGATACAGTTAACCTGAAGTGAAGCATCGGAATCTATAACTTGTGTCACAGGAATGGTTCAAAGATAGACAGTAAGAAGAGACAGATTTCTTGTACATAAGTCGGCATTGTGCCTTTTGTATTTACTTCCGATGCAATTTCTGTGTTTCATCGTCAATAAGAAGGTCAGAGGGATACAGTAAAACTGAAGTTAAGCATCGGAATCTATAACTAGTGTCACAGGAAAGGATCAAAACATAGACAGTAAGAAGAGTCAGTATTCTTGTACTTAAGTCGACATTGTGCCTTTTGTATTTAATTCCGATTCAATTTCTGGGTTTCATCGTCAATAAGAAGGTCAGAGGGATACAGTAAACCTGAAGTGAAACATCGGAATCTATACCTAGTGTCACAGGAATGGTTCAAAACATAGACAGTAAGAAGAGTCAGTTTTGTTGTACTTAAGTCGGCATTGTGCCTTTTGTATTTAATTCCGATGCAATTTCCGTGTTTCATCGTCAATAAGAAGGTTAGAGGGATACAGTAAACCTGAAGTGAAGCATCGGAATCTATAACTAGTGTCACAGGAATGGTTCAAAACATAGACAGTAAGAAGAGTCAGTTTTCTTGTACTTAAGTCGGCATTGTGCCTTTTGTATTTAATTCCGATGCAATATCTGTTTTTCATCGTCAATAAGAAGGTCAGAGGGATACAGTAAACCTGAAGTGATGCATCGGAATCTATAACTAGTGTCACACGAATTGTTAAAACATAGAATATAAGAGAGGTCAGTTTTCTTGTACTTAAGTCGGCATTGTGCTTTTGTATTTAAATGCGATGCAATTTCTGGGTTTAATCGTCAATAAGTAGGTCAGAGGGATACAGTAAACCTGAAGTGAAGCATCGGAAACTATAACTAGTGTCACAGGAATGGTTCAAAACATAGACAGTAAGAAGAGCCAGTTTTCTTCTATTTAAATCGGCATTGTGCCTTTTATATTTAATTCCGATGCAATTTCTGTGTTTGATCGTCAATAAGAAGGTCAGAGGGATACAGTAAACCTGAAATGAAACATCGGAATCTATAACTAGTGTAACAGGAATGGTTCATACATAGACAGTTTGAAGACTTAGTTTTCCTGTACTTAAGTCGGCATTGTGCCTTTTGTATTTAATCCGATGCAATTTCAGTGTTTCATCGTCAATAAGAAGGTCAGAAGGATACGGTAAACATGAAGTGAAGCATCGGAATCTATAACTAGTGTCACAGGAATTGTTCAAAACATAGACAGTAAGAAGAGTCAGTTTTCTTGTACTTAAGTCGGCATTGAGCATTTTGTCTTTAATTCCGATGCAATTTCTGTGTTTCATCGTCAATAAGAAGGTCAGAGGGATACAGTAAACCTGCAGTGAAGCTTCGGAATCTATAACTAGTTTCACATGAATGGTTCACAACATAGACAGTAAGAAGAGTCAGTTTTCTTGTAGTTAAGACGGCATTGTGCCTTTTGTATTTAATTCCGATGCAATATCTGTGTTTCATCGTCAATATGAAGGGAAGAGGTATACAGTAAACCTGAAGTGAAGCATCGGACTCTATAACTTGTGTCACAGGAATGGTTCAAGACATAGACAGTAAGAAGAGTCAGTTTTCTTGTACCTAAGTCGGCATTGTGCCTTTTGTATTTAATTCCGATGCAATTTCTATGTTTCATCGTCAATAAGAATGTCTGAGGGATACAGTAAACCTGAAGTGAAGCATCGGAATCTATAACTAGTGTCACAAGAATGGTTCACAACATAGACAGTAAGAAGAGTCAGTTTTCTTGTATTTAAATCGGCATTGTGCCTTTTATATTTGATTCCGATCCAATTTCTGTGATTCATCGTCAATAAGAAGGTCTGAGGGATACAGTAAACCTGAAGTAAAGCATCGTAATCTATTACGAGTGTCACATGAATGGTTCAAAACATAGACAGTGAGATGAGTCAGTTTTCTTATACTTAAGTCGGCATTTTACCATTTGTATTTAATTCCGATGCAGTTTCTGTGTTTCATCGTCAATACGAAGGTCAGAGGGATACAGAAAACCTGAAGTGAAGCATCGAAATCTATAACTAGTGTCACAGGAATAGTTCAAAACATAGACAGTAAGAAGAGTCAGTTTTCTTGTACTTAAGTCGGCATTGTGCCTTTTGTATTTAATTCCGACGCAATTTCTGTGTTTCATCGTCAGTAAGGAGGTCAGAAGGATACGGTAAACATGAAGTGAAGCATCGGAATCTATAACTACTGTCACAGGAATGGTTCAAAACATAGACAGTAAGAAGAGTCAGTTTTCTTGTACTTAAGTCGGCATTGTGCCTTTTGTATTTATTGCCGATGCAATATCTGTGTTTCATCGTCAATAAGAAGGTCAAAGGGTTACAGTAAACCTGAAGTGAAGCACCGGAATCTATAATTAGTGTCACAGGAATGGTTCAAATCATAGACTGAAAGAAGAGTCAGTTATTTTATACTTAAGTCGGCATTGTGCCTTTTATATTTCATTCCGATGCAATTTCTCTGTTTCATCGTCAATAAGAAGGTCAGTGGCATACAGTGAACCTGAAGTGAAGCATCGGAATCTATAACTAGTGTCACAGGAATGGTTCAAAACACAGACATTAAGCATAGTCAGTTATCTTGTACTTAAGTCGGCATTGTGCCTTTTGTATTTAATTCCGAAGCAATTTCTGTGTTTCATCGTCAATAAGAAGGTCAGAGGGATACAGTAAACCTGAAGTAAAGCATCGTAATCTATAACGAGTGTCACATGAATGGTTCAAAACATAGACAGTGAGAAGTGTCAGTTTTCTTGTACTTAAGTCGGCATTTTACCATTTGTATTTAATTCCGATGCAATTTCTGTGTTTCATCGTCAATACGAAGGTCAGAGGGATACAGAAAACCTGAAGTGAGGCATCGGAATCTATAACTAGTGTCACAGGAATGGTTCAAAACATAGACAGTAAGATGAGTCAGTTTTCTTGTACTTAAGTCGGCATTGTGCCTTTTGTATTTAATTCCGATGCAATTTCTGTGTTTCATCGTCAATAACGAGGTCAGAAGGATACGGTAAACATGAAGTGAAGCATCGGAATCTATAACTAGTGTTACAGGAATGGATCAAAACATAGACAGTAAGAAGAGTCAGTTTTCTTGTACTTAGGTTGGCATTGTGCCTTTTGTATTTAATTCCGATGCAATTTCTGTGTTTCATCGTCAATACGAAGGTCAGAGGGATACAGAAATCCTGAAGTGAAGCATCGGAATCTATAACTAGTGTTACAGGAATGGATCAAAACATAGACAGTAAGAAGAGTCAGTTTTCTTGTACTTAGGTTGGCATTGTGCCTTTTATATTTTATTCCGATGCAATATCTGTGTTTCATCGTCAATAAGAAGGTCAGAGGGATACTGTAAGCCTGAAGTGAAGCATCGGAATCTATAACTAGTGTAACAGGAATGGTTCATACGTAGACAGTTAGAAGAGTTGGTTCTCTTGTACTTGAGTCGACATTGGGCCTTTTCTATTTAATTCCGATGCCATTTCTATGTTTCATCGTCAATTCGAAGGTCAGAGGGATACAGTAAACCTGAAGTAAAGCATCGTAATCTACAACGAGTGTCACATGAATGGTTCAAAACATAGACAGAAAGAAGAGTCAGTTTTCTTGTACTTTAGTCGGCATTGTACAATTTGTATTTAATTCCGATGCAATTTCTGTGTTTCATCGTCAATACGAAGGTCAGAGGGATACAGAATACCTCAAGTGAAGCATCGGAATCTATAACTAGTGTTACAGGAATGGATCAAAACATAGACAGTAAGAAGAGTCAGTTTTCTTGTACTTAGGTTGGCTTTGTGCCTTTTGTATTTAATTCCGATGTAATATCTGTGTTTCATCGTCAATAAGAAGGTCAGAGGGATACAGTAAACCTGAAGTGAAGCATGGCAATCTATAACTAGTGTAACAGGAATGGTTCATACATAGACAGTTAGAAGAGTTAGTTCTCCTGTACTTAAGTCGGCATTGTGCCTTTAATATTTGATTCCGATGCAATTTCTGTGTTTCATCGTCAATAAGAAGGTCTGAGGGATACAGTAAACCTGAAGTAAAGCATCGTAATCTATAACGAGTGTCACATGAATGGTTCAAAACATAGACAGTAAGAAGAGTCAGTTTTCTTGTACTTAAGTCGGCATTGTGCCTTTTGTATTTAATTCCGATGCAATTTCTGTGTTTCATCGTCAATAAGGAGGTCAGAAGGATACGGTAAACATGAAGTGAAGCATCGGAATCTATAACTAGTGTTACAGGAATGGATCAAACCATAGACAGTAAGAAGAGTCAGTTTTCTTGTACTTAGGTTGGCATTGTGCCTTTTGTATTTAATTCCGATGCAATTTCTGTGTTTCATCGTCAATACGAAGGTCAGAGGGATACAGAAAACCTGAAGTGAAGCATCGGAATGTATAACTAGTGTCACAGGAATGGTTCAAATCATAGACAGTAAGAATAGTCAGTTTTCTTGTACTTAAATCGGCATTGTGTCTTCTATATTTAATTCCGATGCAATTTCTGTGTTTCATCGTCAATAAGAAGGTCAGAGGGATACAGTAAACCTGAAGTGAAGCATCGGAATCTATAACTAGTGTCACAGGAATGGTTCAAAACACAGACAGTAAGAAGAGTCAGTTATCTTGTACTTAAGTCGGCATTGTGCCATTTGTGTTTAATTCCGAAGCAATTTCTGTGTTTCATCGTCAATAAGAAGGACAGAGGGATACAGTAAACCTGAAGTAAAGCGTCGTAATCCATAACGAGTGTCACATGAATGGTTCAAAACATAGACAGTAAGAAGAGTCAGTTTTCTTCTGCTTATGTCGGCATTTTAACATTTGTATTTAATTCCGATGCAATATCTGTGTTTCATCGTCAATAAGAAGGTCAGAGGGATACAGTAAACCTGAAGTGATGCATCGGAATCTATAACTAGTGTCACACGAATTGTTAAAACATAGAATATAAGAGAGGTCAGTTTTCTTGTACTTAAGTCGGCATTGTGCT
Source organism: Schistocerca serialis cubense (assembly GCF_023864345.2). Classification (NCBI taxonomy): domain Eukaryota; kingdom Metazoa; phylum Arthropoda; class Insecta; order Orthoptera; family Acrididae; genus Schistocerca; species Schistocerca serialis. The sequence continues at coordinate 18,901,535 of NW_026047617.1, forward strand.
TTTGTATTTAAATCCGATGCAATTTCTGGGTTTAATCGTCAATAAGTAGGTCAGAGGGATACAGTAAACCTGAAGTGAAGCATCGGAAACTATAACTAGTGTCACAGGAATGGTTCAAAACATAGACAGTAAGAAGAGCCAGTTTTCTTCTATTTAAATCGGCATTGTGCCTTTTATATTTAATTCCGATGCAATTTCTGTGTTTCATCGTCAATAAGAAGGTCAGAGGGATACAGTAAACCTGAAATGAAGCATCGGAATCTATAACTAGTGTAACAGGAATGGTTCATACATAGACAGTTTGAAGACTTAGTTTTCCTGTACTTAAGTCGGCATTGTGCCTTTTGTATTTAATCCGATGCAATTTCAGTGTTTCATCGTCAATAAGAAGGTCAGAAGGATACGGTAAACATGAAGTGAAGCATCGGAATCTATAACTAGTGTCACAGGAATTATTCAAAACATAGACAGTAAGAAGAGTCAGTTTACTTGTACTTAAGTCGGCATTGAGCATTTTGTCTTTAATTCCGATGCAATTTCTGTGTTTCATCGTCAATAAGAAGGTCAGAGGGATACAGTAAACCTGCAGTGAAGCTTCGGAATCTATAACTAGTTTCACATGAATGGTTCACAACATAGACAGTAAGAAGAGTCAGTTTTCTTGTAGTTAAGACGGCATTGTGCCTTTTGTATTTAATTCCGATGCAATATCTGTGTTTCATCGTCAATATGAAGGGAAGAGGTATACAGTAAACCTGAAGTGAAGCATCGGAATCTATAACTTGTGTCACAGGAATGGTTCAAAACATAGACAGTAAGAAGAGTCAGTTTTCTTGTACCTAAGTCGGCATTGTGCCTTTTGTATTTAATTCCGATGCAATTTCTGTGTTTCATCGTCAATAAGAAGGTCACAGGGATACAGTAAACCTGAAGTGAAGCATCGGAAACTATAACTAGTGTCACAGGAATGTTTCAAAACAATGACAGTAAGAAGAGTCAGTTTTCTTGTACTTATGTCGGCATTGTGCCTATTGTATTTACTTCCGATGCAACTTCTGTGTTTCATCGTCAAGACGAAGGTCAGGGGGATACAGCAAACCTGAAGTGAAGCATCGGAATCAATAACTAGTGTAACTGGAATGGTTCATACATAGACAGTTAGAAGAGTCAGTTTTCCTGTACTTAGGTCGGCATTGTGCCTTTTCTATTTAATTCCGATGCTATTTCTATGTTTCATTGTCAGTAGAAGGTCAGAGGGATACAGTATTCCTGAAGTGAAGCATCGGAGTCTATAACTAGTGTCACAGGAATGGTTCAAAACATAGACAGTGAGAAGAGTCAGTTTTCTTGTACTTAAGTCGGCATTTTACCATTTGTATTTAATTCCGATGCAATTTCTGTGTTTCATCGTCAATACGAAGGTCAGAGGGATGCAGAAAACCTGAAGTGAAGCATCGGAATCTATAACTAGTGTCACAGGAATGGTTCAAAGCATAGACAGTAAGAAGAGTCAGTTTTCTTGTACTTAAGTCGGCATTGTGCCTTTTGTATTTAATTCCGATGCAATTTCTGTGTTTCATCGTCAATAAGGAGGTCAGAAGGATACGGTAAACATGAAGTGAAGCATCGGAATCTATAACTAGTGTTACAGGAATGGATCAAAACATAGACAGGAAGAAGAGTCAGTTTTCTTGTACTTAGGTTGGCATTGTGCCTTTTGTATTTAATTCCGATGCAATTTCTGTGTTTCATCGTCAATACGAAGGTCAGAGGGATACAGAAAACCTGAAGTGAAGCATCGGAATCTATAACTAGTGTTACAGGAATGGATCAAAACATAGACAGTAAGAAGAGTCAGTTTTCTTGTACTTAGGTTGGCATTGTGCCTTTTGTATTTAATTCCGATGCAATATCTGTGTTTCATCGTCAATAAGAAGGTCAGAGGGATACAGTAAGCCTGAAGTGAAGCATCGGAATCTATAACTAGTGTAACAGGAATGGTTCATACGTAGACAGTTAGAAGAGTTGGTTCTCTTGTACTTGAGTCGGCATTGGGCCTTTTCTATTTAATTCCGATGCCATTTCTATGTTTCATCGTCAATTCGAAGGTCAGAGGGATACAGTAAACCTGAAGTAAAGCATCGTAATCTACAACGAGTGTCACATGAATGGTTCAAAACATAGACAGAAAGAAGAGTCAGTTTTGTTGTACTTAAGTCGGCATTGTACTATTTGTATTTAATTCCGATGCAATTTCTGTGTTTCATCGTCAATACGAAGGTCAGAGGGATACAGAATACCTCAAGTGAAGCATCGGAATCTATAACTAGTGTTACAGGAATGGATCAAAACATAGACAGTAAGAAGAGTCAGTTTTCTTGTACTTAGGTTGGCTTTGTGCCTTTTGTATTTAATTCCGATGTAATATCTGTGTTTCATCGTCAATAAGAAGGTCAGAGGGATACAGTAAACCTGAAGTGAAGCATCGCAATCTATAACTAGTGTAACAGGAATGGTTCATACATAGACAGTTAGAAGAGTTAGTTTTCCTGTACTTAAGTCGGCATTGTGCCTTTTATATTTGATTCCGATGCAATTTCTGTGTTTCATCGTCAATAAGAAGGTCTGAGGGATACAGTAAACCTGAAGTAAAGCATCGTAATCTATAACGAGTGTCACATGAATGGTTCAAAACATAGACCGTGAGAAGAGTCAGTTTTCTTGTACTTAAGTCGGCATTTTACCATTTGTATTTAATTCCGATGCAATTTCTGTGTTTCATCGTCAATAAGGAGGTCAGAAGGATACGGTAAACATGAAGTGAAGCATCGGAATCTATAACTAGTGTTACAGGAATGGATCAAAACATAGACAGTAAGAAGAGTCAGTTTTCTTGTACTTAAGTCGGCATTTTACCATTTGTATTTAATTCCGATGCAATTTCTGTGTTTCATCGTCAATACGAAGGTCAGAGGGATACAGAAAACCTGAAGTGAAGCATCGTAAAATATAACTAGTGTCACAGGAATGGTTCATAACATAGACAGTAAGAAGAGTCAGTTTTCTTGTACTTAAGTCGGCATTGTGCCTTTTGTATTTAATTCCGATGCAATTTCTGTGTTTCATCGTCAATAAGGAGGTCAGAAGGATACGGTAAACATGAAGTGAAGCATCGGAATCTATAACTAGTGTTACAGGAATGGATCAAAACATAGACAGTAAGAAGAGTCAGTTTTCTTGTACTTAGGTTGGCATTGTGCCTTTTGTATTTAATTCCGATGCAATTTCTGTGTTTCATCGTCAATACGAAGGTCAGAGGGATACAGAAAACCTGAAGTGAAGCATCGGAATGTATAACTAGTGTCACAGGAATGGTTCAAATCATAGAAAGTAAGAATAGTCAGTTTTCTTGTACTTAAATCGGCATTGTGTCTTCTATATTTAATTCCGATGCAATTTCTGTGTTTCATCGTCAATAAGAAGGTCAGAGGGATACAGTAAACCTGAAGTGAAGCATCGGAATCTATATCTAGTGTCACAGGAATGGTTCAAAACACAGATAGTAAGAAGAGTCTGTTATCTTGTACTTAAGTCGGCATTGTGCCATTTGTGTTTAATTCCGAAGCAATTTCTGTGTTTCAACGTCAATAAGAAGGACAGAGGTATACAGTAAACCTGAAGTAAAGCGTCGTAATCCATAACGAGTGTCACATGAATGGTTCAAAACATAGACAGTAAGAAGAGTCAGTTTTCTTCTACTTATGTCGGCATTTTAACATTTGTATTTAATTCCGATGCAATTTCTGTGATTCATCGTCAATATGAAGGTCAGAGGGATACAGTAAACCTGAAGTGAACCATCGGAATCTATAACTAGTGTCCCAGGAACGGTTCAAAACATAGACAGTAAGAAGAGTCAGTTTTATTGTACTTAATTCGGCATTGTGCATTTTGTATTTCATTCCGATGCTATTTCTGTGTTTCATCGTCAATAAGGATGTCAGAGGGATACAGTGAACCTGAAGTGAACCATCGGAATCTATAACTAGTGTCCCAGAAACGGTTCAAAACATAGACAGTAAGAAGAGTCAGTTTTATTGTACTTAAGTCGGCATTGTGCCTTTTGTATTTAATTCAGATACAATATCTGTGTGCCCTCGTCAATAAGAAGGTCAGAGGGATACAGTAAACCTGAGGAGAAGCATCGGAATCTATAATTAGTGTCACAGGAATGGTTCAAAACATAGACAGTAAGAAGAGTCAGTTTTCTTGTACTTAAGTCGGCATTGTGCCTTTTGTATTTACTTCCGATGCAATTTCTGTGTTTCATCGTCAATAAGAAGGACACAGGGATACAGTAAACCTGAAGTGAAGCATCGGAAACTATAACTAGTGTCACAGGAATGTTTCAAAACAATGAAGTAAGAAGAGTCAGTTTTCTTGTACTTATGTCGGCATTGTGCCTATTGTATTTACTTCCGATGCTACTTCTGTGTTTCATCGTCAAGACGAAGGTCAGAGGGATACAGTAAACCTGAAGTGAAGCATCGGAATCAATAACTAGTGTAACAGGAATGGTTCATACATAGACAGTTAGAAGATTTAGTTTTCCTGTACTTAGGTCGGCATTGTGCCTTTTCTATTTAATTCCGATGCAATTTCTATGTTTCATCGTCAATAAGAAGGTCAGAGGGATACAGTAATCCTGAAGTGAAGCATCGGAGTCTATAACTAGTGTCACAGGAATGGTTCAAAACACAGACATTAACAAGTGTCAGTTATCTAGTACTTAAGTCGGCATTGTGCATTTTGTATTTAATTCCGAATCAATTTCTGTGTTTCATCGTCAATAAGAAGGTCAGAGGGATACAGTAAACCTGAAGTGAAGCATCGAAATCCATAACTAGTCTCACAGGAATGGTTCAAATGATAGCCAGTAAGAAGAGTCATTTTTCTTCTACTTAAGTCGGCATTGTGCATTTTGTATTTCATTCCGATGCTATTTCTGTGTTTCATCGTCAATAAGAAGGTCAGAGGGATACAGTGAACCTGAAGTGAACCATCGGAATCTATAACTAGTGTCCCAGGAACGGTTCAAAACATAGACAGTAAGAAGAGTCAGTTTTATTGTACTTAAGTCGGCATTGTGCCTTTTGTATTTAATTCAGATACAATATCTGTGTTCCCTCGTCAATAAGAAGGTCAGAGGGATACAGTAAACCTGAGGAGAAGCATCGGAATCATTAATTAGTGTCACAGGAATGGTTCAAAACATAGACAGTATGAAGAGCCAGTTTTCTTGTATTTAAATCGGCATTGTGCCTTTTATATTTAATTCCGATGCAATTTCTGTGTTTCATCGTCAATAAGAAGGTCAGAGGGATACAGTAAACCTGAAGGGAAGCATCGGAATCTATAACTAGTGTAACAGGAATGGTTCATACATAGACAGTTAGAAGAGTTAGTTTTCCTGTACTTAAGTCGGCATTGTGCTTTTTCTATTTAATTCCGTTGCAATTTCTATGTTTCATCGTGAATAAGAAGGTCCGAGGGATACAGTAAACCTGAAGTGAAGCATCGGAATCTATAACTAGTGTCACAAGAATGGTTCAAAACATAGACAGTAAGAAGAGTCAGTTTTCTTGTATTTAAATCGGCATTGTGCCTTTTATATTTGATTCCGATGCAGTTTCTGTGTTTCATCGTCAATAAGAAGGTCTGAGGGATACAGTAAACCTGAAGTAAAGCATCGTAATCTATTACGAGTGTCACATGAATGGTTCAAAACATAGACAGTGAGATGAGTCAGTTTTCTTATACATAAGTCGGCATTTTACCATTTGTATTTAATTCCGATGCAATTTCTGTGTTTCATCGTCAATACGAAGGTCAGAGGGATACAGAAAACCTGAAGTGAAGCATCGAAATCTATAACTAGTGTCACAGGAATAGTTCAAAACATAGACAGTAAGAAGAGTCAGTTTTCTTGTACTTAAGTCGGCATTGTGCCTTTTGTATTTAATTCCGATGCAATTTCTGTGTTTCATCGTCAATAAGGAGGTCAGAAGGATACGGTAAACATGAAGTGAAGCATCGGAATCTATAACTAGTGTCACAGGAATGGTTCAAATCATAGACTGTAAGAAGAGTCAGTTATTTTGTACTTAAGTCGGCATTGTGCCTTTTGTATTTCATTCCGATGCAATTTCTCTGTTTCATCGTCAATAAGAAGGTCAGTGGCATACAGTAAACCTGAAGTGAAGCATCGGAATCTATAACTAGTGTCACAGGAATGGTTCAAAACACAGACATTAAGCATAGTCAGTTATCTTGTACTTAAGTCGGCATTGTGCCTTTTGTATTTAATTCCGAAGCAATTTCTGTGTTTCATCGTCAATACAAAGGTCAGAGGGATACAGAAAACCTGAAGTGAAGCATCGGAATCTATAACTAGTGTTACAGGAATGGATCAAAACATAGACAGTAAGAAGAGTCAGTTTTCTTGTACTTAGGTTGGCATTGTGCCTTTTGTATTTAATTCCGATGCAATTTCTGTGTTTCATCGTCAATACGAAGGTCAGAGGGATACAGAAAACCTGAAGTGAAGCATCGGAATCTATAACTAGTGTTACAGGAATGGATCAAAACATAGACAGTAAGAAGAGTCAGTTATCTTGTACTTAGGTTGGCATTGTGCCTTTTGTATTTAATTCCGATGCAATATCTGTGTTTCATCGTCAATAAGAAGGTCAGAGGGATACAGTAAGCCTGAAGTGAAGCATCGGAATCAATAACTAGTGTAACAGGAATGGTTCATACGTAGACAGTTAGAAGAGTTGGTTCTCTTGTACTTGAGTCGGCATTGGGCCTTTTCTATTTAATTCCGATGCCATTTCTATGTTTCATCGTCAATTCGAAGGTCAGAGGGATACAGTAAACTTGAAGTGAAGCATCGGAATCTACAACTAGTGTCACAGGAATGGTTCAAATCATAGACAGTAAGAATAGTCAGTTTTCTTGTACTTAAATCGGCATTGTGTCTTCTATATTTAATTCCGATGCAATTTCTGTGTTTCATCGTCAATAAGAAGGTCAGAGGGATACAGTAAACCTGAAGTGAAGCATCGGAATCTATAACTAGTGTCACAGGAATGGTTCAAAACACAGACAGTAAGAAGAGTCAGTTATCTTGTACTTATGTCGGCATTGTGCCATTTGTGTTTAATTCCGAAGCAATTTCTGTGTTTCATCGTCAATAAGAAGGACAGAGGGATACAGTAAACCTGAAGTAAAGCGTCGTAATCCATAACGAGTGTCACATGAATGGTTCAAAACATAGACAGTAAGAATAGTCAGTTTTCTTCTACTTATGTCGGCATTTTAACATTTGTATTTAATTCCGATGCAATTTCTGCGATTCATCGTCAATATGAAGGTCAGAGGGATACAGTAAACCTGAAGTGAAGCATCGGAATCTATAACTAGTGTCACAGGAATGGTTCAAACCATAGACAGTAAGAAGAGTCAGTTTTCTTGTACTTAAGTCGGCATTGTGCCATTTGTATTTAATTGCGATGCAATTTCTGTGTTTCATCGTCAATAAGGAGGTCAGAGGCATACAGTAAACCTGAAGTGAAGCATCGGAATCTATAACTAGTGTCACAGGAATGGTTCATAACGTAGACAGTAAGAAGAGTCAGTTTTCGTGTACATAAGTCGGCATTGTGCCTTTTGTATTTAATTCCGATGCAATTTCTGTGTTTCATAGTCAATAAGGAGGTCAGAGGCACACAGTAAACCTGAAGAGAAGCATCGGAATCTATAACTAGTGTCACAGGAATGGTTCAAATCATAGACAGTAAGTAGAGTCAGATTTCTTGTATTTAAGTCGGCATTGTGCCTTTTCTATTTAATTACGATGCAATTTCTGTGTTTCGTAGTCAATAAGAAGGTCAGAGGGATACAGTAATCCTGAAGTGAAGCATCGGAATCTATAACTAGTGTCACGGGAATGGTTCAAACATAGAAAGTTAGAAGAGTTAGTTTTCTTGAACTTAAGTCGGCATTGTGCCTTCTCTATCTAATTCCGACGCAATTTCTATGTTTCATCGTCTTTAAGAAGGTCAAAGGGATACAGTGAACCTGAAGTGAAGCATCGGAATCTGCAACTAGTGTCACAGGAATGGTTCTACCCATAGACAGTAAGAAGAGTCAGTTTTCTTGAACTTAAGTCGGCATTGTGCCTTTTGCATTTAATTCCGATGCAATTTCTGTGTTTCATCGTCAATAAGAAGGTCAGAGGGATACAGTGAACCTGAAGTGAAGCATCGAAATCCATTACTAGTCTCACAGGAATGGTTCAAATGATAGACAGTAAGAAGAGTCAGTTTTCTTCTACTTAAGTCGGCATTGTGCATTTTGTATTTCATTCCGATGCTATTTCTGTGTTTCATAGTCAATAAGAAGGTCAGAGGGATACAGTGAACCTGAAGTGAACCATCGGAATCTATAACTAGTGTCCCAGGAATGGTTCAAAACATAGACAGTAAGAAGAGTCAGTTTTATTGTACTTAAGTCGGCATTGTGCCTTTTGTATTTAATTCAGATGCAATATCTGTGTTCCCTCGTCAATAAGAAGGTCAGAGGGATACAGTAAACCAGAAGAGAAGCATCAGAATCTATAATTAGTGTCACAGGAATGGTTCAAAACATAGACAGTAAGAAGAGTCAGTTTTCTTGTACTTAAGTCGGCATTGTGCCTTTTGTATTTACTTCCGATGCAATTTCTGTGTTTCATCGTCAATAAGAAGGTCAGAGGGATACAGTAAACCTGAAGTGAAGCATCGGAATCTAAAACCGGTCTCACAGGAAAGTTTCAAAAATCATAGACAGTTAGAAGAGCCAGTCTTCTAGTACTTGAGTCGGCATTTTGCCTTTTGTATTTAATTCCGATGCAATTCCTGTGTTTCATCGTCAATAAGAAGGTCAGAGGGATACAGTAAACCTGAAGTGAAGCATCGGAATCTAATACTGGTCTCACAGGAAAGGTATAAAACATAGAGAGTAAGAAGAGGCAGTCATCTTGTGCTTGAGTCGGTATTGTGCCTTTTGTATTTAATTCCGATGCAATATCTGTATTTCATTGTCAATAAGAAGGTCAGAGGGATACAGTAAACCTGAAGTGAAGCATCGGAATCTTTAACTAGTGTCACAGGAACGGTTCAAACCATAGATAGTAAGAAGAATCAGTTTTCATGTACATAATCGGCGTTGTGGATTTTCTATTTAATTCCGATGCAATTTCTGTGTTTCATCGTCCATAAGATGGTCCCAGGGATACAGTAAACCTGAAGTGAAGCATCGGAATCTATAGCAAGTATCACAGGAATGGTTCAAATCATAGACAGTATGAAGAGCCAGTCTTCTTCTACTTGAGTTGGCATTGTGCCTTTTGTATATAATATCCGATGCAATTTCTGTGATTCATCGTCAATAATAAGGTCAGTGGGATACAGTAAGCCTGAAGTGAAGCATCGGAATCTATAACTAGTGTCACAGTAATGGTTCAAAACATAGACAGTAAGAAGAGTCAGTTCTCTTGTACTTAAGTCGGCAATGTGCCTTTGTAATTAATTCCGATGCAATTTCTGTGTTTCATCGTCAATACGAAGGTCAGAGGGATACAGTAAACCTGAAGTGAAGCCTCGGAATCTATAACTAGTGTCACGGGAATGGGTCAAAACATAGACAGTAAGAAGAGTCAGTTTTCTTGTACTTAAGTCGACATTGTGCCATTTGTACTTAATTCCGATGCAATTTCTGTGTTTCATCGTCAATAAGATAGTCAGAGGGTTACAGTAAACCTGAAGTGAAGCATCGGAATCTATAACTAGTGTCACAGGAATGGTTCAAAACATAGACAGTTATAAAAGTCAGTTTTCATGTACTTAAGTCGGCATAGGCCTTTTGTATTTAATTCCGATGAACTTTCTGTGTTTCATCGTCAATAAGAATGTCAGAGGGATACAGTAAACCTGAAGTGAAGCATCGGAATCTATAACTAGTATCACAGCAATGGTTCAAAGCATAGACAGTAAGAAGAGTCAGTTTTCATGTACTTAAGTCGGCATTGAGCCTTTTGTATTTTATTCCGATGCAAATTCTGTGTTTCATCGTCAATAAGAAGGTCAGAGGCATACAGTAAACCTGATGTGAAGCATCGGAATCTAAAACTAGTGTCACAGGAATGGTTCAAATCATAGACAGTAAGAAGAGTCAGTTTTCTTGTACTTAAGTCGGAATTGTGTCTTTTGTATTTAATTGCGATGGAATTTCAGTGTTTCATCGTCAATAACAAGGTCAGAGGGATACAGTGAACCTGAAGTGAAGCATCGGAATCTATAACTAGTGTCACAGGAATGGTTCAAAGTATAGACAGTAAGAAGAGTCCGCTTTCTTGTACTCAAGTCGGCATTGTACCTTTTGTATTGAACTTCGATTCAATTTCTGTGTTTCATCGTCAATATGAAGATCAGAGGGATACACTAAACCAGAAGTGGAGCATCGGAATCTATAACTAGTGTCACAGGAATGGTGCAAAACATAGAGAGTAAGAAGAGTCAGTTTTCTTGTACTTAAGTCGGCATTGTGCCTTTTGTATTTAATTCCGATGCAATTTCTGTGTTTCATCGTCAATAATAAGGTCAGAGGGATACAGTAAACCTGAAGTGAAGCTTCGGAATCTATAACTAGCGTCACATGAATGGTTCAAACCATACACAGTAAGAAGAGTCATTCTTCTTGTACTTAAGTCGGCATTGTGCCTTTTGTATTTAATTCCGATGCAATATCTGTGTTTCATCGTAAATAAGAAGGTCAGAGGGATACAGTGAACCTGAAGTGAAGCATCGGAATCTATAACTAGTGTAACAGGAATGGTTCATACATAGACAGTTAGAAGAGTTAGTTTTCCTGTACTTAAGTCGGCATTGTGCCTTTTCTATTTAATTCCGATGCAATTTCTATTTTTCATCGTCGATAAGACGGTCAGAAGGATACAGTAAACCTGAAGTGAAGCATCGGAATCTATAACTAGTGTCACAGGAATGGTTCAAAGCATAGACACTAAGAAGAGTCTGTATTCTTGTACTTAAGTCGGCATTGTGCCTTTTGTATTTAATTCCGATGCAATTTCTGTGTTTCATCGTCAATAAGAAGGTCAGAGGGATACAGTAAACCTGAAGTGAAGCATCGGAATCTATAACTAGTGTAACAGGAATGGTTCATACATAGACAGTTAGAAGAGTTAGTTTTCCTGTTCTTAAGTTGGCATTGTGCCTTTTCTATTTAATTCCAATGCAATTTCTATGTTTCATCGTCAATAAGAAGGTCAGAGGGATACAGTAAACCTGAAGTGAAGCATCGGAATCTATAACTAGTGTCACAGGAATGGTTCAAAACATAGACAGTAAGAAGAGTCAGTTTTCTTGTATTGAAATCGGCATTGTGCCTTTTATATTTAATTCCGATGCAATTTCTGTGTTTCATCGTCAATAGGAAGGTCTGAGGGATACAGTAAACCTGAAGTAAAGCATCGTAATCCATAATGAGTGTCACATGAATGGTTCAAGACATAGACAGTAAGAAGAGTCAGTATTCTAGTACTTAAGTCGGCATTTTACCATTTGTATTTAATTCCGATGCAATTTCTGTGTTTCATCGTCAATACGAAGGTCAGAGGGATACAGAAAACCTGAAGGGAAGCATCGGAATCTATAACTTGTGTCACATGAATGGTTCAAAACATAGACAGTAAGAAGATTCAGTTTTCTTGTACTTAAGTCGCCATTGTGCCTTTTGTATTTAATTCCGATGCAATTTCTGTGTTTCATCGTCAATAAGGAGGTCAGAAGGTTACGGTAATTATGAAGTGAAGCAACGGAATCTATAACTAGTGTCACAGGAATTGTTCAAACATAGACAGTAAGAAGAGTCAGTTTTCTTGTACTTAAGACGGCATTGTGCCTTTTGTATATATTGCCGATGCAATATCTGTGTTTCATCGTCAATACGAAAGTCAGAGGGATACAGAAAACCTGAAGTGAAGCATCGGAATCTATAACGAGTGTTACAGGAATGGATCAAAACATAGACAGTAAGAAGAGTCAGTTTTCTTGTACTTAGGTCGGCATTGTGCCTTTTGTATTTAATTCCGATGCAATTTCTGTGTTTCATCGTCAATAAGAAGGTCAGAGGGATACAGTAAGCCTGAAGTGAAGCATCGGAATGTATAACTAGTGTCACAGGAATGGTTCAAAACATAGACAGTAAGAAGAGTCAGTTTTCTTGTACTTAAATCGGCATTGTGTCTTTTATATTTAATTCCGGTGCAAATTCTGTGTTTCATCGTCAATAAGAAGGTCAGAGGGATACAGTAAACCTGAAGTGAAGCATCGGAATCTATAACTAGTGTCACAGGAATGGTTCAAAACACAGACAGTAAGAAGAGTCAGTTATCTTGTACATAAGTCGGCATTGTGCCATTTGTATTTAATTCCGAAGCAATTTCTGTGTTTCATCGTCAATAAGAAGGACAGAGGGATTCAGTAAACCTGAAGTAAAGCATCGTAATCCATAACGAGTGTCACATGAATGGTTCAAAACATAGACAGTACGAAGAGTCAGATTTCTTGTACTTAAGTCGGCATTGTAACATTTGTATTTAATTCCGATTTAATTTCTGTGATTCAACGTCAATATGAAGGTCAGAGGGATACAGTAAACCTGAAGTGAAGCATCGGAATCTATAACTAGTGTCACAGGAATGGTTCAAAACATAGACAGTAAGAAGAGTCAGTTTTCTTGTATTTAAGTCGGCATTGTGAATTTTGTATTTAATTCCGATGCAATTTCTGTGTTTCTTCGTCAATAAGGAGGTCAGAGGCATACAGTAAACCTGAAGTGAAGCATCGGAATCTATAACTAGTGTCACAGGAATGGTTCATAGCATAGACAGTAATAAGAGTCAGTTTTCGTGTACTTAAGTCGGCATTGTGCCTTTTGTATTAAATTCCGATCCAATTTCTGTGTTTCATCGTCAATAAGGAGGTCAGAGGCATACAGTAATCCTGAAGTGAAGCATCGGAATCTATAACTAGTGTCATAGGAATGGTTTAAATCATAGACAGTAAGAAGAGTCAGTTTTCTTGTATTTAAGTCGGCATTGTGCCATTTCTATTTAATTACGATGCAATTTCTGTGTTTCGTCGTCAATAAGAAGGTCAGAGTGATACAGAAAACCTGAAGTGAAGCATCGGAAGCTATAACTAGTGTCACAGGAATGGTTCAAAACATAGACAGTAAGAAGAGTCAGTTTTCATGTACTTAAGTCGGCATTGTGCCTTTTGTATTTAATTCCGATGCAATTTCTGTGTTTCATCGTCAATAAGAAGGTCAGAGGCATACAGTAAACCTGAAGTGAAGCATCGGAATCTATAACTAGTGTCACAGGAATGGTTTAAATCATAGACAGTAAGAAGAGTCAGTTTTCTTGTACTTAAGTCGGCAATGTGCCTTTTGTATTAAATTCCGATGCAATTTCAGTGTTTCATCGTCAATAAGAAGGTCAGAGGGATACAGTAAAAATGAAGTAAAGCATCGGAATCTATAACGAGAGTCTCATGAATGGTTCAAAACATAGACAGTAAGAAGAGTCAGTTTTCTTGTACTTAAGTCGGCATTGTACAATTTGTATTTAATTCCGATGCAATATCTGTGTTTCATCGTCAATATGAAGGTCAGAGGGATACAGTAAACCTGAGGTGACGCATCGGAATCTATAACTAGTGTCACAGGAATGGTTCAAAACATAGACAGTAAGAAGAAGCAGTTTTCATGTACTTAAGTCGGCATAGTGCCTTTTGTATTTAATTCCGACGCAATTTCTGTGTTTCATCGTCAATAAGAAGGTCAGAGGCATACAGTAAACCTGAAGTGAAGCATCGGAATCTATAACTAGTGTCACAGGAATGGTTTAAATCATAGACAGTAAGAAGAGTCAGTTTTCTTGTAGTTAAGTCGGCAATGTGCCTTTTGTATTTAATTCCGATGCAATTTCAGTGTTTCATCGTCAATAAGGTCAGAGGGATACAGTGAACCTGAAGTGAAGCATCGGAATCTATAACTAGTGTCACAGGAATGGTTCAAAACATAGACAGTAAGAAGAGTCAGTTTTCTTGAACTTAAGTCGGCATTGTGCCTTTTGTATTTAATTCCGATGCAATTTCTGTGTTTCATCTTCAATAAGAAGGTCAGACGGATACAGTAATCCTAAAGTGAAGCATCGGAGTCTGTAACTAGTGTCACAGGAATGGTTCAAAACATAGACAGTAAGAAGAGTCACTTTTCTTGTACTTAAGTCGTAATTGTGCCCCTTCTCTTTAATTTCGATGCAATTTCTGTGTTTCATCGTCAATAAGAAGGTCAGAGGGATATAGTAAACCTGAAGTGAAGCATCGGAATCCACAACTAGTGTCACAGGAATGGTTCTAACCATAGACAGTAAGAAGAGCCAGTTTTCTTGCACTTAAGTCGGCATTATGCCTTTTGTATTTAATTCCGATGCAATTTCTGTGTTTCATCGTCAATAAGAAGGTCAGAGGGATACAGTAAACCTGAAGTGAAGCATCGAAATCTATAACTAGTGTCACAGGAATGGTTGAAAACATAGACAGTAGGAAGAGTCAGTTTTCTTGTACTTAAGTCGGCATATTGCCTTTTGTAATTAATTCCAATACAATATCTGTGTTTCATCGTCAATAAGAATGTCAGAGGGATGCAGTAAACCTGAAGGGAAGCTTTGGAAACTATAACTAGTGTCAAATGAATGGTTCAAGACAGAGACAGTAAGAAGAGTCAGTTTTCTTGTACTTAAATCAGCATTGTGCCTTTTGAATTTAATTCCGATGCAATTTCTGTGTTTCATCGTCAATAAGAAGGTCAGTGGGATACAGTAAACCTGAAGTGAAGCATCGGAGTCTATAACTAGTGTCACATGAATGATTCAAAACATAGACAGTAAGAAGAGTCATTTTTCTTGCACTTAAGTCAGCATTGTGCCTTTTGTATTTAATTCCGATGCAATAACTGTGATTCATCTTCAATACGAAGGTCAGAGGTATACAGTAAAAATGAAGTGAAGCATCGGAATCCATAACTAGTGTCACAGGTATGGTTCAAAACATAGACAGTACGAAGAGTCAGATTTCTTATACTTAAGTCGGCATTGTGCATTTTGTATTTCATTCCGATGCTATTTCTGTGTTTCATCGTCAATAAGAAGGTCAGAGGGATACAGTGCACCTGAAGTGAACCATCGGAATTTATAACTAGTGTCACAGGAATGGTTCAAAACATAGACAGTAAGAAGAGTCAGTTTTATAGTACTTAAGTCGGCATTGTGCCTTTTGTATTTAATTCAGATACAATATCTGTGTTCCCTCGTCAATAAGAAGGTCTGAGGGATACAGTAAACCTGAAGAGAAGCATCGGAATCTATAATTAGTGTCACAGGAATGGTTCAAAACATAGACAGTAAGAAGAGTCAGTTTTCTTGTACTTAAGTCGGCATTGTGCCTTTTGTATTTAATTCCGATGCAATTTTTGTGTTTCATCGTCAATAAGAAGGTCAGAGGGATACAGTAAACCTGGAGTGAAGCATCGGAGTCTAAAACCAGTCTCACAGGAAAGTTTCAAAACGTAGACAGTTAGAAGAGCCAGTCTTCTAGTACTTGAGTCGGCATTTTGCCTCTTGTATTTAATTCCGATGCAATTTCTGTGTTTCATCGTCAATAAGAAGGTCAGAGAGATACAGTAAACCGTAAGTGAAGCATCGGAATCTAAAACTGGTCTCACAGGATAGGTATAAAACATAGACAGTAAGAAGAGGCAGTCTTCTTGTACTTGAGTCGGTATTGTGCCTTTGTATTTAATTCCGATGCAATATCTGTGTTTCATTGTCAATACGAAGGTCAGAGGGATACAGTAAACCTGAAGTGAAGCATCGGAATCTATAACTAGTGTCACAGGAACGGGTCAAAACATAGATAGTAAGAAGAATCAGTTTTCATGTACTTAAACTTCATTGTGGATTTTCAATTTTATTCCGATGCAATTTCTGTGTTTCATCGTCAATAAGATGGTCCAAGGGATACAGTAAACCTGAATTGAAGCATCGGAATCTATAGCAAGTGTCACAGAAATGGTTCAAATCATAGACAGTATGAAGAGCCAGTCTTCTTGTACTTGAGTTGGCATTGTGCAATTTGTATTTAATATCCGATGCAATTTCTGTGTTTCATCATCAATTATAAGGTCAGTGGGATACAGCAAGCCTGAAGTGAAGCATCGATATCTATAACTAGTGTCACAGGAATGGTTCAAAACATAGACATTAAGAAGAGTCAGTTCTCTTGTACTTAAGTCGGCATTGTGCTTTTGTAATTAATTCTGATGCAATTTCTGTGTTTCATCGTCAAGAAGGTCAGACAGATACAGTAATGTTAAAGTGAAGCATGAGAATCTGTAACCAGTGTCACAGGAATGGTTCAAAACATAGACAGTAAGAAGAGTCATTTTTCTTGTACTCAAGTCGGCATTGTGCCTTTTGTACTTAATTCCAATGCAATTTCTGTGTTTCATCGTCAAGAAGGTCAGACGGATACAGTAATCCTAAAGTGAAGCATCAGAATCTGTAACCAGTGTCACACGAATGGTTCAAAACATAGACAGTAAGAAGAGTCAGTTTTCTTGTACTTAAGTCGGCATTGTGCCTTTTCTATTTAATTTCGATGCAATTTCAGTGTTTCATCGTCAATAAGGAGGTCAGAGGGATACAGTAAACCTGAAGTGAAGCATCGGAATCTACAACTAGTGTCACAGGAATGGTTCTAACCATAGACAGTAAGAAAAGTCAGTTTTCTTCTACTTAAGTCGGCATTGTGCCTTTTGTATTTAATTCCGATGCAATTTCTGTGTTTCATCGTCAATAAGAAGGTCAGAGGGATACAGTATACCTGAAGTGAAGCATCGGAATCTATAACTAGATACACAGGAATGGTTAATAACATAGACAGTAAGAAGAGTCAGTTTTCTTCTACTTAAGTCGGCATTGTGCCTTTTGTATTTCATTCCGATGCTATTTCTGTGTTTCATCGTCAATAAGAAGGTCAGAGGGATACAGGGAACCTGAAGTGAAGCATCGGAATCTATAACTAGTGTCACAGGAATGTTTCAAAACATAGAAAGTAAGAAGAGTCAGTTTTCTTGTTCTTAAGTCGGCATTGTGAAATTGTATTTCATTCCGATGCAATTTCTGTGCTCCATCGTCAATAAGAAGGTCAGAGGGATACAGTAAACCGGAAGTGAAGCATCGGAATCAATAGCTAGTGTCACAGGAATGGTTCAAAACATAGACAGTAAGAAGAGTCAGTTTTCTTGTACTTAAGTCGGCATTGTGCCTTTTGTATTTAATTCCGATACAATATCAGTGTTTCATCGTCAATAAAAAGGTCAGAGGGATACAGTAAACCTGAAGTGAAGCATCGGAATCTATAACTAGTGTCACAGGAATGGTTCAAAGCATAGAAGGTGAGAAGAGTCAGTTTTCTTGTACTTAAGTCGGCATTGTGCCTTTTGTATTTAATTCCGATGCAATTTCTGTGTTTCATCGTCCATAAGAAGGTCAGAGGGATACAGTAAACCAGAAGTGAAGCATCGGAATCTATAACTAGTGTCACAGGAATGGTTCAAAATATAGACAGTAAGAAGAGTCAGTTTTCTTGTACTTTATTCGGCATTGTGCCTTTTGTATTTAATTCCAATTCAACTTCTGTGTTTCATAGTCAATAGGAAGGTCCGATGGATACAGCAAACCTGTAGTGAACCATCGGAATCTATACCTAGTGTCACAGGAATGGTTCAAAGCATAGACAGTAACAAGAGTCAGTTTTTTTGCACTTAAGTCGGCATTGCGTCTTTTGTATTTAATTCCGATGCAATTTCTGAGTTTCATCGTCAATAAGAAGGTCAGAGGGATACACTAAACCTGAAGTGAAGCTTCGGAATCTATAACTAGCGTCACATGAATGGTTCAAAGCATAGACAGTGAGAAGAGTCATTTTTCTTGTACTTAGGTCAGCATTGTCCCTTTTGTATTTAATTCCGATGCAATTTTTGTGTTTCATCGTCAATAAGAAGGTCAGAGGGATACAGTAACCTGAAGTGAAGCATCGGAATCTAAAACCGCTCTTACAGGAAAGTCTCAAATCATAGACAGTTAGAAGAGCCAGTCTTCTTGTACTTGAGTCGGCATTGTGCATTTTGTATTTAATTCCGATGCTATTTCTGTGTTTCATCGTCAATAAGAAGTCAGAGGGATACAGTAAACCTGAAGTGAAGCATTGGAATCTATAACTAGTGTCACAGGAATGGTTCAAAACATAGACAGTAAGAAGAGTCAGTTTTCTTGTACTTAAGTCGGTATTGTGTCTTTTGTATTTAATTCCGATGGAATTTCAGTGTTTCATCGTCAATAACAAGGTCAGAGAGATACAGTGATCCGGAAGTGAAGCATCGGAATCTATAACTAGTGTCACAGGAATGGTTCAAAACATAGACAGTAAGAAGAGTCAGTTTTCTTGTACTTAAGTCCGCATTGTGCCTTTTGTATTTAACTCCGATTCAATTTCTGTGTTTCATCGTGAATTTGAAGGTAAGAGTGATACAGTAAACCTGAAGTGGAGCATCGGAATCTATAACTAGTGTCACAGGAATGGTGCAAAACATAGAGTGTAAGAAGAGTCAGTTTTCTTGTACTTAAGTCGGCATTGTGCCTTTTCTATTTAATTCCGATGCAATTTCTGTGTTTCATCGTCAATAACAAGGTCAGAGGGATACAGTGAACCTGAAGTGAAGCATCGGAATCTATAACTAGTGTCACAGGAATGGTTCAAAACATAGACAGTAAGAAGAGTCAGTTTTCTTGTACTTAATTCGGCATTGTGCCTTTTGTATCTAATTCCGATGCAATTTCTGTGTTTCAACGTCAATAAGAAAGTCAGAGGGATACAGTAAACCTGTAGTGAAGCATCGGAATCTATAACTAGTGTCACAGGAATGGTTCAAAACATAGACAGTAAGAAAAGTCAGTTTTCTTGTACTTAAGTCGGCATTGTGCCTTTTGTATTTAATTCCGATGCACTTTCTGTGTTTCATCGTCAATAAGAATGTCAGAGGGATGCAGTAAACCTGAAGTGAGCATCGAAATCTATAAGTAGTGTCACAGTTACGGTTCAAAACATAGACAGTTAGAAGGGTCAGTTTTCTTGTACTTAAGTCGGCATTGTGCCTTTTGTATTTAATTCCGATGCAATTTCTGTGTTTCATCGTCAAGAAGGTCAGACGGATACAGTAATCCTAAAGTGAAGCATGAGAATCTGTAACCGGTGTCACAGGAATGGTTCAAAACATACACAGTAAGAAGGGTCAGTTTTCTATTACTTAAGTCGGCATTGTGCCTTTTGTATTTAATTCCGATGCAATTTCTGTGTTTCATCGTCAAGAAGGTCAGACGGATACAGTAATCCTAAAGTGAAGCATGAGAATCTGTAACCAGTGTCACAGGAATGGTTCAAAACATAGACAGTAACAAGAGTCAGTTATCTTGTACTTAAGTCGCCATTGTGCCTTTTGTATTTAATTCCGATGTAAATTCTGTGTTTCATCGTCAATACGAAGGTCAGAGGGATACAGTAATCCGGAAGTGAAGCATCGGAATCTATAACTAGCTTCACAGGAATGGTTCAAAACATAGACAGTAAGAAGAGTCAGTTTTCTTGTACTTTATTCGGCATTGTGCCTTTTGTATTTAATTCCAATACAACTTCTGTGTTTCATAGTCAATAAGAAGGGCCGAGGGATACAGTAAACCTGAAGTGAACCATCGGAATCAATAACTAGTGTCACACGAAAGGTTCAAAACACAGACAGTAAGAAGAGTCAGTTTTCTTGTACTTAAGTCGGCATTGTGCCTTTTGTATTTAATTCCGATGCAATTTATGTGTTTTCATCGTCAATAAGAAGGTCAGAGGGATACAGTAAACCTGAAGTGAAGCTTCGGAATCTATAATTAGCGTCACATGAATGGTTCAAAGCATAGACAGTGGGAAGAGTCATTTTTCTTCTACTTAAGTCAGCATTGTACCTTTTGTATTTAATTCCGATGCAATTTTTGTGTTTCATCGTCAATAAGAAGGTCAGAGGGATACAGTAAACCTGAAGTGAAGCATCGGAATCTAAAACCGCTCTTACAGGAAAGTTTCAAATCGTAGACAGTAAGACGAGCCAGTCTTCTTGTACTTGAGTCGGCATTGTGCCTTTTGTATTTAATTCCGATGCTATTTCTGTGTTTCATCGTCAAGTCAGAGGGATACAGTAAACCTGAAGTGAAACATCGGAATATATAACTAGTGTCACAGGAATGGTTCAAATCATAGACAGTAAGAAGAGTCAGTTTTCATGTACTAAAGTCGGAATTGTGCCTTTTGTATTTAATTCCGATGCAAATTCTGTGTTTCATCGTCAATAAGAAGGTCAGAGGCATACAGTAAACCTGAAGTGAAGCATCGGAATCTATAACTAGTGTCACAGGAATGGTTCAAAACATAGACAGTAAGAAGAGTCAGTTTAGTTGTACTTAAGTCGGAATTGTGACTTTTGTATTTAATTCCCATGGATTTTCAGTGTTTCATCGTCGATAACAAGGTCATAGGGATACAGTGAACCTGAAGTGAAGCAACGGAATCTATAACTAGTGTCACAGGAATGGTGCAAAACATAGAGTGTAAGAAGAGTCAGTTTTCTTGTACTTAAGTCGGCATTGTGCCTTTTCTATTTAATTCCGATGCAATTTCTGTGTTTCATCGGCAATAAGAAGGTCAGAGGGATACAGTAATCATAAAGTGAAGCATCAGAATCTGTAACCAGTGTCACAGGAATGGTTCAAAACATAGACAGTATGAAGGGTCAGTTTTCTTGTACTTAAGTCGGTATTCTACCTTTTCTATTTAATTTCGATGCAATTTCAGTGTTTCATCGTCAATAAGGAGGTCAGAGGGATACAGTAAACCGGAAGTGAAGCATCGGAATCCACAACTAGTGTCACAGGAATGGTTCTAACCACAGACAGTAAGAAGAGTCAGTTTTCTTCTACTTATGTCGGCATTGTGCCTTTTGTATTTAATTCCGATGCAATTTCTGTGTTTCATCGTCAATAAGAAGGTCAGAGGGATACAGTGAACCTGAAGTGAAGCCACGGAATCTATAACTAGTGTCACAGGAATGGTTCAAAACAGAGACAGTAAGTAGAGTCAGTTTTCTTGTACTTAATTCGGCATTGTGCCTTTTACATTTAATTCCGATGCAATTTCTGTGTTTCATCGTCAATAAGAAAGTCAGAGGGATACAGTTAACCTGAAGCCAAGCATCGGAATCTATAACTGGTGTCACTGGAATGGTTCAAAACATAGACAGTAAGAAAAGTCAGTTTTCTTGTACTTAAGTCGGCATTGTGCCTTTTGTATTTAATTCCGATGCACTTTCTTTGTTTCATCGTCAATAGGAATGTCAGAGGGATGCAGTAAACCTGAAGTGAAGAATCGGAAACTATAACTAGTGTCACATGAATGGTTCAAAACATAGACAGTAGGAAGAGTCAGTTGTCTTGTACTTCAGTCAGCATTGTGCCTTTTGTATTTAATTTCGATGCAGTTACTGTGTTTCATCGTCAATAAGAAGGACAGAGGGATACAGTAAACCTGAAGTGAAGCATCGGAATCAATAACTAATATCACAGGAATGGTTCAAAACACAGACAGTAAGAAGAGTCAGTTTTCATGTACTTAAGTCGGCATTGTGCCTTTTGTATTTAATTCCGATGCAAATTCTGTGTTTCATCGTCAATAAGAAGGTCAGAAGCATACAGTAAACCTGAAGTGAAGCATCGGAATCTATAACTAGTGTCACAGGAATGGTTCAAAACATAGAAAGTAAGAAGAGTCAGTTTTCTTGTACTTAAGTCGGCATTATGCCTTCTCTATTTAATTTCGATGCAATTTCAGTGTTTCATCGTCAATAAGGAGGTCAGTGGGATACAGAAAACCTGAAGTGAAGCACCGGAATCTACAACTAGTGTCACAGGAATGGTTCCAACCATAGACAGGAAGAAGATACATTTTTCATGTACTTAATTCGGCATTGTGCCTTTTGTATTTCATTCCGATGCAATTTCTGTGTTTCATCGTCAAGAAGGACAGACGGATACAGTAATCCTAAAGTGAAGCATGAGAATCTGTAACCAGTGTCACAGGAATGGTTCAAAACATAGTCAGTAAGAAGAGTCATTTTTCTTGTACTCAAGTCGGCATTGTGCCTTTTGTATTTAATTCCAATGCAATTTCTTTGTTTCATCGTCAAGAAGGTCAGACGGATACAGTAATCCTAAAGTGAAGAATCAGAATCTGTAACCAGTGTCACACGAATGGTTCAAAACATAGACAGTAAGAAGAGTCAGTTTTCTTGTACTTAAGTCGGCATTATGCCTTCTCTATTTAATTTCGATGCAATTTCAGTGTTTCATCGTCAATAAGGAGGTCAGTGGGATACAGAAAACCTGAAGTGAAGCACCGGAATCTACAACTAGTGTCACAGGAATGGTTCCAACCATAGACAGGAAGAAGATACATTTTTCATGTACTTAATTCGGCATTGTGCCTTTTGTATTTCATTCCGATGCTATTTCTGTGTTTCATCGTCAATAAGAAGGTCAGAGGGATACAGGGAACCTGAAGTGAAGCATCGGAATCTATAACTAGTGTCACAGGAATGGTTCAAAACATAGAAAGTAAGAAGAGTCAGTTTTCTTGTACTTAATTCGGCATTGTGAAATTGTATTTCATTCCGATTCAATTTCTGTGTTTCATCGTCAATAAGAAGGTCAGAGGGATACAGTAAACCGGAAGTGAAGCATCGGAATCTATAGCTAGTGTCACAGGAATGGTTCAAAACATAGACAGTAAGAAGAGTCAGTTTTCTTGTACTTAAGTCGGCATTGTGCCTTTTGAATTTAATTCTGATACAATATCAGTGTTTCATCGTCAATAAGAAGGTCAGAGGGATACAGGAAACCTGAAGTGAAGCATCGGAATCTATAACTAGTGTCACAGGAATGGTTAAAACATAGAAGGTGAGAAGAGTCAGTTTTCTTGTACTTAAGTCGGCATTGTGCCTTTTGTATTTAATTCCGATGCAATTTCTGTGTTTCATCGTCAATAAGAAGGTCACAGGAATACAGTAAACCTGAAGTGAAGCATCGGAATCTATAATTAGTGTCACATGAATGGTTCAAAACATAGACATTAAGAAGAGTCAGTTTTCTTGTACTTAAGTCGCGATTGTGCCTTTTGTATTTAATTCCAATACAACTTTTGTGTTTCATAGTCAATAAGAAGGTCCGAGGGATACAGTAAACCTGAAGTGAACCATCGGAATCTATAACTAGTGTCACAGGAAAGGTTCAAAGCATAGACAGTAAGAAGAGTAAGTTTTCTTGTACTTAAGTCGGCATTGTGTCTTTTGTATTTATTTCCGATGCAATTTCTGTGTTTCATCGTCAATAAGAAGGTCTGAGGGATACAGTAAACCTGAAGTGAAGCATCGGAATCTAAAACCGCTCTTACAGGAAACTTTCAAATCATAGACAGTATGAAGAGCCAGTCTTCTTGTACTTAAGTCGGCATTGTGCCTTTTGTATTTAATTCCGATGCTATTTCTGTGTTTCATCGTCAATAAGAAGTCAGAGGGATACAGTAAACCTGAAGTGAAGCATCGTAAACTATATCTAGTGTCACAGGAATGGTTCAAAACATAGACAGTAAGAAGAGTCAGTTTTCTTGTACTTAAGTCGGCATTGTGCCTTTTCTATTTCATTCCGATGCAATTTCTGAGTTTCATCGTCAATAAGAAGGTCAGAGGGATACAGTAAACCTGAGGTGAAGATTCGGAACCTATAACTAGCGTCACATGAATGGTTCAAAGCATAGACAGTGAGAAGAGTCATTTTTCTTGTACTTAAGTCAGCATTGTACCTTTTGTATTTAATTCCGATGCAATTTTTGTGTTTCATCGTCAATAAGAAGGTCAGAGGGATACAGTAAACCTGAAGTGAAGCATCGTAATCTAAAACCGCTCTTACTGGAAAGTTTCAAAACATAGACAGTAAGACGAGCCAGTCTTCTTGTACATGAGTCGGCATTGTGCCTTTTGTATTTAATTCCGATGCTATTTCTGTGTTTCATCGTCAATAAGAAGGTCAGAGGGATACAGTAAACCTGAAGTGAAGCTTCGGAATCTATAACTAGCGTCACATGAATGGTTCAAAGCATAGACAGTAAGAAGAGTCATTTTTCTTGTACTTACGTCAGCATTGTGCCTTTTGTATTTAATTCCGATGCAATTTCTGTGTTTCATCGTCAATAAGAAGGTCAGAGGTATACAGTAAACGTGAAATGAAGCATCGGAATCTATAACTAGTGTCACAGGTATGGTTCAAAACATAGACAGGAAGAAGAGTCAGCTTTCCTGTACTCAACTCGGTATTGTGCCTTTTGTATTTAATTCCGATGCAATTTCTGTGTTTCATCGTCAAGAAGGTCAGACGGATACAGTAATCCTAAAGTGAAGCATCAGAATCTGTAACCAGTGTCACAGTAATGGTTCAAAACATAGACAGTAAAAAGAGTCAGTTTTCTTGTACTTAAGTTGGCATTGTGCCTTTTCTATTTAATTTCGATGCAATTTCAGTGTTTCATCGTCAATAAGGAGGACAGAGGGATACAGTAAACCTGAAGTGAAGCATCGGAATCTACAACTAGTGTCACAGGAATGGTTCTAACCATAGACAGTAAGAAGAGTCAGTTTTCTTGTACTTAAGTCGGCATTGTGCCTTTTGTATTTAATTCCGATGCAATTTCTGTGTTTCATCGTCAATAAGAAAGTCAGAGGGATACAGTAAAGCTGAAGTGAAGCATCAGAATCAATAACTAATATCACAGGAATGGTTCAAAACATAGACAGTAAGAAGAGTCAGTTTTCATGTACTTAAGTCGGCATTTTGCCTTTTGTATATTATTCCGATGCAAATTCTGTGTATCATCGTCAATAAGAAGGTCAGAGGCATATAGTGAACCTGAAGTGAAGCATCGGAATCTATAACTAGTGTCACAGGAATGGTTCAAAACATAGACAGTAAGAAGAGTCAGTTTTCTTAAACTTAAGTCGGAATTGTGTCTTTTGTATTAATTTCCGATGGAATTTCAGTGTTTCATCGTCAATAATAAGGTCAGACGGATACAGTGAACCTGAAGTGAAGCATCGGAAACTATAACTAGTGTCACAGTTACGGTTCAAAACATAGACAGTAAGAAGGGTCAGTTTTCTTGTACTTAAGTCGGCATTGTGCCTTTTGTATTTAATTCCGATGCAATTTCTGTGTTTCATCGTCAAGAAGGTCAGACGGATACAGTAATCCTAAAGGGAAGCATGCGAATCTGTTACCAGTGTCACAGGAATGGTTCAAAACATACACAGTAAGAAGAGTCAGTTTTTTGTACTTAGGTCGGCATTGTGCCTTTTCTATTTAATTTCGATGCAATTTCTGTGTTTCATCGTCAATAAGAAGTCAGAGGGATACAGTAAACCTGAAGTGAAGCATCGGAATCTATAACAAGTGTAACAGGAATGGTTAAAAACATAGACAGTAAGAAGAGTCAGTTTTCATGTACTTAAGTCGGCATTGTGCCATTTGTATCTAATTCCGATGAAAATTCTGTGTTTCATCGTCAAGAAGAAGGTCAGAGACATACAGTAATCCTAAAGTGAAGCATCAGAATCTGTAACCAGTGTCACAGGAATGGTTCAAAACATAGACAGTAAGAAGAGTCAGTTTTCTTGTACTTAAGTCGGCATTGTCCCTTTTCTATTTAATTTCGATGCAATTTCAGTCTTTCATCGTCAATAAGAAGGTCAGAGGGATACAGTAAACCTGAAGTGAAGCATCGGAATCTACAACTAGTGTCACAGGAATGGTTCTAACCATAGACAGTAAGACGAGTCAGTTTTCTTCTACTTAAGTCGGCATTGTGCCTTTTGTATTTAATTCCGATGCAATGTCTGTGTTTCATCGTCAATAAGAAGGTCAGAGGGATACAGTGAACCTGAAGTGAAGCATCGGAATCTATAACTAGTGTCACAGGAATGGTTCAAAACATAGACAGTAAGAAGAGACAGTTTTCTTGTACTTAATTCGGCATTGTGCCTTTTGTATTTAATTCCAATGCAATTTCTGTGTTTCATCGTAAATAAGAAATTCAGAGGGATACAGTAAACCTGAAGTGAAGCATCGGAGTCTATAACTAGTGTCACAGGAATGGTTCAAAACATAGACAGTAAGAATAGTCAGTTTTCTTGTTCTTAAGTCGGAATTGTGCCTTTTGTATTTAATTCCGATGCACTTTCTGTGTTTCATCGTCAATAGGAATGTCAGAGGGATGCAGTAAACCTGAAGTGAAGTATCGGAAACTATAACTAGTGTCACATGAATGGTTCAAAATATAGACTGTAAGAAGTGTCAGTTTTCTTGTACTTAAGTCAGCATTGTGCCTTTTGTATTTAATTCCGATGCAATTACTGTGTTTCATCGTCAATAAGAAGGTCTGAGGGATACAGTAAACCTGAAGTGAAGCATCGGAATCTAAAACCGCTCTTACACGAAAGTTTCAAATCATAGACAGTAAGAGGAGCCAGTCTTCTTGTACTTGAGTCGGCATTGTGCCTTTTGTATTTAATTCCGATGGAATTTCAATGTTTCATAGTCAATAACAAGGTCAGCGGGATACAGTGAACCTGAAGTGAAGCATCGGAATCTATAACTAGTGTCACAGTTACGGTTCAAAACATAGACAGTAAGAAGGGTCAGTTTTCTTGTACTTAAGTCGGCATTGTGCCTTTTGTATTTAATTCCGATGCAATTTCTGTGTTTCATCGTCAATAAGAAGGTCAGAGGCATACAGTAAACCTGAAGTGAAGCATCGGAACCTATAACTAGTGTCACAGGAATCGTTCAAAACATAGACAGTAAGAAGAGTCAGTTTTCTTGTACTTAAGTCGGAATTGTGTCTTTTGTATTTAATTCCGATGGAATTTCAGTGTTTCATAGTCAATAACAAGGTCAGAGGGATACAGTGAACCTGAAGTGAAGCATCGGAATCTATAACTAGTGTCACAGTTACGGTTCAAAACATAGACAGTAAGAGGACTCAGTTTTCTTGTACTTAAGTCGGCATTGTGCCTTTTGTATTTAATTCCGATGCAATTTCTGTGTTTCATCGTCAAGAAGGTCAGACGTATACAGTAATCGTAAAGTGAAGCATGTGAATCTACAGCCAGTGTCACAGGAATGGTTCAAAACATAGACAGTAAGAAGAGTCAGTTTTCTTGTACTTAGGTCGGCATTATGCCTTTTCTATTTAATTTCGATGCAATTTCTGTGTTTCATCGTCAATAAGAAGGTCAGAGGAATACAGTAAACCTGAAGTGAAGCATCGGAATCTATAACTAGTCTCACAGGAATGGTTCAAAACATAGTAAGAAGAGTCAGTTCTCTTCTACTTAAGTCGGCATTGTGCCATTTGTATTTCATTCCGATGCTATTTCTGTGTTTCATCGTCAATAAGAAGGTCAGAGCGATACAGGGAACTTGAAGTGAAGCATCAGAATCTATAACTAGTGTCACAGGAATGGTTCAAAACATAGAAAGTAAGCAGAGTCAGTTTTCTTGTACTTAAGTCGGCATTGTGACTTTTGTATTTAATTCCGATGCAATTTCTGTGTTTCATCGTCAATAAGAAGGTCAGAGGAATACAGTAAACCTGAAGTGAAGCATCGGAATCTATAACTAGTGTCACAGGAATGGTTCAAAACATAGACAGTAAGAAAAGTCAGTTTTCTTGTACTTAAGTCGGCATTGTGCCTTTTGTATTT
Organism: Schistocerca serialis cubense; assembly: GCF_023864345.2. Lineage (NCBI taxonomy): Eukaryota > Metazoa > Arthropoda > Insecta > Orthoptera > Acrididae > Schistocerca > Schistocerca serialis. Next base: position 18,929,687 of record NW_026047617.1, read on the forward strand.
AATTCCGATGCACTTACTGTGTTTCATAGTCAATAGGAATGTCAGAGGGATGCAGTAAACCTGAAGTTAAGCATCGGAAACTATAACTAGTGTCACATGAATGGTTCAAAACATAGACAGTAAGAAGAGTCAGTTTTCTTGTACTTAAGTCAGCATTGTGCCTTTTGTATTTAATTCCGATGCAATTACAGTGTTTCATCGTCAATAAGAAGGTCAGAGGGATACAGTAAACCTGAAGTGAAGCATCGGAATCTATAACTAGTATCACAGGAATGGTTCAAAACATAGACAGTAAGAAGAGTCACTTTTCATCTACTTAAGTAGGCATTGTGCCTTTTCTATTTAATTCCGATGCAAATTCTGTGTTTCATCGTCAATAAGAAGGTCAGAGGCATACAGTAAACCTGAAGTGAAGCATCGGAATCTATAACTAGTGTCACAGGAATGGTTCAAAACATAGACAGTAAGGAGAGTCAGTTTTCTTGCCCTGAAGTCGGAATTGTGTCTTTTGTATTTAATTCCGATGGAAATTCAGTGTTTCATCGTCAATAACAAGGTCAGAGGGATACAGTGGACCTGAAGTGAAGCATCGGAATCTATAACTAGTAACACAGTTACGGTTCAAAACATAGACAGTAAGAAGGGTCAGTTTTCTTGTACTTAGGTCGGCATTGTGCCTTTTCTATTTAATTTCGATGCAATTTCTGTGTTTCATTGTCAATAAGAAGGTCAGAGGGATACAGTAAACCTGAAGTGAAGCATCGGAACCTACAACTAGTGTCACAGGAATGGTTCTAAACATAGACAGTAAGAAGAGTCAGATTTCTTCTACTTAAGTCGGCATTGTGCCTCTTGTATTTAATTCCGATGCAATTTCTGTGTTTCATCGTCAAGAAGAAGGTCAGAGGAATACAGTAAACCTGAAGTGAAGCATCGGAATCTATAACTAGTGACACAGGAAAGGTTCAAAACATAGACAGTAAGAAGAGTCATTTTTCTTCTACTTAAGTCGGCATTGTGAATTTTGTATTTCATTCCGAGGCTATTTCTGTGTTTCATCGATAATAAGAAGGTCATAGGGATACAGTAAACCTTAAGTGAAGCATCGGAATCTATGACTAGTGTCACATGAATGGTTCAAAACATAGACAAAAGAAGAGTCAGTTTTCTTGTACTTAAGTCGCCATTGTGCCTTTTGTATTTAATTCCGATGTAATATCTGTGTTTAATTGTCAATAAGAAGGTCAGAGGGAGACAGTAAACCTGAAGTGAAGCATCGGAATCTATAACTAGTGTTACAGGTATGCTTCAGAACATAGACAGTAAGAAGAGTCAGTTTTCTTGTACTCAAGTCGACATTGTGCCTTTTGCATTTAATTCCGATGCACTTTCTGTTTTTCATCGTAAATAAGAAAGTCAGAGGGATATAGTAAACCTGAAGTGAAGCATCGGAATCTATAACTAGTGTCACAGGAATGGTTCAAATCATAGACAGTAAGAAAAGTCAGTTTTCTTGTACTTAAGTCGGCATTGTGCCTTTTGTATTTAAATCCGATGCAATTTCTGTGTTTCATCGTCAATAGGAATGTCAGAGGGATGCAGTAAACCTGAAGTGAAGCATCGGAAACTATAACTAGTGTCACATGAATGGTTCAAAACATAGACAGTAAGAAGAGTCTGTTTTCTTGTACTTAAGTCAGCATTGTGCCTTTTGTATTTAATTCCGATGCAATTACTGTGTTTCATCGTCAATAAGAAGGTCAGAGGGATACAGTAAACCTGAAGTGAAGCATCGGAATCTATAACTAGTATCACAGGAATGGATCAATCCATAGACAGTAAGAAGAGTCAGTTTTCATGTACTTAAGTCGGCATTGTGCCTTTTGTATTTAATTCCGATGCAAAGTCTGTGTTTCATCGTCAATAAGAAGGTCAGAGGCATACAGTAAACCTGAAGTGAAGCATCGGAATCAATAACTAGTGTCACAGGAATGGTTCAAAAGATAGACAGTAAGAAGAGTCAGTTTTCTTGTACTTAAGTCGCAATTGTACCTTTTGTATTTAATTCCGATGTAATATTTGTGTTTAATTGTCAATAAGAAGGTCAGAGGGAGACAGTAAACCTGAAGTGAAGCATCGGAATCTATAACTAGTGTCACAGGAATGGTTCAAAACATAGATAGTAAGAAGAATCAGTTTTCATGTACTTAATCGGCATTGTGCCTTTTCTATTTAATTCCGATGCAATTTCTGTGTTTCATCGTCAATAAGAAGTTCAGAGGGATACAGAAAACCTGAAGTGAAGCATCGGAATCTAAAACCGCTCTTACAGGAAAGTTTCAAATCATAGACAGAAGGAAGAGCCAGTCTTCTTGTACTTGAGTCGGCATTGTGCCTTTTGTATTTAATTCCGATGCTATTTCTGTGTTTCATCGTCAATAAGAAGTCAGAGGGATACAGTAAACCTGAAGTGAAGCATCGGAATCTATAACTAGTGTCACAGGAATGGTTCAAAACATGGACAGTAAGAAGAGTCAGTTATCTTGTACTTAAGTCGGCATTGTGCCTTTTGTATTTAATTCCGATGCAATTTCTGTGTTTCATCGTAAATAAGAAGGTCAGAGGGATACAGTAATCCTGAAGTGAAGCATCGGAATCTAAAACCGCTCTTACAGGAAAGTTTCAAATCATAGACAGTAAGAAGAGCCAGTCTTCTTGTACTTGAGTCGGCATTGTGCCTTTTGTATTTAATTCCGATGCTATTTCTGTGTTTCATCGTCAATAAGAGGTCAGAGGGATACAGTAAACCTGAAGTGAAGCATCGGAATCTATAACTAGTGTCACAGGAATGGTTAAAATCATAGACAGTAAGAAGATTCAGTTTTCATGTACTTAAGTCGGCATTGTGCCTTTTGTATTTAATTCCGATGCAAATTCTGTGTTTCATCGTCAATAAGAAGGTCAGAGGCATACAGTAAACCTGAAGTGAAGCATCGGAATCTATAACTAGTGTCACAGGAATGGTTCAAAACATAGACAGTAAGAAGAGTCAGTTTTCTTGTACTTAAGTCGGAATTGTGTCTTTTGTATTTAATTCCGATGGAATTTCAAAGTTTCATCGTCAATAACAAGGTCAGAGGGATACAGTGAACCTGAAGTGAAGCATCGGAATCCATAACAAGTGTCACAGGAATGGTTCAAAACATAGACAGTAAGAAGAGTCAGTTTTCTTGTACTAAAGTCGGCATTGGGCCTTTTGTATTTAACTCCGATTCAATTTCTGTGTTTCATCGTCAATATGAAGGGCAGAGTGATACAGTAAACCTGAAGTGGAGCATCGGAATCTATAACTAGTGTCACGGGAATGGTGCAAAACATAGAGTGTAAGAAGAATCAGTTTTCTTGTACTTAAGTCAGCATTGTGCCTTTTGTATTTAATTCCGATCCAATTTCTGTGTTTCATCGTCAATAAAAAGGTCAGAGGTATACAGTAAACGTGAAATGAAGCATCGGAATCTATAACTAGTGTTACAGGTATGGTTCAGAACATAGACAGTAAGAAGAGTCAGTTTTCTTGTACTCAAGTCGGCATTGTGCCTTTTGTATTTAATTCCGGTGCAATTTCTGTGATTCATCGTCAAGAAGATCAGCCGGATACAGTAATCCTAAAGTGAAGCATCAGAATCTGTAACCAGTGTCATAGGAATGGTTCAAAACATAGACAGTAAGAAGAGTCAGTTTTCTTGTACTTAAGTCGGCATTGTGCCTTTTCTATTTAATATCGATGCAATTTCAGAGTTTCATCGTCAATAAGGATGTCAGAGGGATACAGTAAACCTGAAGTGAAGCATCGGAATCTACAACTAGTGTCACTGGAATGGTTCTAACCATAGACAGTGAGAAGAGTCAGTTTTCTTCTACTTAAGTCGGCATTGTGCTTTTTGTATTTAATTCCGATGCAATTTCTGTGTTTCATCGTCAAAAAGAAGGTCAGAGGGATACAGTGAACCTGAAGTGAAGCATCGGAATATATAACTAGTGTCACAGGAATTGTTCAAAACATAGACAGTAAGAAGAGTCAGTTTTCTTGTACTTAAGTCGGCATTGTGCCTTTTGTATTTAATTCCGGTGCACTTTCTGTTTTTCATCGTAAATAAGAAAGTCAGAGGCATAAAGTAAACCTGAAGTGAAGCATCGGAATCTATAACTAGTGTCACAGGAATGGTTCAAAACATAGACAGTAAGAAAAGTCAGTTTTCATGTACTTAAGTCGGCATTGTGCCTTTTGTATTTACTTCCGATGCACTTTCTGTGTTTCATCGTCAATAGGAATGTCAGAGGGATGCAGTAAACCTGAAGTGAAGCATCGGAAACTATAACTAGTGTCACATGAATGGTTCAAAACATAGACAGTAAGAAGAGTCTGTGTTCTTGTACTTAAGTCAGCATTGTGCCTTTTGTATTTAATTCCGATGCAATTACTGTGTTTCATCGTCAATAAGAAGGTCAGAGGGATACAGTAAACCTGAAGTGAAGCATCGGAATCTATAACTAGTATCACAGGAATGGATCAATACATAGACAGTAAGAAGAGTCAGTTTTCATGTACTTAAGTCGGCATTGTGCCTTTTGTATTTAATTCCGATGCAAAGTCTGTGTTTCATCGTCAATAAGAAGGTCAGAAGCATACAGTAAACCTGAAGTGAAGCATCGGAATCTATATCTAGTGTCACAGGAATGGTTCAAAACATAGACAGTAAGAAGAGTCAGTTTTCCTGTACTTAAGTCGGAATTGTGTCTTTTGTATTTAATTCCGATGGAATTTCAGTGTTTCATCGTCAATAACAAGGTCAGAGGGAAACAGTGAACCTGAAGTGAAGCATCGGAATCTATAACTAATGTCACAGTTAAGGTTCAAAACATAGACAGTAAGAAGGGTCTGTTTTCTTGTACTTAAGTCGGCATTGTGCCTTTTATATTTAATTCCGATGCAATTTCTGTATTTCATCGTCAAGAAGGTCAGACGTATACAGTAATCCTAAAGTGAAGCATGAGAATCTATAACCAGTGTCACAGGAATAGTTCAAAACACAGACAGCAAGAAGAGTCAGTTTTCTTGTACTTAGGTTGGCATTGGGCCTTTTGTATTTAATGTCGATGCAATTTCTGTGTTTCATCGTCAATAAGAAGGTCAGAGGCATACAGTAAACCTGAAGTGAAGCATCGGAATCTGCAACTAGTGTCACAGGAATGGTTCAAAACATAGAAAGTAAGAAAAGTCAGTTTTGTTGTACTTAAGTCGGCATTGTGCCTTTTGTATTTAATTCCGATGCAATTACTGTGTTTCATCGTCAATAAGAAGGTCAGAGGAATACAGTAAACCTGAAGTGAAGCATCGGAATCTATAACTAGTGTCACAGGAATGGTTAAAAACATAGACAGTAAGAAGATTCAGTTTTCATGTACTTAAGTCGGCATAGTGCTTTTTGTATTTAATTCCGATGCAAATTCTGTGTTTCATCGTCAATAAGAAGGTCAGAGGCATACAGTAAACCTGAAGTGAAGCATCGGAATCTATAACTAGTGTCACAGGAATGGTTCAAAACATAGACAGTAAGAAGAGTCAGTTTTCTTGTACTTAAGTCGGAATTGTGTCTTTTGTATATAATTCCGATGGAATTTCAAAGTTTCATCGTCAATAACAAGGTCAGAGGGATACAGTGAACCTGAAGTGAAGCATCGGAATCTATAACAAGTGTCACAGGAATGGTTCAAAACATAGACAGTAAGAAGAGTCAGTTTTCTTGTACTTAAGTCGGCATTGGGCCTTTTGTATTTAACTCCGATTCAATTTCTGTGTTTCATCGTCAATATGAAGGGCAGAGTGATACAGTAAACCTGAAGTGGAGCATCGGAATCTATAACTAGTGTCACGGGAATGTTGCAAAACATAGAGTGTAAGAAGAATCAGTTTTCTTGTACTTAAGTCAGCATTGTGCCTTTTGTATTTAATTCCGATCCAATTTCTGTGTTTCATCGTCAATAAGAAGGTCAGAGGTATACAGTAAACGTGAAATGAAGCATCGGAATCTATAACTAGTGTTACAGGTATGGTTCAGAACATAGACAGTAAGAAGAGTCAGTTTTCTTGTACTCAAGTCGGCATTGTGCCTTTTGTATTTAATTCCGGTGCAATTTCTGTGTTTCATCGTCAAGAAGATCAGACGGATACAGTAATCCTAAAGTGAAGCATCAGAATCTGTAACCAGTGTCATTGGAATGGTTCAAAACATAGACAGTAAGAAGAGTCAGTTTTCTTGTACTTAAGTCGGCATTGTGCCTTTTCTATTTAATATGGATGCAATTTCAGAGTTTCATCGTCAATAAGGAGGTCAGAGGGATACAGTAAACCTGAAGTGAAGCATCGGAATCTACAACTAGTGTCACAGGAATGGTTCTAACCATAGACAGTGAGAAGAGTCAGTTTTCTTCTACTTAAGTCGGCATTGTGCTTTTTGTATTTAATTCCGATGCAATTTCTGTGTTTCATCGTCAATAAGAAGGTCAGAGGGATACAGTGAACCTGAAGTGAAGCATCGGAATCTATAACTAGTGTCACAGGAATTGTTCAAAACATAGACAGTAAGAAGAGTCAGTTTTCTTGTACTTAAGTCGGCATTGTGCCTTTTGTATTTAATTCCGATGCACTTTCTGTTTTTCATCGTAAATAAGAAAGTCAGAGGGATAAAGTAAACCTGAAGTGAAGCATCGGAATCTATAACTAATGTCACAGGAATGGTTCAAAACATAGACAGTAGGAAAAGTCAGTTTTCTTGTACTTAAGTCGGCATTGTGCCTTTTGTATTTAATTCCGATGCACTTTCTGTGTTTCATCGTCAATAGGAATGTCAGAGGGATGCAGTAAACCTGAAGTGAAGCATCGGAAACTATAACTAGTGTCACATGAATGGTTCAAAACATAGACAGTAAGAAGAGTCTGTGTTCTTGTACTTAAGTCAGCATTGTGCCTTTTGTATTTAATTCCGATGCAATTACTGTGTTTCATCGTCAATAAGAAGGTCAGAGGGATACAGTAAACCTGAAGTGAAGCATCGGAATCTATAACTAGTATCACAGGAATGGATCAATACATAGACAGTAAGAAGAGTCAGTTTTCATGTACTTAAGTCGGCATTGTGCCTTTTGTATTTAATTCCGATGCAAAGTCTGTGTTGCATCGTCAATAAGAAGGTCAGAGGCATACAGTAAACCTGAAGTGAAGCATCGGAATCTATATCTAGTGTCACAGGAATGGTTCAAAACATAGACAGTAAGAAGAGTCAGTTTTCCTGTACTTAAGTCGGAATTGTGTCTTTTGTATTTAATTCCGATGGAATTTCAGTGTTTCATCGTCAATAACAAGGTCAGAGGGAAACAGTGAACCTGAAGTGAAGCATCGGAATCTATAACTAATGTCACAGTTACGGTTCAAAACATAGACAGTAAGAAGGGTCAGTTTTCTTGTTCTTAAGTCGGCATTGTGCCTTTTATATTTAATTCCGATGCAATTTCTGTATTTCATCGTCAAGAAGGTCAGACGTATACAGTAATCCTAAAGTGAAGCATGAGAATCTATAACCAGTGTCACAGGAATGGTTCAAAACACAGACAGTAAGAAGAGTCAGTTTTCTTGTACTTAGGTCGGCATTGGGCCTTTTCTATTTAATGTCGATGCAATTTCTGTGTTTCATCGTCAATAAGAAGGTCAGAGGCATACAGTAAACCTGAAGTGAAGCATCGGAATCTGCAACTAGTGTCACAGGAATGGTTCAAAACATAGAAAGTAAGAAGAGTCAGTTTTGTTGTACTTAAGTCGGCATTGTGCCTTTTGTATTTAATTCCGATGCAATTACTGTGTTTCATCGTCAATAAGAAGGTCAGAGGAATACAGTAAACCTGAAGTGAAGCATCGGAATCTATAACTAGTGTCACAGGAATGGTTAAAAACATAGACAGTAAGAAGATTCAGTTTTCATGTACTTAAGTCGGCATTGTGCCTTTTGTATTTAATTCCGATGCAAATTCTGTGTTTCATCGTCAATAAGAAGGTCAGAGGCATACAGTAAACCTGAAGTGAAGCATCGGAATCTCTAACTAGTGTCACAGGAATGGTTCAAAACATAGACAGTAAGAAGAGTCAGTTTTCTTGTACTTAAGTCGGAATTGTGTCTTTTGTATTTAATTCCGATGGAATTTCAGTGTTTCATCGTCAATAACAAGGTCAGAGGGAAACAGTGAACCTGAAGTGAAGCATCGGAATCTATAACTAATGTCACAGTTACGGTTCAAAACATAGACAGTAAGAAGGGTCAGTTTTCTTGTACTTAAGTCGGCATTGTGCCTTTTATATTTAATTCCGATGCAATTTCTGTATTTCATCGTCAAGAAGGTCAGACGTATACAGTAATCCTAAAGTGAAGCATGAGAATCTATAACCAGTGTCACAGGAATGGTTCAAAACACAGACAGTAAGAAGAGTCAGTTTTCTTGTACTTAGGTCGGCATTGGGCCTTTTCTATTTAATGTCGATGCAATTTCTGTGTTTCATCGTCAATAAGAATGTCAGAGGCATACAGTAAACCTGAAGTGAAGCATCGGAATCTGCAACTAGTGTCACAGGAATGGTTCAAAACATAGAAAGTAAGAAGAGTCAGTTTTGTTGTACTTAAGTCGGCATTGTGCCTTTTGTATTTAATACCGATGCAATTACTGTGTTTCATCGTCAATAAGAAGGTCAGAGGAATACAGTAAACCTGAAGTGAAGCATCGGAATCTATAACTAGTCACACAGGAATGGTTCAAAACATAGACAGTAAGAAGAGTCAGTTTTCTTCTACTTAAGCCGGCATTGTGCCTTTTGTATTTCATTCCGATGCTATTTCTGTGTTTCATCGTCAATAAGAAGGTCAGAGGGATACAGGGAACCTGAAGTGAAGCATCAGAATCTATAACTAGTGTCACAGGAATGGTTCAAAACATAGAAAGTAAGAGGAGTCAGTTTTCTTGTACTTAAGTCGGCATTGTGAATTTTGTATTTAATTCCGATGCAGTTTCTGTGTTTCATCGTCAATAAGAAGGTCAGAGGAATACAGTAAAACCTGAAGTGAAGCATTGGAATCTATAATTAGTGTCACAGGAATGGTTCAAAACATAGACAGTAAGAAAAGTCAGTTTTCTTGTACTTAAGTCGGCATTGTGCATTTTGTATTTAATTCCGATGCACTTTCTGTGTTTCATCGTTAGTAGGAATGTCAGAGGGATGCAGTAAACCTGAAATGAAGCATCGGAAACTATAACTAGTGTCACATGAATGGTTCAAAACATAGACAGTAAGAAGAGTCTGTTTTCTTGTACTTAAGTCAGCATTGTACCTTTTGTATTTAATTCCGATGCAATTACTGTGTTTCATCGTCAATAAGATGGTCAGAGGGATACAGTAAACCTGAAGTGAAGCATCGGGAACTATAACTAGTATCACAGGAGTGGATCAATACATAGACAGTAAGAAGAGTCAGTTTTCATGTACTTATGTTGGCATTGTGCCTTTTGTATTTAATTCCGATGCAAAGTCTGTGTTTCATCGTCAATAAGAAGGTCAGAGTCATACAGTAAACCTGAAGTGAAGCATCGGAATCTATAACTAGTGTCACAGGAATGGTTCAAAACATAGACAGTAAGAAGAGTCAGTTTTCTTGTACTTAAGTTGGAATTGTGTCTTTTGTATTTAATTCCGATGGAATTTCAGTGTTTCATCGTCAATAACAAGGTCAGAGGGAAACAGTGAACCTGAAGTGAAGCATCGGAATCTATAACTAGTGTCACAGTTACGGTTCAAAACATAGACGGTAAGAAGGGTCAGTTTTCTTGAACTTAAGTCGGCATTGTGCCTTTTGTATTTAATTCCGATGCAATTTCTGTGTTTCATCGTCAAGAAGGTCAGACGTATACAGTAATCCTAAAGCGAAGCATGAGAATCTATAACCAGTGTCACAGGAATGGTTCAAAACATAGACAGTAAGAAGAGTCAGTTTTCTTGTACTTAGGTCGGCATTTGGCCTTTTCTATTTAATGTCGATGCAATTTCTGTGTTTCATTGTCAATAAGAAGGTCAGAGGCATACAGTAAACCTGAAGTGAAGCATCGGAATCTGCAACTAGTGTCACAGGAATGGTTCAAAACATAGAAAGTAAGAAGAGTCAGTTTTGTTGTACTTAAGTCGGCATTGTGCCTTTTGTATTTAATTCCGATGCAATTACTGTGTTTCATCGTCAATAAGAAGGTCAGAGGAATACAGTAAACCTGAAGTGAAGCATCGGAATCTATAACTAGTCACACAGGAATGGTTCAAAACATAGACAGTAAGAAGAGTCAGTTTTCTTCTACTTAAGCCGGCATTGTGCCTTTTGTATTTCATTCCGATGCTATTTCTGTGTTTCATCGTCAATAAGAAGGTCAGAGGGATACAGGGAACCTGAAGTGAAGCATCAGAATCTATAACTAGTGTCACAGGAATGGTTCAAAACATAGAAAGTAAGAGGAGTCAGTTTTCTTGTACTTAAGTCGGCATTGTGAATTTTGTATTTAATTCCGATGCAATTTCTGTACTTCATCGTCAATAAGAAGGTCAGAGGAATACAGTAAAACCTGAAGTGAAGCATCGGAATCTATAATTAGTGTCACAGGAATGGTTCAAAACATATACAGTAAGAAAAGTCAGTTTTCTTGTACTTAAGTCGGCATTGTGCATTTTGTATTTAATTCCGATACACTTTCTGTGTTTCATCGTCAATAGGAATGTCAGAGGGATGCAGAAAACCTGAAGTGAAGCATCGGAAACTATAACTAGTGTCACATGAATGGTTCAAAACATAGACAGTAAGAGGAGTCAGTTTTCATGTACTTAAGTCGGCATTGTTTTTTTTGTATTTAATTCCAAAACAATATCTGTGTTTCATCGTCAATAAGAAGGTCAGAGGGGTACAGTAAACCTGAAGTGAAGCATCGGAATCTACTACTAGTGTCACAGGAAAGGTTCAAAGCATAGACAGTAAGAAGAGTCAGTTTTCTTGTACTTAAGTCGGCATTGTGTCTTTTGTATTTAATTCCGATGGAATTTCTGTGTTTCATCGTCAATAAGAAGGTCAGAGGGATACAGTAAACCTGAAGTGAAGCATCGGAATCTAAAACCGCTCTTACAGGAAAGTTTCAAATCATAGACAGTAAGAAGAGCCAGTCTTCTTGTACTTGAGTCGGCATTGTGCCTTTTGTATTTAATTCCGATGCTATTTATGTGTTTCATCGTCAATAAGAAGTCAGAGGGATACAGTAAACCTGAAGTGAAGCATCGGAATCTGTAACTAGAGTCACAGGAATGGTTCAAAACATAGACAGTAAGAAAAGTCTGTTTTCTTGTACTTAAGTCGGCATTGTGCCTTTTGTATTTAATTCCGATGCACTTTCTGTGTTTCATCGTTAATAGGAATGTCAGAGGGATGCAGTAAACCTGAAATGAAGCATCGGAAACTATAACTAGTGTCACATGAATGGTTCAAAACATAGACAGTAAGAAGAGTCTGTTTTCTTGTACTTAAGTCAGCATTGTACCTATTGTATTTCATTCCGATGCAATTACTGTGTTTCATCGTCAATAAGAAGGTCAGAGGGATACAGTAAACCTGAAGTGAAGCATCGGAACTATAACTAGTATCACAGGAATGGATCAATACATAGACAGTAAGAAGAGTCAGTTTTCATGTACTTAAGTTGGCATTGAGCCTTTTGTATTTAATTGCGATGCAAAGTCTGTGTTTCATCGTCAATAAGAAGGTCAGAGGCATACAGTAAACCTGAAGTGAAGCATCGGAATCTATAACTAGTGTCACAGGAATGGTTCAAAACATAGACAGTAAGAAGAGTCAGTTTTCTTTTACTTAAGTCGGAATTGTGTCTTTTGTATTTAATTCCGATGGAATTTCAGTGTTTCATCGTCAATAACAAGGTCAGAGGGAAACAGTGAACCTGAAGTGAAGCATCGGAATCTATAACTAGTGTCACAGTTACGGTTCAAAACATAGACAGTAAGAAGGGTCAGTTTTCTTGTACTTAAGTCGGCATTGTGCCTTTTGTATTTAATTCCGATGCAATTTCTGTGTTTCATCGTCAATAGGAATGTCAGAGGGATGCAGAAAACCTGAAGTGAAGCATCGGAAACTATAACTAGTGTCACATGAATGGTTCAAAACATAGACAGTAAGAGGAGTCAGTTTTCATGTACTTAAGTCGGCATTGTTTTTTTGTATTTAATTCCAAAACAATATCTGTGTTTCATCGTCAATTAGAAGGTCAGAGGGGTACAGTAAACCTGAAGTGAAGCATCGGAATCTACAACTAGTGTCACAGGAAAGGTTCAAAGCATAGACAGTAAGAAGAGTCAGTTTTCTTGTACTTAAGTCGGCATTGTGTCTTTTGTATTTAATTCCGATGGAATTTCTGTGTTTCATCGTCAATAAGAAGGTCAGAGGGATACAGTAAACCTGAAGTGAAGCATCGGAATCTAAAACCGCTCTTACAGGAAAGTTTCAAATCATAGACAGTAAGAAGAGCCAGTCTTCTTGTACTTGAGTCGGCATTGTGCCTTTTGTATTTAATTCCGATGCTATTTATGTGTTTCATCGTCAATAAGAAGTCAGAGGGATACAGTAAACCTGAAGTGAAGCATCGGAATCTGTAACTAGTGTCACAGGAATGGTTCAAAACATAGACAGTAAGAAAAGTCAGTTTTCTTGTACTTAAGTCGGCATTGTGCCTTTTGTATTTAATTCCGATGCACTTTCTGTGTTTCATCGTTAATAGGAATGTAAGAGGGATGCAGTAAACCTGAAATGAAGCATCGGAAACTATAACTAGTGTCACATGAATGGTTCAAAACATAGACAGTAAGAAGAGTCTGTTTTCTTGTACTTAAGTCAGCATTGTACCTATTGTATTTCATTCCGATGCAATTACTGTATTTCATCGTCAATAAGAAGGTCAGAGGGATACAGTAAACCTGAAGTGAAGCATCGGGAACTATAACTAGTATCACCGGAATGGATCAATACATAGACAGTAAGAAGAGTAAGTTTTCTTGTACTTAAGTCGGCATTGTGTCTTTTGTATTTAATTCCGATGCAATGTCTGTGTTTCATCGTCAATAAGAAGGTCAGAGGGATACAGTAAACCTGAAGTGAAGCATCGGAATCTAAAACCGCTCTTACAGGAAAGTTTCAAATCATAGACAGTAAGAAGAGCCAGTCTTCTTGTACTTGAGTCGGCATTGTGCCTTTTGTATTTAATTCCGATGCAATTTCTGAGTTTCATCGTCAATAAGAAGGTCAGAGGGATACAGTAAACCTGAAGTGAAGCATCGGAATCTATAACTAGTGTCACAGGAATGGTTCAAAACATTGACAGTAAGAAGAGTCAGTTTTCTTGTACTTAAGTCGGCATTGTGCCTTTTGTATTTAATTCCGATGCAATTTCTGAGTTTCATCGTCAATAAGAAGGTCAGAGGGATACAGTAAACCTGAAGTGAAGCTTCGGAATCTATAACTAGCGTCACATGAATGGTTCAAAACAAAGACAGTGATAAGAGACATTTTTCTTGTACTTTAGTTAGCATTGTACCTTTTGTATTTAATTCCGATGCAATTTCTGTGTTTCATCGTCAATAAGAAGGTCACAGGGATACAGTAAACCAGAAGTGAAGCTTCGGAATCTATAATTAGCGTCACATGAATGGTTCAAAACATAGACAGTAAGAAGAGACATTTTTCATGTACTTCATTCAGCATTGTGCCTTTTGTATTTAATTCCGATGCAAATTCTGTGTTTCATCGTCAATACGAAGGTCCGAGGCATACAGTAAACCTGAAGTGAAGCATCGGAATCTATAACTAGTGTCACAGGAATGGTTCAAAACATAGACAGTAAGAAGAGTCAGTTTTCTTGTACTTAAGTCGGAATTGTGTCTTTTGTATTTAATTCCGATGGAATTTCAGTGTTTCATCGTCAATAAGAAGGTCGGAGGGATACAGTAAACCTGAAGTGAAGCTTCGGAATCTATAACTAGCGTCACATGAATGGTTCAAAACATAGACAGTAAGAAGAGTCATTTTTCTTGTACTTAAGTCAGCATTGTGCCTTTTGTATTTAATTACGATGCAATTTCTGTTTTTCATAATCAATAAGAAGGTCAGAGGTATACAGTAAACGTGAAATGAAGCATCGGAATCTATAACTAGTGTCACAGGTACGGTTCATTACATAGACAGTAAAAAGAGTAAGTTTTCTTGTACTTTAGTCGGCATTGTGCCTTTTGTATTTTATTCCGATGCAATTTCTGTGTTTCATCGTTAAGAAGGTCAGACGGTTTCAGTAATCCTAAAGTGAAGCATCAGAAACTGTAACCAGTGTCACAGGAATGATTCAAAACATAGACAGTAAGATGAGTCAGTTTTCTTGTACTTAAGTCGGCATTGTGCCTTTTCTATTTAATTTCGATGCAATTTCTGTGTTTCATCGTAAATAAGAAGGTCAGAGGTATACAGTAAACGTAAAATGAAGCATCGGAATCTATAATTAGCGTCACATGAATGGTTCAAAATATAGACAGCAAGAAGAGTCATTTTTCACGTACTTAAGTCAGCATTGTGCCTTTTGTATTTAATTCCGATGCAAATCTGTGTTTCATCGTCAATAAGAGGGTCAGAGGCATACAGTAAACCTGAAGTGAAGCATCGGAATCTATAACTAGTGTCACAGGAATGGTTCAAAACATAGACAGTAAGAAGAGTCAGTTTTCTTGTACTTAAGTCGGAATTGTGTCTTTTGTATTTAATTCCGATGGAATTTCAGTGTTTCATCGTCAATAAGAAGGTCAGAGGGATACAGTAAACCAGAAGTGAAGCTTCGGAATCTATAACTAGCGTCACATGAATGGTTCAAAACATAGACAGTAAGAAGAGTCATTTTGCTTGTACATAAGTCAGCATTGTGCCTTTTGTATTTAATTCCGATACAATTTCTGTGTTTCATAGTCAATAAGAAGGTCAGAGGTATACAGTAAACGTGAAATGAAGCATCGGAATCTATAACTAGAGTCACAGGAATAGTTCAAAACATAGACAGTAAGAAGAGTCAGTTTTCTTCTACTTAAGTCGGCATTTTGCCTTTTGTATTTCATTCCGATGCACTTTCTGTGTTTCATCGTCAATAGGAATGTCAGAGGGATGCAGAAAACCTGAAGTGATGCATCGGAAACTATAACTAGTGTCACATGAATGGTTCAAAACATAGACAGTAAGAGGAGTCAGTTTTCTTGTACTTAAGTCGGCATTGTGCCTTTTGTATTTAATTCCGATACAATATCTGTGTTTCATCGTCAATAAGAAGGTCAGAGGGGTACAGTAAACCTGAAGTGAAGCATCGGAATCTATAACTAGTGTCACAGGAAAGGTTCAAAGCATAGACAGTAAGAAGAGTCAGTTTTCTTGTACTTAAGTCGGCATTGTGTCTTTTGTATTTAATTCCGATGCAATTTCTGTGTTTCATCGTCAATAAGAAGGTCAGAGGGATACAGTAAACCTGAAGTGAAGCATCGGAATCTAAAACCGCTCTTACAGAAATGTTTCAAATCATAGACAGTAAGAAGAGCCAGTCTTCTTGTACTTGAGTCGGCATTGTGCCTTTTGTATTTAATTCCGATGCTATTTCTGTGTTTCATCGTCAATAAGAAGTCAGAGGGATACAGTAAACCTGAAGTGAAGCATCGGAATCTATAACTAGTGTCACAGGAATGGTTCAAAACATAGACAGTAAGAAGAGTCAGTTTTCTTGTACTTAAGTCGGCATTGTGCCTTTTGTATTTAATTCCGATGCAATTTCTGAGTTTCATCGTCAATAAGAAGGTCAGAGGCATACAGTAAACCTGAAGTGAAGCATTGGAATCTATAACTAGTGTCACAGGAATGGTTCAAAACATAGACGGTAAGAAGAGTCAGTTTTCTTGTACTTAAGTCGGAATTGTGTCTTTTGTATTTAATTCCGATGGAATTTCAGTGTTTCATCGTCAATAAGTAGGTCAGAGGGATACAGTAAACCTGAAGTGAAGCTTCGGAATCTATAACTAGCGTCACATGAATGGTTCAAAACATAGACAGTAAGAAGAGTCATTTTTCTTGTACATAAGTCAGCATTGTGCCTTTTGTATTTAATTCCTATGCAATTTCTGTGTTTCATAGTCAATAAGAAGGTCAGAGGTATACAGTAAACGTGAAATGAAGCATCGGAATCTATAACTAGTGTCACAGGAATGGTTCAAAATATAGACAGTAAGAAGAGTCAGTTTTGTTCTACTTAAGTCGGCATTTTGCCTTTTGTATTTCATTCCGATGCTATTTCTGTGTTTCATCGTCAATAAGAAGGTCAGAGGGATGCAGGGAATCTGAAGTGAAGCATCGGAATCTATAACTAGTGTCACTGGAATGGTTCAAAACATAGAAAGTAGGAAGAGTCAGGATTCTTGTACTTAAGTCGGCATTGTGAATTTATATTTAATTCCGATGCAATTTCTGTGTTTCATCGTCAATAAGAAGGTCAGAGGGATACAGTAAACCTTAAGTGAAGCTTCGGAATCTATAACTAGCGTCACATGAATGGTTCAAAACATAGACGGTAAGAAGAAGAGTCATTTTTCTTGTACTTAAGTCAGCATTGTGGTTTTTGTATTTGATTTCAATGCAATTTCTGTGTTTCATCGTCAACAAGAAGGTCAGAGGGATACAGTAAACCAGAAGTGAAGCTTCGGAATCTATAATTAGCGTCACATGAATGGTTCAAAACATAGACAGTAAGAAGTGTCAGTTTTCTTGTACTTAAGTAGGCATTGTGTCTTTTGTATTTAATTCCGATGCAATTTCTGTGTTTCATCGTCAATAAGAAGGTCAGAGGGATACAGTAAACCAGAAGTGAAGCATCGGAATCTAAAACCGCTCTTACAGGAAAGTTTCAAATCATAGACAGTAAGAAGAGCCAGTCTTCTTGTACTTGAGTCGGCATTGTGCCTTTTGTAATTAATTCCGATGCTATATCTGTGTTTCATCGTCAATAAGAAGTCAGAGGGATACAGTAAACCTGAAGTGAAGCATCGGAATCTATAACTAGTGTCACAGGAATGGTTCAACACATAGACAGTAAGAAGAGTCAGTTTTCTTGTACTTAAGTCGGCATTGTGTCTTTTGTATTTAATTCCGATGCAATTTCTGTGTTTCATCGTCAATAAGAAGGTCAGAGGGATACAGTAAACCAGAAGTGAAGCTTCGGAATCTATAATTAGCGTCACATGAATGGTTCAAACCATAGACAGTAAGAAGAGACATTTTTCATATACTTAAGTCAGCATTGTGCCTTTTGTATTTAATTCCGATGCAAATTCTGTGTTTCATCGTCAATTAGAAGGTCAGAGGCATACAGTAAACCTGAAGTGAAGCATCGGAATCTATAACTAGTGTCACAGGAATGGTTCAAAACATAGACAGTAAGAAGAGTCAGTTTTCTTGTACTTAAGTCGGAATTGTGTCTTTTGAATTTAATTCCGATGGAATTTCAGTGTTTCGTCGTCAATAAGAAGGTCGGAGGGATACAGTAAAAATGAAGTGAAGCTTCGGAATCTATAACTAGCGTCACATGAATGGTTCAAATCATAGACAGTAAGAAGAGTCATTTTTCTTGTACTTAAGTCACCATTGTGCCTTTTGTATTTAATTCCGATGCAATTTCTGTGTTTCATAATCAATAAGAAGGTCAGAGGTATACAGTAAACGTGAAATGAAGCATCGGAATCTATAACTAGTGTCACAGGTATGGTTCAAAACATAAACAGTAAAAAGAGTCAGTTTTCTTGTACTTAAGTCGGAATTGTGCCTTTTGTATTTCATTCCGATGCAATTTCTGTGTTTCATCGTTAAGAAGGTCAGACGGTTTCAGTAATCCTAAAGTGAAGCATCAGAAACTGTAACCAGTGTCACAGGAATGATTCAAAACATAGACAGTAAGATGAGTCAGTTTTCTTGTACTTAAGTCGGCATTGTGCCTTTTCTATTTAATTTCGATGCAATTTCTGTGTTTCATCGTAAATAAGAAGGTCAGAGGTATACAGTAAACGTAAAATGAAGCTTCGGAATCTATAATTAGCGTCACATGAATGGTTCAAAATATAGACAGCAAGAAGAGTCATTTTTCACGTACTTAAGTCAGCATTGTGCCTTTTGTATTTAATTCCGATGCAAATCTGTGTTTCATCGTCAATAAGAGGGTCAGAGGCATACAGTAAACCTGAAGTGAAGCATCGGAATCTATAACTAGTGTCACAGGAATGGTTCAAAACATAGACAGTAAGAAGAGTCAGTTTTCTTGTACTTAAGTCGGAATTGTGTCTTTTGTATTTAATTCCGATGGAATTTCAGTGTTTCATCGTCAATAAGAAGGTCAGAGGGATACAGTAAACCAGAAGTGAAGCTTCGGAATCTATAACTAGCGTCACATGAATGGTTCAAAACATAGACAGTAAGAAGAGTCATTTTTCTTGTACATAAGTCAGCATTGTGCCTTTTGTATTTAATTCCGATACAATTTCTGTGTTTCATAGTCAATAAGAAGGTCAGAGGGATACAGTAAACCTGAAGTGAAGCATCGGAATCTAAAACCGCTCTTACAGAAATGTTTCAAATCATAGACAGTAAGAAGAGCCAGTCTTCTTGTACTTGAGTCGGCATTGTGCCTTTTGTATTTAATTCCGATGCTATTTCTGTGTTTCATCGTCAATATGAAGTCAGAGGGATACAGTAAACCTGAAGTGAAGCATCGGAATCTATAACTAGTGTCACAGGAATGGTTCAAAACATAGACAGTAAGAAGAGTCAGTTTTCTTGTACTTAAGTCGGCATTGTGCCTTTTGTATTTAATTCCGATGCAATTTCTGAGTTTCATCGTCAATAAGAAGGTCAGAGGGATACAGTAAACCTGAAGTGAAGCTTCGGAATCTATAACTAGCGTCACATGAATGGTTCAAAACATAGACACTGATAAGAGTCATTTTTCTTGTACTTTAGTTAGCATTGTACCTTTTGTATTTAATTCCGATGCAATTTCTGTGTTTCATCGTCAATAAGAAGGTCAGAGGGATACAGTAAACCAGAAGTGAAGCTTCGGAATCTATAATTAGCGTCACATGAATGGTTCAAAACATAGACAGTAAGAAGAGACATTTTTCATGTACTTAAGTCAGCATTGTGCCTTTTGTATTTAATTCCGAGGCAAATTCTGTGTTTCATCGTCAATAAGAAGGTCAGAGGCATACAGTAAACCTGAAGTGAAGCATCGGAATCTATAACTAGTGTCACAGGAATGGTTCAAAACATAGACAGTAAGAAGAGTCAGTTTTCTTGTACTTAAGTCGGAATTGTGTCTTTTGCATTTAATTCCGATGGAATTTCAGTGTTTCATCGTCAATAAGAATGTCGGAGGGATACAGTAAACCTAAAGTGAAGCTTCGGAATCTATAACTAGCGTCACATGAATGGTTCAAAACATAGACAGTAAGATGAGTCATTTTTCTTGTACTTAAGTCAGCATTGTGCCTTTTGTATTTAATTCCGATGCAATTTCTGGGTTTCATAATCAATAAGAAGGTCAGAGGTATACAGTAAACGTGAAATGAAGCATCGGAATCTATAACTAGTGTCACAGGTATGGTTCAAAACATAGACAGTAAAAGGAGTCAGTTTTCTTGTACTTAAGTCGGCATTGTGCCTTTTGTATTTAATTCCGATGCAATTTATGTGTTTCATCGTCAAGAAGGTCAGACGGATTTAGTAATCCTAAAGTGAAGCATCAGAAACTGTAACCAGTGTCACAGGAATGATTCAAAACATAGACAGTAAGATGAGTCAGTTTTCTTGTACTTAAGTCGGCATTGTGATTTTTCTATTTAATTTCGATGCAATTTCTGTGTTTCATCGTAAATAAGAAGGTCAGAGGTATATAGTAAACGTAAAATGAAGCTTCGGAATCTATAATTAGCGTCACATGAATGGTTCAAAACATAGACAGCAAGAAGAGTCATTTTTCACGTACTTAAGTCAGCATTGTGCCTTTTGTATTTAATTCCGATGCAAATTCTGTGTTTCATCGTCAATAAGAAGGTCAGAGGCATACAGTAAACCTGAAGTGAAGCATCGGAATCTGTAACTAGTGTCACAGGAATGGTTCAAAACATAGACGGTAAGAAGAGTCAGTTTTCTTGTACTTAAGTCGGAATTGTGTTTTTTGTATTTAATTCCGATGGAATTTCAGTGTTTCATCGTCAATAAGTAGGTCAGAGGGATACAGTAAACCTGAAGTGAAGCTTCGGAATCTATAACTAGCGTCACATGAATGGTTCAAAACATAGACAGTAAGAAGAGTCATTTTTCTTGTACATAAGTCAGCATTGTGCCTTTTGTATTTAATTCCGATGCAATTTCTGTGTTTCATAGTCAATAAGAAGGTCAGAGGTATACAGTAAACGTGAAATGAAGCATCGGAATCTATAACTAGTGTCACAGGAATGGTTCAAAACATAGACAGTAAGAAGAGTCAGTTTTCTTCTACTTAAGTCGGCATTTTGCCTTTTGTATTTCATTCCGATGCTATTTCTGTGTTTCATCGTCAATAAGAAGGTCAGAGGGATGCAGGGAATCTGAAGTGAAGCATCGGAATCTATAACTAGTGTCACTGGAATGGTTCAAAGCATAGAAAGTAGGAAGAGTCAGGTTTCTTGTACTTAAGTCGGCATTGTGAATTTATATTTAATTCCGATGCAATTTCTGTGTTTCATCGTCAATAAGAAGGTCAGAGGGATACAGTAAACCTTAAGTGAAGCTTCGGAATCTATAACTAGCGTCACATGAATGGTTCAAAACATAGACGGTAAGAAGAAGAGTCATTTTTCTTGTACTTAAGTCAGCATTGTGGTTTTTGTATTTAATTTCAATGCTATTTCTGTGTTTCATCGTCAACAAGAAGGTCAGAGGGATACAGTAAACCAGAAGTGAAGCTTCGGAATCTATAATTAGCGTCACATGAATGGTTCAAAACATAGACAGTAATAAGAGTCAGTTTTCTTCTACTTAAGTCGGCATTTTGAATTTTGTATTTCATTCCGATGATATTTCTGTGTTTCATCGTCAATATGAAGGTCAGAGTGATGCAGGGAATTTGAAGTGAAGCATCGGAATCTATAACTAGTGTCACAGGAATGGTTCAAAACATAGAAAGTAGGAAGAGCCAGGTTTCTTGTACTGAAGTCGGCATTGTGAATTTATATTTAATTCCCATGCAATTTCTGTGTTTCATCGTCAATAAGAAGGTCAGAGGGATACAGTAAACCAGAAGTGAAGCTTCGGAATCTATAACTAGCGTCACATGAATGGTTCAAAACATAGACAGTAAGAAGAGTCATTTTTCTTGTACTTAAGTCGGCATTGTGCCTTTTGTATTTAATTCCGATGCAATTTCTGTGTTTCATCGTCAACAAGAAGGTCAGAGGGATACAGTAAACCAGAAGTGAAGCTTCGGAATCTATCATTAGCGTCACATGAATGGTTCAAAACATAGACAGTAAGAAGAGTCATTTTTCATGTACTTAAGTCAGCATTGTGCCTTTTGTATTTAATTCCGATGTAAATTCTGTGTTTCATCGTCAATAATAAGGTCAAAGGCATTCAGTAATCCTGAAATGAATCATCGGAATCTATAACTAGTGTCACAGGAATGGTTCAAAACATAGACAGTAAGAAGAGTCAATTTTCTTGTACTTAAGTCGGAATTGTGTCTTTTGTATTTAATTCCGATGGAATTTCAGTGTTTCATCGTCAATAAGAAGGTCAGAGGGATACAGTGAACCTGATGTGCAGCATCGGAATCTATAACTAGTGTCACATGAATGGTTCAAAACATAGACAGTAAGAAGAGTCATTTTTCTTGTACTTAAGTTAACATTGTGCCTTTTGTATTTAATTCCGATGCAATTTCTGTGTTTCGTCGTCAATAAGAAGGTCAGAGGTATACAGTAAACGTGAAATGAAGCATCGGAATCTATAACTAGTGTCACAGGTATGGTTCAATACATAGACTGTAAAAAGAGACTGTTTTCTTGTACTTAAGTCGACATTGTGCCTTTTGTATTTAATTCCGATGCAATTTCTATGTTTCATTGTCAAGAAGGTCAGACGTATACAGTAATCCTAAAGTGAAGCATCAGAATCGGTAACCAGTGTCACAGAAATGGTTCAAAACATAGACAGTAAGAAGAGTCAGTTTTGTTCTACTTAAGTCGGCATTGTGCCTTTTGTATTTCATTCCGATGCTATTTTTGTGTTTCATCGTCAATAAGAAGGTCAGAGGGATACAGTAAACCTGAAGTGAAGCATCGGAATCTAAAACCGGTCTCACAGGAAAGTTACAAACATAGACAGTTAGAAGAGCCAGTCTTCTTGTACTTGAGTCGGCATTTTGCCTTTTGTCTTAAATTCCGATGCAATTTCTGTGTTTCATTGTCAGTAATAAGGTCAGAGGGATTAGTAAACCAGAAGTGAAGCATCGGAATCTATAACTAGTGTCACATGAATGGTTCAAAACACAGACAGTAAGAAGATTCAGTTTTCTTGTACTTAAGTCGGCATTGTGCCTTTTTTATTTAATTCCGATGTAATATCTGTGTTCCATCGTCGATAAGAAGGTCAGAGGGATACAGTAAACCTGAAGTGAAGCATCGGAATCTATAACTAGTGTCACAGGAAAGGTTCAAAACATAGACAGTATGAAGAGCCAGTCTTCTTGTACTTGATTGGCATTGTGCCTTTTGTATTTAATTCCGATGCAATTTCTGTGTTTTATCGTCAATAATAAGGTCAGTGGGATACAGTACATCTGAAGTGAAGCATCGGAATCTATAACTAGTGTCTCAGGAATGGTTCAAAGCATAGACAGTAAGAGGAGTCAGTTCTCTTGTATTTAAGTCGGCATTGTGCTTTTGTATTTAAATCCGATGCAATTTCTGTGTTTCATCGACAACAAGAAGGTCAGAGGGAAACAGTATACCTGAAGTGAAGCATCGAAATCTATAACTAGTGTCACGGTAATGGGTCAAAACATAGACAGTAAGAAGAGTCAGTTTTCTTGTACTTAAGTCGGCATTGTGCCTTTTGTATTTAATTCCGATGCAATTTCTGTACTTCATCGTCAATAAGAAGGTCCAAGGGATACAGTAAACATATAGTGAAGCATCAGAATTAATAACTGGTATCACAGCAAATGTTCAAATCATAGTCAGTAAGAAGAGTCAGTCTTCTTGTACTTAAGTCAGCATTGTGCCTTTTGTATTTAATTCTGCTACAATTTCTGTGTTTCATCGTCAATAAGAAGGTCCAAGGAATACAGCAAACCAAAAAGTGAAGCATCGGAATCAAAAACTGGTCTCACAGGGAAGGTTCAAAACATAGACAGTAAGAAGAGTTACTTTTCTTGTACTTAAGTCAGCATTGTGCTTTTTCTATTTAATTCTGTTTCAATTTCTGTGTTTCATCGTCAATAAGAAGGTCAGAGGGATACAGTAAACCTGAAGTGAAGCATCGGAATCTATAACTAATGTCACAGGAATGGTTCAAAACATAGACAGTAACAAGAGCCAGTCTTCTTGTACTTGAGTCGGCATTGTGCCTTTTGTATTTAATTCCGATGCAATTTCTGTGTTTCATCGTCAATATGAAGGTCAGATGGATACAGTAAACCTGAAGTGAAGCATCGGAATCTATAACTAGTGTCACATGAATGGTTCAAAACACAGACAATAAGAAGAGGCAGTTTTCTTGTACTTAAGTCGGCATTGTGCATTTTGTATTTAATTCCAATGCAATATCTGTGTTTCATCGTCAATAAGAAGGTCAGAGGGATACAGTAAACCTGAAGTGAAGCGTCGGAATCTATAACTAGTGTCTCAGGAATGGTTCAAAGCATATACAGTAAGAAGAGTGAGATTTCTTGTACTTAACTCGGCATTGTGCCTTTTGTATTTAATTCCGAAGCAATTTCTGTGTTTCATCGTCAATAAGAAGGTCAGAGCGATACAGTAAACCTGAAGTGAAGCATCAGAATCGAAAACTATTGTCACAGGAATGGTTCAAAAACATAAACAGTAAGAAGAGTCAGATTTCTTGTACTTAAGTCAGCATTGTGCCTTTTGTATTTAATTCCGATGCAATTTCTGTGTTTCATCGTCAATCTGACGGTCAGAGGGATACAGTAAACCTGAAGTGAAGCATCGAAATCCATAACTAGTGTCACAGGAATGGTTTACAACAAAGACAGTAAGAAGAGTCAGTTTTCTTGTACTTAAGTCGGCATTTTGCATTTTGTATTTAATACCGCTGCAATTTCTGTGTTTCATCGTCAAAAAGAAGGTCAGAGTGATACAGTAAACCTGAAGTGAAGCATCGGAATGTGTAACTAGTGTCACCGGAATGGTTCAAACATAGACAGTAAGAAGAGTCAGTTTTCTTTTACTTAAGTCGGCATTGTGCCTTTTGTATTTAATTCCGATGCAATATCTGTGTTTTATCGTCAATAATAAGGTCAGTGTGATACAGTACATCTGAAGTGAAGCATCGGAATCTATAACTAGTGTCTCAGGAATGGTTCAAAACATAGACAGTAAGAAGAGTCAGTTTTCTTGTACTTAAGTCGGCAGTGTGCCTTTTGCATTTAATTCCGATGCAATGTCTGTGTTTCATCGTCAATAAGAAGGACAGAGGGACACAGTAATCCGGAAGTGAAGCATCGGAATCAAAAACCGGTCTTACAGGAAAGTTTCAAATCATAGACAGTAAGAAGAGCCAGTCTTCTTGTACGTGAGTCGGCATTGTGCCTTTTGTATTTATTTCCGATGCAGTGTCTGTGTTTCATCGTCAATAAGAAGTCAGAGGGATACAGTAAACCTGAAGGGAAGCATCGGAATCTGTAACTAGTGTCACAGGAATGGTTCAAAACAAAGACAGTAAGAAGAGCCAGTCTTCTTGGACTTGGTTCGGCATTGTGCCTATGTATTTAATTCCGATGCAATTTCTGTTTTTCATCGTCAATAAGACGGTCAGAGGGATAGTGTAAACCTGAAGTGAAGCATCGGAATCTATAACTAGTGTCACAGGAATGGTTCTAAGCATAGAGAGTAAGAAGAGCCAGTCTTCTTGTACTTGGGTCGGCATTGTGCCTTTTGTATTTAATTCCGATGCAATTTCTGTGTTTAATCGTCAATAAGAAGGTCCAAGGGATACAGTAAACATATAGTGAAGCATCGGAATCTAAAACTGGTCTCACAGGAAGTGTTCATAAGATAGTGAGTAAGAAGAGTCAGTCTTTTTGTACTTAAGTAGGCGTTGTGCCTTTTGTATTTAATTCAGATGCAATTTCTGTGTTTCATCGTCAATAAGAAGGTCCAAGGGATACAGTAAACATATAGTGAAGCATCAGAATCAAAAACTGGTATCACAGCAAATGTTCAAATCATAGTCAGTAAGAAGAGTCAGTCGTCTTGTACTTAAGTCAGCATTGTGCCTTTTGTATTTAATTCCGAAGCTATTTCTGTGTTTTATCGTCAATAATAAGGTCAGTGGGATACAGTACATCTGAAGTGAAGCATCGGAATCTATAACTAGTGTCTCAGGAATGGTTCAAAGCATAGACAGTAAGAAGAGTCAGTTCTCTTGTATTTAAGTCGGCATTGTGCCTTTTATATTTAATTCCGATGCAATTTCTGTGTTTCATCGTCAATAAGTAGGTCAGAGGGATACAGTAAACCTGAAATGAAGCATCGGAATCTATAACTAGTTTCACATGAATGGTTCACAACATAGACAGTAAGAAGAGTCAGTTTTCTTGTAGTTAAGACGGCATTGTGATATTTGTATTTAATTTCAATGCAATTTCTGTGTTTCATCGTCAACAAGAAGGTCAGAGGGATACAGTAAACCAGAAGTGAAGCTTCGGAATCTATAATTAGCGTCACATGAATGGTTCAAAACATAGACAGTAAGAAGTGTCAGTTTTCTTGTACTTAAGTAGGCATTGTGTCTTTTGTATTTAATGCCGATGCAATTTCTGTGTTTCATCGTCAATAAGAAGGTCAGAGGGATACAGTAAACTTGAAGTGAAGCATCGGAATCTAAAACCGCTCTTACAGGAAAGTTTCAAATCATAGACAGTAAGAAGAGCCAGTCTTCTTGTACTTGAGTCGGCATTGTGCCTTTTGTATTTAATTCCGATGCTATTTCTGTGTTTCATCGTCAATAAGAAGTTAGAGGGATACAGTAAACCTGAAGTGAAGCATCGGAATCTATAACTAGTGTCACAGGAATGGTTCAAAACATAGACAGTAAGAAGAGTCAGTTTTCTTGTACTTAAGTCGGCATTGTGTCTTTTGTATTTAATTCCGATGCAATTTCTGTGTTTCATCGTCAATAAGAAGGTCAGAGGGATACAGTAAACCAGAAGTGAAGCTTCGGAATCTATAATTAGCGTCACATGAATGGTTCAAAACATAGACAGTAAGAAGAGTCATTTTTCTTGTACTTAAGTCAGCATTGTGCCTTTTGTATTTAATTCCGATGCAATTTCTGTGTTTCATAATCAATAAGAAGGTCAGAGGTATACAGTAAACGTGAAATGAAGCATCGGAATCTATAACTAGTGTCACAGGTATGGTTCAAATCATAGACAGTAAAAAGAGTCAGTTTTCTTGTACTTAAGTCGGAATTGTGCCTTTTGTATTTAATTCCGATGCAATTTCTGTGTTTCATCGTCAAGAAGGTCAGACGGATTCAGTAATCCTAAAGTGAACATCAGAAACTGTAACCAGTGTCACAGGAATGATTCAAAACATAGACAGTAAGATGAGTCAGTTTTCTTGTACTTAAGTCGGCATTGTGCCTCTTCTATTTAATTTCGATGCAATTTCTGTGTTTCATCGTAAATAAGAAGGTGAGAGGTATACAGTAAACGTAAAATGAAGCTTCGGAATCTATAATTAGCGTCACATGAATGGTTCAAAACATAGACAGCAAGAAGAGTCATTTTTCACGTACTTAAGTCAGCATTGTGCCTTTTGTATATAATTCCGATGCAATTTCTGTGTTTCATAGTCAATAAGAAGGTCAGAGGTATACAGTAAACGTGAAATGAAGCATCGGAATCTATAACTAGTGTCACAGGAATGGTTCAAAACATAGACAGTAATAAGAGTCAGTTTTCTTCTACTTAAGTCGGCATTTTGAATTTTGTATTTCATTCCGATGCTATTTCTGTGTTTCATCGTCAATAAGAAGGTCAGAGGGATGCAGGGAATTTGAAGTGAAGCATCGGAATCTATAACTAGTGTCACAGGAATGGTTCAAAACATAGACAGTAAGAAGAGTCATTTTTCTTGTACTTAAGTTAACATTGTGTCTTTTGTATTTAATTCCGATGCAATTTCTGTGTTTCGTCGTCAATAAGAAGGTCAGAGGTATACAGTAAACGTGAAATGAAGCATCGGAATCTATAACTAGTGTCACAGGTATGGTTCAATACGTAGACTGTAAAAAGAGACTGTTTTCTTGTACTTAAGTCGACATTGTGCCTTTTGTATTTAATTCCGATGCAATTTCTATGTTTCATCGTCAAGAAGGTCAGACGTATACAGTAATCCTAAAGTGAAGCATCAGAATCGGTAACCAGTGTCACAGAAATGGTTCAAAACATAGACAGTAAGAAGAGTCAGTTTTCTTCTACTTAAGTCGGCATTGTGCCTTTTGTATTTCATTCCGATGCTATTTTTGTGTTTCATCGTCAATAAGAAGGTCAGAGGGATACAGGGAACCTGAAGTGAAGCATCGGAATCTATAACTAGTGTCACAGGAATGGTTCAAAATGTAGAAAGTTAGAAGAGTCAGTTTTCTTGTTCTTAAGTCGGCATTGTGAATTTGTATTTAATTCCGATGTAATTTCTGTGTTTCATCGTCAATAAGAAGGTCAGAGGGATACAGTAAACCTGAAGTGAAGCATCGGAATCTAAAACCGGTCTCACAGGAAAGTTTCAAACATAGACAGTTAGAAGAGCCAGTCTTCTTGTACTTGAGTCGGCATTTTGCCTTTTGTCTTTAATTCCGATGCAATTTCTGTGTTTCATTGTCAATAATAAGGTCAGAGGGATTAGTAAACCAGAAGTGAAGCATCGGAATCTATAACTAGTGTCACATGAATGGTTCAAAACACAGACAGTAAGAAGATTCAGTTTTCTTGTACTTAAGTCGGCATTGTGCCACTTTTATTTAATTCCGATGTAATATCTGTGTCCCCATCGTCAATAAGAAGGTCAGAGGGATACAGTAAACCTGAAGTGAAGCATCGGAATCTATAACTAGTGTCACAGGAAAGGTTCAAAACATAGACAGTATGAAGAGCCAGTCTTCTTGTACTTGATTGGCATTGTGCCTTTTGTATTTAATTCCGATGCAATTTCTGTGTTTTATCGTCAAAAATAAGGTCAGTGGGATACAGTACATCTGAAGTGAAGCATCGGAATCTATAACTAGTGTCTCAGGAATGGTTCAAAGCATAGACAGTAAGAAGAGTCAGTTCTCTTGTATTTAAGTCGGCATTGTGCTTTTGTATTTAAATCCGATGCAATTTCTGTGTTTCATCGACAACAAGAAGGTCAGAGGGAAACAGTATACCTGAAGTGAAGCATCGAAATTTATAACTAGTGTCACGGTAATGGGTCAAAACATAGACAGTAAGAAGAGTCAGTTTTCTTGTACTTAAGTCGGCATTGTGCCTTTTGTATTTAATTCCGATGCAATTTCTGTACTTCATCGTCAATAAGAAGGTCCAAGGGATACAGTAAACATATAGTGAAGCATCAGAATCAATAACTGATCTCATAGCAAATGTTCAAATCATAGTCAGTAAGAAGAGTCAGTCTTCTTGTACTTAAGTCAGCATTGTGCCTTTTGTATTTAATTCTGATACAATTTCTGTGTTTCATCGTCAATAAGAAGGTCCAAGGAATACAGCAAACCAAAAAGTGAAGCATCGGAATCAAAAACTGGTCTCACAGGGAAGGTTCAAAACATAGACAGTAAGAAGAGTTACTTTTCTTGTACTTAAGTCAGCATTGTGCTTTTTCTAGTTAATTCTGTTTCAATTTCTGTGTTTCATCGTCAATAAGAAGGTCAGAGGGATACAGTAAACCTGAAGTGAAGCATCGGAATCTATAACTAATGTCACAGGAATGGTTCAAAACATAGACAGTAACAAGAGCCAGTCTTCTTGTACTTGAGTCGGCATTGTGCCTTTCGTATTTAATTCCGATGCAATTTCTGTGTTTCATCGTCAATATGAAGGTCAGAGGGATACAGTAAACCTGAAGTGAAGCATCGGAATCTATAACTAGTGTCACATGAATGGTTCAAAACACAGACAGTAAGAAGAGGCAGTTTTCTTGTACTTAAGTCGGCATTGTGCATTTTGTATTTAATTCCAATGCAATATCTGTGTTTCATCGTCAATAAGAAGGTCAGAGGGATACAGTAAACCTGAAGTGAAGCGTCGGAATCTATAACTAGTGTCACAGGAATGGTTCAAAGCATATACAGTAAGAAGAGTCAGATTTCTTGTACTTAACACGGCATTGTGCCTTTTGTATTTAATTCCGAAGCAATTTCTGTGTTTCATCGTCAATAAGAAGGTCAGAGCGATACAGTAAACCTGAAGTGAAGCATCAGAATCGAAAACTATTGTCACAGGAATGGTTCAAAAACATAAACAGTAAGAAGAGTCAGATTTCTTGTACTTAAGTCAGCATTGTGCCTTTTGTATTTAATTCCGATGCAATTTCTGTGTTTCATCGTCAATAAGAAGGTCAGAGGGATACAGTAAACCTGAAGTGAAGCATCGAAATCTATAACTAGTGTCACAGGAATGGTTCAAAACAAAGACTGTAACAAGAGTCAGTTTTCTTGTTCTTAAGGCGGCATTTTGCATTTTGTATTTAATTCCGCTAAAATTTCTGTGTTTCATCGTCACTAAGAAGGTCATAAGGATACAGTAAACCTGAAGTGAAGCAACGGAATGTGTAACTAGTGTCACAGGAATGGTTCAAAACATAGACAGTAAGAAGAGTCAGTTTTTTTGTACTTATGTCGCCATTGTGCCTTTTGTATTTAATTCCGATGCAATTTCTGTGTTTCATCGTCAATCTGACGGTCAGAGGGATACAGTAAACCTGAAGTGAAGCATCGAAATTCATAACTAGTGTCACAGGAATGGTTTACAACAAAGACAGTAAGAAGAGTCAGTTTTCTTGTACTTAAGTCGGCATTTTGCATTTTGTATTTAACACCGCTGCAATTTCTGTGTTTCATCGTCAAAAAGAAGGTCAGAGTGATACAGTAAACCTGAAGTGAAGCATCGGAATGTGTAACTAGTGTCACCGGAATGGTTCAAACATAGACAGTAAGAAGAGTCAGTTTTCTTTTACTTAAGTCGGCATTGTGCCTTTTGTATTTAATTCCGATGCAATTTCTGTGTTTTATCGTCAATAATAAGGTCAGTGTGATACAGTACATCTGAAGTGAAGCATCGGAATCTATAACTAGTGTCTCAGGAATGGTTCAAAGCATAGACAGAAAGAAAAGTCAGTTCTCTTGTAATTAAGTCGGCATTGTGCTTTTGTATTTAAATCCGATGCAATTTCTGTGTTTCATCGACAACAAGAAGGTCAGAGGGAAACAGTATACCTGAAGTGTAGCATCGAAATTTATAACTAGTGTCACGGTAATGGGTCAAAACATAGACAGTAAGAAGAGTCAGTTTTCTTGTACTTAAGTCGGCATTGTGCATTTTGTATTTAATTCCGATGCAATTTCTGTGCTTCATCGTCAATAAGAAGGTCAGAGGGATACGGTTAACCTGAAGTGAAGCATCGGAACCTATAAATAGTGTCACACGAATGGTTCAAAACATAGACAGTAAGAAGAGTCAGTTTTCTTGTACTTAAGTCGGCAGTGTGCCTTTTGCATTTAATTCCGATGCAATGTCTGTGTTTCATCGTCAATAAGAAGGACAGAGGGGCACAGTAATCCGGAAGTGAAGCATCGGAATCAAAAACCGCTCTTACAGGAAAGTTTCAAATCATAGACAGTAAGAAGAGCCAGTCTTCTTGTACGTGAGTAGGCATTGTGCCTTTTGTATTTATTTCCGATGCAATGTCTGTGTTTCATCGTCAATAAGAAGTCAGAGGGATACAGTAAACGTGAAGTGAAGCATCGGAATCTGTAACTAGTGTCACAGGAATGGTTCAAAACAAAGACAGTAAGAAGAGCCAGTCTTCTTGGACTTGGTTCGGCATTGTGCCTATGTATTTAATTCCGATGCAATTTCTGTTTTTCATCGTCAATAAGACGGTCAGAGGGATAGTGTAAAACTGAAGTGAAGCATCGGAATCAATAACTAGTGTCACAGGAATGGTTCTAAGCATAGAGAGTAAGAAGAGCCAGTCTTCTTGTACTTGGGTCGGCATTGTGCCTTTTGTATTTAATTCCGATGCAATTTCTGTGTTTAATCGTCAATAAGAAGGTCCAAGGGATACAGTAAAAATATAGTGAAGCATCGGAATCTAAAACTGGTCTCACAGGAAGTACTCATAAGATAGTGAGTAAGAAGAGTCAGTCTTTTTGTACTTAAGTAGGCGTTGTGCCTTTTGTATTTAATTCAGATGCAATTTCTGTGTTTCATCGTCAAAAAGAAGGTCCAAGGGATACAGTAAACATATAGTGAAGCATCAGTATCAAAAACTGGTCTCACAGCAAATGTTCAAATCATAGTCAGTAAGAAGAGTCAGTCGTCTTGTACTTAAGTCAGCATTGTGCCTTTTGTATTTAATTCCGATGCTATTTCTGTGTTTTATCGTCAATAATAAGGTCAGTGGGATACAG
This sequence comes from Schistocerca serialis cubense, assembly GCF_023864345.2. Lineage (NCBI taxonomy): Eukaryota > Metazoa > Arthropoda > Insecta > Orthoptera > Acrididae > Schistocerca > Schistocerca serialis. The sequence goes on from NW_026047617.1 coordinate 18,961,849, forward strand.
TACATCTGAAGTGAAGCATCGGAATCTATAACTAGTGTCTCAGAAATGGTTCAAAGCATAGACAGTAAGAAGAGTCAGTTCTCTTGTATTTATGTCGGCATTGTGCTTTTGTATTTAAATCCGATGCAATGTCTGTCTTTCATCGGCAACAAGAAGGTCAGAGGGAAACAGTATACCTGAAGTGAAGCATCGAAATTTATAACTAGTGTCACGGTAATGGGTCAAAACATAGACAGTAAGAAGAGTCAGTTTTCTTGTACTTAAGTCCTCATTGTGCCTTTTGTATTTAATTCCGATGCAATTTCTGTGCTTCATCGTCAATAAGAAGGTCAGAGGGATACAGTTAACCTGAAGTGAAGCGTCGGAACCTATAACTAGTGTCACAGGAATGGTTCATAACATAGACAGTAAGAAGAGTCAGTTTTCTTGTACTTAAGTCGGCAGTGTGCCTTTTGTATTTAATTCCAATACAATTTCTGTGTTTCATAGTCAATAAGAAGGTCCGAGAGATACAGTGAACCTGAAGTGAACCATCGGAATCTATAACTAGTGTCACAGAAAAGGTTCAAAACATAGACAGTAACAAGAGTCAGATTTCTTGTACTTAAGTCGGCATTGTGCCTTTTGTATTTAATTCCGATGCAATTTCTGTGTTTCATCGTCAAGAAGGTCAGACGTATACCGTAATCCCAAAGTGAAGCATGAGAATCTATAACCAGTGTCACAGGAATGGTTCAAAACATAGACAGTAAGAAGAGTCAGTTTTGTTGTACTTAGGTCGGCATTGCGCCTTTTCTATTTAATTTCGATGCAATTTCTGTGTTTCATCGTCAATAAGAAGGTCAGAGGCATACAGTAAACCTGAAGTGAAGCATCGGAATCTACAACTAGTGTCACAGGAATGGTTCAAAACATAGAAAGTAAGGAGAGTCAGTTTTGTTGTACTTAAGTCAGCATTGTGCCTTTTGTATTTAATTCCGTTGCAATTACTGTGTTTCATCGTCAATAAGAAGGTCACAGGAATACAGTAAACCTGAAGTGAAGCATCGGAATCTATAACTAGTCACACAGGACTGGTTCAAAACATAGACAGTAAGAAGAGTCAGTTTTCTTCTACTTAAGTCGGCATTGTGCCTTTTGTATTTCATTCCGATGCTATTTCTGTGTTTCATCGTCAATAAGAAGGTCAGAGGGATACAGGGAACCTGAAGTGAAGCATCAGAATCTATAACTTGTGTCACAGGAATGGTTCAAAACATAGAAAGTAAGAAGAGTCAGTTTTCTTATACTTAAGTCGGCATTGTGAATTTTGTATTTATTTCCGATGCAATTTCTGTGTTTCATCGTCAATAAGAAGGTCAGAGGGATACAGTAAACCTGAAGTGAAGCATCGGAATCTAAAACCGCTCTTACAGAAATGTTTCAAATCATAGACGGTAAGAAGAGCCAGTCTTCTTGTACTTGAGTCGGCATTGTGCCTTTTGTATTTAATTCCGATGCAAATTCTGTGTTTCATCGTCAATAAGAGGGCCACAGGCATACGGTATACCTGAAGTGAAGCAACGGAATCTATAACTAGTGTCACAGGAATGGTTCAAAACATAGACTTTAAGAAGAGTCAGTTTTCTTGTACTTAAGTCGGAATTGTGTCTTTTGTATTAAATTCCGATGGAATTTCAGTGTTTCATCGTCAATAAGAAGGTCACAGGGATACAGTGAACCTGAAGTGAAGCTTCGGAATCTGTAACTAGTGTCACAGGAATGGTTCGAAACATAGACAGTAAGAAGAGTCAGCTCTCTTGTACTTAAGTCAGCATTGTGCCTTTTCTATTTTATTCCGATGCAATTTCTGTGTTTCATCGTCTATAAGAAGGTCAGAGGGAATCAGTAAAACTGAAGTGAAGCATCGGAATCTATAACTAGTGTCACAGGAATGGTTCAAAACAAAGACAGTAAGAAGAGCCAGTCTTCTTGTACTTGAGTCGGCATTGTGGCTTTTGTATTTAATTCCGATGCTATTTCTGTGTTTCATCGTCAATAAGAAGTCAGAGGGATACAGTAAACCTGAAGTGAAGCATCGGAATCAGTAACTAGTGTCACAGGAATGATTCAAAACATAGACAGTAAGAAGAGTCAGTTTTCTTGTACTTATGTCGGCATTGTGCCTTTTGTATTTAATCCCGATGCAATTTCTGAGTTTCATCGTCAATAAGAAGGTCTGAGGGATACAGTAAACCTGAAGTGAAGCTTCGGAATCTATAACTAGCGTCACATGAATGGTTCAAAACATAGACAGTGATAAGAGTCATTTTTCTTGTACTTTAGTTAGCATTGTACCTTTTGTACTTAATTCCGATGCAATTTCTGTGATTCATCGTCAATAAGAAGGTCAGAGGGATACAGTAAACCAGAAGTGAAGTTTCGGAATCTATAATTAGCGTCACATGAATGGTTCAAAACATAGACAGTAAGAAGAGACATTTTTCATGTACTTAGGTCAGCATTGTGCCTTTTGTATTTAATTCCGATGCAAATTCTGTGTTTCATCGTCAATAAGAAGGTCAGAGGCATACAGTAAACCTGAAGTGAAGCTTCGGAATCTATAACTAGTGTCACAGGAATGGTTCAAAACATAGACAGTAAGAAGAGTCAGTTTTCTTGTACTTAAGTCGGAATTGTGTCTTTTGTATTTAATTCCCATGCAATTTCTGTGTTTTATAGTCAATAAGAAGGTCAGAGGTATACAGTAAACGTGAAATGAAGCATCGGAATCTACAACTAGTGTCACAGGTATGGTTCAAAGCATAGACAGTAAAAAGAGTCAGTTTTCTTGTACTTAAGTCGGAATTGTGTCTTTTGTATTTAATTCCGATGGAATTTCAGTGTTTCATCGTCAATAAGAAGGTCAGAGGGATACAGTAAACCAGAAGTGAAGCTTCGGAATCTGTAAATAGTGTCACAGGAATGGTTCGAAACATAGACAGTAAGAACAGTCAGTTCTCTTGTACTTAAGTCGGCATTGTGCCTTTTCTATTTAATTCCGATGCAATTTCTGTGTTTCAACGTCTATAAGAAGGTCAGAGGGAAACAGTAAAACTGAAGTGAAGCATCGGAATCTATAACTAGTGTCACAGGAATGGTTCAAAACAAAGACATTAAGAAGAGCCAGTCTTCTTGTACTTGGTTCGGCATTGTGCCTATGTATTTAATTCCGATGCAATTTCTGTTTTTCATCGTCAATAAGACGGTCAGAGGGATAGTGTAAACCTGAAGTGAAGCATCGGAATCTATAACTAGTGTCACAGGAATGGTTCTAAGCATAGACAGTAAGAAGTGCCAGTCTTCTTGTACTTGGGTCGGCATTGTGCCTTTTGTATTTAATTCCGATGCAATTTCTGTGTTTAATCGTCAATAAGAAGGTCCAAGGGATACAGTAAACATATAGTGAAGCATCGGAATCTAAAACTGGTCTCACAGGAAGTGTTCATAAGATAGTCAGTAAGAAGAGTCAGTCTTTTTGTACTTAAGTAGGCGTTGTGCCTTTTGTATTTAATTCAGATGCAATTTCTGTGTTTCATCGTCAATAAGAAGGTCCAAGGGATACAGTAAACATATAGTGAAGCATCAGAATCAAAAACTGGTCTCACAGGGAAGGTTAAAAACATTGACAGTAAGAAGAGTTACTTTTCTTGTACTTAAGTCAGCAGTGTGCCTTTTCTATTTAATTCTGTATCAATATCTGTGTATCATCGTCAATAAGAACGTCAGAGGGATACAGTACACCTGAAGGGAAGCATCGGAATCTATAACTAATGTCACAGGAATGGTTCAAAACATAGACAGTAACAAGAGCCAGTCTTCTTGTACTTGAGTCGGCATTGTGCCTTTTGTATTTTATTCCGATGCAATTTCTGTGTTTCATCGTCAATAAGAAGGTCATAGGGATACAGTAAACCTGAAGTGAAGCAACGGAATGTGTAACTAGTGTCACAGGAATGGTTCAAAACATAGACAGTAAGAATAGTCAGTTTTCTTGTACTTAAGTCGCCATTGTGCCTTTTGTATTTAATTCCGATGCAATTTCTGTGTTTCATCGACAATAAGACGGTCAGAGGGATACAGTAAACCTGAAGTGAAGCATCGAAATCCATAACTAGTGTCACAGGAATGGTTTACAACAAAGACAGTAAGAAGAGTCAGTTTTCTTGTACTCAAGTCGGCATTTTGCATCTTGTATTTCACACCGCTGCAATTTCTGTGTTTCATCGTCAATAAGAAGGTCAGAGGGATACAGGGAACCTGAAGTGAAGCATCGGAATCTATAACTAGTGTCACAGCAATGGTTCAAAATGTAGAAAGTAAGAAGAGTCAGTTTTCTTGTTCTTAAGTCGGCATTGTGAATTTGTATTTAATTCCGATGTAATTTCTGTGTTTCATCGTCAACAAGAAGGTCAGAGGGATACAGTAAACCTGAAGTGAAGCATCGGAATCTATAACTTGTGTCACAGGAATGGTTCAAAACATAGAAAGTGGGAAGAGTCAGTATTCTTGTACTTAAGTCTGCATTGCGCCATCTGTATTTAATTCCAGTGCAATTTCTGTGTTTCGTCGTCAATAAGAAGGTCAGAGGGATACAGTAAACCTGAAGTAAAGCATCGGAATCTATAACTAGTGTCACAGGAATGGTTCAAAACATAGACAGTGAGAAGAGTCAGTTTTACTGTACTTTATTCGGCATTGTGCCTTTTGTATTTAATTCCGATGCAATTTCTGTGTTTCATCGCCAATAAGAGGGTTAGAGGGATACAGTAAACCTGAAGTGAAGCATCGGAATCTACAACTAGTGTCACAGGAATGGTTCTCACCATAGACAGAGAGAAGAGTCAGTTTTCTTGCACTTAAGTCGGCATTGTGCCTTTTGTATTTAATTCCGATGCAATTTCTGTGTTTCATCGTCAATAAGAAGGTCAGAGGGATACAGTAAACCTGAAGTGAAGCATCGGAATCTATAACTAGTGTCACATGAATGGTTCAAAACATAGACAGTGAGAAGATTCAGTTTTCTTGTACTTAAGTCGGCATTGTGCCTTTTTTATTTAATTCCGATGTAATATCTGTGTTTCTTCGTCAATAAGAAGGTCAGAGGGATACAGGGAACCTGAAGTGAAGCATCGGAATCTATAACTAGTGTCACAGCAATGGTTCAAAATGTAGAAAGTAAGAAGAGTCAGTTTTCGTGTTCTTAAGTCGGCATTGTGAATTTGTATTTAATTCCGATGTAATTTCTGTGTTTCATCGTCAACAAGAAGGTCAGAGGGATACAGTACACCTGAAGTGAAGCATCGGAATCTATAACTTGTGTCACAGGAATGGTTCAAAACATAGAAAGTGGGAAGAGTCAGTATTCTTGTACTTAAGTCTGCATTGCGCCATCTGTATTTAATTCCAGTGCAATTTCTGTGTTTCATCGTCAATAAGAAGGTCAGAGGGATACAGTAAACCTGAAGTAAAGCATCGGAATCTATAACTAGTGTCACAGGAATGGTTCAAAACATAGATAGTTAGAAGAGCCAGTCTTCTTGTACTTGAGTCGGCATTTTGCCTTTTGTATTTAATTCCGATGCAATTTCTGTATTTCATTGTCAATAAAAAGGTCAGAGGGATACAGTAAACCTGAAGTGAAGCATCGGAATCTATAACTAGTGTCACAGGAACGGTTCAAAGCATAGACAATAAGAAGAGTCAGTTTTCTTGTACTTAAGTCGGCATTGTGTCTTTTGTATTTAATTCCGATGCAATTTCTGTGTTTCATCGTCAATAAGAAGGTCAGGGGGATACAGTAAAGCTGAAGTGAAGCATCGGAATCTATAACTAGTGTCACAGGAACGGTTCAAAACATAGACAGTAAGAAGAGTCAGCTTTCTTGTACTTAAGTCGGCATTGTGCCCTTTGTATTTAATTCCGATGCAATTTCTGTGTTTCATCGTCAAGAAGGTCAGACGGATTCAGTAATCCTAAAGTGAAGCATCAGAAACTGTAATCAGTGTCACAGGAATGGTTCAAAACATAGACAATAAGAAGAGTCAGTTTTCTTGTACTTAAGTCGGCATTGTGCCTTTTCTATTTAATTTCGATGCAATTTCTGTGTTTCATCGTAAATAAGAAGGTCAGAGGTATACAGTAAACGTGAAATGAAGCTTCGGAATCTATAATTAGCGTCACATGAATGGTTCAAAACATAGACAGTAAGGAGAGTCATTATTCACGTACTTAAGTCAGCATTGTGCCTTTTGTATTTAATTCCGATGCAAATTCTGTGTTTCATCGTCAATAAGAGGGCCACAGGCATACAGTAAACCTGAAGTGAAGCTTCGGAATCTATAACTAGTGTCACAGGAATGGTTCAAAACATAGACAGTAAGAAGAGTCAGTTTTCTTGTACTTAAGTCGGAATTGTGTCTTTTGTATTTAATTCCCACGCAATTTCTGTGTTTTATAGTCAATAAGAAGGTCAGAGGTATACAGTAAACGTGAAATGAAGCATCGGAATCTACAACTAGTGTCACAGGTATGGCTCAAAACATAGACAGTAAAAAGAGTCAGTTTTCTTGTACTTAAGTCGGAATTGTGTCTTTTGTATTTAATTCCGATGGAATTTCAGTGTTTCATCGTCAATAAGAAGGTCAGAGGGATACAGTAAACCTGAAGTGAAGCTTCGGAATCTGTAAATAGTGTCACAGGAATGGTTCGAAACATAGACAGTAAGAACAGTCAGTTCTCTTGTACTTAAGTCGGCATTGTGCCTTTTCTATTTAATTGCGATGCAATTTCTGTGTTTCAACGTCTATAAGAAGGTCAGAGGGAAACAGTAAAACTGAAGTGAAGCATCGGAATCTATAACTAGTGTCACAGGAATGGTTCAAAACAAAGACAGTAGGAAGAGCCAGTCTTCTTGTACTTGGTTCGGCATTGTGCCTATGTATTTAATTCCGATGCAATTTCTGTTTTTCATCGTCAATAAGACGGTCAGAGGGATAGTGTAAACCTGAAGTGAAGCATCGGAATCTATAACTAGTGTCACAGGAATGGTTCTAAGCATAGACAGTAAGAAGAGCCAGTCTTCTTGTACTTGGGTCGGCATTGTGCCTTTTGTATTTAATTCCGATGCAATTTCTGTGTTTAATCGTCAATAAGAAGGTCCAAGGGATACAGTAAACATATAGTGAAGCATCGGAATCTAAAACTGGTCTCACAGGAAGTGTTCATAAGATAGTCAGTAAGAAGAGTCAGTCTTTTTGTACTTAAGTAGGCGTTGTGCCTTTTGTATTTAATTCAGATGCAATTTCTGTGTTTCATCGTCAATAAGTAGGTCCAAGGGATACAGTAAACATATAGTGAAGCATCAGAATCAAAAACTGGTCTCACAGGGAAGGTTAAAAACATTGACAGTAAGAAGAGTTACTTTTCTTGTACTTAAGTCAGCATTGTGCCTTTTCTATATAATTCTGTATCAATATCTGTGTATCATCGTCAATAAGAAGGTCAGAGGGATACAGTACACCTGAAGTGAAGCATCGGAATCTATAACTAATGTCACAGGAATGGTTCAAAACATAGACAGTAACAAGAGCCAGTCTTCTTGTACTTGAGTCGGCATTGTGCCTTTTGTATTTTATTCCGATGCAATTTCTGTGTTTCATCGTCAATAAGAAGGTCATAGGGATACAGTAAACCTGAAGTGAAGCAACGGAATGTGTAACTAGTGTCACAGGAATGGTTCGAAACATAGACAGTAAGATTAGTCAGTTTTCTTGTACTTAAGTCGCCATTGTGCCTTTTGTATTTATTTCCGATGCAATTTCTGTGTTTCATCGTCAATAAGACGGTCAGAGGGATACAGTAAACCGGAAGTGAAGCATCGAAATCCATAACTAGTGTCACAGGAATGGTTTACAACAAAGACAGTAAGAAGAGTCAGTTTTCTTGTACTCAAGTCGGCATTTTGCATCTTGTATTTCACACCGCTGCAATTTCTGTGTTTCATCGTCAATAAGAAGGTCAGAGGGATACAGGGAACCTGAAGTGAAGCATCGGAATCTATAACTAGTGTCACAGCAATGGTTCAAAATGTAGAAAGTAAGAAGAGTCAGTTTTCTTGTTCTTAAGTCGGCATTGTGAATTTGTATTTAATTCCGATGTAATTTCTGTGTTTCATCGTCAACAAGAAGGTCAGAGGGATACAGTAAACCTGAAGTGAAGCATCGGAATCTATAACTTGTGTCACAGGAATGGTTCAAAACATAGAAAGTGGGAAGAGTTAGTATTCTTGTACTTAAGTCTGCATTGCGCCATCTGTATTTAATTCCAGTGCAATTTCTGTGTTTCGTCGTCAATAAGAAGGTCAGAGGGATACAGTAAACCTGAAGTAAAGCATCGGAATCTATAACTAGTGTCACAGGAATGGTTCAAAACATAGACAGTAAGAAGAGTCAGTTTTACTGTACTTTATTCGGCATTGTGCCTTTTGTATTTAATTCCGATGCAATTTCTGTGTTTCATCGCCAATAAGAGGGTTAGAGGGATACAGTAAACCTGAAGTGAAGCATCGGAATCTACAACTAGTGTCACAGGAATGGTTCTCACCATAGACAGAGAGAAGAGTCAGTTTTCTTGCACTTAAGTCGGCATTGTGCCTTTTGTATTTAATTCCGATGCAATTTCTGTGTTTCATAGTCAATAAGAAGGTCAGAGGGATACAGTAAACCTGAAGTGAAGCATCGGAATCTATAACTAGTGTCACATGAATGGTTCAAAACATAGACAGTAAGAAGATTCAGTTTTCTTGTACTTAAGTCGGCATTGTGCCTTTTTTATTTAATTCCGATGTAATATCTGTGTTTCTTCGTCAATAAGAAGGTCAGAGGGATACAGGGAACCTGAAGTGAAGCATCGGAATCTATAACTAGTGTCACAGCAATGGTTCAAAATGTAGAAAGTAAGAAGAGTCAGTTTTCTTGTTCTTAAGTCGGCATTGTGAATTTGTATTTAATTCCGATGTAATTTCTGTGTTTCATCGTCAACAAGAAGGTCAGAGGGATACAGTACACCTGAAGTGAAGCATCGGAATCTATAACTTGTGTCACAGGAATGGTTCAAAACATAGAAAGTGGGAAGAGTCAGTATTCTTGTACTTAAGTCTGCATTGCGCCATCTGTATTTAATTCCAGTGCAATTTCTGTGTTTCATCGTCAATAAGAAGGTCAGAGGGATACAGTAAACCTGAAGTAAAGCATCGGAATCTATAACTAGTGTCACAGGAATGGTTCAAAACATAGATAGTTAGAAGAGCCAGTCTTCTTGTACTTGAGTCGGCATTTTGCCTTTTGTATTTAATTCCGATGCAATTTCTGTATTTCATTGTCAATAATAAGGTCAGAGGGATACAGTAAACCTGAAGTGAAGCATCGGAATCTATAACTAGTGTCACAGGAACGGTTCAAAGCATAGACAATAAGAAGAGTCAGTTTTCTTGTACTTAAGTCGGCATTGTGTCTTTTGTATTTAATTCCGATGCAATTTCTGTGTTTCATCGTCAATAAGAAGGTCAGGGGGATACAGTAAAGCTGAAGTGAAGCATCGGAATCTATAACTAGTGTCACAGGAATGGTTCAAAACATAGACAGTAAGAAGAGTCAGTTTTCTTGTACTTAAGTCGGCATTGTGCCTTTTGTATTTAATTCCGATGGAATTTCTGAGTTTCATCGTCAATAAGAAGGTCGGAGGGATACAGTAAACCTGAAGAGAAGCTTCGGAATCTATAACTAGCGTCACATGAATGGTTCAAAACATAGACAGTAAGAAGAGTCATTATTCACGTACTTAAGTCAGCATTGTGCCTTTTGTATTTAATTCCGATGCAAATTCTGTGTTTCATCGTCAATAAGAGGGCCACAGGCATACAGTAAACCTGAAGTGAAGCATCGGAATCTATAACTAGTGTCACAGGAATGGTTCAAAACATAGACTTTAAGAAGAGTCAGTTTTCTTGTACTTAAGTCGGAATTGTGTCTTTTGTATTAAATTCCGATGGAATTTCAGTGTTTCATCGTCAATAAGAAGGTCACAGGGATACAGTAAACCTGAAGTGAAGCTTCGGAATCTGTAACTAGTGTCACAGGAATGGTTCGAAACATAGACAGTAAGAAGAGTCAGTTCTCTTGTACTTAAGTCAGCATTGTGCCTTTTCTATTTTATTCCGATGCAATTTCTGTGTTTCATCGTCTATAAGAAGGTCAGAGGGAATCAGTAAAACTGAAGTGAAGCATCGGAATCTATAACTAGTGTCACAGGAATGGTTCAAAACAAAGACAGTAAGAAGAGCCAGTCTTCTTGTACTTGAGTTGGCATTGTGGCTTTTGTATTTAATTCCGATGCTATTTCTGTGTTTCATCGTCAATAAGAAGTCAGAGGGATACAGTAAACCTGAAGTGAAGCATCGGAATCTGTAACTAGTGTCACAGGAATGATTCAAAACATAGACAGTAAGAAGAGTCAGTTTTCTTGTACTTAAGTCGGCATTGTGCCTTTTGTATTTAATCCCGATGCAATTTCTGAGTTTCATCGTCAATAAGAAGGTCAGAGGGATACAGTAAACCTGAAGTGAAGCTTCGGAATCTATAACTAGCGTCACATGAATGGTTCAAAACATAGACAGTGATAAGAGTCATTTTTCTTGTACTTTAGTTAGCATTGTACCTTTTGTATTTAATTCCGATGCAATTTCTGTGTTTCATCGTCAATAAGAAGGTCAGAGGGATACAGTAAACCAGAAGTGAAGTTTCGGAATCTATAATTAGCGTCACATGAATGGTTCAAAACATAGACAGTAAGAAGAGACATTTTTCATGTACTTAAGTCAGCATTGTGCCTTTTGTATTTAATTCCGATGCAAATTCTGTGTTTCATCGTCAATAAGAAGGTCAGAGGCATACAGTAAACCTGAAGTGAAGCTTCGGAATCTATAACTAGTGTCACAGGAATGGTTCAAAACATAGACAGTAAGAAGAGTTAGTTTTCTTGTACTTAAGTCGGAATTGTGTCTTTTGTATTTAATTCCCATGCAATTTCTGTGTTTTATAGTCAATAAGAAGGTCAGAGGTATACAGTAAACGTGAAATGAAGCATCGGAATCTACAACTAGTGTCACAGGTATGGTTCAAATCATAGACAGTAAAAAGAGTCAGTTTTCTTGTACTTAAGTTGGCATTGTGCCTTTTGTATTTAATTCCGATGCAATTTCTGTGTTTCATCGTAGATAAGAAGGTCAGAGGTACACAGTAAACGTGAAATGAAGCTTCGGAATCTATAACTAGCGTCACATGATTGGTTCGAAACATAGACAGTAAGAACAGTCATTTTTCACGTACTTAAGTCAGCATTGTGCCTTTTGTATTTAATTCCGATGCAAATTCTGTGTTTCATCGTCAATAAGAGGGCCAGAGGCATACAGTAAACCTGAAGTGAAGCATCGGAATCTATAACTAGTGTCACAGGAGTGGTTCAAAACATAGACAGTAAGAAGAGTTAGTTTTCTTGTACTTAAGTCGGAATTGTGTCTTTTGTATTTAATTCCGATGGAATTTCAGTGTTTCATCGTCAATAAGAAGGTCAGAGGGATACAGTAAACCTGAAGTGAAGCTTCGGAATCTGTAAATAGTGTCACAGGAATGGTTCCAAACATAGACAGTAAGAACAGTCAGTTCTCTTGTACTTAAGTCGGCATTGTGCCTTTTCTATTTAATTCCGATGCAATTTCTGTGTTTCAACGTCTATAAGAAGGTCAGAGGGAAACAGTAAATCTGAAGTGAAGCATCGGAATCTATAACTAGTGTCACAGGAAAGGTTCAAAACAAAGACAGTAAGAAGAGCCAGTCTTCTTGTACTTGGTTCGGCATTGTGCCTATGTATTTAATTCCGATGCAATTTCTGTTTTTCATCGTCAATAAGACGGTCAGAGGGATAGTGTAAACCTGAAGTGAAGCATCGGAATCTATAACTAGTGTCACAGGAATGGTTCTAAGCATAGACAGTAAGAAGAGCCAGTCTTCTTGTACTTGGGTCGGCATTGTGCCTTTTGTATTTAATTCCGATGCAATTTCTGTGTTTAATCGTCAATAAGAAGGTCCAAGGGATACAGTAAACATATAGTGAAGCATCGGAATCTAAAACTGGTCTCACAGGAAGTGTTCATAAGATAGTCAGTAAGAAGAGTCAGTCTTTTTGTACTTAAGTAGGCGTTGTGCCTTTTGTATTTAATTCAGATGCAATTTCTGTGTTTCTTCGTCAATAAGAAGGTCCAAGGGATACAGTAAACATATAGTGCAGCATCAGAATCAAAAACTGGTCTCACAGGGAAGGTTAAAAACATTGACAGTAAGAAGAGTTACTTTTCTTGTACTTAAGTCAGCATTGTGCCTTTTCTATTTAATTCTGTATCAATATCTGTGTATCATCGTCAATAAGAGGGTCAGAGGGATACAGTACACCTGAAGTGAAGCATCGGAATCTATAACTAATGTCACAGGAATGGTTCAAAACATAGACAGTAACAAGAGCCAGTCTTCTTGTACTTGAGTCGGCATTGTGCCTTTTGTATTTTATTCCGATGCAATTTCTGTGTTTCATCGTCAATAAGAAGGTCATAGGGAAACAGTAAACCTGAAGTGAAGCAACGGAATGTGTAACTAGTGTCACAGGAATGGTTCAAAACATAGACAGTAAGAATAGTCAGTTTTCTTGTACTTAATTCGCCATTGTGCCTTTTGTATTTAATTTTGATGCAATTTCTGTGTTTCATCGTCAATAAGACGGTCAGAGGGATACAGTAAACCTGAAGTGAAGCATCGAAATCCATATCTAGTGTCACAGGAATGGTTTACAACAAAGACAGTAAGAAGAGTCAGTTTTCTTGTACTCAAGTCGGCATTTTGCATTTTGTATTTCACACCGCTGCAATTTCTGTGTTTCATCGTCAATAAGAAGGTCAGAGGGATACAGTAAACCTGAAGTGAAGCTTCGGAATCTGTAACTAGTGTCACAGGAATGGTTCGAAACATAGACAGTAAGAAGAGCCAGTCTTCTTGTACTTGAGTTGGCATTGTGGCTTTTGTATTTAATTCCGATGCTATTTCTGTGTTTCATCGTCAATAAGAAGTCAGAGGGATACAGTAAACCTGAAGTGAAGCATCGGAATCTGTAACTAGTGTCACAGGAATGATTCAAAACATAGACAGTAAGAAGAGTCAGTTTTCTTGTACTTAAGTCGGCATTGTGCCTTTTGTATTTAATCCCGATGCAATTTCTGAGTTTCATCGTCAATAAGAAGGTCAGAGGGATACAGTAAACCTGAAGTGAAGCTTCGGAATCTATAACTAGCGTCACATGAATGGTTCAAAACATAGACAGTGATAAGAGTCATTTTTCTTGTACTTTAGTTAGCATTGTACCTTTTGTATTTAATTCCGATGCAATTTCTGTGTTTCATCGTCAATAAGAAGGTCAGAGGGATACAGTAAACCAGAAGTGAAGTTTCGGAATCTATAATTAGCGTCACATGAATGGTTCAAAACATAGACAGTAAGAAGAGACATTTTTCATGTACTTAAGTCAGCATTGTGCCTTTTGTATTTAATTCCGATGCAAATTCTGTGTTTCGTCGTCAATAAGAAGGTCAGAGGCATACAGTAAACCTGAAGTGAAGCTTCGGAATCTATAACTAGTGTCACAGGAATGGTTCAAAACATAGACAGTAAGAAGAGTTAGTTTTCTTGTACTTAAGTCGGAATTGTGTCTTTTGTATTTAATTCCCATGCAATTTCTGTGTTTTATAGTCAATAAGAAGGTCAGAGGTATACAGTAAACGTGAAATGAAGCATCGGAATCTACAACTAGTGTCACAGGTATGGTTCAAATCATAGACAGTAAAAAGAGTCAGTTTTCTTGTACTTAAGTTGGCATTGTGCCTTTTGTATTTAATTCCGATGCAATTTCTGTGTTTCATCGTAGATAAGAAGGTCAGAGGTACACAGTAAACGTGAAATGAAGCTTCGGAATCTATAACTAGCGTCACATGATTGGTTCGAAACATAGACAGTAAGAACAGTCATTTTTCACGTACTTAAGTCAGCATTGTGCCTTTTGTATTTAATTCCGATGCAAATTCTGTGTTTCATCGTCAATAAGAGGGCCAGAGGCATACAGTAAACCTGAAGTGAAGCATCGGAATCTATAACTAGTGTCACAGGAGTGGTTCAAAACATAGACAGTAAGAAGAGTCAGTTTTCTTGTACTTAAGTCGGAATTGTGTCTTTTGTATTTAATTCCGATGGAATTTCAGTGTTTCATCGTCAATAAGAAGGTCAGAGGGATACAGTAAACCTGAAGTGAAGCTTCGGAATCTGTAAATAGTGTCACAGGAATGGTTCGAAACATAGACAGTAAGAACAGTCAGTTCTCTTGTACTTAAGTCGGCATTGTGCCTTTTCTATTTAATTCCGATGCAATTTCTGTGTTTCAACGTCTATAAGAAGGTCAGAGGGAAACAGTAAAACTGAAGTGAAGCATCGGAATCTATAACTAATGTCACAAGAATGGTTCAAAACAAAGACAGTAAGAAGAGCCAGTCTTCTTGTACTTGGTTCGGCATTGTGCCTATGTATTTAATTCCGATGCAATTTCTGTTTTTCATCGTCAATAAGACGGTCAGAGGGATAGTGTAAACCTGAAGTGAAGCATCGGAATCTATAACTAGTGTCACAGGAATGGTTCTAAGCATAGACAGTAAGAAGAGCCAGTCTTCTTGTACTTGGGTCGGCATTGTGCCTTTTGTATTTAATTCCGATGCAATTTCTGTGTTTAATCGTCAATAAGAAGGTCCAAGGGATACAGTAAACATATAGTGAAGCATCAGAATCAAAAACTGGTCTCACAGGGAAGGTTAAAAACATTGACAGTAAGAAGAGTTACTTTTCTTGTACTTAAGTCAGCATTGTGCCTTTTCTATTTAATTCTGTATCAATATCTGTGTATCATCGTCAATAAGAGGGTCAGAGGGATACAGTACACCTGAAGTGAAGCATCGGAATCTATAACTAATGTCACAGGAATGGTTCAAAACATAGACAGTAACAAGAGCCAGTCTTCTTGTGCTTGAGTCGGCATTGTGCCTTTTGTATTTTATTCCGATGCAATTTCTGTGTTTCATCGTCAATAAGAAGGTCATAGGGAAACAGTAAACCTGAAGTGAAGCAACGGAATGTGTAACTAGTGTCACAGGAATGGTTCAAAACATAGACAGTAAGAATAGTCAGTTTTCTTGTACTTAATTCGCCATTGTGCCTTTTGTATTTAATTCCGATGCAATTTCTGTGTTTCATCGTCAATAAGACGGTCAGAGGGATACAGTAAACCTGAAGTGAAGCATCGAAATCCATAACTAGTGTCACAGGAATGGTTTACAACAAAGACAGTAAGAAGAGTCAGTTTTCTTGTACTCAAGTCGGCATTTTGCATTTTGTATTTCACACCGCTGCAATTTCTGTGTTTCATCGTCAATAAGAAGGTCAGAGGGATACAGGGAACCTGAAGTGAAGCATCGGAATCTATAACTAGTGTCACAGCAATGGTTCAAAATGTAGAAAGTAAGAAGAGTCAGTTTTCTTGTTCTTAAGTCGGCATTGTGAATTTGTATTTAATTCCGATGTAATTTCTGTGTTTCATCGTCAACAAGAAGGTCAGAGGGATACAGTAAACCTGAAGTGAAGCATCGGAATCTATAACTTGTGTCACAGGAATGGTTCAAAACATAGAAAGTGGGAAGAGTCAGTATTCTTGTACTTAAGTCTGCATTGCGCCATCTGTATTTAATTCCAGTGCAATTTCTGTGTTTCGTCGTCAATAAGAAGGTCAGAGGGAAACAGTAAACCTGAAGTAAAGCATCGGAATCTATAACTAGTGTCACAGGAATGGTTCAAAACATAGACAGTAAGAAGAGTCAGTTTTACTGTACTTTATTCGGCATTGTGCCCTTTGTATTTAATTCCGATGCAATTTCTGTGTTTCATCGCCAATAAGAGGGTTAGAGGGATACAGTAAACCTGAAGTGAAGCATCGGAATCTACAACTAGTGTCACAGGAATGGTTCTCACCATAGACAGAGAGAAGAGTCAGTTTTCTTGCACTTAAGTCGGCATTGTGCCTTTTGTATTTAATTCCGATGCAATTTCTGTGTTTCATCGTCAATAAGAAGGTCAGAGGGATACAGTAAACCTGAAGTGAAGCATCGGAATCTATAACTAGTGTCACATGAATGGTTCAAAACATAGACAGTAAGAAGATTCAGTTTTCTTGTACTTAAGTCGGCATTGTGCTTTTTTATTTAATTCCGATGTAATATCTGTGTTTCTTCGTCAATAAGAAGGTCAGAGGGATACAGGGAACCTGAAGTGAAGCATCGGAATCTATAACTAGTGTCACAGCAATGGTTCAAAATGTAGAAAGTAAGAAGAGTCAGTTTTCTTGTTCTTAAGTCGGCATTGTGAATTTGTATTTAATTCCGATGTAATTTCTGTGTTTCATCGTCAACAAGAAGGTCAGAGGGATACAGTAAACCTGAAGTGAAGCATCGGAATCTATAACTTGTGTCACAGGAATGGTTCAAAACATAGAAAGTGGGAAGAGTCAGTATTCTTGTACTTAAGTCTGCATTGCGCCATCTGTATTTAATTCCAGTGCAATTTCTGTGTTTCGTCGTCAATAAGAAGGTCAGAGGGATACAGTAAACCTGAAGTAAAGCATCGGAATCTATAACTAGTGTCACAGGAATGGTTCAAAACATCGATAGTTAGAAGAGCCAGTCTTCTTGTACTTGAGTCGGCATTTTGCCTTTTGTATTTAATTCCGATGCAATTTCTGTATTTCATTGTCAATAATAAGGTCAGAGGGATACAGTAAACCTGAAGTGAAGCATCGGAATCTATAACTAGTGTCACATGAATTGTTCAAAACATAGACTGAAAGAAGATTCTGTTTTCTTGTACTTAAGTCGGCATTGTGCCTTTTTTATTTAATTCCGATGTAATATCTGTGTTTCATCGTCAATAAGAAGGTCAGAGGGATACAGTAAACCTGAAGTGAAGCATCGGAATCTATAACTAGTGTCACAGGAAAGGTTCAAAACATAGACAGTATGAAGAGCCAGTCTTCTTGTACTTGAGTGGCATTGTGCCTTTTGTATTTAATTCCGATGCAATTTCTGTGTTTTATCGTCAATAATAAGGTCAGTGTGATACAGTACATCTGAAGTGAAGCAACGGAATCTATAACTAGTGTCTCAGGAATGGCTCAAAGCATAGACAGTAAGAAGAGTCAGTTCTCTTGTATTTAAGTCGGCATTGTGCTTTTGTATTTAAATCCGATGCAATTTCTGTGTTTCATCGACAACAAGAAGGTCAGAGGGAAACAGTATACCTGAAGTGAAGCATCGAAATTTATAACTAGTGTCACGGTAATGGGTCAAAACATAGAGAGTTAGAAGAGTCAGTTTTCTTGTACTTAAGTCAGCGTTGTGCCTTTTGTTTTTAATTCCGCTGCAATTTTTGTGCTTCATCGTCAATAAGAAGTCAGAGGGATGCAGTAAACCTGAAGTGAAACGTCGGAATCTATAACTAGTGTCACAGAAATGGTTCAAAGCATATACAGTAAGAAGAGTGAGATTTCTTGTACTTAACTCGGCATTGTGCCTTTTGTATTTAATTCTGATACAATTTCTGTGTTTCATCGTCAATAAGAAGGTCCAAGGGATACAGTAAACCTAAAAGTGAAGCATCGGAATCGAAATCTGGTCTCACAGGGAAGGTTCAAGACCTAGACAGTACGAAGAGTTACTTTTCTTGTACTTGAGTCAGCATTGTGCCTTTTCTATTTAATTCTGTTTCAATTTCTGTGTTTCATCGTCAATAAGAAGGTCAGAGGGATACAGTAAACCTGAAGTGAAGCATCGGAATCTATAACTAATGTCACAGGAATGGTTCAAAACATAGGCAGTAACAAGAGCCAGTCTTCTTGTACTTGAGTCGGCATTGTGCCTTTTGTATTTAATTCCGATGCAATTTCTGTGTTTCATCGTCAATATGAAGGTCAGAGGGATACAGTAAACCTGAAGTGAAGCATCGGAATCTATAACTAGTGTCACATGAATGGTTCAAAACACAGACAGTAAGAAGAGGCAGTTTTCTTGTACTTAAGTCGGCATTGTGCCTTTTGTATTTAATTCCAATGCGATATCTGTGTTTCATCGTCAATAAGAAGGTCAGAGGGATACAGTAAACATGAAGTGAAGCGTCGGAATCTATAACTAGTGTCACAGGAATGGTTCAAAGCATATACAGTAAGAAGAGTGAGATTTCTTGTACTTAACTCGGCATTGTGCCTTTTGTATTTAATTCCGAAGCAATTTCTGTGTTTCATCGTCAATAAGAAGGTCAGAGGTATACAGTAAACGTGAAATGAAGCATCGGAATCTATAACTAGTGTCACAGGTATGGTTCAATACATAGACAGTAAAAAGAGACAGATTTCTTGTACTTAAGTCGGCATTGTGCCTTTTGTATTTAATTCCGATGCAATTTCTATGTTTCATCGTCAAGAAGATCAGACGTATACAGTAATCCTAAAGTGAAGCATCAGAATCTGTAACCAGTGCCACAGGAATGGTTCAAAACGTAGACAATAAGAAGAGTCAGTTTTCTTGCACTTAAGTCGGCATTGTGCCTTTTGTATTTAATTCTGATGCAATTTCTGTGTTTCATCGTCAATAAGAAGGTCAGAGGGGTGCAGAAAACCTGAAGTGAAGCATCGGAATCTATAACTAGTCTCACAGGAATGGTTCAAAACATAGACAGTAAGAAGAGTCAGTTTTCTTCTACTTAAGTCGGCATTGTGCCATTTGTATTTCATTCCGATGCTATTTCTGTGTTTCATCGTCAATAAGAAGGTCAGAGGGATACAGTAAACCTGAAGTGAAGCATCGGAATCTAAAACCGGTCTCACAGGAAAGTTTCAAAACATAGTCAGTTAGAAGAGCCAGTCTTCTTGTACTTGAGTCGGCATTTTGCCTTTTGTATTTAATTCCGATGCAATTTCTGTGTTTCATTGTCAATAATTAGGTCAGAGGGATACAGTAAACCTGAAGTGAAGCATCGGAATCTATAACTACTGTCACATGAATGGTTCAAAACATAGACAGTAAGAAGATTCAGTTTTCTTGTACTTAAGTCGGCATTGTGCCTTTTTTATTTAATTCCGATGTAATATCTGTGTTTCATCGTCAATAAGAAGGTCAGAGGGATACAGTAAACCTGAAGTGAAGCATCGGAATCTATAACTAGTGTCACAGGAAAGGTTCAAAACATAGACAGTATGAAGAGCCAGTCTTCTTGTACTTGAGTGGCATTGTGCCTTTTGTATTTAATTCCGATGCAATTTCTGTGTTTTATCGTCAATAATAAGGTCAGTGGGATACAGTACATCTGAAGTGAAGCACCGGAATCTATAACTAGTGTCTCAGGAATGGTTCAAAGCATAGACAGTAAGAAGAGTCAGTTCTCTTGTATTTAAGTTGGCAGTGTGCCTTTTGTATTTCATTCCGATACTATTTCTGTTTTTCATCGGCAATAAGAAGGTCAGAGGGATGCAGGGAATCTGAAGTGAAGCATCGGAATCTATAACTAGTGTCACAGGAATGGTTCAAAACATAGAAAGTAGGAAGAGTCAGGTTTCTTGTACTTAAGTCGGCATTGTGAATTTGAATTTAATTCCGATGCAATTTCTGTGTTTCATCGTCAATAAGAAGGTCAGAGGAATACAGTAAACCTGAAGTGAAGCTTCGGAATCTATAACTAGCGTCACATGAATGGTTCAAAACATAGACAGTAGGAAGAGTCATTTTTCTTGTACTTAAGTCAGCATTGTGCCTTTTGTATTTAATTCCGATGCAATTTCTGTGTTTCATCGTCAACAAGAAGGTCAGAGGGATACAGAAAACCAGAAGTGAAGCTTCGGAATCTATAATTAGCGTCACATGAATGGTTCAAAACATAGACAGTAAGAAGAGTCATTTTTCATGTACTTAAGTCAGCATTGTGCCTTTCGTATTTAATTCCGATGCAAATTCTGTGTTACATCGTCAATAATAAGGTCAGAGGCATTCAGTAATCCTGAAGTGAATCATCGGAATCTATAACTAGTGTCACAGGAATGGTTCAAAACATAGACAGTAAGAAGAGTCAGTTTTCTTGCACTTAAGTCGGAATTGTGTCTTTTGTATTTAATTCCGATGTAATTTCAGTGTTTCATCGTCAATAAGAAGGTCAGAGGGATACAGTGAACCTGAAGTGCAGCATCGGAATCTATAACTAGTGTCACATGAATGGTTCAAAACATAGACAGTAAGAAGAGTCATTTTTCTTGTACTTAAGTCAGCATTGTGCCTTTTGTATTTAATTCCGATGCAATTTCTGTGTTTCATCGTCAATAAGAAGGTCAGAGGTATACAGTAAACGTGAAATGAAGCATCGGAACCTATAACTAGTGTCACAGGTATGGTTCAATACATAGACAGTAAAAAGAGACAGATTTCTTGTACTTAAGTCGGCATTGTGCCTTTTGTATTTAATTCCGATGCAATTTCTATGTTTCATCGTCAAGAAGGTCAGACGTATACAGTAATCCTAAAGTGAAGCATCAGAATCTGTAACCAGTGCCACAGGAATGGTTCAAAACGTAGACAGTAAGAAGAGTCAGTTTTCTTCTACTTAAGTCGGCATTGTGCCTTTTGTATTTCATTCCGATGCTATTTCTGTGTTTCATCGTCAATAAGAAGGTCAGAGGGATACAGTAAACCTGAAGTGAAACATCGGAATCTAAAACCGGTCCCACAGGAAAGTTTCAAAACATAGACAGTTAGAAGAGCCAGTCTTCTTGTACTTGAGTCGGCATTTTGCCTTTTGTATTTAATTCCGATGCAATTTCTGTGTTTCATTGTCAATAATAAGGTCAGAGGGATACAGTAAACCTGAAGTGAAGCATCGGAATCTATAACTACTGTCACATGAATGGTTCAAAACATAGACAGTAAGAAGATTGAGTTTTCTTGTACTTAAGTCGGCATTGTGCCTTTTTTATTTAATTCCGATGTAATATCTGTGTTTCATCGTCAATAAGAAGGTCAGAGGGATAAAGTAAACCTGATGTGAAGCATCGGAATCTATAACTAGTGTCACAGGAAAGGTTCAAAACATAGACAGTATGAAGAGCCAGTCTTCTTGTACTTGAGTGGCATTGTGCCTTTTGTATTTAATTCCGATGCAATTTCTGTGTTTTATTGTCAATAATAAGGTCAGTGGGATACAGTACATCTGAAGTGAAGCACCGGAATCTATAACTAGTGTCTCAGGAATGGTTCAAAGCATAGACAGTTAGAAGAGTCAGTTCTCATGTATTTAAGTCGGCAATGTGCTTTTGTATTTAAATCCGATGCAATTTCTGTGTTTCATCGACAACAAGAAGGTCAGAGGGATACAGTAAACCTGAAGTGAAGCATTGGAATCTATAACTAGTGTCACAGGAATGGTTCAAAACATAGACAGTAAGAAGAGTCAGTTTTCTTCTACTTAAGACGGCATTGTGCCATTTGTATTCCATTCCGATGCTATTTCTGTGTTTCATCGTCAATAAGAAGGTCAGAGGGATACAGTAAACCTGAAGTGAAACATCGGAATCTAAAACCGGTCCCACAGGAAAGTTTCAAAACATAGACAGTTAGAAGAGCCAGTCTTCTTGTACTTGAGTCGGCATTTTGCCTTTTGTATTTAATTCCGATGCAATTTCTGTGTTTCATTGTCAATAATAAGGTCAGAGGGATACAGTAAACCTGAAGTGAAACATCGGAATCTATAACTACTGTCACATGAATGGTTCAAAACATAGACAGTAAGAAGATTGAGTTTTCTTGTACTTAAGTCGGCATTGTGCCTTTTTTATTTAATTCCGATGTAATATCTGTGTTTCATCGTCAATAAGAAGGTCAGAGGGATAAAGTAAACCTGAAGTGAAGCATCGGAATCTATAACTAGTGTCACAGGAAAGGTTCAAAACATAGACAGTATGAAGAGCCAGTCTTCTTGTACTTGAGTGGCATTGTGCCTTTTGTATTTAATTCCGATGCAATTTCTGTGTTTTATTGTCAATAATAAGGTCAGTGGGATACAGTACATCTGAAGTGAAGCACCGGAATCTATAACTAGTGTCTCAGGAATGGTTCAAAGCATAGACAGTTAGAAGAGTCAGTTCTCATGTATTTAAGTCGGCAATGTGCTTTTGTATTTAAATCCGATGCAATTTCTGTGTTTCATCGACAACAAGAAGGTCAGAGGGATACAGTAAACCTGAAGTGAAGCATTGGAATCTATAACTAGTGTCACAGGAATGGTTCAAAACATAGACAGTAAGAAGAGTCAGTTTTCTTGTACTTAAGTCGGAATTGTGTCTTTTGTATTTAATTCCGATGGAATTTCAGTGTTTCATCGTCAATAAGAAGGTCAGAGGGATACAGTAAACCTGAAGTGAAGCTTCGGAATCTATAAGTAGCGTCACATGAATGGTTCAAAACATAGACAGTAAGAAGACTCATTTTTCTTGTACTTAAGTCAGCATTGTGCCTTTTGTATTTAATTCCGATGCAATTTCTGTGTTTCATTGTCAATAATAAGGTCAGAGGCATTCAGTAATCCTGAAGTGAATCATCGGAATCTATAACTAGTGTCACAGGAATGGTTCAAAACATATACAGTAAGAAGAGTCAGTTTTCTTGCACTTAAGTCGGAATTGTGTCTTTTGTATTTAATTCCGATGTAATTTCAGTGTTTCATCGTCAATAAGAAGGTCAGAGGGATACAGTGAACCTGAAGTGCAGCATCGGAATCTATAACTAGTGTCACATGAATGGTTCAAAACATAGACAGTAAGAAGAGTCATTTTTCTTGTACTTAAGTCAGCATTGTGCCTTTTGTATTTAATTCCAATACAATTTATGTGTCTCATAGTCAATAGGAAGGTCCGAGGGATACAGTAAATCTGAAGTGAACCATCGGAATCTATAACTAGTGTCACAGAAAAGGTTCAAAACATAGACAGTAACAAGAGTCAGATTTCTTGTACTTAAGTTGGCATTGTGCCTTTTGTATTTAGTTCCGATGCAATTTCTGTATTTCATCGTCAATATGAAGGTCAGAGGGTAACAGTAACCTGAAGTGAAGCATCGGAATCAAAAACCGCTCTTACAGGAAAGTTTCAAGTCATAGACAGTAAGAAGAGCCTGTCTTCTTGTACTTGAGTCGGCATTGTGCCTTTTGTATTTATTTCCGATGCAATTTCTGTGTTTCATCGTCAATAAGAAGTCAGAGGGATACAGTAAACCTGAAGTGAAGCATCGGAATCTATAACTAGTGTCACAGGAATGGTTCAAAATGTAGAAAGTAAGAAGAGTCAGTTTTCTTGTTCTTAAGTCGGCATTGTGAATTTGTATTTAATTCCGATGTAATTTCTGTGTTTCATCGTCAATAAGAAGGTCAGAGGGATACAGTAAACCGGAAGTGAAGCATCGGAATCTATAGCTAGTGTCACAGGAATGGTTCAAAACATAGACAGTAAGAAGAGTCAGTTTTCTTGTACTTAAGTAGGCATTGTGCCTTTTGTATTTAATTCCGATACAATATCTGTGTTTCATCGTCAATAAGAAGGTCAGAGGGATACAGTAAACCTGAAGTGAAGCATCGGAATCTATAACTTGTGTCACAGGAATGGTTCAAAACATAGAAAGTGGGAAGAGTCAGTATTCTTGTACTTAAGTCTGCATTGCGCCATCTGTATTTAATTCCAGTGCAATTTCTGTGTTTCGTCGTCAATAAGAAGGTCAGAGGGAAACAGTAAACCTGAAGTAAAGCATCGGAATCTATAACTAGTGTCACAGGAATGGTTCAAAACATAGACAGTAAGAAGAGTCAGTTTTACTGTACTTTATTCGGCATTGTGCCCTTTGTATTTAATTCCGATGCAATTTCTGTGTTTCATCGCCAATAAGAGGGTTAGAGGGATACAGTAAACCTGAAGTGAAGCATCGGAATCTACAACTAGTGTCACAGGAATGGTTCTCACCATAGACAGAGAGAAGAGTCAGTTTTCTTGCACTTAAGTCGGCATTGTGCCTTTTGTATTTAATTCCGATGCAATTTCTGTGTTTCATCGTCAATAAGAAGGTCAGAGGGATACAGTAAACCTGAAGTGAAGCATCGGAATCTATAACTAGTGTCACATGAATGGTTCAAAACATAGACAGTAAGAAGATTCAGTTTTCTTGTACTTAAGTCGGCATTGTGCTTTTTTATTTAATTCCGATGTAATATCTGTGTTTCTTCGTCAATAAGAAGGTCAGAGGGATACAGGGAACCTGAAGTGAAGCATCGGAATCTATAACTAGTGTCACAGCAATGGTTCAAAATGTAGAAAGTAAGAAGAGTCAGTTTTCTTGTTCTTAAGTCGGCATTGTGAATTTGTATTTAATTCCGATGTAATTTCTGTGTTTCATCGTCAACAAGAAGGTCAGAGGGATACAGTAAACCTGAAGTGAAGCATCGGAATCTATAACTTGTGTCACAGGAATGGTTCAAAACATAGAAAGTGGGAAGAGTCAGTATTCTTGTACTTAAGTCTGCATTGCGCCATCTGTATTTAATTCCAGTGCAATTTCTGTGTTTCGTCGTCAATAAGAAGGTCAGAGGGATACAGTAAACCTGAAGTAAAGCATCGGAATCTATAACTAGTGTCACAGGAATGGTTCAAAACATCGATAGTTAGAAGAGCCAGTCTTCTTGTACTTGAGTCGGCATTTTGCCTTTTGTATTTAATTCCGATGCAATTTCTGTATTTCATTGTCAATAATAAGGTCAGAGGGATACAGTAAACCTGAAGTGAAGCATCGGAATCTATAACTAGTGTCACATGAATTGTTCAAAACATAGACTGAAAGAAGATTCTGTTTTCTTGTACTTAAGTCGGCATTGTGCCTTTTTTATTTAATTCCGATGTAATATCTGTGTTTCATCGTCAATAAGAAGGTCAGAGGGATACAGTAAACCTGAAGTGAAGCATCGGAATCTATAACTAGTGTCACAGGAAAGGTTCAAAACATAGACAGTATGAAGAGCCAGTCTTCTTGTACTTGAGTGGCATTGTGCCTTTTGTATTTAATTCCGATGCAATTTCTGTGTTTTATCGTCAATAATAAGGTCAGTGTGATACAGTACATCTGAAGTGAAGCAACGGAATCTATAACTAGTGTCTCAGGAATGGCTCAAAGCATAGACAGTAAGAAGAGTCAGTTCTCTTGTATTTAAGTCGGCATTGTGCTTTTGTATTTAAATCCGATGCAATTTCTGTGTTTCATCGACAACAAGAAGGTCAGAGGGAAACAGTATACCTGAAGTGAAGCATCGAAATTTATAACTAGTGTCACGGTAATGGGTCAAAACATAGAGAGTTAGAAGAGTCAGTTTTCTTGTACTTAAGTCAGCGTTGTGCCTTTTGTTTTTAATTCCGCTGCAATTTTTGTGCTTCATCGTCAATAAGAAGTCAGAGGGATGCAGTAAACCTGAAGTGAAACGTCGGAATCTATAACTAGTGTCACAGAAATGGTTCAAAGCATATACAGTAAGAAGAGTGAGATTTCTTGTACTTAACTCGGCATTGTGCCTTTTGTATTTAATTCTGATACAATTTCTGTGTTTCATCGTCAATAAGAAGGTCCAAGGGATACAGTAAACCTAAAAGTGAAGCATCGGAATCGAAATCTGGTCTCACAGGGAAGGTTCAAGACCTAGACAGTACGAAGAGTTACTTTTCTTGTACTTGAGTCAGCATTGTGCCTTTTCTATTTAATTCTGTTTCAATTTCTGTGTTTCATCGTCAATAAGAAGGTCAGAGGGATACAGTAAACCTGAAGTGAAGCATCGGAATCTATAACTAATGTCACAGGAATGGTTCAAAACATAGGCAGTAACAAGAGCCAGTCTTCTTGTACTTGAGTCGGCATTGTGCCTTTTGTATTTAATTCCGATGCAATTTCTGTGTTTCATCGTCAATATGAAGGTCAGAGGGATACAGTAAACCTGAAGTGAAGCATCGGAATCTATAACTAGTGTCACATGAATGGTTCAAAACACAGACAGTAAGAAGAGGCAGTTTTCTTGTACTTAAGTCGGCATTGTGCCTTTTGTATTTAATTCCAATGCGATATCTGTGTTTCATCGTCAATAAGAAGGTCAGAGGGATACAGTAAACATGAAGTGAAGCGTCGGAATCTATAACTAGTGTCACAGGAATGGTTCAAAGCATATACAGTAAGAAGAGTGAGATTTCTTGTACTTAACTCGGCATTGTGCCTTTTGTATTTAATTCCGAAGCAATTTCTGTGTTTCATCGTCAATAAGAAGGTCAGAGGTATACAGTAAACGTGAAATGAAGCATCGGAATCTATAACTAGTGTCACAGGTATGGTTCAATACATAGACAGTAAAAAGAGACAGATTTCTTGTACTTAAGTCGGCATTGTGCCTTTTGTATTTAATTCCGATGCAATTTCTATGTTTCATCGTCAAGAAGATCAGACGTATACAGTAATCCTAAAGTGAAGCATCAGAATCTGTAACCAGTGCCACAGGAATGGTTCAAAACGTAGACAATAAGAAGAGTCAGTTTTCTTGCACTTAAGTCGGCATTGTGCCTTTTGTATTTAATTCTGATGCAATTTCTGTGTTTCATCGTCAATAAGAAGGTCAGAGGGGTGCAGAAAACCTGAAGTGAAGCATCGGAATCTATAACTAGTCTCACAGGAATGGTTCAAAACATAGACAGTAAGAAGAGTCAGTTTTCTTCTACTTAAGTCGGCATTGTGCCATTTGTATTTCATTCCGATGCTATTTCTGTGTTTCATCGTCAATAAGAAGGTCAGAGGGATACAGTAAACCTGAAGTGAAGCATCGGAATCTAAAACCGGTCTCACAGGAAAGTTTCAAAACATAGTCAGTTAGAAGAGCCAGTCTTCTTGTACTTGAGTCGGCATTTTGCCTTTTGTATTTAATTCCGATGCAATTTCTGTGTTTCATTGTCAATAATTAGGTCAGAGGGATACAGTAAACCTGAAGTGAAGCATCGGAATCTATAACTACTGTCACATGAATGGTTCAAAACATAGACAGTAAGAAGATTCAGTTTTCTTGTACTTAAGTCGGCATTGTGCCTTTTTTATTTAATTCCGATGTAATATCTGTGTTTCATCGTCAATAAGAAGGTCAGAGGGATACAGTAAACCTGAAGTGAAGCATCGGAATCTATAACTAGTGTCACAGGAAAGGTTCAAAACATAGACAGTATGAAGAGCCAGTCTTCTTGTACTTGAGTGGCATTGTGCCTTTTGTATTTAATTCCGATGCAATTTCTGTGTTTTATCGTCAATAATAAGGTCAGTGGGATACAGTACATCTGAAGTGAAGCACCGGAATCTATAACTAGTGTCTCAGGAATGGTTCAAAGCATAGACAGTAAGAAGAGTCAGTTCTCTTGTATTTAAGTTGGCAGTGTGCCTTTTGTATTTCATTCCGATACTATTTCTGTTTTTCATCGGCAATAAGAAGGTCAGAGGGATGCAGGGAATCTGAAGTGAAGCATCGGAATCTATAACTAGTGTCACAGGAATGGTTCAAAACATAGAAAGTAGGAAGAGTCAGGTTTCTTGTACTTAAGTCGGCATTGTGAATTTGAATTTAATTCCGATGCAATTTCTGTGTTTCATCGTCAATAAGAAGGTCAGAGGAATACAGTAAACCTGAAGTGAAGCTTCGGAATCTATAACTAGCGTCACATGAATGGTTCAAAACATAGACAGTAGGAAGAGTCATTTTTCTTGTACTTAAGTCAGCATTGTGCCTTTTGTATTTAATTCCGATGCAATTTCTGTGTTTCATCGTCAACAAGAAGGTCAGAGGGATACAGAAAACCAGAAGTGAAGCTTCGGAATCTATAATTAGCGTCACATGAATGGTTCAAAACATAGACAGTAAGAAGAGTCATTTTTCATGTACTTAAGTCAGCATTGTGCCTTTCGTATTTAATTCCGATGCAAATTCTGTGTTACATCGTCAATAATAAGGTCAGAGGCATTCAGTAATCCTGAAGTGAATCATCGGAATCTATAACTAGTGTCACAGGAATGGTTCAAAACATAGACAGTAAGAAGAGTCAGTTTTCTTGCACTTAAGTCGGAATTGTGTCTTTTGTATTTAATTCCGATGTAATTTCAGTGTTTCATCGTCAATAAGAAGGTCAGAGGGATACAGTGAACCTGAAGT
This sequence comes from Schistocerca serialis cubense, assembly GCF_023864345.2. Lineage (NCBI taxonomy): Eukaryota > Metazoa > Arthropoda > Insecta > Orthoptera > Acrididae > Schistocerca > Schistocerca serialis. Next base: position 18,990,366 of record NW_026047617.1, read on the forward strand.
GCAGCATCGGAATCTATAACTAGTGTCACATGAATGGTTCAAAACATAGACAGTAAGAAGAGTCATTTTTCTTGTACTTAAGTCAGCATTGTGCCTTTTGTATTTAATTCCGATGCAATTTCTGTGTTTCATCGTCAATAAGAAGGTCAGAGGTATACAGTAAACGTGAAATGAAGCATCGGAACCTATAACTAGTGTCACAGGTATGGTTCAATACATAGACAGTAAAAAGAGACAGATTTCTTGTACTTAAGTCGGCATTGTGCCTTTTGTATTTAATTCCGATGCAATTTCTATGTTTCATCGTCAAGAAGGTCAGACGTATACAGTAATCCTAAAGTGAAGCATCAGAATCTGTAACCAGTGCCACAGGAATGGTTCAAAACGTAGACAGTAAGAAGAGTCAGTTTTCTTCTACTTAAGTCGGCATTGTGCCTTTTGTATTTCATTCCGATGCTATTTCTGTGTTTCATCGTCAATAAGAAGGTCAGAGGGATACAGTAAACCTGAAGTGAAACATCGGAATCTAAAACCGGTCCCACAGGAAAGTTTCAAAACATAGACAGTTAGAAGAGCCAGTCTTCTTGTACTTGAGTCGGCATTTTGCCTTTTGTATTTAATTCCGATGCAATTTCTGTGTTTCATTGTCAATAATAAGGTCAGAGGGATACAGTAAACCTGAAGTGAAGCATCGGAATCTATAACTACTGTCACATGAATGGTTCAAAACATAGACAGTAAGAAGATTGAGTTTTCTTGTACTTAAGTCGGCATTGTGCCTTTTTTATTTAATTCCGATGTAATATCTGTGTTTCATCGTCAATAAGAAGGTCAGAGGGATAAAGTAAACCTGATGTGAAGCATCGGAATCTATAACTAGTGTCACAGGAAAGGTTCAAAACATAGACAGTATGAAGAGCCAGTCTTCTTGTACTTGAGTGGCATTGTGCCTTTTGTATTTAATTCCGATGCAATTTCTGTGTTTTATTGTCAATAATAAGGTCAGTGGGATACAGTACATCTGAAGTGAAGCACCGGAATCTATAACTAGTGTCTCAGGAATGGTTCAAAGCATAGACAGTTAGAAGAGTCAGTTCTCATGTATTTAAGTCGGCAATGTGCTTTTGTATTTAAATCCGATGCAATTTCTGTGTTTCATCGACAACAAGAAGGTCAGAGGGATACAGTAAACCTGAAGTGAAGCATTGGAATCTATAACTAGTGTCACAGGAATGGTTCAAAACATAGACAGTAAGAAGAGTCAGTTTTCTTCTACTTAAGACGGCATTGTGCCATTTGTATTCCATTCCGATGCTATTTCTGTGTTTCATCGTCAATAAGAAGGTCAGAGGGATACAGTAAACCTGAAGTGAAACATCGGAATCTAAAACCGGTCCCACAGGAAAGTTTCAAAACATAGACAGTTAGAAGAGCCAGTCTTCTTGTACTTGAGTCGGCATTTTGCCTTTTGTATTTAATTCCGATGCAATTTCTGTGTTTCATTGTCAATAATAAGGTCAGAGGGATACAGTAAACCTGAAGTGAAGCATCGGAATCTATAACTACTGTCACATGAATGGTTCAAAACATAGACAGTAAGAAGATTGAGTTTTCTTGTACTTAAGTCGGCATTGTGCCTTTTTTATTTAATTCCGATGTAATATCTGTGTTTCATCGTCAATAAGAAGGTCAGAGGGATAAAGTAAACCTGAAGTGAAGCATCGGAATCTATAACTAGTGTCACAGGAAAGGTTCAAAACATAGACAGTATGAAGAGCCAGTCTTCTTGTACTTGAGTGGCATTGTGCCTTTTGTATTTAATTCCGATGCAATTTCTGTGTTTTATTGTCAATAATAAGGTCAGTGGGATACAGTACATCTGAAGTGAAGCACCGGAATCTATAACTAGTGTCTCAGGAATGGTTCAAAGCATAGACAGTTAGAAGAGTCAGTTCTCATGTATTTAAGTCGGCAATGTGCTTTTGTATTTAAATCCGATGCAATTTCTGTGTTTCATCGACAACAAGAAGGTCAGAGGGATACAGTAAACCTGAAGTGAAGCATTGGAATCTATAACTAGTGTCACAGGAATGGTTCAAAACATAGACAGTAAGAAGAGTCAGTTTTCTTGTACTTAAGTCGGAATTGTGTCTTTTGTATTTAATTCCGATGGAATTTCAGTGTTTCATCGTCAATAAGAAGGTCAGAGGGATACAGTAAACCTGAAGTGAAGCTTCGGAATCTATAAGTAGCGTCACATGAATGGTTCAAAACATAGACAGTAAGAAGACTCATTTTTCTTGTACTTAAGTCAGCATTGTGCCTTTTGTATTTAATTCCGATGCAATTTCTGTGTTTCATTGTCAATAATAAGGTCAGAGGCATTCAGTAATCCTGAAGTGAATCATCGGAATCTATAACTAGTGTCACAGGAATGGTTCAAAACATATACAGTAAGAAGAGTCAGTTTTCTTGCACTTAAGTCGGAATTGTGTCTTTTGTATTTAATTCCGATGTAATTTCAGTGTTTCATCGTCAATAAGAAGGTCAGAGGGATACAGTGAACCTGAAGTGCAGCATCGGAATCTATAACTAGTGTCACATGAATGGTTCAAAACATAGACAGTAAGAAGAGTCATTTTTCTTGTACTTAAGTCAGCATTGTGCCTTTTGTATTTAATTCCAATACAATTTCTGTGTCTCATAGTCAATAGGAAGGTCCGAGGGATACAGTAAATCTGAAGTGAACCATCGGAATCTATAACTAGTGTCACAGAAAAGGTTCAAAACATAGACAGTAACAAGAGTCAGATTTCTTGTACTTAAGTTGGCATTGTGCCTTTTGTATTTAGTTCCGATGCAATTTCTGTATTTCATCGTCAATATGAAGGTCAGAGGGTAACAGTAACCTGAAGTGAAGCATCGGAATCAAAAACCGCTCTTACAGGAAAGTTTCAAGTCATAGACAGTAAGAAGAGCCTGTCTTCTTGTACTTGAGTCGGCATTGTGCCTTTTGTATTTATTTCCGATGCAATTTCTGTGTTTCATCGTCAATAAGAAGTCAGAGGGATACAGTAAACCTGAAGTGAAGCATCGGAATCTATAACTAGTGTCACAGGAATGGTTCAAAATGTAGAAAGTAAGAAGAGTCAGTTTTCTTGTTCTTAAGTCGGCATTGTGAATTTGTATTTAATTCCGATGTAATTTCTGTGTTTCATCGTCAATAAGAAGGTCAGAGGGATACAGTAAACCGGAAGTGAAGCATCGGAATCTATAGCTAGTGTCACAGGAATGGTTCAAAACATAGACAGTAAGAAGAGTCAGTTTTCTTGTACTTAAGTAGGCATTGTGCCTTTTGTATTTAATTCCGATACAATATCTGTGTTTCATCGTCAATAAGAAGGTCAGAGGGATACAGTAAACCTGAAGTGAAGCATCGGAATCTATAACTTGTGTCACAGGAATGGTTCAAAACATAGAAAGTGGGAAGAGTCAGTATTCTTGTACTTAAGTCTGCATTGCGCCTTCTGTATTTAATTCCAATGCAATTTCTGTGTTTCGTCGTCAATAAGAAGGTCAGAGGGATACAGTAAACCTGAAGTAAAGCATCGGAATCTATAACTAGTGTCACAGGAATGGTTCAAAACATAGACAGTAAGAAGAGTCAGTTTTCCTGTACTTTATTCGGCATTGTGCCTTTTGTATTTAATTCCGACGCAATTTCTGTGTTTCATCGTCAATAAGAGGGTTAGAGGGATACAGTAAACCTGAAGTGAAGCATCGGAATCTACAACTAGTGTCACAGGAATGGTTCTCACCATAGACAGAGAGACGAGTCAGTTTTCTTGCACTTAAGTCGGCATTGTGCCTTTTGTATTTAATTCCGATGCAATTTCTGTGTTTCATCGTCAATAAGAAGGTCAGAGGGGTACAGAATACCTGAAGTGAAGCATCGGAATCTATAACTAGTCTCACAGGAATGGTTCAAAACATAGACAGTAAGAAGAGTCAGTTTTCTTCTACTTAAGTCGGCATTGTGCCATTTGTATTTCATTCCGATGCTATTTCTGTGTTTCATCGTCAATAAGAAGGTCAGAGGGATACAGTAAACCTGAAGTGAAGCATCGGAATCTAAAACCGGTCTCACAGGAAAGTTTCAAAACATAGACAGTTAGAAGAGAGAGTCTTCTTGTACTTGAGTCGGCATTTTGCCTTTTGTATTTAATTCCGATGCAATTTCTGTGTTTCATTGTCAATAATAAGATCAGAGGGATACAGTAAACCTGAAGTGAAGCATCGGAATCTTTAACTACTGTCACATGAATGGTTCAAAACATAGACAGTAAGAAGATTCAGTTTTCTTGTACTTAAGTCGGCATTGTGCCTTTTTTATTTAATTCCGATGTCATATCTGTGTTTCATCGTCAATAAGAAGGTCAGAGGGATACAGTAAACCTGAAGTGAAGCATCGGAATCTATAACTAGTGTCACAGGAAAGGTTCAAAACATAGACAGTATGAAGAGCCAGTCTTCTTGTACTTGAGTGGCATTGTGCCTTTTGTATTTAATTCCGATGCAATTTCTGTGTTTTATCGTCAATAATAAGGTCAGTGGGATACAGTACATCTGAAGTGAAGCACCGGAATCTATAACTAGTGTCTCAGGAATGGTTCAAAGCATAGACAGTAAGAAGAGTCAGTTCTCTTGTATTTAAGTCGGCATTGTGCTTTTGTATTTAAATCAGATGCAATTTCTGTGTTTCATCGACAACAAGAAGGTCAGAGGGAAACAGTATACTTGAAGTGAAGCATCGAAATTTATAACTAGTGTCACGGTAATGGGTCAAAACATAGACAGTTAGAAGAGTCAGTTTTCTTGTACTTAAGTCGGCAGTGTGCCTTTTGCATTTAATTCCGATGCAATTTCTGTGTTTCGTCGTCAATTAGAAGGTCAGAGGGACACAGTAATCCGGAAGTGAAGCATCGGAATCTATAACTAGTGTCACAGGAATGGTTCAAATCATAGACAGTAAGAAGAGTCAGTTTTCCTGTACTTTATTCGGCATTGTGCCTTTTCTATTTAATTCCAATACAATTTCTGTGTCTCATAGTCAATAGGAAGGTCCGAGGGATACAGTAAATCTGAAGTGAACCATCGGAATCTATAACTAGTGTCACAGAAAAGGTTCAAAACATAGACAGTTACAAGAGTCAGATTTCTTGTACTTAAGTTGGCATTGTGCCTTTTGTATTTAATTCCGATGCAATTTCTGTATTTCATCGTCAATATGAAGGTCAGAGGGTAACAGTAAACCTGAAGTGAAGCATCGGAATCAAAAACCGCTCTTACAGGAAAGTTTCAAGTCATAGACAGTAAGAAGAGCTTGTCTTCTTGTACTTGAGTCGGCATTGTGCCTTTTGTATTTATTTCCGATGCAATTTCTGTGTTTCATCGTCAATAAGAAGTCAGAGGGATACAGTAAACCTGAAGTGAAGCGTCGGAATCTATAACTAGTGTCACAGGAATGGTTCAAAGCATATACAGTAAGAAGAGTGAGATTTCTTGTACTTAAGTCGGCATTGTGCCTTTTGTATTTAATTCCGATGCAATTTCTATGTTTCATCGTCAAGAAGGTCAGACGTATACAGTAATTCTAAAGTGAAGCATCAGAATCTGTAACCAGTGTCACAGGAATGGTTCAAAACATAGACAGTAAGAAGAGTCAGTTTTCTTCTACTTAAGTCGGCATTGTGCCTTTTGTATATCATTCCGATGCTATTTTTGTGTTTCATCGTCAATAAGAAGGTCAGGGGGATACAGGGAACCTGAAGTGAAGCATCGGAAACTATAACTAGTGTCACAGGAATGGTTCAAAATGTAGAAAGTAAGAAGAGTCAGTTTTCTTGTTCTTAAGTCGGCATTGTGAATTTGTATTTAATTCCGATGTAATTTCTGTGTTTCATCGTCAATAAGAAGGTCAGAGGGATACAGTAAACCTGAAGTGAAGCATCGGAATCTATAACTTGTGTCGCAGGAATGGTTCAAAACATAGAAAGTGGGAAGAGTCAGTATTCTTGTACTTAAGTCTGCATTGCGCCTTCTGTATTTAATTCCAGTGCAATTTCTGTGTTTCGTCGTCAATAAGAAGGTCAGAGGGATACAGTAAACCTGAAGTAAAGCATCGGAATCTATAACTAGTGTCACAGGAATGGTTCAAAACATAGACAGTAAGAAGAGTCAGTTTTCCTGTACTTTATTCGGCATTGTGCCTTTTGTATTTAATTCCGATGCAATTTCTGTGTTTGATTGTCAATAAGAGGATTAGAGGGATACAGTAAACCTGAAGTGAAGCATCGGAATCTAAAACCGGTCTCACAGGAAAGTTTCAAAACATAGACAGTGAGAAGAGCCAGTCTTCTTGTACTTGAGTCGGCATTTTGCCTTTTGTATTTAATTCCGATGCAATTTCTGTGTTTCATTGTCAATAATAAGGTCAGAGGGATACAGTAAACCTGAAGTGAAGCATCGGAATCTATAACTAGTGTCACATGAATGGTTCAATACATAGACAGTAAGAAGATTCAGTTTTCTTGTACTTAAGTCGGCATTGTGCCTTTTTTATTTAATTCCGATGTAATATCTGCGTTTCATCGTCAATAAGAAGGTCAGAGGGATACAGTAAACCTGAAGTGAAGCATCGGAATCTATAACTAGTGTCACAGGAAAGGTTCAAAACATAGACAGTATGAAGAGCCAGTCTTCTAGTACTTGAGTGGCATTGTGCCTTTTGTATTTAATTCCGATGCAATTTCTGTGTTTTATTGTCAATAATAAGGTCAGTGGGATACAGTACATCTGAAGTGAAGCACCGGAATCTATAACTAGTGTCTCAGGAATGGTTCAAAGCATAGACAGTAAGAAGAGTCAGTTCTCTTGTATTTAAGTTGGCATTGTGCTTTTGTATTTAAATCCGATGCAATTTCTGTGTTTCATCGACAACAAGAAGGTCAGAGGGAAACAGTATACCTGAAGTGAAGCATCGAAATTTATAACTAGTGTCACGGTAATGGGTCAAAACATAGACAGTAAGAAGTGTCAGTTTTCTTGTACTTAAGTCGGCATTGTGCCTTTTGTATTTAATTCCGATGCAATTTTTGTGCTTCATCGTCAATAAGAAGGTCAGAGGGATACGGTTAACCTGAAGTGAAGCATCGGAATCAAAAACCGCTCTTACAGGAAAGTTTCAAATCATAGACAGTAAGAAGAGCCGGTCTTCTTGTACTTGAGTCGGCATTGTGCCTTTTGTATTTATTTCCGATGCAATTTCTGTGTTTCATCGTCAATAAGAAGGTGAGAGGGGTACAGAAAACCTGAAGTGAAGCATCGGAATCTATAACTAGTCTCACAGGAATGGTTCAAAACATAGACAGTAAGAAGGGTCAGTTTTCTTCTACTTAAGTCGGCATTGTGCCATTTGTATTTCATTCCGATGCTATTTCTGTGTTTCATCGTCAATAAGAAGGTCAGAGGGATACAGTAAACCTGAAGTGAAACATCGGAATCTAAAACCGGTCTCACAGGAAAGTTTCAAAACATAGACAGTTAGAAGATCCAGTCTTCTTGTACTTGAGTCGGCATTTTGCCTTTTGTATTTAATTCCGATGCAATTTCTGTGTTTCATTGTCAATAATAAGGTCAGAGGGATACAGTAAACCTGAAGTGAAGCATCGGTATCTATAACTAGTGTCACAGGAAAGGTTCAAAACATAGACAGTATGAAGAGCCAGTCATCTTGTACTTGAGTGGCATTGTGCCTTTTGTATTTAATTCCGATGCAATTTCTGTGTTTTATTGTCAATAATAAGGTCAGTGGGATACAGTATATCTGAAGTGAAGCACCGGAATCTATAACTAGTGTCTCGGAATGGTTCAAAGCATAGACAGTAAGAAGAGTCAGTTCTCTTGTATTTAAGTCGGCATTGTGCTTTTGTATTTAAATCCGATGCAATTTCTGTGTTTCATCGACAACAAGAAGGTCAGAGGGATACAGTAAACCTGAAGTGAAGCATTGGCATCTATAACTAGTGTCACAGGAATGGTTCAAAACATAGACAGTAAGAAGAGTCAGTTTTCTTGTACTTAAGTCGGAATTGTGTCTTTTGTATTTAATTCCGACGTAATTTCAGTGTTTCATCGTCAATAAGAAGGTCAGAGGTATACAGTAAACGTGAAATGAAGCATCGGAATCTATAACTAGTGTCACAGGTATGGTTCAATACATAGACAGTAAAAAGAGACAGATTTCTTGTACTTAAGTCGGCATTGTGCCTTTTGTATTTAATTCCGATGCAATTTCTATGTTTCATCGTCAAGAAGGTCAGACGTATACAGTAATCCTAAAGTGAAGCATCAGAATCTGTAACCAGTGCCACAGGAATGGTTCAAAACGTAGACAGTAAGAAGAGTCAGTTTTCTTCTACTTAAGTCGGCATTGTGCCTTTTGTATTTCATTCCGATGCTATTTTTGTGTTTCATCGTCAATAAGAAGGTCAGAGGGATTCAGGGAACCTGAAGTGAAGCATCGGAATCTATAACTAGTGTCACAGGAATGGTTCAAAATGTAGAAAGTAAGAAGAGTCAGTTTTCTTGTTCTTAAGTCGGCATTGTGAATTTGTATTTAATTCCGATGTAATTTCTGTGTTTCATCGTCAATAAGAAGGTCAGAGGGATACAGTAAACCGGAAGTGAAGCATCGGAATCTATAGCTAGTGTCACAGGAATGGTTCAAAACATAGACAGTAAGAAGAGTCAGTTTTCTTGTACTTAAGTAGGCATTGTGCCTTTTGTATTTAATTCCGATACAATATCTGTGTTTCATCGTCAATAAGAAGGTCAGAGGGATACAGTAAACCTGAAGTGAAGCATCGGAATCTATAACTTGTGTCACAGGAATGGTTCAAAACATAGAAAGTGGGAAGAGTCAGTATTCTTGTACTTAAGTCTGCATTGCGCCTTCTGTATTTAATTCCAATGCAATCTCTGTGTTTCGTCGTCAATAAGAAGGTCAGAAGGATACAGTAAACCTGAAGTAAAGCATCGGAATCTATAACTAGTGTCACAGGAATGGTTCAAAACATAGACAGTAAGAAGAGTCAGTTTTCCTGTACTTTATTCGGCATTTTGCCTTTGGTATTTAATTCCGATGCAATTTCTGTGTTTCATCGTCAATAAGAGGGTTAGAGGGATACAGTAAACCTGAAGTGAAGCATCGGAATCTACAACTTGTGTCACAGGAATGGTTCTCACCATAGACAGAGAGAAGAGTCAGTTTTCTTGCACTTAAGTCGGCATTGTGACTTTTGTATTTAATTCCGATGCAATTTCTGTGTTTCATCGTCAATAAGAAGGTCAGAGGGATACAGTAAACCTGAAGTGAAGCATCGGAATCTATAACTAGTGTCACAGGAAAGGTTCAAAACATAGACAGTATGAAGAGCCAGTCTTCTTGTACTTGAATGGCATTGTGCCTTTTGTATTTAATTCCGATGCAATTTCTGTGTTTTATTGTCAATAATAAGGTCAGTGGGATACAGTACATCTGAAGTGAAGCACCGGATTCTATAACTAGTGTCTAAGGAATGGTTCAAAGCATAGACAGTAAGAAGAGTCAGTTCTCTTGTACTTAAGTCGGCATTGTGCTTTTGTATTTAAATCCGATGCAATTTCTGTGTTTCATCGACAACAAGAAGGTCAGAGGGATACAGTAAACCTGAAGTGAAGCATTGGAATCTATAACTAGTGTCACAGGAATGGTTCAAAACATAGACAGTAAGAAGAGTCAGTTTTCTTGTACTTAAGTCGGAATTGTGTCTTTTGTATTTAATTCCGATGGAATTTCAGTGTTTCATCGTCAATAAGAAGGTCAGAGGGATACAGTAAACCTGAAGTGAAGCTTCGGAATCTATAAGTAGCGTCACATGAATGGTTCAAAACATAGACAGTAAGAAGACTCATTTTTCTTGTACTTAAGTCAGCATTGTGCCTTTTGTATTTAATTCCGATGCAATTTCTGTGTTTCATTGTCAATAATAAGGTCAGAGGCATTCAGTAATCCTGAAGTGAATCATCGGAATCTATAACTAGTGTCACAGGAATGGTTCAAAACATAGACAGTAAGAAGAGTCAGTTTTCTTGCACTTAAGTCGGAATTGTGTCTTTTGTATTTAATTCCGATGTAATTTCAGTGTTTCATCGTCAATAAGAAGGTCAGAGGGATACAGTGAACCTGAAGTGCAGCATCGGAATCTATAACTAGTGTCACATGAATGGTTCAAAACATAGACAGTAAGAAGAGTCATTTTTCTTGTACTTAAGTCAGCATTGTGCCTTCTGTATTTAATTCCGATGCAATTTCTGTGTTTCATCGTCAATAAGAAGGTCAGAGGTATACAGTAAACGTGAAATGAAGCATTGGAATCTATAACTAGTGTCACAGGTATGGTTCAATACATAGACAGTAAAAAGAGACAGATTTCTTGTACTTAAGTCGGCATTGTGCCTTTTGTATTTAATTCCGATGCAATTTCTATGTTTCATCGTCAAGAAGGTCAGACGTATACAGTAATCCTAAAGTCAAGCATCAGAATCTGTAACCAGTGCCACAGGAATGGTTCAAAACGTAGACAGTAAGAAGAGTCAGTTTTCTTCTACTTAAGTCGCCATTGTGCCTTTTGTATTTCATTCCGATGCTATTTTTGTGTTTCATCGTCAATAAGAAGGTCAGAGGGATACAGGGAACCTGAAGTGAAGCATCGGAATCTATAACTAGTGTCACAGGAATGGTTCAAAATGTAGAAAGTAAGAAGAGTCAGTTTTCTTGTTCTTAAGTAGGCATTGTGCCTTTTGTATTTAATTCCGATACAATATCTGTGTTTCATCGTCAATAAGAAGGTCAGAGGGATACAGTAAACCTGAAGTGAAGCATCGGAATCTATAACTTGTGTCACAGGAATGGTTCAAAACATAGAAAGTGGGAAGAGTCAGTATTCTTGTACTTAAGTCTGCATTGCGCCTTCTGTATTTAATTCCAATGCAATTTCTTTGTTTCGTCGTCAATAAGAAGGTCAGAGGGATACAGTAAACCTGAAGTAAAGCATCGGAATCTATAACTAGTGTCACAGGAATGGTTCAAAACATAGACAGTAAGAAGAGTCAGTTTTCCTGTACTTTATTCGGCATTGTGCCTTTTGTATTTAATTCCGATGCAATTTCTGTGTTTCATCGTCAATAAGAAGGTCAGAGGGGTACAGAAAACCTGAAGTGAAGCATCGGAATCTATAACTAGTCTCACAGGAATGGTTCAAAACATAGACAGTAAGAAGAGTCAGTTTTCTTCTACTTAAGTCGGCATTGTGCCATTTGTATTTCATTCCGATGCTATTTCTGTGTTTCATCGTCAATAAGAAGGTCAGAGGGATACAGTAAACCTGAAGTGAAGCATCGGAATCTAAAACCGGTCTCACAGGAAAGTTTCAAAACATAGACAGTTAGAAGAGAGAGTCTTCTTGTACTTGAGTCGGCATTTTGCCTTTTGTATTTAATTCCGATGCAATTTCTGTGTTTCATTGTCAATAATAAGGTCAGAGGGATACAGTAAACCTGAAGTGAAGCATCGGAATCTTTAACTACTGTCACATGAATGGTTCAAAACATAGACAGTAAGAAGATTCAGTTTTCTTGTACTTAAGTCGGCATTGTGCCTTTTTTATTTAATTCCGATGTCATATCTGTGTTTCATCGTCAATAAGAAGGTCAGAGGGATACAGTAAACCTGAAGTGAAGGATCGGAATCTATAACTAGTGTCACAGGAAAGGTTCAAAACATAGACAGTATGAAGAGCCAGTCTTCTTGTACTTGAGTGGCATTGTGCCTTTTGTATTTAATTCCGATGCAATTTCTGTGTTTTATCGTCAATAATAAGGTCAGTGGGATACAGTACATCTGAAGTGAAGCAATGGAATCTATAACTAGTGTCTCAGGAATGGTTCAAAGCATAGACAGTAAGAAGAGTCAGTTCTCTTGTATTTAAGTCGGCATTGTGCTTTTGTATTTAAATCCGATGCAATATCTGTGTTTCATCGACAAACAAGAAGGTCAGAGGGAAACAGTATAACTGAAGTGAAGCATCGAAATTTATAACTAGTGTCACGGTAATGGGTCAAAACATAGACAGTAAGAAGAGTCAGTTTTCTTGTACTTAAGTCGGCAGTGTGCCTTTTGCATTTAATTCCGATGCAATTTCTGTGTTTCATCGTCAATAAGAAGGTCAGAGGGACACAGTAATCCGGAAGTGAAGCATCGGAATCTATAACTAGTGTCACAGGAATGGTTCAAAACATAGACAGTAAGAAGAGTCAGTCTTCCTGTACTTTATTCGGCATTGTGCCTTTTCTATTTATTTCCAATACAATTTCTGTGTCTCATAGTCAATAGGAAGGTCCGAGGGATACAGTAAATCTGAAGTGAACCATCGGAATCTATAACTAGTGTCACAGAATAGGTTCAAAACAGAGACAGTAACAAGAGTCAGATTTCTTGTACTTAAGTTGGCATTGTGCCTTTTGTATTTAATTCCGATGCAATTTTTGTGCTTCATCGTCAATAAGAATGTCAGAGGGATACGGTTAACCTGAAGTGAAGCATCGGAACCTATAACTAGTGTCACAGGAATAGTTCAAAACATAGACAGTAAGAAGAGTCAGTTTTCTTGTACTTAAGTCGGCAGTGTGCCTTTTGCATTTAATTCCGATGCAATTTCTGTGCTTCGTCGTCAATAAGAAGGTCAGAGGGACACAGTAATCCGGAAGTGAAGCATCGGAATCTATAACTAGTGTCACAGGAATGGTTCAAATCATAGACAGTAAGAAGAGTCAGTTTTCCTGTACTTTATTCGGCATTGTGCCTTTTCTATTTAATTCCAATACAATTTCTGTGTCTCATAGTCAATAGGAAGGTCCGAAGGATACAGTAAATCTGAAGTGAACCATCGGAATCTATAACTAGTGTCACAGAAAAGGTTCAAAACATAGACAGTAACAAGAGTCAGATTTCTTGTACTTAAGTTGGCATTGTGCCTTTTGTATTTAATTCCGATGCAATTTCTGTGCTTCATCGTCAATATGAAGGTCAGAGGGATACAGTAAACCTGAAGTGAAGCATCGGAATCAAAAACCGCTCTTACAGGAAAGTTTCAAATCATAGACAGTAAGAAGAGCCTGTCCTCTTGTACTTGAGTCGGCATTGTGCCTTTTGTATTTATTTCCGATGCAATTTCTGTGTTTCATCGTCAATAAGAAGTCAGAGGGATACAGTAAACCTGAAGTGAAGCGTCGGAATCTATAACTAGTGTCACAGGAATGGTTCAAAGCATATACAGTAAGAAGAGTGAGATTTCTTGTACTTAACTCGGCATTGTGCCTTTTGTATTTAATTCTGATACAATTTCTGTGTTTCTTCGTCAATAAGAAGGTCCAAGGGATACAGTAAACCTAAAAGTGAAGCATCGGAATCAAAATCTGGTCTCACAGGGAAGGTTCAAGACATAGACAGTACGAAGAGTTACTTTTCTTGTACTTCAGTCAGCATTGTGCCTTTTCTATTTAATTCTGTTTCAATTTCTGTGTTTCATCGTCAATAAGAAGGTCAGAGGGATACAGTAAACCTGAAGTGAAGCATCGGAATCTATTACTAATGTCACAGGAATGGTTCAAAACATAGACAGTAACAAGAGCCAGTATTCTTGTACTTGAGTCGGCATTGTGCCTTTTGTATTTAATTCCGCTAAAATTTCTGTGTTTCATCGTCAATAAGAAGGTCAGAGGGATACAGTAAACCAGAAGTGAAGCTTCGGAATCTATAATTAGCGTCACATGAATGGTTCAAAACATAGACAGTAAAAAGAGTCATTTTTCATGTACTTAAGTCAGCATTGTGCCTTTTGTATTTAATTCCGATGCAAATTCTGTGTTTCATCGTCAATAATAAGGTCAGAGGCATTCAGTAATCCTGAAGTGAATCATCGGAATCTATAACTAGTGTCACAGGATTGGTTCAAAACATAGACAGTAAGAAGAGTCAGTTTTCTTGCACTTAAGTCGGAATTGTGTCTTTTGTATTTAATTCCGATGGAATTTCAGTGTTTCATCGTCAATAAGAAGGTCAGAGGGATACAGTGAACCTGAAGTGCAGCATCGGAATCTATAACTAGTGTCACAGGAATGGTTCAAAATGTAGAAAGTAAGAAGAGTCAGTTTTCTTGTTCTTAAGTCGGCATTGTGAATTTGTATTTAATTCCGATGTAATTTCTGTGTTTCATCGTCAATAAGAAGGTCAGAGGGATACAGTAAACCTGAAGTGAAGCATCGGAATCTATAGCTAGTGTCACAGGAATGGTTCAAAACATAGACAGCAAGAAGAGTCAGTTTTCTTGTACCTAAGTAGGCATTGTGCCTTTTGTATTTAATTCCGATACAATATCTGTGTTTCTTCGTCAATAAGAAGGTCAGAGGGATTCAGTAAACCTGAAGTGAAGCATCGGAATCTATAACTTGTGTCACAGGAATGGTTCAAAACATAGAAAGTGGGAAGAGTCAGTATTCTTGTACTTAAGTCTGCATTGCGCCTTCTGTATTTAGTTCCAATGCAATTTCTGTGTTTCGTCGTCAATAAGAAGGTCAGAGGGATACAGTAAACCTGAAGTAAAGCATCGGAAACTATAACTAGTGTCACAGGAATGGTTCAAAACATAGACAGTAAGAAGAGTCAGTTTCCCTGTACTTTATTCGGCATTGTGCCTTTTGTATTTAATTCCGATGCAATTTCTGTGTTTCATCGTCAATAAGAGGATTAGAGGGATACAGTAAACCTGAAGTGAAGCATCGGAATCTACAACTAGTGTCTCAGGAGTGGTTTTCACCATAGACAGAGAGAAGACTCAGTTTTCTTGCACTTAAGTCGGCATTGTGCATTTTGTATTTAATTCCGATGCAATTTCTGTGTTTCATCGTCAATAAGAAGGTCAGAGGGGTACAGAAAACCTGAAGTGAAGCATCGGAATCTATAACTAGTCTCACAGGAATGGTTCAAAACATAGACAGTAAGAAGAGTCAGTTTTCTTCTACTTAAGTCGGCATTGTGCCTTTTGTATTTCATTCCGATGCTATTTCTGTGTTTCATCGTCAATAAGAAGGTCAGAGGGATACAGTAAACCTGAAGTGAAGCATCGGAATCTACAACTAGTGTCTCAGGAGTGGTTTTCACCATAGACAGAGAGAAGAGTCAGTTTTCTTGCACTTAAGTCGGCATTGTGCATTTTGTATTTAATTCCGATGCAATTTCTATGTTTCATCGTCAAGAAGGTCAGACGTATACAGTAATTCTAAAGTGAAGCATCAGAATCTGTAACCAGTGTCACAGGAATGGTTCAAAACATAGACAGTAAGAAGAGTCAGTTTTCTTCTACTTAAGTCGGCATTGTGCCTTTTGTATTTCATTCCGATGCTATTTTTGTGTTTCGTCGTCAATAAGAAGGTCAGAGGGATACAGTAAACCTGAAGTAAAGCATCGGAAACTATAACTAGTGTCACAGGAATGGTTCAAAACATAGACAGTAAGAAGAGTCAGTTTCCCTGTACTTTATTAGGCATTGTGCCTTTTGTATTTAATTCCGATGCAATTTCTGTGTTTCATCGTCAATAAGAGGATTAGAGGGATACAGTAAACCTGAAGTGAAGCATCGGAATCTACAACTAGTGTCTCAGGAGTGGTTTTCACCATAGACAGGGAGAAGAGTCAGTTTTCTTGCACTTAAGTCGGCATTGTGCATTTTGTATTTAATTCCGATGCAATATCTGTGTTTCATCGACAAACAAGAAGGTCAGAGGGAAACAGTATAACTGAAGTGAAGCATCGAAATTTATAACTAGTGTCACGGTAATGGGTCAAAACATAGACAGTAAGAAGAGTCAGTTTTCTTGTACTTAAGTCGGCAGTGTGCCTTTTGCATTTAATTCCGATGCAATTTCTGTGTTTCATCGTCAATAAGAAGGTCAGAGGGACACAGTAATCCGGAAGTGAAGCATCGGAATCTATAACTAGTGTCACAGGAATGGTTCAAAACATAGACAGTAAGAAGAGTCAGTCTTCCTGTACTTTATTCGGCATTGTGCCTTTTCTATTTATTTCCAATACAATTTCTGTGTCTCATAGTCAATAGGAAGGTCCGAGGGATACAGTAAATCTGAAGTGAACCATCGGAATCTATAACTAGTGTCACAGAAAAGGTTCAAAACATAGACAGTAACAAGAGTCAAATTTCTTGTACTTAAGTTGGCATTGTGCCTTTTGTATTTAATTCCGATGCAATTTTTGTGCTTCATCGTCAATAAGAATGTCAGAGGGATACGGTTAACCTGAAGTGAAGCATCGGAACCTATAACTAGTGTCACAGGAATAGTTCAAAACATAGACAGTAAGAAGAGTCAGTTTTCTTGTACTTAAGTCGGCAGTGTGCCTTTTGCATTTAATTCCGATGCAATTTCTGTGCTTCGTCGTCAATAAGAAGGTCAGAGGGACACAGTAATCCGGAAGTGAAGCATCGGAATCTATAACTAGTGTCACAGGAATGGTTCAAATCATAGACAGTAAGAAGAGTCAGTTTTCCTGTACTTTATTCGGCATTGTGCCTTTTCTATTTAATTCCAATACAATTTCTGTGTCTCATAGTCAATAGGAAGGTCCGAAGGATACAGTAAATCTGAAGTGAACCATCGGAATCTATAACTAGTGTCACAGAAAAGGTTCAAAACATAGACAGTAACAAGAGTCAGATTTCTTGTACTTAAGTTGGCATTGTGCCTTTTGTATTTAATTCCGATGCAATTTCTGTGCTTCATCGTCAATATGAAGGTCAGAGGGATACAGTAAACCTGAAGTGAAGCATCGGAATCAAAAACCGCTCTTACAGGAAAGTTTCAAATCATAGACAGTAAGAAGAGCCTGTCCTCTTGTACTTGAGTCGGCATTGTGCCTTTTGTATTTATTTCCGATGCAATTTCTGTGTTTCATCGTCAATAAGAAGTCAGAGGGATACAGTAAACCTGAAGTGAAGCGTCGGAATCTATAACTAGTGTCACAGGAATGGTTCAAAGCATATACAGTAAGAAGAGTGAGATTTCTTGTACTTAACTCGGCATTGTGCCTTTTGTATTTAATTCTGATACAATTTCTGTGTTTCTTCGTCAATAAGAAGGTCCAAGGGATACAGTAAACCTAAAAGTGAAGCATCGGAATCAAAATCTGGTCTCACAGGGAAGGTTCAAGACATAGACAGTACGAAGAGTTACTTTTCTTGTACTTCAGTCAGCATTGTGCCTTTTCTATTTAATTCTGTTTCAATTTCTGTGTTTCATCGTCAATAAGAAGGTCAGAGGGATACAGTAAACCTGAAGTGAAGCATCGGAATCTATTACTAATGTCACAGGAATGGTTCAAAACATAGACAGTAACAAGAGCCAGTATTCTTGTACTTGAGTCGGCATTGTGCCTTTTGTATTTAATTCCGCTAAAATTTCTGTGTTTCATCGTCAATAAGAAGGTCAGAGGGATACAGTAAACCAGAAGTGAAGCTTCGGAATCTATAATTAGCGTCACATGAATGGTTCAAAACATAGACAGTAAAAAGAGTCATTTTTCATGTACTTAAGTCAGCATTGTGCCTTTTGTATTTAATTCCGATGCAAATTCTGTGTTTCATCGTCAATAATAAGGTCAGAGGCATTCAGTAATCCTGAAGTGAATCATCGGAATCTATAACTAGTGTCACAGGATTGGTTCAAAACATAGACAGTAAGAAGAGTCAGTTTTCTTGCACTTAAGTCGGAATTGTGTCTTTTGTATTTAATTCCGATGGAATTTCAGTGTTTCATCGTCAATAAGAAGGTCAGAGGGATACAGTGAACCTGAAGTGCAGCATCGGAATCTATAACTAGTGTCACATGAATGGTTCAAAACATAGACAGTAAGAAGAGTAATTTTTCTTGTACTTAAGTCAGCATTGTGCCTTTTGTATTTAATTCCGATGCAATTTCTGTGTTTCATCGTCAATAAGAAGGTCAGAGGTATACAGTAAACGTGAAATGAAGCATCGGAATCTATAACTAGTGTCACAGATATGGTTCAATACATAGACAGAAAAAAGAGACAGATTTCTTGTACTTAAGTCGGCATTGTGCCTTTTGTATTTAATTCCGATGCAATTTCTATGTTTCATCGTCAAGAAGGTCAGACGTATACAGTAATTCTAAAGTGAAGCATCAGAATCTGTAACCAGTGTCACAGGAATGGTTCAAAACATAGACAGTAAGAAGAGTCAGTTTTCTTCTACTTAAGTCGGCATTGTGCCTTTTGTATTTCATTCCGATGCTATTTTTGTGTTTCATCGTCAATAAGAATGTCAGGGGGATACAGGGAACCTGAAGTGAAGCATCGGAATCTATAACTAGTGTCACAGGAATGGTTCAAAATGTAGAAAGTAAGAAGAGTCAGTTTTCTTGTTCTTAAGTCGGCATTGTGAATTTGTATTTAATTCCGATGTAATTTCTGTGTTTCATCGTCAATAAGAAGGTCAGAGGGATACAGTAAACCTGAAGTGAAGCATCGGAATCTATAGCTAGTGTCACAGGAATGGTTCAAAACATAGACAGTAAGAAGAGTCAGTTTTCTTGTACCTAAGTAGGCATTGTGCCTTTTGTATTTAATTCCGATACAATATCTGTGTTTCTTCGTCAATAAGAAGGTCAGAGGGATTCAGTAAACCTGAAGTGAAGCATCGGAATCTATAACTTGTGTCACAGGAATGGTTCAAAACATAGAAAGTGGGAAGAGTCAGTATTCTTGTACTTAAGTCTGCATTGCGCCTTCTGTATTTAATTCCAATGCAATTTCTGTGTTTCGTCGTCAATAAGAAGGTCAGAGGGATACAGTAAACCTGAAGTAAAGCATCGGAAACTATAACTAGTGTCACAGGAATGGTTCAAAACATAGACAGTAAGAAGAGTCAGTTTCCCTGTACTTTATTCGGCATTGTGCCTTTTGTATTTAATTCCGATGCAATTTCTGTGTTTCATCGTCAATAAGAGGATTAGAGGGATACAGTAAACCTGAAGTGAAGCATCGGAATCTACAACTAGTGTCTCAGGAGTGGTTTTCACCATAGACAGAGAGAAGAGTCAGTTTTCTTGCACTTAAGTCGGCATTGTGCATTTTGTATTTAATTCCGATGCAATTTCTGTGTTTCATCGTCAATAAGAAGGTCAGAGGGGTACAGAAAACCTGAAGTGAAGCATCGGAATCTATAACTAGTCTCACAGGAATGGTTCAAAACATAGACAGTAAGAAGAGTCAGTTTTCTTCTACTTAAGTCGGCATTGTGCCTTTTGTATTTCATTCCGATGCTATTTCTGTGTTTCATCGTCAATAAGAAGGTCAGAGGGATACAGTAAACCTGAAGTGAAGCATCGGAATCTACAACTAGTGTCTCAGGAGTGGTTTTCACCATAGACAGAGAGAAGAGTCAGTTTTCTTGCACTTAAGTCGGCATTGTGCATTTTGTATTTAATTCCGATGCAATTTCTATGTTTCATCGTCAAGAAGGTCAGACGTATACAGTAATTCTAAAGTGAAGCATCAGAATCTGTAACCAGTGTCACAGGAATGGTTCAAAACATAGACAGTAAGAAGAGTCAGTTTTCTTCTACTTAAGTCGGCATTGTGCCTTTTGTATTTCATTCCGATGCTATTTTTGTGTTTCGTCGTCAATAAGAAGGTCAGAGGGATACAGTAAACCTGAAGTAAAGCATCGGAAACTATAACTAGTGTCACAGGAATGGTTCAAAACATAGACAGTAAGAAGAGTCAGTTTCCCTGTACTTTATTCGGCATTGTGCCTTTTGTATTTAATTCCGATGCAATTTCTGTGTTTCATCGACAATAAGAGGATTAGAGGGATACAGTAAACCTGAAGTGAAGCATCGGAATCTACAACTAGTGTCTCAGGAGTGGTTTTCACCATAGACAGAGAGAAGAGTCAGTTTTCTTGCACTTAAGTCGGCATTGTGCATTTTGCATTTAATTCCGATGCAATATCTGTGTTTCATCGTCAATAAGAAGGTCAGAGGGGTACAGAAAACCTGAAGTGAAGCATCGGAATCTATAACTAGTCTCACAGGAATGGTTCAAAACATAGACAGTAAGAAGAGTCAGTTTTCTTCTACTTAAGTCGGCATTGTGCCTTTTGTATTTCATTCCGATGCTATTTCTGTGTTTCATCGTCAATAAGAAGGTCAGAGGGATACAGTAAACCTGAAGTGAAGCATCGGAATCTAAAACCGGTCTCACAGGAAAGTTTCAAAACATAGACAGTTAGAAGAGCCAGTCTTCTTGTACTTGAGTCGGCATTTTGCCTTTTGTATTTAATTCCGATACAATTTCTGTGTTTCATTGTCAATAATAAGGTCAGAGGGATACAGTAAACCTGAAGTGAAGCATCGGAATCTATAACTAGTGTCACATGAATGGTTCAATACATAGACAGTAAGAAGATTCAGTTTTCTTGTACTTAAGACGGCATTGTGCCTTTTTTATTTAATTCCGATGTAATATCTGTGTTTCATCGTCAATAAGAAGGTCAGAGGGATACGGTTAACCTGAAGTGAAGCATCGGAATCAAAAACCGCTCTTACAGGAAAGTTTCAAATCATAGACAGTAAGAAGAGCCTGTCTTCTTGTACTTGAGTCGGCATTGTGCCTTTTGTATTTATTTCCGATGCAATTTCTGTGTTTCATCGTCAATATGAAGTCAGAGGGATACAGTAAACCTGAAGTGAAGCGTCGGAATCTATAACTAGTGTCACAGGAATGGTTCAGAGCATATACAGTAAGAAGAGTGAGATTTCTTGTACTTAACTCGGCATTGTGCCTTCTGTATTTAATTCTGATACAATTTCTGTGTTTCATCGTCAATAAGGAGGTCCAAGGGATACAGTAAACCTAAAAGTGAAGCATCGGAATCAAAATCTGGTCTCACAGGGAAGGTTCAAGACATAGACAGTACGAAGAGTTACTTTTCTTGTACTTGAGTCAGCATTGTGCCTTTTCTATTTAATTCTGTTTCAATTTCTGTGTTTCATCGTCAATAAGAAGGTCAGAGGGATACGGTAAACCTGAAGTGAAGCATCGGAATCTATAACTAATGTCACAGGAATGGTTCAAAACATAGACAGTAACAAGAGCCAGTCTTCTTGTACTTGAGTCGGCATTGTGCCTTTTGTATTTAATTCCGATGCAATTTCTGTGTTTCATCGTCAATATGAAGGTCAGAGGGATAAGGTGAACCTGAAGTGAAGCATCGGAATCTATAACTAGTGTCACATGAATGGTTCAAAACACAGACATTAAGAAGAGGCTGTTTTCTTGTACTTAAGTCGGCATTGTGCCTTTTGTATTTAATTCCGAAGCAATTTCTGTGTTTCATCGTCAATAAGAAGGTCAGAGCGATACAGTAAACCTGAAGTGAAGCTTCGGAATCGAAAACTAGTGTCACAGGAATGGTTCAAAAACATAAACAGTAAGAAGAGTTAGATTTTTGTACTTAAGTCAGCATTGTGCCATTTGTATTTAATTCCGATGCAATTTCTGTGTTTCATCGTCAATAAGAAGGTCAGAGGGATACAGTAAACCTGAAGTGAAGCATCGAAATCTATAACTAGTGTCACAGGAATGGTTCAAAACAAAGACTGTAACAAGAGTCAGTATTCTTGTTCTTAAGTCGGCATTTTGCATTTTGTATTTAATTCCGCTAAAATTTCTGTGTGTCATCGTCAATAAGAAGGTCATAGGGATACAGTAAACCTGAAGCAACGGAATGTGTAACTAGTGTCACAGGAATAGTTCAAAACATAGACAGTAAGAAGAGTCAGTTTTCTTGTACTTAAGTCGCCATTGTGCCTTTTGTATTTAATTCCGATGCAATTTCTGTGTTTCATCGTCAATAAGACGGTCAGAGGGATACAGTAAACCTGAAGTGAAGTATAGAAATCCATAACTAGTGTCACAGGAATGGTTTACAACAAAGACAGTAAGAAGAGTCAGTTTTTTTGTACTTAAGTCGGCATTTTGCATTTTGTATTAACACCGCTGCAATTTCTGTGTTTCATCGTCAAAAAGAAGTTCAGAGTGATACAGTAAACCTGAAGTGAAGCATCGGAATGTGTTACTAGTGTCACCGGAATGATTCAAAACATAGACAGTGAGAAGAGTCAGTTTTCTTTTACTTAAGTCGGCATTGTGCCTTTTGTATTTAATTCCGATGCAATTTCTGTGTTTTATCGTCAATAATAAGGTCAGTGGGATACAGTACATCTGAAGTGAAGCATCGCAATCTATAACTAGTGTCTCAGGAATGGTTCAAAACATAGACAGTAAGAAGAGTCAGTTCTTTTGTACTTAAGTCGGCAGTGTACCTTTTGCATTTAATTCTGATGCAATTTCTGTGTTTCATCGTCAATAAGAAGGTCAGAGGGACACAGTAAACCGGAAGTGAAGCATCGGAATCTATAACTAGTGTCACAGGAATGGTTCAAAACATAGACAGTAAGAAGAGTCAGTTTTCCTGTATTTTATTCGGCATTGTGCCTTTTGTATTTAATTCTGATACAATTTCTGTGTTTCATCGTCAATAAGAAGGTCCAAGGGATACAGTAAACCTAAAAGTGAAGCATCGGAATTGGACAGTAAGAAAAGTTACTTTTCTTGTACTTAAGTCAGCATTGTTCATTTTCTATTTAATTCTGTTTCAATTTCTGTGATTCATCGTCAATAAGAAGGTCAGAGGGAAACAGTAAACCTGAAGTGAAGCATCAGAATCTATAACTAATGTCACAGGAATGGTTCAAAACATAGACAGTAACAAGAGCCAGTCTTCTTGTACTTGAGTCGGCATAGTTCCTTTTGTATTTAATTCCGATACAATTTCTGTGTTTCATCGTCAATATGAAGGTCAGAGGGATACAGTAAACCTGAAGTGAAGCATCGGAATCTATAACTAGTGTCACATGAATGGTTCAAAACACAGACAGTAAGAAGAGGAGGTTTTCTCGTACTTAAGTCGGCATTGTGCTTTTTGTATTTAATTCCAATGCAATATCTGTGTTTCATCGTCAATAAGAAGGTCAGAGGGATACAGTAAACCTGAAGTGAAGCGTCGGAATCTATAACTAGTGTCACAGGAATGGTTCAAAGCATATACAGTAAGAAGAGTCAGTTTTCCTGTACTTTATTCGGCATTGTGCCTTTTGTATTTAATTCCGATGCAATTTCTGTGTTTCATCGTCAAGAAGAAGGTCAGAGGGATACAGTAAACCTGAAGTGAAGCATCGAAATCTATAACTAGTGTCACAGGAATGGTTCAAAACAAAGACTGTAACAAGAGTCAGTTTTCTTGTTCTTAAGTCGGCATTTTGCATTTTGTATTTAATTCCGCTAAAATTTCTGTGTTTCATCGTCAATAAGAAGGTCATAGGGATACAGTAAACCTGAAGTGAAGCAACGGAATGTGTAACTAGTGTCACAGAAATGGTTCAAAACATAGACAGTAAGAAGAGTCAGTTTTCTTGTACTTAAGTCGCCATTGTGCCTTTTGTATTTAATTCCGATGCAATTTCTGTGTTTCATCGTCAATAAGACGGTCAGAGGGATACAGTAAACCTGAAGTGAAGCATCGAAATCCATAACTAGTGTCACAGGAATGGTTTACAACAAAGACAGTAAGAAGAGTCAGTTTTCTTGTACTTAAGTCGGCATTTTGCATTTTGCATATAACACCGCTTCAATTTCTGTGTTTCATCGTCAAAAAGAAGGTCAGAGTGATACAGTAAACCTGATGTGAAGCATCGGAATGTGTAACTAGTGTCACCGGAATGGTTCAGAACATAGACAGTAAGAAGAGTCAGTTTTCATTTACTTAATTCGGCATTGTGCCTTTTGTATTTAATTCCGATGCAATTTCTGTGTTTCATCGTCAATAAGAAGGTCAGAGGGATACAGTAACCCCGAAGTGAAGCATCGGAATCTATAAATAGTATCATAGGAATGGTTCAAATCATAGACAGTAGGAAGAGTCAGTTCTCTTGTACTTAAGTCGGCATTGTGCTTTTGTATTTAATTCCGATGCAATATCTGTGATCCATCGTCAATAAGAAGGTCAGAGGTATACAGTAAACCCGAAGTGCAGCATCGGAATCCATAACTAGTATCACAGGAATGGTTCAAAACATAGACAGTAGGAAGAGTCAGTACTCTTGTACTTAAGTCGGCATTGTGCTTTTGTATTTAATTCCGATGCAATTTCTGTGTTTCATCGTCAATAAGAAGGTCAGAGGGATACAGTAAACCGGAAATGAAGCATCGGAATCTATAACTAGTGTCACAGGAATGGTTCAAAACATAGACAGTAAGAAGAGCCAGTCTTCTTGTACTTGAGTCGGCATTGTGGCTATGTATTTAATTCCGATGCAATTTCTGTGTTTCATCTTCAATAAGACGGTCAGAGGGATACAGTAAACCTGAAGTAAAGCATCGTAATCCATAACAAGTGTCACAGGAATGGTTCAACGCATAGACAGTAGGAAGAGCCAGTCTTCATGTACTTGATTCGGCATTGTGCCTTTTGTATTTAATTCCGATGCAATTTCTGTGTTTCATCGTCAATACGAAGGTCAGAGGGATACAGTAAACCTGAAGTGAAGCATCGGAATCGATAACTAGTGTCACAGGAATGGATCAAAACATAGACACTAAGAAGAGACAGATCTCTTGTACTTAAGTCGGCAATGTGCCTTTTGTATTTCATTCCGATGCAATTTCTGTGTTTCATTGTCAAAAAGAAGGTCAGAGCGATACAGTAAACCTGAAGTGAAGCATCGTAATCGATAACTAGTATCACAGGAATGGTTCAAAGGCATAGACAGTAAGAAGAGTCAGATTTCTTGTACTTAAATCGTCATTGTGCATTTTGTATTTAATTCCGATGCAATGTCTGTGTTTCATCATCAATAAGAAGGTCTGAGGGATGCAGTAAATCTGAAGTTAAGCATCGGAATCTATAACTAGTGTCACAGGAATGGATCAAAGCAAAGACAGTAAGAAGAGCCACTTTTCTTGTACTTGAGTCGGCATTGTGCCTTTTGTATTTAAATCCGATACAATTTCTGTCTTTCATCGTCAATACGAAGGTCAGTGGGATACAGTAAACACGAAGTGAAGCATCGGAATCTATACCTATTATCACAGGAATGGTTCAAAACATAGACAGTAGGAATTGCCAGTTCTCTTGTACTTAAGTCGGCATTGTGCTTTTCTATTTAATTCCGATGCAATTTCTGTGTTTCATCGTCAATAAGAAGGTCATAGGGATACAGCAAACCTGAAGTGAAGCATCGGCGTCTATAACTAGTGTCACGGGAATGCTTCAAAACATAGACAGTAAGAGGAGTCAGTTTTCTTGTACTTAAGTCGGCATTGTGCCTTTTCTATTTAACTCCGCTGCAAGTTCTGTGTTTCATCGTCAATAAGAAGGTCCGAGGGATACATTAATCCTGAAGTGAAGCATCGAAATCTATAACTAGTGTCACAGGAATGGTTCAACACAAAGACAGTAAGAAGAGTGAGTTTTCTTGTACTTAAGTCGGCATTTTGCCTTTTGTATTTAATTCCGCTGCAATTTCTGTGTTTCATCGTCAATAAGAGAGTCAGAGGGATACAGTAAACCTGAAGTGAAGCATCGGAATGTGTAACTAGTGTCACAGGAATGGTTCAAAACATAGACAGATAGAACAGTCAGTTTTCTTGTACTTAAGTCGGCATTGTGCCTTTTCTATTTAATTCCGATGCAATTTCTGTGTTTCATCGTCAATAAGAAGGTCAGAGGGATACTGTAAGTCTGAAGTGAAGCATCTAAATCTATAACTAGTGTCACAGGAATGGTTCAAAACAAAGACAGTAAGAAGAGTCAGTTTCCTTGTACTTAAGTCGGCATTTTGCCTTTTGTATTTAACTCCGCTGCAATTTCTGTGTTTCATCGTCAATAAGAAGGTCAGAGGGATACAGTAAACCTGAAATGAAACATCGGAGCCTATAACTAGTGTCACGGGAATGCTTCAAAACATAGACAGTAAGAAGAGTCAGTTTTCTTGTACTTAAGTCGGCATTGTGCCTTTTCTATTTAATTCTGATGCAATTTCTGTGTTTCATCTTTAATAAGAAGGTCAGAGGGATACAGTAAACCTGAAGTGAAGCATCGGAATCTATAACTAGTGTCACAGGAATGGTTCAAAACATAGACAGTAAGAAGAGCCAGTCTTCTTGTACTTGAGTCGGCATTGTGCCTATGTATTTAATTCCGATGCAATTTCTGTGTTTCATCTTCAATAAGACGGTCAGAGGGATACAGTAAACCTGAAGTAAAGCATCTGAATCTATAACTAGTGTCACAGGAATGGTTCAAAACATAGACAGTAGGAAGAGCCAGTCTTAATGTACTTGATTCGGAATTGTGCTTTTGTATTTAATTCCGATGCAATTTCTGTGTTTCATCGTCAATAAGAAGGTCAGAGGATACAGTAAACCTGAAGTGAAGCATCGGAATCGATAACTAGGGTCACAGGAATGGTTCAAAAGCATAGACAGTAAGAAGAGTCAGATTTCTTGTACTTAAGTCGGCGATGTGCCTTTTGTATTTAATTCCGATGCAATCTCTGTGTTTCATCGTCAATAAGAAGGTCAGTGCGATACAGTAAACCTGAAGTGAAGCATCGTAATCGATAACTAGTGTCAAAGGAATGGTTCAAACATAGACAGAAAGAAGAGTCAGTTCTCTTGTACTTATGTCGGCATTGTGCCTTTACAATTTAATTCCGCTGCAATTTCTGTGTTTCATTGTCAATAAGAAGGGCAGAGGGATACAGTAAACCTGAAGTGAAGCATCGGAGTCTATAACTAGTGTCACAGGAATGGTTCAAAACATAGACTGTAAGAAGAGCCAGTCTTCTTGTACTTGAGTCGGCATTGTGCCTATGTATTTAATTCCGATGCAATTTCTGTGTTTCATCGTCAATAAGAAGGTCAGAGGGATACTGTAATCCTGAAGTGAAGGATCGGAATCTATAACTAGTGTCACAGGAATGGTTCAAAATATAGACAGTAAGAAGAGCCAGTCTTCTTGTACTTGAGTCGGCATTGTGCCTTTTGTATTTATTTCCGATGCAATTTCTGTGTTTCATCGTCAATAAGAAGGTCTGTGGGATACAGTAAACCCGAAGTGAAGCATCGGAATCTATAACTAGTGTCACAGGAATGGCTCAAAACATAGACAGTAGGAAGAGTCAGTTCTCTTGTACTTAAGTTGGCATTGTGCTTTTGTATTTAATTCCGATGCAATTTCTGTGTTTCATCGTCAATAAGAAGGTCAGAGGAATACAGTAAACCTGAAGTGAGGCATCGGAATCTATAACTAGTGTCACGGGAATGCTTCAAACATAGACAGTAAGAAGAGTCAGTTTTCTTGCACTTAAGTCGGCATTGTGCCTTTTCCATTTAATTCTGATGCAATTTCTGTGTTTGCTCATCAATAAGGAGGGCAGAGGGATACAGTAAACCTGAAGTGAAGCATCGGAATCTATAACTAGTGTCACAGGAATGGTTGAAAACATAGACAGTAAGAAGAGCCAGTCTTCTTGTACTTGTGTCTTCATTGTGCCTATGTGTTTCATGCCGATGCAATTTCTGCGTTTCATCGTCAATAAGACGGTCAGAGGGATACAGTAAACCTGAAGTGAAGCATCAGAATCTATAATTAGTGTCACAGGAATGGTTCAAAACATAGACAGTAGGAAGAGCCAGTCTTCTTGTACTTGATTTGGCATTGTGCCTTTTGTATTTAATTCCGATGCAATTACTGTGTTTCATCGTCAATAGGAAGGTTAGAGGGATACAGTGAACTTGAAGTGAAGCATCGGAATCGATAACTAGTGTCACAGGAATGGTTCAAAGGCATAGACAGTAAGAAGAGTCAGATTTCTTGTACTTAAGTCGGCATTGTGCCTTTTGTATTTAATTCCGATGCAATTTCTGTGTCTCGTCGTCAATAAGAAGGTCAGAGCGATACAGTAAACCTGAAGTGAAGCATCGGAATCGATAACTAGTGTCACCGGAATGGTTCAAAAGCATAGACAGTGAGAGGAGTCAGATTACTTGTACTTAAGTCGGCATTGTGCTTTTTGTATTTAATTCCGAAGCAATTTCTGTGTTTCATCGTCAATAAGAAGGTCCGAGGGATACAGTAATTCTGAAGTGAAGCATCGATATCTATAACTAGTGTCACAGGAATGGTTCAACACAAAGACAGTTAGAAAAGTCAGTTTTCTTGTACTTAAGTCGGCATTTTGCATTTTGTATTTAATTCCGATGCAATTTCTGTGTTTCATCGACAATAAGAAGGTCAGAGGGTTACAGTAAACCTGAAGTGAAGCATCGGAATGTGTAACTAGTGTCAGAGGAATGGTTCAAAACATAGACAGTAAGAAGAGTCAGTTTTCTTGTACTTAAGCCGACTTTGTCGCTTTTCTATTTAATTCTGATGCAATTTCTGTGTTTCATCGTCAATAAGAAGGTCAGAGGGATACAGTAAACCTGAAGTGAAGCATCTAAATCTATAACTAGTGTCACAGGAATGGTTCAAAACAAAGACAGTAAGAAGAGTCAGTTTTCTTGTACTTAAGTCGGCATTTTGCCTTTTGTATTTAACTCCGCTGCAATTTCTGTGTTTCATCATCAACAAGAGGGTACGAGCGATACAGTAAACCTGAAGTGAAGCATCGGAATGTGTAACTAGTGTCACAGGAATGGTTCAAATCATAGACAGTAAGAAGAGACAGTTTTCTTGTACTTAAGTCGGCATTGTGCCTTCTGTATTTAATTCCGATCCAATTTTTGTGTTTCATCGTCATTAAGAAGGTCACAGGGATACAGTAAACCTGAAACGAAGCATCGGAATCTATAACTAGTGTCACAGGAATGGTTCAAAACATAGACAGTAAGAAGAGTCAGTTTTCTTGTACTTAAGTCGGCATTGCGCCTTTTGTATTGAATTCCGATGCAATTTCTGTGTTTCATCGTCAATAAGAAGGTCAGAGGGATACAGTAAACCTGAAGTGAAGCATCGGAATCGATAACTAGTGTCACAGGAATCGTTCAAAGCATAGCCAATAAGAAGAGTCAGATTTCTTGTACTTAAATCTGCATTTTGCCTTGTGTATTTAATTCCGCTGCAATTTCTGTGTTTCATCGTCAATAAGAAGGTTAGAGGGATACAGTAAAGCTGAAGTGAAGCATCGGAATGTGTATCTAGTGTCACAGGAATGGTTCAAAACATAGACAGTAAGAAGAGCCAGCCTTTTTGTACTTGGGTCGGCATTGTGACTATGTATTTAATTCCGATGCAATTTCTGTGTTTCATCGTTAATAAGAAGGTCAAAGGGATACAGTAACCCTGAAGTTTAGCATCGGAATCTATAATTAGTGTCACAGGAATGGTTCAAAGTATAGACAGTAAGAAGAGCCAGTCTTCTTCTACTTGAGTCGGCATTGTGCCTTTTGTATTTAATTCCGATGCAATTTCTGTGTTCCATCGTCAATAAGATGGTCAGTGGGATACAGTAAACCTGAAGTGAAGCATCGGAATCTATAACTAGTGTCACAGGAATGGTTCAAAACATAGACAGTAAGAAGAGCCAGTCTTCTTGTACTTGAGTCGGCATTGTACTTTTGTATTTAATTCCGATGAAATTTCTGTGTTTCATCGTCAATAAGAAGGTCAGTGGGATACAGGAAACCTGAGCTGATGCATCGGAATCTATAACTAGTGTCACAAGAATGGTTCAAAACATAGACAGTAAGAAGAAACAGTTCTCTTGTACTTAAGTCGGCATTGTGTTTTTGTATTTAATTCCGATTCAATTTCAGTGTTTCATCGTCAATAGGAAGGTCAGAGGGATACAGTAAACCTGAAGTGAAACATCGGAATCTATAACTAGTGTCACAGGAATTCTTCAAAGCATAGACTGTAAGAAGAGCCAGGCTTATTGTACTTCAGTCGGCATTGTGCATTTTGTTATTAATTCCAACGAAATTTCTGTGCTTCATCGTCAATAAGACGGTCATTGGGATACAGTAAACCCGAAGTGAAGCATCGGAATCTATAACTAGTATCACAGGAATGGTTCAAAACGTAGACAGTAGGATGAGTCAGTTCTCTTGTACTTAAGTCGGCATTGTACTTTTCTATTTAATTCCGATGCAATTTCTGTGTTTCATCGTCAATTAGATGGTCAGAGGGATACAGTAAACCTGCAGTGCAGCATCGGAATCTATAACTAGTGTCACAGGAATAGTTCAAAACATAGACAGTAGGAAGAGCCAGTCTTGTTGTACTTGATTCGGCATTGTGCCTTATGTATTTATTTCTGATGCAATTTCTGTGTTTCATCGTCAAAAAGAAGGTCAGAGGGGTACAGTAAACCTGAAGTGAAGCATCGGAATCGATAACTAGTGTCACAGGAATGGTTCAAATGCATAGACAGTAAGAAGAGTCAGATTTCTTGTACTTAAGTCGGCATTGTGCCTTTTGTATTTAATTCCAATGCAATTTCTGTGTTTCATCGTCAATAAGAAGGTCAGAGCGATACAGTAAACCTGAAGTGAAGCATCGGAATCGATAACTAGTGTCACAGGAACGGTACAAAACATAGACAGTAAGTAGAGCCAGTCTTCTTGTACTTGAGTCGGCATTGTGCCTATTTATTTAATTACGATGCAATTTCTGTGTTTCATCGTCAATAAGACGGTCAGAGGGATACAGTAAACCTGAAGTGAGGCATCGGAATCTATAACTAGTGTCACAGGAATAGTTAAAAGCATAGACAGTAGGAAGAGCCAGTCCTCATGTACTTGATTCGGCATTGTGCCTTTTGTATTTAGTTCCGATGCAATTTTTGTGTTTCATCGTCAATAAGATTGTCAGCGGGATACAGTAAACCTGAAGTGAAGCATCGGAATCGAAAACTAGTGTCACAGGAATGGTTCAAAACATAGACAGTAAGAAGAGCCATTCTTATGGTCTTAAGTCGGCATTGTGCCTTTTGTATTTAATTCCGATGCAATTTATGCGTTACATCGTCAATAAGAATGTCAGTGGGATACAGTAAACCTGAAGTGAAGCATCGGAATCTATAACTGGTATGACAGGAATGGTTCAGAACATAGACAGTAAGAAAAGACCGTTCTCTTGTACTTAAATCGGCATTGTGCTTTTGTACTTAATTCCGATGCAATTTCTGTGTTTCATCGTCAATAGGAAGGCCAGAGGGATACAGTAAACCTGTGGTGAAGCATCGGAATCTATAACTAGTGTCACAGGAATGGTTCAAAGCATAGACAGTAAGAAGAGCCGTACTTGAGTCGGCATTGTGCATTTTGTATTTAATTCTGCTAAAATTTCCTTTGTATCATCGTCAATAAGAAGGTCAGTGGGATACAGTAAACCCGAAGTGAAGCATCGGAATCTATAACTAGTATCACAGGAATGGTTCAAAACATAGACTGTAGGAAGAGTCAGTTCACTTGTACTTAAGTCGGCGTTGTGCTTTTGTATTTAATTCCGATGCAATTCCTGTGTTTCATCGTCAATAAGAATGTCAGAGGGATACGGTAAACCTGAAGTGAAACATCGGAATCCATAACTAGTGTCACAGGAATGGTTCAAAACATAGACAGTAAGAAGAGCCAGTCTTCTTGTGCTTGAGTCGGCATTGTGCCTATTTATTTAATTACTATGCAATTTCTGTGTTTCATCGTCAATAAGACGGTCAGAGGGATACATTAAACCTGTAGTGGAGCATCGCAATCTATAACTAGTGTCACAGGAATGGTTCAAAACATAGACAGTAAGAAGACCCAGTCTTTTTGTACTTGGGTCGGCATTGTGACTATGTATTTAATTCCGATGCAATTTCTGTGTTTCATCGTTAATAAGAAGGTCAGAGGGATACAGTAATCCTGAAGTTAAGCATCGGAATCTATAATTAGTGTCACAGGAATGGTTCAAAGTATAGACAGTTAGAAGAGCCAGCCCTCTTCTACTTGGGTCGGCATTGTGCCTTTTGTATTTAATTCCGATGCAATTTCTGTGTTTCATCGTCAATAAGAAGGTCAGTGGGATACAGCAAACCCGAAGTGAAGCATCGGAATCTATAATTAGTGTCACAGGAATTGTTCAAAACATAGATAGGAAGAAGAATCAGTTTCCATGAACTTAAGTCGGCATTGTGCCTTTTGAATTTAATTCCGATGCAATCACTGTGTTTCATCGTCAAAAAGAAGGTCAGAGGGATACAGTAAACCTGAAGTGAAGCATCGGAATCTAAAACCGGTCTCACAGGAAAGTTTCAGAACATAGACGGTAAGAAGTGCCAGTCTTCTTGTACTTGAGACAGCATTGTGCCTTTTGTATTTAATTCCGATGCAATATCTGTGTTTCATCGTCAATAAGAAGGTCAGAGGGATACAGGAAATCTGAAGTGAAGCATCGGAATCTATAACTAGTGTCACAGGAATGGTTCAAAGCATAGATAGGAAGAAGAATCAGTTTTCATGAAATTAAGTCGGAATTGTGCCTTTTCTATTTAATTCCGATACAATTTCTGTGTTTCATCGTCAATAAGAAGGTCAGAGCGATACAGTAAACCTGAAGTGAATCATCGGAATCTATAACTAGTGTCACAGGAATGGTTCAAAACGTAGACAGTAAGAAGAGCCAGTCTTCTTGAACTTGAGTCGGCATTGTGCTTTTTGTATTTAATTCCGATGCAATTTCTGAGTTTCAACGTCAATAAGAAGGTCAGTGGGATACAGTAAACCTGAAGTGAAGCATCGGAATCTATAACTAGTGTCACAGGAATTGTTCAAATCATAGACCGTAAGAAGAGACAGTTCTCTTGTACTTAAGTCGGCATTGTGTTTTTGTATTTAATTCCTATTCAATTTATGTGTTTCATCGTCAATAGGAAGGTCAGAGGGATACAGTAAACCTGAAGTGAAGCATCGGAATCTATAACTTGTGTCACAGGAATGGTTCAAAGCATAGACTGTAAGAAGAGCCAGGCTTCTTGTACTTCAGTCGGCATTGTGCATTTTGTAATTAATTCCGACGAAATTTCTGTGCTTCATCTTCAATAAGAAGGTCAGTGGGATACAGTAAACCCGAAGTGAAGCATCGGAATCTATAACTAGTATCACAGGAATGGTTCAAAACGTAGACAGTAGGATGAGTCAGTTCTCTTGTACTTAAGTCGGCTTTGTGCTTTTGTATTTAATTCCGATGCAATTTCTGTGTTTCATCGTCAATAAGATGGTCAGAGGGATACAGTAAAAATGCAGTGCAGCATCGGAATCTATAACTAGTGTCACAGGAATAGTTCAAACCATAGACAGTAGGAAGAGACAGTCTTAATGTACTTGATTGGGAATTGTGCCTTTTGTATTTAATTCCGATGCAATTTCTGTGTTCCATCGTCAATAAGAAGGTCAGAGGGATACAGTAAACCTGAAGTGAAGCATCGGAATCGATACCTAGGGTCACAGGAATGGTTCAAAAGCATAGTCAGTAAGAAGAGTCAGATTTCTTGTACTTAAGTCGGCAATGTGCCTTTTGTATTTAATTCCGATGCAATTTCTGTGTTTCATCGTCAATAAGAAGGTCAGAGCGATACAGTAAACCTGAAGTGAAGCATCGTAATCGTAAACTAGTGTCAAAGGAATGGTTCAAACATAGACAGTAAGAAGAGTCAGTTTTCTTGTACTTATGTCGGCATTGTGCCTTTTCAATTTAATCCCGCTGCAATTTCTGTGTTTCATCGTTAATAAGAAGGTCAGAGGGATACTGTAATCCTGAAGTGAATGATCGGAATTTACAACTAGTGTCACAGGAAATGTTCAAAATATAGACAGTAAGAAGAGCCAGTCTTCTTGTACTTGAGTCGGCATCGTGCCTTTTCCATTTAATTCTGATGCAATTTCTGTGTTTGCTCATCAATAAGAAGGTCAGAGGGATACAGTAAACCTGAAGTGAAGCATCGGAATCTATAACTAGTGTCACGGGAATGGTTGAAAACATAGACAGTAAGAAGAGCCAGTCTTCTTGTACTTGTGTCTTCATTGTGCCTATGTATTTCATTCCGATGCAATTTCTGTGTTTCATCGTCAATCAGACGGTCACAGGGATACAGTAAACCTGAAGTGAAGCTTCGGAATCTATAATTAGTGTGACAGGAATGGTTCAAAACATAGACAGTAGGAAGATCCAGTCTTCTTGTATTTGATTCGGCATTGTGCCTTATGTATTTATTTCCGATGCAATTTCTGTGTTTCATCGTCAATAAGAAGGTCAGAGGGGTAGAGTAAACCTGAAGTGAAGCATCGGAATCGATAACTAGTGTCACAGGAATGGTTCAAAAGCATAGACAGTAAGAAGAGTCAGATTTCTTGTACTTATGTCGGCATTGTGCCTTTTGTATTTAATTCCAATGCAATTTCTGTGTT
Source organism: Schistocerca serialis cubense (assembly GCF_023864345.2). NCBI lineage: Eukaryota > Metazoa > Arthropoda > Insecta > Orthoptera > Acrididae > Schistocerca > Schistocerca serialis. Next base: position 19,025,131 of record NW_026047617.1, read on the forward strand.
TCATCGTCAATAAGAAGGTCAGAGCGATACAGTAAACCTGAAGTTAAGCATCGGAATCGATAACTAGTGTCACAGGAATGGTTCAAAAGATAGACAGTAAGAAGAGCCAGTTCTCTTGTACTTAAGTCGGCATTGTGCTTTTGTATTTAATTCCGATGCATTTTCTGTGTTTCATCGTCAATAAGAAGGTCAGAGGGATACAGCAAACCTGAAGTGAAGCATCGGAGTCTATAACTAGTGTCACAGGAATGCTTCAAAACATAGACAGTAAGAGGAGTCAGTTTCCATGTACTTAAGTCGGCATTGTGCCTTTTCTATTTAATTCTGATGCAATTTCTGAGTTTCATCGTCAATAAGAAGGTCAGAGGGATACAGTATACCTGAAGTAAAGCATCGGAATCTATAACTAGTGTCACAGGAATGGTTCAAAACATAGACAGTAGGAAGAGCCAGTCTTCATGTACTTGATTCGGCATTGTGCCTTTTGTATTTAATTCCGATGCAATTTCTGTGTTTCATCGTCAATAAGAAGGTCAGAGGGATACTGTAAATCTGAAGTGAAGCATCTAAATCTATAACTAGTGTCACAGGAATGGTTCAAAACAAAGACAGTAAGAAGAGTCAGTTTTCTTGTACTTAAGTCCGCATTTTGCCTTTTGTATTTAACTCCGCTGCAATTTCTGTGTTTCATCGTCAATAAGAAGGTCAGAGGGATATAGTAAACCTGAAGTGAAGCATCGGCGCCTATAACTAGTGTCACGGGAATGCTTCAAACATAGACAGTAAGAAGAGTCAGTTTTCTTGTACTGAAGTCGGCATTGTGCCTTTTCTATTTAATTCTGATTTAATTTCTGTGTTTCATCGTCAACAAGAAGGTCAGAGGGATACAGTAAACCTGAAGTAATGCATCTGAATCTATAAGTAGTGTCACAGGAATGGTTCAAAACATAGACAGTAGGAAGAGCCAGTCTTAATGTACTTGATTCGGAATTGTGCCTTTTGTATTTAATTCCGATGCAATTTCTGTGTTCCATCGTCAATAAGAAGGTCAGAGGGATACAGTAAACCTGAAGTGAAGCATCGGAATCGATAACTAGGGTCACAGGAATGGTTCAAAAGCATAGTCAGTAAGAAGAGTCAGATTTCTTGTACTTAAGTCGGCAATGTGCCTTTTGTATTTAATTCCGATGCAATTTCTGTGTTTCATCGTCAATAAGAAGGTCAGAGCGATACAGTAAACCTGAAGTGAAGCATCGTAATCGTAAACTAGTGTCAAAGGAATGGTTCAAACATAGACAGTAAGAAGAGTCAGTTTTCTTGTACTTATGTCGGCATTGTGCCTTTTCAATTTAATCCCGCTGCAATTTCTGTGTTTCATCGTTAATAAGAAGGTCAGAGGGATACTGTAATCCTGAAGTGAATGATCGGAATTTACAACTAGTGTCACAGGAAATGTTCAAAATATAGACAGTAAGAAGAGCCAGTCTTCTTGTACTTGAGTCGGCATCGTGCCTTTTCCATTTAATTCTGATGCAATTTCTGTGTTTGCTCATCAATAAGAAGGTCAGAGGGATACAGTAAACCTGAAGTGAAGCATCGGAATCTATAACTAGTGTCACGGGAATGGTTGAAAACATAGACAGTAAGAAGAGCCAGTCTTCTTGTACTTGTGTCTTCATTGTGCCTATGTATTTCATTCCGATGCAATTTCTGTGTTTCATCGTCAATCAGACGGTCACAGGGATACAGTAAACCTGAAGTGAAGCTTCGGAATCTATAATTAGTGTGACAGGAATGGTTCAAAACATAGACAGTAGGAAGAGCCAGTCTTCTTGTATTTGATTCGGCATTGTGCCTTATTTATTTATTTCCGATGCATTTTCTGTGTTTCATCGTCAATAAGAAGGTCAGAGGGGTAGAGTAAACCTGAAGTGAAGCATCGGAATCGATAACTAGTGTCACAGGAATGGTTCAAAAGCATAGACAATAAGAAGAGTCATATTTCTTGTACTTATGTCGGCATTGTGCCTTTTGTATTTAATTCCAATGCAATTTCTGTGTTTCATCGTCAATAAGAAGGTCAGAGCGATACAGTAAACCTGAAGTTAAGCATCGGAATCGATAACTAGTGTCACAGGAATGGTTCAAAAGATAGACAGTAAGAAGAGCCAGTTCTCTTGTACTTAAGTCGGCATTGTGCTTTTGTATTTAATTCCGATGCATTTTCTGTGTTTCATCGTCAATAAGAAGGTCAGAGGGATACAGCAAACCTGAAGTGAAGCATCGGAGTCTATAACTAGTGTCACAGGAATGCTTCAAAACATAGACAGTAAGAGGAGTCAGTTTCCATGTACTTAAGTCGGCATTGTGCCTTTTCTATTTAATTCTGATGCAATTTCTGAGTTTCATCGTCAATAAGAAGGTCAGAGGGATACAGTATACCTGAAGTAAAGCATCGGAATCTATAACTAGTGTCACAGGAATGGTTCAAAACATAGACAGTAGGAAGAGCCAGTCTTCATGTACTTGATTCGGCATTGTGCCTTTTGTATTTAATTCCGATGCAATTTCTGTGTTTCATCGTCAATAAGAAGGTCAGAGGGATACTGTAAATCTGAAGTGAAGCATCTAAATCTATAACTAGTGTCACAGGAATGGTTCAAAACAAAGACAGTAAGAAGAGTCAGTTTTCTTGTACTTAAGTCCGCATTTTGCCTTTTGTATTTAACTCCGCTGCAATTTCTGTGTTTCATCGTCAATAAGAAGGTCAGAGGGATATAGTAAACCTGAAGTGAAGCATCGGCGCCTATAACTAGTGTCACGGGAATGCTTCAAACATAGACAGTAAGAAGAGTCAGTTTTCTTGTACTGAAGTCGGCATTGTGCCTTTTCTATTTAATTCTGATTTAATTTCTGTGTTTCATCGTCAATAAGAAGGTCAGAGGGATACAGTAAACCTGAAGTGAAGCATCGGAATCTATAACAAGTGTCACAGGAATGGTTCAAAACATAGACAGTAAGAAGAGCCAGTCTTGTTGTACTTGAGTCGGCATTGTGCCTATGTATTCAATTCCGATGCAATTTCTGTGTTTCATCTTCAATAAGACGGTCAGAGGGATACAGTAAACCTGAAGTAAAGCATCTGAATCTATAAGTAGTGTCACAGGAATGGTTCAAAACATAGACAGTAGGAAGAGCCAGTCTTAATGTACTTGATTCGGAATTGTGCCTTTTGTATTTAATTCCGATGCAATTTCTGTGTTCCATCGTCAATAAGAAGGTCAGAGGGATACAGTAAAACTGAAGTGAAGCATCGGAATCGATAACTAGGGTCACAGGAATGGTTCAAAAGCATAGACAGTAAGAAGAGTCAGATTTCTTGTACTTAAGTCGGCAATGTGCCTTTTGTATTTAATTCCGATGCAATTTCTGTGTTTCATCGTCAATAAGAAGGTCAGAGCGATACAGTAAACCTGAAGTGAAGCATCGTAATCGATAACTAGTGTCAAAGGAATGGTTCAAACATAGACAGTAAGAAGAGTCAGTTTTCTTGTACTTATGTCGGCATTGTGCCTTTTCAATTTAATTCCGCTGCAATTTCTGTGTTTCATCGTTAATAAGAAGATCAGAGGGATACAGTAAACCTGAAGTGAAGCATCGGAGTCTATAAGTAGTGTCACAGGAATTGTTCAAAACATAGACAGTAAGAAGAGCCAGTCTTCTTGTACTTGAGTCGGCATTGTGCCTATGTATTTAATTCCGATGCAATTTCTGTGTTTCATCGTCAATAAGAAGGTCAGAGGGATACTGTAATCCTGAAGTGAAGGATCGGAATTTATAACTAGTGTCACAGGAATGGTTCAAAATATAGACAGTAAGAAGAGCCAGTCTTCTTGTACTTGAGTCGGCATCGTGCCTTTTCCATTTAATTCTGATGCCATATCTGTGTTTGCTCATCAATAAGAAGGTCAGAGGGATACAGTAAACCTGAAGTGAAGCATCGGAATCTATAACTAGTGTCACGGGAATGGTTGAAATCATAGACAGTAAGAAGAGCCTGTCTTCTTGTACTTGTGTCTTCATTGTCCCTCTGTATTTCATTCCGATGCAATTTCTGTGTTTCATCGTCAATCAGACGGTCAGAGGGATACAGTAAACCTGATGTGAAGCATCGGAATGTATAATTAGTGTCACAGGAATGGTTCAAAACATAGACAGTAGGAAGAGCCAGTCTTCTTGTACTTGATTCTGCATTGTGCCTTATGTATTTATTTCCGATGCAATTTCTGTGTTTCATCGTCAATAAGAAGGTCAGAGGGGTACAGTAAACCTGAAGTGAAGCATCGGAATCGATAACTAGTGTCACAGGAATGGTTCAAAAGCATAGACAGTAAGAAGTGTCAGATTTCTTGTACTTTTGTCGGCATTGTGCCTTTTGTATTTAATTCCAATGCAATTTCTGTGTTTCATCGTCAATAAGAAGGTCAAAGCGATACAGTAAACCTGAAGTGAAGCATCGGAATCTGTAACTAGTGTCACAGGAATGGTTCAAAAATAGACAGTAAGAAAGAGCCAGTCTTCTTGTACTTGAGTGGGTATTGTGCCTATGTATTTAATTCCGATGCAATTTCTGTGATTCATCATTAATAAGACGGTCAGAGGGATACAGTAAACCTGAAGTAAAGCATCGGAATCTATAACTAGTGTCACAGGAATGGTTCAAAACATAGACAGTAGGAAGAGCTAGTCTTCATGTACTTGATTCGGCATTGTGCCTTTTGTATTTAATTCCGATGCAATTTCTGTGTTTCATCGTCAATAAGAAGGTCAGAGGGATACTGTAATCCTGAAGTGAAGGATCGGAATTTATAACTAGTGTCACAGGAATGGTTCAAAATATAGACAGTAAGAAGAGCCAGTCTTCTTTTACTTGAGTCGGCATCGTGCCTTTTCCATTTAATTCTGATGCAATTTCTGTGTTTGCTCATCAATAAGAAGGTCAGAGGGATATAGTAAACCTGAAGTGAAGCATCGGAATCTATAACTAGTGTCACGGGAATGGTTGAAAACATAGACAGTAAGAAGAGCCAGTCTTCTTGTACTTGTGTCTTCATTGTGCCTATGTATTTCATTCCGATGCAATTTCTGTGTTTCATCGTCAATCAGACGGTCAGAGGGATACTGTAAACCTGAAGTGAAGCATCGGAATCTATAATTAGTGTCACAGGAATGGTTCAAAACATAGACAGTAGGAAGAGCCAGTCTTCTTGTACTTGATTTTGCATTGTGCCTTTTGTATTTAATTCCGATGCAATTACTGTGTTTCATCGTCAATAGGAAGGTCAGAGGGATACAGTAAACTTGAAGTGAAGCATCGGAATCGATAACTAGTGTCACAGGAATGGTTCAAAAGCATAGACAGTAAGAAGAGTCAGATTTCTTGTACTTAAGTCGGCATTGTGCCTTTTGTATTTAATTCCGATGCAATTTCTGTGTTTCGTCGTCAATAAGAAGGTCAGAGCGATACAGTAAACCTGAAGTGAAGCATCGGAATCGATAACTAGTGTCACAGGAATGGTTCAAAAGCATAGACAGTAAGAGGAGTCAGATTACTTGTACTTAAGTCGGCATTGTGCTTTTTGTATTTAATTCCGTGCTATTTCTGTGTTTCATCGTCAATAAGAAGGTCAGAGGGATACAGTAATTCTGAAGTGAAGCATCAATATCTATAACTAGTGTCACAGGAATCGTTCATCACAAAGACAGTTAGAAGAGTCAGTTTTCTTGTACGTAAGTCAGCATTTTGCCTTTTGTATTTAATTCCGCTGCAATTTCTGTGTTTCATCGACACTAAGAAGGTCGGAGGGATACAGTAAACCTGAAGTGAAGCATCGGAATGTGTAACTAGTGTCACAGGAATGGTTCAAAACATAGACAGTAAAAAGAGTCAGTTTTCTTGTACTTAAGTCGGCATTGTCGCTTTTCTATTTAATTCTGATGCAATTTCTGTGTTACATCGTCAATAAGAAGGTCAGAGGGATACAGTAAACCTCAAGTGAAGCATCTAAATCTATAACTAGTGTCACAGGAATGGTTCAAAACAAAGACAGTAAGAAGAGTCAGTTTTCTTGTACTTAAGTCGGCATTTTGCCTTTTGTATTTAACTCCGCTGCAATTTCTGTGTTTCATCGTCAACAAGAGGGTAAGAGGGATACTGTAAACCTGAAGTGAAGCATCGGAATGTGTAACTAGTGTCACAGGAATGGTTCAAATCATAGACAGTAAGAAGAGTCAGTTTTCTTGTACTTAAGTCGGCATTGTGCCTTCTGTACTTAATTCCGATACAATTTCTGTGTTTCATCGTCATTAAGAAGGTCACAGGGATACAGTAAACCTGAAACGAAGCATCGGAATCTATAACTAGTGTCACAGGAATGGTTCAAAACATAGACAGTAAGAAGAGTCAGTTTTCTTGAACTTAAGTTGGCATTGCGTCTTTTGTATTGAATTCCGATGCAATTTCTGTTTTTCATCGTCAATAAGAGGGTCAGAGGGATACAGTAAACCTGAAGTGAAGCATCGGAATCGATAACTAGTGTCACAGGAATCGTTCAAAATAATAGACAATAAGAAGAGTCAGATTTCTTGTACTTAAATCTGCATTTTGCCTTTTGTATTTAATTCCGCTGCAATTTCTGTGTTTCATCGTCAATAAGAAGGTCAGAGGGATACAGTAAAGCTGAAGTGAAGCATCGGAATGTGTATCTAGTGTCACAGGAATGGTTCAAAACAAAGACAGTAAGAAGAGCCAGCCTTTTTTAACTTGGTTCGGCATTGTGACTATGTATTTAATTCCGATGCAATTTCTGTGTTTCATCGTTAATAAGAAGGTCAGAGGGATACAGTAATCCTGAAGTTAAGCATCGGAATCTGTAATCAGTGTCACAGGAATGGTTCAAAGTATAGACAGTAAGAAGAGCCAGCCTTCTTCTACTTGAGTCGGCATTGTGCCTTTTGTATTTAATTCCGATGCAATTTCGGTGTTTCATCGTCAATAAGAAGGTCAGTGGGATACAGTAAACCCGAAGTGAAGCATCGGAATCTGTAACTAGGGTCACAGGAATGGTTCAAAACATAGGTAGGAAGAAGAATCAGTTTTCATGTACTTAAGTCGGCATTGTGCCTTTTGAATTTAATTCCGATGCAATCACTGTGTTTCATCGTCAATAAGAAGGTCAGAGGGATACATTAGACCTTAAGTGAAGCATCGGAATCTAAAACGGTCTCACAGGAAAGTTTCAAAACATAGACGGTAAGAAGAGCCAGTCTTCTTGTACTTGAGACGGCATTGTGCCTTTTGTATTTAATTCCGATGCAATTTCTGTGTTTCATCTACAATACGATGGTCAGAGGGATACAGTACACCTGAAGTGAAGCATCGAAATCTATAACTAGTGTCACATGAATGGTTCAAAACATAGACAGTAAGAAGAGTCAATTTCCTGTACATAAGTCGACATTGTGCCGTTTGTATTTAATTCCGATGCAATGTCTTTGTTTCATCGTCAATAAGAAGGTCAGAGGACTACAGTAAACCTGAAGTGAAGCATCGGAATCTATAACTAGTGTCACAGGAATGGTTCAAAACATAGATAGGAAAAAGAATCAGTTTTCATGAACTTAAGTCGGCATTGTGCCTTTTCTATCTAATTCCGATACAATTTCTGAGTTTCATCGTCAATAAGAAGGTCAGAGGGATACAGTAAACCTGAAGTGAAGCATCGGAATCTATAACTAGTGTCACAGGAATGGTTCAAAGCATAGACAGTAAGAAGAGCCAGTCTTCTTGTACTTGAGTCGGCATTGTGCCTTTTGTATTTAATTCCGATGCAATTTCTGTGTTTCATCGTCATTAAGAAGGTCAGTGGGATACAGTAAACCTGAAGTGAAGCATCGGAATCTATAACTAGTGTCTCAAGAATGGTTCAAAACATAGACAGTAAGAAGAAACAGTTCTCTTGTACTTAAGTCGGCATTGTGTTTTTGTATTTAATTCCGATTCAATTTCTGTGTTTCATCGTCAATAGGAAGGTCAGAGGGATACAGTACACCTGAAGTGAAACATCGGAATCTATAACTAGTGTCACAGGAATTGTTCAAAGCATAGACTGTAAGAAGAGCCAGGCTTATTGTACTTCAGTCGGCATTGTGCATTTTGTAATTAATTCCAACGAAATTTCTGTGCTTCATCGTCAATAAGAAGGTCAGTGGGATACAGTAAACCCGAAGCGAAGCATCGGAATCTATAACTAGTATCACAGGAATGGTTCAAAACGTAGCCAGTAGGATGAGTCAGTTCTCTTGTACTTATGTCGGCATTGTGCTTTTGTATTTAATTCCGATGCAATTTCTGTGTTTCATCGTCAATAAGAAGGTCAGAGGGATACAGCAAACATGGAGTGAAGCATCGGAGTCTATAACTAGTGTCACGGGAATGCTTCAAAACATAGACAGTAAGAGGAGTCAGTTTTCTTGTACTTAAGTCGGCATTGTGCCTTTTCTATTTAATTCTGATGCAATTTCTGGGTTTCATCGTCAATAAGAAGGTCAGAGGGATACAGTAAACCTGTAGTGAAGCATCGGAATCTATAACTAGTGTCACAGGAATGGTTCAAAACATAGACAGTAAGAAAGAGCCAGTCTTCTTGTACTTGAGTGGGTATTGTGCCTATGTATTTAATTCCGATGCAATTTCTGTGATTCATCATCAATAAGACGGTCAGAGGGATACAGTAAACCTGAAGTAAAGCATCGGAATCTATAACTAGTGTCACAGGAATGGTTCAAAACATAGACAGTAGGAAGAGCCAGTCTTCATGTACTTGATTCGGCATTGTGCCTTTTGTATTTAATTCCGATGCAATTTCGGTGTTTCATCGTCAATAAGAAGGTCAGTGGGATACAGTAAACCCGAAGTGAAGCATCGGAATCTGTAACTAGGGTCACAGGAATGGTTCAAAACATAGGTAGGAAGAAGAATCAGTTTTCATGTACTTAAGTCGGCATTGTGCCTTTTGAATTTAATTCCGATGCAATCACTGTGTTTCATCGTCAATAAGAAGGTCAGAGGGATACATTAGACCTTAAGTGAAGCATCGGAATCTAAAATCGGTCTCACAGGAAAGTTTCAAAACATAGACGGTAAGAAGAGCCAGTCTTCTTGTACTTGAGACGGCATTGTGCCTTTTGTATTTAATTCCGATGCAATTTCTGTGTTTCATCTACAATACGATGGTCAGAGGGATACAGTACACCTGAAGTGAAGCATCGAAATCTATAACTAGTGTCACATGAATGGTTCAAAACATAGACAGTAAGAAGAGTCAATTTCCTGTACATAAGTCGACATTGTGCCGTTTGTATTTAATTCCGATGCAATGTCTTTGTTTCATCGTCAATAAGAAGGTCAGAGGACTACAGTAAACCTGAAGTGAAGCATCGGAATCTATAACTAGTGTCACAGGAATGGTTCAAAACATAGATAGGAAAAAGAATCAGTTTTCATGAACTTAAGTCGGCATTGTGCCTTTTCTATCTAATTCCGATACAATTTCTGAGTTTCATCGTCAATAAGAAGGTCAGAGGGATACAGTAAACCTGAAGTGAAGCATCGGAATCTATAACTAGTGTCACAGGAATGGTTCAAAGCATAGACAGTAAGAAGAGCCAGTCTTCTTGTACTTGAGTAGGCATTGTGCCTTTTGTATTTAATTCCGATGCAATTTCTGTGTTTCATCGTCAATAAGAAGGTCAGTGGGATACAGTAAACCTGAAGTGAAGCATCGGAATCTATAACTAGTGTCTCAAGAATGGTTCAAAACATAGACAGTAAGAAGATACAGTTCTCTTGTACTTAAGTCGGCATTGTGTTTTTGTATTTAATTCCGATTCAATTTCTGTGTTTCATCGTCAATAGGAAGGTCAGAGGGATACAGTACACCTGAAGTGAAACATCGGAATCTATAACTAGTGTCACAGGAATTGTTCAAAGCATAGACTGTAAGAAGAGCCAGGCTTATTGTACTTCAGTCGGCATTGTGCATTTTGTAATTAATTCCAACGAAATTTCTGTGCTTCATCGTCAATAAGAAGGTCAGTGGGATACAGTAAACCCGAAGCGAAGCATCGGAATCTATAACTAGTATCACAGGAATGGTTCAAAACGTAGCCAGTAGGATGAGTCAGTTCTCTTGTACTTATGTCGGCATTGTGCTTTTGTATTTAATTCCGATGCAATTTCTGTGTTTCATCGTCAATAAGAAGGTCAGAGGGATACAGCAAACATGGAGTGAAGCATCGGAGTCTATAACTAGTGTCACGGGAATGCTTCAAAACATAGACAGTAAGAGGAGTCAGTTTTCTTGTACTTAAGTCGGCATTGTGCCTTTTCTATTTAATTCTGATGCAATTTCTGGGTTTCATCGTCAATAAGAAGGTCAGAGGGATACAGTAAACCTGTAGTGAAGCATCGGAATCTATAACTAGTGTCACAGGAATGGTTCAAAACATAGACAGTAAGAAAGAGCCAGTCTTCTTGTACTTGAGTGGGTATTGTGCCTATGTATTTAATTCCGATGCAATTTCTGTGATTCATCATCAATAAGACGGTCAGAGGGATACAGTAAACCTGAAGTAAAGCATCGGAATCTATAACTAGTGTCACAAGAATGGTTCAAAACATAGACAGTAAGAGAAACAGTTCTCTTGTACTTAAGTCGGCATAGTGTTTTTGTATTTAATTCCGATTCTTTTTCTGTGTTTCATCGTCAATAGGAAGGTCAGAGGGATACAGTAAACCTCATGTGAAACATCGGAATCTATAACTAGTGTCACAGGAATTGTTCAATGCATAGACTGTAAGAAGAGCCAGGCTTATTGTACTTCAGTCGGCATTGTGCATTTTGTAATTAATTCCGCTGAAATTTCCTTTGTTTCATCGTCAATAAGAAGGTCAGTGTTATACAGTAAACCCGAAGTGAAGCATCGGAATCTATAACTAGTATCACAGGAATGGTTCAAAACATAGACAGTAGGAAGAGTCAGTTCACTTGTACTTAAGTCGGCATTGTGCTTCTGTTTTTAATTCCGATGCAATTCCTGTATTTCATCGTCAATAAGAAGGTCAGTGGGATACAGTAAAACTGAAGTGTAGCATCGGAATCTATAACTAGTGTCACAGGAATTGTTCAAAACATAGACAGTAAGAAGAGACAGTTCTCTTGTACTTAAGTCGGCATTGTGTTTTTGTATTTAATTCCAATTAAATTTCTGTGTTTCATCGTCAATAGGAAGGTCAGGGGGATACAGTAAACCTGAAGTGAAGCATCGGAATCTATAACTAGTGTCACAGGAATGGTTCAAAGCATAGACTGTAAGAAGAGCCAGGCTTCTTGTACTTCAGTCGGCATTGTGCATTTTGTAATTAATTCCGATGCAATTTCTGTGTTTCATCGTCAATAAGATGGTCAGAGGGATACACTAAACCAGCAGTGCAGCATCGGAATCTATAACTAGTGTCACAGGAATAGTTCAAAACATAGACAGTAGGAAGAGCCAGTCTTGTTGTACTTGATTCGGCATTGTGCCTTATGTATTTATTGCCGATGCAATTTCTGTGTTTCATCGTCAATAAGAAGGTCAGAGGGGTACAGTAAACCTGAAGTGAAGCATCGGAATCGATAACTAGTGTCACAGTATTGGTCAAAAGCAGAGACAGTAAGAAGAGTCAGATTTCTTGTTCTTACGTCGGCATTGTTCCATTTGTATTTAATTCCAATGCAATTTCTGTGTTGCATCGTCAATAAAAAGGTCAGAGGGATACAGTATACCTGAAGTGAAGCATCGGAATGTGTAACTAGTGTCACAGGAATGGTTAAAAACATAGACAGTAAGAAGAGTCAGTTTTCTTGTACTTAAGTCGGCATTGTGCCTTTTCTATTTAATTCCGATGCAATTTCTGTGTTTCATCGACAATAAGATGGTCAGAGGGATACAGTACACCTGAAGTGAAGCATCGGAATCTATAACTAGTGTCACATGAATGGTTCAAAACATAGACAGTAAGAAGAGTCAGTTTTCTTGTACTTAAGTCGCCATTTTGCCATTTGTATTTAATTCCGATGCAATATCTGTGTTTCATCGTCAATAAGAAGGTCAGAGGGATACAGTAAACCTGACGTGAAGCATCGGAATCTATAACTAGTGTCACAGGAATGGTTCAAAACATAGATAGGAAGAAGAATCAGTTTTCATGAACTTAAGTCGGCATTGTGCCTTTTCTATTTAATTCCGATACAATTTCTGTGTTTCATCGTCAATAAGATGGTCAAAGGGATACAGTAAACCTGAAGTGAAGAATCGGAATCTCTAACTAGTGTCACAGGAATGGTTCAAAACATAGACAGTAAGAAGAGCCAGTCTTCATGTACTTGAGTCGGCATTGTGCCTTTTGTATTTAATTCCGATGCAATTTCTGTGTTTCATCGTCAATAAGATGGTCAGTGGGATACAGTAAACCTGAAGTGAAGCATCGGAATCTATAACTAGTGTCACAGGATTGGTTCAAAACATAGACAGTAAGAAGAGACAGTTCACGTGTACTTAAGTCGGCATTGTGTTTTTGTATTTAATTCCGATTCAATTTCTGTGTTTGATCGTCAATAGGCAGGTCAGAGGGATACAGTAAACCAGAAGTGAAGCATCGGAATCTATAACTAGTGTCACAGGAATGGTTCAAAGCATAGACTATAAGAAGAGCCAGGCTTCTTGTACATAAGTCGGCATTGTGCATTTTGTATTGAATTCCGATGCAATTTCTGTGTTTCATCGTAAATAAGATGGTCAGAGGGATACAGTAAACCTGCAGTGCAGCATCGGAATCTATAACTAGTGTCACATGAATAGTTCAAAACATAGACAGTGAGAAGAAACAGTTTTCTTGTACTTAAGTCGGCATTGTGCCTTTTCAATTTAATTCCGATGCAATTTCTGTGTTTCATCGTCAATAAGATGGTCAGAGGGATACAGTGAACCTGAAGTGATGCATCGAAATCTATAACTAGTGTCACAGGAATGGTTCAAAACAAAGACACTAAGAAGAGTCAGTTTTCTTGTCCTTAAGTCGGCATTTTGCCTTTTGTATATAACTCCGCTGCAATTTCTGTGTTTCATCGTCAACAAGAGTGGCAGAGGGATACAGTAAACCTGAAGTGAAGCATCGGAATCTACAACTAGTGTCACATGAATGGTTCAAAACATAGACAGTGAGAAGAGTGTGTTTTCTTGTACATAGGTCGGCATTATGCCTTTTGTATTTAATTCCGATGAAATATCTGTTTTTCATCGTCAATAAAAAGGTCAGTGGGATACAGTAAACCCGAAGTGAAGCATCGGAATCTATAACTAGTATCACAGGAATGGTTCAATACATAGACAGTAGGAAGAGTCAGTTCACTTGTACTTAAGTCGGCATTGTGCTTTTGTATTTAGTTCCGATGCTATTTCTGTGTTTCATCGTCAATAAGAAGGTGAGAGGGATACAGTAAACCTGAAGTGAAGCATCGGAATCTATAACTAGTGTCACGGGAATGCTTCAAAACATAGACAGTAAGAAGAGTCAGTTTTCTTGTACTTAAGTCGGCATTGTGCCTTTTCTATTTAATTCTGATGCAATTGCTTTGTTTCATCGTCAAGAAGAAGGTCAGAGGGATACAGTAAACCTGAAGTGAAGCATCGGAATCTATAACTAATGTCACAGGAATGGTTCAAAACATAGACAGTAAGAAGAGTCAGTCTTCTTGTACTTGAGTCGGCATTGTGCCTATTTACTTAATTACGATGCAATTTCTGTGTTTCATCGTCAATAAGACGGACAGAGGGTTACAGGAAACCTGAAGTGAAGCATCGGATTCTATAACTAGTGTGACAGGAATGGTTCAAAACATAGACAGTAAGAAGAGCCAGTCTTCTTGTACTTGAGTCGGCATAGTGCCTTTTGTATTTAATTCCGATGCAATTTCTGTGTTTCATCGTCAATAAGATGGTCAGAGGGATACAGTAAACCTGCAGTGCAGCATCGGAATCTATAACTAGTGTCACAGGAATAGTTCAAAGCATAGACAGTAGGAAAAGCCAGTCTTCTTGTACTTGATTCGGCATTGTGCATTTTGTATTTAATTCCAATGCAATTTCTGTGTTTCATCGTCAATAAGAAGGTCAGAGCGATACCGTAAACCTGAATTGAAGCATCGGAATTGACAACTAGTGTCACAGGAATCGTTCAAAAGCATAGACAGTAAGAAGAGTCAGATTTCATGTACTTAAGTCTGCAATTTGCCTTTTGTATTTAATTCCGCTGCAATTTCTGTGTTTCATCGTCAATAAGAAGGTCAGAGGGATACAGTAAACCTGAAGTGAAGCATCGGAATGTGTAACCAGTGTCACAGGAATGGTTCAAAACATAGACAGTAAGAAGAGTCAGTTTTCTTGTACCTAAGTCGGCATTGTGCCTTTTCTATTTATTTCCGATGCAATTTCTGTGTTTCATCATCAATAAGAAGGTCAGAGGGATACAGTGAACCTGAAGTGATGCATCGAAATCAATAACTAGTGTCACAGGAATGGTTCAAAACAAAGACACTAAGAAGAGTCAGTTTTCTTGTACTTATGTCGGCATTGTGCATTTTGTATTTAATTCCGATGAAATTTCTGTGTTTCATCGTCAATAAGAAGGTCAGTGGGATACAGTAAACCGGAAGTGAAGCATCGGAATCTTTAACTAGTATCACAGGAATGGTTCAAAACATAGACAGTAGGAAGAGTCAGTTCACTTGTACTTAAGTCGGCATTGTGCTTTTGTATTTAATTTTGATGCAATTTCTGTGTTTCATCGTCAATAAGAAGATGAGAGTGATACAGTAAACCTGAAGTGAAGCATCGGAATGTATAACTAGTGTCACGGGAATGCTTCAAAACATAGACAGTAAGAAGAGTCAGTTTTCTTGTACTTAAGTCGGCATTGTGCCTTTTCTATTTAATTCTGATGCAATTGCTGTGTTTCACCGTCAAGAAGAAGGTCAGAGGGATACAGTAAACCTGAAGTGAAGCATCGGAATCTATAACTAGTGTCACAGGAATGGTTCAAAACATAGACAGTAAGAAGAGCCAGTCTTCTTGTACTTGAGTCGGCATTGTGCCTTTTTATTTAATTACGATGCAATTTCTGTGTTTCATGGTCAATAAGACGGTCAGAGGGATACAGTAAAGCTGAAGTGAAGCATCGGAATTTATAACTAGTGTCACAGGAATAGTTAAAAGCATAGACAGTAGGAAGAGCCAGTCCTCATGTACTTGATTCGGCCTTGTGCCTTTTGTATTACATTCCGAAGCAATTTCAGTGTTTCATCGTCAATAAGATGGTCAGCGGGACACAGTAAACCTGAAGTGAAGCATCGGAATCGATAACTAGTGGCACAGGAATGGTTCAAAAAGTAGACAGTAAGCAGAGCCAGTCTTCTTGTACTTGAGTCGGCATTGTGCCTCTTGTATTTAATTCGGATGCAATTTCTGCGTTTCATCGTCAATAAGAAGGTCAGTGGGATACAGTAAACCTGAAGTGAAGCATCGGAATCTATAACTAGTGTGACAGGAATGGTTCAGAACATAGACAGTAAGAAAAGACAGTTCTCTTGTACTTAAATCGGCATTGTGCTTTTGTATTTAATTCCGATTCAATTTCTGTGTTTCATCGTCAATAGGAAGGTCAGAGGGATACAGTAAACCTGTAGTGAAGCATCGGAATCTATAACTAGTGTCACAGGAATGGTTCAAAGCATAGACAGTATGCAGAGCCAGTGTTCTTGTACTTGAGTCGGCATTGTGGATTTTGTATTTAATTCCGCTGAAATATCTGTGTTTCATCGTCAATAAGAAGGTCAGTGCGATACAGTAAACCCGAAGTGAAGCATCGGAATCTATAACTAGTATCACAGGAATGGTTCAAAACATTAACAGTAGGGAGAGTCAGTTCACTTGTACTTAAGTCGGCATTGTGCTTTTGTATTTAATTCCGATGCAATTTCTGTGTTTCATCGTCAATAAGAAGGTCAGAGGGATACGGTAAATCTGAAGTGAAGCATCGGAATCTATAACTAGTGTCACGGGAATGCTTCAAAACATAGACAGTAAGAAGAGTCAGTTTTCTTGTACTTCAGTCGGCATTGTGCCTTTTCTATTGCATTCTGATGCAATTTCAATGTTTCATCGTCAGTAAGAAGGTCAGAGTAATACAGTAAATCTGATGTAAAGCATCGGAATCTATAACTAGTGTCACAGGAATGGTTCAAAACATAGACAGTAAGAAGAGCCAGTCTTCTTGTACTTGAGTCGGCATTGTGCCTATTTATTTGATTACGATGCAGTTTCTGTGTTGCATCGTCAATAAGACGGTCAGAGGGATACAGTAAACCTGAAGTGAAGCATCGGAATCTATAACTAGTGTCACAGGAATGGTTCAAAACATAGACGGTAGAATGAGTCAGTTCTCTTGTACTTAAGTCGGCATTGTGCTTTTGTATTTAATTCCGATGCAATTTCTGTGTTTCATCGTCAATAAGAAGGTCAGAGGGATACAGTGAACCTGAAGTGAAGCATCGGAATCTATAACTAGTGTCACGGGAATGCTTCAAAACATAGACAATAAGAAGAGTCAGTTTTCTTGTACCTTAGTCGGCATTGTGCCTTTTCTATTTAATTCTGATGCAATTGCTGTGTTTCATCGTCAAGATGAAGGTCAGAGGGATACAGTAAACCTGAAGTGAAGCATCGGAATCTATAACTAGTGTCACAGGAATGGTTCAAAACATAGACAGTAAGAAGAGCCAGTCTTCTTGTACTTCAGTAGGCATTGTGCCTATTTATTTAATAACGATGCAATTTCTGTGTTTCATCGTCAATAAGACGGTCAGAGGGATACAGTAAACCTGAAGTGAGGCATCGGAATCGCTAACTAGTGTCACAGGAATGGTTCAAAACATAGACAGTAAGAAGAGCCAGTCTTCTTGTTCATGAGTCGGCATTGTGCCTTTTGTATTTAATTCCGATGCAATTTCTACGTTTCATCGTCTATAAGAAGGTCAGTGGGATACAGTAAACCTGAAATGAAGCATCGGAATCTATAACTAGTGTCACAGGAATGGTTCAAAACATACACAGTAAGAAGTGTCAGTCTTCTTGTACTTAGGTCGGCAATGTGACTTTTATATTTAATACCGATGCAATTTCCGTGTTTCATCGTCAATAAGAAGGTCCAAGGGATATAGTTAACCAGAAGTGAAGCATCGGAATCTATAACTAGTGCCATGGGAATGGTTCAAAACAATGGTAGTAGGAAGAGTCAGTCTTCTTGTACTTTAGTCGGCATTGTGCCTCTTTTATTTACTTCAGTAGCAATACCTGTATTTCATCGTCAATAAGAAGGTCCGAGGGACACAGTAAACCTGAAGTGAAGCATCGGGATCTATAACTAGTGTCACAGGAATGGTTCAAAACATAGACAGTAGGAAGAGTCAGTTTTCTTGTACTTAAGTCGGCATTGTGCATTTTGTATTTTATTCCGATGCTATTTCTGTGTTGCATCGTCAATAAGGAGGTCCAAGGGATACAGTAAACCTGAAGTGAAGCATCGGAATCTATAACTAGTGTCACAGGAATGGTTAAAAACATAGCCAGTAAGAAGAGCCAGTCTTCTTGTACTTGAGTCGGCAGTGTGCCTTTTGTACTTAATTCCGATGCAATTCCTATGTTTCATCGTCAATAAGAAGGTCAGTGGGATACAGTAAACCCGAAGTGAAGCATCGGAATCTATAACTAGTGTCACAGGAATGGTTCAAAACAAAGACAGTAAGAAGAGCCAGTCTTCTTGTACTTGAGTCGGCATTGTGCCATTTCTATTTAATTCCGATGCAATTTCTGTGTTTCACCGTCGATTAGAAGGTCAGAGAGATACAGTAATCCTGAAGTGAAGCATCGGAATCTATAACTAGTGTCACAGGAATGGTTCAAAACATACACACTAAGAAGAGTCAGTTTTCTTGTACTAAAGTCCGCATTGTGCCTGTTCTATTTAATTCCGATGCGATTTCAGTGTTTCGACGTCAATAAGAAGGTCCATGGGATACAGTAAAGCTGAAGTGAAGCATCGGAATCTATAACTAGTGTCACAGGAATGATTCAAAACATAGACAGTAAGAAGAACCAGTATTCTTGTACTTGAGTCGGCATTGTGCCTTTTGTATTTAATTCCGATGCAATTTCTGTGTTTCATCGTCAATAGGAAGGTCAGTGGGATACAGTAAACCCGAAGTGAAGCATCGGAATCTATAACTAGTGTCACAGGAATGGTTCAAAGCATAGACAGTAAGAAAAGTCAGTTCTCTTGTACTTGAGTCGGCATTGTGCCTTTTGTATTTAATTCCGATGCAATTTCTGTGTTTCATCGTCAATAAGAAGGTCAGAGGGATACAGTAAACATATAGTGAAGCACCGGAATCTAAAACTGGTCTCACAGAAAATCTTCAAAACATAGTCAGTAAGAAGAGTCAGTCATCTTGTACTTATGTCGGCATTGTGCCTTTTGTATTTAATTCCGATGCAATTTTTGTGTTTTGTCGTCAGTAAGAAGGTCCAGGGGATACGGTAAACCTGAAGTGAAGCATCGGAATGTAAAACCGGTCTCACAGGAAAGGTTCAAAACATAGACAGTAAGAAGAGCCAGTCTTCTTGAACTTGAATCGGCATTGTGCCTTTTGTAATTAATTCCGATGCAATTTCTGTGTTTCATCGTCAATAAGAGGGTCAGAGAGATACAGTAAACCTGAGGTGAAGCATCGCAATCTATAACTAGTGTGACAGGAATGGTTCAAAACATACACAGTAAGAAGTGTCAGTCTTGTTGTACTTAGGTCGGCAATGTGACTTTTATATTTAATACCGATGCAATTTCCGTGTTTCATCGTCAATAAGAAGGTCCAAGGGATATAGTTAACCCGAAGTGAAGCATCGGAATCTATAACTAGTGTCACAGGAATGGTTCAAAACATAGGCAGTATGAAGAGTCAGTCTTCTTGTACTTCAGTCGGCATTGTGCCTCTTTTATTTACTTCAGATGCAATTCCTGTATTTCATCGTCAATAAGAAGGTCAGAGGGACACAGTAAACCTGAAGTGAAGCATCGGGATCTATAACTAGTGTCACAGGAATGGTTCAAAACATAGACAGTAGGAAGAGTCAGTCTTCTTATACTTAAGTCGGCATTGTGCATTTTCCATTTAATTCCGATGCAATTTCTGTGTTTCATCGGCAATAAGAAGGTCAGAGGGATACAGTACACCTGAAGTGAAGCATAGGAATCTATAACTAGTGTCACACGAATGGTTCAAAACTTAGACAGTAGGAAGAGTCAGTCATCTTCTACTTAAGTCGGCATTGTGCATTTTGTATTTTATTCCGATGCTATTTCTGTGTTTCATCGTCAATAAGGAGGTCCAAGGGATACAGTAAACCTGAAGTGAAGCATCGGAATCTATAACTAGTGTCACTGGAATGGTTCAAAACATAGACAGTAAGAAGAGCAAGACTTCTTGTACTTGAGTCGGCATTGTGCCTATGTATTTAATTCCGATGCAATTTCTGTGTTACATCGACAACAAGAAGGCCGGAATGTTACAGTAAACCTGAAGTGAAGTATCGTAATCTATAACTAGTGTCACAGAAATGGTTCAAAACATAGACAGTAAGAAGAGTCAGTCTTCTTGTACATAAGTCGGCATTGTGCCTTTTGTATTTAATTCCGATGCAATATCTGTGTTTCATCGTCAATAAGATGGACAGAGGGTTACAGTAAACTCGAAGTGAAGCATCGGAATCTATAACTAGTGTCACAGGAATGGTTCAAAACATAGACCGTAAGAAGAGACAGTCTTCTTGTACTTGAGTCGGAATTGTGAATATGTATTTAATTCCAATGCAATTTCTGTGTTTCATCGTCAATAAGACGGTCACAGGGATACAGTAATCCTGAAGTGAAGCATCGGAATCTATAACTAGTGTCACAGGAATGCTTCAAAACATAGACTGTAAGAAGAGCCAGTCTTCTTGTTCATGAGTCGGCATTGTGCTTTTTGTGTTTAATTCCGATGCAATTTCTGTGTTTCATCGTCAAGAAGAAGGTCAGTGGGATACAGTAAACCCGAAGTGAGGCATCGGAATCTACAAATAGTGTCACAGGAATGGTTCAAAACATAGAGAGTAGGAAGAGTAGTTCTCTTGTACTTAATTCGGCATTGTGCTTTCGTATTTAATTCCGAAGCAATTTCTGTGTTTCATCGTTAATAAGAAGGTCCGAGGGATACAGTAAACCTGAAGTGAAGCATCGGAATCTGTAACTAGTGTCGCAGGAATGGTTCAAAACATAGACAGTGAGAAGAGTTAGTTTTCTTGTACTTTATTCGGCATTGTGCTTTTTGTATATAATTCCGATGCAATTTCTGTCTTTCATCGTCAATAAGAAGGTCAGAGGGATACAGTAAACCTGAAGTGAAGCATCGGAATGTGTAACTAGTGTCACAGGAATGGTTCAAATTATAGACAGTAAGAAGAGTCAGTTTTCTTGTACTTAAGTCAGCATTGTACCTTTTCTATTTAATTCCGATGCAATTTCTGTGTTTCATCGTCAATAAGAAGGTTCAAGGGATACAGTAAAGCTGAAGTGAAGCATCGGAATCTAAAATTGGTCTCACAGGAAAGGTTCAAAACATAGACTGTAAGAAGAGTTAGTTTTCTTGTACTTAAGTCAGCATTGTGTCTTTTCTATTTAACTCTGATTCAATTTCTGTGTTTCTTCGTCAATAAGATTGTCCAAGGGATACAGAAAACCTGAAGTGAAGCATCGGAATCTGAAACCGGTCTCACACGAAAGCTTCAATTCTTAGACAGTAAGAAGAGCCAGTCTACTTGTACTTGAGTCGGCATTGTGCCTTTTGTATTTAATTCCGATGCAATTTCTGTGTTTCATCGTCAATAAGAAGGTCAGAGGGATACAGTAAACATGAAGTGAAGCATCGGAATCTATAACTAGTGTCACAGGAATGATTCGAAACATAGACAGTAAGATGAGTCAGTTTTCTTGTACTTAAGTCGGCAATGTGAATTTTCTATTTAATTCAGAGGCCATTTCTTTGTTTCGACGTCAATAAGAAGGTCCATGGGATACAGTAAACCTCTAGTGAAGCATCAGAAACTAAAACCGGTCTCAGAGGAAAGGTTCAAAACACAGGCAGTAAGAAGAGCCTGTCTTCTTGTACCTGAGTCGGCATTGTGCCTTTTGTATTTAATTCCGATACAATTTCTGTATTTCATCGTCAATAAGAAGGTCAGAGGGATACAGTAAACCTGAAGTGAAGTATCAAAATCTATAACTAGTGTCACAGGAATGGTTCAAAACATAGACAGTAAGATGAGTCAGATATCTTGTACTTAAGTCGGCATTGTGCCTTTTCTATTTATTTCCGATGCAATTTCTGTGTTTCATCGTCAATAAGAAGGTCCAAGGGATACAGTAAACCTGAAGTGAAGCATCGGAGTCTATAACTTGTTTTACAGGAATGGTTAAAAACATAGTCAGTAAGAAGAGTCAGTCTTCTTGTACTTAAGTCGGCATTATGCCTTTTCTATTTAATTGTGATGCAATTTCTGTGTTTCATTATCAATAAGAAGGTCAGAGGGATACAGTAAACCTGAAGTTAAGCATCGGAGTCTATAACTAGTGTCACCGGAATGGTAAAAACATAGTCAGTAAGAAGAGTCAGTCTACTTGTACTTAAGTCGGCATTGTGCCTTTTCTATTTAATTCCGATGCAATATCTATTTTTCATCGTCAATAAGAAGGTCAGAGGGATACAGTAAACCTGAAGTGAGGCATCGGAATCTATAACTAGTGTCACAGGAATGATTCAAAACATAATCAGTAAGAAGAGTCAGTCTTCTTGTACTTAAGTCGGCATTGTGCCTTTTCTATTTAATTTCGATGCAATTTCTGTGTTTCATCGTCAATAAGAAGGTCCAAGGGATGCAGTACACCTGAAGTGAAGCAACGGATTCTATAACTAGTGTCACAGGAATGGTTCAAATCATAGACAGTAAGAACAATCAGTCTTCTTGCACTTAAGTCGGCATTGTGCCTTTTCTACTTATTTCCGATGCAATTTCTGTGTTTCATCGTCCATAAGAAGGTCAGAGGGATACAGTAGACCCGAAGTGAAGCATCGGAATCTATAAGTGGTGTCACAGGAACGGTTCAAAGCATAGTCGGTAAGAAGAGTCAGTCTTCCTGTACTTAAGGCGGCATTGTGCCTTTCGTATTTAATTCCGATGCAATTTCGGTGATTCATCGTCAATTAGAAGGTCCAAGGGATACAGTTAACCTGAAGTGAAGCATCGGAGTCTATAACTAGTGTCACAGGAATGGTTCAAAACATAGACAGTAAGAAGAGTCAGTCTTCTTGTACTGAAGTCGGCAATGTGCCTTTTCTATTTAATTGTGATGCAATTTCTGTGTTTCATTATCAATAAGAAGGTCAGAGGGATACAGTAAACCTGAAGTGAAGCATCGGAGTCTATAACTAGTGTCACAGGAATGGTTCAAATCATAGTCAGAAAGAAGAGTCAGCCTTCTTGTACTTAAGTCGGCATTGTGCCTTTTCTATTTAATTCCGATTCAATATCTGTGTTTCATCGTCAATAAGAAGGTCAGTGAAATACGGTAAACCTGAAGTGAATCATCAGAATCTATAACTAGTGTCACAGGAATGGTCAAAAACATAGACAGTAGGAAGAGTCAGTCTTCTTGTACTTAAGTCGGCATTGTGCCTTTTATATTTAATTCCAATGCAATTTCTGTGGTTCATCGTCAATAAGAAGATCCAAGGGATACAGTAAACCTAAAGTGAAGCATCGGAATCTGTAACTAGTGTCACAGGAATTGTTCAAAACATAGTCAGTAAGAAGAGTCAGTCTTCTTGTACTTAATTCGGCATTGTGCCTTTTCTATTTAATTCCGATGCAATTTTAGTGTTTTATCGTCAATAAGAATTTCAGAGGGATACAGTAAACGTATAGTGAAGCATCGGAATCTATAACTTGTGTCACAGGGATGGTTCAAAACATAGACAGTAGGATGAGTGAGGCTTCTTGTACTTAAGTCGGCATTGTGCCTTATCTTTTTAATTCCTATGCAATTTTTGTGTTTCATCGTCAATAAGAAGGTCAGAGGGATACAGTAAACCTGAAGTGAAGTATCAGAATCTATAATTAGTGTCACAGGAATGGTTCTAAACATAGTCAGTAAGAAGAGTCAGTCTTCTTGTACTTAAGTCGGCATTGTGCCTTTTCTATATAATTCCGATGCCATTTCTGTGTTTCATCGTCAATAAGGAGGTCCAAGGGATACAGTAAACC
Organism: Schistocerca serialis cubense; assembly: GCF_023864345.2. Classification (NCBI taxonomy): domain Eukaryota; kingdom Metazoa; phylum Arthropoda; class Insecta; order Orthoptera; family Acrididae; genus Schistocerca; species Schistocerca serialis. The sequence continues at coordinate 19,048,702 of NW_026047617.1, forward strand.
TGAAGTGAAGCATCGGAATCTATAACTAGTGTCACAGGAATGGTTCAATACATAGACAGTAAGAAGAGCCAGTCTTCTTGTACTTCAGTCGGCATTGTGCCTATGTATTTAATTCCGATGCAATATCTGTGTTACATCGACAACAAGAAGGTCAGAGGGTTACAGTAAACCTGAAGAGAAGTATCGTAATCTATAACTAGTGTCACAGAAATGGTTCAAAACATAGGCAGTAAGAAGAGTCAGTCTTCTTGTACATATGTCGGCATTGTGCCTTTTGTATTTAATTCCGATGCAATTTCTGTGTTTCATCGTCAATAAGATGGACAGAGGGTTACAGTAAACTCGAAGTGAAGCATCGGAATCTATAACTAGTGTCACAGGAATGGTTCAAAACATAGACCGTAAGAAGAGCCAGTCTTCTTGTACTTGAGTCGGAATTGCGAATGTGTATTTAATTCCGATGCAATTTCTGTGTTTCATCGTCAATAAGACGGTCACAGGGATACAGTAATCCTGAAGTGAAGCATCGGAATCTATAACTAGTGTCACAGGAATGCTTCAAAACATAGACAGTAAGAAGAGCCAGTTTTCTTGTTCATGAGTCGGCATTGTGCTTTTTGTGTTTAATTCCGATGCAATTTCGGTGTTCATCGTCAATAAGAAGGACAGTGGGATACAGTAAACCCGAAGTGAAGCATCGGAATCTACAACTAGTGTCACAGGAATGGTTCAAAACATAGACAGTAGGAAGAGTAGTTCTCTTGTACTTAATTCGGCATTGTGCTTTCGTATTTAATTCCGATGCAATTTCTGTGTTTCATCGTCAATAAGAAGGTCAGAGGGATACAGTAAACCAGAAGTGAATCATCGGAAACTATAACTAGTGTCACGGGAATGCTTCAGAACATAGACAGTAAGAAGAATCAGTTTTCTTGTACTTAAGTCGGCATTGTGCCTTTTCTATTTCATTCCGATGAATTTTCTGTGTTTCATCGTCAATAAGATGGCCAGATAGATACAGTAAACCTGAAGTGAGGCATCGGAATCTATAACTAGTGTCACATGAATGGTTCAAAACATAGACAGTAGGAATAGCCAGTCTTCTTGTACTTGAGTCGGCATTGTGCTTTTTGTATTTAATTCCGATGCAATTTCTGTGTTTCATCGTCAATAAGACGGTCAGAGGGATACAGTAAACATGAAGGGAAGCATCGGAATCTATAACAAGTGTCACAGGAATGGTTCAAAACATAGACAGTAAGAAGAGTCAGTCTTCTTGTACTTAAGTCGGCATTGTTCCTTTTGTATTTAATTCCGAAGCAATTTCTGTGTTTCATCGTCAATAAGAAGTTCCGAGGGATACAGTAAACCTGAAGTGAAGCATCGGAATCTGTAACTAGTGTCGCAGGAATGGTTCAAAACATAGACAGTAAGAAGAGTTAGTTTTCTTGTACTTTATTCGGCATTGTGCTTTTGTATTTAATTCCGATGCAATTTCTGTGTTTCATCGTCAATAAGAAGGTCAGAGGGATACAGTAAACCTGAAGTGAAGCATCGGAATGTGTAACTAGTGTCACAGGAATGGTTCAAATTATAGACAGTAAGAAGAGTCAGTTTTCTTGTACTTAAGTCAGCATTGTACCTTTTCTATTTAATTCCGATGCAATTTCTGTGTTTCATCGTCAATAAGAAGGTCCAAGGGATACAGTAAAACCGAAGTGAAGCATCGGAATCTAAAATTGGTCTCACAGGAAAGGTTCTAAACATAGACTGTAAGAAGAGTTAGTTTTCTTGTACTTAAGTCAGCATTGTGCCTTTTCTATTTAACTCTGATTCAATTTCTGTGTTTCTTCGTCAATAAGATTGTCCAAGGGATACAGTAAACCTGAAGTGAAGCATCGGAATCTGAAACCGGTCTCACAGGAAAGCTTCAAATCTTAGACAGTAAGAAGAGCCAGTCTACTTGTGCTTGAGTCGGCATTGTGCCTTTAGTATTTAATTCCGATCCAATTTCTGTGTTTCATCGTCAATAAGAAGGTCAGAGGGATACAGTAAACCTGAAGTGAGGTATCAGAATCTATAACTAGTGTCACAGGAATCGTTCAAAACATAGACAGTAAGATGAGTCAGGTATCTTGTACTTAAGTCGGCATTGTGCCTTTTCTATTTATTTCCGATGCAATTTCTGTGTTTCATCGTCAATACGAAGGTCCAAGGGATACAGTAAACCTGAAGTGAAGCATCGGAGTCTATAACTAGTTTCACTGGAATGGTTCAAAACATAGTCAGTAAGAAGAGTCAGTCCTCTTGTACTTAAGTCGGCATTGTGCATTATCTATTTAATTACGAAGCAATTTCTATGTTTTATCGTCAATAAGAAGGACAGTGGGATACAGTAAACCTTAAGCGAAGCATCGGAATATATAACTAGAGTCACAGGAATGGTTCAAAACATAGACAGTAGGATGACTCAGTCTTCTTGTACTTAAGTTGGCATTGTGCTTTTTGTATTTAATTCCGATGCAATTTCTGTGTTTCATCGTCAATATGAAGGTCAGAGGGATACAGTAAACCTGAAGTGAAGCATCGGAATCTATAACTAGTGTCACCGAAATTGTTCAAAATATAGACAGTAAGAAGAGTCAGTCTTCTTGTGCTGAAGTCGGCATTGTACCTTTTCTGTTTAATTCCGATGCAATTTCTGTGTTTCATCGTCAATAAGAAGGTCAGAGGGATACAGTAAACCTGAAGGAAGCATCGGAACCTATAACTAGTGTCACAGGAATGGTTCAAAACATAGACAGTAGGAAGAGTAAGTCTTCTTGTACTTAAGTCGGCATTGTGCCTTTTCTATTTAATTATGATGCAATTTCTGTGTTTCATTATCAATAAGAAGGTCAGAGGGCTACAGTAAACTTGAAGTTAAGCATCGGAGTCTATAACTAGTGTCACCGGAATGGTAAAAACATAGTCAGTAAGAAGAGTCAGTCTACTTGTACTTAAGTCGGCATTGTGCCTTTTCTATTTAATTCCGATGCAATATCTGTTTTTCATCGTCAATAAGAAGGTCAGAGGGATACAGTAAACCTGAAGTGAGGCATCGGAATCTATAACTAGTGTCACAGGAATTGTTCAAAACATAGTCAGTAAGAAGAGTCAGTCTTCTTGTACTTAATTCGGCATTGTGCCTTTTCTATTTAATTCCGATGTAATTTTAGTGTTTTATTGTCAATAAGAATTTCAGAGGGATACAGTAAACGTATAGTGAAGCATCGGAATCTATAACTTGTGTCACAGGGATGGTTCAAAACATAGACAGTAGGATGAGTGAGGCTTCTTGTACTTAAGTCGGCATTGTGCCTTATCTTTTTAATTCCTATGCAATTTTTGTGTTTCATCGTCAATAAGAAGGTCAGAGGGATACAGTAAACCTGAAGTGAAGTATCAGAATCTATAATTAGTGTCACAGGAATGGTTCTAAACATAGTCAGTAAGAAGAGTCAGTCTTCTTGTACTTAAGTCGGCATTGTGCCTTTTCTATATAATTCCGATGCCATTTCTGTGTTTCATCGTCAATAAGGAGGTCCAAGGGATACAGTAAACCTGAAGTGAAGCATCGGAATCTATAACTAGTGTCACAGGAATGGTTCAATACATAGACAGTAAGAAGAGCCAGTCTTCTTGTACTTCAGTCGGCATTGTGCCTATGTATTTAATTCCGATGCAATATCTGTGTTACATCGACAACAAGAAGGTCAGAGGGTTACAGTAAACCTGAAGTGAAGTATCGTAATCTATAACTAGTGTCACAGAAATGGTTCAAAACATAGGCAGTAAGAAGAGTCAGTCTTCTTGTACATATGTCGGCATTGTGCCTTTTGTATTTAATTCCGATGCAATTTCTGTGTTTCATCGTCAATAAGATGGACAGAGGGTTACAGTAAACTCGAAGTGAAGCATCGGAATCTATAACTAGTGTCACAGGAATGGTTCAAAACATAGACCGTAAGAAGAGCCAGTCTTCTTGTACTTGAGTCGGAATTGTGAATGTGTATTTAATTCCGATGCAATTTCTGTGTTTCATCGTCAATAAGACGGTCACAGGGATACAGTAATCCTGAAGTGAAGCATCGGAATCTATAACTAGTGTCACAGGAATGCTTCAAAACATAGACAGTAAGAAGAGCCAGTTTTCTTGTTCATGAGTCGGCATTGTGCTTTTTGTGTTTAATTCCGATGCAATTTCGGTGTTCATCGTCAATAAGAAGGACAGTGGGATACAGTAAACCCGAAGTGAAGCATCGGAATCTACAACTAGTGTCACAGGAATGGTTCAAAACATAGACAGTAGGAAGAGTAGTTCTCTTGTACTTAATTCGGCATTGTGCTTTCGTATTTAATTCCGATGCAATTTCTGTGTTTCATCGTCAATAAGAAGGTCAGAGGGATACAGTAAACCAGAAGTGAATCATCGGAAACTATAACTAGTGTCACGGGAATGCTTCAGAACATAGACAGTAAGAAGAATCAGTTTTCTTGTACTTAAGTCGGCATTGTGCCTTTTCTATTTCATTCCGATGAATTTTCTGTGTTTCATCGTCAATAAGATGGCCAGATAGATACAGTAAACCTGAAGTGAGGCATCGGAATCTATAACTAGTGTCACATGAATGGTTCAAAGCATAGACAGTAGGAAGAGCCAGTCTTCTTGTACTTGAGTCGGCATTGTGCTTTTTGTATTTAATTCCGATGCAATTTCTGTGTTTCATCGTCAATAAGACGGTCAGAGGGATACAGTAAACATGAAGGGAAGCATCGGAATCTATAACAAGTGTCACAGGAATGGTTCAAAACATAGACAGTAAGAAGAGTCAGTCTTCTTGTACTTAAGTCGGCATTGTTCCTTTTGTATTTAATTCCGAAGCAATTTCTGTGTTTCATCGTCAATAAGAAGGTCCGAGGGATACAGTAAACCTGAAGTGAAGCATCGGAATCTGTAACTAGTGTCGCAGGAATGGTTCAAAACATAGACAGTAAGAAGAGTTAGTTTTCTTGTACTTTATTCGGCATTGTGCTTTTGTATTTAATTCCGATGCAATTTCTGTGTTTCATCGTCAATAAGAAGGTCAGAGGGATACAGTAAACCTGAAGTGAAGCATCGGAATGTGTAACTAGTGTCACAGGAATGGTTCAAATTATAGACAGTAAGAAGAGTCAGTTTTCTTGTACTTAAGTCAGCATTGTACCTTTTCTATTTAATTCCGATGCAATTTCTGTGTTTCATCGTCAATAAGAAGGTCCAAGGGATACAGTAAAACCGAAGTGAAGCATCGGAATCTAAAATTGGTCTCACAGGAAAGGTTCTAAACATAGACTGTAAGAAGAGTTAGTTTTCTTGTACTTAAGTCAGCATTGTGCCTTTTCTATTTAACTCTGATTCAATTTCTGTGTTTCTTCGTCAATAAGATTGTCCAAGGGATACAGTAAACCTGAAGTGAAGCATCGGAATCTGAAACCGGTCTCACAGGAAAGCTTCAAATCTTAGACAGTAAGAAGAGCCAGTCTACTTGTGCTTGAGTCGGCATTGTGCCTTTTGTATTTAATTCCGATCCAATTTCTGTGTTTCATCGTCAATAAGAAGGTCAGAGGGATACAGTAAACCTGAAGTGAGGTATCAGAATCTATAACTAGTGTCACAGGAATCGTTCAAAACATAGACAGTAAGATGAGTCAGGTATCTTGTACTTAAGTCGGCATTGTGCCTTTTCTATTTATTTCCGATGCAATTTCTGTGTTTCATCGTCAATACGAAGGTCCAAGGGATACAGTAAACCTGAAGTGAAGCATCGGAGTCTATAACTAGTTTCACTGGAATGGTTCAAAACATAGTCAGTAAGAAGAGTCAGTCCTCTTGTACTTAAGTCGGCATTGTGCATTATCTATTTAATTACGAAGCAATTTCTATGTTTTATCGTCAATAAGAAGGACAGTGGGATACAGTAAACCTTAAGCGAAGCATCGGAATATATAACTAGAGTCACAGGAATGGTTCAAAACATAGACAGTAGGATGACTCAGTCTTCTTGTACTTAAGTTGGCATTGTGCTTTTTGTATTGAATTCCGATGCAATTTCTGTGTTTCATCGTCAATATGAAAGTCAGAGGGATACAGTAAACCTGAAGTGAAGCATCGGAATCTATAACTAGTGTCACCGAAATTGTTCAAAATATAGACAGTAAGAAGAGTCAGTCTTCTTGTGCTGAAGTCGGCATTGTACCTTTTCTGTTTAATTCCGATGCAATTTCTGTGTTTCATCGTCAATAAGAAGGTCAGAGGGATACAGTAAACCTGAAGGAAGCATCGGAACCTATAACTAGTGTCACAGGAATGGTTCAAAACATAGACAGTAGGAAGAGTAAGTCTTCTTCTACTTAAGTCGGCATTGTGCCCTTTCTATTTAATTATGATGCAATTTCTGTGTTTCATTATCAATAAGAAGGTCAGAGGGCTACAGTAAACTTGAAGTTAAGCATCGGAGTCTATAACTAGTGTCACCGGAATGGTAAAAACATAGTCAGTAAGAAGAGTCAGTCTACTTGTACTTAAGTCGGCATTGTGCCTTTTCTATTTAATTCCGATGCAATTTCTGTGTTTCATCGTCAATAAGAGGTCCAAGGGATGCAGTACACCTGAAGTGAAGCATCGGATTCAATAACTGGTGTCACAGGAATGGTACAAATCATAGACAGTATGAACAGTCAGTCTTCTTGCACTTAAGTCGGCATTGTGCCTTTTCTACTTATTTCCGATGCAATTGCTGTGTTTCATCGTCCATAAGAAGGTCAGAGGGATACAGTAAACCCGAAGTGAAGCATCGGAATCTATAAGTGGTGTCACAGGAATGGTTCAAAACATAGTCGGTAAGAAGAGTCAGTCTTCTTGTACTTAAGGCGCCATTGTGCCTTTCGTATTTAATTCCGATGCAATTTCGGTGTTTCATCGTCAATTAGAAGGTCCAAGGGATACAGTAAACCTGAAGTGAAGCATCGGAGTCTATAACTAGTGTCACAGGAATGGTTCAAAACATAGACAGTAAGAAGAGTCAGTCTTCTTGTACTGAAGTCGGCAATGTGCCTTTTCTATTTAATTCTGATGCAATTTCTGTGTTTCATCTTCAATAAGATGGTCAGAGGGATACAGTAAACCTGAAGTGAAGCATCGGAGTCTATAACTTGTGTCACAGGAATGGTTCAAATCATAGTCAGAAAGATGAGTCAGCCTTCTTGTACTTAAGTCGGGATTGTGCCTTTTCTATTTAATTCCGATGCAATATCTGTGTTTCATCGTCAATAAGAAGGTCAGAGGAATACGGTAAACATGAAGTGAATCATCGGAATCTAAAACTAGTGTCACAGGAATGGTCAAAAACATAGACAGTTGGAATAGTCAGTCTTCTTGTACTTAAGTCGGCATTGTGCTTTGTATATTTAATTCCAATGCAATTTCTGTGTTTCATCGTCAATAAGAAGATCCAAGGGATACAGTAAACCTAAAGTGAAGCATCGGAATCTATAACTAGTGTCACAGGAATGGTTCAAAGCATAGTCAGTAAGAAGAGTCAGTCTTCTTGTACTTAATTCGGCATTGTGCCTTTTCTATTTAATTCCGATGCAATTTTAGTGTTTTATTGTCAATAAGAATTTCAGAGGGATACAGTAAACGTATAGTGAAGCATCGGAATCTATAACTTGTGTCACAGGGATGGTTCAAAACATAGTCAGTAAGAAGAGTCAGTCTTCTTGTACTTAATTCGGCATTGTGCCTTATCTATATAATTCCAATGCAATTTTTGTGTTTCATCGTCAATAAGAAGGTCAGAGGGATACAGTAAACCTGAAGTGAAGTATCAGAATCTATAACTAGTGTCACAGGAATGGTTCGAAACATAGTCAGTAAGAAGAGTCAGTCTTCTTGTACTTAAGTCGGCATTGTGCCTTTTCTATATACTTCCGATGCAATTTCTGTGTTTCATCGTCAATTAGGAGGTCCAAGGTATGCAGTACACCTGAAGTGAAGCATCGGAATCCATAACAAGTGTCACAGGAATGGTTCAAAGTTCAGACAGTAAGAAGAGTCAGTCTTCTTGTACTTAAGTCGGCATTGTGCCTTCTCTATTTATTTCCGATGCAATTTCTGTGTTTCATCGTCCATAAGAAGGTCAGATGGATCCAGTAAACCTGAAGTGAAGCATCTGAATTCATAAGTGGTGTCACAGGACTTGTTCAGAACATAGTCAGTAAGAAGAGACAGTCTTCTTGTACATAAGTCGGCATTTTGCATTTCGTATTTATTTCCGATGCAATTTCTGTGTTTCATCGTCAATAAGAGGGTCAGAGGGATACAGTAAACCTGAAGTGAAGCACCGGAATCTATAACTAATGTCACAGGTTCGGTTCAAAACATTGTCGGTAAGAAGAGTCAGTCTTCTTGTACTTAAGTCGGCATTGTGCATTATCTATTTAATTACGAAGCAATTTCTATGTTTTATCGTCAATAAGAAGGACAGTGGGACACAGTAAACCTTAAGCGAAGCATCGGAATATATAACTAGAGTCACAGGAATGGTTCAAAACATAGACAGTAGGATGACTCAGTCTTCTTGTACTTAAGTTGGCATTGTGCTTTTTGTATTTAATTCCGATGCAATTTCTGTGTTTCATCGTCAATATGAAGGTCAGAGGGATACAGTAAACCTGAAGTGAAGCATCGGAATCTATAACTAGTGTCACCGAAATTGTTCAAAATATAGACAGTAAGAAGAGTCAGTCTTCTTGTGCTGAAGTCGGCATTGTACCTTTTCTGTTTAATTCCGATGCAATTTCTGTGTTTCATCGTCAATAAGAAGGTCAGAGGGATACAGTAAACCTGAAGGAAGCATCGGAACCTATAACTAGTGTCACAGGAATGGTTCAAAACATAGACAGTAGGAAGAGTAAGTCTTCTTGTACTTAAGTCGGCATTGTGCCCTTTCTATTTAATTATGATGCAATTTCTGTGTTTCATTATCAATAAGAAGGTCAGAGGGCTACAGTAAACTTGAAGTTAAGCATCGGAGTCTATAACTAGTGTCACCGGAATGGTAAAAACATAGTCAGTAAGAAGAGTCAGTCTACTTGTACTTAAGTCGGCATTGTGCCTTTTCTATTTAATTCCGATGCAATATCTGTTTTTCATCGTCAAAAAGAAGGTCAGAGGGATACAGTAAACCTGAAGTGAGGCATCGGAATCTATAACTAGTGTCACAGGAATGATTCAAAACATAGTCAGTAAGAAGAGTCAGTCTTCTTGTAGTTAAGTCGGCATTGTGCCTTTTCTATTTAATTCCGATGCAATTTCTGTGTTTCATCGTCAATAAGAGGTCCAAGGGATGCAGTACACCTGAAGTGAAGCATCGGATTCAATAACTGGTGTCACAGGAATGGTACAAATCATAGACAGTATGAACAGTCAGTCTTCTTGCACTTAAGTCGGCATTGTGCCTTTTCTACTTATTTCCGATGCAATTGCTGTGTTTCATCGTCCATAAGAAGGTCAGAGGGATACAGTAAACCCGAAGTGAAGCATCGGAATCTATAAGTGGTGTCACAGGAATGGTTCAAAACATAGTCGGTAAGAAGAGTCAGTCTTCTTGTACTTAAGGCGCCATTGTGCCTTTCGTATTTAATTCCGATGCAATTTCGGTGTTTCATCGTCAATTAGAAGGTCCAAGGGATACAGTAAACCTGAAGTGAAGCATCGGAGTCTATAACTAGTGTCACAGGAATGGTTCAAAACATAGACAGTAAGAAGAGTCAGTCTTCTTGTACTGAAGTCGGCAATGTGCCTTTTCTATTTAATTCTGATGCAATTTCTGTGTTTCATCATCAATAAGATGGTCAGAGGGATACAGTAAACCTGAAGTGAAGCATCGGAGTCTATAACTTGTGTCACAGGAATGGTTCAAATCATAGTCAGAAAGATGAGTCAGCCTTCTTGTACTTAAGTCGGGATTGTGCCTTTTCTATTTAATTCCGATGCAATATCTGTGTTTCATCGTCAATAAGAAGGTCAGAGGAATACGGTAAACATGAAGTGAATCATCGGAATCTAAAACTAGTGTCACAGGAATGGTCAAAAACATAGACAGTTGGAATAGTCAGTCTTCTTGTACTTAAGTCGGCATTGTGCTTTGTATATTTAATTCCAATGCAATTTCTGTGTTTCATCGTCAATAAGAAGATCCAAGGGATACAGTAAACCTAAAGTGAAGCATCGGAATCTATAACTAGTGTCACAGGAATGGTTCAAAGCATAGTCAGTAAGAAGAGTCAGTCTTCTTGTACTTAATTCGGCATTGTGCCTTTTCTATTTAATTCCGATGCAATTTTAGTGTTTTATCGTCAATAAGAATTTCAGAGGGATACAGTAAACGTATAGTGAAGCATCGGAATCTATAACTTGTGTCACAGGGATGGTTCAAAACATAGTCAGTAAGAAGAGTCAGTCTTCTTGTACTTAATTCGGCATTGTGCCTTATCTATATAATTCCAATGCAATTTTTGTGTTTCATCGTCAATAAGAAGGTCAGAGGGATACAGTAAACCTGAAGTGAAGTATCAGAATCTATAACTAGTGTCACAGGAATGGTTCGAAACATAGTCAGTAAGAAGAGTCAGTCTTCTTGTACTTAAGTCGGCATTGTGCCTTTTCTATATACTTCCGATGCAATTTCTGTGTTTCATCGTCAATTAGGAGGTCCAAGGTATGCAGTACACCTGAAGTGAAGCATCGGAATCCATAACAAGTGTCACAGGAATGGTTCAAAGTTCAGACAGTAAGAAGAGTCAGTCTTCTTGTACTTAAGTCGGCATTGTGCCTTCTCTATTTATTTCCGATGCAATTTCTGTGTTTCATCGTCCATAAGAAGGTCAGATGGATCCAGTAAACCTGAAGTGAAGCATCTGAATTCATAAGTGGTGTCACAGGACTTGTTCAGAACATAGTCAGTAAGAAGAGACAGTCTTCTTGTACATAAGACGGCATTTTGCATTTCGTATTTATTTCCGATGCAATTTCTGTGTTTCATCGTCAATAAGAGGGTCAGAGGGATACAGTAAACCTGAAGTGAAGCACCGGAATCTATAACTAATGTCACAGGTTCGGTTCAAAACATTGTCGGTAAGAAGAGTCAGTCTTCTTGTATTTAAGTCGGCAATGTGAATTTTCTATTTCATTTCGATGCAATATCTGTCTTTCATCGTCAATAAGAAGGTCAGAGGAATTCAGTAAACCTGAAGTGAAGCTTCGGAATGTATAACTAGTGTAACAGGAATGATTCAAACATAGTCAGTAAGAAGAATCAGTCTTCTTGTACTTAACTCGGCATTGTGCCTTTTCTATTTAATTCCGATGCAATTTCTGTGTTTCATCGTCAATAAGAGGGATACAGTAAACCTATAGTGAAGCATCGGAATCTATAACTTGTGCCACAGGGATGGTTCAAAACAAGGACAGTAGGAAGTGTCAGTCTTCTTCTACTTAAGTCGGCATTGTGCCTTTACTTCTTAATTCCGATGCAATAAGAAGGTCCAAGGGATACAGTAAACATATAGTGATGCATCGGAATCTAAAACTGGTCTCACAGGAAATGTTCAAAACATAGTCGGTAGGAAGAGTCGGTCTTCTTGTTTTTAAGTCGGCATTGTGACTTTTCTACAAAACGTAGACAGTAGGAAGATTCAGTCTTCTCGTACATAAGTCGGCATTGTGCCTTTTGTATTTAATTTCGGAGCAATATCTGTGTTTCATCGTCAATAAGTAGGTCAGAGGGACACAGTAAACCTGAAGTGAAGCATCGAAATCTATAACTAGTGTCACAGGAATGGTTCAAGACATAGTCAGTAAGAAGAGTCAGTCTTCTTGTACTTAAGTCGGCATGGTGCCTTTGTATTTAATTCGGATGCAATTTCTGTGTTTCATCGTCAATAAGAAGGTCCAAGGGATACAGTAAACATATAGTGATGCATCGCAATCTAAAACTGGTCTCACAGGAAATGTTCAAAACATAGTCAGTAAGAAGAGTCAGTGTTCATGTATTTAAGTCGGCATTGTACATTTTCTGTTTAATTCCGATGCAATTTCTGTGTTTCGTCGTCAATAAGAAGGTCCAAGGGATACAGTACACCTGAAGTGAAGCATCGAAATCTATAACTAGTGTCACAGGAATGGTTCAGAACATAGACTGTAGGATGAGTCAGTCTTCTTGTACTTAATCCGGCATTGTGCCTTTTCTATTTAATTCCGATGCAATTTCTGTGTTTCATCGTCAATAAGAAGGTCAGAGGGTTACAGTAAACCTGAAGTGAGGCATCGGAATCTATAACTAGTGTCACAGGAATGGTTCAAAACGTAGACAGTAGCAAGAGTCAGACTTCTTCTACTTAAGTCGGCATCGTGCATTTAGAATTTAATTTCGATGCAATTTCTGTGTTTCATCGTCAATACGAGAGTCAGAGGGATACAGTAAACCTGAAGTGAAGCATCAGAATCTATAACTAGTGTCACTTGAATGGTTCAAATCATAGACAGTAAGAAGTGTCGGTCTACTTGTACTTAAGTCGGCATTGTGCCTTTTGTATTTAATTCCGATGTAATTTCTGTGTTTCATCGTCAATAAGAAGGTCCAAGGGATACAGTACACCTGAAGTGAAGCATCGGAATCTATAACTAGTGTCACAGGAAAGGTTCAGAACATAGACTGTAGGATGAGTCAGTCTTCTTGTACTTAAGTCGGCATTGTGCCTTTTCTATTTAATTCCGATGCAATATCTGTGTTTCATCGTCAATACGAAGGTCAGAGGGTTCCAGTAAACCTGAAGTGAGGCATCTGAATCTATAACTAGTGTCACAGGAATGGTTCAAAACGTAGACAGTAGGAAGAGTCAGACTTCTTCTACTTAAGTCGGCATCGTGCATTTAGTATTTAATTTCGATGCAATCTCTGTGTTTCATCGTAAATACGAGTGTCAGAGGGATACAGTAAAGCTGAAGTGAAGCATCAGAATCTATAACTAGTGTCACAGGAATGGTTCAAATCATAGACAGTAAGAAGTGTCGGTCTACTTGTACTTAAGTCGGCATTGTGCCCTTCGTATTTAATTCCGATGCAATTTCTGTGTTTCATCGTCAATAAGAATGTCCAAGGGATACAGTAAACCTGAAGTGAGGCATCGGAATCTATAACTTGTGTCACTGGTTCGGTTCCAAGCATAGAGAGTAAGAAGAGTCAGTCTTCTTGTACTTAAGTGGGCATTGGGCCTTTCCTATTTAATTCCGATGCAATTTCTGTTTTTCATCATCAATAAGAAGGTCAGAGGGATACAGTAAACCTGAAGTGAAGCATCGGAATCTAGTGTCACAGGAATGGTTCAAAACATAGTCAGTAAGAAGAGCCAGTCTCTTTTACTTAAGTCGGCATTGTGTCTTTTCGATTTAATTCCGATGCAATATCTGTGTTTCATCGTCAAAAAGTAGGTCAGAGGGTTACAGTAAACCTGAAATGAGGCATCGGAATCTATAACTAGTGTCACAGGAATGGTTCAAAACATAGACAGTAGGAAGGGTCAGTCTTCTTTTACTTAAGTCGGCATTGTGCTTTTTGTATTGATTTCCTATGCAATTTCTGTGTTTCATCGTCAATATGAAGGTCCAAGGGATACAGTAAACCAGAAGTGACTCATCAGAATCTATAACTAGTGTCACAGGAATGGTTCAAAACATAGACAGTAAGAAGAGTCAGTCTTCTTGTAATGAAGTCGGCATTGTGCCTTTTCTGTTTAATTCCGATGTTATTTCTGTGTTTCATCGTCAATATGAAGGTTAGAGGGATACAGTAAACCTGAAGTGAAGCATCAGAACCTATAACTAGTGTCACAGGAATGGTTCAAAACATAGACAGTTGGAATAGTCAGTCTTCTTGTACTTAAGTCGGCATTGTGCTTTGTATATTTAATTCCAATGCAATTTCTGTGTTTCATCGTCAATAAGAAGATCCAAGGGATACAGTAAACCTAAAGTGAAGCATCGGAATCTATAACTAGTGTCACAGGAATGGTTCAAAGCATAGTCAGTAAGAAGAGTCAGTCTTCTTGTACTTAATTCGGCATTGTGCCTTTTCTATTTAATTCCGATGCAATTTTAGTGTTTTATCGTCAATAAGAATTTCAGAGGGATACAGTAAACGTATAGTGAAGCATCGGAATCTATAACTTGTGTCACAGGGATGGTTCAAAACATAGTCAGTAAGAAGAGTCAGTCTTCTTGTACTTAATTCGGCATTGTGCCTTATCTATATAATTCCAATGCAATTTTTGTGTTTCATCGTCAATAAGAAGGTCAGAGGGATACAGTAAACCTGAAGTGAAGTATCAGAATCTATAACTAGTGTCACAGGAATGGTTCGAAACATAGTCAGTAAGAAGAGTCAGTCTTCTTGTACTTAAGTCGGCATTGTGCCTTTTCTATATACTTCCGATGCAATTTCTGTGTTTCATCGTCAATTAGGAGGTCCAAGGTATGCAGTACACCTGAAGTGAAGCATCGGAATCCATAACAAGTGTCACAGGAATGGTTCAAAGTTCAGACAGTAAGAAGAGTCAGTCTTCTTGTACTTAAGTCGGCATTGTGCCTTCTCTATTTATTTCCGATGCAATTTCTGTGTTTCATCGTCCATAAGAAGGTCAGATGGATCCAGTAAACCTGAAGTGAAGCATCTGAATTCATAAGTGGTGTCACAGGACTTGTTCAGAACATAGTCAGTAAGAAGAGACAGTCTTCTTGTACATAAGTCGGCATTGTGCATTTCGTATTTATTTCCGATGCAATTTCTGTGTTTCATCGTCAATAAGAGGGTCAGAGGGATACAGTAAACCTGAAGTGAAGCACCGGAATCTATAACTAATGTCACAGGTTCGGTTCAAAACATTGTCGGTAAGAAGAGTCAGTCTTCTTGTATTTAAGTCGGCAATGTGAATTTTCTATTTCATTTCGATGCAATATCTGTCTTTCATCGTCAATAAGAAGGTCAGAGGAATTCAGTAAACCTGAAGTGAAGCTTCGGAATGTATAACTAGTGTAACAGGAATGATTCAAACATAGTCAGTAAGAAGAATCAGTCTTCTTGTACTTAACTCGGCATTGTGCCTTTTCTATTTAATTCCGATGCAATTTCTGTGTTTCATCGTCAATAAGAGGGATACAGTAAACCTATAGTGAAGCATCGGAATCTATAACTTGTGCCACAGGGATGGTTCAAAACAAGGACAGTAGGAAGTGTCAGTCTTCTTCTACTTAAGTCGGCATTGTGCCTTTACTTCTTAATTCCGATGCAATAAGAAGGTCCAAGGGATACAGTAAACATATAGTGATGCATCGGAATCTAAAACTGGTCTCACAGGAAATGTTCAAAACATAGTCGGTAGGAAGAGTCGGTCTTCTTGTTTTTAAGTCGGCATTGTGACTTTTCTACAAAACGTAGACAGTAGGAAGATTCAGTCTTCTCGTACATAAGTCGGCATTGTGCCTTTTGTATTTAATTTCGGAGCAATATCTGTGTTTCATCGTCAATAAGTAGGTCAGAGGGACACAGTAAACCTGAAGTGAAGCATCGAAATCTATAACTAGTGTCACAGGAATGGTTCAAGACATAGTCAGTAAGAAGAGTCAGTCTTCTTGTACTTAAGTCGGCATGGTGCCTTTGTATTTAATTCGGATGCAATTTCTGTGTTTCATCGTCAATAAGAAGGTCCAAGGGATACAGTAAACATATAGTGATGCATCGCAATCTAAAACTGGTCTCACAGGAAATGTTCAAAACATAGTCAGTAAGAAGAGTCAGTGTTCTTGTATTTAAGTCGGCATTGTACATTTTCTGTTTAATTCCGATGCAATTTCTGTGTTTCGTCGTCAATAAGAAGGTCCAAGGGATACAGTACACCTGAAGTGAAGCATCGAAATCTATAACTAGTGTCACAGGAATGGTTCAGAACATAGACTGTAGGATGAGTCAGTCTTCTTGTACTTAATCCGGCATTGTGCCTTTTCTATTTAATTCCGATGCAATTTCTGTGTTTCATCGTCAATAAGAAGGTCAGAGGGTTACAGTAAACCTGAAGTGAGGCATCGGAATCTATAACTAGTGTCACAGGAATGGTTCAAAACGTAGACAGTAGCAAGAGTCAGACTTCTTCTACTTAAGTCGGCATCGTGCATTTAGAATTTAATTTCGATGCAATTTCTGTGTTTCATCGTCAATACGAGAGTCAGAGGGATACAGTAAACCTGAAGTGAAGCATCAGAATCTATAACTAGTGTCACAGGAATGGTTCAAATCATAGACAGTAAGAAGTGTCGGTCTACTTGTACTTAAGTCGGCATTGTGCCTTTTGTATTTAATTCCGATGTAATTTCTGTGTTTCATCGTCAATAAGAAGGTCCAAGGGATACAGTACACCTGAAGTGAAGCATCGGAATCTATAACTAGTGTCACAGGAATGGTTCAGAACATAGACTGTAGGATGAGTCAGTCTTCTTGTACTTAAGTCGGCATTGTGCCTTTTCTATTTAATTCCGATGCAATATCTGTGTTTCATCGTCAATACGAAGGTCAGAGGGTTCCAGTAAACCTGAAGTGAGGCATCTGAATCTATAACTAGTGTCACAGGAATGGTTCAAAACGTAGACAGTAGGAAGAGTCAGACTTCTTCTACTTAAGTCGGCATCGTGCATTTAGTATTTAATTTCGATGCAATCTCTGTGTTTCATCGTAAATACGAGTGTCAGAGGGATACAGTAAAGCTGAAGTGAAGCATCAGAATCTATAACTAGTGTCACAGGAATGGTTCAAATCATAGACAGTAAGAAGTGTCGGTCTACTTGTACTTAAGTCGGCATTGTGCCCTTCGTATTTAATTCCGATGCAATTTCTGGGTTTCATCGTCAATAAGAATGTCCAAGGGATACAGTAAACCTGAAGTGAGGCATCGGAATCTATAACTTGTGTCACTGGTTCGGTTCCAAGCATAGAGAGTAAGAAGAGTCAGTCTTCTTGTACTTAAGTGGGCATTGGGCCTTTCCTATTTAATTCCGATGCAATTTCTGTTTTTCATCATCAATAAGAAGGTCAGAGGGATACAGTAAACCTGAAGTGAAGCATCGGAATCTAGTGTCACAGGAATGGTTCAAAACATAGTCAGTAAGAAGAGCCAGTCTCTTTTACTTAAGTCGGCATTGTGTCTTTTCGATTTAATTCCGATGCAATATCTGTGTTTCATCGTCAAAAAGTAGGTCAGAGGGTTACAATAAACCTGAAATGAGGCATCGGAATCTATAACTAGTGTCACAGGAATGGTTCAAAACATAGACAGTAGGAAGGGTCAGTCTTCTTTTACTTAAGTCGGCATTGTGCTTTTTGTATTGATTTCCTATGCAATTTCTGTGTTTCATCGTCAATATGAAGGTCCAAGGGATACAGTAAACCAGAAGTGACTCATCAGAATCTATAACTAGTGTCACAGGAATGGTTCAAAACATAGACAGTAAGAAGAGTCAGTCTTCTTGTAATGAAGTCGGCATTGTGCCTTTTCTGTTTAATTCCGATGTTATTTCTGTGTTTCATCGTCAA
Source organism: Schistocerca serialis cubense (assembly GCF_023864345.2). NCBI lineage: Eukaryota > Metazoa > Arthropoda > Insecta > Orthoptera > Acrididae > Schistocerca > Schistocerca serialis. Next base: position 19,066,422 of record NW_026047617.1, read on the forward strand.
TATGAAGGTTAGAGGGATACAGTAAACCTGAAGTGAAGCATCAGAACCTATAACTAGTGTCACAGGAATGGTTCAAAACATAGACAGTAGGAAGAGCCAGTCATCTTGTTCTTAAGTCGGCATTGTGCCTTTTCTATTTAATTCCGATGCAATTTCTGTGTTTCATCGTCAATAAGAAGGTCTGAGGGATACAGTAAACCTGAAGTGAAGCATCGGAATCTGTAACTAGTGTGACAGGAATGGTTCAAAAGATAGACAGTAGGAACAGTCAGTCTTCTTGTACTTACGTCGGCATTGTGCCTTTTGTATTTAATTCCGATGCAATTTCTGGGTTTCTCCGTCAATAAGAAGGTCCGAGGGAAACAGTAAACCTGAAGTGTGGCATCGGAAACTATAACAAGTCTCACAGGAATGGTTCAAAACATAGTCAGTAAGAAAAGTCAGTCATCTTGTACTTAAGTCGGCATTGTGCCATTTCTTTTTTAATTCCGATGCAATTTCTGTGTTTCATTGTGAATTAGAAGGTCCAAGATATTCAGTACACCTGAAGTGAAGCAGCGGAATCTATAACTAGTGTCACTGGTATGGTTCAAATCACGGACAGTAATAAGAGTCAGTATTCTTGTACTTAAGTCGGCATTGTGCCTTTCCTATTTATTTCCGATGCAATTTCTGCGTTTCATCGTCCATAAGAAGGTCAGAGGGATAGAGTAAACCTGAAGTGAAGCATCGGAATCTATAAGTTGTGTCACAGGAATGGTTCAAAACATAGTCAGTAACAAGAGACAGTCTTCTTGTACTTAAGTCGGCATTGTGCCTTTCGTATTTAATTCCGATGCAATTTCGGTGTTTCATCGTCAATAAGAAGGTCCAAGGGATACAGTAAACCTGAAGTGAAGCATCGGAATATATAACTAGTGTCACAGGTTCGGTTCAAAACATTGTCAGTAAGAACAGTCAGTCTTCTTGTACTTAAGTCGGCATTGTCAATTTTCTATTTAATTTTGATGCAATATCTGTCTTTCATCGTCAATAAGAAGGTCAGAGGAATACAGTAAACCTGAAGTGAGGCTTCGGAATCTATAACTAGTGTAACAGGAATGATTCAAAACATAGTCAGTAAGAAGAGTCAGTCTTCTTGTACTTAAGTCGGCATTGTGCCTTTTCAATTTAATTCCGATGCAATTTCTGTGTTTCATCGTCAATAAGAAGGTCCTAGGGATGCAGTACACCTGAAGTGAAGCATCGGATTCTATAACTAGTATCACAGGAATGGTTCAAATCATAGACAGTAAGAACAGTCAGTCTTCTTGTACTTAAGTCGGCATTGTGCCTTTTCTATTTATTTCCGATGTAATTTCTGTGTTTCATCGTCCATAAGAAGGTCAGAGGGATACAGTAAACCTGAAGTGAAGCATCGGAATCTGTAACTAGTGTGACAGGAATGGGTGAAAAGATAGACAGTAGGAAGAGTAAGTCTTCTTGTACTTAAGTCGGCATTGTGCCTTTCGTATTTCATTCCGATGCAATTTCGGTGTTTCATCGTCAATAAGAAGATCCAAGGGATACAGTAAACTTGAAGGGAAGCATCGGAATCCATAACTAGTGTCACAGGTTCGGTTCAATACATCGACAGTAAGAAGAGTCAGTCTTCTTGTACTGAAGTCGGCAATGTGCCTTTTCTAATTTATTCCGATGCAATTTCTGTATTTCATCATCAATAAGAAGGTCAAAGGGATACAGTAAACCTGAAGTGAAGCATCGGAGTCTATAACTAGCGTCACAGAAATGGTTCAAATCATAGTCAGTAAGAAGAGTCAGCCTTCTTGTACTTAAGTCGGCATTGTGCCTTTTCTATCTAATTCCAATGCAATATCTGTGTTTCATCGTCAATAAGAATGTCAGAGGAATACAGTAAACCTGAAGTGAATCATCGGAATCTATAACTAGTGTCACAGGAATGGTTAAAAACATAGAGAATAGGAAGAGTCAGTCTTCTTGTACTTAAGTCGGCATTGTGCCTTTTGTACTTAATTCCGATGCAATTTCTGTGTATAATCGTCAATAAGAAGATCCAAGGGATACAGTAAACCTTAAGTGAATCATCGGAATCTATAATTAGTGTCACAGGAATGGTTCAAATCATAGTCAGTAAGAAGAGTCAGTTTTCTTGTACGTAATTCGGCATTGTGCCTTTTCTATTTAATTCCGATGCAATTTCTGTGTTTTATCGTCAATAAGAATTTCAGAGGGATTCAGTAAACCTATAGTGAAGCATCGGAATCCATAACTTGTGTCACAGGGATGGTTCAGAACATAGACAGTAGGAAGAGTCAGTCTTCTTGTGCTTAAGTCGGATTGTGCCTTTTCTATTTAATTCCGACGCAATTTCTGTGTTTCATCGTCAATAAGAAGGTCAGAGGGATACAGTAAACCTGAAGTGAAGTATCAGAATCTATAACTAGTGTCACAGGAATGATTCAAAATATAGACAGCAAGAAGAGTCAGTCTACTTGTCCTTAAGTCGGCATTGTTCCTTTTCTATTTATTTCCGATGCAATTTCTGTGTTTCATCGTCAATAAGAAGGTCAGAGGGATACAGTAAACCTGAAGTGAAACATCGTAATCTATAACTAGTGTCACATAAATGATTTAAGACATAGACAGTAGGAAGAGTCAGTCTTCTTGTACTTAAGTCGGCATTGTGCCTTTTCTATTTAATTCGGATGCAATTTCTATGTTTCTTCGTCAATAAGAAGGTCAGAGGGATACAGTAAACCTGAAGTGAGGCATCGGAATCTATAACTAGTGCCACAGGAATGGTTCAAAAGATAGTCAGTAAGAAGAGTTTGTCTTCTTGTACTTAAGTCTGCATTGTGCCATTTGTCTTTATTTCCGATGCATTTTCTGTGTTTCATCGACAATAATAGGGTCAGAGGGTTACAGTAAACCTGAATGAAGCATCAGAATCTATAACTAGTGTCACAGGAATGGTTCAAAACATAGACAGTAAGAAGAGTCAGTCTACTTGTACTTAAGTCGGCATTGTGCCTTTTCTGTTTAATTCCGATGCAATTTCTGTGTTTCGTCGTCAATAAGAAGGTCCAAGGGATACAGTACACCTGAAGTGAAGCATCGAAATCTATAACTAGTGTCACAGGAATGGTTCAGAACATAGACTGTAGGAAGAGTCAGTCTTCTTGTACTTAATCCGGCATTGTGCCTTTTCTATTTAATTCCGATGCAATTTCTGTGTTTCATCGTCAATAAGAAGGTCAGAGGGTTACAGTAAACCTGAAGTGAGGCATCGGAATCTATAACTAGTGTCACAAGAATGGTTCAAAACGTAGACAGTAGGAAGAGTCAGACTTCTTCTACTTAAGTCGGCATCGTGCATTTAGAATTTAATTTCGATGCAATTTCTGTGTTTCATCGTCAATACGAGTGTCAGAGGGATACAGTAAACCTGAAGTGAAGCATCAGAATCTATAACTAGTGTCACAGGAATGGTTCAAATCATAGACAGTAAGAAGTGTCGGTCTACTTGTACTTAAGTCGGCATTGTGCCTTTTGTATTTAATTCCGATGTAATTTCTGTGTTTCATCGTCAATAAGAAGGTCCAAGGGATACAGTACACCTGAAGTGAAGCATCGGAATCTATAACTAGTGTCACAGGAATGGTTCAGAACATAGACTGTAGGATGAGTCAGTCTTCTTGTACTTAAGTCGGCATTGTGCCTTTTCTATTTAATTCCGATGCAATATCTGTGTTTCATCGTCAATACGAAGGTCAGAGGGTTCCAGTAAACCTGAAGTGAGGCATCGGAATCTATAACTAGTGTCACAGGAATGGTTCAAAACGTAGACAGTAGGAAGAGTCAGACCTCTTCTACTTAAGTCGGCATCGTGCATTTAGTATTTATTTTCGATGCAATTTCTGTGTTTCATCGTAAATACGAGTGTCAGAGGGATACAGTAAAACTGAAGTGAAGCATCAGAATCTATAACTAGTTTCACAGGAATGGTTCAAATCATAGACAGTAAGAAGTGTCGGTCTACTTGTACTTAAGTCGGCATTGTGCCCTTCGTATTTAATTCCGATGCAATTTCTGTGTTTCATCGTCAATAAGAATGTCCAAGCGATACAGTAAACCTGAAGTGAGGCATCGGAATCTATAACTTGTGTCACTGGTTCGGTTCCAAGCATAGAGAGTAAGAAGAGTCAGTCTTCTTGTACTTAAGTGGGCATTGGGCCTTTCCTATTTAATTCCGATGCAATTTCTGTGTTTCATCATCAATAAGAAAGTCAGAGGGATACAGTAAACCTGAAGTAAAGCATCGGAATCTATAACTAGTGTCACAGGAATGGTTCAGAACATAGACTGTAGGATGAGTCAGTCTTCTTGTACTTAAGTCGGCATTGTGCCTTTTGTATTTAATTCCGATGCAATATCTGTGTTTCATCGTCAATACGAAGGTCAGAGGGTTCCAGTAAACCTGAAGTGAGGCATCGGAATCTATAACTATTGTTACAGGAATGGTTCAAAACGTAGACAGTAGGAAGAGTCAGACTTCTTCTACTTAAGTTCGCATCGTGCATTTAGTATTTATTTTCGATGCAATTTCTGTGTTTCATTGCAAATACGAGTGTCAGAGGGATACAGTAAAGCTGAAGTGAAGCATAAGAATCTATAACTAGTGTCACAGGAATGGTTCAAAACATAGACAGTACGAAGAGTCACTCTACTTGTACTTAAGTCGGCATTGTGCATTTTCTATTTAATTCCGAAGCAATTTCTGTGTTTCATCGTCAATATGAGGGTCCAAGAGATACAGTACACCTGAAGTGAAGCATCGGAATCTATTACTAGTGTCACAGGAATGGTTCAAATCATAGACAGTAAGAAGAGTCAGTCTTCTTGTACTTAAGTCGGCATTGTGCCTTTTCTATTTAATTCCGATGCAATTTCTGTGTTTCATCGTCAATAAGAAGGTCAGACTGATACAGTAAACCTGAAGTGAAGCATCGGAATCTATCACTAGTGTCACAGGAGGGGTTCAAAACATAGACAGTAGGAAGAGTCAGTCTTCTTGTACTTAAGTCGACAATGTGCCTTTTCTATTTAATTCCGATGGAATTTCTATGATTCATCGTGAATAAGAAGGACAGTGGGACACAGTAAACCGGAAGTGAAGCATCGGAATCTATAACTAGTGTCACAGGAATGGTTCAAAACATAGACAGTACGAAGAGCCAGTCATCTTGTTCTTAAGTCGGCATTATGACTTTTCTATTTAATTCCGATGCAATTTCTGTGTTTCATCGTCAATAAGAAGGTCTGAGGGACACAGTAAACCATAAGTGAATCATCGGAATCTATAATTAGTGTAACAGGAATGGTTCAAATCATAGTCAGTAAGAAGAGTCAGTTTTCTTGTACGTAATTCGGCATTGTGCCTTTTCTATTTAATTCCGATGCAATTTCTGTGTTTTATCGTCAATAAGAATTTCAGAGGGATTCAGTAAACCTATAGTGAAGCATCGGAATCCATAACTTGTGTCACAGGGATGGTTCAGAACATAGACAGTAGGAAGAGTCAGTCTTCTTGTGCTTAAGTCGGATTGTGCCTTTTCTATTTAATTCCGACGCAATTTCTGTGTTTCATCGTCAATAAGAAGGTCAGAGGGATACAGTAAACCTGAAGTGAAGTATCAGAATCTATAACTAGTGTCACAGGAATGATTCAAAATATAGACAGTAAGAAGAGTCAGTCTACTTGTCCTTAAGTCGGCATTGTGCCTTTTCTATTTATTTCCGATGCAATTTCTGTGTTTCATCGTCAATAAGAAGGTCAGAGGGATACAGTAAACCTGAAGTGAAGCATCGTAATCTATAACTAGTGTCACATCAATGATTTAAGACATAGACAGTAGGAAGAGTCAGTCTTCTTGTACTTAAGTCGGCATTGTGCCTTTTCTATTTAATTCGGATGCAATTTCTATGTTTCTTCGTCAATAAGAAGGTCAGAGGGATACAGTAAACCTGAAGTGAGGCATCGGAATCTATAACTAGTGCCACAGGAATGGTTCAAAAGATAGTCAGTAAGAAGAGTTTGTCTTCTTGTACTTAAGTCTGCATTGTGCCATTTGTCTTTATTTCCAATGCATTTTCTGTGTTTCATCGACAATAATAGGGTCAGAGGGATACAGTAAACCTGAAGTGAAGCATCAGAATCTATAACTAGTGTCACAGGAATGGTTCAAAACATAGACAGTAAGAAGAGTCAGTCTACTTGTACTTAAGTCGGCATTGTGCCTTTTCTGTTTAATTCCGATGCAATTTCTGTGTTTCGTCGTCAATAAGAAGGTCCAAGGGATACAGTACACCTGAAGTGAAGCATCGAAATCTATAACTAGTGTCACAGGAATGGTTCAGAACATAGACTGTAGGAAGAGTCAGTCTTCTTGTACTTAATCCGGCATTGTGCCTTTTCTATTTAATTCCGATGCAATTTCTGTGTTTCATCGTCAATAAGAAGGTCAGAGGGTTACAGTAAACCTGAAGTGAGGCATCGGAATCTATAACTAGTGCCACAGGAATGGTTCAAAAGATAGTCAGTAAGAAGAGTTTGTCTTCTTGTACTTAAGTCTGCATTGTGCCATTTGTCTTTATTTCCGATGCATTTTCTGTGTTTCATCGACAATAATAAGGTCAGAGGGATACAGTAAACCTGAAGTGAAGCATCAGAATCTATAACTAGTGTCACAGGAATGGTTCAAAACATACGCAGTAAGAAGAGTCAGTCAACTTGTACTTTAGTCGGCATTGTGCCTTTTCTGTTTAATTCCGATGCAATTTCTGTGTTTCGTCGTCAATAAGAAGGTCCACGGGATACAGTACACCTGAAGTGAAGCATCGAAATCTATAACTAGTGTCACAGGAATGGTTCAGAACTTAGACTGTAGGAAGAGTCAGTCTTCTTGTACTTAATCCGGCATTGTGCCTTTTCTATTTAATTCCGATGCAATTTCTGTGTTTCATCGTCAATACGAGTGTCAGAGGGATACAGTAAACCTGAAGTGAAGCATCAGAATCTATAACTAGTGTCACAGGAATGGTTCAAATCATAGACAGTAAGAAGTGTCGGTCTACTTGTACTTAAGTCGTCATTGTGCCTTTTGTATTTAATTCCGATGTAATTTCTGTGTTTCATCGTCAATAAGAAGGTCCAAGGAATACAGTACACCTGAAGTGAAGCATCGGAATCTATAACTAGTGTCACAGGAATGGTTCAGAACATAGACTGTAGGATGAGTCAGTCTTCTTGTACTTAAGTCGGCATTGTGCCTTTTCTATTTAATTCCGATGCAATATCTGTGTTTCATCGTCAATACGAAGGTCAGAGGGTTCCAGTAAACCTGAAGTGAGGCATCGGAATCTATAACTAGTGTCACAGGAATGGTTCAAAACGTAGACAGTAGGAAGAGTCAGACTTCTTCTACTTAAGTCGGCATCGTGCATTTAGTATTTATTTTCGATGCAATTTCTGTGTTTCATCGTAAATACGAGTGTCAGAGGGATACAGTAAAGCTGAAGTGAAGCATCAGAATCTATAACTAGTGTCACAGGAATGGTTCAAATCATAGACAGTAAGAAGTGTCGGTCTACTTGTACTTAAGTCGGCATTGTGCCCTTCGTATTTAATTCCGATGCAATTTCTGTGTTTCATCGTCAATAAGAATGTCCAAGCGATACAGTAAACCTGAAGTGAGGCATCGGAATCTATAACTTGTGTCACTGGTTCGGTTCCAAGCATAGAGAGTAAGAAGAGTCAGTCTTCTTGTACTTAAGTGGGCATTGGGCCTTTCCTATTTAATTCCGATGCAATTTCTGTGTTTCATCATCAATAAGAAAGTCAGAGGGATACAGTAAACCTGAAGTGAAGCATCGGAATCTATAACTAGTGTCACAGGAATGGTTCAGAACATAGACTGTAGGATGAGTCAGTCTTCTTGTACTTAAGTCGGCATTGTGCCTTTTCTATTTAATTCCGATGCAATATCTGTGTTTCATCGTCAATACGAAGGTCAGAGGGTTCCAGTAAACCTGAAGTGAGGCATCGGAATCTATAACCAGTGTCACAGGAATGGTTCAAAACGTAGACAGTAGGAAGAGTCAGACTTCTTCTACTTAAGTCGGCATCGTGCATTTAGTATTTATTTTCGATGCAATTTCTGTGTTTCATCGTAAATACGAGTGTCAGAGGGATACAGTAAAGATGAAGTGAAGCATAAGAATCTATAACTAGTGTCACAGGAATGGTTCAAAACATAGACAGTACGAAGAATCAGTCTACTTGTACTTAAGTCGGCATTGTGCATTTTCTATTTAATTCCGAAGCAATTTCTGTGTTTCATCGTCAATATGAGGGTCCAAGAGATACAGTACACCTGAAGTGAAGCATCGGAATCAATTACTAGTGTCACAGGAATGGTTCAAATCATAGACAGTAAGAAGAGTCAGTCTTCTTGTACTTAAGTCGGCATTGTGCCTTTTCTATTTAATTCCGATGCAATTTCTGTGTTTCATCGTCAATAAGAAGGTCAGACTGATACAGTAAACCTGAAGTGAAGCATCGGAATCTATCACTAGTGTCACAGGAGGGGTTCAAAACATAGACAGTAGGAAGAGTCAGTCTTCTTGTACTTAAGTCGACAATGTGCCTTTTCTATTTAATTCCGATGGAATTTCTATGATTCATCGTGAATAAGAAGGACAGTGGGACACAGTAAACCGGAAGTGAAGCATCGGAATCTATAACTAGTGTCACAGGAATGGTTCAAAACATAGACAGTACGAAGAGCCAGTCATCTTGTTCTTAAGTCGGCATTGTGACTTTTCTATTTAATTCCGATGCAATTTCTGTGTTTCATCGTCAATAAGAAGGTCTGAGGGATACAGTAAAGTTTAAGTGAATCATCGGAATCTATAATTAGTGTCACAGGAATGGTTCAAATCATAGTCAGTAAGAAGACTCAGTTTTCTTGTACGTAATTCGGCATTGTGCCTTTTCTATTTAATTCCGATGCAATTTCTGTGTTTTATCGTCAATAAGAATTTCAGAGGGATTCAGTAAACCTATAGTGAAGCATCGGAATCCATAACTTGTGTCACAGGGATGGTTCAGAACATAGACAGTAGGAAGAGTCAGTCTTCTTGTGCTTAAGTCGGATTGTGCCTTTTCTATTTAATTCCGACGCAATTTCTGTGTTTCATCGTCAATAAGAAGGTCAGAGGGATACAGTAAACCTGAAGTGAAGTATCAGAATCTATAACTAGTGTCACAGGAATGATTCAAAATATAGACAGTAAGAAGAGTCAGTCTACTTGTCCTTAAGTCGGCATTGTGCCTTTTCTATTTATTTCCGATGCAATTTCTGTGTTTCATCGTCAATAAGAAGGTCAGAGGGATACAGTAAACCTGAAGTGAAGCATCGTAATCTATAACTAGTGTCACATAAATGATTTAAGACATAGACAGTAGGAAGAGTCAGTCTTCTTGTACTTAAGTCGGCATTGTGCCTTTTCTATTTAATTCGGATGCAATTTCTATGTTTCTTCGTCAATAAGAAGGTCAGAGGGATACAGTAAACCTGAAGTGAGGCATCGGAATCTATAACTAGTGCCACAGGAATGGTTCAAAAGATAGTCAGTAAAAAGAGTTTGTCTTCTTGTACCTAAGTCTGCATTGTGCCACTTGTCATTATTTCCAATGCATTTTCTGTGTTTCATCGACAATAATAGGGTCAGAGGGATACAGTAAACCTGAAGTGAAGCATCAGAATCTATAACTAGTGTCACAGGAATGGTTCAAAACATAGACAGTAAGAAGAGTCAGTCTACTTGTACTTAAGTCGGCATTGTGCCTTTTCTGTTTAATTCCGATGCAATTTCTGTGTTTCGTCGTCAATAAGAAGGTCCAAGGGATACAGTACACCTGAAGTGAAGCATCGAAATCTATAACTAGTGTCACAGGAATGGTTCAGAACATAGACTGTAGGAAGAGTCAGTCTTCTTGTACTTAATCCGGCATTGTGCCTTTTCTATTTAATTCCGATGCAATTTCTGTGTTTCATCGTCAATAAGAAGGTCAGAGGGTTACAGTAAACCTGAAGTGAGGCATCGGAATCTATAACTAGTGTCACAAGAATGGTTCAAAACGTAGACAGTAGGAAGAGTCAGACTTCTTCTACTTAAGTCGGCATCGTGCATTTAGAATTTAATTTCGATGCAATTTCTGTGTTTCATCGTCAATACGAGTGTCAGAGGGATACAGTAAACCTGAAGTGAAGCATCAGAATCTATAACTAGTGTCACAGGAATGGTTCAAATCATAGACAGTAAGAAGTGTCGGTCTACTTGTACTTAAGTCGGCATTGTGCCTTTTGTATTTAATTCCGATGTAATTTCTGTGTTTCATCGTCAATAAGAAGGTCCAAGGGATACAGTACACCTGAAGTGAAGCATCGGAATCTATAACTAGTGTCACAGGAATGGTTCAGAACATAGACTGTAGGATGAGTCAGTCATCTTGTACTTAAGTCGGCATTGTGCCTTTTCTATTTAATTCCGATGCAATATCTGTGTTTCATCGTCAATACGAAGGTCAGAGGGTTCCAGTAAAACTGAAGTGAGGCATCGGAATCTATAACTAGTGTCACAGGAATGGTTCAAAACGTAGACAGTAGGAAGAGTCAGACTTCTTCTACTTAAGTCGGCATCGTGCATTTAGTATTTATTTTCGATGCAATTTCTGTGTTTCATCGTAAATACGAGTGTCAGAGGGATACAGTAAAGCTGAAGTGAAGCATCAGAATCTATAACTAGTGTCACAGGTATGGTTCAAATCATAGACAGTAAGAAGTGTCGGTCTACTTGTACTTAAGTCGGCATTGTGCCCTTCGTATTTAATTCCGATGCAATTTCTGTGTTTCATCGTCAATAAGAATGTCCAAGGGATACAGTAAACCCGACGTGAGGCATCGGAATCTATAACTTGTGTCACTGGTTCGGGTCCAAGCATAGAGAGTAAGAAGAGTCAGTCTTCTTGTACTTAAGTGGGCATTGGGCCTTTCCTATTTAATTCCGATGCAATTTCTGTGTTTCATCATCAATAAGAAGGTCAGAGGGATACAGTAAACCTGAAGTGAAGCATCGGAATCTATAACTAGTGTCACAGGAATGGTTCAGAGCATAGACTGTAGGATGAGTCAGTCTTCTTGTACTTAAGTCGGCATTGTGCCTTTTCTATTTAATTCCGATGCAATATCTGTGTTTCATCGTCAATACGAAGGTCAGAGGGTTCCAGTAAACCTGAAGTGAGGCATCGGAATCTATCACTAGTGTCACAGGAGGGGTTCAAAACATAGACAGTAGGAAGAGTCAGTCTTCTTGTACTTAAGTCGACAATGTGCCTTTTCTATTTAATTCCGATGGAATTTCTATGATTCATCGTGAATAAGAAGGACAGTGGGACACAGTAAACCGGAAGTGAAGCATCGGAATCTATAACTAGTGTCACAGGAATGGTTCAAAACATAGACAGTACGAAGAGCCAGTCATCTTGTTCTTAAGTCGGCATTGTGACTTTTCTATTTAATTCCGATGCAATTTCTGTGTTTCATCGTCAATAAGAAGGTCTGAGGGATACAGTAAAGTTTAAGTGAATCATCGGAATCTATAATTAGTGTCACAGGAATGGTTCAAATCATAGTCAGTAAGAAGACTCAGTTTTCTTGTACGTAATTCGGCATTGTGCCTTTTCTATTTAATTCCGATGCAATTTCTGTGTTTTATCGTCAATAAGAATTTCAGAGGGATTCAGTAAACCTATAGTGAAGCATCGGAATCCATAACTTGTGTCACAGGGATGGTTCAGAACATAGACAGTAGGAAGAGTCAGTCTTCTTGTGCTTAAGTCGGATTGTGCCTTTTCTATTTAATTCCGACGCAATTTCTGTGTTTCATCGTCAATAAGAAGGTCAGAGGGATACAGTAAACCTGAAGTGAAGTATCAGAATCTATAACTAGTGTCACAGGAATGATTCAAAATATAGACAGTAAGAAGAGTCAGTCTACTTGTCCTTAAGTCGGCATTGTGCCTTTTCTATTTATTTCCGATGCAATTTCTGTGTTTCATCGTCAATAAGAAGGTCAGAGGGATACAGTAAACCTGAAGTGAAGCATCGTAATCTATAACTAGTGTCACATAAATGATTTAAGACATAGACAGTAGGAAGAGTCAGTCTTCTTGTACTTAAGTCGGCATTGTGCCTTTTCTATTTAATTCGGATGCAATTTCTATGTTTCTTCGTCAATAAGAAGGTCAGAGGGATACAGTAAACCTGAAGTGAGGCATCGGAATCTATAACTAGTGCCACAGGAATGGTTCAAAAGATAGTCAGTAAAAAGAGTTTGTCTTCTTGTACCTAAGTCTGCATTGTGCCACTTGTCATTATTTCCAATGCATTTTCTGTGTTTCATCGACAATAATAGGGTCAGAGGGATACAGTAAACCTGAAGTGAAGCATCAGAATCTATAACTAGTGTCACAGGAATGGTTCAAAACATAGACAGTAAGAAGAGTCAGTCTACTTGTACTTAAGTCGGCATTGTGCCTTTTCTGTTTAATTCCGATGCAATTTCTGTGTTTCGTCGTCAATAAGAAGGTCCAAGGGATACAGTACACCTGAAGTGAAGCATCGAAATCTATAACTAGTGTCACAGGAATGGTTCAGAACATAGACTGTAGGAAGAGTCAGTCTTCTTGTACTTAATCCGGCATTGTGCCTTTTCTATTTAATTCCGATGCAATTTCTGTGTTTCATCGTCAATAAGAAGGTCAGAGGGTTACAGTAAACCTGAAGTGAGGCATCGGAATCTATAACTAGTGCCTCAGGAATGGTTCAAAAGATAGTCAGTAAGAAGAGTTTGTCTTCTTGTACTTAAGTCTGCATTGTGCCATTTGTCTTTATTTCCGATGCATTTTCTGTGTTTCATCGACAATAATAGGGTCAGAGGGATACAGTAAACCTGAAGTGAAGCATCAGAATCTATAACTAGTGTCACAGGAATGGTTCAAAACATAGGCAGTAAGAAGAGTCAGTCTACTTGTACTTAAGTCGGCATTGTGCCTTTTCTGTTTAATTCCGATGCAATTTCTGTGTTTCGTCGTCAATAAGAAGGTCCAAGGGATACAGTACACCTGAAGTGAAGCATCGAAATCTATAACTAGTGTCACAGGAATGGTTCAGAACATAGACAGTAGGATGAGTCAGTATTCTTGTACTTAATCCGGCATTGTGCCTTTTCTATTTAATTCCGATGCAATTTCTGTGTTTCATCGTCAATAAGAAGGTCAGAGGGTTACAGTAAACCTGAAGTGAGGCATCGGAATCTATAACTAGTGTCACAAGAATGGTTCAAAACGTAGACAGTAGGAAGAGTCAGACTTCTTCTACTTAAGTCGGCATCGTGCATTTAGAATTTAATTTCGATGCAATTTCTGTGTTTCATCGTCAATACGAGTGTCAGAGGGATACAGTAAACCTGAAGTGAAGCATCAGAATCTATAACTAGTGTCACAGGAATGGTTCAAATCATAGACAGTAAGAAGTGTCGGTCTACTTGTACTTAAGTCGGCATTGTGCCTTTTGTATTTAATTCCGATGTAATTTCTGTGTTTCATCGTCAATAAGAAGGTCCAAGGGATACAGTACACCTGAAGTGAAGCATCGGAATCTATAACTAGTGTCACAGGAATGGTTCAGAACATAGACTGTAGGATGAGTCAGTCATCTTGTACTTAAGTCGGCATTGTGCCTTTTCTATTTAATTCCGATGCAATATCTGTGTTTCATCGTCAATACGAAGGTCAGAGGGTTCCAGTAAAACTGAAGTGAGGCATCGGAATCTATAACTAGTGTCACAGGAATGGTTCAAAACGTAGACAGTAGGAAGAGTCAGACTTCTTCTACTTAAGTCGGCATCGTGCATTTAGTATTTATTTTCGATGCAATTTCTGTGTTTCATCGTAAATACGAGTGTCAGAGGGATACAGTAAAGCTGAAGTGAAGCATCAGAATCTATAACTAGTGTCACAGGTATGGTTCAAATCATAGACAGTAAGAAGTGTCGGTCTACTTGTACTTAAGTCGGCATTGTGCCCTTCGTATTTAATTCCGATGCAATTTCTGTGTTTCATCGTCAATAAGAATGTCCAAGGGATACAGTAAACCCGACGTGAGGCATCGGAATCTATAACTTGTGTCACTGGTTCGGGTCCAAGCATAGAGAGTAAGAAGAGTCAGTCTTCTTGTACTTAAGTGGGCATTGGGCCTTTCCTATTTAATTCCGATGCAATTTCTGTGTTTCATCATCAATAAGAAGGTCAGAGGGATACAGTAAACCTGAAGTGAAGCATCGGAATCTATAACTAGTGTCACAGGAATGGTTCAGAGCATAGACTGTAGGATGAGTCAGTCTTCTTGTACTTAAGTCGGCATTGTGCCTTTTCTATTTAATTCCGATGCAATATCTGTGTTTCATCGTCAATACGAAGGTCAGAGGGTTCCAGTAAACCTGAAGTGAGGCATCGGAATCTATAACTAGTGTCACAGGAATGGTCCAAAACGTAGACAGTAGGAAGAGTCAGACTTCTTCTACTTAAGTCGGCATCGTGCATTAAGTATTTATTTTCGATGCAATTTCTGTGTTTCATCGTAAATACGAGTGTCAGAGGGATACAGTAAAGCTGAAGTGAAGCATAAGAATCTATAACTAGTGTCACAGGAATGGTTCAAAACATAGACAGTACGAAGAGTCAGTCTACTTGTACTTAAGTCGGCATTGTGCATTTTCTATTTAATTCCGAAGCAATTTCTGTGTTTCATCGTCAATATGAGGGTCCAAGAGATACAGTACACCTGAAGTGAAGCATCGGAATCTATTACTAGTGTCACAGGAATGGTTCAAATCATAGACAGTAAGAAGAGTCAGTCTTCTTGTACTTAAGTCGGCATTGTGCCTTTTCTATTTAATTCCGATGCAATTTCTGTGTTTCATCGTCAATAAGAAGGTCAGACTGATACAGTAAACCTGAAGTGAAGCATCGGAATCTATCACTAGTGTCACAGGAGGGGTTCAAAACATAGACAGTAGGAAGAGTCAGTCTTCTTGTACTTAAGTCGACAATGTGCCTTTTCTATTTAATTCCGATGGAATTTCTATGATTCATCGTGAATAAGAAGGACAGTGGGACACAGTAAACCGGAAGTGAAGCATCGGAATCTATAACTAGTGTCACAGGAATGGTTCAAAACATAGACAGTAGGAAGAGTCAGTCTTCTTTTACTTAAGTCAGCATTGTGCTTTTTGTATTGATTTCCTATGCAATTTCTGTGTTTCATCGTCAATATGAAGGTCCAAGGGATACAGTAAACCAGAAGTGACTCATCAGAATCTATAACTAGTGTCACAGGAATGGTTCAAAACATAGACAGTAAGAAGAGTCAGTCTTCTTGTAATGAAGTCGGCATTGTGCCTTTTCTGTTTAATTCCGATGCTATTTCTGTGTTTCATCGTCAATATGAAGGTCAGAGGGATACAGTAAACCTGAAGTGAAGCATCAGAAGCTATAACTAGTGTCACAGGAATGGTTCAAAACATAGACAGTAGGAAGAGCCAGTCATCTTGTTCTTAAGTCGGCATTGTGCCTTTTCTATTTAATTCCGATGCAATTTCTGTGTTTCATCGTCAATAAGAAGGTCTGAGGGATACAGTAAACCTGAAGTGAAGCATCGGAATCTGTAACTAGTGTGACAGGAATGGTTCAAAAGATAGACAGTAGGAAGAGTCAGTCTTCTTGTACTTAAGTCGGCATTGTGCCTTTTGTATTTAATTCCGATGCAATTTCTGGGTTTCTCCGTCAATAAGAAGGTCCGAGGGAAACAGTAAACCTGAAGTGTGGCATCGGAAACTATAACAAGTCTCACAGGAATGGTTCAAAACATAGTCACTAAGAAAAGTCAGTCTTCTTGTACTTAAGTCGGCATTGTGCCATTTTTATTTAATTCCGATGCAATTTCTGTGTTTCATTGTGAATTAGAAGGTCCAAGATATTCAGTACACCTGAAGTGAAGCAGCGGAATCTATAATTAGTGTCACTGGTATGGTTCAAAGCACAGACAGTAAGAAGAGTCAGTATTCTTGTACTTAAGTCGGCATTGTGCCTTTCCTATTTATTTCCGATGCAATTTCTGTGTATCATCGTCCATAAGAAGGTCAGAGGGATACAGTAAACCTGAAGTGAAGCATCGGAATCTATAAGTTGTGTCACAGGAATGGTTCAAAACATAGTCAGTAACAAGAGACAGTCTTCTTGTACTTAAGTCGGCATTGTGCCTTTCGTATTTAATTCCGATGCAATTTCGGTGTTTCATCGTCAATAAGAAGGTCCAAGGGATACAGTAAACCTGAAGTGAAGCATCGGAATATATAACTAGTGTCACAGGTTCGGTTCAAAACATTGTCAGTAAGAACAGTCAGTCCTCTTGTACTTAAGTCGGCATTGTCAATTTTCTATTTAATTTCGATGCAATATCTGTCTTTCATCGTCAATAAGAAGGTCAGAGGAATACAGTAAACCT
This sequence comes from Schistocerca serialis cubense, assembly GCF_023864345.2. Taxonomy (NCBI): domain Eukaryota; kingdom Metazoa; phylum Arthropoda; class Insecta; order Orthoptera; family Acrididae; genus Schistocerca; species Schistocerca serialis. The sequence continues at coordinate 19,083,131 of NW_026047617.1, forward strand.
GAAGTGAGGCTTCGGAATCTATAACTAGTGTAACAGGAATGATTCAAAACATAGTCAGTAAGAAGAGTCAGTCTTCTTGTACTTAAGTCGGCATTGTGCCTTTTCTATTTAATTCCGATGCAATTTCTGTGTTTCATCGTCAATAAGAAGGTCCTAGGGATGCAGTACACCTGAAGTGAAGCATCGGATTCTATAACTAGTGTGACAGGAATGGTTCAAAAGATAGACAGTAGGAAGAGTCAGTCTTCTTGTACTTAAGTCGGCATTGTGCCTTTTGTATTTAATTCCGATGCAATTTCTGGGTTTCTTCGTCAATAAGAAGGTCCGAGGGAAACAGTAAACCTGAAGTGTGGCATCGGAAACTATAACAAGTCTCACAGGAATGGTTCAAAACATAGTCACTAAGAAAAGTCAGTCTTCTTGTACTTAAGTCGGCATTGTGCCATTTCTATTTAATTCCGATGCAATTTCTGTGTTTCATTGTTAATTAGAAGGTCCAAGATATTCAGTACACCTGAAGTGAAGCAGCGGAATCTATAACTAGTGTCACTGGTATGGTTCAAAGCACAGACAGTAAGAAGAGTCAGTATTCTTGTACTTAAGTCGGCATTGTGCCTTTCCTATTTATTTCCGATGCAATTTCTGTGTATCATCGTCCATAAGAAGGTCAGAGGGATACAGTAAACCTGAAGTGAAGCATCGGAATCTATAAGTTGTGTCACAGGAATGGTTCAAAACATAGTCAGTAACAAGAGACAGTCTTCTTGTACTTAAGTCGGCATTGTGCCTTTCGTATTTAATTCCGATGCAATTTCGGTGTTTCATCGTCAATAAGAAGGTCCAAGGGATACAGTAAACCTGAAGTGAAGCATCGGAATATATAACTAGTGTCACAGGTTCGGTTCAAAACATTGTCAGTAAGAACAGTCAGTCCTCTTGTACTTAAGTCGGCATTGTCAATTTTCTATTTAATTTCGATGCAATATCTGTCTTTCATCGTCAATAAGAAGGTCAGAGGAATACAGTAAACCTGAAGTGAGGCTTCGGAATCTATAACTAGTGTAACAGGAATGATTCAAAACATAGTCAGTAAGAAGAGTCAGTCTTCTTGTACTTAAGTCGGCATTGTGCCTTTTCTATTTAATTCCGATGCAATTTCTGTGTTTCATCGTCAATAAGAAGGTCCTAGGGATGCAGTACACCTGAAGTGAAGCATCGGATTCTATAACTAGTGTCACAGGAATGGTTCAAATCATAGACAGTAAGAACAGTCAGTCTTCTTGTACTTAAGTCGGCATTGTGCCTTTTCTATTTATTTCCGATGTAATTTCTGTGTTTCGTCGTCCATAAGAAGGTCAGAGGGATACAGTAAACCTGAAGTGAAGCATCGGAATCTGTAACTAGTGTGACAGGAATGGTTCAAAAGATAGACAGTAGGAAGAGTCAGTCTTCATGTACTTAAGTCGGCATTGTGCCTTTCGTATTTCATTCCGATGCAATTTCGGTGTTTCATCGTCAATAAGAAGATCCAAGGGATACAGTAAACTTGAAGGGAAGCATCGGAATCTATAACTAGTGTCACAGGTTCGGTTCAAAACATCGACAGTAAGAAGAGTCAGTCTACTTGTACTGAAGTCGGCTATGTGCCTTTTCTAATTTATTCCGATGCAATTTCTGTATTTCATCATCAATAAGAAGGTCAAAGGGATACAGTAAACCTGAAGTGAAGCATCGGAGTCTATAACTAGCGTCACAGAAATGGTTCAAATCATAGTCAGTAAGAAGAGTCAGCCTTCTTGTACTTAAGTCGGCATTGTGCCTTTTGTACTTAATTCCGATGTAATTTCTGTGTATAATCGTCAATAAGAAGATCCAAGGGATACAGTAAACCTGAAGTGAATCATCGGAATCTATAACTAGTGTCACAGGAATGGTTCAAAACATAGTCAGTAAGAAGAGTCAGTTTTCTTGTACGTAATTCGGCATTGTGCCTTTTCTATTTAATTCCGATGCAATTTCTGTGTTTTATCGTCAATAAGAATTTCAGAGGGATTCAGTAAACCTATAGTGAAGCATCGGAATCCATAACTTGTGTCACAGGGATGGTTCAGAACATAGACAGTAGGAAGAGTCAGTCTTCTTGTGCTTAAGTCGGATTGTGCCTTTTCTATTTAATTCCGACGCAATTTCTGTGTTTCATCGTCAATAAGAAAGTCAGAGGGATACAGTAAACCTGAAGTGAAATATCAGAATCTATAACTAGTGTCACAGGAATGATTCAAAATATAGACAGTAAGAAGAGTCAGTCTACTTGTCCTTAAGTCGGCATTGTGCCTTTTCTATTTATTTCCGATGCAATTTCTGTGTTTCATCATCAATAAGAAGGTCAGAGGGATACAGTAAACCTGAAGTGAAACATCGTAATCTATAACTAGTGTCACATAAATGATTTAAGACATAGACAGTAGGAAGAGTCAGTCTTCTTGTACTTAAGTCGGCATTGTGCCTTTTCTATTTTATTCGGATGCAATTTCTATGTATCTTCGTCAATAAGAAGGTCAGAGGGATACAGTAAACCTGAAGTGAGGCATCGGAATCTATAACTAGTGTCACAGGAATGGTTCAAAACATAGACAGTAAGAAGAGTCAGTCTTCTTGTAATGAAGTCGGCATTGTGCCTTTTCTGTTTAATTCCGATGCTATTTCTGTGTTTCATCGTCAATATGAAGGTCAGAGGGATACAGTAAACCTGAAGTGAAGCATCAGAAGCTATAACTAGTGTCACAGGAATGGTTCAAAACATAGACAGTAGGAAGAGCCAGTCATCTTGTTCTTAAGTCGGCATTGTGCCTTTTCTATTTAACTCCGATGCAATTTCTGTGTTTCATCGTCAATAAGATGGTCTGAGGTATACAGTAAACCTGAAGTGAAGCATCGGAATCTGTAACTAGTGTGACAGGAATGGTTCAAAAGATAGACAGTAGGAAGAGTCAGTCTTCTTGTACTTAAGTCGGCATTGTGCCTTTTGTATTTAATTCCGATGCAATTTCTGGGTTTCTCCGTCAATAAGAAGGTCCGAGGGAAACAGTAAACCTGAAGTGTGGCATCGGAAACTATAACAAGTCTCACAGGAATGGTTCAAAACATAGTCACTAAGAAAAGTCAGTCTTCTAGTACTTAAGTCGGCATTGTGCCATTTCTATTTAATTCCGATGCAATTTCTGTGTTTCATTGTGAATTAGAAGGTCCAAGATATTCTTTACACCTGAAGTGAAGCAGCGGAATCTATAACTAGTGTCACTGGTATGGTTCAAAGCACAGACAGTAAGAAGAGTCAGTATTCTTGTACTTAAGTCGGCATTGTGCCTTTCCTATTTATTTCCGATGCAATTTCTGTGTATCATCGTCCATAAGAAGGTCAGAGGGATACAGTAAACCTGAAGTGAAGCATCGGAATCTATAAGTGGTGTCACAGGAATGGTTCAAAACATAGTCAGTAACAAGAGACAGTCTTCTTGTACTTAAGTCGGCATTGTGCCTTTCGTATTTAATTCCGATGCAATTTCGGTGTTTCATCGTCAATAAGAAGGTCCAAGGGATACAGTAAACCTGAAGTGAAGCATCGGAATATATAACTAGTGTCACAGGTTCGGTTCAAAACATTGTCAGTAAGAACAGTCAGTCCTCTTGTACTTAAGTCGGCATTGTCAATTTTCTATTTAATTTCGATGCAATATCTGTCTTTCATCGTCAATAAGAAGGTCAGAGGAATACAGTAAACCTGAAGTGAGGCTTCGGAATCTATAACTAGTGTAACAGGAATGATTCAAAACATAGTCAGTAAGAGGAGTCAGTCTTCTTGTACTTAAGTCGGCATTGTGCCTTTTCTATTTAATTCCGATGCAATTTCTGTGTTTCATCGTCAATAAGAAGGTCCTAGGGATGCAGTACACCTGAAGTGAAGCATCGGATTCTATAACTAGTGTCACAGGAATGGTTCAAATCATAGACAGTAAGAACAGTCAGTCTTCTTGTACTTAAGTCGGCATTGTGCCTTTTCTATTTATTTCCGATGTAATTTCTGTGTTTCATCGTCCATAAGAAGGTCAGAGGGATACAGTAAACCTGAAGTGAAGCATCGGAATCTGTAACTAGTGTGACAGGAATGGTTCAAAAGATAGACAGTAGGAAGAGTCAGTCTTCTTGTACTTAAGTCGGCATTGTGCCTTTCGTATTTCATTCCGATGCAATTTCGGTGTTTCATCGTCAATAAGAAGATCCAAGGGATACAGTAAATTTGAAGGGAAGCATCGGAATCTATAACTAGTGTCACAGGTTCGGTTCAAAACATCGACAGTAAGAAGAGTCAGTCTACTTGTACTGAAGTCGGCAATGTGCCTTTTCTAATTTATTCCGATGCAATTTCTGTATTTCATCATCAATAAGAAGGTCAAAGGGATACAGTAAACCTGAAGTGAAGCATCGGAGTCTATAACTAGCGTCACAGAAATGGTTCAAATCATAGTCAGTAAGAAGAGTCAGCCTTCTTGTACTTAAGTCGGCATTGTGCCTTTTGTACTTAATTCCGATGCAATTTCTGTGAATAATCGTCAATAAGAAGATCCAAGGGATACAGTAAACCTGAAGTGAATCATCGGAATCTATAACTAGTGTCACAGGAATGGTTCAAAACATAGTCAGTAAGAAGAGTCAGTTTTCTTGTACGTAATTCGGCATTGTGCCTTTTCTATTTAATTCCGATGCAATTTCTGTGTTTTATCGTCAATAAGAATTTCAGAGGGATTCAGTAAACCTATAGTGAAGCATCGGAATCCATAACTTGTGTCACAGGGATGGTTCAGAACATAGACAGTAGGAAGAGTCAGTCTTCTTGTGCTTAAGTCGGATTGTGCCTTTTCTATTTAATTCCGACGCAATTTCTGTGTTTCATCGTCAATAAGAAGGTCAGAGGGATACAGTAAACCTGAAGTGAAATATCAGAATCTATAACTAGTGTCACAGGAATGATTCAAAATATAGACAGTAAGAAGAGTCAGTCTACTTGTCCTTAAGTCGGCATTGTGCCTTTTCTATTTATTTCCGATGCAATTTCTGTGTTTCATCATCATTAAGAAGGTCAGAGGGATAGAGTAAACCTGAAGTGAAGCATCGTAATCTATAACTAGTGTCACATAAATGATTTAAGACATAGACAGTAGGAAGAGTCAGTCTTCTTGTACTTAAGTCGGCATTGTGCCTTTTCTATTTAATTCGGATGCAATTTCTATGTATCTTCGTCAATAAGAAGGTCAGAGGGATACAGTAAACCTGAAGTGAGGCATCGGAATCTATAACTAGTGCCACAGGAATGGTTCAAAAGATAGTCAGTAAGAAGAGTTTGTCTTCTTGTACTTAAGTCTGCATTGTGCCATTTGTCTTTATTTCCGATGCATTTTCTGTGTTTCATCGACAATAATAGGGTCAGAGGGATACAGTAAACCTGAAGTGAAGCATCAGAATCTATAACTAGTGTCACAGGAATGGTTCAAAACATAGACAGTAAGAAGAGTCAGTCTACTTGTACTTAAGTCGGCATTGTGCATTTTCTATTTAATTCCGAAGCAATTTCTGTGTTTCATCGTCAATAAGAGAGTCCATGTGATACAGTACACCTGACGTGAAGCATCGGAATCTATTACTAGTGTCACAGGAATGGTTCAAATCATAGACACTAAGAAGGGTCAGTCTTCTTGTACTTATGTCGGCATTGTGCCTTTTCTATTTAATTCCGAATTTCTGTGTTCCATCGTCTATAAGAAGGTCAGAGGGATACAGTAAACCTTAAGTGAAGCATTGGAATCTATAACCAGTGTCACAGGAATGGTTCAAAACATAGACACTAGGAAGTGTCAGTCTTCTTGTACTTGAGTCGGCATTGTGCGTTTTGTATTTAATTCCGATGCAATTTCTGTTTTTCATCGTCAATAAGAAGGTCAGACTGATACAGTAAACCTGAGGTGAAGCTTCGGAATCTATAACTAGTGTCACAGGTATGGGTCAAAGCACAGGCAGTAAGAAGAGTCAGTCTTCTTGTACTTAAGTCGGCATTGTGCCTTTCCTATTTATTTCCGATGCAATTTCTGTGTTTCATCGTCCATAAGAAGGTCAGAGGGATACAGTAAACCTGAAGTGAAGCATCGGAATCTATAAGTGGTGTCACAGGAATGGTTCAAAACATAGTCAGTAACAAGAGACTGTCTTCTTGTACTTAAGTCGGCATTGTGCCTTTCGTATGTAATTCCGATGCAATTTCGGTGTTTCATCGTCAATAAGAAGGTCCAAGGGATACAGCAAACCTGAAATGAGGCATCGGAATCTATAACTAGTGTCACAGGAATGGATCAAAGCATAGACAGTAGGAAGCGTCAGTCTTCTTGTACTTAAGTCGGCATTGTGCCTTTTCTATTTAATTCCGATGCAATTTCTATGTTTCATCGTCAATAAGAATGACAGAGGGATACAGTAAACCTGAAGTGAAGCATCGGATTCTATAACTAGTGTCACAGGAATGGTTCAAACATAGACAGTAGGAAGAGTCAGTCTTCTTGTACTAAAGTCGGCATTGTGCTTTTTGTATTTAATTCCGATGCAATTTCTGTGTTTCATCGTCAATATGAAGGTCCAAGGAATACAGTAAACCTGAAGTGAGGCATCAGAATCTATAACTAGTGTCACAGGAATGGTTCAAATCATAGACAGTAAGTAGAGTCAGTCTTCTTGTAATGAAGTCGGCATTGTGCCTTTTCTGTTTAATTACGATACTATTTCTGTGTGTCATCGTCAATATGAGGGTCAGAGGGATACAGTAAACCTGAAGTGAAGCATCGGAATCTATAACTAGTGTCACAGGAATGCTTCAAAACATAGACAGTAGGAAGAGCCAGTCATCTTGTACTTAAGTCGGCATTGTGCCTTTTCTATTTAATTCCGATGCAATTTCTGTGTTTCATCGTCAATAAGAAGGTCTGAGGGATACAGTAAACCTGAAGTGAATCATCGGAATCTATAACTAGTGTGACAGGAATGGTTCAAAAGGTAGACAGTAGGGAGAGTCAGTCTTCTTGTACTTAAGTCGGCATTGTGCCTTTTGTATTTAATTGCGATGCAATTTCTGTGATTCATCGTCAATAAGAAGGTCCGAGGGATACAGTAAACCTGAAGTGTGGCATCGGAAACTATAACTAGTGTCACAGGAATGGTTCAAAACATAGTCAGTAAGAAGAGTCAGTCTTCTTGTACTTAAGTCGGCACTGTGCCATTTCTATTTAATTCCGATGCAATTTCTGTGTTTCATCGTGAATTAGAAGGTCCACGGTATGCAGTACACCTGAAGTGAAGCATCGGAATCTATAACTAGTGTCACAGGTATGGTTCAAATCACAGACAGTAAGAAGAGTCAGTCTTCTTGTACTTAAGTCGGCATTGTGCCTTTCCTATTTATTTCCAATGCAATATCTGTGTTTCATCGTCCATAAGAAGGTCAGAGGGATACAGTAAACCTGAAGTGAAGCATCGGAATCTATAAGTGGTGACACAGGAATGGTTCAAAACATAGTCAGTAACAAGAGACAGTCTCCTTGTAGTTAAGTCGGCATTGTGCCTTTCGTATTTAATTCCGATGCAATTACGGTGTTTCATCGTCAATAAGAAGGTCCAAGGGATACAGTAAACCTGATGTGAAGCATCGGAATCTATAACTAGTGTCACAGGTTCGGTTCAAAACATTGTCAGTAAGAACAGTCAGTCTTCTTGTACTTAAGTCGGCATTGTGAATTTTCTATTTAATTTCGAAGCAATATCTGTCTTTCATCGTCAATAAGAAGGTCAGAGGAATACAGTAAACCTGAAGTGAGGCTTCGGAATGTATAACTAGCGTAACAGGAATGATTCAAAACATAGTCTGTAAGAAGAGTCAGTCTTCTTGTACTTAAGTCGGCATTTTGCCCTTTCTATTTAATTCCGATAAAATTTCTGTGTTTCATCGTCAATAAGAAGGTCCAAGGCATGCAGTACACCTGAAGTGAAGCATCGGATTCTATAACTAGTGTCACAGGAATGGTTCAAATCATAGACAGTAAGAGCAGTCAGTCTTCTTGTACTTATGTCGGCATTGTGCCTTTTCTATTTATTTCCGATGCAATTTCTGTGTTTCATCGTCCATAAGAAGGTCAGAGGGATACGGTAAACCTGAAGGGAAGCATCGGAATCTATAAGTGGTGTCACAGGAATGGTTCAAATCATAGTCAGTAAGAAGAGTCAGTCTTCTTGTACTTAAGTCGGCATTGTGCCTTTCGTATTTAATTCCGCTGCAATTTCGGTGTTTCATCGCCAATAAGAAGGTCCAAGGGATACAGTAAACTTGAAGTGAAGCATCGGAATCTATAACTAGTGTCACAAGTTCGGTTCAAACATAGACAGTATAAAGAGTCAGTCTTCTTGTACTGAATTCGGCAATGTGCCTTTTCTATTTAATTCCGATGCAATTTCTGTGTTTCATCATCAATAAGAAGGTCAGAGGGATTCAGTAAACTTGAAGTGAAGCATCGGATTCTATAACTAGTGTCACAGGAATGGTTCAAATCATAGTCAGTAAGAAGAGTCAGCCTTCTTGTACTTAAGTCGGCACTGTGCCTTTTCTATTTAATTCCGATGCAATATCTGTGTTTCACCGTCAATAAGAAGGTCAGAGGAATACAGTAAACCTGAAGTGAATCATCGGAAACTATAACTAGTGTCACAGGAATGGTTAAAAACATAGACAGTAGGAAGAGTCAGTCTTCTTGTACTTAAGTCGGCATTGTGCCTTTTGTACTTAATTCCGATGCAATTTCTGTGTATCATCGTCAATAAGAAGATCCAAGGGATAAAGAAAACCTAAAGTGAAGCATCGGAATCTATAACTAGTGTCACAGGAATGGTTCAAAACATAGGCAGTAAGAAGAGTCAGTCTTCTTGTACTTAATTCGGCATTGTGCCTTTTCTATTTAATTCCGATTCAAATTCTGTGTTTCATCGTCAATAAGAATTTCAGGCGGATACAGTAAACCTATAGTGAAGCATCGGAATCTATAACTTGTGTCGCAGGGATGGTTCAAAACATAGACAGTAGGAAGAGTCAGTCTTCTTGTACTTAATTCGGCATTGTGCCTTTTCTATTTAATTCCGATGCAATTTCTGTGTTTCATCGTCAATAAGAAGGTCAGGGGTACAGTAAACCTGAAGTGAAGTATCAGAATCTATAACTAGAGTCACAGGAATGGTTCAAAATATAGATAGTAGGAAGAGTCAGTCTACTTGTACATAAGTCGGCATTGTGCGTTTTGTATTTAATTCCCATGCAATTTCTGTGTTTCATCGTCAATAAGAAGGTCCAAGGGATACAGTACACCTGAAGTGAAGCATCGGAATCTATAACTAGTGTTACAGGAATGGTTCAAATCATAGACAGTAAGAAGAGTCAGTCTTCTTGTACTTATGTCGGCATTGTGCCTTTACTATTTATTTCCGATGCAATGTCTGTGTTTCATCGTCAATAAGAAGGTCAGAGGGATACAGTAAACCTGAAGTGAAGCATCGGAATCTATAACTAGTGTCACAGGAATGGTTCAAAACATAGGCAGTAGGAAGAGTCAGTCTTCTTGTACTTGAGTCGGCAATGTGCCATTTGTATTTTATTCCAATGCAATTCCTGTGTTTCATCGTCAATAAGAAGGTCAGAGGGATACAGTACACCTGAAGAGAAGCTTCGGAATCTATAACTAGTGTCAGAGGAAAGGTTCAAATCATAGACAGTAGGAAGAATCAGTCTTCTTGTACTCTAGTCGGCATTGTGCGTTTTGAATTTAATTCCGATGCAATTTCTGTTTTTCATCGTCAATAAGAAGGACAGAGGGATACAGTAAACCTGAAGTGAAGCATCGGAATCTATAACTAGTGTCACATAATTGGTTTAAAACATAGACAGTTGGAAGAGTCAGTCTTCTTGTACTTAAGTCGGCATTGTGCCTTTTCTATTTAATTACGATGCAATTTCTATGTTTCATCGTCAATAAGAAGGTCAGAGGGATACAGTAAACCTGAAGTGAGGCATCGGAATCTGTAACTAGCGTCACAGGAATGGTTCAAAACATAGTTAGTAAGAAGAGTCAGTCTTCTTGTACTTAAGTCGGCAAGGTGCCTTTTGTATTTAATTCCGATGCAATTTCTGTGTTTCATCGTCAATAAGAAGGTCCAAGGGATACAGTAAACATATAGTGATGTTTTGAAATCTAAAACTGGTCTCTCATTAAATGTTCAAATCATAGTCAGTAAGAAGAGTCAGTCTTCTTGTACTTAAGTCGGCAAGGTGCCTTTTGTATTTAATTCCGATGCTATTTCTGTGTTTCATCGTCAATAAGAAGGTCCAAGGGATACAGTAAACATATAGTGATGTTTTGAAATCTAAAACTGGTCTCTCATTAAATGTTCAAAACATAGTCAGTAAGAAGAGTCAGTCATCTTGTATTTAAGTCGGCATTGTGCCTTTTCTATTTAATTCCGATGCAACTTCTGTGTTTGGTCGTCAATAAGAAGGTCAGAGTGACACAGTGAACCTAAAGTGACGCATCGGAATCTGTAACTAGTGCCACAGGAATGGTTCAAAACATAGTCAGTAAGAAGAGTCAGTCATCTTGTATTTAAGTCGGCATTGTGCCTTTTCTATTTAATTCCGATGCAATATCTGTGTTTCATCGTCAATACGAAGGTCAGAGGGTTCCAGTAAACCTGAAGTGAGGCATCGGAAGCTATAACTAGTGTCACAGGAATGGTTCAAAACATAGACAGTAGGAAGAGTCAGTCTTCTTGTACTTAAGTCGGCATTGTGCCTAATCTATTTAATTCCGATGCAATTTCTATGTTTCATCGTCAATAAGAGGGTCAGAGGGATACAGTAAACCTGAAGTGAAGCATCCGAATCTATAACTAGTGTCACAGGAATGGTTCAAAACATAGACAGTAGGAAATGTCAGTCTTCTTGTACTTAAGTCAGCATTGTGCCATTTGTATTTAATTCCGATGCAATTTCTGTGTTCCATCGTCAATAAGAAGGTCAGAGGGATACAGTAAACCTGAAGTGAGGCATCGGAATCTATAACTAGTGTCACTGGTTCGGTTCAAAGCATAGAGAGTAAGAAGAGTCAGTCTTCTTGTACTTAAGTCGGCATTGTGTCTATTCTGTTTAATTCCGAAGCAATTTCTGTGTTTCATCGTCAATAAGAAGGTCAGATTGATACAGTAAACCTGAAGTGAAGGATCGGAGTCTATAACTAGTGTCACAGGAATAGTTCAAAAAATAGACAGTAGGAAGAGTCAGTCTTCTTGTACTTAAGTCGGCATTGTGCTTTTTCTACTTAATTCATATGCAATTTCTGTGTTTCATCGTCAAAAAAAATATCAGAGAGGTACAGTAAACCTGAAGTGAAGCATCGGAATGTATTACTAGTGTCACAGGAATGGTTCAAATCATAGACATAAGAAGAGTCAGTCTTCTTGTATTTAAGTCGGCATTGTGCCTTTTCTATTTCATTACGATGCGATTTCTGTGTTTCATCGTCAATAAGAAGGTCAGAGGGATACAGTAAACCTGAAGTGAAGCATCGGAACCTATAAGTGGTGTCATAGGAATGGTTCAAAACATAGTCAGTAACAAGAGGCAGTCTACTTGTACTTAAGTCGGCGTTGTGCCTTTCGTATTTAATTCCGATGCAATTTCTGTGTTTCATCGTTAATAAGAAGGTCCAAGGGATGCAGTAAACCTGAAGTGCAGCATCGGAATCTATAACTAGTGTCACAGGTTCGGTTCAAAACATAGACAGTAAGAAGAGTTACTCTTCTTGTACTTAAGTCGGATGTGTGCCTTTTCTAATTAATACTGATGCAATTTCTGTGTTTCATCATCAATTAGAAGGTCAGAAGGATACAGTAAACCCGAAGTGAAGCATCGGAGTCTATAACTTGTGTCACCGGAATGGTTAAAACGTAGTCAGTAAGAAGAGTCCGTCTTCTTGTACTTAAGTCGGCATTGTGCCTTTTGTATTTAATTCCGATGCAATATCTGTGTTTCATCGTCAATAAGAAGGTGAGAGGGATACAGTGAACTTGAAGTGAGGCATCCGAATCAATAACTAGTGTCACAGCAATGGTTCAAAACATAGTCAGTAAGAAGGGTCAGTCTTCTTGTACTTAAGTCGGCATTGTGCCTTTTCTATTTAATTCCAATGCAATTTCTGCGTTTTACCGTCTGTAAGAAGGTCAGAGGGATACAGTTTCCCTGAAGTGAAGCATCGGAATCTATAACAAGTGTCACAGGAATGGTTCATAACATAGACAGTAGGAAGAGTCAGTCTTCTTGTACTTGAGTCGTCATTGTGCGTTTTGTATTTAATTCCGATGCAATTTCTGTTTTTCATCGTCAATAAGGCGGTCAGAGGGATACACTAAACCTGAAGTGAAGCATCAGAATCTATAACTAGTGTCACAGGAATGGTTCATAACATTGACAGTAAGAAGAGTCAGTGTACTTGTACTTAAGTCTGCATTGTGCTTTCTGTTTTTAATTCCGATGCAATTTCTGTGTTCATCGTCTGTAAGAGGGTCCAAAGGATACAGTACACCTGATGTGAAGCATCGGAATCTATAACTAGTCTCATAGGAATGGTTCAAATCATAGACAGTAAGAAGAGTCAGTCTTTTTGTACTTAAGACGGCATTGTGCCTTTTGTACTAGTTCCGATGCAATTTCTGTGTTTCATCGTCAATAAGAAGGTCAGAGGGATACAGTAAACCTGAAGTGATGCATCGGAATCTATAACAAGTGTCACAGGAATGGTTCATAACATAGACAGTAGGAAGAGTCAGTCTTCTTGTACTTGAGTCGTCATTGTGCGTTTTATATTTAATTCCGATGCAATTTCTGTTTTTCATCGTCAATAAAAAGGTCAGAGGGATACAGTAAACCTGAAGTGAAGCATCGGAATCTATAACTAGTGTCACCGGAATGGTTCGAATCATAGACAGTAGGAAGAATCAGTCTTCTTGTACTTAAGTCGGCATTGTGCCTTTTCTATTTAATTCCGATGCAATTTCTATGTTTCATCGTCAATAAGAAGGACAGAGGGATACAGTAAACCTGAAGTGAGGCATCGGAATCTATAACTAGTGTCACAGGAATGGTTCAAAACTTAGTCAGTAAGAAGAGTCAGTCTTCTTGTACTTAAATCGGCATGGTGCCTTTTGTATTTATTTCCGATGCAATTTCTGTGTTTCATCGTCAATAAGATGGTCCAAGGGATACAGTAAACATATAGTGATGCATCGGAATCTAAAACTGGTCTCACAGGAAATGTTCAAGACATAGTCAGTAAGAAGAGTCAGTCTTCTTGTACTTAAGTCGTCATTGTGCGTTTTGTATTTAATTCCGATGCAATTTCTGTTTTTCATCGTCAATAAGAAGGTCAGAGGGATACAGTAAACCTGAAGTGATGCATCGGAATCTATAACTAGTGTCACAGGAATGGTTCAAATCATAGACAGTAGGAAGAGTCAGTCTTCTTGTACTGAAGTCGGCATTGTGCCTGTTCTATTTAATTCCGATGCAATTTCTATGTATCATCGTCAATAAGAAGGACAGAAGGATACAGTAAACCTTAAGTGAAGCATCCGAATCTATAACTAGTGTCACAGGAATGGTTCCAAGCATAGACTGTACGATGAGTCAGTCATCTTGTCCTTAAGTCGGCATTGTGCCTTTTCTACTTAATTCCGATGCAATTTCTGTGTTTCACCGTCAATAAGAAGGTCATAGGGATACAGTAAACCTGAAGTGAAGCATCGGAATCTATAACTAGTGTCAAAGGAATGGTTCAAATCATAGACAGTAGGAAGGGTCAGTCTTCTTTTACTTAAGTTGGCATTGTGCCCTTCGTATTTAATTCCGATGCAATTTCTGTGTTTCATCGTCAATAAGAAGGTCCAAGGGATACAGTAAACCTGAAGTGAGGCATCGGAATCTATAACTAGTGTCACAGGAATGGTTCAAAACATAGTCTGTAAGAAGAGTCAGTCTTCTTGTACTGAAGTCAGCATTGTGCCTTTTGTCTTTAATTCCGATGCATTTTCTGTCTTTCATCGTCAATAAGGGGGTCAGAGGGATACAGTAAACCTGAAGTGAAGCATCAGAATCTATAACTAGTGTCACAGGAATGGTTCAAAACATAGACAGTAAGAAGAGTCAGTCTACTTGTACTTAAGACGGCATTGTGCATTTTCTATTTAATTCCGAAGCAATTTCTGTGTTTCATCGTCAATAAGAGGGTCCAAGGGATACAATACACCTGAAGTGAAGCATCGGAATCTATTACAAGTGTCACAGGAATGGTTCAAATCATAGACAGTAAGAACAGTCAGTCCTCTTGTACTTAAGTCGGCATTGTGCCTTTTCTATTTAATTCCGATGCTATTTCTATGTTTCATCGTCAATAAGAAGGACAGAGGGATACAGTAAACCTGAAGTGAAGCATCGGAATCTATAACTAGTGTCACAGGAATGGTTCAAAACATAGACAGTAGGAAGAGTCAGTCTTCTTGTACTTAAGTCGGAATTGTGCTTTTTGTATTTAATTCCGATGCAATTTCTGTGTTTCACCGTTAATATGATGGTCCAAGGGATACAGTAAACCTGAAGTGAGGCATCGGAATCTATAACTAATGTCACAGGAATGGTTCAAAACATAGACACTAAGAAGAGTCATTTTTGTTGTACTTAAGTCGGCATTGTGCCTTTTGTATTTAATTCCGATGCAATTTCTGTGTTTCATCGTCAATAAGAAGGTCTGAGGGATACAGTAAACCTGAAGTGAAGCATCGGAATCTATAACTAGTGTGACAGGAATGGTTCAAAACATAGACAGTAGGAAGAGTCAGTCTTCTTGTACTTAAGTCGGCATTGTGCCTTTTGTAAATAATTCCGATGCAATTTCTGTGTTTCATCGTCAATAAGAAGGTCCAAGGGATACAGTAAACCTGTAGTGTGGCATCGGAAACTATACCTAGTGTCACAGGAATGGTTCAAAACATAGTCAGTAAGAAGAGTCAGTCTTCTTGTACTTAAGTCGGGTCTGTGCCATTTCTATTTAATTCCGATGTAATTTCTGTGTTTCATCGTGAATTAGAAGGTCCAAGGTATGCAGTACATCTGAAGTGAAGCATCGGAATCTATAACTAGTGTCACAGGAATGGTTCAAAGCACAGACAGTAAGAAGAGTCGGTCATCTTGTACTTAAGTCGGGTTTGTGCCTTTTCTATTTATTTCCGATGCAATTTCTGTGTTTCATCGTCCATAAGAAGGTCAGAGGGATACAGTAAATCTGAAGTGAAGCATCGGAATCTATAAGTGGTGTCACAGGAATGGTTCAAAACATAGTCAGTAACAAGAGACAGTCTTCTTGTACTTAAGTCGGCAATGTGCGTTTGGTATTTAATTCCGATGCAATTTCGGTGTTTTTTCGTCAATAAGAAGGTCCAAGGGATACAGTAAACCTGAAGTGAAGCATCAGAATCTATAAGTAGTGTCACAGGTTCGGTTCAAAACATAGACAGTAAGAAGAGTTACTCTTCTTGTACGTAAGTCGGCAATGTGCCAATTCTATTTAATTCTGATGCAATTTCTGTGTTTCATCATCAATAAGACGGTCAGAAGGATACAGTACACCTGATGTGAAGCATCGGAGTCTATAACTAGTGTCACTGGAATGGTTAAAACATAGTCAGTAAGAAGAGTCCGTCTTCTTGTACTTAAGTCGGCATTGTGCCTTTTCTATTTTATTCCGATGCCATATCTGTGTTTCATCGTCAATAAGAGGGTCAGAGGGATACAGTATACCTGAAGTGAGGCATCCGAATCTATAACTAGTGTCACAGGAATGGTTCAAAACATAGTCAGTAAGAAGTGTCAGTCTTCTTGTACTTAAGTCGGCATTGTGCCTTTTCTATTTGATTCCGATGCAATTTCTGCGTTTTACCGTCAGTACGAAGGTCAGAGGGATACAGTTAACCTGAAGTGAAGCATCGGAATTTGTAGCTAGTGTCACAGGGATGGTTCAAAACGCAGACAGTAGGGAGAGCCAGTCATCTTGTACTTAAGTCGGCATTGTGCCTTTTGTATTTAATTCCGATGCAATTTCTGTGTTTCATCGTCAATAAGAAGGTCCAAGGGATACAGTAAACCTGAAGTGTGGCATCGGAAACTATAACTAGTGTCACAGGAATGGTTCAAAACATAGTCAGTAAGAAGAGTCAGTCTTCTTGTACTTAAGTCGGCATTGTGCCATTTCTATTTAATTCCGATGCAATTTCTGTGTTTCATCGTGAATTAGAAGGTCCAAGGTATGCAGTACACCTGAAGTTAAGCATCGGAATCTATAACTAGTGACACAGGAATGGTTCAAAGCACAGACAGTAAGAAGAGTCAGTCTTCTTGTACTTAAGTCGGCATTGTGGATTTTCTATTTATTTCCGATGCTATTTCTGTGTTTCATCGTCCATAAGAAGGTCAGAGGGATACAGTAAACCTGAAGTGAAGCATTGGAATCTATAAGTGGTGTCACAGGAATGGTTCAAAACATAGTCAGTATGAAGAGTCAGTCCTCTTGTACTTCATTCGACATTGTGCCTTTTGTATTTAATTCCGATGCAATTTCTGTGTTTTATCTTCAATAAGAAGATCAGAGGGATACAGTAAACCTGAAGTGAAGCATCGGAATCAATAACTAGTGTCACAGGACGGGTTCAAAATATAGACAGTAGGAAGAGTCAGTCTACTTGTACTTAAGTCGGCATTGTGCCTTTTGTATTTAATTCCGATGAAATATCTGTGTTTCATCGTCAATAAGAAGGTCAGAGGGATACAGTAAGCCCGAAGTGAGGCATCGGTATCTATAACTAGTGTCACAGGAATGGTTCAAAGCATAGGCAGTAAGAAGAGTGAGTCTTCTTGTACTGAAGTCGGCATTGTGCCTGTTCTATTTAATTCCGATGCAATTTCTATGTATCATCGTCAATAAGAAGGACAGAGGGATACAGTAAACCTGAAGTGAAGCATCCGAATCTATAACTAGTGTCACAGGAATGGTTCCAAACATAGACTGTTCGATGAGTCAGTCATCTTGTCCTTAAGTCGGCATTGTGCCCTTTCTACTTAATTCCGATGCAATTTCTGTGTTTCATCGTCAATAAGAAGGTCATAGGGATACAGTAAACCTGAAGTGAAGCATCGGAATCTATAACTAGTGTCAAAGGAATGGTTCAAATCATAGACAGTAGGAAGGGTCAGTCTCCTTTTACTTAAGTTGGCATTGTGCCCTTCGTATTTAATTCCGATGCAATTTCTGTGTTTCATCGTCAATAAGAAGGTCCAAGGGATACAGTAAACCTGAAGTGAGGCATCGGAATCTATAACTAGTGTCACAGGAATGGTTCAAAACATAGTCTGTAAGAAGAGTCAGTCTTCTTGTACTGAAGTCAGCATTGTGCCTTTTGTCTTTAATTCCGATGCATTTTCTGTGTTTCATCGTCAATAAGGGGGTCAGAGGGATACAGTAAACCTGAAGTGAAGCATCAGAATCTATAACTAGTGTCACAGGAATGGTTCAAAACATAGACAGTAAGAAGAGTCAGTCTACTTGTACTTAAGACGGCATTGTGCATTTTCTATTTAATTCCGAAGCAATTTCTGTGTTTCATCGTCAATAAGAGGGTCCAAGGGATACAATACACCTGAAGTGAAGCATCGGAATCTATTACTAGTGTCACAGGAATGGTTCAAATCATAGACAGTAAGAAGAGTCAGTCTTCTTGTACTTAAGTCGGCATTGTGCCTTTTCTATTTAATTCCGATGCTATTTCTATGTTTCATCGTCAATAAGAAGGACAGAGGGATACAGTAAACCTGAAGTGAAGCATCAGAATCTATAACTAGTGTCACAGGAATGGTTCAAAACATAGACAGTAGGAAGAGTCAGTCTTCTTGTACTTAAGTCGGAATTGTGCTTTTTGTATTTAATTCCGATGCAACTTCTGTGTTTCACCGTCAATATGAAGGTCCAAGGGATACAGTAAACCTGAAGTGAGGCATCGGAATCTATAACTAATGTCACAGGAATGGTTCAAAACATAGACAGTAAGAAGAGTCAGTTTTGTTGTACTTAAGTCGGCATTGTGCCTTTTGTATTTAATTCCGATGCAATTTCTGTGTTTCATCGTCAATAAGAAGGTCTGAGGGATACAGTAAACCTGAAGTGAAGCATCGGAATCTATAACTAGTGTGACAGGAATGGTTCAAAACATAGACAGTAGGAAGAGTCAGTCCTCTTGTACTTAAGTCGGCATTGTGCCTTTTGTATTTAATTCCGATGCAATTTCAGTGTTTCATCGTCAATAAGAAGGTCCAAGGGATACAGTAAACCTGTAGTGTGGCATCGGAAACTATACCTAGTGTCACAGGAATGGTTCAAAACATAGTCAGTAAGAAGAGTCAGTCTTCTTGTACTTAAGTCGGGTCTGTGCCATTTCTATTTAATTCCGATGTAATTTCTGTGTTTCATCGTGAATTAGAAGGTCCAAGGTATGCAGTACATCTGAAGTGAAGCATCGGAATCTATAACTAGTGTCACAGGAATGGTTCAAAGCACAGACAGTAAGAAGAGTCGGTCATCTTGTACGTAAGTCGGGTTTGTGCCTTTTCTATTTATTTCCGATGCAATTTCTGTGTTTCATCGTCCATAAGAAGGTCAGAGGGATACAGTAAATCTGAAGTGAAGCATCGGAATCTATAAGTGGTGTCACAGGAATGGTTCAAAACATAGTCAGTAACAAGAGACAGTCTTCTTGTACTTAAGTCGGCATTGTGCGTTTGGTATTTAATTCCGATGCAATTTCGGTGTTTTTTCGTCAATAAGAAGGTCCAAGGGATACAGTAAACCTGAAGTGAAGCATCAGAATCTATAAGTAGTGTCACAGGTTCGGTTCAAAACATAGACAGTAAGAAGAGTTACTCTTCTTGTACGTAAGTCGGCAATGTGCCAATTCTGTTTAATTCTGATGCAATTTCTGTGTTTCATCATCAATAAGACGGTCAGAAGGATACAGTACACCTGATGTGAAGCATCGGAGTCTATAACTAGTGTCACTGGAATGGTTAAAACATAGTCAGTAAGAAGAGTCCGTCTTCTTGTACTTAAGTCGGCATTGTGCCTTTTCTATTTTATTCCGATGCCATATCTGTGTTTCATCGTCAATAAGAGGGTCAGAGGGATACAGTATACCTGAAGTGAGGCATCCGAATCTATAACTAGTGTCACAGGAATGGTTCAAAACATAGTCAGTAAGAAGTGTCAGTCTTCTTGTACTTAAGTCGGCATTGTGCCTTTTCTATTTGATTCCGATGCAATTTCTGCGTTTTATTGTCAGTACGAAGGTCAGAGGGATACAGTTAACCTGAAGTGAAGCATCGGAATTTGTAGCTAGTGTCACAGGGATGGTTCAAAACGCAGACAGTAGGGAGAGCCAGTCATCTTGTACTTAAGTCGGCATTGTGCCTTTTGTATTTAATTCCGATGCAATTTCTGTGTTTCATCGTCAATAAGAAGGTCCAAGGGATACAGTAAACCTGAAGTGTGGCATCGGAAACTATAACTAGTGTCACAGGAAAGGTTCAAAACATAGTCAGTAAGAAGAGTCAGTCTTCTTGTACTTAAGTCGGCATTGTGCCATTTCTATTTAATTCCGATGCAATTTCTGTGTTTCATCGTGAATTAGAAGGTCCAAGGTATGCAGTACACCTGAAGTTAAGCATCGGAATCTATAACTAGTGTCACAGGAATGGTTCAAAGCACAGACAGTAAGAAGAGTCAGTCTTCTTGTACTTAAGTCGGCATTGTGGATTTTCTATTTATTTCCGATGCTATTTCTGTGTTTCATCGTCCATAAGAAGGTCAGAGGGATACAGTAAACCTGAAGTGAAGCATCGGAATCTATAAGTGGTGTCACAGGAATGGTTCAAAACATAGTCAGTATGAAGAGTCAGTCCTCTTGTACTTCATTCGACATTGTGCCTTTTGTATTTAATTCCGATGCAATTTCTGTGTTTTATCTTCAATAAGAAGATCAGAGGGATACAGTAAACCTGAAGTGAAGCATCGGAATCAATAACTAGTGTCACAGGACGGGTTCAAAATATAGACAGCAGGAAGAGTCAGTCTACTTGTACTTAAGTCGGCATTGTGCCTTTTGTATTTAATTCCGATGAAATATCTGTGTTTCATCGTCAATAAGAAGGTCAGAGGGATACAGTAAGCCCGAAGTGAGGCATCGGTATCTATAACTAGTGTCACAGGAATGGTTCAAAGCATAGTCAGTAAGAAGAGTCAGTCTTCTTGTACTTAAGTCGGCATTGTGCATTTTCTATTTAATTCCGATGCAATTTCTGTGTTTCATCGTCAATAAGAAGGTCCAAGGGATGCAGTACACCTGAAGTGAAGCATCGGAATTTCTAAGTGGTGTCACAAGAATGGTTCAATTCATAGTCAGTAAGAAGAGTCTGTCTTCTTGTACTTAAGTCGGCATCGTGCCTTTCGTGTTTAATTCCAATGCAATTTCGGTGATTCATCGTCAATAAGAAGGTCCAAGGGATACAGTAAACTTGAAGTGAAGAATCGGAATCTATAACTAGTGTCACAGGTTCGGTTCAAAACATAGAAAGTAAGAAGAGTCAGTCTTCTTGTACTTAAGTCAGCATTGTGCTATTCTATTTAATTCCGATGCAATTTGTGTGTTTCATCATCAATAAGAAGGTCGGAGGGATACAGTAAACCTGAAGTGAAGCATCGGAGTCTATAACTAGTGTCACAGGAATGGTTCAAAACATAGTCAGTATGAAAAGTCGGTTTTCTTGTACTTAAGTCGGCATTGTGCCTTTTCAATTTAATTCCGATGCAATATCTGTGTTTCATCGTCAATAAGAAGGTCAGAGGAATACAGTAAACCTGGAGTGAAGCATCGGAATCTATAACTAGTGTCACAGGAATAGTTAAAACATAGACAGTAGGAAGAGTCAGTCTTCTTGTACTTATGTCAGCATTGTGCCTTTTGTATTCAATTCCGATGCAATTTCTGTGTATCATCGTCAATACGAAGGTCCAAGGGATACAGTAAACCTAAAGTGAAGCATCGGAATCTATAACTAGTGTCACAGGAATGGTTCAAAGCATAGTCAGTAAGAAGAGTCAGTCCTCTTGTACTTCATTCGACATTGTGACTTTTGTATTTAATTCCGATGCAATTTCTGTGTTTTATCGTCAATAAGAAGATCAGAGGGATACAGTAAACCTGAAGTGAAGCATCGGAATCTATAACTAGTGTCACAGGAATGATTCAAGGTATAGACTGTAGGATGAGTCAGTCTACTTGTACTTAAGTCGGCATTGTGCCTTTTGTATTTAAATCCGGTGCAATTTCTGTGTTTCATTGTCAATAAGAAGGTCCAAGGGATACAGTACACCTGAAGTGAAGCATCGGAATCCATAACTAGTGTCACAGGAATGGTTCAAATCATAGGCAGTAAGAAAAGTCAGTCATCTTGTACTTAAGTCGGCATTGTGCCTTTTCTATTTAATTACGATGCAATTTCTGTGTTTCATCGTCAATACGAAGGTCAGAGGGATACAGTGAACCTGAAGTGAAGCATCGGAATCTATAACCAGTGTCACAGGAATGGTTCAAAACATAGACAATAGGAAGAGTCAGTCTTCTTGTACTTGAGTCGGCATTGTGCCTTTTGTATTTAATTCCGATGCAATTTCTGTGTTTCATTGTCAATAAGAAGGTCAGAGGGATACAGTAAACCTAAAGTGAAGCATAGGAATCTATAACCAGTGTCATAGGAATGGTTCAAACATAGACAGTAGGATGAGTCAGTCTTCTTGTACTTGAGTCGGCATTGTGCCTTTTGTATTTAATTCCGATGCAATTTCTGTGTTTCATTGTCAATAAGATGGTCAGAGAGATATAGTAAACCTGAAGTGAGGCATCGGAATCTATAACTCGTGTCACAGGAATGGTTAAAAACATAGACACTAAGAAGAGTCAGTCTTCTTGTACTGAAGTCGGCATTTTGCCTTTTCTGTTTAATTCCGATGCAATTTCTGTGTTTCATCGTCAATAAGAAGGTCAGAGGGATGCAGTAAACCTGAAGTGAAGCATCGGCATCTATGACTAGTGTCACAGGAATGGTTCAAAACATGGACTGTAGGAAGAGTCAGTCATCTTGTACTTAAGTAGGCATTGTGCCTTTTCTATTTAATTCCGTTGCAATTTCTGTGTTTCATCGTCAATAAGAAGGTCACAGGGATACAGTAAACCTGAAGTGAAGCATCGGAATCCATAACTAGTGTCACAGGAATGGTTCAAATCATACACAGTAGGAAGAGTCAGTCTTCTTTTACTTAAGTCGGCATTGTGCCTTTCGTATTTAATTCCGATGCAATTTCTGTGGTTCATCATCAATAAGAATGTCCAAGTAATACAGTAAACCTGAAGTGAAACATCGGAATCTATAACTAGTGTCACAGGTTCGGTTCGAATCATAGATAGTAAGAAGAGTCATTCATCTTGTACTTAAGTCGGCATTGTGCCTTTTCTATTTAATTCCGATGCAATTTTTGTGTTTCATCATCTATAAGAAGGTCAGAGGGATACAGTAAACCTGAAGTGAAGCATCGGAGCCTATAACTAGTGTCACAGGAATGGTTCAAAACATAGTCAGTAAGAAGAGTCAGTCTTCTAGTACTTAAGTCGGCATTGTGCCTTTTCTATTTAATTCCGATGCAATATCTGTGTTTCATCGTCAACAAGAAGGTCAGAGGGATACAGTAAACCTGAAGTGAAGCATCAGAATCTATAACTAGTGTCACAGGAATGGTTCAAAACATAGACAGTAAGAGGAGTCAGTCTACTTGTACTTAAGTCGGCATTGTGCATTTTCTATTTAATTCCGATGCAAATTCTGTGTTTCATAATCCATAAGAAGGTCCAAGGGATACAGTACACCTGATGTGAAGCATCGGAATCCATAACTAGTGTTACAGGAATGGTTCAAATCGTAGACAGATATAAGACTCAGTCTTCTTGTACTTAAGTCGGCATTGTGCTTTTTCTATTTAATTCCGATGCAATTTCTGTGTTTCATCGTCAATAAGAAGGTCAGAGGGATACAGTAAACCTGAAGTGAAGCATCGGCATCTATAACTAGTGTCACTGGAATGGTTCAAAACATAGACAGTAGGAAGAGTCAGGCATCTTGTAATTGAGTCGGCATTGTGTGTTTTGTATTTAATTCCGATGCAATTACTGTGTTTCATCGTCAATATGAAGGTCAGAGGGATACAGTAAACCTGAAGTGAAGCATCGGAATCTATAACTAGTGTCACAGGAATGGTTCAAAACATAGACAGTAGGAAGAGTCAGTCATCTTGTACTTATGTCGGCATTGTGCCTTTTCTAATTAATTCCGAAGCAATTTCTGTGTTCCATCGTCAATAAGAAGGTCCAAGGGATACAGTAAACCTGAAGAGTGGCATCGGAATCTATAACTAGTGTCACAGGAATGGTTCAAAGCATAAACAGTAAGAAGAGTCAGTCTTCTTGTACTTAGGTCGGCATTGTGCCTTTTCTATTTAATTCCGATGGAATATCTGTGTTTCATCGTCAATAAGAAGGTCAGAGGGATACAGTAAGCCCGAAGTGAGGCATCGGTATCAATAACTAGTGTCACAGGAATGGTTCAAAGCATAGTCCGTAAGAAGAATCAGTCTTCTTGTACTTAAGTCGGCATTGTGCAATTTCTATTCAACTCCGATGCAATTTCTGTGTTTCATCGTCAATAAGAAGGTCCAAGGGATGCAGTACACCTGAAGTGAAGCATCGGATACTATAACTAGTGTCACAGGAATGGTTCAAAACATAGACAGTACGAACAGACAGTCTTCTTGTACTTAAGACGGCATTGTGCCTTTTCTAATTATTCCCGATGCAATTTCTGTGATT
Source organism: Schistocerca serialis cubense (assembly GCF_023864345.2). Lineage (NCBI taxonomy): Eukaryota > Metazoa > Arthropoda > Insecta > Orthoptera > Acrididae > Schistocerca > Schistocerca serialis. The sequence continues at coordinate 19,107,326 of NW_026047617.1, forward strand.
CATCGTCCATAAGAAGGTCAGAGGGATACAGTAAACCTGAAGTGAAGCATCGGAATTTCTAAGTGGTGTCACAAGAATGGTTCAAAACATAGTCAGTAAGAAGAGTCTGTCTTCTTGTACTTAAGTCGGCATTGTGCCTTTCGTATTTAATTCCAATGCAATTTCGGTGTTTCATCGTCAATAAGAAGGTCTAAGGGATACAGTAAACTTGAAGTGAAGAATCGGAATCTATAACTAGTGTCACAGGTTCGGTTCAAAACATAGACAGTAAGAAGAGTCAGTCTTCTTGTACTTAAGTCAGCATTGTGCCTTTTCTATTTAATTCCGATGCAATTTCTGTGTTTCATCATCAATAAGAAGGTCGGAGGGATACAGTAAACCTGAAGTGAAGCATCGGAGTCTATAACTAGTGTTACAGGAATGGTTCAAAACATAGTCAGTAAGAAGAGTCGGTCTTCTTGTACTTAAGTCGGCATTGTGCCTTTTCAATGTAATTCCGATGCAATATCTGTGTTTCATCGTCAATAAGAAGGTCAGAGGAATACAGTAAACCTGGAGTGAAGCATCGGAATCTATAACTAGTGTCACAGGAATAGTTAAAACATAGACAGTAGGATGAGTCAGTCTTCTTGTACTTAAGTCAGCATTGTGCCTTTTGTATTTAATTCCGATGCAATTTCTGTGTATCATCGTCAATAAGAAGGTCAGAGGGATACAGTAAACCTAAAGTGAAGCATCGGAATCTATAAATAGTGTCACAGGAATGGTTCAAAACATAGTCAGTAAGAAGAGTCAGTCCTCTTGTACTTCATTCGACATTGTGCCTTTTGTATTTAATTCCGATGCAATTTCTGTGTTTTATCGTCAATAAGAAGATCAGAGGGATACAGAAAACCTGAAGTGAAGCATCGGAATCTATAACTAGTGTGACAGGAATGGTTCAAAATATAGACAGTAGGAAGAGTCAGTCTACTTGTACTTAAGTCGGCATTGTGCCTTTTGTATTTAATTCCGATGCAATTTCTGTGTTTCATCGTCAATAAGAAGGTCCAAGGGATACAGTACACTTGAAGTGTAGCATCGGAATCTATAACTAGTGTCACAGGAATGGTTCAAATCATAGGCAGTAAGAAAAGTCAGTCATCTTGTACTTAAGTCGGCATTGTGCCTTTGCTATTTTATTACGATGCAATATCTGTGTTTCATCGTCAATAAGAAGGTCAGAGGGATGCAGTAAACCTGAAGTGAAGCATCGGAATCTATGACTAGTGTCACAGGAATGGTTCAAACATGGACAGTTGGGAGAGACAGTCATCTTGTACTTAAGTCGGCATTGTGCCTTTTCTATTTAATTCAGATGCAATTTCTGTGTTACATCGTCAATAAGATGGTCACAGGGATACAGTAAACCTGAAGTGAGGCATCTGAATCTATAAATAGTGTCACAGGAATAGTTCAAATCATAGACAGTAGGAAGAGTCAGTCATCTTGTACTTAAGTCGTCATTGTGCCTTTTCTATTTAATTCCGATGCAATTTCTGTGTTTCATCGTCAATAAGAAGGTCAGAGGGATACAGTAAACCTGAAGTGAAGCATCGGAGCCTATAACTAGTGTCACAGGAATGGTTCAAAACATAGTCAGTAAGAAGAGTCAGTCTTCTAGTACTTAAGTCGGTATTGTGCCTTTTCTATTTTATTCCGATGCAATTTCTGTGTTTCATCGTCAATAACAAGGTCCAAGGGATGCAGTACACCTGAAGTGAAGCATCGGATACTATAACTAGTGTCACAGGAATGGTTCAAAACATAGACAGTAGGAAGAGTCAGGCATCTTGTAATTGAGTCGGCATTGTGCGTTTTGTATTAATTCCGATGCAATTTCTGTGTTTCATCGTCAATATGAAGGTTAGAGGGATACAGTAAACCTGAAGTGAAGCATCGGAATCTATAACTAGTGTCACAGGAATGGTTCAAAACATAGACAGTAGGAAGAGTCCGTAATCTTGTACTTATGTCGGCATTGTGCGTTTTGTATTTAATTCCGATGCAATTTCTGTGTTTCATCGTCAATATGAAGGTCAGAGGGATACAGTAAACCTGAAGTGAAGCATCGGAGTCTATAACTAGTGTCATAGGAATGGTTCAAAACATAGTCAGTAAGAAGAGTCGGTCTTCTTGTACTTAAGTCGGCATTGTGCCTCTCGTATTTAATTCCAATGCAATTTCTGTGTTGCATCGTCAATAAGAGGGGCCAAGGTATGCAGTACACCTGAAGTGAAGCATCGGAATCAATAACTAGTTTCACAGGAATGGTTCAAAGCACAGACAGTAAGAAGAGTCAGTCTTCTTGTACATAAGTCAGCATTGTGCCTTTTCTATTTATTTACGATGCAATTTCTGTGTTTCATCGTCCATAAGAAGGTCAGAGGGATACAGTAAACCTGAAGTAAAGCATCGGAATCTATAAGTGGTGTCACAGGAATGGTTCAAAACATAGTCATTAACAAGAGCCAGTCTTCTTGTACTTAAGTCGGCATTGTGACTTTCGTATTTAATCCCAATGCAATTTCTGTGTTTCATCATCAATGAGAAGGGCCAAGGTATGCAGTACACCTGAATTGAAGCATCGGAATCAATAACTAGTGTCACAGGAATGGTTCAAAGCACAGACAGTAAGAAGAGTCAGTCTTCTTGTACATAAGTTAGCATTGTGCCTTTTCTATTTATTTCCGATGCAATTTCTGTGTTTCATCGTCCATAAGAAGGTCCAAGGGATACAGTAAACCTGAAGTGAAGCATCTTAATCTATAACTAGTGTCACAGGCTCGGTTCAAACATAGACAGTAAGAAGAGTATGTCTTCTTGTACTTAAATTGGCAATGTGCCTTTTCTATTAAATTCTGATGCAATTTCTGTGTTTCATCATCAATAAGAAGGTCAGGACGATACAGTAAACCTGAAGTGAAGCATCGGAGTCTATAAGTAGTGTCACCGGAATGGTTAAAACATATGCAGTAAGAAGAGTCAGTCTTCTTGTACTTAGGTCGGCATTGTGCTTTTCTATTTAATTCCGGTTTTAATATCTGTGTTTCATCGTCAATAAGAAGGTCAGAGGGATACAGTAAGCCCGAAGTGAGGCATCGGTATCTATAACTAGTGTCACAGAAATGGTTCACAGCATAGTCAGTAAGAAGTTTCAGTCTTCTTGTACTTAAGTCGGCATTGTGCATTTTCTATTTAATTCCGATGCAATTTCTGTGTTTCTTCGTCAATAAGAAGGTCCCAGGGATGCAGTACACCTGAAGTGAAGCATCGGATACTATAACTAGTGTCACAGGAATGGTTCAAAACATAGACAGTAAGAACAGTCAGTCTTCTTGTACTTAAGACGGCATTGTGCATTTTCTAATTATTCCCGATGCAAATTCTGTGTTTCATCGTCCATAAGAAGGTCAGAGGGATACAGTAAACCAGAAGTGAGGCATCGGAGTCTATAACTAGTGTCACAGGAATGGTTCAAACATAGTCAGTAAGAAGAGCCGGTCTTCTTGTACTTAAGTCTGCATTGTGCCTTTTCAATTTAATTCCGATGCAATATCTGTGTTTCATCGTCAATAAGAAGGTCAGAGGTATACAGTAAACCTGGAGTGAAGCATTGGAATCTATAACTAGTGTCACAGGAGTGGTTCAAAACATAGACAGTAGGAAGAGTCAGTCTTCTTGTACTTGAGTCGGCATTGTGCCTTTTGTATTTAATTCCGATGCAATTTCTGTGTTTCATCGTCAATAAGAAAGTCCAAGGGATACAGTACACCTGAAGTGAAGCATCGGAATCTATAACTAGTGTCACAGGAATGGTTCAAATCATAGGCAGTAAGAAAAGTCAGTCATCTTGTACTTAAGTCGGCATTGTGCCTCTTCTATTTAATTACGATGCAATTTCTGTGTTTCATCGTCAATACGAAGGTCAGAGGGATACAGTAAACCTGAAGTGAAGCATCGGAATCTATAACTAGTGTCACAGGAATGGTTCAAAATATAGACAGTAGGAAAAGTCAGTCATCTTGTACTTAAGTCGGCATTGTGCCTCTTCTATTTAATTACGATGCAATTTCTGTGTTTCATCGTCAATACGAAGGTCAGAGGGATACAGTAAACCTGAAGTGAAGCATCTGCATCTGTAACTAGTGTCGCAGGAATGGTTCAAAACATAGACAGTAGGAAGAGTCAGGCATCTTGTAATTGAGTCGGCATTGTGCGTTTTGTATTTAATTCCGATGCAATTTCTGTGTTTCATCGTCAATATGAAGGTTAGAGGGATACAGTAAACCTGAAGTGAAGCATCGGAATCTATAACTAGTGTTACAGGAATGGTTCAAAACATAGACAGTAGGAAGAGTCCGTAATCTTGTACTTATGTCGGCATTGTGCGTTTTGTATTTAATTCCGATGCAATTTCTGTGTTTCATCGTCAATATGAAGGTCAGAGGGATACAGTAAACCTGAAGTGAAGCATCGGAGTCTATAACTAGTGTCATAGGAATGGTTCAAAACATAGTCAGTAAGAAGAGTCGGTCTTCTTGTACTTAAGTCGGCATTGTGCCTCTCGTATTTAATTCCAATGCAATTTCTGTGTTGCATCGTCAATAAGAGGGGCCAAGGTATGCAGTACACCTGAAGTGAAGCATCGGAATCAATAACTAGTTTCACAGGAATGGTTCAAAGCACAGACAGTAAGAAGAGTCAGTCTTCTTGTACATAAGTCAGCATTGTGCCTTTTCTATTTATTTCCGATGCAATTTCTGTGTTTCATCGTCCATAAGAAGGTCAGAGGGATACAGTAAACCTGAAGTAAAGCATCGGAATCTATAAGTGGTGTCACAGGAATGGTTCAAAACATAGTCATTAACAAGAGCCAGTCTTCTTGTACTTAAGTCGGCATTGTGACTTTCGTATTTAATCCCAATGCAATTTCTGTGTTTCATCATCAATAAGAAGGGCCAAGGTATGCAGTACACCTGAATTGAAGCATCGGAATCAATAACTAGTGTCACAGGAATGGTTCAAAGCACAGACAGTAAGAAGAGTCAGTCTTCTTGTACATAAGTTAGCATTGTGCCTTTTCTATTTATTTCCGATGCAATTTCTGTGTTTCATCGTCCATAAGAAGGTCCAAGGGATACAGTAAACCTGAAGTGAAGCATCTTAATCTATAACTAGTGTCACAGGCTCGGTTCAAACATAGACAGTAAGAAGAGTATGTCTTCTTGTACTTAAATTGGCAATGTGCCTTTTCTATTAAATTCTGATGCAATTTCTGTGTTTCATCATCAATAAGAAGGTCAGGACGATACAGTAAACCTGAAGTGAAGCATCGGAGTCTATAAGTAGTGTCACCGGAATGGTTAAAACATATGCAGTAAGAAGAGTCAGTCTTCTTGTACTTAGGTCGGCATTGTGCTTTTCTATTTAATTCCGGTTTTAATATCTGTGTTTCATCGTCAATAAGAAGGTCAGAGGGATACAGTAAGCCCGAAGTGAGGCATCGGTATCTATAACTAGTGTCACAGAAATGGTTCACAGCATAGTCAGTAAGAAGTTTCAGTCTTCTTGTACTTAAGTCGGCATTGTGCATTTTCTATTTCATTCCGATGCAATTTCTGTGTTTCTTCGTCAATAAGAAGGTCCCAGGGATGCAGTACACCTGAAGTGAAGCATCGGATACTATAACTAGTGTCACAGGAATGGTTCAAAACATAGACAGTAAGAACAGTCAGTCTTCTTGTACTTAAGACGGCATTGTGCATTTTCTAATTATTCCCGATGCAAATTCTGTGTTTCATCGTCCATAAGAAGGTCAGAGGGATACAGTAAACCAGAAGTGAGGCATCGGAGTCTATAACTAGTGTCACAGGAATGGTTCAAACATAGTCAGTAAGAAGAGCCGGTCTTCTTGTACTTAAGTCTGCATTGTGCCTTTTCAATTTAATTCCGATGCAATATCTGTGTTTCATCGTCAATAAGAAGGTCAGAGGTATACAGTAAACCTGGAGTGAAGCATTGGAATCTATAACTAGTGTCACAGGAGTGGTTCAAAACATAGACAGTAGGAAGAGTCAGTCTTCTTGTACTTGAGTCGGCATTGTGCCTTTTGTATTTAATTCCGATGCAATTTCTGTGTTTCATCGTCAATAAGAAAGTCCAAGGGATACAGTACACCTGAAGTGAAGCATCGGAATCTATAACTAGTGTCACAGGAATGGTTCAAATCATAGGCAGTAAGAAAAGTCAGTCATCTTGTACTTAAGTCGGCATTGTGCCTCTTCTATTTAATTACGATGCAATTTCTGTGTTTCATCGTCAATACGAAGGTCAGAGGGATACAGTAAACTTGAAGTGAAGCATCGGAATCTATAACCAGTGTCACAGGAGTGGTTCAAAACATAGACAGTAGGAAGAGTCAGTCTTCTTGTACTTGAGTCGGCATTGTGCCTTTTGTATTTAATTCCGATGCAATTTCTGTGTTTCATTGTCAATAAGAAGGTCAGGGGGATACAGTAAACCTGAAGTGAAGCATCGGAATCAATAAATAGTGTCACAGGAATGGTTCAAAACATAGCCAGTGGGAAGAAACAGTCTTCTTATACTTAAGTCGGCAATGTGCCTTTTCTATTTAATACTGATGCAATTTCAGTGTTTCATCATCAATAAGAAGGTCAGAAGGATACAGTAAACCTGAAGTGAAGCATCGGAGTCTATAACTAGTGTCACCGGAATGGTTAAAACATAGTCAGTAAGAAGAGTCAGTCTTCTTGTACATAAGTCGGCATTGTGCCTTTTCTATTTAATTCCGATGCAATATCTGTGATTCATCGTCAATAAGAAGGTCAGAGGGATACAGTAAACCTGAAGTGAGGCATCGGAAACTATAACTAGTGTCACAGGAATGGTTCAAAACATAGTCAGTAAGAAGAGTCAGTCTTCTAGTACTTAATTCCACATTGTGCCTTTTCTATTTAATTCCGATGCAATTTCTGTGTTTCATCGTCAATAAGAAGGTTCAAGGGATACAGTAAACCTGAAGTGAGGCATCGGTATCAATAACTAGTGTCACAGGAATGGTTCACAGCATAGTCAGTAAGAAGAGTCAGTCTTCTTGTACTTATGTCGGCATTGTGGATTTTCTATTTAATTCCGACGCAATTTCTGTGTTTCATCGTCAATACGAAGGTCCAAGGGATGCAGTACACCTGAAGTGAAGCATCGGATACAATAACTAGTGTCACAGGAATGGTTCAAAACATAGACAGAAAGAAAAGTCAGTCTTCTTGTACTTAAGACGGCATTGTGCCTTTTCTAATTATTCCCGATGCAATTTCTGTGTTTCATCGTCCATAAGAAGGTCAGAGGGATACGGTAAACCAGAAGTGAGGCATCGGAATTTCTAAGTGGTGTCACAAGAATGGTTCGAAACATAGTCAGTAAGAAGAGTCTGTCTTCTTGTACTTAAGTCGGCATTGTGCCTTTCGTATTTAATTCCAATGCAATTTCGGTGTTTCATCGTCAATAAGAAGGTCCAAGGGATACAGAAAACTTGAAGTGAAGCATCGGAATCTATAACTATTGTCACAGGTTCGGTTCAAAACATAGACAGTAAGAAGAGTCAGTCTTCTTGTACTTAAGTCAGCATTGTGCCTTTTCTATTTAATTCCGATGCAATTTCTGTGTTTCATTATCAATAAGAAGGTCGGAGGAATACAGTAAACCTGAAGTGAAGCATCAGAGTCTATAACTAGTGTCACAGGAATGGTTCAAAACATAGTCAGTAAGAAGAGTCGGTCTTCTTGTACTTAAGTCGGCATTGTGCCTTTTCAATTTAATTCCGATGCAATATCTGTGTTTCATCGTCAATAAGAAGGTCAGAGGAATACAGTAAACCTGGAGTGAAGCATCGGAATCTATAACTAGTGTCACAGGAATGGTTCAAAACATAGTCAGTAAGAAGAGTCAGTCCTCTTGTACTTCATTCGACATTGTGCCTTTTGTACTTAATTCCGATGCAATTTCTGTGTTTTATCGTCAATAAGAAGATCAGAGGGATACAGTAAACCTGAAGCGAAGCATCGGAATCTATAACTAGTGTCACAGGAATGGTTCAAAATATAGACAGTAGGAAAAGTCAGTCATCTTGTACTTAAGTCGGCATTGTGCCTCTTCTATTTAATTACGATGCAATTTCTGTGTTTCATCGTCAATACGAAGGTCAGAGGGATACAGTAAACCTGAAGTGAAGCATCGGAATCTATAACCAGTGTCACAGGAGTGGTTCAAAACATAGACAGTAGGAAGAGTCAGTCTTCTTGTACTTGAGTCGGCATTGTGCCTTTTGTATTTAATTCCGATGCAATTTCTGTGTTTCATTGGCAATAAGAAGGTCAGAGGGATACAGTAAACCTGAAGTGAAGCATCGGAATCTATAACTAGTGTCACAGGAATGGTTCAAAACATAGCCAGTGGGAAGAGTCAGTCTTCTTATACTTAAGTCGGCAATGTGCCTTTTCTATTTAATTCTGATGCAATTTCAGTGTTTCATCATCAATAAGAAGGTCAGAAGGATACAGTAAACCTGAAGTGAAGCATCGGAGTCTATAACTAGTGTCACCGGAATGGTTAAAACATAGTCAGTAAGAAGAGTCAGTCTTCTTGTACTTAAGTCGGCATTGTGCCTTTTCTATTTAATTCCGATGCAATATCTGTGATTCATCGTCAATAAGTAGGTCAGAGGGATACAGTAAACCTGAAGTGAAGCATCGGAGTCTATAACTAGTGTCATAGGAATGGTTCAAAACATAGTCAGTAAGAAGAGTCGGTCTTCTTGTACTTAAGTCGGCATTGTGCCTTTCGTATTTAACTCCAATGCAATTTCTGTGTTTCATCGTCAATAAGAAGGTCAGGACGATACAGTAAACCTGAAGTGAAGCATCTTAATCTATAACTAGTGTCACAGGCTCGGTTCAAAACATAGACAGTAAGAAGAGTATGTCTTCTTGTACTTAAGTTGGCAATGTGCCTTTTCTATTATATTCTGAAGCAATTTCTGTGTTTCATCATCAATAAGAAGGTCAGGACGATACAGTAAACCTGAAGTGAAGCATCGGAGTCTGTAACTAGTGTCACCGGAATGGTTAAAACATAGTCAGTAAGAAGAGTCAGTCTTCTTGTACTTAGGTCGGCATTGTGCCTTTTCTATTTTATTCCGATGGAATATCTGTGTTTCATCGTCAATAAGAAGGTCAGAGGGATACAGTAAGCCCGATGTGAGGCATCGGTATCTATAACTAGTGTCACAGGAATGGTTCACAGCATAGTCAGTAAGAAGAGTCAGTCTCCTTGTACTTAGGTCGGCATTGTGCATTTTCTATTTAATTCCGATGCAATTTCTGTGTTTCATCGTCAATAAGAAAGTCCAAGGGATACAGTAAACCTGAAGTGAATCATCGGAAACTATAACCAGTGTCACAGGAGTGGTTCAAAACATAGACAGTAGGAAGAGTCAGTCTTCTTGTACATGAGTCGGCATTGTGCCTTTTGTATTTAATTCCGATGCAATTTCTGTGTTTTATTGTCAATAAGAAGGTCAGAAGGGTACAGTAAACCTGAAGTTCAGCATCGGAATCTATAAGTAGTGTCACAGGTATGGTTCAAAACATAGCCAGTGGGAAGAGTAAGTCTTCTTATACTTAAGTCGGCAATGTGCCTTTTCTATTTAATTCTGATGAAATTTCAGTGTTTCATCATCAATAAGAAGGTCAGAAGGATACAGTAAACCTGAAGTAAGGCATCGGAGTCTATAACTAGTGTCACCGGAATGGTTAAAACATAGTCAGTAAGAAGAGTCAGTCTTCTTGTACTTAAGTCGGCATTGTGCCTTTTCTATTTAATTCCGATACAATATCATGATTCATCGTCAATAAGAAGGTCAGAGGGATACAGTAAACCTGAAGTGAGGCATCGGAAACTATAACTAGTGTCACAGGAATGGTTCAAAACATAGTCAGTAAGAAGAGTCAGTCCTTTTGTACTTAATTCCACATTGTTCATTTTATATTTAATTCCGATGAAAACACTGTGTTTCATCGTCAATACGAAGGTCAGAGGGATACAGTAAACCTGAAGTGAAGCATCGGAATCTATAACCAGTGTCACAGGAATGGTTCAAAGCATAGACAGTAGGAAGAGTCTGTCATCTAGTACTTATGTCGGCATTGTGCCATTTCTATTTAATTCCGATTCTATTTCTGTGTTTCATCGTCAATAAGAAGGTCAGAGGGATACAGTAAACCTGAAGTGAAGCATCGGAATCTATTACTAGTGTGACAGGAATGGTTCAAAAATAGACAGTAGGAAGAGTCAGTCTTCTTGTACTTAAGTCGGCATTGTGCCTTTTCTATTTAATTCCGATGCAATTTCTGTGTTCCATCGTCAATAAGAAGGTCCAAGGGATACAGTAAACCTGAAGAGTGGCATCGGAATCTATAACTAGTGTCACAGGAATGGTTCAAAGCGTAGGCAGTAAGAAGAGTCAGTCTTCTTGTACTTAAGTCGGCATTGTGCCTTTTCTATTTAATTCCGATGCAATTTCTGTGTTTCATCGTCAATAAGAAGGGCCAAGGTATGCAGTACCCCAGAAGAGAAGCATCGGAATCAATAACTAGTGTCACAGGAATGGTTCAAAGCACAGACAGTAAGAAGAGTCAGTCTTCTTGTACATAAGTCAGCATTGTGCCTTTTCTATTTATTTCCGACGCAATTTCTGTGTTTCATCGTCCATAAGAAGGTCAGAGGGATACAGTAAACCTGAAGTTGAGCATCGGAATCTATAAGTGGTGTCACAGGAATGGTTCAAAACATAGTCATTAACAAGAGACAGTCTTCTTGTACTTAAGTCGGCATTGTGCCTTTCGTATTTAATTCCGATGCAATTTCGGTATTTCATCGTCAATAAGAAGGTCCAAGGGATACAGTAAACCTGAAGTGAAGCATCTTAATCCATAACTAGTGTCACAGGCTCGGTTCAATACATAGACAGTAAGAAGAGTATGTCTTCTTGTACTTGAGTTCTCAATGTGCCTTTTCTATTTAATTCTGATTCAATTTCTGTGTTTCATCATCAATAAGAAAGTCTGGACGATACAGTAAACCTGAAGTGAAGCATCGGAGTCTATAACTAGTATCACCGGAATCGTTAAATCATAGTCAGTAAGAAGAGTCAGTCTTCTTGTACTTAGGTCGGCATTGTGCCTTTTCTAGTAAATTCCGATGGAATATCTGTGTTTCATCGTCAATAAGATGGTCAGAGGGATACAGTAAGCCCGAAGTGAGGCATCGGTATCTATAACTAGTGTCACAGGAATGGTTCAAAGCATAGTCAGTAGGAAGAGTCAGTCTTCTTTTACTTAAGTCGGCAATGTGCCTTTCGTATTTAATTCCGATGCAATTTCTGTGCTTCATCATCAATTAGAATGTCCAAGGTATACAGTAAACCTGAAGTGAGGCATCGGGATCGATAACTAGTGTCACAGGTTCGGTTCGAAGCATAGATAGTATGAAGAGTCAGTCTTCTTGTACTTAAGTCGGCATTGTGCCTTTTCTATTTAATTCCGATGCAATTTCTGTGTTTCATCATCAATAAGAAGGTCAGAGGGATACAGTAAACCTGAAGTGAAGCATCGGAGCCTATAACTAGTGTCACAGGAATGGTTCAAAACATAGTCAGTAAGAAGAGTAAGTCTTCTAGTACTTAAGTCGGCATTGTGCCTTTTGTCTTTAATTCCGATGCAATTTCTGTGTTTCATCGTCAATAAGAGGGTCAGAGGGATACAGTAAACCTGAAGTGAAGCATCAGAATCTATAACTAGTGTCACTGGAAAGGATCAAAACATAGACAGTAAGAGGAGTCAGTCTACTTATACTTAAGTCGGCATTGTTCATTTTATATTTAATTCCGATGAAAACACTGTGTTTCATCGTCAATAAGAAGGTCCAAGGGATACAGTACACCTGAAGTGAAACATCGGTATCTATAACTAGTGTCACAGGAATGGTTCAAATCATAGACAGTAAGAGGACTCAGTCTTCTTGTACTTAAGTCGGCGTTGTGCCTTTTCTATTTCATTCCGATGTAATTTCTGTGTTTCATCGTAAATAAGAAGGTCAGAGGGATACAGTAAACCTGAAGTGAAGCATCGGCATCTATAACTAGTGTCACAGGAATGGTTCAAAACATAGACAGTAGGAAGAGTCATGCATCTTGTAATTGAGTCGGCATTGTGCGTTTTGTATTTAATTCCGATGCAATTTCTGTGTTTCATCGTCAATACGAAGGTCAGAGGGATACAGTAAACCTGAAGTGAAGCATCGGAATCTATAACCAGTGTCACAGGAATGGTTCAAAACATAGACAGTAGGAAGAGTCTGTCATCTTGTACTTATGTCGGCATTGTGCCATTTCTATTTAATTCCGATTCTATTTCTGTGTTTCATCGTCAATAAGAAGGTCAGAGGGATACAGTAAACCTGAAGTGAAGCATCGGAATCTATTACTAGTGTGACAGGAATGGTTCAAAAATAGACAGTAGGAAGAGTCAGTCTTCTTGTACTTAAGTCGGCATTGTGCCTTTTCTATTTAATTCCGATGCAATTTCTGTGTTCCATCGTCAATAAGAAGGTCCAAGGGATACAGTAAACCTGAAGAGTGGCATCGGAATCTATAACTAGTGTCACAGGAATGGTTCAAAGCGTAGGCAGTAAGAAGAGTCAGTCTTCTTGTACTTAAGTCGGCATTGTGCCTTTTCTATTTAATTCCGATGCAATTTCTGTGTTTCATCGTCAATAAGAAGGGCCAAGGTATGCAGTACCCCAGAAGCGAAGCATCGGAATCAATAACTAGTGTCACAGCAATGGTTCAAAGCACAGACAGTAAGAAGAGTCAGTCTTCTTGTACATAAGTCAGCATTGTGCCTTTTCTATTTATTTCCGACGCAATTTCTGTGTTTCATCGTCCATAAGAAGGTCAGAGGGATACAGTAAACCTGAAGTTGAGCATCGGAATCTATAAGTGGTGTCACAGGAATGGTTCAAAACATAGTCATTAACAAGAGACAGTCTTCTTGTACTTAGGTCGGCATTGTGCCTTTTCTATTTTATTCCGATGGAATATCTGTGTTTCATCGTCAATAAGAAGGTCAGAGGGATACAGTAAGCCCGATGTGAGGCATCGGTATCTATAACTAGTGTCACAGGAATGGTTCACAGCATAGTCAGTAAGAAGAGTCAGTCTCCTTGTACTTAGGTCGGCATTGTGCATTTTCTATTTAATTCCGATGCAATTTCTGTGTTTCATCGTCAATAAGAAAGTCCAAGGGATACAGTAAACCTGAAGTGAATCATCGGAAACTATAACCAGTGTCACAGGAGTGGTTCAAAACATAGACAGTAGGAAGAGTCAGTCTCTTTGTACTTGAGTCGGCATTGTGCCTTTTGTATTTAATTCCGATGCAATTTCTGTGTTTTATTGTCAATAAGAAGGTCAGAAGGGTACAGTAAACCTGAAGTTCAGCATCGGAATCTATAAGTAGTGTCACAGGTATGGTTCAAAACATAGCCAGTGGGAAGAGTCAGTCTTCTTATACTTAAGTCGGCAATGTGCCTTTTCTATTTAATTCTGATGAAATTTCAGTGTTTCATCATCAATAAGAAGGTCAGAAGGATACAGTAAACCTGAAGTAAGGCATCGGAGTCTATAACTAGTGTCACCGGAATGGTTAAAACATAGTCAGTAAGAAGAGTCAGTCTTCTTGTACTTAAGTCGGCATTGTGCCTTTTCTATTTAATTCCGATGCAATATCATGATTCATCGTCAATAAGAAGGTCAGAGGGATACAGTAAACCTGAAGTGAGGCATCGGAAACTATAACTAGTGTCACAGGAATGGTTCAAAACATAGTCAGTAAGAAGAGTCAGTCTTCTTGTACTTAATTCCACATTGTTCCTTTTCTATTTAATTCCGATGCAATTTCTGTGTTTCATCGTCAATAAGAAGGTTCAAGGGATACAGTAAACCTGAAGTGTGGCATCGGAATCTATAACTAGTGTCACAGGAATGATTCAAAACATAGTCAGTAAGAAGAGTCAGTCTTCTTGTACTTAAGTCGGCATTGTGCCTTTCGTATTTAATTCCGATGCAATTTCGGTGTTTCATCGTCAATAAGAAGGTCCAAGGGATACAGTAAACCTGAAGTGAAGCATCGGAATCTATAACTAGTGTCACAGGAATGGTTCAAATCATAGACAGTTGGAAGAGTCAGTCTTCTTTTACTTAAGTCGGCAAAGTGCCTTTCGTATTTAATTCCGATGCAATTTCTGTGCTTTATCATCAATTAGAATGTCCAAGGTATACAGTAAACCTGAAGTGAGGCATCGGGATCGATAACTAGTGTCACAGGTTCGGTTCGAAGCACAGATAGTATGAAGAGTCAGTCTTCTTGTACTTAAGTCGGCATTGTGCCTTTTCTATTTAATTCCGATGCAATTTCTGTGTTTCATCATCAATAAGAAGGTCAGAGGGATACAGTAAACCTGAAGTGAAGCATCGGGGCCTATAACTAGTGTCACAGGAATGGTTCAAAACATAGTCAGTAAGAAGAGTAAGTCTTCTAGTACTTAAGTCGGCATTGTGCCTTTTGTCTTTAATTCCGATGCAATTTCTGTGTTTCATCGTCAATAAGAGGGTCAGAGGGATACAGTAAACCTGAAGTGAAGCATCAGAATCTATAACTAGTGTCACTGGAAAGGATCAAAACATAGACAGTAAGAGGAGTCAGTCTACTTATACTTAAGTCGGCATTGTTCATTTTATATTTAATTCCGATGAAAACACTGTGTTTCATCGTCAATAAGAAGGTCCAAGGGATACAGTACACCTGAAGTGAAACATCGGTATCTATAACTAGTGTCACAGGAATGGTTCAAATCATAGACAGTAAGAGGACTCAGTCTTCTTGTACTTAAGTCGGCGTTGTGCCTTTTCTATTTCATTCCGATGTAATTTCTGTGTTTCATCGTAAATAAGAAGGTCAGAGGGATACAGTAAACCTGAAGTGAAGCATCGGCATCTATAACTAGTGTCACAGGAATGGTTCAAAACATAGACAGTAGGAAGAGTCATGCATCTTGTAATTGAGTCGGCATTGTGCGTTTTGTATTTAATTCCGATGCAATTTCTGTGTTTCATCGTCAATACGAAGGTCAGAGGGATACAGTAAACCTGAAGTGAAGCATCGGAATCTATAACCAGTGTCACAGGAATGGTTCAAAACATAGACAGTAGGAAGAGTCTGTCATCTTGTACTTATGTCGGCATTGTGCCATTTCTATTTAATTCCGATTCTATTTCTGTGTTTCATCGTCAATAAGAAGGTCAGAGGGATACAGTAAACCTGAAGTGAAGCATCGGAATCTATTACTAGTGTGACAGGAATGGTTCAAAAATAGACAGTAGGAAGAGTCAGTCTTCTTGTACTTAAGTCGGCATTGTGCCTTTTCTATTTAATTCCGATGCAATTTCTGTGTTCCATCGTCAATAAGAAGGTCCAAGGGATACAGTAAACCTGAAGAGTGGCATCGGAATCTATAACTAGTGTCACAGGAATGGTTCAAAGCGTAGGCAGTAAGAAGAGTCAGTCTTCTTGTACTTAAGTCGGCATTGTGCCTTTTCTATTTAATTCCGATGCAATTTCTGTGTTTCATCGTCAATAAGAAGGGCCAAGGTATGCAGTACCCCAGAAGAGAAGCATCGGAATCAATAACTAGTGTCACAGGAATGGTTCAAAGCACAGACAGTAAGAAGAGTCAGTCTTCTTGTACATAAGTCAGCATTGTGCCTTTTCTATTTATTTCCGACGCAATTTCTGTGTTTCATCGTCCATAAGAAGGTCAGAGGGATACAGTAAACCTGAAGTTGAGCATCGGAATCTATAAGTGGTGTCACAGGAATGGTTCAAAACATAGTCATTAACAAGAGACAGTCTTCTTGTACTTAAGTCGGCATTGTGCCTTTCGTATTTAATTCCGATGCAATTTCGGTATTTCATCGTCAATAAGAAGGTCCAAGGGATACAGTAAACCTGAAGTGAAGCATCTTAATCCATAACTAGTGTCACAGGCTCGGTTCAATACATAGACAGTAAGAAGAGTATGTCTTCTTGTACTTGAGTTCTCAATGTGCCTTTTCTATTTAATTCTGATTCAATTTCTGTGTTTCATCATCAATAAGAAAGTCAGGACGATACAGTAAACCTGAAGTGAAGCATCGGAGTCTATAACTAGTGTCACCGGAATCGTTAAATCATAGTCAGTAAGAAGAGTCAGTCTTCTTGTACTTAGGTCGGCATTGTGCCTTTTCTAGTAAATTCCGATGGAATATCTGTGTTTCATCGTCAATAAGATGGTCAGAGGGATACAGTAAGCCCGAAGTGAGGCATCGGTATCTATAACTAGTGTCACAGGAATGGTTCAAAGCATAGTCAGTAAGAAGAGTCAGTTTTCTTGTACTTAAGTCGGCATTGTGCATTTTCTATTTAATTCCAATGCAATTTCTGGGTTTCATCGTCAATAAGAAGGTCCAAGGGATGCAGTACACCTGAAGTTAAGCATCGGATACTATAACTAGTGCCACAGGAATGGTTCAAAACATAGACAGTAAGAACAGTTAGTCTTCTTGTACTTAAGACGGCATTGTGCCTTTTCTAATTATTCCCGGTGCAATTTCTGTGTTTCATCGTCCATAAGAAGGTCAGAGGGATACAGTAAACCTGAAGTGAAGCATCGGACTTTCTAAGTGGTGTCACAAGAATGGTTCAAAACATAGTCAGTAAGAAGAGTCTGTCTTCTTGTACTTAAGTCGGCATTGAGCATTTTCTATTTAATACTGATGCAATTCCAGTGTTTCATCATCAATAAGAAGGTCAGAAGGATACAGTAAACCTGAAGTGAAGCATCGGAGTCTATAACTAGTGTCACCGGAATGGTTAAAACATAGTCAGTAAGAAGAGTCAGTCTTCTTGTACGTAAGTCGGCATTGTGCCTTTTCTATTTAATTCCGATGCAATATCTGTGATTCATCGTCAATAAGAAGGTCAGAGGGATACAGTAAACCTGAAGTGAGGCATCGGAAACTATAACTAGTGTCACAGGAATGGTTCAAAACATAGTCAGTAAGAAGAGTCAGTCTTCTTGTACTTAATTCCACATTGTGCATTTTCTATTTAATTCCGATGCAATTTCTGTGTTTCATCGTCAATAAGAAGGTTCAAGGGATACAGTAAACCTGAAGTGTGGCATCGGAATCTATAACTAGTGTCACAGGAATGATTCAAAGCATAGTCAGTAAGAAGAGTCAGTCTTCTTGTACTTAAGTCGGCATTGTGCCTTTTCTATTTAATTCCGATGCAATTTCTGTGTGTCATCAATAAGAAGGTCAGAGGGATACAGTAAACCTGAAGTGAAGCATCGGAGCCTATAACTAGTGTCACAGGAGTGGTTCAAAACATAGTCAGTAACAAGAGACAGTCTTCTTGTACTGAAGTCGGCATTGTGCCTTTCGTATTTAATTCCGATGCAATTTCGATGTTGCATCGTCAATAAGAAGGTCCAAGAGATACAGTAAACCTAAAGCGAAGCATCGGAATCTAAAACTAGTGTCACAGAAATGGTTCAAAACATAGTCAATAAGAAGAGTCAGTTTTCTAGTACTTCATTCGACATTGTGCCGTTTGTATTTAATTCCGATGCAATTTCTGTGTTTTATCGTCAATAAGAAGATCAGAGGGATACAGTAAACCTGAAGTGAAGCATCGGAATCTATAACTAGTGTCACCGGAATGGTTCAAAACATAGACTATAGGAAGAGTCAGTCTACTTGTACCTAAGTCGGCATTGTGCCTTTTGTATTTAATTCCGATCTAGTTTCTGTGTTTCATCGTCAATAAGAAGGTCCAAGGGATACAGTAAACCTGAAGTGAAGCATCGGAATCTATAACTAGTGTCACAGGAATAGTTCAAATCATAGATAGTAGGAAGAGTCAGTCTTCTTTTACTTAAGTCGGCATTGTGCCTTTCGTATATAATTCCGATGCAATTTCTGTGCTTCATCATCAATAAGAATGTCCAAGGGATACAGTAAACCAGAAGTGAGGCATCGGAATCTATAACTAGTGTCACAGGTTCGGTTCGAAGCATAGATAGTAAGAAGAGTCAGTCCTCTTGTACTTAAGTCGGCATTGTGCCTTTTCTATTTAATTCCGATGCAATTTCTGTGTGTCATCAATAAGAAGGTCAGAGGGATACAGTAAACCTGAAGCGAAGCATCGGAGCCTATATCTAGTGTCACAGGAATGGTTCAAAACATAGTCAGTAAGAAGAGTCAGTCTACTTATACTTAAGTCGGCATTGTGCATTTTCTATTTAATTCCGATGCAAATTCTGTGTTTCATCGTCAATAAGAAGGTCCAAGGGATACAGTACACCTGAAGTGAAGCATCGGAATCTATAACTAGTGTCACAGGAATGGTTTAAATCATAGACAGTAAGGAGACTCAGTCTTCTTGTACTGAAGTCGGCATTGTGCCTTTTCTATTTAATTCCGATGCAATTTCTGTGTTTCATCGTAAATAAGAAGGTCAGAGGGATACAGTAAACCTGAAGTGAGGCATCGGCATCTATAACTAGTGTCACAGGAAAGGTTCAAAACATTTACAGTAGGAAGAGTCAGGCATCTTGTAATTGAGTCGGCATTGTGCGTTTTGTATTTAATTCCGATGCAATTTCTGTGTTTCATCGTCAATAAGAGGGTCAGAGGGATACAGTAAACCTGAAGTGAAGCATCGGAATCTATAACTAGTGTCACCGGAATGGTTCAAAACATAGACAGTAGGAAGAGTCAGTCTACTTGTACTTAAGTCGGCATTGTGCCTTTTGTATTTAATTCCGTTGTAGTTTCTGTGTTTCATCGTCAATAAGATGGTCCAAGGGATACAGTAAACCTGAAGTGAAGCATCGGAATCTATTACTTGTGTCACAGGAATGGTTCAAATCATAGACAGTAGGAAGAGTCAGTCTTCTTTTACTTAAGTCGGCATTGTGCCTTTCGTATTTAATTCCGATGCAATTTCTGTGCTTCATCATCAATAAGAATGTCCAAGGGATACAGTAAACTTGAAGTGAGGCATCGGAATCTATAACTAGTGTCACAGGTTCGGTTCGAAGCATAGATAGTAAGAAGAGTCAGTCCTCTTGTACTTAAGTCGGCATTGTGCCTTTTCTATTTAATTCCGATGCAATTTCAGTGTGTCATCATCAATATGAAGGTCAGAGGGATACAGTAAACCTGAAGTGAAGCATCGGAGCCTATAACTAGTGTCACAGGAATGGTTCAAAACATAGTCAGTAAGAAGAGTCAGTCTTCTTGTACTTAAGTCGGCATTGTGCCTTTTCTATTTAATTCCGATGCAATATCTGTGATTCATCGTCACTAAGAAGGTCAGAGGGATACAGTAAACCTGAAGTGAGGCATCGGAAACTATAACTAGTGTCACAGGAATGGTTCAAAACATAGTCAGTAAGAAGAGTCAGTCTTCTTGTACTTAATTCCACATTGTGCCTTTTCTATTTAATTCCGATGCAATTTCTGTGTTTCATCGTCAATAAGAAGGTTCAAGGGATACAGTAAACCTGAAGTGTGGCATCGGAATCTATAACTAGTGTCACAGGAATGATTCAAAACATAGTCAGTAAGAAGAGGCAGTCTTCTTGTACTTAAGTCGGGATTGTGCCTTTTCTATTTAATTCCGCTGCAATTTCTGTGTTTCATCGTAAATAAGAAGGGCCAAGGTATGCAGTACACCTGAAGTGAAGCATCGGAATCTGTAAGTGGTGTCAAGGAATGGTTCAAAACATAGTCAGTAACAAGAGACAGTCATCTTGTACTTAAGTCGGCATTGTGCCTTTCGTATTTAATTCCGATGCAAATTACGGTGTTTCATCGTCAATAAGAAGGTCCAAGAGATACAGTAAACCTAAAACGAAGCATCGGAATCTAAAACTAGTGTCACAGAAATGGTTCAAAACATAGTCAGTAAGAAGAGTCAGTCTTCTTGTACTTCATTCGACATTGTGCCTTTTGTATTTAATTCCGATGCAATTTCTGTGTTTTATCGTCAACAAGAAGGTCAGAGGGATACAGAAAACCTGAAGTCAGGCATCGGACTCTATAACTAGTGTCACAGGAATGATTCAAAACATAGTCAGTAAGAAGAGTCAGTCTTCTAGTACTTAAGTCGGCATTGTGCCTTTTCTATTTAATTCCGATGCAATATCTGTGTTTCATCGTCAACAAGAAGGTCAGAGGGATACAGAAAACCTGAAGTCAGGCATCGGACTCTATAACTAGTGTCACAGGAATGGTTCAAAACATAGTCAGTAAGAAGATTCAGTCTTCTTGTACTTAAGTCGGCATTGTGCCTTTTGTCTTTAATTCCGATGCAATTTCTGTGTTTCATCGTCAATAAGAGGGTCAGAGGGATACAGTAAACCTGAAGTGAAGCATCGGCATCTATAACTAGTGTCACAGGAATGGTTCAAAACATAGACAGTAGGAAGAGTCAGGCATCTTGTAATTGAGTCGGCATTGTGCGTTTTGTTTTTAATTCCGATGCAATTTCTGTGTTTCATCGTCAATATGAAGGTCAGAGGGATACAGTAAACCCGAAGTGCAGCATCGGAATCTATAACTAGTGTCACAGGAATGGTTCAAAACATAGACAGTAGGAAGAGTCAGTCATCATGTACTTATGTCGGCATTGTGCCATTTCTATTTAATTCCGATTCTATTTTTGTGTTTCATCGTCAATAAGATGGTCAGAGGGAAACAGTAAACCTGAAGTGAATCATCGGAATCTATAACTAGTGTGACAGGAATGGTTCAAAACATAGACAGTAGGAAGAGTCAGTCTTCTTGTACTTAAGTCGGCATTGTTCCTTTTGTATTTAATTCCGATGCAATTTCTGTGTTCCATCGTCAATAAGAAGGGCCAAGGTATGCAGTACACATGAAGAGAAGCATCGGGATCAATAACTAGTGTCACAGGAATGGTTCAAAGCACATACAGTAAGAAGAGTCAGTCTTCTTGTACATAAGTCAGCATTGTGCATTTTCCATTTATTTCCGATGCAATTTCTGTGTTTCATCGTCCATAAGAAGGTCAGAGGGATACACTAAACCTGAAGTGGAGCATCGGAATCTATAAGTGGTGTCACAGGAATGGTTCAAAACATAGTCATTAACAAGAGACTGTCTTCTTGTACTGAAGTCGGCATTGTGCCTTTCGTATTTAATTCCGATGCAATTTTGGTATTTCATCGTCAATAAGAAGGTCCAAGGGAGACAGTAAACCTGAAGTGAAGCATCTTAATCTATAACTAGTGTCACAGGCTCGGTTCAAAACATAGACAGTAAGAAGAGTCAGTCTTCTTGTACTTAAGTCGGCATTGTGCATTTTCTATTTAATTCCGATGCAATTTCTGTGTTTCATCGTCAATAAGAAGGTCCAAGGGATGCAGTACACCTGAAGTTAAGCATCAGATGCTATAACTAGTGTCACAGGAATGGTTCAAAACGTAGACAGTAAGAACAGTCAGTCTTCTTGTACTTAAGACGTCATTGTGCCTTTTCTAATTATTCCCGATGCAATTTCTGTGTTTCATCGTCCATAAGAAGGTCAGAGGGATACAGTAAACCTGAAGTGAAGCATCGGACTTTCTAAGTGGTGTCACAAGAATGGTTCAAAACATAGTCAGTAAGAAGAGTCTGTCTTCTTGTACTTAAGTCGGCATTGTGCCTTTCGTATTTAATTCCAATGCAATTTCGGTGTTTCATCGTCAATAAGAAGGTCCAAGGGATACAGTAAACTTGAAGTGCAGCATCGGAATCTATAACTAGTGTCACAGGAATGGTCCAAAACATAGTCAGTAAGAAGAGTCGGTCTTCTTGTACTTAAGTCGGCATTGTGCCTTTTCAATTTAATTCCGATGCAATATCTGTGTTTCATCGTCAATAATAAGGTCAGAGGAATACAGTAAACCTGGAGTGAAGCATCGGAATCTATAACTAGTGTCACAGCAATAGTTTAAACATAGACAGTAAGAAGAGTCAGTCTTCTTGTACTTAAGTCAGCATTGTGCCTTTTGTATTTAATTCCGATGCAATTTCTGTGTATCATCGTTAATAAGAAGGTCCAAGGTATACAGTAAACCTAAAGTGAAGCATCGGAATCTATAACTAGTGTCACAAGAATGGTTCAAAACATAGTCAGTAAGAAGAGTCAGTCCTCTTGTACTTCATTCGACATTGTGCCTTTTGTATTTAATTCCGATGCAATTTCTGTGTTTTATCGTCAATAAGAAGATCAGAGGGATACAGTAAACCTGAAGTGAAGCATCGGAATCTATAACTAGTGTCACAGGAATCGTTCAAAATATAGACAGTAGGAAGAGTCAGTCTACTTGTACTTAAGTCGGCATTGTGCCTTTTGTATTTAATTCCGATGCAATTTCTGTGTTTCATCGTCAATAAGAAGGTCCAAGGGATACAGTACACCTGAAGTGAAGCATCGGAATCTATAACTAGTGTCACAGGAATGGTTCAAAACATAGGCAGTAAGAAAAGTCAGTCATCATGTACTTAAGTCGGCATTGCGACTTTTCTATTTAATTACGACGCAATTTCTGTGTTTCATCGTCAATACGAAGATCAGAGGGATACAGTAAACCTGAAGTGAAGCATCGGAATCTATAACCAGTGTCACAGGAATGGTTCAATACATAGACAGTAGGAAGGGTCAGTCTGCTTGTACTTGAGTCGGCATTGTGCCTTTTGTATTTAATTCCGATGCAATTTCTGTGTTTCATTGTCAATAAGAAGGTCAGAGTGATACAGTTAACCTGAAGTGAAGCATCGGAATCTATAACTAGTGTCACAGGAATGGTTCAAAACATAGACTGTAGGAAGAGTCAGGCATCTTGTAATTGAGTCGGCATTGTGCGTTTTGTATTTAATTCCGATACAATTTCTGTGTTTCATCGTCAATAAGAAGGTCCAAGGGATACAGTACACCTGAAGTGAAGCATCGGAATCTATAACTAGTGTCACAGGTTCGGTTCAAAACATAGACAGTAAGAAGAGTCAGTCTTCTTGTACTTCAGTCAGCATTGTGCCTTTTCTATTTAATTCCGATGCAATTTCTGTGTTTCATCATCAATAAGAAGGTCGGAGGGATACAGTAAACCTGAAGTAAAGCATCGGAGTCTATAACTAGTGTCACAGGAATGGTTCAAAACATAGTCAGTAAGAAGAGTCGGTCTTCTTGTACTTAAGTCGGCATTGTGCCTTTTGTATTTAATTCCGATGCAATTTCTGTGTTTCATTGTCAATAAGAAGGTCAGAGGGATACAGTAAACCTGAAGTGAAGCATCGGAATCTATAACTAGTGTCACAGGAATGGTTCAAAACATAGTCAGTAAGAAGAGTCAGTCCTCTTGTACTTCATTCGACATTGTGCCTTTTGTATTTAATTCCGATGCAATTTCTGTGTTTTATCGTCAATAAGAAGATCAGAGGGATACAGTAAACCTGAAGTGAAGCATCGGAATCTATAACTAGTGTCACAGGTTAGGTTCAAAACATAGACAGTAAGAAGAGTCAGTCTTCTTGTACTTAAGTCGGGAATGTGCCTTTTCTATTTAATTCCGATGCAATTTCCGTGTTTCATCGTAAATAAGAAGGGCCAAGGTATGCAGTACACCTGAAGTGAAGCATCGGAATCTATAACTAGTGTCACAGAAATGGTTCAAAACACAGTCAGTAAGAAGAGTCAGTCTTCTTGTACTACATTCGACATTGTGCCTTTTGTATTTAATTCCGATGCAATTTCTGTGTTTTATCGTCAATAAGAAGATCAGAGGGATACAGTAAACCTGAAGTGAAGCATCGGAATCTATAACTAG
The DNA here is from genome assembly GCF_023864345.2 of Schistocerca serialis cubense. NCBI lineage: Eukaryota > Metazoa > Arthropoda > Insecta > Orthoptera > Acrididae > Schistocerca > Schistocerca serialis. Next base: position 19,131,443 of record NW_026047617.1, read on the forward strand.
TGTCACAGGTTAGGTTCAAAACATAGACAGTAAGAAGAGTCAGTCTTCTTGTACTTAAGTCGGGAATGTGCCTTTTCTATTTAATTCCGATGCAATTTCCGTGTTTCATCGTAAATAAGAAGGGCCAAGGTATGCAGTACACCTGAAGTGAAGCATCGGAATCTATAACTAGTGTCACAGAAATGGTTCAAAACACAGTCAGTAAGAAGAGTCAGTCTTCTTGTACTACATTCGACATTGTGCCTTTTGTATTTAATTCCGATGCAATTTCTGTGTTTTATCGTCAATAAGAAGATCAGAGGGATACAGTAAACCTGAAGTGAAGCATCGGAATCTATAACTAGTGTCACAGGTTAGGTTCAAAACATAGACAGTAAGAAGAGTCAGTCTTCTTGTACTTAAGTCGGGAATGTGCCTTTTCTATTTAATTCCGATGCAATTTCCGTGTTTCATCGTAAATAAGAAGGGCCAAGGTATGCAGTACACCTGAAGTGAAGCATCGGAATCTATAACTAGTGTCACAGAAATGGTTCAAAACACAGTCAGTAAGAAGAGTCAGTCTTCTTGTACTACATTCGACATTGTGCCTTTTGTATTTAATTCCGATGCAATTTCTGTGTTTTATCGTCAATAAGAAGATCAGAGGGATACAGTAAACCTGAAGTGAAGCATCGGAATCTATAACTAGTGTCACCGGTGTGGTTCAAAACATAGACAGTAGGAAGAGTCAGTCTACTTGTACTTAAGTCGGCATTGTGCCTTTTGTATTTAATTCCGATGTAGTTTCTGTGTTTCATCGTCAATAAGACTGTGCAAGGGTTACAGTAAACCTGAAGTGACTCATCGGAATCTATAACTAGTGTCACAGGAATGGTTCAGATCATAGACAGTAGGAAGAGTCAGTCTTCTTTTACTTAAGTCGGCATTGTGCCTTTCGTATTTAATTCCGATGCAATTTCTGTGCTTCATCATCAATAAGAATGTCCAAGGGATACAGTAAAACTGAAGTGAGGCAACGGAATCTATAACTAGTGTCACAGGTTCGGTTCGAAGCATAGATAGTAAGAAGAGTCAGTCTTCTTGTACTTAAGTCGGCATTGTGCCTTTTCTATTTAATTCCGAAGCAATTTCTGTGTTTCATCATCAATAAGAAGGTCAGAGAGATACAGTTAACCTGAAGTGAAGCATCGGAGCCTATAACTAGTGTCTCAGGAATGGTTCAAAACATAGTCAGTAAGAAGAGTCAGTCTTCTAGTACTTAAGTCGGCATTGTGCCTTTTCTATTTAATTCCGATGCAATATCTGTGTTTCATCGTCAACAAGAAGGTCAGAGGGATACAGTAAACCTGAAGTGAGGCATCGGACTCTATAACTAGTGTCACACAAATGGTTCAAAACATAGTCAGTAAGAAGAGTCAGTCTTCTTGTACTTAAGTCGGCATTGTGCCTTTTGTCTTTAATTCCGATGCAATTTCTGTGTTTCATCGTCAATAAGAGGGTCAGAGGGATACAGTAAACCTGAAGTGAAGCATCAGAATCTATAACTAGTGTAACAGGAAAGGTTCAAAACATAGACAGTAAGAGGAGTCAGTCTACTTATTCTTAAGTCGGCATTGTGCATTTTCTAATTAATTCCGATGCAAATTCTGTATTTCATCGTCAATAAGAAGGTCCAAGGGATACAGTACACCTGAGGTGAAGCATCGGAATCTATAACTAGTGTCACAGGAATGGTTCAAATCATAGACAGTAAGGAGACTCAGTCTTCTTGTACTTAAGTCGGCATTGTGCCTTTTCTATTTAATTCCGATGCAATTTCTGTGTTTCATCGTAAATAAGAAGGTCAGAGGGATACAGTAAACCTGAAGTGAAACATCGGCATCTATAGCTAGTGTCACAGGAATGGTTCAAAACATAGACAGTAGGAAGAGTCAGGCATCTTGAAATTGAGTCGGCACTGTGCTTTTTGTATTTAATTCCGATTCAATTTCTGTGTTTCATTGTCAATAAGAAGGTCAGAGGGATACAGTAAACCCGAAGTGAAGCATCGGAATCTATAACTAGTGTCACCGGAATGGTTCAAAACATCTACAGTAGGAAGAGTCAGTCTACTTGTACTTAAGTCGGCATTGTGCCTTTTGTATTTAATTCCGATGTAGTTTCTGTGTTTCATCGTCAATAAGAAGGTCCAAGGGATACAGTAAACGTGAAGTGAAGCATCGGAATCTATAACTAGTGTCACAGGAATGGTTCAAATCATAGACAGTAGGAAGAGTCAGTCTTCTTTTACTTAAGTCGGCATTGTGCCTTTCGTATTTAATTCCGATGCAATTTCTGTGCTCCATCATCAATAAGAATGTCCAAGGGATACAGTAAACCTGAAGTGAGGTATCGGAATCTATAACTAGTGTCACAGGTTCGGTTCGAAGCATAGATAGTAAGAAGAGTCAGTCCTCTTGTACTTGAGTCGGCATTGTGCCTTTTCTATTTAATTCCGATGCAATTTCTGTGTGTCATCATCAATAAGAAGGTCAGAGGGATACAGTAAACCTGAAGTGAAGCATCGGAGCCTATAACTAGTGTCACAGGAATGGTTCAAAACATAGTCAGTAAGAAGAGTCAGTCTACTTATACTTAAGTCGGCATTGTGCATTTTCTATTTGATTCCGATGCAAATTCTGTGTTTCATCGTCAATAAGAAGGTCCAAGGAATACAGTACACCTGAAGTGAAGCATCGGAATCTATAACTAGTGTCACAGGAATGGTTCAAATCATAGACAGTAAGGAGACTCAGTCTTCTTGTACTGAAGTCGGCATTGTGCCTTTTCTATTTAATTCCGATGCAATTTCTGTGTTTCATCGTAAATAAGAAGGTCAGAGGGATACAGTAAACCTGAAGTGAAGCATCGGCATCTATAACTAGTGTCACAGGAAAGGTTCAAAACATTTACAGTTGGAAGAGTCAGGCATCTTGTAATTGAGTCGGCATTGTGCGTTTTGTATTTAATTCCGATGCAATTTCTGTGTTTCATCGTCAATAAGAGGGTCAGAGGGATACAGTAAACCTGAAGTGAATCATCGGAATCTATAACTAGTGTCACCGGAATGGTTCAAAACATAGACAGTAGGAAGAGTCAGTCTACTTGTACTTAAGTCGGCATTGTGCCTTTTGTATTTAATTCCGATGTAGTTTCTGTGTTTCATCGTCAATAAGAAGGTCCAAGGGATACAGTAAACCTGAAGTGAAGCATCGGAATCTGTAACTAGTGTCACAGGAATGGTTCAAATCATAGACAGTAGGAAGAGTCAGTCTTCTTTTACTTAAGTCGGTATTGTGCCTTTCGTATTTAATTCCGATGCAATTTCTGTGCTTCATCATCAATAAGAATGTCCAAGGGATACAGTAAACCTGAAGTGAGGCATCGGAATCTATAACTAGTGTCACAGGTTCGGTTCGAAGCATAGATAGTAAGAAGAGTAAGTCCTCTTGTACTTAAGTCGGCATTGTGCCTTTTCTATTTAATTCCGATGCAATTTCTGTGTGTCATCGTAAATAAGAAGGGCCAAGGTATGCAGTACACCTGAAGTGAAGCATCGGAATCTGTAAGTGATGTCACAGGAATGGTTCAAAACATAGTTAGTAACAAGAGACAGTCATCTTGTACTTAAGTCGGCATTGTGCCTTTCGTATTTAATTCCGATGCAAATTACGGTGTTTCATCGTCAATAAGAAGGTCCAAGAGATACAGTAAACCTAAAACGAAGCATCGGAATCTAAAACTAGTGTCACAGAAATGGTTCAAAACATAGTCAGTAAGAAGAGTCAGTCTTCTTGTACTTCATTCGACATTGTGCCTTTTGTATTTAATTCCGATGCAATTTCTGTGTTTTATCGTCAATAAGAAGATCAGACGGTTACAGTAAACCTGAAGTGAAGCATCGGAATCTATAACTAGTGTCACCGGAATGGTTCAAAACATAGACAGTAGGAAGAGTCAGTCTACTTGTACTTAAGTCGGCATTGTGCCTTTTGTATTTAATTCCGATGTAGTTTCTGTGTTTCATCGTCAATAAGAAGGTCCAAGGGATACAGTAAACTTGAAGTGAAGCATCGGAATCTATAACTAGTGTCACAGGAATGGTTCAAATCATAGACAGTAGGAAGAGTCAGTCTTCTTTTACTTAAGTCGGCATTGTGCCTTTCGTATTTAATTCCGATGCAATTTCTGTGCTTCATCATCAATAAGAATGTCCAAGGGATACAGTAAACCTGAAGTGAGGCATCGCAATCTATAACTAGTGTCACAGGTTCGGTTCGAAGCATAGATAGTAAGAAGAGTCAGTCTTCTTGTACTTAGGTCGGCATTGTGCCTTTTCTATTTAATTCCGATGCAATTTCTGTGTTTCATCATCAATAAGAAGGTCAGAGGGATACAGTAAACCTGAAGTGAAGCATCGGAGCCTATAACTAGTGTCACAGGAATGGTTCAAAACATAGTCAGTAAGAAGAGTCAATCTTCTAGTACTTAAGTCGGCATTGTGCCTTTTATATTTAATTCCGATGCAATATCTGTGTTTCATCGTCAACAAGAAGGTCAGAGGGATACAGAAAACCTGAAGTGAGGCATCGGACTCTATAACTAGTGTCACAGGAATGGTTCAAAACATAGTCAGTAAGAAGATTCAGTCTTCTTGTACTTAAGTCGGCATTGTGCCTTTTGTCTTTAATTCCGATGCAATTTCTGTGTTTCATCGTCAATAAGAGGGTCAGAGGGATACAGTAAACCTGAAGTGAAGCATCAGAATCTATAACTAGTGTCACAGGAAAGGTTCAAAACATAGACAGTAAGAGGAGTCAGTCTACTTATACTTAAGTCGGCATTGTGCATTTTCTATTTAATTCCGATGCAAATTCTGTATTTCATCGTAAATAAGAAGGTCAGAGGGATACAGTAAACCTGAAGTGAAGCATCGGCTTCTATAACTAGTGTCACAGGAATGGATCAAAACATAGACAGTAGGAAGAGTCAGGCATCTTTTAATTGAGTCGGCATTGTGCGTTTTGTTTTTAATTCCGATGCAATTTCTGTGTTTCATCGTCAATATGAAGGTCAGAGGGATACAGTAAACCCGAAGTGAAGCATCGGAATCTATAACTAGTGTCACAGGAATGGTTCAAATCATAGACAGTAGGAAGAGTCAGTCATCTTGTACTTATATCGGCATTGTGCCATTTCTATTTAATTCCGATTATATTTCTGTGTTTCATCGTCAATAAGATGGTCAGAGGGATACAGTAAACCTGAAGTGAAGCATCGGAATCTATTACTAGTGTCACAGGAATGTTTCAAAGCATAGTCAGTAAGAAGAGTCAGTCTTCTTGTACTTAAGTCGGCATTGTGCCTTTTCTATTTAATTCCGATGCAATTTCTGTGTTTCATCGTCAATAAGAAGGGCCAAGGTATGCAGTACACATGAAGAGAAGCATCGGGATCAATAACTAGTGTCACAGGAATGGTTCAAAGCACAGCCAGTAAGAAGAGTCAGTCTTCTTGTACATAAGTCAGCATTGTGCCTTTTCCATTTATTTCCGATGCAATTTCTGTGTTTCATCGTCAATAAGAAGGTCAGAGGGATACACTAAACCTGAAGTGGAGCATCGGAATCTATAAGTGGTGTCACAGGAATGGTTCAAAACATAGTCATTAACAAGAGACAGTCTTCTTGTACTGAAGTCGGCATTGTGCCTTTCGTATTTAATTCCGATGCAATTTCGGTATTTCATCGTCAATAAGAAGGTCCAAGGGATACAGTAAACCTGAAGTGAAGCATCTTAATCTATAACTAGTGTCACAGGTTCGGTTCAAAACATAGACAGTAAGAAGAGTATGTCTTCTTGTACTTAAGTTGGCAATGTGCCTTTTCTATTTAATTCTGATGCAATTTCTGTGTTTCATCATCAATAAGAAGGTCAGGACGATACAGTAAACCTGAAGTGAAGCATCGGAGTCTATAACTAGTGTCCCCGGAATGGTTAAATCATAGTCAGTAAGAAGAGTCAGTCTTCCAGTACTTAGGTCGGCATTGTGCCTTTTCTATTTAATTCCGATGGAATATCTGTGTTTCATCGTCAATAAGAACGTCAGAGGGATACAGTAAGCCCGAAGTGAGGCATCGGTATCTATAACTAATGTCACAGGAATGGTTCAAAGCATTGTCAGTAAGAAGAGTCAGTCTTCTTGTACTTAAGTCGGCATTGTGCATTTTGTATTTAATTCCGATGCAATTTCTGTGTTTCATCGTCAATAAGAAGATCCAAGGGATGCAGTACACCTGAAGTTAAGCATCGGATAGTATAACTAGTGTCACAGGAATGGTTCAAAACGTAGACAGTAAGAACAGTCAGTCTTCTTGTACTTAAGAAGGCATTGTGCCTTTTCTAATTATTCCCGATGCAATTTCTGTGTTTCATCGTCCTTAAGAAGGTCAGAGGGATGCAGTAAACCTGAAGTGAAGCATCGGACTTTCTAAGTGGTGTCACAAGAATGGTTCAAAACATAGTCAGTAAGAAGAGGCTGTCTTCTTGTACTTAAGTCGGCATTGTGCCTTTCGTATTTAATTCCAATGCAACTTCGGTGTTTCATCGTCAATAAGAAGGTCCAAGGGATACAGTAAACTTGAAGTGCAGCATCGGAATCTATAACTAGTGTCACAGGAATGGTCCAAAACATAGTCAGTAAGAAGAGTCGGTCTCCTTGTACTTAAGTCGGCATTGTGCCTTTTCAATTTAATTCCGATGCAATATCTGTGTGTTATCATCAATAAGAAGGTCAGAGGGATACAGTAAACCTGAAGTGAAGCATCGGAGCCAATAACTAGTGTCACAGGAATGGTTCAAAACATAGTCAGTAAGAAGAGTCAGTCTACTTATACTGAAGTCGGCATTGTGCATTTTCTATTTAATTCCGATGCAAATTCTGTGTTCATCATCAATAAGAAGGTCCAAGGGATACAGTACACCTGAAGTGAAGCATCGGAATCTATTACTAGTGTCACAGGAATTGTTCAAATCATAGACAGTAAGGAGACTCAGTCTTCTTGTACTGAAGTCGGCATTGTGCCTTTTCTATTTAATTCCGATGCAATTTCTGTGTTTCATCGTAAATAAGAAGGTCAGAGGGATACAGTAAACCTGAAGTGAAGCATCGGCATCTATAACTAGTGTCACAGGAATGGTTCAAAACATTTACAGTAGGAAGAGTCAGGCATCTTGTAATTGAGTCGGCATTGTGCGTTTTGTATTTAATTCCGATGCAATTTCTGTGTTTCCTCGTCAATAAGAGGGTCAGAGGGATACAGTAAACCTGAAGTGAAGCATCGGAATGTATAACTAGTGTCACCGGAATGGTTCAAAACATAGACAGTAGGAAGAGTCAGTCCACTTGTACTTAAGTCGGCATTGTGCCTTTTGTATTTAATTCCGATGTAGTTTCTGTGTTTCGTCGTCAATAAGAAGGTCCAAGGGATACAGTAAACCTGAAATGAAGCATCGGAATCTGTAACTAGTGTCACAGGAATGGTTCAAATCGTAGACAGTAGGAAGAGTCAGTCTTCTTTTACTTAAGTCGGCATTGTGCCTTTCGTATTTAATTCCGATGCAATATCTGTGCTTCATCATCAATAAGAATGTCCAAGGGATACAGTAAACCTGAAGTGAGGCATCGGAATCTATAACTAGTGTCACAGGTTCGTTTCGAAGCATAGATAGTAAGAAGAGTAAGTCCTCTTGTACTTAAGTCGGCATTGTGCCTTTTCTATTTAATTCCGATGCAATTTCTGTGTGTCATCGTAAATAAGAAGGGCCAAGGTATGCAGTACACCTGAAGTGAAGCATCGGAATCTGTAAGTGGTGTCACAGGAATGGTTCAAAACATAGTTAGTAACAAGAGACAGTCATCTTGTACTAAAGTCGGCATTGTGCCTTTCGTATTTAATTCCGATGCAAATTACGGTGTTTCATCGTCAATAAGAAGGTCCAAGAGAAACAGTAAACCTAAAACGAAGCATCGGAATCTAAAACTAGTGTCACAGAAATGGTTCAAAACATAGTCAGTAAGAAGAGTCAGTCTTCTTGTACTTCATTCGACATTGTGCCTTTTGTATTTAATTCCGATGCAATTTCTGTGTTTTATCGTCAATAAGAAGATCAGAGGGATACAGTAAACCTGAAGTGAAGCATCGGAATGTATAACTAGTGTCACCGGAATGGTTCCAAACATAGACAGTAGGAAGAGTCAGTCTACTTGTACTTAAGTCGGCATTGTGCCTTTTGTATTTAATTCCGATGTAGTTTCTGTGTTTCATCATCAATAAGAATGTCCAAGGGATACAGTAAACCTGAAGTGAGGCATCGCAATCTATAACTAGTGTCACAGGTTCGGTTCGAAGCATAGATAGTAAGAAGAGTCAGTCTTCTAGTACTTAAGTCGGCATTGTGCCTTTTCTATTTAATTCCGATGCAATATCTGTGTTTCATCGTCAACAAGAAGGTCAGAGGGATACAGAAAACCTGAAGTGAGGCATCGGACTCTATAACTAGTGTCACAGGAATGATTCAAAACATAGTCAGTAAGAAGATTCAGTCTTCTTGTACTTAAGTCGGCATTGTGCCTTTTGTCTTTAATTCCGATGCAATTTCTGTGTTTCATCGTCAATAAGAGGGTCAGAGGGATACAGTAAACCTGAAGTGAAGCATCAGAATCTATAACTAGTGTCACAGGAAAGGTTCAAAACATAGACAGTAAGAGGAGTCAGTCTACTTATACTTAAGTCGGCATTGTGCATTTTCTATTTAATTACGATGCAAATTCTGTATTTCATCGTCAATAAGAATGTCCAAGGGATACAGTACACCTGAAGTGAAGCATCGGAATCTATAACTAGTGTCACAGGAATGGTTTAAATCATAGACAGTAAGGAGACTCAGTCTTCTTGTACTTAAGTCGGCATTGTGCCTTTTCTATTTAATTCCGATGCAATTTCTGCGTTTCATCGTAAATAAGAAGGTCAGAGGGATACAGTAAACCTGAAGTGAAGCATCGGCATCTATAACTAGTGTCACAGGAATGGATCAAAACATAGACAGTAGGAAGAGTCAGGCATCTTGTAATTGAGTCGGCATTGTGCGTTTTGTTTTTAATTCCGATGCAATTTCTGTGTTTCATCGTCAATATGAAGGTCAGAGGGATACAGTAAACCCGAAGTGAAGCATCGGAATCTATAACTAGTGTCACAGGAATGGTTCAAATCATAGACAGTAGGAAGAGTCAGTCATCTTGTACTTATGTCGGCATTGTGCCATTTCTATTTAATTCCGATTCTATTTCTGTGTTTCATCGTCAATAAGATGGTCAGAGGGATACAGTAAACCTGAAGTGAAGCATCGGAATCTATAACTAGTGTAACAGGAATGGTTCAAAACATAGACAGTAGGAAGAGTCAGTCTTCTTGTACTTAAGTCGGCATTGTGCCTTTTGTATTTAATTCCGATGCAATTTCTGTGTTCCATCGTCAATAAGAAGGTCCAAGGGATACAGTAAACCTGAAGAGTGGCATCGGAATCTATAACTAGTGTCACAGGAATGGTTCAAAGCATAGTCAGTAAGAAGAGTCAGTCTTCTTGTACTTAAGTCGGCATTGTGCCTTTTCTATTTAATTCCGATGCAATTTCTGTGTTTCATCGTCAATAAGAAGGGCCAAGGTATGCAGTACACATGAAGAGAAGCATTGGGATCAACAACTAGTGTCACAGGAATGGTTCAAAGCACAGCCAGTAAGAAGAGTCAGTCTTCTTGTACATAAGTCAGCATTGTGCCTTTTCCATTTATTTCCGATGCAATTTCTGTGTTTCATCGTCCATAAGAAGGTCAGAGGGATACACTAAACCTGAAGTAGAGCATCGGAATCTATAAGTGGTGTCACAGGAATGGTTCAAAACATAGTCATTAACAAGAGACAGTCTTCTTGTACTGAAGTCGGCATTGTGCCTTTCGTATTTAATTCCGATGCAATTTCGGTATTTCATCGTCAATAAGAAGGTCCAAGGGATACAGTAATCCTGAAGTGAAGCATCTTAATCTATAACTAGTGTCACAGGTTCGGTTCAAAACATAGACAGTAAGAAGAGTCAGTCTTCTTGTACATAAGTCAGCATTGTGCCTTTTCCATTTATTTCCGATGCAATTTCTGTGTTTCATCGTCCATAAGAAGGCCAGAGGGATACAGTAAACCTGAAGTGATGCATCGGAACCTATAAGTGGTGCAACAGGAATGATTCAAAACATAGTCATTAAAAAGAGACAGTCTTCTTGTACTTAAGTCGGCATTGTGCCTTTCGTATTTAATTCCGATGCAATTTCGGTATTTCATCGTCAATAAGAAGGTCCAAGGGATACAGTAAACCTGAAGTGAAGCATCTTAATCTATAACTAGTGTCACAGACTCGTTTCAAAACATAGACAGTAAGAAGAGTATGTCTTCTTCTACTTAAGTTGGCATTGTGCATTTTCTATTTAATTCCGATGCAATTTCTTTGTTTCATCGTCAATAAGAAGGTCCAAGGGATGCAGTACTCCTGAAGTGAAGCATGGGATGCTATAACTAGTGTCACAGGTTCGGTTCAAAACATAAACAGTAAGAAGAGTCAGTCTTCTTGTACTTAAGTCAGCATTGTGCCTTTTCAATTTAATTCCGATGCAATATCTGTGTTTCATCGTCAATAAGAAGGTCAGAGGAATACAGAAAACCTGGAGTGAAGCATCGGAATCTATAACTAGTGTCACAGGAATGGTTCACAATATAGACAGTAGGAAGAGTCAGTCTACTTGTACTTAAGTCGGCATTGTGCCTTTTGTATTTAATTCCGATGCACTTTCTGTGTTTCATCGTCAATAAGAAGGTCCAAGGGATACAGTAAACTTGAAGTGCAGCATCGGAATCTATAACTAGTGTCACAGGAATGGTCCAAAACATAGTCAGTAAGAAGAGTCGGTCTTCTTGTACTTAAGTCGGCATTGTGCCTTTTCAATTTAATTCCGATGCAATATCTGTGTTTCATCGTCAATAAGAAGGTCAGAGGAATACAGTAAACCTGGAGTGAAGCATCGGAATCTATAACTAGTGTCACAGGAATAGTTAAAACATAGACAGTAGGAAGAGTCAGTCTTCTTGTACTTAAGTCAGCATTGTGCCTTTTGTATTTAATTCCGATGCAATTTCTGTGTATCATCGTTAATAACAAGGTCCAAGGTATACAGTAAACCTAAAGTGAAGCATCGGAATCTATAACTAGTGTCACAGGAATGGTTCAAAACATAGTCAGTAAGAAGAGTCAGTCCTCTTGTACTTCATTCGACATTGTGCCTTTTGTATTTAATTCCGATGCAATTTCTGTGTTTTATCGTCAATAAGAAGATCAGAGGGATACAGTAAACCTGAAGTGATGCATCGGAATCTATAACCAATGTCACAGGAATGGTTCAAAACATAGACAGTAGGAAGGGTCAGTCTTCTTGTACTTGAGTCGGCATTGTGCCTTTTGTATTTAATTCCGATGCAATTTCTGTGTTTCATTGTCAATAAGAAGGTCAGAGGGATACAGTTAACCTGAAGTGAAGCATCGGAATCTATAACTAGTGTCACAGGAATGGTTCAAAGCATAGACTGTAGGAAGAGTCAGGCATCTTGTAATTGAGTCGGCATTGTGCGTTTTGTATTTAATTCCGATGCAATTTCTGTGTTTCATCGTCAATAAGAAGGTCCAAGGGATACAGTACACCTGAAGTGAAGCATCGGAATCCATAACTAGTGTCACAGGTTCGGTTCAAAACATAGACAGTAAGAAGAGTCAGTCTTCTTGTACATAAGTCAGCATTGTGCCTTTTCCATTTATTTCCGATGCAATTTCTGTGTTTCATCGTCCATAAGAAGGCCAGAGGGATACAGTAAACCTGAAGTGATGCATCGGAACCTATAAGTGGTGCAACAGGAATGATTCAAAACATAGTCATTAAAAAGAGACAGTCTTCTTGTACTTAAGTCGGCATTGTGCCTTTCGTATTTAATTCCGATGCAATTTCGGTATTTCATCGTCAATAAGAAGGTCCAAGGGATACAGTAAACCTGAAGTGAAGCATCTTAATCTATAACTAGTGTCACAGACTCGTTTCAAAACATAGACAGTAAGAAGAGTATGTCTTCTTCTACTTAAGTTGGCATTGTGCATTTTCTATTTAATTCCGATGCAATTTCTTTGTTTCATCGTCAATAAGAAGGTCCAAGGGATGCAGTACTCCTGAAGTGAAGCATGGGATGCTATAACTAGTGTCACAGGTTCGGTTCAAAACATAAACAGTAAGAAGAGTCAGTCTTCTTGTACTTAAGTCAGCATTGTGCCTTTTCAATTTAATTCCGATGCAATATCTGTGTTTCATCGTCAATAAGAAGGTCAGAGGAATACAGAAAACCTGGAGTGAAGCATCGGAATCTATAACTAGTGTCACAGGAATGGTTCACAATATAGACAGTAGGAAGAGTCAGTCTACTTGTACTTAAGTCGGCATTGTGCCTTTTGTATTTAATTCCGATGCACTTTCTGTGTTTCATCGTCAATAAGAAGGTCCAAGGGATACAGTACACCTGAAGTGAGGCATCGGAAACTATAACTAGTGTCACAGGAATGGTTCAAAACATAGTCAGTAAGAAGAGTCAGTCTTCTTGTACCTAAGTAGGCATTGTGCTTTTCTACTTCATTCCGATGAAATTTCTGTGTTTCATCATCAATAAGAAGGTCAGAGGGATACAGTAAACCTGAAGTGAAGCATCGGAGTCTATAACTAGTGTCACAGGAATGGTTCACAATATAGACAGTAGGAAGAGTCAGTCTTCTTGTACATAAGTCGGCATTGTGCCTTTTTTATTTAATTCCGATGCAATTTCTGTGTTCATCATCAATAAGAAGGTCAGAGGGATACAGTAAAAATGAAGTGAAGCATCGGAGGCTATAACTAGTGTCACAGGAATGGTTCAAAGCATAGTCAGTAAGAAGAGTCAGTCTTCTTGTACTTAAGTCGACATTGGGGTTTTTCAATTTAATTCCGATGCAATTTCTGTGTTTCATCGTCAAGAAGGTCAGAGGGATACAGTAAACCTGAAGTGAAGCATCGTAATCTATAACTAGTGTCACAGGAATGGTTAAAAAATAGGCAGTAAGAAGAGTCAGTCTTCTTATACTTAAGTCGGCATTGTGCCTTTGGTATTTAATTCCGATGAAATTTCTGTGTTTCATCGTCAATAAGAAGGTCAGAGGGATACAGTAAACCTGAAGTGAACCATCGGAATCTATAACTAGTGTCACAGGAATGGTTCAAAATATAGTCAGTAGGTAGAGTCAGTCTTCTTGTACTTATGTTGGCTTTGTGCCTATACTATTTAATTCCGATGCAATTTTTGTGTATCGTCGTCAATAAGAAGGTCCAAGGGATACAGTAAACCTGAAGTGAAGCATCGGAATCTATAACTAGTGTCACAGGAATGGTTAAAACATAGACAATAGGAAGAGTCTGTCTCCTTGTACTTGAGTCGGCATTGTGCCTTTTGCATTTAATTCGGATGCAATTTCTGTCTTTCGTCGTCAATAAGAAGGACCAAGGGATACAGTAAACCTGAAGTGAAGCATCAGAATCTATAACTGGTGTCACAGGAATGGTTCAAAACATAGACAGTAAGAAGAGTCAGTCTATTTGTACTTAAGTCGGCATTGTGCCTTTTGTATTTAATTCCGATGCAATTTCTGTGTTTCATCGTCAATAAGAATGTCCAAGGGATACAGTACACCTGAAGTGAAGCATGGGATACTATAACTAGTGTCACAGGTTCGGTTCAAAACATAGACAGCAAGAAGAGTCAGTCTTCTTGTACTTAAGTGAGCATTGTGCCTTTTCAATTTAATTCCGATGCAATTTCTGTGTTTCATCGTCCATAAGAAGGCCAGAGGGATACAGTAAACCTGAAGTGATGCATCGGAACCTAGAAGTGGTGCCACAGGAATGGTTCAAAACATAGTCATTAACAAGAGACAGTCTTCTTGTACTTAAGTCGGCATTGTGCCTTTCGTATTTAATTCCGATGCAATTTCGGTATTTCATCGTCAATAAGAAGGTCCAAGGGATACAGTAAACCTGAAGTGAAGCATCTTAATCTATAACTAGTGTCACAGACTCGGTTCAAAACATAGACAGTAAGAAGAGTATGTCTTCTTCTACTTAAGTTGGCATTGTGCATTTTCTATTTAATTCCGATGCAATTTCTTTGTTTCATCGTCAATAAGAAGGTCCAAGGGATGCAGTAAACCTGAAGTGAAGCATGGGATACTATAACTAGTGTCACAGGTTCGGTTCAAAACATAGACAGTAAGAAGAGTCAGTCTTCTTGTACTTAAGTCAGCATTGTGCCTTTTCAATTTAATTCCGATGCAATATCTGTGTTTCATTGTCAATAAGAAGGTCAGAGGAATACAGAAAACCTGGAGTGAAGCATCGGAATCTATAACTAGTGTAACAGGAATAGTTAAAACATAGACAGTAGGAAGAGTCAGTCTTCTTGTACTTAAGTCAGCATTGTGCCTTTTGTATTTAATTCCGATGCACTTTCTGTGTTTCATCGTCAATAAGAAGGTCCAAGGGTTACAGTAAACCTGAAGTGAAGCATCGGAGTCTATTGCTAGTGTCACCGGAATGGTTAAAACATAGTCAGTAAGAAGAGTCAGTCTTCTTATACTTAAGTCGGCATTGTGCCTTTTCTATTTAATTCCGATGCAATAACTGTGATTGATCGTCAATAAGAAGGTCAGAGGGATACAGTAAACCTGAAGTGAGGCATCGGAAACTATAACTAGTGTCACAGGAATGGTTCAAAACATAGTCAGTAAGAGGAGTCAGTCTTCTTGTACCTAAGTAGGCATTGTGCTTTTCTACTTAATTCCGATGAAATTTCTGTGTTTCATCATCAATAAGAAGGTCAGAGGGATACAGTAAACCTGAAGTGAAGCATCGGAGTCTATAACTAGAGTCACAGGAAAGGTTCAAAACATAGTCAGTAAGAAAAGTCAGTCTTCTTGTACTTAAGTCGGCATTGTGCCATTTGTATTTAATTCCGATGCAATTTCGGTGTTTCATCGTCAATAAGAAGGTCCAAGAGATACAGTAAACCTAAAGCGAAGCATCGCAATCTAAAACTAGTGTCACAGAAATGGTTCAAAACATACTCAGTAAGAAGAGTCAGTCTTCTTGTACTTCATTCGACATTGTGCCTTTTGTATTTAATTCCGATGCAATTTCTGTGTTTTATCGTCAATACGAAGATCAGAGGGATACAGTAAACCTAAAGTGAAGCATCGAAATCTATAACTACTGTCACCGGAATGGTTCAAAATACAGACTGTAGGAAGAGTCAGTCTACTTGTACTTAAGTCGGCATTGTGCCTTTTGTATTTAATTCCGATGCAGTTTCTGTGTTTCATCGTCAATAAGAAGGTCCAAGGGATACAGTACACCTGAAGTGAAGCATCGGAATCTATAACTAGTGTCACAGGAATGGTTCAAATCATAGACAGTAGGAGGAGTCAGTCTTCTTGTACTTGAGTCGGCATTGTGCCTTTTGTATTTAATTCCGATGCAATTTCTGTGTTTCATTGTCAATAAGAAGGTCAGAGGGATACAGTAAACCTGAAGTGAAGCATCGGAATCCATAACTAGTGTCACAGGAATGGTTCAAAACATAGCCAGTAGGAAGAGTCAGTCTTCTTATACTTAAGTCGGCAACGTGCCTTTTCTATTTAATTCTGATGCAATATATGTGTTTCATCCTCAATAAGAAGGTCAGAAGAATACAGTAAACCTGAAGTGAAGCATCGGAGTCTGTAACTAGTGTCACCGGAATGGTTAAACCATAGTCAGTAAGAAGAGTCAGTCTTCTTGTACTTAAGTCGGCATTGTGCCTTTTGTTTTCAATTCAGTTGCAATTTTTGTGTATCATCGTCAATAAGAAGGTCCAAGGGATACAGTAAACCTGAAGTGAAGCATCGGAATCTATAACTAGTGTCACAGGAATGGTTCAAAACATAAACAGTAAGAAGTGTGAGTCTTCTTGTACATAAGTCGGCATTGTGCCTTTTTTATTAAATTCCGATGCAATTTCTGTGTTCATCATCAATAAGAAGGTCAGAGGGATACAGTAAAAATGAAGTGAAGCATCGGAGGCTATAACTAGTGTCACAGGAATGGTTCAAAGCATAGTCAGTAAGAAGAGTCAGTCTTCTTGTAATTAAGTCGGCATTGTGCCTTTTGTATTTAATTCCGATGCAATTTCTGTGTTTCACCGTCAATAAGAAGGTCCAAGGGATACAGTAAACCTGAAGTGAAGCATCGGAATCTATAACTAGTGTCACAGGAATTGTTCAAGTATTCTTGTACTTAAGTCGGCATTGTGCCTTTTCTATTTAATTCTGATGAAATTTCTGTGTTTCAACGCCAATAAGAAGGTCAGAGGGAGACAGTAAACCTGAAGTGAAGCATCGGAATCTATAACTAGTGTCACAGGAAAGGTTCAAAACATAGACAATAGGAAGGGTCAGTCTTCTTGTACTTAAGTCGGCATTGTGCCATTTCCAATTAAGTCCAATGCAATTTCTGTGTTTCGTCGTCAATAAGAAGGTCCAAGGGATACAGTAAACCTGAAGTGAAGCATCGGAATCTATAACTAGTGTCAGAGGAATGGTTAAAAACATAGACAGTAAGATGAGACAGTCTTCTTGTACTTAAGTCGGCATTGTGCCTATTGTATTTAATTCCGATGCGATCTCTGTGTTTCATCGTCAATAAAAAGGTCAGAGGGATACAGTAAACCTGAAGTGAAGCATCGGAATCTATAACAAGTGTCACAGAAATGGTTCAAAACATAGTCAGTAGGTAGAGTCAGTCTTCTTGTACTTAAGTCGGCATTGTGCCCATTCTATTTAATTCCGATGCGATTTCTGTGTTTCGTCGTCTATAAGAAGGTCCAAGGGATACAGTAAACCTCAAGTGAAGCATCGTAACCTATAACTAGTGTCAGAGGAATGGTTCAAAACATAGACAGCAAGATGAGTCAGTCTTCTTGTACATAAGTCGGCATTGTGCCTTTAGTATTTAATTCCGATGCAATTTCTGTGTTTCTTCGTCAATAAGAAGGTCAGAGGGATACAGTAAACCTGAAGTGAAGCATTGGAATCTATAACTAGTGTCGATGGAATGATTCAAATCATAGACAGTAGGAAGAGCCAGTCTTCTTGTACTTGAGTCGGCATTGAGCCTTTTGTATTTAATACGGGTGCAATTATTGTGTTTCATCGTCAATAAGAAGGACAGAGGGATACAGGAAACCTGAAGTGAAGCATCAGAATCTATAACTAGTGTCACAGGAATGGTTCAAATCATAGACAGTAGGAAGAGTCAGTCTTCTTGCACTTAATTCGGCATTGTGCCATTTGTATGTAATTCCGATGCAATTTCTGTGTTTCATCGTCAATAAGAAGGTCAGCGGGATACAGTAAACCTGAAGTGAAGCATCGGAATCTATAACTAGTGTCACAGGAATGGTTCAAAACATAGACAGTAAGAAGAGTCAGTGTTCTTGTACTTATGTCGGCATTGTGCCTTTTGTATTAATTCCGATGCAATTTCTGTGTTTCATCGTCAATAAGAAGGTCAGAGGGATACAGTAAGCCTGAAGTGAAGCATCGGAATCTATAACTAGTGTCACAGGAATGGTTCAAAACATAGACAGTAAGAAGAGTCAGTGTTCTTGTACTTATGTCGGCATTGTGCCTTTTGTATTAATTCCGATGCAATTTCTGTGTTTCATCGTCAATAAGAAGGTCAGAGGGATACAGTAAGCCTGAAGTGAAGCATCGGAATCTATAACTAGTGTCACAGAAATGGTTCAAAACATAGACAGTAAGAAGAGCCAGTCATCTTGTACTTGAGTCGGTATTTGCCTTTTGTATTTAATTCCGATGCAATGTCTGTGTTTCTTCGTCAATAAGAAGGTCAGAGGGATACAGTAAACCTGAAGTGAAGCATCGGAATGTATAACTAGTGTCGCAGGAATGGTTCAAAACATAGACAGTAAGAAGAGCCAGACTTCTTGTACTTGAGTCGGCATTTGCCTTTCGTATTTAATTCCGATGCAGTTCCTGTGTTTCTTCGTCAATAAGAAGGTCAGAGGGATACAGTATACCTGATGTGAAGCATCTTAATCTATAACTAGTGTCGCAGGAATGGTTCAAAACATAGAGAGTAGGAAGAGTCAGTCTCCTTGTACTTAAGTCGGCATTGTACCTTTTGTATTTAATTCCGATGCAATTTCAGTGTTTCATCGTCAGTAAGAAGGTCACAGGGATACAGTAATCCTGAAGTGAAGCATCGGAATGTATAACTAGTGTCGCAGGAATGGTTCAAAACATAGACAGTAAGAAGAGCCAGTATTCTTGTACCTGAGTCGGCATTGCGCCTTTTGTATTTAATTCGGATTCTACTTCTGTGTTTCATCGTCAATAAGAAGGTCAGAGGGATACAGTATACCTGAAGTGAAGCATCGGAATCTATAACTAGTGTCACAGGAATGGTTCAAAACATAGAGAGTAGGAAGAGTCAGTCTTCTTGTACTTAAGTCGGCATTGTGCCTTTTGTATTTAATTCCGATGCAATTTCAGCGTTTCACCGTCAATATGAAGGTCAGATGGATACAGTAAACCTGAAGTGAAGCATCGGAATCTATAACTAGTGTCACAGGAATGGTTCAAAACATAGACAGTAAGAAGAGTCAGTTTTCTTTTACTTAAGTCGGCATTGTGCCTTATGTATTTAATTCTGATGCAATTTCTGTGTTTCATCGTCAATAAGAAGGTCAGCTGGATACAGTAAACCTGAAGTGAAGCATCGGAATCTATAACTAGTGTCACAGGAATGGTTCAAAGCAAAGGCAGTAAGAGAAGTCAGTCTCTTTGTACTTAAGTCGGCATTGTGCCTTTTGTATTTAATTTCCGATGCAATTTCTGTGTTTCGTCGTCAATAAGAAGGTCAGAGGGATACAATAAACCTGAAGTCAAGCATCGGAATCTATAACTAGTGTCACAGGAATGGTTCAAAACATAGACAGTAAGAAGAGCCAGTCTCCTTGTACTTGAGTCGGCATTGTGCCTTTTGTATTTAATTCCGATGTTAATCCTGTGTTTCATCGTCAATAAGAAGGTCAGAGGGATTCAGTAAAACTGATGTGTAGCATCGGAATCTATAACTAGTGTCACAGGAATGGTTCAAAACATAGACAGTAAAAGAGTCAGTCTTCTTGTACTTATGTCGGCATTGCGCCTTTTGTATTAATTCTGATGCAATTTCTGTGTTTCATCGTCAATTAGAAGGTCAGCGGGATACAGTAAACCTGAAGTGAAGCATTGGAATCCATAACTAGTGTTGCAGGAATGATTCAAAACATAGACAGTAAGAAGAGCCAGTCTTCTTGTACTTGAGTCGGCATTGAGCCTTTTGTATTTAATTCCGATGCAATTTCTGTGTTTCATCGTCAATAAGAAGGTCGGCGAGATACAGTAAACCTGAAGTGAAGCATCGGAATCTATAACTGGTGTCAAAGGAATGGTTCAAAACATAGACAGTAAGAAGAGTCAGTCTTCTTGTACTTATGTCGGCATTGTGCCTTTTGTATTAATTCCGATGCAATTTCTGTGTTTTATCGTCAATAAGAAGGTCAGAGGGATACAGTAAGCCTGAAGTGAAGCATCGGAATCTATAACTAGTGTCACAGAAATGGTTCAAAACATAGACAGTAAGAAGAGCCAGTCTTCTTGTACTTGAGTCGGCATTTGCCTTTTGTATTTAATTCCGATGCAATTTCTGTGTTTCTTCGTCATTAAGAAGGTCAGAGGGATACAGTAAACCTGAAGTGAAGCATCGGAATGTATAACTAGTGTCGCAGGAATGGTTCAAAACATAGACATTAAGAAGAGCCAGTCTTCTTGTACTTGAGTCGGCATTTGCCTTTTGTATTTAATTCCGATGCAGTTTCTGTGTTTCTTCGTCAATAAGAAGGTCAGAGGGATACAGTATACCTGATGTGAAGCATCTTAATCTATAACTAGTGTCGCAGGAGTGGTTCAAAACATAGACAGTAAGAAGAGCCAGTCTTCTTGTACCTGAGTCGGCATTGCGCCTTTTGTATTTAATTCGGATTCTATTTCTGTGTTTCATCGTCAATAAGAAGGTCAGAGGGATACAGTATACCTGAAGTGAAGCATCGGAATCTATAACTAGTGTCACAGGAATGGTTCAAAACATAGAGAGTAGGAAGAGTCAGTCTTCTTGTACTTAAGTCGGCATTGTGCCTTTTGTATTTAATTCCGATGCAATTTCAGTGTTTCATCGTCAATATGAAGGTCAGATGGATACAGTAAACCTAAAGTGAAGCATCGGAATCTATAACTAGTGTCACAGGAATGGTTCAAAATGTAGACAGTAAGAAGAGCCAGTCATCTTTTACTTGAGTCGGCATTGTGACTTTTGTATTTAATTCCGATGAATTTTCTGTGTTTGATCGTCAATAAGAAGGTCAGAGGGATACAGTAAACCTTAAGTGAAGTATCGGAATCTATAACTAGTGTCATAGGAATGGTTCAAAACATAGTCAGTAAGAAGAGTCAGACTTCTTGCACTTAAGTCGGCATTGTGCTTTTTGTATATAATTCCGATGCAATTTCTGTGTTTCATCGTCAATAAGAAGGTGAGCCGGATACTGTAAACCTAAAGTGAAGTATTGGAATCTATAACTAGTGTCACAGGAATGGTTCAAAACATAGACAGTAAGAAGAGTAAGTCCTCTTGGACTTAAGTCGGCATTGTGCCTTTTGTATATAATTCCGATGCAATTTCTGTGTTTTATCGTCAATAAGAAGCTCACAGGGATACAGTAAACCCGAAGTGAAGCATCGGAATCTATAACTAGTGTCACAGGAATGGTTCAAAGCATAGACAGTAAGAAGAGTCAGTTTTCTTGTACTTAAGTCGGTATTGTGCCTTTTGTATTTAATTCCGTTGCAATTTCTGTGTTTCATCGTCAATAAGAAGGCCAGAGGGATACAGTAAACCCGAAGTGAAGCATCGGAATCTATAAGTAGTGTCGCAGGAATGGTTCAAAACATAGACAGTAAGAAGAGCCAGACTTCTTGTACTTGAGTCGGCATTGTGCCTTTTGTATTTAATTCCGATGCAATTTCTGTGTTTCTTCGTCAATAAGAAGGTCAGAGGGATACAGTAAACCTGAAGTGAAGCATTGGAATCTATAACTAGTGTCGCAGGAATGATTCAAAACATAGACAGTAAGAAGAGCCAGTCTTCTTGTACTTGAGTCGGCATTGAGCCGTTTGTATTTAAATCGGATGCAATTATTGTGTTTCATCGTCAATAAGATGGACAGAGGGATACAGGAAACCTGAAGTGAAGCATCAGAATCTATAACTTGTGTCACAGGAATGGTTCAAATCATAGACAGTAGGAAGAGTCAGCCTTCTTGCACTTAATTCGGTATTGTGCCATTTGTATGTAATTCCGATGCAATTTCTGTGTTTCATCGTCAATAAGAAGGTCAGCGGGATACAGTAAACCTGAAGTGAAGCATCGGAATCTATAACTAGTGTCACAGGAATGGTTCAAAACATAGACAGTAAGAAGAGTCAGTCTTCAAGTACTTATGTCGGCATTGTGCCCTTTGTATTAATTCCGATGCAATTTCTGTGTTTCATCGTCAATAAGAAGGTCAGAGGGATACAGTAAGCCTGAAGTGAAGCATCAGAATCTATAACTAGTGTCACAGAAAAGGTTCAAAACATAGACAGTAAGTTGAGCCAGTCTTCTTGTACTTGAGTCGGCATTTGCCTTTTGTATTTAATTCCGATGAATTTTCTGTGTTTGATCGTCAATAAGAAGGTCAGTGGGATACAGTAAACCTGAAGTGAAGCATCGGAATCTATAACTAGTGTCACAGGAATGGTCAAACCATCGACAGTAAGAAGAGTCAGTGTTCTTGTACTGATGTCGGCATTGTGCCTTTTGTATTTAATTAAGATGCAATTTCTGTGTTTCATCGTCAATAAGAAGGTCGGAGGGGTACAGTAAACCTTAAGTGAAGCATCGGAATCTATAACTAGTGGCAAAGGAATGGTTCAAAACATAGTCAGTAAGAAGAGTCAGACTTCTTGTACTTAAGTCGGCATTGTGCCTTTTGTATATAATTCCGATGCAATTTCTGTGTTTCATCGTCAATAAGAAGTTCAGCCGGATACTGTAAACCTAAAGTGAAGAATTTGAATCTATAACTAGTGTCACAGGAATGGTTCAAAACATAGACAGTATCAAGAGTAAGTCCTCTTGGACGTAAGTCGGCATTGTGCCTTTTGTATATAATTCCGATGCAATTTCTGTGTTTTATCGTCAATAAGAAGCTCACAGGGATACAGTAAACCCGAAGTGAAGCATCGGAATCTATAACTAGTGCCACAGGAATGGTTCAAAGCATAGACAGTAAGAAGAGTCAGTTTTCTTGTACTTAAGTCGGTATTGTGCCTTTTGTATTTAATTCCGATGCAATTTCTGTGTTTCATCATCAATAAGAAGGCCAGAGGGATACAGTAAACCTGAAGTGAAGCATCGGAATCTATAACTAGTGTCACAGGAATGGTTCAAAACATAGACAGTAAGAGGAGTCAGTCTCTTTGTACTTAAATCGGCATTGTGCCTTTTGTATTTAATTTCCGATGCAATTTCTGTGTTTCATCGTCATTACGAAGGTCAGGGGGATATAGTAAACCTGAAGTGAAGCATCGGAATCTATAACTAGTGTCGCAGGAATGGTTCAAATCAAAGACAGTAAGAAGAGCCAGTCTTCTTGTACCTGAGTCGGCATTGCGCCTTTTGTATTTAATTCGGATTCTATTTCTGTGTTTCATCGTCAATAAGAAGGTCAGAGGGATACAGTAAACCTGAAGTAAAGCATCGGAATCTATAACTAGTGTCACAGGAATGGTTCAAAGCATAGAGAGTAGGAAGCGTCAGTCTTCTTGTACTTAAGTCGGCATTGTACATTTTGTATTTAATTCCGATGCAATTTCTGGGTATCATCGTCAATATGAAGGTCAGAAGGATACAGTAAACCTGAAGTGAAGCATCGGAATCTATAACTAGTGTCACAGGAATGGTACAAAACATAGACAGTAAGAAGAGTCAGTTTTCATTTACTTAAGTCGGCATTGTGCCTTATTTATTTAATTCTGATGCAATTTCTGTGTTTCATCGTCAATATGAAGGTCAGATGAATACAGTAAACCTGAAGTGAAGCATCGGAATCTATAACTAGTGTTACAGGAATGGTTCAAAACATAAACAGTAAGTAGAGTCAGTCTTCTTGTACTTAAGTCGGCATTGTGCCTTTTGTATTTAATTCCGATGCAATTTATGTGCTTCATCGTCAATAAGAAAGTCAGCTGGATACAGTAAACCTGAAGTGAAGCATCGGAATCTATAACTAGTGTCACAGGAGTAGTTCAAAATATAGACAGTAAGAAGAGCCAGTCATCTTGTACTTGAGTCGGCATTGTGCCTTTTGTATTTAATTCCGATGAATTTTCTGTGCTTGATCGTCAATAAGAAGGTCAGAGGGATACAGTAAACGTGAAGTGAAGCATCAGAATCTATAACTAGTGTCACAGGAATGGTCAAACCATCGACAGTAAGAAGAGTCAGTGTTCTTGTACTGAAGTCGGCATTGTGCCTTTTGTATTTAATTAAGATGCAATTTCTGTGTTTCATCGTCAATAAGAAGGTCGGAGGGATACAGTAAGCTTTAAGTGAAGTATCGGAATCTATAACTAGTGTCATAGGAATGGTTCAAAACATAGTCAGTAAGAAGAGTCAGACTTCTTGTACTTAAGTCGGCATTGTGCCTTTTGTATATAATTCCGATGCAATTTCTGTGTTTCATCGTCAATAAGAAGGTCAGCCGGATACTGTAAACCTAAAGTGAAGTATTGGAATCTATAACTAGTGTCACAGGAATGGTTCAAAACATAGACAGTAAGAAGAGTAAGTCCTCTTGTACTTAAGTCGGCATTGTGCCTTTTGTATATAATTCCGATGCAATTTCTGTGTTTTATCGTCAATAAGAAGCTCACAGGGATACAGTAAACCCGAAGTGAAGCATCGGAATCTATAACTAGTGTCACAGGAATGGTTAAAAATTAGACAGTGAGAAGAGTCAGTCTGTTTGAACTTAAGTCGGCATTGTGCCTTTTGTATTTAATTTCCGATGCAATTTCTGTGTTTCATCGTCAATACGAAGGTCAGAGGGATATAGTAAACCTTAAGTGAAGCATCGGAATCTATAACTAGTATCACAGGAATGGTTCAAAACATAGACAGTAAGAAGGGTCAGTCTTCTTGTACTTAAGTCGGCATTGTGCCTTTAGTATTTAATTCCGATGCAATAACTGTGTTTCTTCGTCAATAAGAAGGTCAGAGGGATACAGTAAACCTGAAGTCAAGCATCGGAATCTATAACTAGTGTCATAGGAATGGTTCAAAACATTGACAGTAAGAAGAGCCAGTCTCCTTGTACTTGAGTCGGCATTGTGCCTTTTGTATTAATTCCGATGCAATTTCTGTGTTTCATTGTCAATTAGAAGGTCAGAGGGATACAGTAAATCTGAAGTGAAGCATCGGAATCTACAACTACTGTCACAGAAATGGTTCAAAACATAGACAGTAAGAAGAGCCAGTCTTCTTGAACTTGAGTCGGCATTTGCTTTTTGTATTTAATTCCGATGCAATTTCTGTGTTTCTTCGTCAATAAGAAGGTCAGAGGGATACAGTAAACCTGAAGTGAAGCATCGGAATGTATAACTAGTGTCGTAGGAATGGTTCATAACATAGACAGTAAGAAGAGCCAGTCTTCTTGTACTTGAGTTGGCATTGTGCCTTTTGTATTTAATTCCGGTGCAATTTCTGTGTTTCTTCGTCAATAAGAAGGTCAGAGGGATACAGTAAACCTGAAGTGAAGCATTGGAATCTATAACTAGTGTCGCAGGAATGATTCAAAACATAGACAGTAAGAAGAGCCAGTCTTCTTGTATTTGAGTCGGCATTGAGCCTTTTGTATTTAATTCGGATGCAATTATTGTGTTTCATCGTCAATAAGAAGGACAGAGGGATACAGGAAACCTGAAGTGAAGCATCAGTATCTATAACTTGTGTCACAGGAATGGTTCAAATCATAGACAGTAGGAAGAGTCGGTCTTCTTGCACTTAATTCGGTATTGTGCCATTTGTATGTAATTCCGATGCAATTTCTATGTTTCATCGTCAATAAGAAGGTCAGCGGGATACAGTAAACCTGAAGTGAAGCATCGGAATCTATAACTAGTGTCACAGGAATGGTTCAAAACATAGACAGTAAGAAGAGTCAGTCTTCAAGTACTTATGTCGGCATTGTGCCTTTTGTATTAATTCCGATGCAATTTCTGTGTTTCATCGTCAATAAGAAGGTCAGAGGGATACAGTAAGCCTGAAGTGAAGCATCGGAATCTATAACTAGTGTCACAGAAAAGGTTCAAAACATAGACAGTAAGAAGAGGCAGTCTTCTTGTACTTGAGTCGGCATTTGCCTTTTGTATTTAATTCCGATGAATTTCCTGTGTTTGCTCGTCAATAAGAAGGTCAGAGGGATACAGTAAACCTGAAGTGAAGCATCGGAATCTATAACTAGTGTCACAGGAATGGTCAAACCATCGACAGTAAGAAGAGTCAGTGTTCTTGTACTGATGTCGGCATTGTGCCTTTTGTATTTAATTAAGATGCAATTTCTGTGTTTCATCGTCAATAAGAAGGTCGGAGGGGTACAGTAAACCTTAAGTGAAGCATCGGAATCTATAACTAGTGTCATAGGACTGGTTCAAAACATAGTCAGTAAGAAGAGTCAGACTTCTTGTACTTAAGTCGGCATTGTGCCTTTTGTATATAATTCCGATGCAATTTCTGTGTTTCATCGTCAATAAGAAGTTCAGCCGGATACTGTAAACATAAAGTGACGTATTGGAATCTATAACTAGTGTCACAGGAATGGTTCAAAACATAGACAGTATCAAGAGTAAGTCCTCTTGGACTTAAGTCGGCATTGTGCCTTTTGTATATAATTCCGATGCAATTTCTGTGTTTTATCGTCAATAAGACGCTCACAGGGATACAGTAAACCCGAAGTGAAGCATCGGAATCTATAACTTGTGCCACAGGAATGGTTCAAAGCATAGACAGTAAGAAGAGTCAGTTTTCTTGTACTTAAGTCGGTATTGTGCCTTTTGTATTTAATTCCGATGCAATTTCTGTGTTTCATCATCAATAAGAAGCCAGAGGGATACAGTAAACCTGAAATGAAGCATCGGAATCTATAACTAGTGTCACAGGAATGGTTCAAAACATAGACAGTAAGAGGAGTCAGTCTCTTTGTACTTAAGTCGGCATTGTGCCTTTTGTATTTAATTTCCGATGCAATTTCTGTGTTTCATCGTCAATACGAAGGTCAGAGGGATATAGTAAACCTGAAGTGAAGCATCGGAATCTAGAACTAGTGTCGCAGGAATGGTTCAAATCAAAGACAGTAAGAAGAGCCAGTCTTCTTGTACCTGAGTCGGCATTGCGCCTTTTGTATTTAATTCGGATTCTATTTCTGTGTTTCATCTTCAATAAGAAGGTCAGAGGGATACAGTAAACCTGAAGTGAAGCATCGGAATCTATAACTAGTGTCACAGGAATGGTTCAAAGCATAGAGAGTAGGAAGCGTCAGTCTTCTTGTACTTAAGTCGGCATTGTACATTTTGTATTTAATTCCGATGCAATTTCTGGGTATCATCGTCAATATGAAGGTCAGAAGGATACAGTAAACCTGAAGTGAAGCATCGGAATCTATAACTAGTGTCACAGAAAAGGTTCAAAACATAGACAGTAAGAAGAGGCAGTCTTCTTGTACTTGAGTCGGCATTTGCCTTTTGTATTTAATTCCGATGAATTTCCTGTGTTTGATCGTCAATAAGAAGGTCAGAGGGATACAGTAAACCTGAAGTGACGCATCGGAATCTATAACTAGTGTCACAGGAATGGTCAAACCATCGACAGTAAGAAGAGTCAGTGTTCTTGTACTGATGTCGGCATTGTGCCTTTTGTATTTAATTAAGATGCAATTTCTGTGTTTCATCGTCAATAAGAAGGTCGGAGGGGTACAGTAAACCTTAAGTGAAGCATCGGAATCCATAACTAGTGTCATAGGAATGGTTCAAAACATAGTCAGTAAGAAGAGTCAGACTTCTTGTACTTAAGTCGGCATTGTGCCTTTTGTATATAATTCCGATGCAATTTCTGTGTTTCATCGTCAATAAGAAGTTCAGCCGGATACTGTAAACATAAAGTGAAGTATTGGAATCTATAACTAGTGTCACAGGAATGGTTCAAAACATAGACAGTATCAAGAGTAAGTCCTCTTGGACTTAAGTCGGCATTGTGCCTTTTGTATATAATTCCGATGCAATTTCTGTGTTTTATCGTCAATAAGAAGCTCACAGGGATACAGTAAACCCGAAGTGAAGCATCGGAATCTATAACTTGTGCCACAGGAATGGTTCAAAGCATAGACAGTAAGAAGAGTCAGTTTTCTTGTACTTAAGTCGGTATTGTGCCTTTTGTATTTAATTCCGATGCAATTTCTGTGTTTCATCATCAATAAGAAGGCCAGAGGGATACAGTAAACCTGAAATGAAGCATCGGAATCTATAACTAGTGTCACAGGAATGGTTCAAAACATAGACAGTAAGAGGAGTCAGTCTCTTTGTACTTAAGTCGGCATTGTGCCTTTTGTATTTAATTTCCGATGCAATTTCTGTGTTTCATCGTCAATACGAAGGTCAGAGGGATATAGTAAACCTGAAGTGAAGCATCGGAATCTATAACTAGTGTCGCAGGAATGGTTCAAATCAAAGACAGTAAGAAGAGCCAGTCTTCTTGTACCTGAGTCGGCATTGCGCCTTTTGTATTTAATTCGGATTCTATTTCTGTGTTTCATCTTCAATAAGAAGGTCAGAGGGATACAGTAAACCTGAAGTGAAGCATCGGAATCTATAACTAGTGTCACAGGAATGGTTCAAAGCATAGAGAGTAGGAAGCGTCAGTCTTCTTGTACTTAAGTCGGCATTGTACATTTTGTATTTAATTCCGATGCAATTTCTGGGTATCATCGTCAATATGAAGGTCAGAAGGATACAGTAAACCTGAAGTGAAGCATCGGAATCTATAACTAGTGTCACAGAAATGGTTCAAAACATAGACAGTAAGAAGAGTTAGTTTTCTTTTACTTAAGTCGGCATTGTGCCTTATTTATTTAATTCTGATGCAATTTCTGTGTTTCATCGTCAATATGAAGGTCAGATGAATACAGTAAACCTGAAGTGAAGCATCGGAATCTATAACTAGTGTTACAGGAATGGTTCAAAACATAAACAGTAAGTAGAGTCAGTCTTCTTGTACTTAAGTCCCCATTGTGCCTTTTGTATTTAATTCCGATGCAATTTATGTGCTTCATCGTCAATAAGAAAGTCAGCTGGATACAGTAAACCTGAAGTGAAGCATCGGAATCTATAACTAGTGTCACAGGAGTAGTTCAAAATATAGACAGTAAGAAGAGCCAGTCATCTTGTACTTGAGTCGGCATTGTGCCTTTTGTATTTAATTCCGATGAATTTTCTGTGTTTGATCGTCAATAAGAAGGTCAGAGGGATACAGTAAACGTGAAGTGAAGCATCAGAATCTATAACTAGTGTCACAGGAATGGTCAAACCATCGACAGTAAGAAGAGTCAGTGTTCTTGTACTGAAGTCGGCATTGTGCCTTTTGTATTTAATTAAGATGCAATTTCTGTGTTTCATCGTCAATAAGAAGGTCGGAGGGATACAGTAAACTTTAAGTGAAGTATCGGAATCTATAACTAGTGTCATAGGAATGGTTCAAATCATAGTCAGTAGGAAGAGTCAGACTTCTTGTACTTAAGTCGGCATTGTGCCTTTTGTATATAATTCCGATGCAATTTCTGTGTTTCATCGTCAATAAGAAGGTCAGCCGGATACTGTAAACCTAAAGTGAAGTATTGGAATCTATAACTAGTGTCACAGGAATGGTTCAAAACATAGACAGTAAGAAGAGTAAGTCCTCTTGTACTTAAGTCGGCATTGTGCCTTTTGTATATAATTCCGATGCAATTTCTGTGTTTTATCGCCAATAAGAAGCTCACAGGGATACAGTAAACCCGAAGTGAAGCATCGGAATCTATAACTAGTGTAACAGGAATGGTTAAAACGTAGACAGTAAGAAGAGTCAGTCTCTTTGTACTTAAGTCGACATTGTGCCTATTGTATTTAATTTCCGATGCAATTTCTGTGTTTCATCGTCAATACGAAGGTCAGAGGGATATAGTAAACCTGAAGTGAAGCATCGGAATCTATAACTAGTATCACAGGAATGGTTTAAAACATAGACAGTATGAAGGTCAGTCTTCTTGTACTTAAGTCGGCATTGTGCCTTTAGTATTTAATTCCGATGCAATAACTGTGTTTCTTCGTCAATAAGAAGGTCAGAGGGATACAGTAAACCTGAAGTCAAGCATCGGAATCTATAACTAGTGTCACAGGAATGGTTCAAAACATAGACAGTAACAAGAGCCACTCTCTTTGTACTTGAGTCGGCATTGTGCCTTTTGTATTAATTCCGATGCAATTTCTGTGTTTCATCGTCAATTAGAAGGTCAGAGGGATACAGTAAATCTGAAGTGAAGCATCGGAATCTACAACTACTGTCACAGAAATGGTTCAAAACATAGACAGTAAGAAGAGCCAGTCTTCTTGAACTTGAGTCGGCATTTGCTTTTTGTATTTAATTCCGATGCAATTTCTGTGTTTCTTCGTCAATAAGAAGGTCAGAGGGATACAGTAAACCTGAAGTGAAGCATCGGAATGTATAACTAGTGTCGTAGGAATGGTTCATAACATAGACAGTAAGAAGAGCCAGTCTTCTTGTACTTGAGTTGGCATTGTGCCTTTTGTATTTAATTCCGGTGCAATTTCTGTGTTTCTTCGTCAATAAGAAGGTCAGAGGGATACAGTAAACCTGAAGTGAAGCATTGGAATCTATAACTAGTGTCGCAGGAATGATTCAAAACATAGACAGTAAGAAGAGCCAGTCTTCTTGTATTTGAGTCGGCATTGAGCCTTTTGTATTTAATTCGGATGCAATTTCTGTGTTTCATCGTCAATAAGAAGGACAGAGGGATACAGGAAACCTGAAGTGAAGCATCATAATCTATGACTAGTGTCACAGGAATGGTTCAAATCATAGACAGTAGGAAGAGTCAGTCTTTTAGCACTTTAGTCGGAATTGTGCCATTTGTATGTAATTCCGATGCAATTTCTGTGTTTCATCGTCAATAAGAAGGTCAGCGGGATACAGTAATCCTGAAGTGAAGCATCGAAATCTATAACTAGTGTCACAGGAATGGTTCAAACATAGACAGTAAGTAGAGTCAGTCTTCTTGTACTTAAGTCGGCATTGTGCCTTTTGTATTATTTCCGATGCAATTTCTGTGTTTCATCGTCAATTAGAAGGTCAGAGGGATACAGTAAACCTGAAGTGAAGCATCGGAATCTTTAACTAGTGTCGCAGGAATGATTCAAAACATAGACAGTAAGAAGAGCCAGTCTTCTTGTACTTGAGTCGGCATTGTGCCTTTTGTATTTAATTCGGATGCAATTTCTGTGTTTCATCGTCAATAAGAAAGTCAGAGGGATACAGGAAACCTGAAATGAAGCATCAGAATCTATAACTAGTGTCACAGGAATGGTTCAAAACATAGACAGTAAGAAGAGTCAGTTTTCTTGTACTTAAGTCGGCATTGTGCCTATTGTATTTAATTCCAATGCAATTTCTGTGTTTCATCGTCAATAAGAAGGTCAGAGGGATACAGTAAACCTGAGGTGAAGCATCGGAATCTATAACTAGTGTCACAGGAATGGTTCAAATCATAGCCAAAAAGAAGAAACAAATTTTCTTGTACTTAAGTCGGCATTGTGCCTTTTGTATTTAATTCCGATGCAATTTCTGTGTTTAATCGTCAATAAGAAGGTCACATGGATACAGTAAACCTGTAGTGAAGCATCGGAATCTATAACTAGTGACACAGGAATGGTTCAAATCATAAACAGTAAGAAGAGTCAGTCTTCTTGTACTTAAGTCGGCATTGTGCCTTTTGTATATAATTCCGATGCAATTTCTGTGTTTCATCGTCAATAAGATGGTCAGAGGGATACAGGAAACCTGTAGTGAAGCATCGGAATCTATAACTATTGTCACAGAAATGGTTCAAAACATAGACAGTAAGAAGAGCCAGTCTTCTTGTACTTGAGTCGGCATTTGCCTTTTGTATTTGATTCCGATGCAATTTCTGTGTTTCTTCGTCACTAAGAATGTCAGAGGGATACAGTAAACCAGAAGTGAAGCATCGGACTCTATAACTAGTGTCACAGGAATAGTTCAAAACATAGACAGTAAGAAGAGTCAGTTTTCTTGTACTTAAGTCGGCATTGTGCCTTTTGTATTTAATTCCAATGCAATGTCGGTGTTACATCGTCAATAAGGTCAAAGGGATACAGTAAACCTGAAGTGAAGCATCGGAATCGATAACTAGTGTCACAGGAATGGTTCAAAACATAGACAGTAAGAAGAGTCAGTCTTCTTGTAAATAAGTCGGCATTGTGCCTTTTGTATATAATTCCGATGCAATTTCTGTGTTTCTTCGTCTATAAGAAGGTCAGAGGGATACAGTAAACCTGTAGTGAAGCATCGGAAACTATAACGAGTGTCACAGAAATGGTTCAAAACATAGACAGTAAGAAGAGCCAGTCTTCTTGTACTTAAGTCAGCATTGTGCCTTTTGTATTTAATTCCGATGCTATTTCTGTGTTTCATCGACAATAAGAACGTCAGAGGGATTCAGAAAACCTGAAGTGAAGCATCGGAATCTATAACTAGTGTCACAGGAATGGTTCAAAACATAGACAGTAAGAAGAGTCGGTCTTCTTGTACTTAAGTCGGCATTGTGCCTTTTGTATTTAATTCCGATGCAATTTACGTGTTTCATCGTCAATAAGAAGGTCAGAGGGATACAGTAAACCTGAAGTGAAGCATCGGAATCTATAACTAGTGTCACAGGTATGGTTCAAATCATAGACAGTAAGAAGAAACAATTTTTCTTGTACTTAAGTCGGCATTGTGCCTTTTGTATTTAATTCCGATGCAATTTCTAGGTTTCATCGTCAATAAGAAGGTCACATGGATACAGTTAACCAGAAGTGAAGCATCGAAATCTATAACTAGTGACACAGGAATGGTTCAAAACATAAACAGTATGAAGAGTCAATTTTCTTGTACTTAGGTCGGCATTGTGCCTTTTGCATTTAATTCCGATGCAATTTATGTGTTTCATCGTCATTAAGAAGGTCAGAGGGATACAGCAAACCTGAAGTGAAGAATCGGAATCTATAACTAGTGTCACAGGAGTGGTTCAAAACATAGATATTAAGAAGAGTCTGTTTTCTTGTACTTAAGTCGGCATTGTGCTTTTTCTATTTAATTCCGATGCAATTTCTGTGTTTCGTCGTCAATAAGAAGGTCCAAGGGATACAGTAAACCTGAAGTGAAGCATCGGAATCTAAAACCGGTCCCACAGGAAAGATTCAAAACATAGACAGTAAGGAGAGCCAGTCTTCTTGTACTTGAGTCGGCACGGTGCCTTTTGTATTTAATTCCGATGCAATTTCTGTGTTTCATCGTCAGTACGACGGTGAGAGGGATACAGTAAACGTGAAGTGAAGCATCGGAATCTCTAATTAGTGTCACAGAAATGGTTCAAAACATAGACAGTAAGAAGAGTCAGTCATCTTGTACTTAAGTCGGCATTGTGCCTTTTGTATATAATTCCGATGCTATTTCAGTGTATCATCGTCAATAAGAAGGTCAGAGGGATACAGTAAACCTGAAGTGAAGCATCGGAATCTATAACTAGTGTCACAGGAATGGTTCAAAACATAGATATTAAGAAGAGTCTGTTTTCTTGTACTTAAGTCGGCATTGTGCTTTTTCTATTTAATTCCGAGGCAATTTCTGTGTTTCGTCGTCAATAAGAAGGTCCAAGGGATACAATAAACCTGAAGTGAAGCATCGGAATCTAAAACCGGTCACACAGGGAAGGTTCAAAACATAGACAGTAAGAAGAGCCAGTCTTCTTGTACTTGAGTCGGCACTGTGCCTTTTGTATTTAATTCCGATGCTATTTCTGTGTTTCATCGTCAGTGCGACGGTCAGTGGGATACAGTAAACCAGAAGTTAAGCATCGGAATCTATAACTAGTGTCACAGGAATGGTTCAAATCATAGACAGTAAGAAGAGTCAGTCTTCTGGTACTTAAGTCGGCATTGTGCCTTTTGTATATAATTCCGATGCAATTTCTGTGTTTCATCGTCAATAAGAAGCTCAGAGGGATACAGTAACCTGAAGTGAAGCATCGGAATCTATAACTAGTGTTACAGGAATGGTTCAAAACATAGACAGTAAGAAGGGTCAGTTTTCTTGTACTTAAGTCGGCATTGGGCCCTTTGTATTTAATTCCGATGCAATGTCGGTGTTTCATCGTCAATAAGGTCAGAGGGATACAGTAAACCTGAAGTGAAGCATCGGAATCGATAACTAGTGTCACAGGAATGGTTCAAAACATAGAGAGTAAGAAGAGCTAGTCTTCTTGTAGTTAAGTCGGCATTGTGCCTTTTGTATTTAATTAAGATGCAATGTCTGTGTTTCATCGACAATAAGAAGGTCAAAGTAATACATTAACTCTGAAGTGAAGCATCGGAATCTATTACTAGTGTCACAGGAATGGTTCAAAACATAGACAGTAAGAAGAGTCAGTCTTCTTGTACTTAAGTCGGCATTGTGCCTTTTGTAAATAATTCCGATGCCATTTCTGTGTTTCATCGTCAATAAGAAGCTCAGAGGGATACAGTAAACCTGAAGTGAAGCATCGGAATCTATAACTAGTGTCACAGGAATGGTTCAAAACATAGACAGTAAGAAGAGTCAGTCTTCTTGTACTTAAGTCGGCATTGTGCCTTTTGTATATAATTCCGATGCAATTTCTGTGTTTCTTCGTCTATAAGAAGGTCAGAGGGATACAGTAAACCTGTAGTGAAGCATCGGAAACTATAACGAGTGTCACAGAAATGGTTCAAAACATAGACAGTAAGAAGAGCCAGTCTTCTTGTACTTAAGGCAGCATTGTGCCTTTTGTATTTAATTCCGATGCAATTTCTGTGTTTCATCGTCAGTACGACGGTCAGAGGGATACAGTAAACCTGAAGTGAAGCATCGGAATCTATAACTAGTGTCACAGGAATGGTTCAAAACATAGACAGTAAGAGGAGTCAGTCTTCTTGTACTTAAGTGGGCATTGTGCCTTTTATATATAATTCCGATGCTATTTCAGTGTATCATCGTCAATAAGAAGGTCAGAGGGATACAGTAAACCTGAAGTGAAGCATCGGAATCTATAACTAGTGTCACAGGAATGGTTCAAAACATAGATATTAAGAAGAGTCTGTTTTCTTGTACTTAAGTCGGCATTGTGCTTTTTCTATTTAATTCCGAGGCAATTTCTGTGTTTCGTCGTCAATAAGAAGGTCCAAGGGATACAATAAACCTGAAGTGAAGCATCGGAATCTAAAACCGGTCACACAGGGAAGGTTCAAAACATAGACAGTAAGAAGAGCCAGTCTTCTTGTACTTGAGTCGGCACTGTGCCTTTTGTATTTAATTCCGATGCTATTTCTGTGTTTCATCGTCAGTGCGACGGTCAGTGGGATACAGTAAACCAGAAGTTAAGCATCGGAATCTATAACTAGTGTCACAGGAATGGTTCAAATCATAGACAGTAAGAAGAGTCAGTCTTCTGGTACTTAAGTCGGCATTGTGCCTTTTGTATATAATTCCGATGCAATTTCTGTGTTTCATCGTCAATAAGAAGCTCAGAGGGATACAGTAACCTGAAGTGAAGCATCGGAATCTATAACTAGTGTTACAGGAATGGTTCAAAACATAGACAGTAAGAAGGGTCAGTTTTCTTGTACTTAAGTCGGCATTGGGCCCTTTGTATTTAATTCCGATGCAATGTCGGTGTTTCATCGTCAATAAGGTCAGAGGGATACAGTAAACCTGAAGTGAAGCATCGGAATCGATAACTAGTGTCACAGGAATGGTTCAAAACATAGAGAGTAAGAAGAGCTAGTCTTCTTGTAGTTAAGTCGGCATTGTGCCTTTTGTATTTAATTAAGATGCAATGTCTGTGTTTCATCGACAATAAGAAGGTCAAAGTAATACATTAACTCTGAAGTGAAGCATCGGAATCTATTACTAGTGTCACAGGAATGGTTCAAAACATAGACAGTAAGAAGAGTCAGTCTTCTTGTACTTAAGTCGGCATTGTGCCTTTTGTAAATAATTCCGATGCCATTTCTGTGTTTCATCGTCAATAAGAAGCTCAGAGGGATACAGTAAACCTGAAGTGAAGCATCGGAATCTATAACTAGTGTCACAGGAATGGTTCAAAACATAGACAGTAAGAAGAGTCAGTCTTCTTGTACTTAAGTCGGCATTGTGCCTTTTGTATATAATTCCGATGCAATTTCTGTGTTTCTTCGTCTATAAGAAGGTCAGAGGGATACAGTAAACCTGTAGTGAAGCATCGGAAACTATAACGAGTGTCACAGAAATGGTTCAAAACATAGACAGTAAGAAGAGCCAGTCTTCTTGTACTTAAGGCAGCATTGTGCCTTTTGTATTTAATTCCGATGCAATTTCTGTGTTTCATCGTCAGTACGACGGTCAGAGGGATACAGTAAACCTGAAGTGAAGCATCGGAATCTATAACTAGTGTCACAGGAATGGTTCAAAACATAGACAGTAAGAGGAGTCAGTCTTCTTGTACTTAAGTGGGCATTGTGCCTTTTATATATAATTCCGATGCTATTTCAGTGTATCATCGTCAATAAGAAGGTCAGAGGGATACAGTAAACCTGAAGTGAAGCATCGGAATCTATAACTAGTGTCACAGGAATGGTTCAAAACATAGATATTAAGAAGAGTCTGTTTTCTTGTACTTAAGTCGGCATAGTGCCTTTTCTATTTAATTCCGATGCAATTTCTGTGTTTCGTCGTCAATAAGAAGGTCACATGGATACAGTTAACCAGAAGTGAAGCATCGGAATCTATAACTAGTGACACAGGAATGGTTCAAAACATAAACAGTAAGAAGAGTCAGTTTTCTTGTACTTAGGTCGGCATTGTGCCTTTTGCATTTAATTCCGATGCAATTTATGTGTTTCATCATCAATAAGAAGGTCAGAGGGAAACAGCAAACCTGAAGTGAAGAATCGGAATCTATAACTAGTGTCACAGGAGTGGTTCAAAACATAGATATTAAGAAGAGTCTGTTTTCTTGTACTTAAGTAGGCATTGTGCCTTTTCTATTTAATTCCGATGCAATTTCTGTGTTTCGTCGTCAATAAGAAGGTCCATGGGATACAGTAAACCTGAAGTGAAGCATCGGAATCTAAAACCGGTCACACAGGGAAGGTTCAAAACATAGACAGTAAGAAGAGCCAGTCTTCTAGTACTTGAGTCGGCACTGTGCCTTTAGTATTTAATTCCGATGCTATTTCTGTGTTTCATCGTCAGTATGACGGTCAAAGGGATACAGTAAACCTGAAGTTAAGCATCGGAATCTATAACTAGTGTCACAGGAATGGTTCAAAATATAGACTGTAAGAAGAGTCAGTTTTCTTGTACTTAAGTGGGCATTGTGACATATGTATATAATTCCGATGCTATTTCAGTGTATCATCGTCAATAAGAAGCTCAGAGGGATACAGTAAACCTGAAGTGAAGCATCGGAATCTATAACTATTGTCACAGGAATGGTTCAAAACATAGACAGTAAGAAGGGTCAGGTTTTTTGTACTTAAGTTGGCATTGTGCCTTTTGTATTTAATTCCGATGCAATGTCGGTGTTTCATCGTCAATAAGGTCAGAGGGACACAGTAAACCTGAAGTGAAGCATCGGAATCGATAACTAGTGTCACAGGAATGGTTCATATCATAGACAGTAAGAAGAGCCAGTCTTCTTGTAGTTAAGTCGGCATTGTGCCTTTTGTATATAATTAAGATGCAATTTCTGTGTTTCACAGTCAATAAGAAGGTCAAAGTAATACATTAACCCTGAAGTGAAGCATCGGAATCTATAACTAGTGTCACAGGAATGGTTCAAAACATAGACAGTAAGAAGAGTCTGTCTTCTTTTACTTAAGTCGGCATTGTGCCTTTTGTATATAATTCCGATGCCATTTCTGTGTTTCATCGTCAATAAGAAGCTCAGAGGGATACAGTAAACCTGAACTGATGCAACGGAATCTATAACTAGTGTCACAGGAATGGTTCAAAACATAGACAGTAAGAAGAGTCAGTCTTCTTGTACTTAAGTCGGCATTGTGCCTTTTGTATATAATTCCGATGCAATTTCTGTGTTTCATCGTCAGTAAGAAGGTCAGAGGGATACAGTAAACCTGAAGTGGAGCATCGAAATCTATAACTATTGTCACAGAAATGGTTCAAAACATAGACAGTAAGATGAGCCAGTCTTCTTGTACTTGAGTCGGTATTTGTCTTTTGTATTTGATTCCGATGCAATTTCTGCGTTTCTTCGTCACTAAGAAGGTCAGAGGGATACAGTGAACCAGAAGTGAAGCATCGGAATCTATAACTAGTGTCACAGGAATAGTTCAAAACATAGACAGTAAGAAGAGTCAGTTTTCTTGTACTTAAGTCGGCGTTGTGCCTTTTGTATTTAATACCGATATAATTTATGGGTGTCATCGTCAATAAGAAGGTCAGAGGGATACAGTAAAACTGAAGTGAAGCATCGGAATCTACAACTAGTGTCACAGGATTGGTTCAAATCATAGACAGTAAGAAGAGTGAGTTTTCTTGTACTTAAGTCGGCGTTGTGCCTTTTGTATTTCATTCCGATGCAATTTCTGTGTTTCATCGTCAATAAGAAGGTCAGAGGGATACAGTAAACCTGAAGTGAAGCATCGGAATCTATAACTAGTGTCACATGAATGGTTAAAAACATAGACAGTAAGAAGAGTCAGTTATCTTGTACTTAAGTCGGCATTGTGCCTTTTGTATTTAATTCCGATGCAATTTCTGTGTTTCATCGTCAATAAGAAGGACAGAGGGATACAGTAAACCTGAAGTGAAGCATCGGAATCTATAACTAGCGTCACAGGAATAGTTCAGAACATAGACAGTAAGAACAGTCAGTTTTCTTGTACTTAAGTCGGCATTGTTCCTTTTCTATTTAATTCCGATGTAATTTCTATGTTTCATCGTCAATCAGAAGGTCAGAGGGATACAGTAAACCTGAAGTGAAGCATCGGAATCTATAACTAGTGTCACAGGAACGGATCGAAGCATAGACAGAAAGAAGAGACAGTTTTCTTGTACTTAAGTCGGCATTGTGCCTTTTGTATTTGATTCCGAAGCAATTTCTGTGATTCGTCGTCAATAAGAAGGTCAGAGGGATACAGTAAACCTGAAGTGAAGCATCGGGAACTATAACTAGTGTCACTGAAATGGATCAAAGCATAGACAGTAAGAAGAGTCAGTTTTCTTGTACTTAAGTCGGCATTGTGCCTTTTGTATTTAATTCCGGTGCAATTTCTGTGTTTCATCGTCAATGAGAAAGCCAGAGGGATACAGTAAATCTGAAGTGAAGCATCGGAATCTATAACTAGTGTCACAGGAATGGTTCAAAACATAGACAGTAAGAAGAGTCAGTTTTCTTTTACTTAAGTCGGCGTTGTGCCTTTTGTATTTAATTCCGATGCAATTTCTCTGTTTCATCGTCAATAAGAAGGTCCAAGGGATACAGTACACCTGAAGTGAAACATCAGAATCTATAACTAGTGTAACATGAATGGTTCAAAAGATAGACAGTAAGAAGAGTCAGTTATCTGGTACTTATGTGGGCAATGGGCCTTCTGTATTTATTTCCGATGCAATTTCTGTGTTTCATCGTCAATAAGATTGTCAGAGGGATACAGTAAACCTGAAGTGAAGCATCGGAATCTATAACTAGTGTCACAGGAATGGTTCAAAACTTAGACAGATAGATGAGTCAGTTTTCTTATAATTAAGTCGGCATTGTGCCTTTTGTATTTAATTCCGATGCAATTTTAGTATTTCATCGTCAATAAGAAGGTCGGAGGGATACAGTAAACATGAAGTGAAGCATCGGAATCTATAACTAGTGGTACAGGAATGGTTCAAAACATACACAGTAAGAAGAGTCAGTTTTCTAGTACTTAAGTCGGCATTGTTCCTTTTCTATTTAATTCCGATGCAATTTCTATGTTTCATCGTCAATAAGAAGGTCAGGGGTATACAGTAAACCTGAAGTGAAGCATCGGAATCTATAACTAGTGTCACAGGAATGGATCAAAGCATAGACAGTAAGAAGAGTCAGTTTTCTTGTACTTTAGTCGGGATTGTGCCTTTTGTATTCAATTCCGAAGCAATTTCTGTGATTCAACGTCCATAAGAAGATCAGAGGGATACAGTGAACCTGAAATGAAGCATCGGAATCCATAACTAGTGTCACAGGAATGGATCAAAACATAGACAGTAGGAAGAGTCAGTTTTATTGTACTTAAGTCGGCGTTGTGCCTTTTGTATTTAATTCCGATGCAATGTGTGTGTTTCATCGTCAATAAGAAGGTCAGAGGGATATTGTAAACCTGAAGTGAAGCATCGGAATCTATAACTAGTGTCACATGAATGGTTAAAAACATAGACAGTAAGAAGAGTCAGTTAACTTGTACTTAAGTCGGCATTGTGCCTTTTGTATTTAATTCCGATGCAATTTCTGTGTTTCATCGTCAATAAGAAGGTCAGAGGGATACAGTAAACCTGAAGTGAAGCATCGGAATCTATAACTAGCGTCACAGGAATAGTTCAAAACATAGACAGTAAGAAGAGTCAGTTTTCTTGTACTTAAGTCGGCATTGTTCCTTTTCTAATTATTCCGATGCAATTTCTATGTATCATCGTCAATAAGAAGGGCAGAGGGATACAGTAAACCTGAAGTGAAGCATCGAGAACTATAACTAGTGTCACAGGAATGGATCAAAGCATAGACAGTAAGAAGAGTCAGTTTTCTTGTACTTAAGTCGGCATTGTGCCTTTTGTATTTAATTCCGATGCAATTTCTATGTTTCATCGTCAATAAGAAGGTCAGAGGGATACAGTAAACCTCA
Source organism: Schistocerca serialis cubense (assembly GCF_023864345.2). Taxonomy (NCBI): domain Eukaryota; kingdom Metazoa; phylum Arthropoda; class Insecta; order Orthoptera; family Acrididae; genus Schistocerca; species Schistocerca serialis. The sequence goes on from NW_026047617.1 coordinate 19,172,107, forward strand.
AGTGAAGCATCGGAATCTATAACTAGTGTCACAGGAGTGGTTCAAAACATAGACAGTAAGAAGGGTAAGTTTTCTTGTACTTTAGTCGGCATTGTGCCTTTTGTATTTAATTCCGATGCAATTTCTGTGTTTCATCGTCAATAAGAAGGTCAGAGGGATGCAGTAAACCTGAAGTGAAGCATCGGAATCTATAACTAGTGGCACAGGAATGGTTCAAAACATACACAGTAAGAAGAGTCAGTTTTCTTGTACTTAAGTCAGCATTGTTCCTTTTCTATTTAATTCCGATGCAGTTTCTATGTTTCATCGTCAATAAGAAGGTCAGGGGGATACAGTAAACCTGAAGTGAAGCATCGGAATCTATAACTAGTGTCACAGGAATGGATCAAAGCATAGACAGTAAGAAGAGTCAGATTTCTTGTTCTTTAGTTGGGATTGTGCCTTTTGTATTCAATTCCGAAGCAATTTCTGTGATTCATCGTCAATAAGAAGGTCATAGGGATACAGTAAAGCATCGGAATCTATAACTAGAGTCACATGAATGGTTTAAATCATAGACAGTAAGAAGAGTCAGTTTTCTTGTACTTATGTCAGCGTTGTGCATTTTGTATTTAATTCCGATGCAATTTCTGTGTTCCATCGTCAATAAGAAGGTCCGAGGGATACAATAAACCTGAAGTGAAGCATCGGAATCTATAACTAGTGTCACAGGAATGGTTCAAAACATAGACAGTAAGAAGAGTCAGTTTTCTTGTACTTAAGTCGCCATTGTGCATTTTGTATATAATTCCGATGCAATTTCAGTCTTTCAACGTCCATAAGAAGGTCTGAGGGATACAGTGAACCTGAAATGAAGCATCGGAATCCATAACTAGTGTCACAGGAATGGATCAAAACATAGACAGTAGGAAGAGTCAATTTTATTGTACTTAAGTCGGCATTGTGCCTTTTGTATTTAATTCCGATGCAATGTGTGTGTTTCATCGTCAATAAGAAGGTCAGAGGGATACAGTAAACCTGAAGTGAAGCATCGGAATCTATAACTAGTGTCACATGAATGGTTCAAATCATAGACAGTAAGAAGAGTGAGTTTTCTTGTACTTAAGTCGGCATTGTGCCTTTTGTATTTCATTCCGATGCAATTTCTGTGTTTCATCGTCAATAAGATGGTCAGAGGGATACAGTAAACCTGAAGTGATGCATCGGAATCTATAACTAGTGTCACATGAATGGTTAAAAACATAGACAGTAAGAAGAGTCAGTTATCTTGTACTTAAGTCGGCATTGTGCCTTTTGTATTTAATTCCGATGCAATTTCTGTGTTTCATCGTCAATAAGAAGGTCAGAGGGATACAGTAAACCTGAAGTGGAGCATCGGAATCTATAACTAGCGTCACAGGAATAGTTCAAAACATAGACAGTAAGAAGAGTCAGTTTTCTTGTACTTAAGTCGGCATTGTGCCTTTTGTATTTAATTCCGATGCAATTTCAGTGTTTCATCAACAATAAAAAGGTCAGAGGGATACAGTAAACCGAAAGTGAAGTATCGGAATCTATAACTAGTGTCACATGAATGGTTCAAAACATAGACAGTAAGATGAGTCAGTTTTCTTGTACTTAAGTCGGCATTGTGCCTTTTGTATTTAATTCCGATGCAATTTCTGTGTCTCATCGTCAATAAGAAGGTCAGAGGGATACAGTAAACCGGATGTGAAGCATCGGAATCTATAACTAGTGTCACATGAATGGTTTAAAACATAGACAGTAAGAAGAGTCAGTTATCTTGTACTTAAGTCGGCATTGTGCCTTTTGTATTTAATTACGATGCAATTTCTGTGTTTCATCGTCAATAAGAAGGTCCGAGGGATACAGTAAACCTGAAGTGAAGCATCGGAATCTATGACTACTGTCACAGGAAAGGTTCAAAAATAGACAGTAAGAAGAGTCAGTTTTCTTGTACTTAAGTCGGCATTGTTCATTTTCTATTTAATTCCGATGCAATTTCTATGTTTCATCGTCAATAACAAGGTCAGAGGGGTACAGTAAACCTGAAGTGAAGCATCGGGAACTATAACTAGTGTCACAGGAATGGATCAAAGCATAGACAGTAAGAAGAGTCAGTTTTCTTGTACTTAAGTCGGCATTGTGCCTTTTGTATTTAATTCCGAAGCAATTTCTGTGATTCATCGTCAATAAGAATGTCAGAGTGATACAGTAAACCTGGAGTAAAGCATCGGAATCTATAACTAGTGTCACATGAATGGTGTAAAAACATAGACAGTAACAAGAGTCAGTTTTGTTGTACTTAAGTCGGCAATGTGCCTTTTGTATTTAATTCCGGTGCAATTTCTGTGTTTCATCGTCAATAAGAAGGTCAGAGGGTTACAGTAAACCTGAAGTGAAGCATCGGAATCTATAACTAGTGTCACAGGAATGGTTCAAAACATAGACAGTAAGAACAGTCAGTTTTCTTGTACTTAAGTCGGCGTTGTGCCTTTTGTATTTAATTCCGATGCAATTTCTGTGTTTCATCGTCAATAAGAAGGTCAGCGCGATACAGTAAACCTGAAGTGAAGCATCGGAATCTATAACTAGTGTCACATGAGTGGTTCAAAACATAGACAGTAAGAAGAGTCAGTTACCTGGTACTTAAGTAGGCGTTGTGCCTTTTGTATTTAATTCCGATGCAAATTCTGTGTTTCATCGTCAATAAGAAGGTAAGAAGGATACAGTAAACCGGAAGTGAAGCATCGGAATCTATAACTAGTGTCACATGAATGGTTCAAAAGTTAGACAGTAAGATGAGTCAGTTTTCTTATACTTAAGTCGGCATTGTGTCTTTTGTATTTAATTCCGATGCAATTTCTGTGTTACATCGTCAATAAGAAGGTCAGAGGGATACAGTAAACCTGAGGTGAAGCATCGGAATCTATAACTAGTGGCACAGGAATGGTTCAAAACATACACAGTAAGAAGAGTCAGTTTTCTTGTACTTAAGTCGGCATTGTTCCTTTTCTATTTAATTCCGATGCAATTTCTATGTTTCATCGTCAATAAGAAGGTCAGGGGGATACAGTAAACCTGAAGTGAAGCATCGGAATCTATAACTAGTGTCACAGGAATAGATCAAAGCATAGACAGTAAGAAGAGTCAGTTTTCTTGTACTTTAGTCGGGATTGTGCCTTTTGTATTCAATTTCGAAGCAATTTCTGTGATTCTTCGTCAATAAGAAGGTCATAGGGATACAGTAAACCTGGAGTAAAGCATCGGAATCTATAACTAGTGTCACATGAATGGTTTAAATCATAGACAGTAAGAAGAGTCAGTTTTCTTGTACTTAAGTCGGCATTGTGCCTTTTGTATTTAATTACGATGCAATTTCTGTGTTTCATCGTCAATAAGAAGGTCCGAGGGATACAGTAAACCTGAAGTGAAGCATCGGAATCTATGACTAGTGTCACAGGAAAGGTTCAAAAATAGACAGTAAGATGAGTCAGTTTTCTTGTACTTAAGTCGGCATTGTTCATTTTCTATTTAATTCCGATGCAATTTCTATGTTTCATCGTCAATAACAAGGTCAGAGGGATACAGTAAACCTGAAGTGAAGCATCGGGAACTATAACTAGTGTCACAGGAATGGATCAAAGCATAGACAGTAAGAAGAGTCAGTTTTCTTGTACTTAAGTCGGCATTGTGCCTCTTGTATTTAATTCCGAAGCAATTTCTGTGATTCATCGTCAATAAGAATGTCAGAGTGATACAGTAAACCTGGAGTAAAGCATCGGAATCTATAACTAGTGTCTCATGAATGGTGTAAAAACATAGACAGTAACAAGAGTCAGTTTTGTTGTACTTAAGTCGTCATTGTGCCTTTTGTATTTAATTCCGGTGCAATTACTGTGTTTCATCGTCAATAAGAAGGTCAGAGGGATACAGTAAACCTGAAGTGAAGCATCGAAATCTATAACTAGTGTCACAGGAATGGTTCAAAACATAGACAGTAAGAACAGTCAGTTTTCTTGTACTTAAGTCGGCGTTGTGCCTTTTGTATTTAATTCCGATGCAATTTCTGTGTTTCATCGTCAATAAGAAGGTCAGAGCGATACAGTAAACCTGAAGTGAAGCATCGGAATCTATAACTAGTGTCACATGAATAGTTCAAAACATAGACAGTAAGAAGAGTCAGTTATCTGGTACTTAAGTGGGCATTGTGCCTTCTGTATTTAATTCCGATGCAATTTCTGTGTTTCATCGTCAATAAGATGGTCAGAGGGATACAGTAAACCTGAAGTGAAGAATCGGAATCCATAACAAGTGTCACAGGAACGGTTCATTCATAGACCGTAAGAAGAATCAGTTTTCTTGTTCTGAAGTCGGCATTGTTCCTTTTCTATTTAATTCCGATGCAATTTCTATGTTTCATCGTCAATAAGAAGGTCAGAGGGATACAGTAAACCTGAAGTGAAGCATCGGAATCTATAACTAGTGTCACAGGAATGGTTCAAAACATAGACAGTAAGAAGGGTCAGTTTTCTTGTACTTAAGTCGGCATTGTGCCTTTTGTATTTAATTCCGATGCAATTACTGTGTTTCATCGGCAATAAGAAGGTAAGAGGGATACAGTAAACCGGAAGTGAAGCATCGGAATCTATAACTAGTGTCACATGAATGGTTCAAAAGTTAGAAAGTAAGATGAGTCAGTTTTCTTATACTTAAGTCGGCATTGTTCCTTTTCTATTTAATTCCGATGCAATTTCTATGTTTCATCGTCAATAAGAAGGTCAGGGGTATACAGTAAACCTGAAGTGAAGCATCGGAATCTATAACTTGTGTCACAGGAATAGATCAAAGCATAGACAGTAAGAAGAGTCAGTTTTCTTGTACTTTAGTCGGGATTGTGCCTTTTGTATTCAATTTCGTAGCAATTTCTGTGATTCTTCGTCAATAAGAAGGTCATAGGGATACAGTAAACCTGGAGTAAAGCATCGGAATCTATAACTAGTGTCACATGAATGGTTTAAATCATAGACAGTAAGAAGAGTCAGTTTTCTTGTACTTAAGTCGGCGTTGTGCCTTTTGTATTTAATTCCGAAGCAATTTCTGTGTTTCATCGTCAATAAGAAGGTCCGAGGGATACAATAAACCTGAAGTGAAGCATCGGAATCTATAACTAGTGTCACAGGAATGGTTCAAAACATAGACAGTAAGAAGAGTCAGTTTTCTTGTACTTAAGTCGGCATTGTGCGTTTCGTATATAATTCCGATGCAATTTCAGTGTTTCAACGTCCATAAGAAGGTCAGAGGGATACAGTGAACCTGAAATGAAGCATCGGAATCCATAACTAGTGTCACAGGAATGGTTCAAAACATAGACAGTAGGAAGAGTCAGTTTTCTTGTACTTAAGTCGGCATTGTGCCTTTTGTATTTAATTCCGATGGAATTTCTGTGTTTCATCGTCAATAAGAAGGTCATAGGGATACAGTAAACCTGAAGTGAAGCATCTGAATCAATAACTAGTGTCACATGAATGGTTCATATCATAGACAGTAAGAAGAGTCAGTTTTCTTGTACTTAAGTCGGCATTGTGCCTTTTGTATTTCATTCGGATGCAATTTCTTTGTTTCATCGTCAATAAGACGGTCAGAGGGATACAGTAAACCTGAAGTGAAGCATCGGAATCTGTAACTAGTGTCACATGAATGGTTAAAAACATAGACAGCAAGAAGAGTCAGTTATCTTGTACTTAAGTCGGCATTGTTCATTTTCTATTTAATTCCGATGCAATTTCTATGTTTCATCGTCAATAACAAGGTCAGAGGGATACAGTAAACCTGAAGTGAAGCATCGGGAACTATAACTAGTGTCACAGGAATGGATCAAAGCATAGACAGTAAGAAGAGTCAGTTTTCTTGTACTTAAGTCGGCATTGTGCCTCTTGTATTTAATTCCGAAGCAATTTCTGTGATTCATCGTCAATAAGAATGTCAGAGTGATACAGTAAACCTGGAGTAAAGCATCGGAATCTATAACTAGTGTCTCATGAATGGTGTAAAAACATAGACAGTAACAAGAGTCAGTTTTGTTGTACTTAAGTCGGCATTGTGCCTTTTGTATTTAATTCCGGTGCAATTACTGTGTTTCATCGTCAATAAGAAGGTCAGAGGGATACAGTAAACCTGAAGTGAAGCATCGAAATCTATAACTAGTGTCACAGGAATGGTTCAAAACATAGACAGTAAGAACAGTCAGTTTTCTTGTACTTAAGTCGGCGTTGTGCCTTTTGTATTTAATTCCGATGCAATTTCTGTGTTTCATCGTCAATAAGAAGGTCAGAGCGATACAGTAAACCTGAAGTGAAGCATCGGAATCTATAACTAGTGTCACATGAATGGTTCAAAACATAGACAGTAAGAAGAGTCAGTTATCTGGTACTTAAGTGTGCATTGTGCCTTCTGTATTTAATTCCGATGCAATTTCTGTGTTTCATCGTCAATAAGATGGTCAGAGGGATACAGTAAACCTGAAGTGAAGAATCGGAATCCATAACAAGTGTCACAGGAACGGTTCATTCATAGACCGTAAGAAGAATCAGTTTTCTTGTTCTGAAGTCGGCATTGTTCCTTTTCTATTTAATTCCGATGCAATTTCTATGTTTCATCGTCAATAAGAAGGTCAGAGGGATACAGTAAACCTGAAGTGAAGCATCGGAATCTATAACTAGTGTCACAGGAATGGTTCAAAACATAGACAGTAAGAAGGGTCAGTTTTCTTGTACTTAAGTCGGCATTGTGCCTTTTGTATTTAATTCCGATGCAATTACTGTGTTTCATCGGCAATAAGAAGGTAAGAGGGATACAGTAAACCGGAAGTGAAGCATCGGAATCTATAACTAGTGTCACATGAATGGTTCAAAAGTTAGACAGTAAGATGAGTCAGTTTTCTTATACTTAAGTCGGCATTGTTCCTTTTCTATTTAATTCCGATGCAATTTCTATGTTTCATCGTCAATAAGAAGGTCAGGGGTATACAGTAAACCTGAAGTGAAGCATCGGAATCTATAACTAGTGTCACAGGAATAGATCAAAGCATAGACAGTAAGAAGAGTCAGTTTTCTTGTACTTTAGTCGGGATTGTGCCTTTTGTATTCAATTTCGTAGCAATTTCTGTGATTCTTCGTCAATAAGAAGGTCATAGGGATACAGTAAACCTGGAGTAAAGCATCGGAATCTATAACTAGTGTCACATGAATGGTTTAAATCATAGACAGTAAGAAGAGTCAGTTTTCTTGTACTTAAGTCGGCGTTGTGCCTTTTGTATTTAATTCCGAAGCAATTTCTGTGTTTCATCGTCAATAAGAAGGTCCGAGGGATACAATAAACCTGAAGTGAAGCATCGGAATCTATAACTAGTGTCACAGGAATGGTTCAAAACATAGACAGTAAGAAGAGTCAGTTTTCTTGTACTTAAGTCGGCATTGTGCGTTTCGTATATAATTCCGATGCAATTTCAGTGTTTCAACGTCCATAAGAAGGTCAGAGGGATACAGTGAACCTGAAATGAAGCATCGGAATCCATAACTAGTGTCACAGGAATGGTTCAAAACATAGACAGTAGGAAGAGTCAGTTTTCTTGTACTTAAGTCGGCATTGTGCCTTTTGTATTTAATTCCGATGGAATTTCTGTGTTTCATCGTCAATAAGAAGGTCATAGGGATACAGTAAACCTGAAGTGAAGCATCTGAATCAATAACTAGTGTCACATGAATGGTTCATATCATAGACAGTAAGAAGAGTCAGTTTTCTTGTACTTAAGTCGGCATTGTGCCTTTTGTATTTCATTCGGATGCAATTTCTGTGTTTCATCGTCAATAAGACGGTCAGAGGGATACAGTAAACCTGAAGTGAAGCATCGGAATCTGTAACTAGTGTCACATGAATGGTTAAAAACATAGACAGCAAGAAGAGTCAGTTATCTTGTACTTAAGTCGGCATTGTGCCTTTTGTATTTAATTCCGATGCAATTTCTGCCTTTCATCGTCAATTAGAAGGTCAGAGGGATACAGTAAACCTGAATTGAAGCATCGGGAACTATAACTAATGTCACAGGAATGGATCAATGCATAGACAGTAAGAAGAGTCAGTTTTCTTGTACATAACACGGCATTGTGCCTTTTGTATTTAATTCTGAACCAATATCTGTGATTCATCGTCAATGAGAATGTCAGAGTGATACAGTAAACCTGGAGTAAAGCATCGGAATCTATAACTAGTGTCACAGAAATGGTTCAAATCATAGACAGTAAGAACAATATGTTTTCTTGTACTTAAGTCGGCGTTGTGCCTTTTGTATTTAATTCCGATGCATTTTCTGTGTTTCATCGTCAATAAGAAGGTCAGCGCGATACAGTAAACCTGAAGTGAAGCATCGGAATCTATAACTAGTGTCACATGAATGGTTCAAAACATAGACAGTAAGAAGAGTCAGTTATCTGGTACTTAAGTGGGCATTGTGCCTTCTGTATTTAATTCCGATGCAATTTCTGTGTTTCTTCGTCAATAAGATGGTCAGAGGGATACAGTAAACCTGAAGTGAAGAATCGGAATCCATAACAAGTGTCACAGGAACGGTTCATAACATAGACAGTAAGAAGAATCAGTTTTCTTGTTCTTAAGTCGGCATTGTCCTCCAGCACGACACTGCCACACCCCGCACAGGCCCTCCGCTGGACACCAGGGACAAGATGCGTCCTCCGCTAGTGTCGAAGGCTGCACGCGCCCAGCCGGACGTGTGTTAGGCTCGTGCCTGCTGCCACCTTCGTGTGCTGCAGGCGGTGTCTTCGTCGCGTGTTTGGTGCTGCGCCTCGCAGCGTTCTCTCTTCTCTACTAGTTCCTGTAAGTTTATTGACGCTTTATTATGAACCGTAATGTCTCAGGATTGGTTCAAAACATAGACAGTAAGAAGGGTCAGTTTTCTTGTACTTAAGTCGGCATTGTGCCTTTTGTATTTAATTCCGATGCAATTTCTGTGTTTCATCGTCAATAAGAAGGTCAGAGGGATACAGTAAACCTGAAGTGAAGCATCGGAATCTATAACTAGTGCCACAGGAATGGTTCAAAACATAGACAGTAAGAAGAGTCAGTTTTCTTGTACTTAAGTAGGCGTTGTGCCTTTTGTATTTAATTCCGATGCAAATTCTGTGTTTCATCGTCAATAAGAATGTAAGAGGGATACAGTAAACCTGAAGTGAAGCATCGGAATCTATAACTAGTGTTACATGAATGGTTCAAAAGTTAGAGAGTAAGATGAGTCAGTTTTCTTATACTTAAGTCGGCATTGTGCCTTTTGTATTTAATTCCGTTGCAATTTCTGTGTTTCATCGTCAATAAGAAGGTCAGAGGGATACAGTAAACCTGAAGTGAAGCATCGGAATCTATAACTAGTGGCACAGGAATGGTTCAAAACATACACAGTAAGAAGAGTCAGTTTTCTTGTACTTAAGTCGGCATTGTTCCTTTTCTATTTAATTCCGATGCAATTTCTATGTTTCATCGTCAATAAGAAGGTCAGGGGGATACAGTAAACCTGAAGTGAAGCATCGGAATCTATAACTAGTGTCACAGGAATGGATCAAAGCATAGACAGTAAGAAGAGTCAGTTTTCTTGTACTATAGTCGGGATTGTGCCTTTTGTATTCAATTTCGAAGCAATTTCTGTGATTCTTCGTCAATAAGAAGGTCATAGGGATACAGTAAACCTGGAGTAAAGCATCGGAATCTATAACTAGTGTCACATGAATGGTTTAAATCATAGACAGTAAGAAGAGTCAGTTTTCTTGTACTTAAGTCGGCGTTGTGCCTTTTGTATTTAATTCCGAAGCAATTTCTGTGTTTCATCGTCAATAAGAAGGTCCGAGGGATACAACAAACCTGAAGTGAAGCATCGGAATCTATAACTAGTGTCACAGGAATGGTTCAAAACATAGACAGTAACAAGAGTCAGTTTTCTTGTACTTAAGTCGGCATTGTGCCTTTTGTATGTAATTCCGATGCAATTTCAGTGTTTCAACGTCCATAAGAAGTCAGAGGGATACAGTGATCCTGAAATGAAGCATCGGAATCCATAACTAGTGTCACAGGAATGGTTCAAAACATAGACAGTAGGAAGAGTCAGTTTTATTGTACTTAAGTCGGCATTGTGCCTTTTGTATTTAATTCCGATGCAATTTCTGTGTTTCATCGTCAATAAGAAGGTCAGAGGGATACAGTAAACCTGAAGTGAAGCATCGGAATCTATAACTAGTGTCACATGAATGGTTCAAATCATAGACAGTAAGAAGAGTCAGTTTTCTTGTACTTAAGTCGGCATTGTGCCTTTTGTATTTCATTCCGATGCAATTTCTGTGTTTCATCGTCAATAAGACGGTCAGAGGGATACAGTAAATCTGAAGTGAAGCATCGGAATCTGTAACTAGTGTCACATGAATGGTTAAAAACATAGACAGCAAGAAGAGTCAGTTATCTTGTACTTAAGTCGGCATTGTGCCTTTTGTATTTAATTCCGATGCAATTTCTGCCTTTCATCGTCAATTAGAAGGTCAGAGGGATACAGTAAACCTGAAGTGAAGCATCGGAATCTATAACTAGCGTCACAGCAATAGTTCAAAACATAGACAGTAAGAAGAGTCAGTTTTCTTGTACTTAAGTCGGCATTGTTCTTTTTCTATTTAATTCCGATACAATTTCTATGTTTCATCGTCAATAAGAAGGTCAGAGGGATACAGTAAACCTGAAGTGAAGCATCGGAATCTATGACTAGTGTCACAGGAAAGGTTCAGAAATAGACAGTAAGAAGAGTCAGTTTTCTTGTACTTAAGTCGGCATTGTTCATTTTCTATTTAATTCCGATGCAATTTCTATGTTTCATCGTCAATAACAAGGTCAGAGGGATACAGTAAACCTGAAGTGAGGATCGGGAACTATTACTAGTGTCACAGGAATGGATCAAAGCATAGACAGTCAGAAGAGTCAGTTTTCTTGTACTTAAGTCGGCATTGTGCCTTTTGTATTTAATTCCGAAGCAATTTCTGTGATTCATCGTCAATAAGAATGTCAGAGTGATACAGTAAACCTGGAGTAAAGCATCGGAATCTATAACTAGTGTCACATGAATGGTGTAAAAACATAGACAGTAACAAGAGTCAGTTTTGTTGTACTTAAGTCGGCATTGTGCCTTTTGTATTTAATTCCGGTGCAATTTCTGTGTTTCATCGTCAATAAGAAGGTCAGAGGGATACAGTAAACCTGAAGTGAAGCATCGGAATCTATAACTAGTGTCACAGGAATGGTTCAAAACATAGACAGTAAGAAGAGTCAGTTATCTGATACTTAAGTGGGCATTCTGCCTTCTGTATTTAATTCCGATGCAATTTCTGTGTTTCATCGTCAATAAGATGGTCAGAGGGATACAGTAAACCTGAAGTGAAGAATCGGAATCCATAACAAGTGTCACAGGAACGGTTCATAACATAGACAGTAAGAAGAATTAGTTTTCTTGTTCTTAAGTCGGCATTGTTCCTTTTCTATTTAATTCCGATGCAATTTCTATGTTTCATCGTCAATAAGAAGGTCAGAGGGATACAGTAAACCTCAAGTGAAGCATCGGAATCTATAACTAGTGTCACAGGAATGGTTCAAAACATAGACAGTAAGAAGGGTCAGTTTTCTTGTACTTAAGTCGGCATTGTGCCTTTTGTATTTAATTCCGATGCAATTTCTGTGTTTCATCGTCAATAAGAAGGTCAGAGGGATACAGTAAACCTGAAGTGAAGCATCGCAATCTATAACTAGTGCCACAGGAATGGTTCAAAACATAGACAGTAAGAAGAGTCAGTTTTCTTGTACTTAAGTAGGCGTTGTGCCTTTTGTATTTAATTCCGATGCAAATTCTGTGTTTCATCGTCAATAAGAAGGTAAGAGGGATACAGTAAACCGGAAGTGAAGCATCGGAATCTATAACTAGTGTCACATGAATGGTTCAAATGTTAGACAGTAAGATGAGTCAGTTTTCTTATACTTAAGTCGGCATTGTTCCTTTTCTATTTAATTCCGATGCAATTTCTATGTTTCATCGTCAATAAGAAAGTCAGGGGGATACAGTAAACCTGAAGTGAAGCATCGGAATCTATAACTAGTGTCACAGGAATAGATCAAAGCATAGACAGTAAGAAGAGTCAGTTTTCTTGTACTTTAGTAGGGATTGTGAATTTTGTATTCAATTTCGAAGCAATTTCTGTGATTCTTCGTCAATAAGAAGGTCATAGGGATACAGTAAACCTGGAGTAAAGCATCGGAATCTATAACTAGTGTCACATGAATGGTTTAAATCATAGACAGTAAGAAGAGTCAGTTTTCTTGTACTTAAGTCGGCGTTGTGCCTTTTGTATTTAATTCCGAAGCAATTTCTGTGTTTCATCGTCTATAAGAAGGTCCGAGGGATACAATAAACCTGAAGTGAAGCATCGGAATCTATAACTAGTGTCACAGGAATGGTTCAAAACATAGACAGTAAGAAGAGTCAGTTTTCTTGTACTTAGGTCGGCATTGTGCCTATTGTATATAATTCCGATGCAATTTCAGTGATTCAACGTCCATAAGAAGGTCAGAGGGATACAGTGAACCTGAAATGAAGCATCGGAATCCATAACTAGTGTCACAGGAATGGTTCAAAACATAGACAGTAGGAAGAGTCAGTTTTATTGTACTTAAGTCGGCATTGTGCCTTTTGTATTTAATTCCGATGGAATTTCTGTGTTTCATCGTCAATAAGAAGGTCAGAGGGATACAGTAAACCTGAAGTGAAGCATCTGAATCAATAACTAGTGTCACATGAATGGTTCAAATCATAGACAGCAAGAAGAGTCAGTTATCTTGTACTTAAGTCGGCATTGTGCCTTTTGTATTTAATTCCGATGCAACTTCTGCCTATCATCGTCAATTAGAAGGTCAGAGGGATACAGTAAACCTGAAGTGAAGCATCGGAATCTATAACTAGTGTCACAGGAAAGGTTCAAAACATCGAAAGTAAGAAGAGTCAGTTTACTTGTACTTAAGTCGGCATTGTTCATTTTCTATTTAATTCCGATGCAATTTCTATGTTTCATCGTCATTAACAAGGTCAGAGGGATCCAGTAAACCTGAATTGAAGCATCGGGAACTATAACTAATGTCACAGGAATGGATCAATGCATAGACAGTAAGAAGAGTCAGTTTTCTTGTACTTAAGACGGCATTGTGCCTTTTGTATTTAATTCTGAAATAATTTCTGTGATTCATCGTCAATAAGAATGTCAGAGTGATACAGTATACCTGGAGTAATGCATCGGAATCTATAACTAGTGTCACATGAATGGTGTGAAACATAGACAGTAAGAAGAGTCAGTTTTGTTGTAATTAAGTAGGCATTGTGCCTTTTGTATTTAATTCCGGTGCAATTTCTGTGTTTCATCGTCAATAAGAAGGTCAGAGGGATACAGTAAACCTGAAGTGAAGCATCGGAATCTATAACTAGTGTCACAGGAATGGTTCAAAACATAGACAGTAAGAACAATAAGTTTTCTTGTACTTAAGTCGGCGTTGTGCCTTTTGTATTTAATTCCGATGCAATTTCTGTGTTTCATCGTCAATAAGAAGGTCAGCGCGATACAGTAAACCTGAAGTGAAGCATCGGAATCTATAACTAGTGTCACATGAATGGTTCAAAACATAGACAGTAAGAAGAGTCAGTTATCTGGTACTTAAGTGGGCATTGTGCCTTCTGTATTTAATTCCGATGCAATTTCTGTGTTTTATCGTCAGTAAGATGGTCAGAGGGATACAGTAAACCTGAAGTGAAGAATCGGAATCCATAACAAGTGTCACAGGAACGGTTCATAACATAGACAATAAGAAGAATCAGTTTTCTTGTTCTTAAGTCGGCATTGTTCCTTTTCTATTTAATTCCGATGCAATTTCTATGTTACATCGTCAATAAGAAGGTCAGAGGGATACAGTAAACCTCAAGTTAAGCATCGGAATCTATAACTAGTGTCTCAGGAATGGTTCAAAACATAGACAGTAGGAAGGGTCAGTTTTCTGGTACTTAAGTCGGCATTGTGCCTTTTGTATTTAATTCCGATGCAATTTCTGTGTTTCATCGTCAATAAGAAGGTCAGAGGGATACAGTAAACCTGAAGTGAAGCATCGGAATCTATAACTAGTGCCACAGGAATGGTTCAAAACATAGACAGTAAGAAGAGTCAGTTTTCTTGTACTTAAGTAGGCGTTGTGCCTTTTGTATTTAATTCCGATGCAAATTCTGTGTTTCATCGTCAATAAGAATGTAAGAGGGATACAGTAAACCTGAAGTGAAGCATCGGAATCTATAACTAGTGTTACATGAATGGTTCAAATGTTAGAGAGTAAGATGAGTCAGTTTTCTTATACTTAAGTCGGCATTGTGCCTTTTTATTTAATTTCGAAGCAATTTCTGTGATTCTTCGTCAATAAGAAGGTCATAGGGATACAGTAAACCTGGAGTAAAGCATCGGAATCTATAACTAGTGTCACATGAATGGTTTAAATCATAGACAGTAAGAAGAGTCAGTTTTCTTGTACTTAAGTCGGCGTTGTGCCTTTTGTATTTAATTCCGAAGCAATTTCTGTGTTTCATCGTCAATAAGAAGGTCCGAGGGATACAATAAACCTGAAGTGAAGCATCGGAATCTATAACTAGTGTCACAGGAATGGTTCAAAGCATAGACAGTAAGAAGAGTCAGTTTTCTTGTACTTAAGTCGGCATTGTGCCTTTTGTATGTAATTCCGATGCAATTTCAGTGTTTCAACGTCCATAAGAAGTCAGAGGGATACAGTGAACCTGAAATGAAGCATCGGAATCCATAACTAGTGTCACAGGAATGGTTCAAAACATAGACAGTAGGAAGAGTCAGTTTTATTGTACTTAAGTCGGCATTGTGCCTGTTGTATTTAATTCCGATGCAATTTCTGTGTTTCATCGTCAATAAGAAGGTCAGAGGGATACAGTAAACCTGAAGTGAAGCATCGGAATCTATAACTAGTGTCACATGATTGGTTCAAATCATAGACAGTAAGAAGATTCAGTTTTCTTGTACTTAAGTCGGCATTGTCACTTTTGTATTTCATTCCGATGCAATTTCTGTGTTTCATCGTCAATAAGACGGTCAGAGGGATACAGTAAATCTGAAGTGAAGCATCGGAATCTGTAACTAGTGTCACATGAATGGTTAAAAACATAGACAGCAAGAAGAGTCAGTTATCTTGTACTTAAGTCGGCATTGTGCCTTTTGTATTTAATTCCGATGCAATTTCTGCCTTTCATCGTCAATTAGAAGGTCAGAGGGATACAGTAAACCTGAAGTGAAGCATCGGAATCTATAACTAGCGTCACAGCAATAGTTCAAAACATAGACAGTAAGAAGAGTCAGTTTTCTTGTACTTAAGTCGGCATTGTTCCTTTTCTATTTAATTCCGATGCAATTTCTATGTTTCATCGTCAATAAGAAGGTCAGAGGGATACAGTAAACCTGAAGTGAAGCATCGGAATCTATAACTAGTGTCACAGGAAAGGTTCAAAGATCGAAAGTAAGAAGAGTCAGTTTACTTGTACTTAAGTCGGCATTGTTCATTTTCTATTTAATTCCGATGCAATTTCTATGTTTCATCATCATTAACAAGGTCAGAGGGATACAGTAAACCTGAATTGAAGCATCGGGAACTATAACTAATGTCACAGGAATGGATCAATGCATAGACAGTAAGAAGAGTCAGTTTTCTTGTACTTAAGTCGGCATTGTGCTTTTGTATTTAATTCCGAACCAATTTCTGTGATTCATCGTCAATAAGAATGTCAGAGTGATACAGTAAACCTGGAGTAAAGCATCGGAATCTATAACTAGTGTCACATGAATAGTGTGAAACATAGACAGGAAGAAGAGTCAGTTTTGTTGTAATTAAGTAGGCATTGTGCCTTTTGTATTTAATTCCGGTGCAATTTCTGTGTTTCATCGTCAATAAGAAGGTCAGAAGGATACAGTAAACCTGAAGTCAAGCATCGGAATCTATAACTAGTGTCACAGGAATGGTTCAAAACATAGACAGTAAGAAGAGTCAGTTTTCTTGTACTTAAGTAGGCGTTGTGCCTTTTGTATTTAATTCCGATGCAATATCTGTGTTTCATCGTCAATAAGAAGGTCAGCGAGATACAGTAAACCTGAAGTGAAGCATCGGAATCTATAACTAGTGTCACATGAATGGTTCAAAACTTAGACAGTAAGATGAGTCAGTTTTCTTATACTTAAGTCGGCATTGTGCCTTTTGTATTTAATTCCGATGCTATTTCTGTGTTTCATCGTCAATAAGAAGGTCAGAGGGATACAGTAAACCTGAAGTGAAGCATCTGAATCTATAACTAGTGGCACATGAATGGTTCAAATCATAGACAGTAAGAAGAGTCAGTTTTCTTGTACTTAAGTCGGCATTGTGCCTTTTGTATTCCATTCCGATGCAATTTCTGTGTTTCATCGTCAATAAGACGGTCAGAGGGATACAGTAAATCTGAAGTGAAGCATCGGAATCTGTAACTAGTGTCACATGAATGGTTAAAAACATAGACAGCAAGAAGAGTCAGTCATCTTGTACTTAAGTCGGCATTGTGCCTTTTGTATTTAATTCCTATGCAATTTCTGCCTTTCATCGTCAATTAGAAGGTCAGAGGGATACAGTAAACCTGAAGTGAAGCATCGCAATCTATAACTAGTGCCACAGGAATGGTTCAAAACATAGACAGTAAGAAGAGACAGTTTTCTTGTACTTAAGTAGGCGTTGTGGCTTTTGTATTTAATTCTGATGCAAATTCTGTGTTTCATCGTCAATAAGAAGGTAAGAGGGATACAGTAAACCGGAAGTGAAGCATCGGAATCTATAACTAGTGTCACATGAATGGTTCAAAAGTTAGACAGTAAGATGAGTCAGTTTTCTTATACTTAAGTCGGCATTGTTCCTTTTCTATTTAATTCCGATGCAATTTCTATGTTTCATCGTCAATAAGAAGGTCAGGGGGATACAGTAAACCTGAAGTGAAGCATCGGAATCTATAACTAGTGTCACAGGAATAGATCAAAGCATAGACAGTAAGAAGAGTCAGTTTTCTTGTACTTTAGTCGGGATTGTGCCGTTTGTATTCAATTTCGAAGCAATTTCTGTGATTCTTCGTCAATAAGAAGGTCATAGGGATACAGTACACCTGGAGTAAAGCATCGGAATCTATAACTAGTGTCACATGAATGGTTTAAATCATAGACAGTAAGAAGAGTCAGTTTTCTTGTACTTAAGTCGGCGTTGTGCCTTTGTATTTAATTCCGAAGCAATTTCTGTGTTTCATCGTCAATAAGAAGGTCAGAGGGATACAGTGAACCTGAAATGAAGCATCGGAATCCATAACTAGTGTCACAGGAATGGTTCAAAACATAGACAGTAGGAAGAGTCAGTTTTATTGTACTTAAGTCGGCATTGTGCCTTTTGTATTTAATTCCGATGCAATTTCTGTGTTTCATCGTCAATAAGAAGGTCAGAGGGATACAGTAAACCTGAAGTGAAGCATCTGAATCAATAACTAGTGTCACATGAATGGTTCAAATCATAGACAGTAAGAAGAGTCAGTTTTCTTGTACTGAAGTCGGCATTGTGCCTTTTGTATTTCATTCCGATGCAATTTCTGTGTTTCATCGTCAATTAGACGGTCAGAGGGATACAGTAAACCTGAAGTGAAGCATCGGAATCTGTAACTAGTGACACATGAATGGTTAAAAACATAGACAGCAAGAAGAGTCAGTTATCTTGTACTTAAGTCGGCATTGTGCCTTTTGTATTTAATTCCGATGCAATTTCTGCCTTTCATCGTCAATTAGAAGGTCAGAGGGATACAGTAAACCTGAAGTGAAGCATCGGAATCTATAACTAGCGTCACAGCAATAGTTCAAATCAAAGACAGTAAGAAGAGTCAGTTTTCTTGTACTTAAGTCGGCATTGTTCCTTTTCTATTTAATTCCGATGCTATTTCTATGTTTCATCGTCAATAAGAAGGTCAGAGGGATACAGTAAACCTGAAGTGAAGCATCGGAATCTATAACTAGTGTCACAGGAAAGGTTCAAAGCATCGAAAGTAAGAAGAGTCAGTTTACTTGTACTTAAGTCGGCATTGTTCATTTTCTATTTAATTCCGATGCAATTTCTATGTTTCATCGTCATTAACAATGTCAGAGGGATACAGTAAACCTGAATTGAAGCATCGGGAACTATAACTAATGTCACAGGAATGGATCAATGCATAGACAGTAAGAAGAGTCAGTTTTCTTGTACTTAAGACGGCATTGTGCCTTTTGTATTTAATTCTGAAACAATTTCTGTTATTCATCGTCAATAAGAATGTCAGAGTGATACAGTAAACCTGGAGTAAAGCATCGGAATCTATAACTAGTGTCACATGAATGGTGTGAAACATAGACAGTGTGAAGAGTCAGTTTTTTTGTAATTAAGTAGGCATTGTGCCTTTTGTATTTAATTCCGGTGCAATTTCTGTGTTTCATCGTCAATAAGAAGGTCAGTGGGATACAGTAAACCTGAAGTGAAGCATCGGAATCTATAACTAGTGTCACAGAAATGGTTCAAAACATAGACAGTAAGAACAATAAGTTTTCTTGTACTTAAGTCGGCGTTGTGCCTTTTGTATTTAATTCCGATGCAATTTCTGTGTTTCATCGTCAATAAGAAGGTCAGCGCGATACAGTAAACCTGAAGTGAAGCATCGGAATCTATAACTAGTGTCACATGAATGGTTCAAAACATAGACAGTAAGAAGAGTCAGTTATCTGGTACTTAAGTGGGCATTGTGCCTTCTGTATTTAATTCCGATGCAATTTCTGTGTTTCATCGTCAATAAGATGGTCAGAGGGATACAGTAAACCTGAAGTGAAGAATCGGAATCCATAACAAGTGTCACAGGAACGGTTCATAACATAGACAGTAAGAAGAATCAGTTTTCTTGTTCTTAAGTCGGCATTGTTCCTTTTCTATTTAAGTCCGATGCAATTTCTATGTTACATCGTCAATAAGAAGGTCAGAGGTATACAGTAAACCTCAAGTGAAGCATCGGAATCTATAACTAGTGTCTCAGGAATGGTTCAAAACATAGACAGTAAGAAGGGTCAGTTTTCTTGTACTTAAGTCGGCATTGTTCATTTTCTATTTAATTCCGAAGCAATTTCTATGTTTCATCGTCATTAACAAGGTCAGAGGGATACAGTAAACCTGAATTGAAGCATCGGGAACTATAACTAATGTCACAGGAATGGATCAATGCATAGACAGTAAGAAGAGTCAGTTTTCTTGTACTTAAGACGGCATTGTGCCTTTTGTATTTAATTCTGAACCAATTTCTGTGATTCATCGTCAATAAGAATGTCAGAGTGATACAGTAAACCTGGAGTAAAGCATCGGAATCTATAACTAGTGTCACATGAATGGTGTGAAACATAGACAGTAAGAAGAGTCAGTTTTGTTGTAATTAAGTAGGCATTGTGCCTTTTGTATTTAATTCCGGTGCAATTTCTGTGTTTCATCGTCAATAAGAAGGTCAGAGGGATACAGTAAACCTGAAGTGAAGCATCGGAATCTATAACTAGTGTCACAGAAATGGTTCAAAACATAGACAGTAAGAACAATAAGTTTTCTTGTACTTAAGTCGGCGTTGTGCCTTTTGTATTTAATTCCGATGCAATTTCTGTGTTTCATCGTCAATAAGAAGGTCAGCGCGATACAGTAAACCTGAAGTGAAGCATCGGAATCTATAACTAGTGTCACATGAATGGTTCAAAACATAGACAGTAAGAAGAGTCAGTTATCTGGTACTTAAGTGGGCATTGTGCCTTCTGTATATAATTCCGATGCAATTTCTGTGTTTCATCGTCAATAAGATGGTCAGAGGGATACAGTAAACCTGAAGTGAAGAATCGGAATCCATAACAATTGTCACAGGAACGGTTCATAACATAGACAGTAAGAAGAATCAGTTTTCTTGTTCTTAAGTCGGCATTGTTCCTTTTCTATTTAATTCCGATGCAATTTCTATGTTACATCGTCAATAAGAAGGTCAGAGGTATACAGTAAACCTCAAGTGAAGCATCGGAATCTATAACTAGTGTCTCAGGAATGGTTCAAAACATAGACAGTAAGAAGGGTCAGTTTTCTTGTACTTAAGTCGGCATTGTGCCTTTTGTATTTAATTCCGATGCAATTTCTGTGTTTCATCGTCAATAAGAAGGTCAGAGGGATACAGTAAACCTGAAGTGAAGCATCGGAATCTATAACTAGTGCCACAGGAATGGTTCAAAACATAGACAATTAGAAGAGTCAGTTTTCTTGTACTTAAGTAGGCGTTGTTCCTTTTGTATTTAATTCCGATGCAAATTCTGTGTTTCATCGTCAATAAGAATGTAAGAGGGATACAGTAAACCTGAAGTGAAGCATCGGAATCTATAACTAGTGTTACATGAATGGTTCAAAAGTTAGAGAGTAAGATGAGTCAGTTTTCTTATACTTAAGTCGGCATTGTGCCTTTTGTATTTAATTCCGATGCAATTTCTGTGTTTCATCGTCAATAAGAAGGTCAGAGGGATACAGTAAACCTGAAGTTAAGCACCGGACTCTATAACTAGTGGCACAGGAATGGTTCAAAACATACACAGTAAGTAGAGTCAGTTTTCTTGTACTTAAGTCGGCATTGTTCCTTTTCTATTTAATTCCGATGCAATTTCTATGTTTCATCGTCAATACGAAGGTCAGGGGGATACAGTAAACCTGAAGTGAAGCATCGGAATCTATAACTAGTGTCACAGGAATGGATCAAAGCATAGACAGTAAGAAGAGTCAGTTTTCTTGTACTTTAGTAGGGATTGTGCCTTTTGTATACAATTTCGAAGCAATTTCTGTGATTCTTCGTCAATAAGAAGGTCATAGGGATACAGTAAACCTGGAGTAAAGCATCGGATTCTATAACTAGTGTCACATGAATGGTTTAAATCATAGACAGTAAGAAGGGTCTGTTTTCTTGTACTTAAGTCGGCGTTGTGCCTTTTGTATTTAATTCCGAAGCAATTTCTGTGTTTCATCGTCAATAAGAAGGTCCGAGGGATACAATAAACCTGAAGTGAAGCATCGGAATCTATAACTACTGTCACAGGAATGGTTCAAAACATAGACAGTAAGAAGAGTCAGTTTTCTTGTACTTAAGTCGGCATTGTGCCTTTTGTATGTAATTCCGACGCAATTTCAGTGTTTCAACGTCCATAAGAAGTCAGAGGGATACAGTGAACCTGAAATGAAGCATCGGAATCCATAACTAGTGTCACAGGAAGGGTTCAAAACATAGACAGTAGGAAGAGTCAGTTTTATTGTACTTAAGTCGGCATTGTGCCTTTTGTATGTAATTCCGATGCAATTTCTGTGTTTCATCGTCAATAAGAAGGTCAGAGGGATACAGTAAACCTGAAGTGAAGCATCGGAATCTATAACTAGTGTCACAGGAATGGTTCAAAACATAGACAGTAAGAAGAGTCAGTTTTCTTGTACTTAAGTAGGCGTTGTGCCTTTTGTATTTAATTCCGATGCAATTTCTGTGTTTCATCGTCAATAAGAAGGTCAGCGCGATACAGTAAACCAGAAGTGAAGCATCGGAATCTATAACTAGTGTCACATGAATGGTTCAAAACTTAGACAGTAAGATGAGTCAGTTTTCTTATACTGAAGTCGGCATTGTGCCTTTTGTATTTCATTCCAATGCAATTTCTGTGTTTCATCGTCAATAAGACGGTCAGAGGGATACAGTAAATCTGAAGTGAAGCATCGGAATCTATAACTAGTGTCACATGAATGGTTAAAAACATAGACAGCAAGAAGAGTCAGTTATCTTGTACTTAAGTCGGCATTGTGCCTTTTGTATTTAATTCCGATGCAATTTCTGCCTTTCATCGTCAATTAGAAGGTCAGAGGGATACAGTAAACCTGAAGTGAAGCATCGGAATCTATAACTAGCGTCACAGCAATAGTTCAAAACAGAGACAGTAAGAAGAGTCAGTTTTCTTGTACTTAAGTCGGCATTGTTCCTTTTTTATTTAATTCCGATGCAATTTCTATGTTTCATCGTCAAAAAGAAGGTCAGAGGGATACAGTAAACCTGAAGTGAAGCATCGGAATCTATAACTAGTGTCACAGGAAAGGTTCAAAACATCGAAAGTAAGAAGAGTCAGTTTACTTGTACTTAAGTCGGCATTGTTCATTTTCTATTTAATTCCGATGCAATTTCTATGTTTCATCGTCATTAACAAGGTCAGAGGGATACAGTAAACCTGAATTGAAGCATCGAGAACTATAACTAATGTCACAGGAATGGATCAATGCATAGACAGTAAGAAGAGTCAGTTTTCTTGTACTTAAGTCGGCATTGTGCCTTTTGTATTTAATTCCGAACCAATTTCTGTGATTCATCGTCAATAAGAATGTCAGAGTGATACAGTTAACCTGAAGTAAAGCATCGGAATCTATAACTAGTGTCACATGAATGGTGTGAAACATAGACAGTAAGAAGAGACAGTTTTCTTGTACTTAAGTCGGCATTGTGCCTTTTGTATATAATTCCGATGCAATTTCAGTGTTTCAACGTCCATAAGAAGTTCAGAGGGATACAGTGAACCTGAAATGAAGCATCGGAATCCATAACTAGTGTCACAGGAATGGTTCAAAACATAGACAGTAGGAAGAGTCAGTTTTATTGTACTTATGTCGGCATTGTGCCTTTTGTATTTAATTCCGATGGAATTTCTGTGTCTCATCGTCAATAAGAAGGTCAGAGGGATACAGTAAACCTGAAGTGAAGCATCTGAATCAATAACTAGTGTCACATGAATGTTTCAAATCATAGACAGTAAGAAGAGTCAATTTTCTTGTACTTAAGTCGGCATTGTGCCTTTTGTATTTCATTCCGATGCAATTTCTGTGTTTCATCGTCAATAAGACGGTCAGAGGGATACAGTAAACCTGAAGTGAAGCATCGGAATCTGTAACTAGTGTCACATGAATGGTTAAAAACATAGACAGCAAGAAGAGTATGTTATCTTGTACTTAACTCGGCATTGTGCCTTTTGTATTTAATTCCGATGTAATTTCTGTGTTTCTTCGTCAATAAGAAGGTCAGAGGGATACAGTAAACCTGAAGTGATGCATCGGAATCTATAACTAGTGTCACAGAAATGGTTCAAAACATAGACAGTAAGAACAATAAGTTTTCTTGTACTTAAGTCGGCGTTGTGCCTTTTGTATTTAATTCCGATGCCATTTCTGTGTTTCATCGTCAATAAGAAGGTCAGCGCGATACAGTAAACCTGAAGTGAAGCATCGGAATCTATAACTAGTGTCACATGAATGGTTCAAAACATAGACAGTAAGAAGAGTCAGTTATCTGGTACTTAAGTGGGCATTGTGCCTTCTGTATTTAATTCCGATGCAATTTCTGTGTTTCATCGTCAATAAGAAGGTCAGAGGGATACAGTAAACCTGAAGTGAAGAATCGGAATCCATAACAAGTGTCACAGGAACGGTTCATAACATAGACAGTAAGAAGAATCAGTTTTCTAGTTCTTAAGTCGGCATTGTTCCTTTTCTATTTAATTCCGATGCAATTTCTATGTTACATCGTCAATAAGAAGGTCAGAGGGATACAGTAAACCTCAAGTGAAGCATCGGAATCTATAACTAGTGTCTCAGGAATGGTTCAAAACATAAACAGTAAGAAGGGTCAGTTTTCTTGTACTTAAGTCGGCATTGTGCCTTTTGTATTTAATTCCGATGCAATTTCTGTGTTTCATCGGCAATAAGAAGGTCAGAGGGATACAGTAAACCTGAAGTGAAGCATCGCAATCTATAACTAGTGCCACAGGAATGGTTCAAAACATAGACAGTAAGAAGAGTCAGTTTTCTTGTACTTAAGTAGGCGTTGTGCCTTTTGTATTTAATTCCAATGCAAATTCTGTGTTTCATCGTCAATAAGAATGTAAGAGGGATACAGTAAACCTGAAGTGAAGCATCGGAATCTATAACTAGTGTTACATGAATGTTTCAAAAGTTAGAGAGTAAGATGAGTCAGTTTTCTTATACTTAAGTCGGCATTGTGCCTTTTGTATTTAATCCCGATGCAATTTCTGTGTTTCATCGTCAATAAGAAGGTCAGAGGGATACAGTAAACCTGAAGTGAAGCATCGGAATCTATAACTAGTGGCACAGGAATGGTTCAAAACATACACAGTAAGAAGAGTCAGTTTTCTTGTACTTAAGTCGGCATTGTCCCTTTTCTATTTAATTCCGATGCAATTTCTATGTTTCATCGTCAATAAGAAGGTCAGGGGGATACAGTAAACCTGAAGTGAAGCATCGGAATCTATAACTAGTGTCACAGGAATGGATCAAAGCATAGACAGTAAGAAGAGTCAGTTTTCTTGTACTTTAGTCGGGATTGTGCCTTTTGTATTCAATTTCGAAGCAATTTCTGTGATTCTTCGTCAATAAGAAGGCCATAGGGATACAGTAAACCTGGAGTAAAGCATCGGAATCTATAACTAGTGTCACATGAATGGTTTAAATCATAGACAGTAAGAAGAGTCAGTTTTCTTGTACTTAAGTCGGCGTTGTGCCTTTTGTATTTAATTCCGAAGCAATTTCTGTGTTTCATCGTCAATAAGAAGGTCAGAGGAATACAATAAACCTGAAGTGAAGCATCGGAATCTATAACTAGTGTCACAGGAATGGTTCAAAACATAGACAGTAAGAAGAGTCAGTTTTCTTGTACTTAAGTCGGCATTGTGCCTTTTGTATGTAATTCCGATGCAATTTCAGTGTTTCAACGTCCATAAGAAGGTAAGAGGGATACAGTGAACCTGAAATGAAGCATCGGAATCCATAACTAGTGTCACAGGAATGGTTCAAAACATAGACAGTAGGAAGAGTCAGTTTTATTGTACTTAAGTCTGCATTGTGCCTTTTGTATTTAATTCCGATGCAATTTCTGTGTTTCATCGTCAATAAAAAGGTCAGAGGGATACAGTAAACCTGAAGTGAAGCATCGGAATCTATAACTAGTGTCACATGAATGGTTCAAATCATAGACAGTAAGAAGAGTCAGTTTTCTTGTACTTAAGTCGGCATTGTGCCTTTTGTATTTCATTCCGATGCAATTTCTGTGTTTCATCGTCAATAAGACGGTCAGAGGGATACAGTAAATCTGAAGTGAAGCATCGGAATCTGTAACTAGTGTCACATGAATGGTTAAAAACATAGACAGCAAGAAGAGTCAGTTATCTTGTACTTAAGTCGGCATTGTGCCTTTTGTATTTAATTCCGATGCCATGTCTGCCTTTCATCGTCAATTAGAAGGTCAGAGGGATATAGTAAACCTGAAGTGAAGCATCGGAATCTATAACTAGCGTCACAGCAATAGTTCAAATCATAGACAGTAAGAAGAATCAGTTTTCTAGTTCTTAAGTCGGCATTGTTCCTTTTCTATTTAATTCCGATGCAATTTCTATGTTACATCGTCAATAAGAAGGTCAGAGGGATACAGTAAACCTCAAGTGAAGCATCGGAATCTATAACTAGTGTCTCAGGAATGGTTCAAAACATAAACAGTAAGAAGGGTCAGTTTTCTTGTACTTAAGTCGGCATTGTGCCTTTTGTATTTAATTCCGATGCAATTTCTGTGTTTCATCGTCAATAAGAAGGTCAGAGGGATACAGTAAACCTGAAGTGAAGCATCGCAATCTATAACTAGTGCCACAGGAATGGTTCAAAACATAGACAGTAAGAAGAGTCAGTTTTCTTGTACTTAAGTAGGCGTTGTGCCTTTTGTATTTAATTCCAATGCAAATTCTGTGTTTCATCGTCAATAAGAATGTAAGAGGGATACAGTAAACCTGAAGTGAAGCATCGGAATCTATAACTAGTGTTACATGAATGTTTCAAAAGTTAGAGAGTAAGATGAGTCAGTTTTCTTATACTTAAGTCGGCATTGTGCCTTTTGTATTTAATTCCGATGCAATTTCTGTGTTTCATCGTCAATAAGAAGGTCAGTGGGGTACAGTAAACCTGAAGTGAAGCATCGGAATCTATAACTAGTGGCACAGGAATGGTTCAAAACATACACAGTAAGAAGAGTCAGTTTTCTTGTACTTAAGTCGGCATTGTTCCTTTTCTATTTAATTCCGATGCAATTTCTATGTTTCATCGTCAATAAGAAGGTCAGGGGGATACAGTACACCTGAAGTGAAGCATCGGGAACTATAACTAATGTCACAGGAATGGATCAATGCATAGACAGTAAGAAGAGTCAGTTTTCTTGTACTTAAGTCGGCATTGTGCCTTTTGTATTTAATTCCGAACCAATTTCTGTGATTCATCGTCAATAAGAATGTCAGAGTGATACAGTAAACCTGGAGTAAAGCATCGGAATCTATAACTAGTGTCACATGACTGGTGTGAAACATAGACAGTAAGAAGAGTCAGTTTTGTTGTAATTAAGTAGGCATTGTGCCTTTTGTATTTAATTCCGGTGCAATTTCTGTGTTTCATCGTCAATAAGAAGGTCAGAGGGATACAGTAAACCTGAAGTGAAGCATCGGAATCTATAACTAGTGTCACAGGAATGGTTCAAAACACAGACAGTAAGAAGAGTCAGTTTTCTTGTACTTAAGTAGGCGTTGTGCCTTTTGTATTTAATTCCGATGCAATTTCTGTGTTTCATCGTCAATAAGAATGTCAGAGTGATACAGTAAACCTGAAGTGAAGCATCGGAATCTATAACTAGTGTCACAGGAATGGTTCAAAACATAGACTGTAAGAAGAGTCAGTTTTCTTGTACTTAAGTCGGCATTGTGCCTTTTGTATATAATTCCGATGCAATTTCAGTGTTTCAACGTCCATAAGAAGTTCAGAGGGATACAGTGAACCTGAAATGAAGCATCGGAATCCATAACTAGTGTCACAGGAATGGTTCAAAACATAGACAGTAGGAAGAGTCAGTTTTATTGTACTTAAGTCGGCATTGTGCCTTTTGTATTTAATTCCGATGGAATTTCTGTGTTTCATCGTCAATAAGAAGGTCAGAGGGATACAGTAAACCTGAAGTGAAGCATCTGAATCAATAACTAGTGTCACATGAATGTTTCAAATCATAGACAGTAAGAAGAGTCAGTTTTCTTGTACTTAAGTCGGCATTGTGCCTTTTGTATTTCATTCCGATGCAATTTCTGTGTTTCATCGTCAATAAGACGGTCAGAGGGATACAGTAAACCTGAAGTGAAGCATCGGAATCTGTAACTAGTGTCACATGAATGGTTAAAAACATAGACAGCAAGAAGAGTCAGTTATCTTGTAATTAAGTCGGCATTGTGCTTTTTGTATTTAATTCCGATGCAATTTCTGCCTTTCATCGTCAATTAGAAGGTCAGAGGGATACAGTAAACCTGAAGTGAAGCATCGGAATCTATAACTAGCGTCACAGCAATAATTCAAAACATACACAGTAAGAAGAGTCAGTTTTCTTGTACTTAAGTCGGCATTGTTCCTTTTCTATTTAATTCCGATGCAATTTCTATGTTTCATCGTCAATAAGAAGGTCAGAGGGATACAGTAAACCTGAAGTGAAGCATCGGAATCTATAACTAGTGTCACAGGAAAGGTGCAAAACATCGAAAGTAAGAAGAGTCAGTTTACTTGTACTTAAGTCGGCATTGTTCAATTTCTATTTAATTCCGATGCAATTTCTATGTTTCATCGTCATTAACGAGGTCAGAGGGATACAGTAAACCTGAATTGAAGCATCGGGAACTATAACTAATGTCACAGGAATGGATCAATGCATAGACAGTAAGAAGAGTCAGTTTTCTTGTACTTAAGTCGGCATTGTGCCTTTTGTATTTAATTCTGAACCAATTTCTGTGATTCATCGTCAATAAGAATGTCAGAGTGATAAAGTAAACCTGGAGTAAAGCATCGGAACCTATAACTAGTGTCACATGAATGGTGTGAAACATAGACAGTAAGAAGAGTCAGTTTTGTTGTAATTAAGTAGGCATTGTGCCTTTTGTATTTAATTCCGGTGCAATTTCTGTGTTTCATCGTCAATAAGAAGGTCAGAGGGATACAGTAAACCTTAAGTGAAGCATCGGAATCTATAACTAGTGTAACAGGAATGGTTCAAAACATAGACAGTAAGAAGAGTCAGTTTTCTTGTACTTAAGTAGGCGTTGTGCCTTTTGTATTTAATTCCGATGCAATTTCTGTGTTTCATCGTCAATAAGAATGTCAGAGTGATACAGTAAACCTGAAGTGAAGCATCGGAATCTATAACTAGTGTCACAGGAATGGTTCAAAACATAGACTGTAAGAAGAGTCAGTTTTCTTGTACTTAAGTCGGCATTGTGCCTTTTGTATATAATTCCGATGCAATTTCAGTGTTTCAACGTCCATAAGAAGTTCAGAGGGATACAGTGAACCTGAAATGAAGCATCGGAATCCATAACTAGTGTCACAGGAATGGTTCAAAACATAGACAGTAGGAAGAGTCAGTTTTATTGTACTTAAGTCGGCATTGTGCCTTTTGTATTTAATTCCGATGGAATTTCTGTGTTTCATCGTCAATAAGAAGGTCAGAGGGATACAGTAAACCTGAAGTGAAGCATCTGAATCAATAACTAGTGTCACATGAATGTTTCAAATCATAGACAGTAAGAAGAGTCAGTTTTCTTGTACTTAAGTCGGCATTGTGCCTTTTGTATTTCATTCCGATGCAATTTCTGTGTTTCATCGTCAATAAGACGGTCAGAGGGATACAGTAAACCTGAAGTGAAGCATCGGAATCTGTAACTAGTGTCACATGAATGGTTAAAAACATAGACAGCAAGAAGAGTCAGTTATCTTGTAATTAAGTCGGCATTGTGCTTTTTGTATTTAATTCCGATGCAATTTCTGCCTTTCATCGTCAATTAGAAGGTCAGAGGGATACAGTAAACCTGAAGTGAAGCATCGGAATCTATAACTAGCGTCACAGCAATAATTCAAAGCATACACAGTAAGAAGAGTCAGTTTTCTTGTACTTAAGTCGGCATTGTTCCTTTTCTATTTAATTCCGATGCAATTTCTATGTTTCATCGTCAATAAGAAGGTCAGAGGGATACAGTAAACCTGAAGTGAAGCATCGGAATCTATAACTAGTGTCACAGGAAAGGTGCAAAACATCGAAAGTAAGAAGAGTCAGTTTACTTGTACTTAAGTCGGCATTGTTCAATTTCTATTTAATTCCGATGCAATTTCTATGTTTCATCGTCATTAACGAGGTCAGAGGGATACAGTAAACCTGAATTGAAGCATCGGGAACTATAACTAATGTCACAGGAATGGATCAATGCATAGACAGTAAGAAGAGTCAGTTTTCTTGTACTTAAGTCGGCATTGTGCCTTTTGTATTTAATTCTGAACCAATTTCTGTGATTCATCGTCAATAAGAATGTCAGAGTGATAAAGTAAACCTGGAGTAAAGCATCGGAACCTATAACTAGTGTCACATGAATGGTGTGAAACATAGACAGTAAGAAGAGTCAGTTTTGTTGTAATTAAGTAGGCATTGTGCCTTTTGTATTTAATTCCGGTGCAATTTCTGTGTTTCATCGTCAATAAGAAGGTCAGAGGGATACAGTAAACCTTAAGTGAAGCATCGGAATCTATAACTAGTGTAACAGGAATGGTTCAAAACATAGACAGTAAGAAGAGTCAGTTTTCTTGTACTTAAGTAGGTGTTGTGCCTTTTGTATTTAATTCCGATGCAATTTCTGTGTTTCATCGTCAATAAGAAGGTCAGCGCGATACAGTAAACCTGAAGTGAAGCATCGGAATCTATAACTAGTGTCACATGAATGGTTCAAATCTTAGACAGTAAGATGAGTCAGTTTTCTTATACTTAAGTCGGCATTGTGCCTTTTGTATTTAATTCCGATGCAATTTCTGTGTTTCATCGTCAATAAGAAGGTCAGAGGGATACAGTAAACCAGAAGTGAAGCATCGGAATCTATAACTAGTGGCACAGGAACGGTTCAAAACATACACAGGAAGAAGAGTCAGTTTTCTTGTACTTAAGTCGGCATTGTTCCATTTCTATTTAATTCCGATGCAATTTCTATGTTTCATCGTCAATACGAAGGTCAGAGGGATACAGTAAACCTCAAGTGAAGCATCGGAATCTATAACTAGTGTCACAGGAATGGTTCAAAACATAGACAGTAAGAAGGGTCAGTTTTCTTGTACTTAACTCGGCATTGTGCCTTTTGTATTTAATTCCGATGCAATTTCTGTGTTTCTTCGTCAATAAGAAGGTCAGAGGGATACAGTAAACCTGAAGTGATGCATCGGAATCTATAACTAGGGTCACAGAAATGGTTCAAAACATAGACAGTAAGAACAATAAGTTTTCTTGTACTTAAGTCGGCGTTGTGCCTTTTGTATTTAATTCCGATGCAATTTCTGTGTTTCATCGTCAATAAGAACGTCAGCGCGATACAGTAAACCTGAAGTGAAGCATCGGAATCTATAACTAGTGTCACATGAATGGTTCAAAACATAGACAGTAAGAAGAGTCAGTTATCTGGTACTTAAGTGGGCATTGTGCCTTCTGTATTTAATTCCGATGCAATTTCTGTGTTTCATCGTCAATTAGAAGGTCAGAGGGATACAGTAAACCTGAAGTGAAGCATCGGAATCTATAACTAGCGTCACAGCAATAGTTCAAATCATAGACAGTAAGAAGAGTCAGTTTTCTTGTACTTAAGTCGGCATTGTTCCTTTTCTATTTAATTCCGATGCAATTTCTATGTTTCATCGTCAATAAGAAGGTCAGAGGGATACAGTAAACCGGAAGTGAAGAATCGGAATCCATAACAAGTGTCACAGGAACGGTTCATAACATAGACAGTAAGAAGAATCAGTTTTCTAGTTCTTAAGTCGGCATTGTTCCTTTTCTATTTAATTCCGATGCAATTTCTATGTTACATCGTCAATAAGAAGGTCAGAGGGAAACAGTAAACCTCAAGTGAAGCATCGGAATCTATAACTAGTGTCTCAGGAATGGTTCAAAACATAAACAGTAAGAAGGGTCAGTTTTCGTGTACTTAAGTCGGCATTGTGCCTTTTGTATTTAATTCCGATGCAATTTCAGTGTTTCATCGTCAATAAGAAGGTCAGAGGGATACAGTAAACCTGAAGTGAAGCATCGCAATCTATTACTAGTGCCACAGGAATGGTTCAAAACATAGACAGTAAAAAGAGTCAGTTTTCTTGTACTTAAGTAGGCGTTGTGCCTTTTGTATGTAATTCCGATGCAAATTCTGTGTTTCATCGTCAATAAGAATGTAAGAGGGATACAGTAAACCTGAAGTGAAGCATCGGAATCTATAACTAGTGTTACATGAATGGTTCAAAAGTTAGAGAGTAAGATGAGTCAGTTTTCTTATACTTAAGTCGGCATTGTGCCTTTTGTATTTAATTCCGATGCAATTTCTGTGTTTCATCGTCAATAAGAAGGTCAGAGGGATACAGTAAACCTGAAGTGAAGCATCGGAATCTATAATTAGTGTCACATGAATGGTTCAAATCATAGACAGTAAGAAGAGTCAGTTTTCTTGTACTTAAGTCGGCATTGTTCCTTTTCTATTTAATTCCGATGCAAGTTCTATGTTTCATCGTCAATAAGAAGGTCAGGGGGATACTGTAAACCTGAAGTGAAGCATCGGAATCCATAACTAGTGTCACAGGAATGGTTCAAAACATAGACAGTAGGAAGAGTCAGTTTTATTGTACTTAAGTCGGCGTTGTGCCTTTTGTATTTAATTCCGATGCAATTTCTGTGTTTCATCGTCAATAAAAAGGTCAGAGGGATACAGTAAACCTGAAGTGAAGCATCGGAATCTATAATTAGTGTCACATGAATGGTTCAAATCATAGACAGTAAGAAGAGTCAGTTTTCTTGTACTTAAGTCGGCATTGTGCCTTTTGTATTTCATTCCGATGCAATTTCAGTGTTTAATCGTCAATAAGACAGTCAGAGGGATACAGTAAATCTGAAGTGAAGCATCGGAATCTGTAACTAGTGTCACATGAATGGTTAAAAACATAGACAGCAAGAAGAGTCAGTTATCTTGTACTTAAGTCGGCATTGTGCCTTTTGTATTTAATTCCGATGCAATGTCTGCCTTTCATCGTCAATTAGAAGGTCAGAGGGATACAGTAAACCTGAAGTGAAGCATCGGAATCTATAACTAGCGTCACAGCAATAGTTCAAATCATAGACAGTAAGAAGAGTCAGTTTTCTTGTACTTAAGTCGGCATTGTTCCTTTTCTATTTAATTCCGATGCAATTTCTATGTTTCATCGTCAATAAGAAGGTCAGAGGGATACAGTAAACCTGAAGTGAAGCATCGGAATCTATAACTAGTGTCACAGGAAAGGTTCAAAACATCGAAAGTAAGAAGAGTCAGTTTACTTGTACTTAAGTCGGCATTGTTCATTTTCTATTTAATTCCGATGCAATTTCTATGTTTCATCGTCATTAACAAGGTCAGAGGGATACAGTAAACCTGAATTGAAGCATCGGGAACTATAACTAATGTCACAGGAATGGATCAATGCATAGACAGTAAGAAGAGTCAGTTTTCTTGTACTTAAGTCGGCATTGTGCCTTTTGTATTTAATTCCGAACCAATTTCTGTGATTCATCGTCAGTAAGAATGTCAGAGTGATACAGTAAACCTGGAGTAAAGCATCGGAATCTATAACTAGTGTCACATGAATGGTGTGAAACATAGACAGTAAGAAGAGTCAGTTTTGTTGTAATTAAGTAGGCATTGTGCCTTTTGTATTTAATTCCGGTGCAATTTCTGTGTTTCATCGTCAATAAGAAGGTCAGAGGGATACAGTAAACATGAAGTGAAGCATCGAAATCTATAACTAGTGTCACAGGAATGGTTCAAAACATAGACAGTAAGAAGAGTCAGTTTTCTTGTACTTAAGTAGGCGTTGTGCCTTTTGTATTTAATTCCGATGCAATTTCTGTGTTTCATCGTCAATAAGAAGGTCAGCGCGATACAGTAAACCTGAAGTGAAGCATCGGAATCTATAACAAGTGTCACATGAATGGTTCAAAACTTAGACAGTAAGATGAGTCAGTTTTCTTATTCTTAAGTCGGCATTGTGCCTTTTGTATTTAATTCCGATGCAATTTCTGTGTTTCATCGTCAATAAGAAGGTCAGAGGGATACAGTAAACCTGAAGTGAAGCATCGGAATCTATAACTAGTGGCACAGGAACGGTTCAAAACATACACAGTAAGAAGAGTCAGTTTTCTTGTACTTAAGTCGGCATTGTTCCTTTTCTATTTAATTCCGATGCAATTTCTATGTTTCATCGTCAATAAGAAGGTCAGGGGGATACAGTAAACCTGAAGTGAAGCATCGGAATCCATAACTAGTGTCACAGGAATGGTTCAAAACATAGACAGTAAGAACAGTCAGTTATCTTGTACTTAAGTCGGCATTGTTCATTTTCTATTTAATTCCGATGCAATTTCTATGTTTCATCGTCAATAACAAGGTCAGAGGGATACAGTAAACCTGAAGTGAAGCATCGGGAACTATAACTAGTGTCACAGGAATGGATCAAAGCATAGACAGTAAGAAGAGTCAGTTTTCTTGTACTTAAGTCGGCATTGTGCCTCTTGTATTTAATTCCGAAGCAATTTCTGTGATTCATCGTCAATAAGAATGTCAGAGTGATACAGTAAACCTGGAGTAAAGCATCGGAATCTATAACTAGTGTCTCATGAATGGTGTAAAAACATAGACAGTAACAAGAGTCAGTTTTGTTGTACTTAAGTCGGCATTGTGCCTTTTGTATTTAATTCCGGTGCAATTACTGTGTTTCATCGTCAATAAGAAGGTCAGAGGGATACAGTAAACCTGAAGTGAAGCATCGAAATCTATAACTAGTGTCACAGGAATGGTTCAAAACATAGACAGTAAGAACAGTCAGTTTTCTTGTACTTAAGTCGGCGTTGTGCCTTTTGTATTTAATTCCGATGCAATTTCTGTGTTTCATCGTCAATAAGAAGGTCAGAGCGATACAGTAAACCTGAAGTGAAGCATCGGAATCTATAACTAGTGTCACATGAATGGTTCAAAACATAGACAGTAAGAAGAGTCAGTTATCTGGTACTTAAGTGTGCATTGTGCCTTCTGTATTTAATTCCGATGCAATTTCTGTGTTTCATCGTCAATAAGATGGTCAGAGGGATACAGTAAACCTGAAGTGAAGAATCGGAATCCATAACAAGTGTCACAGGAACGGTTCATTCATAGACCGTAAGAAGAATCAGTTTTCTTGTTCTGAAGTCGGCATTGTTCCTTTTCTATTTAATTCCGATGCAATTTCTATGTTTCATCGTCAATAAGAAGGTCAGAGGGATACAGTAAACCTGAAGTGAAGCATCGGAATCTATAACTAGTGTCACAGGAATGGTTCAAAACATAGACAGTAAGAAGGGTCAGTTTTCTTGTACTTAAGTCGGCATTGTGCCTTTTGTATTTAATTCCGATGCAATTACTGTGTTTCATCGGCAATAAGAAGGTAAGAGGGATACAGTAAACCGGAAGTGAAGCATCGGAATCTATAACTAGTGTCACATGAATGGTTCAAAAGTTAGACAGTAAGATGAGTCAGTTTTCTTATACTTAAGTCGGCATTGTTCCTTTTCTATTTAATTCCGATGCAATTTCTATGTTTCATCGTCAATAAGAAGGTCAGGGGTATACAGTAAACCTGAAGTGAAGCATCGGAATCTATAACTAGTGTCACAGGAATAGATCAAAGCATAGACAGTAAGAAGAGTCAGTTTTCTTGTACTTTAGTCGGGATTGTGCCTTTTGTATTCAATTTCGTAGCAATTTCTGTGATTCTTCGTCAATAAGAAGGTCATAGGGATACAGTAAACCTGGAGTAAAGCATCGGAATCTATAACTAGTGTCACATGAATGGTTTAAATCATAGACAGTAAGAAGAGTCAGTTTTCTTGTACTTAAGTCGGCGTTGTGCCTTTTGTATTTAATTCCGAAGCAATTTCTGTGTTTCATCGTCAATAAGAAGGTCCGAGGGATACAATAAACCTGAAGTGAAGCATCGGAATCTATAACTAGTGTCACAGGAATGGTTCAAAACATAGACAGTAAGAAGAGTCAGTTTTCTTGTACTTAAGTCGGCATTGTGCGTTTCGTATATAATTCCGATGCAATTTCAGTGTTTCAACGTCCATAAGAAGGTCAGAGGGATACAGTGAACCTGAAATGAAGCATCGGAATCCATAACTAGTGTCACAGGAATGGTTCAAAACATAGACAGTAGGAAGAGTCAGTTTTCTTGTACTTAAGTCGGCATTGTGCCTTTTGTATTTAATTCCGATGGAATTTCTGTGTTTCATCGTCAATAAGAAGGTCATAGGGATACAGTAAACCTGAAGTGAAGCATCTGAATCAATAACTAGTGTCACATGAATGGTTCATATCATAGACAGTAAGAAGAGTCAGTTTTCTTGTACTTAAGTCGGCATTGTGCCTTTTGTATTTCATTCGGATGCAATTTCTGTGTTTCATCGTCAATAAGACGGTCAGAGGGATACAGTAAACCTGAAGTGAAGCATCGGAATCTGTAACTAGTGTCACATGAATGGTTAAAAACATAGACAGCAAGAAGAGTCAGTTATCTTGTACTTAAGTCGGCATTGTGCCTTTTGTATTTAATTCCGATGCAATTTCTGCCTTTCATCGTCAATTAGAAGGTCAGAGGGATACAGTAAACCTGAATTGAAGCATCGGGAACTATAACTAATGTCACAGGAATGGATCAATGCATAGACAGTAAGAAGAGTCAGTTTTCTTGTACATAACACGGCATTGTGCCTTTTGTATTTAATTCTGAACCAATATCTGTGATTCATCGTCAATGAGAATGTCAGAGTGATACAGTAAACCTGGAGTAAAGCATCGGAATCTATAACTAGTGTCACAGAAATGGTTCAAATCATAGACAGTAAGAACAATATGTTTTCTTGTACTTAAGTCGGCGTTGTGCCTTTTGTATTTAATTCCGATGCATTTTCTGTGTTTCATCGTCAATAAGAAGGTCAGCGCGATACAGTAAACCTGAAGTGAAGCATCGGAATCTATAACTAGTGTCACATGAATGGTTCAAAACATAGACAGTAAGAAGAGTCAGTTATCTGGTACTTAAGTGGGCATTGTGCCTTCTGTATTTAATTCCGATGCAATTTCTGTGTTTCTTCGTCAATAAGATGGTCAGAGGGATACAGTAAACCTGAAGTGAAGAATCGGAATCCATAACAAGTGTCACAGGAACGGTTCATAACATAGACAGTAAGAAGAATCAGTTTTCTTGTTCTTAAGTCGGCATTGTCCTCCAGCACGACACTGCCACACCCCGCACAGGCCCTCCGCTGGACACCAGGGACAAGATGCGTCCTCCGCTAGTGTCGAAGGCTGCACGCGCCCAGCCGGACGTGTGTTAGGCTCGTGCCTGCTGCCACCTTCGTGTGCTGCAGGCGGTGTCTTCGTCGCGTGTTTGGTGCTGCGCCTCGCAGCGTTCTCTCTTCTCTACTAGTTCCTGTAAGTTTATTGACGCTTTATTATGAACCGTAATGTCTCAGGATTGGTTCAAAACATAGACAGTAAGAAGGGTCAGTTTTCTTGTACTTAAGTCGGCATTGTGCCTTTTGTATTTAATTCCGATGCAATTTCTGTGTTTCATCGTCAATAAGAAGGTCAGAGGGATACAGTAAACCTGAAGTGAAGCATCGGAATCTATAACTAGTGCCACAGGAATGGTTCAAAACATAGACAGTAAGAAGAGTCAGTTTTCTTGTACTTAAGTAGGCGTTGTGCCTTTTGTATTTAATTCCGATGCAAATTCTGTGTTTCATCGTCAATAAGAATGTAAGAGGGATACAGTAAACCTGAAGTGAAGCATCGGAATCTATAACTAGTGTTACATGAATGGTTCAAAAGTTAGAGAGTAAGATGAGTCAGTTTTCTTATACTTAAGTCGGCATTGTGCCTTTTGTATTTAATTCCGTTGCAATTTCTGTGTTTCATCGTCAATAAGAAGGTCAGAGGGATACAGTAAACCTGAAGTGAAGCATCGGAATCTATAACTAGTGGCACAGGAATGGTTCAAAACATACACAGTAAGAAGAGTCAGTTTTCTTGTACTTAAGTCGGCATTGTTCCTTTTCTATTTAATTCCGATGCAATTTCTATGTTTCATCGTCAATAAGAAGGTCAGGGGGATACAGTAAACCTGAAGTGAAGCATCGGAATCTATAACTAGTGTCACAGGAATGGATCAAAGCATAGACAGTAAGAAGAGTCAGTTTTCTTGTACTATAGTCGGGATTGTGCCTTTTGTATTCAATTTCGAAGCAATTTCTGTGATTCTTCGTCAATAAGAAGGTCATAGGGATACAGTAAACCTGGAGTAAAGCATCGGAATCTATAACTAGTGTCACATGAATGGTTTAAATCATAGACAGTAAGAAGAGTCAGTTTTCTTGTACTTAAGTCGGCGTTGTGCCTTTTGTATTTAATTCCGAAGCAATTTCTGTGTTTCATCGTCAATAAGAAGGTCCGAGGGATACAACAAACCTGAAGTGAAGCATCGGAATCTATAACTAGTGTCACAGGAATGGTTCAAAACATAGACAGTAACAAGAGTCAGTTTTCTTGTACTTAAGTCGGCATTGTGCCTTTTGTATGTAATTCCGATGCAATTTCAGTGTTTCAACGTCCATAAGAAGTCAGAGGGATACAGTGATCCTGAAATGAAGCATCGGAATCCATAACTAGTGTCACAGGAATGGTTCAAAACATAGACAGTAGGAAGAGTCAGTTTTATTGTACTTAAGTCGGCATTGTGCCTTTTGTATTTAATTCCGATGCAATTTCTGTGTTTCATCGTCAATAAGAAGGTCAGAGGGATACAGTAAACCTGAAGTGAAGCATCGGAATCTATAACTAGTGTCACATGAATGGTTCAAATCATAGACAGTAAGAAGAGTCAGTTTTCTTGTACTTAAGTCGGCATTGTGCCTTTTGTATTTCATTCCGATGCAATTTCTGTGTTTCATCGTCAATAAGACGGTCAGAGGGATACAGTAAATCTGAAGTGAAGCATCGGAATCTGTAACTAGTGTCACATGAATGGTTAAAAACATAGACAGCAAGAAGAGTCAGTTATCTTGTACTTAAGTCGGCATTGTGCCTTTTGTATTTAATTCCGATGCAATTTCTGCCTTTCATCGTCAATTAGAAGGTCAGAGGGATACAGTAAACCTGAAGTGAAGCATCGGAATCTATAACTAGCGTCACAGCAATAGTTCAAAACATAGACAGTAAGAAGAGTCAGTTTTCTTGTACTTAAGTCGGCATTGTTCTTTTTCTATTTAATTCCGATACAATTTCTATGTTTCATCGTCAATAAGAAGGTCAGAGGGATACAGTAAACCTGAAGTGAAGCATCGGAATCTATGACTAGTGTCACAGGAAAGGTTCAGAAATAGACAGTAAGAAGAGTCAGTTTTCTTGTACTTAAGTCGGCATTGTTCATTTTCTATTTAATTCCGATGCAATTTCTATGTTTCATCGTCAATAACAAGGTCAGAGGGATACAGTAAACCTGAAGTGAGGATCGGGAACTATTACTAGTGTCACAGGAATGGATCAAAGCATAGACAGTCAGAAGAGTCAGTTTTCTTGTACTTAAGTCGGCATTGTGCCTTTTGTATTTAATTCCGAAGCAATTTCTGTGATTCATCGTCAATAAGAATGTCAGAGTGATACAGTAAACCTGGAGTAAAGCATCGGAATCTATAACTAGTGTCACATGAATGGTGTAAAAACATAGACAGTAACAAGAGTCAGTTTTGTTGTACTTAAGTCGGCATTGTGCCTTTTGTATTTAATTCCGGTGCAATTTCTGTGTTTCATCGTCAATAAGAAGGTCAGAGGGATACAGTAAACCTGAAGTGAAGCATCGGAATCTATAACTAGTGTCACAGGAATGGTTCAAAACATAGACAGTAAGAAGAGTCAGTTATCTGATACTTAAGTGGGCATTCTGCCTTCTGTATTTAATTCCGATGCAATTTCTGTGTTTCATCGTCAATAAGATGGTCAGAGGGATACAGTAAACCTGAAGTGAAGAATCGGAATCCATAACAAGTGTCACAGGAACGGTTCATAACATAGACAGTAAGAAGAATTAGTTTTCTTGTTCTTAAGTCGGCATTGTTCCTTTTCTATTTAATTCCGATGCAATTTCTATGTTTCATCGTCAATAAGAAGGTCAGAGGGATACAGTAAACCTCAAGTGAAGCATCGGAATCTATAACTAGTGTCACAGGAATGGTTCAAAACATAGACAGTAAGAAGGGTCAGTTTTCTTGTACTTAAGTCGGCATTGTGCCTTTTGTATTTAATTCCGATGCAATTTCTGTGTTTCATCGTCAATAAGAAGGTCAGAGGGATACAGTAAACCTGAAGTGAAGCATCGCAATCTATAACTAGTGGCACAGGAATGGTTCAAAACATACACAGTAAGAAGAGTCAGTTTTCTTGTACTTAAGTCGGCATTGTTCCTTTTCTATTTAATTCCGATGCAATTTCTATGTTTCATCGTCAATAAGAAGGTCAGGGGGATACAGTACACCTGAAGTGAAGCATCGGGAACTATAACTAATGTCACAGGAATGGATCAATGCATAGACAGTAAGAAGAGTCAGTTTTCTTGTACTTAAGTCGGCATTGTGCCTTTTGTATTTAATTCCGAACCAATTTCTGTGATTCATCGTCA
The DNA here is from genome assembly GCF_023864345.2 of Schistocerca serialis cubense. NCBI lineage: Eukaryota > Metazoa > Arthropoda > Insecta > Orthoptera > Acrididae > Schistocerca > Schistocerca serialis. Next base: position 19,212,235 of record NW_026047617.1, read on the forward strand.
ATAAGAATGTCAGAGTGATACAGTAAACCTGGAGTAAAGCATCGGAATCTATAACTAGTGTCACATGACTGGTGTGAAACATAGACAGTAAGAAGAGTCAGTTTTGTTGTAATTAAGTAGGCATTGTGCCTTTTGTATTTAATTCCGGTGCAATTTCTGTGTTTCATCGTCAATAAGAAGGTCAGAGGGATACAGTAAACCTGAAGTGAAGCATCGGAATCTATAACTAGTGTCACAGGAATGGTTCAAAACACAGACAGTAAGAAGAGTCAGTTTTCTTGTACTTAAGTAGGCGTTGTGCCTTTTGTATTTAATTCCGATGCAATTTCTGTGTTTCATCGTCAATAAGAATGTCAGAGTGATACAGTAAACCTGAAGTGAAGCATCGGAATCTATAACTAGTGTCACAGGAATGGTTCAAAACATAGACTGTAAGAAGAGTCAGTTTTCTTGTACTTAAGTCGGCATTGTGCCTTTTGTATATAATTCCGATGCAATTTCAGTGTTTCAACGTCCATAAGAAGTTCAGAGGGATACAGTGAACCTGAAATGAAGCATCGGAATCCATAACTAGTGTCACAGGAATGGTTCAAAACATAGACAGTAGGAAGAGTCAGTTTTATTGTACTTAAGTCGGCATTGTGCCTTTTGTATTTAATTCCGATGGAATTTCTGTGTTTCATCGTCAATAAGAAGGTCAGAGGGATACAGTAAACCTGAAGTGAAGCATCTGAATCAATAACTAGTGTCACATGAATGTTTCAAATCATAGACAGTAAGAAGAGTCAGTTTTCTTGTACTTAAGTCGGCATTGTGCCTTTTGTATTTCATTCCGATGCAATTTCTGTGTTTCATCGTCAATAAGACGGTCAGAGGGATACAGTAAACCTGAAGTGAAGCATCGGAATCTGTAACTAGTGTCACATGAATGGTTAAAAACATAGACAGCAAGAAGAGTCAGTTATCTTGTAATTAAGTCGGCATTGTGCTTTTTGTATTTAATTCCGATGCAATTTCTGCCTTTCATCGTCAATTAGAAGGTCAGAGGGATACAGTAAACCTGAAGTGAAGCATCGGAATCTATAACTAGCGTCACAGCAATAATTCAAAACATACACAGTAAGAAGAGTCAGTTTTCTTGTACTTAAGTCGGCATTGTTCCTTTTCTATTTAATTCCGATGCAATTTCTATGTTTCATCGTCAATAAGAAGGTCAGAGGGATACAGTAAACCTGAAGTGAAGCATCGGAATCTATAACTAGTGTCACAGGAAAGGTGCAAAACATCGAAAGTAAGAAGAGTCAGTTTACTTGTACTTAAGTCGGCATTGTTCAATTTCTATTTAATTCCGATGCAATTTCTATGTTTCATCGTCATTAACGAGGTCAGAGGGATACAGTAAACCTGAATTGAAGCATCGGGAACTATAACTAATGTCACAGGAATGGATCAATGCATAGACAGTAAGAAGAGTCAGTTTTCTTGTACTTAAGTCGGCATTGTGCCTTTTGTATTTAATTCTGAACCAATTTCTGTGATTCATCGTCAATAAGAATGTCAGAGTGATAAAGTAAACCTGGAGTAAAGCATCGGAACCTATAACTAGTGTCACATGAATGGTGTGAAACATAGACAGTAAGAAGAGTCAGTTTTGTTGTAATTAAGTAGGCATTGTGCCTTTTGTATTTAATTCCGGTGCAATTTCTGTGTTTCATCGTCAATAAGAAGGTCAGAGGGATACAGTAAACCTTAAGTGAAGCATCGGAATCTATAACTAGTGTAACAGGAATGGTTCAAAACATAGACAGTAAGAAGAGTCAGTTTTCTTGTACTTAAGTAGGCGTTGTGCCTTTTGTATTTAATTCCGATGCAATTTCTGTGTTTCATCGTCAATAAGAATGTCAGAGTGATACAGTAAACCTGAAGTGAAGCATCGGAATCTATAACTAGTGTCACAGGAATGGTTCAAAACATAGACTGTAAGAAGAGTCAGTTTTCTTGTACTTAAGTCGGCATTGTGCCTTTTGTATATAATTCCGATGCAATTTCAGTGTTTCAACGTCCATAAGAAGTTCAGAGGGATACAGTGAACCTGAAATGAAGCATCGGAATCCATAACTAGTGTCACAGGAATGGTTCAAAACATAGACAGTAGGAAGAGTCAGTTTTATTGTACTTAAGTCGGCATTGTGCCTTTTGTATTTAATTCCGATGGAATTTCTGTGTTTCATCGTCAATAAGAAGGTCAGAGGGATACAGTAAACCTGAAGTGAAGCATCTGAATCAATAACTAGTGTCACATGAATGTTTCAAATCATAGACAGTAAGAAGAGTCAGTTTTCTTGTACTTAAGTCGGCATTGTGCCTTTTGTATTTCATTCCGATGCAATTTCTGTGTTTCATCGTCAATAAGACGGTCAGAGGGATACAGTAAACCTGAAGTGAAGCATCGGAATCTGTAACTAGTGTCACATGAATGGTTAAAAACATAGACAGCAAGAAGAGTCAGTTATCTTGTAATTAAGTCGGCATTGTGCTTTTTGTATTTAATTCCGATGCAATTTCTGCCTTTCATCGTCAATTAGAAGGTCAGAGGGATACAGTAAACCTGAAGTGAAGCATCGGAATCTATAACTAGCGTCACAGCAATAATTCAAAGCATACACAGTAAGAAGAGTCAGTTTTCTTGTACTTAAGTCGGCATTGTTCCTTTTCTATTTAATTCCGATGCAATTTCTATGTTTCATCGTCAATAAGAAGGTCAGAGGGATACAGTAAACCTGAAGTGAAGCATCGGAATCTATAACTAGTGTCACAGGAAAGGTGCAAAACATCGAAAGTAAGAAGAGTCAGTTTACTTGTACTTAAGTCGGCATTGTTCAATTTCTATTTAATTCCGATGCAATTTCTATGTTTCATCGTCATTAACGAGGTCAGAGGGATACAGTAAACCTGAATTGAAGCATCGGGAACTATAACTAATGTCACAGGAATGGATCAATGCATAGACAGTAAGAAGAGTCAGTTTTCTTGTACTTAAGTCGGCATTGTGCCTTTTGTATTTAATTCTGAACCAATTTCTGTGATTCATCGTCAATAAGAATGTCAGAGTGATAAAGTAAACCTGGAGTAAAGCATCGGAACCTATAACTAGTGTCACATGAATGGTGTGAAACATAGACAGTAAGAAGAGTCAGTTTTGTTGTAATTAAGTAGGCATTGTGCCTTTTGTATTTAATTCCGGTGCAATTTCTGTGTTTCATCGTCAATAAGAAGGTCAGAGGGATACAGTAAACCTTAAGTGAAGCATCGGAATCTATAACTAGTGTAACAGGAATGGTTCAAAACATAGACAGTAAGAAGAGTCAGTTTTCTTGTACTTAAGTAGGTGTTGTGCCTTTTGTATTTAATTCCGATGCAATTTCTGTGTTTCATCGTCAATAAGAAGGTCAGCGCGATACAGTAAACCTGAAGTGAAGCATCGGAATCTATAACTAGTGTCACATGAATGGTTCAAATCTTAGACAGTAAGATGAGTCAGTTTTCTTATACTTAAGTCGGCATTGTGCCTTTTGTATTTAATTCCGATGCAATTTCTGTGTTTCATCGTCAATAAGAAGGTCAGAGGGATACAGTAAACCAGAAGTGAAGCATCGGAATCTATAACTAGTGGCACAGGAACGGTTCAAAACATACACAGGAAGAAGAGTCAGTTTTCTTGTACTTAAGTCGGCATTGTTCCATTTCTATTTAATTCCGATGCAATTTCTATGTTTCATCGTCAATACGAAGGTCAGAGGGATACAGTAAACCTCAAGTGAAGCATCGGAATCTATAACTAGTGTCACAGGAATGGTTCAAAACATAGACAGTAAGAAGGGTCAGTTTTCTTGTACTTAACTCGGCATTGTGCCTTTTGTATTTAATTCCGATGCAATTTCTGTGTTTCTTCGTCAATAAGAAGGTCAGAGGGATACAGTAAACCTGAAGTGATGCATCGGAATCTATAACTAGGGTCACAGAAATGGTTCAAAACATAGACAGTAAGAACAATAAGTTTTCTTGTACTTAAGTCGGCGTTGTGCCTTTTGTATTTAATTCCGATGCAATTTCTGTGTTTCATCGTCAATAAGAACGTCAGCGCGATACAGTAAACCTGAAGTGAAGCATCGGAATCTATAACTAGTGTCACATGAATGGTTCAAAACATAGACAGTAAGAAGAGTCAGTTATCTGGTACTTAAGTGGGCATTGTGCCTTCTGTATTTAATTCCGATGCAATTTCTGTGTTTCATCGTCAATTAGAAGGTCAGAGGGATACAGTAAACCTGAAGTGAAGCATCGGAATCTATAACTAGCGTCACAGCAATAGTTCAAATCATAGACAGTAAGAAGAGTCAGTTTTCTTGTACTTAAGTCGGCATTGTTCCTTTTCTATTTAATTCCGATGCAATTTCTATGTTTCATCGTCAATAAGAAGGTCAGAGGGATACAGTAAACCGGAAGTGAAGAATCGGAATCCATAACAAGTGTCACAGGAACGGTTCATAACATAGACAGTAAGAAGAATCAGTTTTCTAGTTCTTAAGTCGGCATTGTTCCTTTTCTATTTAATTCCGATGCAATTTCTATGTTACATCGTCAATAAGAAGGTCAGAGGGAAACAGTAAACCTCAAGTGAAGCATCGGAATCTATAACTAGTGTCTCAGGAATGGTTCAAAACATAAACAGTAAGAAGGGTCAGTTTTCGTGTACTTAAGTCGGCATTGTGCCTTTTGTATTTAATTCCGATGCAATTTCAGTGTTTCATCGTCAATAAGAAGGTCAGAGGGATACAGTAAACCTGAAGTGAAGCATCGCAATCTATTACTAGTGCCACAGGAATGGTTCAAAACATAGACAGTAAAAAGAGTCAGTTTTCTTGTACTTAAGTAGGCGTTGTGCCTTTTGTATGTAATTCCGATGCAAATTCTGTGTTTCATCGTCAATAAGAATGTAAGAGGGATACAGTAAACCTGAAGTGAAGCATCGGAATCTATAACTAGTGTTACATGAATGGTTCAAAAGTTAGAGAGTAAGATGAGTCAGTTTTCTTATACTTAAGTCGGCATTGTGCCTTTTGTATTTAATTCCGATGCAATTTCTGTGTTTCATCGTCAATAAGAAGGTCAGAGGGATACAGTAAACCTGAAGTGAAGCATCGGAATCTATAATTAGTGTCACATGAATGGTTCAAATCATAGACAGTAAGAAGAGTCAGTTTTCTTGTACTTAAGTCGGCATTGTTCCTTTTCTATTTAATTCCGATGCAAGTTCTATGTTTCATCGTCAATAAGAAGGTCAGGGGGATACTGTAAACCTGAAGTGAAGCATCGGAATCCATAACTAGTGTCACAGGAATGGTTCAAAACATAGACAGTAGGAAGAGTCAGTTTTATTGTACTTAAGTCGGCGTTGTGCCTTTTGTATTTAATTCCGATGCAATTTCTGTGTTTCATCGTCAATAAAAAGGTCAGAGGGATACAGTAAACCTGAAGTGAAGCATCGGAATCTATAATTAGTGTCACATGAATGGTTCAAATCATAGACAGTAAGAAGAGTCAGTTTTCTTGTACTTAAGTCGGCATTGTGCCTTTTGTATTTCATTCCGATGCAATTTCAGTGTTTAATCGTCAATAAGACAGTCAGAGGGATACAGTAAATCTGAAGTGAAGCATCGGAATCTGTAACTAGTGTCACATGAATGGTTAAAAACATAGACAGCAAGAAGAGTCAGTTATCTTGTACTTAAGTCGGCATTGTGCCTTTTGTATTTAATTCCGATGCAATGTCTGCCTTTCATCGTCAATTAGAAGGTCAGAGGGATACAGTAAACCTGAAGTGAAGCATCGGAATCTATAACTAGCGTCACAGCAATAGTTCAAATCATAGACAGTAAGAAGAGTCAGTTTTCTTGTACTTAAGTCGGCATTGTTCCTTTTCTATTTAATTCCGATGCAATTTCTATGTTTCATCGTCAATAAGAAGGTCAGAGGGATACAGTAAACCTGAAGTGAAGCATCGGAATCTATAACTAGTGTCACAGGAAAGGTTCAAAACATCGAAAGTAAGAAGAGTCAGTTTACTTGTACTTAAGTCGGCATTGTTCATTTTCTATTTAATTCCGATGCAATTTCTATGTTTCATCGTCATTAACAAGGTCAGAGGGATACAGTAAACCTGAATTGAAGCATCGGGAACTATAACTAATGTCACAGGAATGGATCAATGCATAGACAGTAAGAAGAGTCAGTTTTCTTGTACTTAAGTCGGCATTGTGCCTTTTGTATTTAATTCCGAACCAATTTCTGTGATTCATCGTCAGTAAGAATGTCAGAGTGATACAGTAAACCTGGAGTAAAGCATCGGAATCTATAACTAGTGTCACATGAATGGTGTGAAACATAGACAGTAAGAAGAGTCAGTTTTGTTGTAATTAAGTAGGCATTGTGCCTTTTGTATTTAATTCCGGTGCAATTTCTGTGTTTCATCGTCAATAAGAAGGTCAGAGGGATACAGTAAACATGAAGTGAAGCATCGAAATCTATAACTAGTGTCACAGGAATGGTTCAAAACATAGACAGTAAGAAGAGTCAGTTTTCTTGTACTTAAGTAGGCGTTGTGCCTTTTGTATTTAATTCCGATGCAATTTCTGTGTTTCATCGTCAATAAGAAGGTCAGCGCGATACAGTAAACCTGAAGTGAAGCATCGGAATCTATAACAAGTGTCACATGAATGGTTCAAAACTTAGACAGTAAGATGAGTCAGTTTTCTTATTCTTAAGTCGGCATTGTGCCTTTTGTATTTAATTCCGATGCAATTTCTGTGTTTCATCGTCAATAAGAAGGTCAGAGGGATACAGTAAACCTGAAGTGAAGCATCGGAATCTATAACTAGTGGCACAGGAACGGTTCAAAACATACACAGTAAGAAGAGTCAGTTTTCTTGTACTTAAGTCGGCATTGTTCCTTTTCTATTTAATTCCGATGCAATTTCTATGTTTCATCGTCAATAAGAAGGTCAGGGGGATACAGTAAACCTGAAGTGAAGCATCGGAATCCATAACTAGTGTCACAGGAATGGATCAAAGCATAGACACTAAGAACAGTCAGTTTTCTTGTACTTAAGTCGGCGTTGTGCCTTTTGTATTTAATTCCGATGCAATTTCTGTGTTTCATCGTCAATAAGAAGGTCCGAGGGATACAGTAAACCTGAAGTGAAGCATCGGAATCTATAACTAGTGTCACAGGAATGGTTCAAAACAAAGACAGTAAGAAGAGTCAGTTTTCTTGTACTTAAGTCGGCATTGTGCCTTTTGTATATAATTCCGATGCAATTTCAGTGTTTCATCGTCCATAACAAGGTCAGAGGGATACAGTGAACCTGAAGTGAAGCATCGGAATCCATAACTAGTGTCACAGGAATGGTTCAAAACATAGAATGTAGGAAGAGTCAGTTTTATTGTACGTAAGTCGGCATTGTGCCTTTTGTATTTAATTCAGATGTAATTTCTGTGTTTCATCGGCAATAAGAAGGTCAGAGGGATATAGTAAACCTGAAGTGAAGCATCGGAATCTATAACTAGTGTCACAGGAATGGTTCAAACATAGACAGTAAGAAGAGTCAGTTTTCTTGTACTTAAGTCGGCGTTGTGCCTTTTGTATTTAATTCCGATGCAATCTCTGTGTTTCATCGTCAATAAGAAGGTCCGAGGGATACAGTAAACCGGACGTGAAGCATCGGAATCTAGTGTCACATGAATGGTTCAAAACATAGACAGTAAGAAGAGTCAGTTTTCTTGAACTTAAGTCGGCATTGTGCCTTTTGTATTTAATTCCGAAGCAATTTCTGTGAATCGTCGTCAATACGAAGGTCAGAGGGGTACAGTAAACCTGAAGTGAAGCATCGGGAACTATAACTAGTGTCATAGGAATGGATCAAAGCATAGACAGTAAGAAGAGTCAGTTTTCTTGTACTTAAGTCGGCATTGTGCCTTTTGTATTTAATTCAGATGCAATTTCTGTGTTTCATCGGCAATAAGAAGGTCAGAGGGATATAGTAAACCTGAAGTGAAGCATCGGAATCTATAAGTAGTGTCACAGGAATGGTTCAAACATAGACAGTAAGAAGAGTCAGTTTTCTTGTACTTAAGTCGGCGATGTGCCTTTTGTATTTAATTCCGATGCAATCTCTGTGTTTCATCGTCAATAAGAAGGTCAGAGGGATACAGTAAACCGGAAGTGAAGCATCGGAATCTAGTGTCACATGAATGGTTCAAAACATAGACAGTAAGAAGAGTCAGTTATCTTGTACTTAAGTCGGCATTGTGCCTTTTGTATTTAATTCCGATGCAATTTCTGTGTTTCATCGTCAATAAGAAGGTCAGAGGGATACAGTAAACCTGAAGTGAAGCATCGGAATGTATGACAAGTGTCACAGGAAAGGTTCAAAACATAGACAGTAAGAAGAGTCAATTTTCTTGTACATAAGTCGGCATTGTTCATTTTCTATTTAATTCCGATGCAATTTCTACGTTTCATCCTCAATAACAAGGTCAGAGGGATACAGTAAACCTGAAGTGAAGCATCGAAATCTATAACTAGTGTCACAGGAATGGTTCAAAACATAGACAGTAAGAAGAGTCAGTTTTCTTGTACTTAAGTCGGCGTTGTGCCTTTTGTATTTAATTCCGATGCGATTTCTGTGTTTCATCGTCAATAAGACAGTCAGAGGGATACAGTAATCCTGAAGTGAAGCATCGGAGTCTACTATCACATGAATGGTTCAAAACATAGACAGTAAGAAGACTCAGTTGACTTGTACTTAAGTCGGCATTGTGCCTTTTGTAGTTAACTCCGATGCAATTTCTGTGTTTCATCGTCAATAAGAAGGTCAGAGGGATACAGTAAACCTGAAGTGAAGCATCGGAATCTATGACTAGTGTCACAGGAAAGGTTCAAAACATAGACAGTAAGAAGAGTCAATTTTCTTGTACTTAAGTCGGCATTGTTCATTTTCTATTTATTTCCGATGCAATTTCTACGTTTCATCGTCAATAACAAGGTCAGAGGGATACAGTAAACCTGAAGTGAAGCATCGGGAACTATAACTAGTGTCACAGGAATGGATCAAAGCATAGACAGTAAGAAGATTCAGTTTTCTTGTACTTAAATCGGTATTGTGCATTTTGTATTTAATTCCGAAGCAATTTCTGTGATTCATCATCAATAAGAATGTCAGAGTGATACAGTAAACCTGGAGTAATGCATCGGAATCAATAACTAGTGTCACATGAATGGTGTAAAACATAGACAGTAAGAAGAATCAGTTTTGTTGTACTTAAGTCGGCATTGTCGTTTTTGTATTTAATTCCGGTGCAATTTCTGTGTTTCATCGTCAATATGAAGGTCAGAGGGATACAGTAAACCTGAAGTGAAGCATCGGAATCTATAACTAGTGTCACAGGAATGGTTCAAATCATAGACAGTAAGAAGAGTCAGTTTTCTTGTACTTAAGCCGGCGTTGTGCCTTTTGTATTTAATTCTGATGCAATTTCTGTGTTTCATCGTCAATAACAAGGTCAGCGCGATACAGTAAACCTGAAGTGAAGCATCGGAATCTATAACTAGTGTCACATTAATGGTTCAAATTATAGACAGTAAGAATAGTCAGTTATCTGGTACTTAAGTGGGCATTGTGCATTCTGTATTTAATTCCGATGCAATTTCTGTGTTTCATCGTCAATAAGATGGTCAGAGGGATACAGTAAACCTGAAGTGAAGCATCGGAATCTATAACTAGTGTCACAGGAATGGTTCAAAACATAGACAGTAAGAGGAGTCAGTTTTCTTGTACTTAAGTCGGCGTTGTGCCTTTTGTATTTAATTCCGATGCAATTTCTGTGTTTCATCGTCAATAAGAAGGTCAGAGGGATACAGTAAACCTGAAGTGAAGCATCGGAATCTATAACTAGTGTAACATGAATGGTTCAAAACTTAGACAGTAAGATGAGTCAGTTATCTTATACTTAAGTCGGCATTGTGCCTTTTGTATTTAATTCCGATGCAATTTCTGTGTTTCATCGTCAATAAGAAGGTCAGGGGGATACAGTAAACATGAAGTGAAGCATTGGAATCTATAACTAGTGTCACAGGAATGGATCAAAGCATACACAGTAAGAAGAGTCAGTTTTCTTGTACTTAAGTCAACATTGTTCCTTTTCTAATTAATTCCGATGCAATTTCTATGTTTCATCGTCAATAGGAAGGTCAGGGGGATACAGTAAACCTGAAGTGAAGCATCGGAATCTATAACTAGTGACACAGGAATGGATCAAAGCATAGACAGTAAGAAGAGTCAGTTCTCTTGTACTTTAGTCGGGATTGTGAGTTTTGTATTCAATTCCGAAGAAATTTCTGTGATTCATCGTCAATAAGAAGGTCATAGGGATACAGTAAACCTGGAGTAAAGCATCGGAATCTATAACTAGTGTCACATGAATTGTTTAAATCATAGACAGTAAGAAGAGTCAGTTTTCTTGTACTAAAGTCGGAATTGTGCCTTTTGTATATAATTCCGATGCAATTTCACTGTTTCAACGTCCATAAGAAGGTCAGAGGGATACAGTGAACCTGAAGTGAAGCATCGGAATCCATAACTAGTGTCACAGGAATGGTTAAAAGCATAGACAGTAGGAAGAGTCAGCTTTATTGTACTTAAGTCGGCATTGGGCCTTTTGTATTTAATTCCGATGCAATTTCTGCCTTTCATCGTCAATTAGAAGGTCAGAGGGATACAGTAAACCTGACGTGAAGCATCGGAATCTATAACTAGCGTCACAGCAATAGTTCAAAACATAGACAGTAAGAAGAGTCAGTTTTCTTGTACTTAAGTCGGCATTGTTCCTTTTCTATTTAATTCCGATGCAATTTCTATGTTTCATCGTCATTAACAAGGTCAGAGGGTTACGGTAAACCTGAAGTGAAGCATCGGGAACTATAACTAATGTCACAGGAATGGATCAATTCATAGACAGTAAGAAGAATCAGTTTTCTTTTACTTAAGTCTCCATTGTGCATTTTGTATTTAATTATGGACCAATTTCTGTGATTCACCGTCAATAAGAATGTCAGAGTGATACCGTAAACCTGGAGTAAAGTATCGGAATCTATAACTAGTGTCACATGAATGGTGTAAAGCATAGACAGTAAGAAGAGTCAGTTTTGTTGTATTTAAGTCGGCATTGTGCCTTTTGTATTTAATTCCGGTGCAATTTCTGTGTTTCATCGTCAATAAGAAGGTCAGAGGGATACAGTAAACCTGAAGTGAAGCATCGGAATCTATAACTAGTGTCACAGGAATGGTTCAAAACATAGACAGTAAGAAGAGTCAGTTTTCTAGTTCTTAAGTCGGCGTTGTGCCTTTTGTATTTAATTCCGATGCAATTTCTGTGTTTCATCGTCAATAAGAAGGTCAGCGCGATACAGTAAACCTGAAGTGTAGCATCGGAATCCATAACTAGTGTCACAGCAATGGTTCAAAACATAGACAGTAGGAAGAGTCAGTTTTATTGTACTTAAGTCGGCATTGTGCCTTTTGTATTTAATTCCGATGCAATTTCTGTGTTTCATCGTCAATAAAAAGGTCAGAGGGATACAGTAAACCTGAAGTGAAGCATCGGAAACTGTAACTTGTGTCACAGGAACGGATCAAAACATAGACAGTAAGAAGAGACAGTTTTCTTGAACTTAAGTCGGCACTGTGCCTTTTGTATTTAATTCCGAGGCAATTTCTGTGATTCGTCGTCAATACGAAGGTCAGAGGGATACAGTAAACCTGAAGTGAAGCATCGGAATCTATAACTTGTGTCACAGGAACGGATCAAAACATAGACAGTAAGAAGAGACAGTTTTCTTGAACTTAAGTCGGCATTGTGCCTTTTGTATTTAATTCCGAGGCAATTTCTGTGATTCGTCGTCAATACGAAGGTCAGAGGGATACAGTAAACCTGAAGTGAAGCATCGGGAACTATAACTAGTGTCACAGGAATGGTTCAAAACATAGACAGTAAGAAGAGTCAGTTTTCTTGTACTTAAGTCGGCATTGTGCCTTTTGTATTTAATTCCGATGCAATTTCTGTGTTTCATCGTCAATAAGAAGGTCAGAGGGATACAGTAAACCTGAAGTGAAGCATCGGAATGTATGACTAGTGTCACAGGAAAGGTTCAAAACATAGACAGTAAGAAGAGTCAATTTTCTTGTACTTAAGTCGACATTCTTAATTTTCTATTTAATTCCGATGCAATTTCTACGTTTCATCGTCAATAACAAGGTCAGAGGGATACAGTAAACCTGAAGTGAAGCATCGGAATCTATAACTAGTGTCACAGGAATGGATCAAAACATAGACAGTAAGAAGAGTCAGTTTTCTTGAACTTAAGTCGGCGTTGTGCCTTTTGTATTTAATTCCGATGCGATTTCTGTGTTTCATCGTCAATAAGTAAGTCAGAGGGATACAGTAAACCTGAAGTGAAGCATCGGAGTCTAGTGTCACATGAATGGTTCAAAACATAGACAGTAAGAAGAGTCAGTTATCTTGTACTTAAGTCGGCATTATGCCTTTTGTATTTAATTCCGATGCAATTTCTGTGTTTCATCGTCAATAAGTAGGTCAGAGTGATACAGTAAACCTGGAGTAAAGCATCGGAATCTATAACTAGTGTCACATGAATGGTGTAAAACATAGACAGTAAGAAGAGTCAGTTTTGTTGTACTTAATTCGGCATTGTCCTTTTTGTATTTAATTCCGGTGCAATTTCTGTGTTTTATCGTCAATATGAAGGTCAGAGGGATACAGTAAACCTGAAGTGAAGCATCGGAATCTATAACTAGTGTCACAGGAATGGTTCAAAAATTAGACAGTAAGAAGAGTCAGTTTTCTTGTACTTAAGTCGGCGTTGTGCCTTTTGTATTTAATTCCGATGCAATTTCTGTGTTTCATCGTCAATAAGAAGGTCAGCGCGATACAGTAAACCTGAAGTGAAGCATCGGAATCTATAACTAGTGTCACATGAATGGTTCAAAACATAGACAGTAAGAATAGTCAGTTATCTGGTACTTAAGTGGGCATTGTGCATTCTGTATTTAATTCCGATGCAATTTCTGTGTTTCATCGTCAATAAGATGGTCAGAGGGATACAGTAAACCTGAAGTGAAGCATCGGAATCTATAACAAGTGTCACAGGAAGGGTTCATAACATAGACAGCAAGATGAGTCAGGTTTCTTATACTTAAGTCGGCATTGTGCCTTTTGTATTTAATTCCGATGCAATTTCTGTGTTTCATCGTCAATAAGTATGTCAGGGGGATACAGTAAACCTGAAGTGAAGCATCGGAATCGATAACTCGTGTCACAGGAATGGATCAAAGCATAGACAGTAAGAAGAGTCAGTTTTCTTGTACTTAAGTCGGCATTGTTCCTTTTCTATTTAATTCCGATGCAATTTCTATGTTTCATCGTCAATAAGAAGGTCAGGGGGATACAGTAAACCTGAAGTGAAGCATCGGAATCTATAACTAGTGTCACAGGAATGGATTAAAGCATAGACAGTAAGAAGAGTCAGTTTTCTTGTACTAAAGTCGGCATTGTGCCTTTTGTATATAATTCCGATGCAATTTCAGTGTTTCAACGTCCATAAGAAGGTCAGAGGGATACAGTGAACCTGAAGTGAAGCATCGGAATCCATAACTAGTGTCACAGGAATGGTTCAAAACATAGACAGTAGGAAGAGCAGCTTTATTGTACTTAAGTCGGCATTCTGCCTTTTGTATTTAATTTCGATGCAATTTCTGTCTTTCATCGTCAATAAGAAGGTCAGTGGGATACAGTAAACCTGAAGTGAGCATCGGAATCTATAACTAGTGTCACAGGAATGGATCAAAGCATAGACACTAAGAAGAGTCAGTTTTCTTGTACTTTAGTCGGCATTGTGCTTTTAGTATTTTATTCCGTAGCAATTTCCGTGATTCGTCGTCAATAAGAATGTCAGAGTGATGTAGTAAACCTGGAGTAAAGCATCGGAATCTATAACTAGTGTCACATGAATGGTTTAAAACGTAGACAGTAAGAAGTGTCAGTTATCTTGTACTTAAGTCGGCATTGTGCCTTTTGTATTTAATTCCGAATCAATTTCTGTGTTTCATCGTCAATACGAAGGTCAGAGGGACAGAGTAAACCTGACGTGAAGCATCGGAATCTACAACTAGCGTCACAGGAATAGTTGAAAACATAGACAGTAGGAAGAGTCAGTTTTCTTGTACTTAAGTCGGCATTGTTCCTTTTCTATTTAATTCCGAAGCAATTTCTATGTTTCATCGTCAATAAGAAGGTCAGAGGGATACAGTAAACCTGAAGTGAAGCATCGGAATCTATAACTAGTGTCACAGGAACGGATCAAAGCATAGACAGTAAGAAGAGACAGTTTTCTTGTACTTAAGGCGGCATTGTGCCTTTTGTATTTAATTCCGAAGCAATTTCTGTGATTCGTCGTCAATAAGAACGTCAGAGGGATACAGTAAACCTGAAGTGAAGCATCGGGAACTATAAGTAGTGTCAAAGGAATTGATCAAGGCATAGACAGTAAGAGGACACAGTTTTCTTGTACTTAAGTCGGCATTGTGCCTTTTGTATTTAATTCCGATGCAATTTATGTGTTTCATCGGCAATAAGAAGGTCACAGGGATACAGTAAACCTGAAGTGAAGCATCGGAATCTATAACTAGTGTCACAGGAATGGTTCAAACATAGACAGTAAGAAGAGTCAGTTATCTTGTACTTAAGTCGGCATTGTGCCTTTTGTATTTAAATCCGATGCAATTTCTGTGTTTCATCGTCAATAAGAAGGTCAGAGGGATACAGTAAACCTGAAGTGAAGCATCGGAATCTATGACTAGTGTCACAGGAAAGGTTCAATACATAGACAGTAAGAAGAGTCAGTTTTCTTGTACTTAAGTCGGCATTGTGCCTTTTGTATTTAATTCCGATGCAATTTCTATGTTTCATCGTCAATAACAAGGTCAGAGGGATACAGTAAACCCGAAGTGAAGCATCGGGAACTATAACTAGTGGCACAGGAATGGATCAAAGCATAGACAGTAAGTAAAGTCAGTTTTCTTGTACTTAAGTCGGCATTGTGCATTTTGTATTTAATTCAGAAGCAATTTCTGTGATTCATCGTCAATAAGAATGTCAGAGTGATACAGTAAACCTGAAGAAAAGCATCGGAATCTATAACTAGTGTCACATGAATGGTGTAAAACATAGACAGTAAGAAGGGTCAGTTTTGTTGTACTTAAGTCGGCATTGTGCCTTTTGTATTTAATTCCGGTGCAATTTCTGTGTTTCATCATCAATAAGAAGGTCAGAGGGATACAGGAAACTTGATGTGATGCATCGGAATCTATAACTAGTGTCACAGGAATGGTTCAAAACATAGACAGTAAAAAGAGTCAGTTTTCTTGTACTTAAGTCGGCGTTGGGCCTTTTGTATTTAATTCCGATGCAATTTCTGTGTCATCGTCAATAAGAAGGTCAGCTCGATACAGTAAACCTGAAGTGAAGCATCGGAATCTATAAATAGTGTCACATGAATGGTTCAAACATAGACAGTAAGAGGAGTCAGTTATCTGGTACTTAAGTGGGCATTGTGCCTTCTGTATTTAATTCCGATGCAATTTCTGTGTTTCATCGTCAATAAGATGGACAGAGGGATACAGTAAACCTGAAGTGAAGCATCTGAATCTATAATAAGTGTCACATGAATAATTTAAAACATAGACAGTAAGAAGGGTCAGTTTTCTTATACTTAAGTCGGCATTGTGCCTTTTGTATTTAATTCCGATGCAATTTCTGTGTTTCATCGTCAATAAGAAGGTCAGAGGGATACAGTAAACCTGAAGTGAAGCATCGGAATCTATAACTAGTGTCACAGGCATGGTTCAAACATAGACAGTAAGAAGAGTCAGTTTTCTTGTATTTAAGTCGGCGTTGTGCCTTTTGTATTTAATTCCGATGCAATTTCTGTGTTTCATCGTCAATAAGAAGGTCAGAGGGATACAGTAAACCTGAAGTGAAGCATCGGAATCTATAACTAGTGGCACAGGAATGGTTCAAAACATACACAGTAAGAAGAGTCAGTTTTCTTGTACTTAAGTCGGCATTGTTCCTTTTCTATTTAATTCCGATGCAATTTCTATGTTTCATCGTCATTAACAAGGTCAGAGGGTTACGGTAAACCTGAAGTGAAGCATCGGGAACTATAACTAATGTCACAGGAATGGATCAAAGCATAGACAGTAAGAAGAATCAGTTTTCTTTTACTTAAGTCTCCATTGTGCATTTTGTATTTAATTATGAACCAACTTCTGTGATTCATCGTCAATAAGAATGTCAGAGTGATACAGTAAACCTGGAGTAAAGCATCGGAATCTATAACTAGTGTCACATGAATGGTGTAAAACATAGACAGTAAGAAGAGTCAGTTTTGTTGTATTTAAGTCGGCATTGTGCCTTTTGTATTTAATTCCGGTGCAATTTCTGTGTTTCATCGTCAATAAGAAGGTCAGAGGGATACAGTAAACCTGAAGTGAAGCATCGGAATCTATAACTAGTGTCACAGGAATGGTTCAAAACATAGACAGTAAGAAGAGTCAGTTTTCTTGTTCTTAAGTCGGCGTTGTGCCTTTTGTATTTAATTCCGATGCAATTTCTGTGTTTCATCGTCAATAAGAAGGTCAGCGCGATACAGTAAACCTGAAGTGAAGCATCGGAATCCATAACAAGTGTCACAGCAATGGTTCAAAACATAGACAGTAGGAATAGTCAGTTTTATTGTACTTAAGTCGGCATTGTGCCTTTTGTATTTAATTCCGATGCAATTTCTGTGTTTCATCGTCAATAAAAAGGTCAGAGGGATACAGTAAACCTGAAGTGAAGCATCGGAAACTGTAACTTGTGTCACAGGAACGGATCAAAACATAGACAGTAAGAAGAGACAGTTTTCTTGAACTTAAGTCGGCATTGTGCCTTTTGTATTTAATTCCGAGGCAATTTCTGTGATTCGTCGTCAATACGAAGGTCAGAGGGATACAGTAAACCTGAAGTGAAGCATCGGAATCTATAACTTGTGTCACAGGAACGGATCAAAACATAGACAGTAAGAAGAGACAGTTTTCTTGAACTTAAGTCGGCATTGTGCCTTTTGTATTTAATTCCGAGGCAATTTCTGTGATTCGTCGTCAATACGAAGGTCAGAGGGATACAGTAAACCTGAAGTGAAGCATCGGGAACTATAACTAGTGTCACAGGAATGGTTCAAAACATAGACAGTAAGAAGAGTCAGTTTTCTTGTACTTAAGTCGGCATTGTGCCTTTTGTATTTAATTCCGATGCAATTTCTGTGTTTCATCGTCAATAAGAAGGTCAGAGGGATACAGTAAACCTGAAGTGAAGCATCGGAATGTATGACTAGTGTCACAGGAAAGGTTCAAAACATAGACAGTAAGAAGAGTCAATTTTCTTGTACTTAAGTCGACATTCTTCATTTTCTATTTAATTCCGATGCAATTTCTAGGTTTCATCGTCAATAACAAGGTCAGAGGGATACAATAAACCTGAAGTGAAGCATCGGAATCTATAACTAGTGTCACAGGAATGGATCAAAACATAGACAGTAAGAAGAGTCAGTTTTCTTGAACTTAAGTCGGCGTTGTGCCCTTTGTATTTAATTCCGATGCGATTTCTGTGTTTCATCGTCAATAAGTAAGTCAGAGGGATACAGTAAACCTGAAGTGAAGCATCGGAGTCTAGTGTCACATGAATGGTTCAAAACATAGACAGTAAGAAGAGTCAGTTATCTTGTACTTAAGTCGGCATTATGCCTTTTGTATTTAATTCCGATGCAATTTCTGTGTTTCATCATCAATAAGAAGGTCAGAGTGATACAGTAAACCTGGAGTAAAGCATCGGAATCTATAACTAGTGTCACATGAATGGTGTAAAACATAGACAGTAAGAAGAGTCAGTTTTGTTGTACTCAATTCGGCATTGTCCTTTTTGTATTTAATTCCGGTGCAATTTCTGTGTTTTATCGTCAATATGAAGGTCAGAGGTATACAGTAAACCTGAAGTGAAGCATCGGAATCTATAACTAGTGTCACAGGAATGGTTCAAAAATTAGACAGTAAGAAGAGTCAGTTTTCTTGTACTTAAGTCGGCGTTGTGCCTTTTGTATTTAATTCCGATGCAATGTCTGTGTTTCATCGTCAATAAGAAGGTCAGCGCGATACAGTAAACCTGAAGTGAAGCATCGGAATCTATAACTAGTGTCACATGAATGGTTCAAAACATAGACAGTAAGAATAGTCAGTTATCTGGTACTTAAGTGGGCATTGTGCATTCTGTATTTAATTCCGATGCAATTTCTGTGTTTCATCGTCAATAAGATGGTCAGAGGGATACAGTAAACCTGAAGTGAAGCATCGGAATCTATAACAAGTGTCACAGGAAGGGTTCATAACATAGACAGCAAGATGAGTCAGGTTTCTTATACTTAAGTCGGCATTGTGCCTTTTGTATTTAATTCCGATGCAATTTCTGTGTTTCATCGTCAATAAGTATGTCAGGGGGATACAGTAAACCTGAAGTGAAGCATGGGAATCGATAACTAGTGTCACAGGAATGGATCAAAGCATAGACAGTAAGAAGAGTCAGTTTTCTTGTACTTAAGTCGGCATTGTGCATTTTGTATTTAATTCCGAAGCAATTTCTGTGATTCATCGTCAATAAGAATGTCAGAGTGATACAGTAAACCTGAAGAAAAGCATCGGAATCTATAACTAGTGTCACATGAATGGTGTAAAACATAGACAGTAAGAAGGGTCAGTTTTGTTGTACTTAAGTCGGCATTGTGCCTTTTGTATTTAATTCCGGTGCAATTTCTGTGTTTCATCATCAATAAGAAGGTCAGAGGGATACAGGAAACTTGATGTGATGCATCGGAATCTATAACTAGTGTCACAGGAATGGTTCAAAACATAGACAGTAAAAAGAGTCAGTTTTCTTGTACTTAAGTCGGCGTTGGGCCTTTTGTATTTTATTCCGGTGCAATTTCTGTGTTTCATCGTCAATAAGAAGGTCAGAGGGATACAGTAAACCTGAAGTGAAGCATCGGAATCTATAACTAGTGTCACAGGCATGGTTCAAACATAGACAGTAAGAAGAGTCAGTTTTCTTGCATTTAAGTCGGCGTTGTGCCTTTTGTATTTAATTCCGATGCAATTTCTGTGTTTCATCGTCAATAAGAAGGTCAGAGGGATACAGTAAACCTGAAGTGAAGCATCGGAATCTATAACTAGTGGCACAGGAATGGTTCAAAACATACACAGTAAGAAGAGTCAGTTTTCTTGTACTTAAGTCGGCATTGTTCCTTTTCTATTTAATTCCGATGCAATTTCTATGTTTCATCGTCAATAAGAAGGTCAGGGGGATACAGTAAACCTGAAGTGAAGCATCGGAATCTATAACTAGTGTCACAGGAATGGATCAAAGCATAGACAGTAAGAAGAGTCAGTTTTCTTGTACTTTAGTCGGGATTGTGCCTTTTGTATTCAATTCCGAAGCAATTTCTGTGATTCATCGTCAATAAGAAGGTCTTAGGGATACAGTAAACTTGGAGTAAAGCATCGGAATCTATAACTAGTGTCACATGAATGGTTTAAATAATAGACAGTAAGAAGAGTCAGTTTTCTTGTACTTAAGTCGGCGTTGTGCCTTTTGTATTTATTTCCGATGCAATTTCTGTGTTTCATCGTCAATAAGAAGGTCAGAGGGATACAGTAAAACTGAAGTGAAGCATCGGAATCTATAACTAGTGTCACAGGAATGGTTCAAAACATAGACAGTAATAAGAGTCAGTTTTCTTGTACTAAAGTCGGCATTGTGCCTTTTGTATATAATTCCGATGCAATTTCAGTGTTTCAACGTCCATAAGAAGGTCAGAGGGATACAGTGAACCTGAAGTGAAGCATCGGATTCCATAACTAGTGTCACAGGAATGGTTCAAAACATAGACAGTAGAAAGAGTCAGTTTTATTGTACTTAAGTCGGCATTGTGCCTTTTGTA
The DNA here is from genome assembly GCF_023864345.2 of Schistocerca serialis cubense. NCBI lineage: Eukaryota > Metazoa > Arthropoda > Insecta > Orthoptera > Acrididae > Schistocerca > Schistocerca serialis. The sequence goes on from NW_026047617.1 coordinate 19,232,456, forward strand.
TGTAATTTCGATGCAATTTCTGTGTTTCATCGTCAATAAGAAGGTCAGAGGGATACAGTAAACCTGAATTGGAGCATCGGAATCTATAACTAGTATCACAGGAATGGATCAAAGCATAGACAGTAAGAAGAGTCAGTTTTCTTGTACTTAAGTCTGCATTGTGCCTTTAGTATTTTATTCCGAAGCAATTTCTGTGATTCGTCGTCAATAAGAATGTCAGAGTGATACAGTAAACCTGGAGTACAGCATCGGAATCTATAACTAGTGTCACATTAATGGTTTAAAACGTAGACAGTAAGAAGAGTCAGTTTTGTCGTACTTATGTCGGCATTGTGCCTTTTGTATTTAATTCCGGTGCAATATCTGTGTCTCATCGTCAGTAAGAAGGTCAGAGGGATACAGTAAATCTGAAGTGAAACATCGGAATCCATAACTAGTGTCACATTAATGGTTCAAAACGTAGACAGTAAGAAGAGTCAGTTTTCTTGTACTTAAGTCGGCGTTGTGCCTTTTGTATTTCATTCCGATGCAATTTCTGTGTTTCAACGTCCATAAGAAGGTCAGAGGGATACAGTAAACCTGAAGTGAAGCATCGGAATCTATAACTAGTGTCACAGGAATGGATCAAAGCATAGACAGTAAGAAGAGTCAGTTTTCTTGTACTTAAGTCGGCGTTGTGCCTTTTGTATTTCATTCCGATGCAATTTCTGTGTTTCATCGTCAATAAGAAGGTCAGCGCGATACAGTAAACCTGAAGTGAAGCATCGGAATCTATAAATAGTGTCACATGAATGGTTCAAAACATAGACAGTAAGAAGAGTCAGTTATCTGGTACTTAAGTGGGCATTGTGCCTTCTGTATTTAATTCCGATTTAATTTCTGTGTTTCATCGTCAATAAGATGGACAGAGGGATACAGTAAACCTGAAGTGAAGCATCTGAATCTATAATAAGTGTCACATGAATGGTTTAAAACATAGACAGTAAGAAGGGTCAGTTTTCTTGTACTTAAGTCGGAATTGTGCCTTTTGTATTTAATTCCGATGCAATTTCTGTGTTTCATCGTCAATAAGAAGGTCAGAGGGATACAGTAAACCTGAAGTGAAGCATCGGAATCTATAACTAGTGTCACAGGAATGGTTCAAACATGGACAGTAAGAAGAGTCAGTTTTCTTGTACTTTAGTCGGGATTGTGCCTTTGTATTCAATTCCGAAGCAATTTCTGTGATTCATCGTCAATAAGATGGCCATAGGGATACAGTAAACCTGGAGTAAAGCATCGGAATCTATAACTAGTGTCACATGAATGGTTTAAATCATAGACAGTAAGAAGAGTCAGTTTTCTTGTACTTAAGTCGGCGTTGTGCCTTTTGTATTTATTTCCGATGCAATTTCTGTGTTTCATCGTCAATAAGAAGGTCAGAGGGATACAGTAAAACTGAAGTGAAGCATCGGAATCTATAACTAGTGTCACAGGAATGGTTCAAAACATAGACAGTAATAAGAGTCAGTTTTCTTGTACTAAAGTCGGCATTGTGCCTTTTGTATATAATTCCGATGCAATTTCAGTGTTTCAACGTCCATAAGAAGGTCAGAGGGATACAGTGAACCTGAAGTGAAGCATCGGAATCCATAACTAGTGTCACAGGAATGGTTCAAAACATAGACAGTAGAAAGAGTCAGTTTTATTGTACTTAAGTCGGCATTGTGCCTTTTGTATATAATTTCGATGCAATTTCTGTGTTTCATCGTCAATAAGAAGGTCAGAGGGATACAGTAAACCTGAAGTGAAGCATCGGAATCTATAACTAGTATCACAGGAATGGATCAAAGCATAGACAGTAAGAAGAGTCAGTTTTCTTGTACTTAAGTCGGCATTGTGCCTTTAGTATTTTATTCCGAAGCAATTTCTGTGATTCGTCGTCAATAAGAATGTCAGAGTGATACAGTAAACCTGGAGTAAAGCATCGGAATCTATAACTAGTGTCACATTAATGGTTTAAAACGTAGACAGTAAGAAGAGTCAGTTTTGTTGTACTTAAGTCGGCATTGTGCCTTTTGTGTTTAATTCCGGTGCAATTTCTGTGTCTCATCGTCAGTAAGAAGGTCAGAGGGATACAGTAAATCTGAAGTGAAACATCGGAATCCATAACTAGTGTCACATTATTGGTTCAAAACGTAGACAGTAAGAAGAGTCCGTTTTCTTGTACTTAAGTCGGCGTTGTGCCTTTTGTATTTCATTCCGATGCAATTTCTGTGTTTCAACGTCCATAAGAAGGTCAGAGGGATACAGTGAACCTGAAGTGAAGCATCGGAATCCATAACTAGTGTCACAGGAATGGTTCAAATCATAGACAGTAGAAAGAGTCAGTTTTATTGTACTTAAGTCGGCATTGTGCCTTTTGTATTTAATGACGGTGCAATTTCTGTGTTTCATCATCAATAAGAAGGTCAGAGGGATACAGGAAACTTGATGTGATGCATCGGAATCTATAACTAGTGTCACAGGAATGGTTCAAAACATAGACAGTAAAAAGAGTCAGTTTTCTTGTACTTAAGTCGGCGTTGGGCCTTTTGTATTTAATTCCGGTGCAATTTCTGTGTTTCATCGTCAATAAGAAGGTCAGCGCGATACAGTAAACCTGAAGTGAAGCATCGGAATCCATAAATAGTGTCACATGAATGGTTCAAAACATAGACAGTAAGAAGAGTCAGTTATCTGGTACTTAAGTGGGCATTGTGCCTTCTGTATTTAATTCCGATGCAATTTCTGTGTTTCATCGTCAATAAGAAGGTCAGAGGGATACAGTAAACCTGAAGTGAAGCATCGGAATCTATAACTAGTGGCACAGGAATGGTTCAAAACATACGCAGTAAGAGGAGTCAGTTTTCTTGTACTTAAGTCGGCATTGTTCCTTTTCTATTTAATTCCGATGCAATTTCTATGTTTCATCGTCAATAAGAAGGTCAGCGCGATACAGTAAACCTGAAGTGAAGCATCGGAATCTATAACTAGTGGCACAGGAATGGTTCAAAACATACGCAGTAAGAGGAGTCAGTTTTCTTGTACTTAAGTCGGCATTGTTCCTTTTCTATTTAATTCCGATGCAATTTCTATATTTCATCGTCAATAACAAGGTCAGAGGGATACAGTAAACCTGAAGTGAAGCATCGGGAACTATAACTAGTGTCACAGGAATGGATCAAAGCATAGACAGTAAGAAGAGTCAGTTTTCTTGTACTTAAGTCGGCGTTGTGCCTTTTGTATTTCATTCCGATGCAATTTCTGTGTTTCAACGTCCATAAGAAGGTCAGAGGGATACAGTGAACCTGAAGTGAAGCATCGGAATCCATAACTAGTGTCACAGGAATGGTTCAAAACATAGACAGTAGAAAGAGTCAGTTTTATTGTATTTAAGTCGGCATTGTGCCTTTTGTATGTAATTTCCATGCAATTTCTGTGTTTCATCGTCAATAAGAAGGTCAGAGGGATACAGTAAACCTGAAGTGAAGCATCGGAATCTATAACTAGTGTCACAGGAATGGTTCAAATCATAGACAGTAAGAAGAGTCAGTTTTCTTGTACTTAAGTCGGCGTTGTGCCTTTTGTATTTAATTCCGATGCAATTTCTGTGTTTCATCGTCAATAAGAAGGTCAGAGGGATACAGTAAACCTGAAGTGAAGCATCGGAATCTATAACTAGTGTCACAGGAATGGTTCAAAACATAGACAGTAAAGAGCGTCAGTTTTCTTGTACTTAAGTCGGCGTTGTGCCTTTTGTATTTAATTCCGATGCAATTTCTGTGTTTCATCGTCAATAAGAAGGTCAGGGGGATACAGTAAACCTGAAGTGAAGCATCGGAATCTATAAGTAGTGTAACATGAATGGTTTAAATCATAGACAGTAAGAAGAGTCAGTTTTCTTGTACTTAAGTCGGCGTTGTGCCTTTTGTATTTATTTCCGATGCAATTTCTGTGTTTCATCGTCAATAAGAAGGTCAGAGGGATACAGTAAAACTGAAGTGAAGCATCGGAATCTATAACTAGTGTCACAGGAATGGTTCAAAACATAGACAGTAATAAGAGTCAGTTTTCTTGTACTAAAGTCGGCATTGTGCCTTTTGTATATAATTCCGATGCAATTTCAGTGTTTCAACGTCCATAAGAAGGTCAGAGGGATACAGTGAACCTGAAGTGAAGCATCGGAATCCATAACTAGTGTCACAGGAATGGTTCAAAACATAGACAGTAGAAAGAGTCAGTTTTATTGTACTTAAGTCGGCATTGTGCCTTTTGTATATAATTTCGATGCAATTTCTGTGTTTCATCGTCAATAAGAAGGTCAGAGGGATACAGTAAACCTGAAGTGAAGCATCGGAATCTATAACTAGTATCACAGGAATGGATCAAAGCATAGACAGTAAGAAGAGTCAGTTTTCTTGTACTTAAGTCGGCATTGTGCCTTAAGTATTTTATTCCGAAGCAATTTCTGTGATTCGTCGTCAATAAGAATGTCAGAGTGATACAGTAAACCTGGAGTAAAGCATCGGAATCTATAACTAGTGTCACATTAATGGTTTAAAACGTAGACAGTAAGAAGAGTCAGTTTTGTTGTACTTAAGTCGGCATTGTGCCTTTTGTGTTTAATTCCGGTGCAATTTCTGTGTCTCATCGTCAGTAAGAAGGTCAGAGGGATACAGTAAATCTGAAGTGAAACATCGGAATCCATAACTAGTGTCACATTATTGGTTCAAAACGTAGACAGTAAGAAGAGTCCGTTTTCTTGTACTTAAGTCGGCGTTGTGCCTTTTGTATTTCATTCCGATGCAATTTCTGTGTTTCAACGTCCATAAGAAGGTCAGAGGGATACAGTGAACCTGAAGTGAAGCATCGGAATCCATAACTAGTGTCACAGGAATGGTTCAAATCATAGACAGTAGAAAGAGTCAGTTTTATTGTACTTAAGTCGGCATTGTGCCTTTTGTATTTAATGACGGTGCAATTTCTGTGTTTCATCATCAATAAGAAGGTCAGAGGGATACAGGAAACTTGATGTGATGCATCGGAATCTATAACTAGTGTCACAGGAATGGTTCAAAACATAGACAGTAAAAAGAGTCAGTTTTCTTGTACTTAAGTCGGCGTTGGGCCTTTTGTATTTAATTCCGGTGCAATTTCTGTGTTTCATCGTCAATAAGAAGGTCAGCGCGATACAGTAAACCTGAAGTGAAGCATCGGAATCCATAAATAGTGTCACATGAATGGTTCAAAACATAGACAGTAAGAAGAGTCAGTTATCTGGTACTTAAGTGGGCATTGTGCCTTCTGTATTTAATTCCGATGCAATTTCTGTGTTTCATCGTCAATAAGAAGGTCAGAGGGATACAGTAAACCTGAAGTGAAGCATCGGAATCTATAACTAGTGGCACAGGAATGGTTCAAAACATACGCAGTAAGAGGAGTCAGTTTTCTTGTACTTAAGTCGGCATTGTTCCTTTTCTATTTAATTCCGATGCAATTTCTATGTTTCATCGTCAATAAGAAGGTCAGCGCGATACAGTAAACCTGAAGTGAAGCATCGGAATCTATAACTAGTGGCACAGGAATGGTTCAAAACATACGCAGTAAGAGGAGTCAGTTTTCTTGTACTTAAGTCGGCATTGTTCCTTTTCTATTTAATTCCGATGCAATTTCTATATTTCATCGTCAATAACAAGGTCAGAGGGATACAGTAAACCTGAAGTGAAGCATCGGGAACTATAACTAGTGTCACAGGAATGGATCAAAGCATAGACAGTAAGAAGAGTCAGTTTTCTTGTACTTAAGTCGGCGTTGTGCCTTTTGTATTTCATTCCGATGCAATTTCTGTGTTTCAACGTCCATAAGAAGGTCAGAGGGATACAGTGAACCTGAAGTGAAGCATCGGAATCCATAACTAGTGTCACAGGAATGGTTCAAAACATAGACAGTAGAAAGAGTCAGTTTTATTGTATTTAAGTCGGCATTGTGCCTTTTGTATGTAATTTCCATGCAATTTCTGTGTTTCATCGTCAATAAGAAGGTCAGAGGGATACAGTAAACCTGAAGTGAAGCATCGGAATCTATAACTAGTGTCACAGGAATGGTTCAAATCATAGACAGTAAGAAGAGTCAGTTTTCTTGTACTTAAGTCGGCGTTGTGCCTTTTGTATTTAATTCCGATGCAATTTCTGTGTTTCATCGTCAATAAGAAGGTCAGAGGGATACAGTAAACCTGAAGTGAAGCATCGGAATCTATAACTAGTGTCACAGGAATGGTTCAAAACATAGACAGTAAAGAGCGTCAGTTTTCTTGTACTTAAGTCGGCGTTGTGCCTTTTGTATTTAATTCCGATGCAATTTCTGTGTTTCATCGTCAATAAGAAGGTCAGGGGGATACAGTAAACCTGAAGTGAAGCATCGGAATCTATAAGTAGTGTAACATGAATGGTTCAAAACTTAGACAGTAAGATGAGTCAGTTTTCTTATACTTAAGTCGGCATTTTGCCTTTTGTATTTAATTCCGATGCAATTTCTGTGTTTCATCGTCAATAAGAAGGTCAGGGGGATACAGTAAACCTGAAGTGAAGCATCGGAATCTATAACTAGTGTCACAGGAATGGTTCAAAACATAGACAGTAAGAAGAGTCAGTTTTCTTGTACAAAGTCGGCATTGTGCCTTTTGTATATAATTCCGATGCAATTTCAGTGTTTCAACGTCCATAAGAAGGCCAGAGGGATACAGTGAACCTGAAGTGATGCATCGGAATCCATAACTAGTGTCACAGGAATGGTTCAAAACATAGACAGTAGGAAGAGTCAGCTTTATTGTACTTAAGTCGGCATTGTGACTTTTGTATTTAATTCCGAAGCCATTTCTGTGATTCGTCGTCAATAAGAATGTCAGAGTGATACAGTAAACCTGGAGTAAAGCATCGGAATCTATAACTAGTGTCACATGAATGGTTTAAAGCGTAGACAGTAAGAAGAGTCAGTTATCTTGTACTTAAGTCGGCATTGTACCTTTTGTATTTAATTCCGATGCAATTTCTGTGTTTCATCGTCAATACGAAGGTCAGAGGGATACAGTAAACCTGAAGTGAAGCATCGGAATCTATAACTAGCGTCACAGGAATAGTTCAAAACATAGACAGTAAGAAGAGTAAATTTTCTTGTACTTAAGTCGGCATTGTTCCTTTTCTATTTAATTCCGATGCAATTTCTATGTTTCATCGTCAACAAGAAGGTCAGAGGGATACAGTAAACGTGAAGTGAAGCATCGGAATCTATAACTAGTGTCACAGGAACGGATCAAAGCACAGACAGTAAGAAGAGACAGTTTTCTTGTACTTAAGTCGGCATTGTGCCTTTTGAATTTAATTCCGAAGCAATTTCTGTGATTCGTCGTCAATAAGAAGGTCAGAGGGATACAGTAAACCTGAAGTGAAGCATCGGGAACTATAACTAGTGTCACAGGAGTTGATCAAAGCATAGACAGTAAGAGGAGACAGTTTTCTTGTATTTAAGTCGGCATTGTGCCTTTTGTATTTAATTCCGATGCAATTTATGTGTTTCATCGGCAATAAGAAGGTCAGAGGGATACAGTAAACCTGAAGTGAAGCATCGGAATGTATAACTAGTGTCACAGGAACGGTTCAAACATAGACAGTAAGAAGAGTCAGTTTTCTTGTACTTAAGTCGGCATTGTGCCTTTTGTATTTAATTCCGATGCAATTTCTATATTTCATCGTCAATAACAAGGTCAGAGGGATACAGTAAACCTGAAGTGAAGCATCGGGAACTATAACTAGTGTCACAGGAATGGATCAAAGCATAGACAGTAAGAAGAGTCAGTTTTCTTGTACTTAAGTCGGCATTGTGCATTTTGTATTTAATTCCGAAGCAATTTCTGTGATTCATCGTCAATAAGAATGTCAGAGTGATACAGTAAACCTGGAGTAAAGCATCGGAATCTATAACTAGTGTCACATGAATGGTGTAAAACATAGACAGTAAGAAGAGTCAGTTTTCTTGTACTTAAGTCGGCGTTGTGCCTTTTGTATTTCATTCCGATGCAATTTCTGTGTTTCATCGTCAATAAGGTCAGAGGGATACAGTAAACCTGAAGTGAAGCATCGGAATCTTTAACTAGTGTCACAGGAATGGTTCAAATCATAGACAGTAAGAAGAGTCAGTTTTCTTGTACTTAAGTCGGCGTTGTGCCTTTTGTATTTAATTCCGATGCAATTTCTGTGTTTCATCGTCAATAAGAAGGTCAGCGCGATACAGTAAACCTGAAGTGAAGCATCGGAATCTATAACTAGTGTCACATGAATGGTTCAAAACATAGACAGTGAGAATAGTCAGTTATCTGGTACTTAAGTGGGCATTGTGCATTCTGTATTTAATTGCGATGCAATTTCTGTGTTTCATCGTCAATAAGATGGTCAGAGGGATACAGTAAACCTGAAGTGAAGCATCGGAATCTATAACAAGTGTCACAGGAAGGGTTCGTAACATAGACAGTAAGAAGAGTCACTTTTCTTGTTGTTAAGTCGGCATTGTTCCTTTTCTATTTAATTCCAATGCAATTTCTATGTTTCATCGTCAATAAGAAGGTCAGAGGGATACAGTAAACCTGAAGTGAAGCATCGGAATCTATAACTAGTGTCACATGAATGGTTTAAAACATAGACAGTAAGAAGGGTCAGTTTTCTTGTACTTAAGTCGGCATTGTGCCTTTTGTATTTAATTCCGATGCAATTTCTGTGTTTCATCGTTAATAAGAAGGTCAGAGGGATACAGTAAACCTGAAGTGAAGCATCGGAATCTATAACTAGTGTCACAGGAATGGTTCAAAACATAGACAGTAAGAAGAGTCAGTTTTCTTGTACTTAAGTCGGCGTTGTGCCTCTTGTATTTAATTCCGATGCAATTTCTGTGTTTCATCGTCAATAAGAAGGTTAGAGGGATACAGTAAACCTGAAGTGAAGCATCGGAATCTATAACTAGTGTAACATGAATGGTTCAAAACTTAGACAGTAAGATGAGTCAGTTTTCTTATACTTAAGTCGGCATTGTACCTTTTGTATTTAATTCCGTTGCAATTTCTGTGTTTCATCGTCAATAAGAAGTTCAGGGGGATACAGGAAAACTGAAGTGAAGCATCGGAATCTATAACTAGTGTCACAGGAATGGTTCATAACATAGACAGTAAGAAGAGTCAGTTTTCTTGTACTAAAGTCGGCATTGTGCCTTTTGTATATAATTCCGATGCAATTTCAGTGTTTTAACGTCCATAAGTAGGTCAGAGGGATACAGTGAACCTGAAGTGAAGCATCGGAATCCATAACTAGTGTCACAGGAATGGTTCAAAACATAGACAGTAGAAAGAGTCAGTTTTATTGTACTTAAGTCGGCATTGTGCCTTTTGTATATAATTTCCATGCAATTTCTGTGTTTCATCGTCAATAAGAAGGTCAGAGGGATACAGTAAACCTGAAGTGAAGCATCGGAATCTATAACTAGTATCACAGGAATGGATCAAAGCATAGACAGTAAGAAGAGTCAGTTTTCTTGTACTTAAGTCGGCATTGTGCCTTTAGTATTTTATTCCGAAGCAATTTCTGTGATTCGTCGTCAATAAGAATGTCAGAGTGATACAGTAAACCTGGAGTAAAGCATCGGAATCTATAACTAGTGTCACATTAATGGTTTAAAACGTAGTCAGTAAGAAGAGTCAGTTTTGTTGTACTTAAGTCGGCATTGTGCCTTTTGTGTTTAATTCTGGTGCAATTTCTGTGTCTCATCGTCAGTAAGAAGGTCAGAGGGATACAGTAAATCTGAAGTGAAACATCGGAATCCATAACTAGTGTCACATTAATGGTTCAAAACGTAGACAGTAAGAAGAGTCAGTTTTCTTGTACTTAAGTCGGCGTTGTCCCTTTTGTATTTCATTCCGATGCAATTTCTGTGTTTCATCGTCAATAAGAAGGTCAGAGGGATACAGTAAACCTGAAGTGAAGCATCGGAATCTATAACTAGTGTCACAGGAATGGTTCAAATCATAGACAGTAAGAAGAGTCAGTTTTCTTGTACTTAAGTCGGCGTTGTGCCTTTTGTATTTAATTCCGATGCAATTTCTGTGTTTCATCGTCAATAAGAAGGTCAGAGGGATACAGTAAACCTGAAGTGAAGCATCGGAATCTATAACAAGTGTCACAGGAGGGGTTCGTAACATAGACAGTAAGAAGAGTCACTTTTCTTGTTCTTAAGTCGGCGTTGTCCCTTTTGTATTTCATTGCGATGCAATTTCTGTGTTTCATCGTCAATAAGAAGGTCAGAGGGATACAGTAAATCTGAAGTGAAGCATCGGAATCTATAACTAGTTTCACAGGAATGGTTCAAATCATAGACAGTAAGAAGAGTCAGTTTTCTTGTACTTAAGTCGGCGTTGTGCCTTTTGTATTTCATTCCGATGCAATTTCTGTGTTTCAACGTCCATAAGAAGGTCAGAGGGATACAGTAAACCTGAAGTGAAGCATCGGAATCTATAACTAGTGTCACAGGAATGGATCAAAGCATAGACAGTAAGAAGAGTCAGTTTTCTTGTACTTAAGTCGGCGTTGTGCCTTTTGTATTTCATTCCGATGCAATTTCTGTGTTTCATCGTCAATAAGAAGGTCAGCGCGATACAGTAAACCTGAAGTGAAGCATCGGACTCTATAAATAGTGTCACATGAATGGTTCAAAACATAGACAGTAAGAAGAGTCAGTTATCTGGTACTTAAGTGGGCATTGTGCCTTCTGTATTTAATTCCGATTTAATTTCTGTGTTTCATCGTCAATAAGATGGACAGAGGGATACAGTAAACCTGAAGTGAAGCATCTGAATCTATAATAAGTGTCACATGAATGGTTTAAAACATAGACAGTAAGAAGGGTCAGTTTTCTTGTACTTAAGTCGGAATTGTGCCTTTTGTATTTAATTCCGATGCAATTTCTGTGTTTCATCGTCAATAAGAAGGTCAGAGGGATACAGTAAACCTGAAGTGAAGCATCGGCATCTATAACTAGTGTCACAGGAATGGTTCAAACATGGACAGTAAGAAGAGTCAGTTTTCTTGTACTTTAGTCGGGATTGTGCCTTTGTATTCAATTCCGAAGCAATTTCTGTGATTCATCGTCAATAAGATGGCCATAGGGATACAGTAAACCTGGAGTAAAGCATCGGAATCTATAACTAGTGTCACATGAATGGTTTAAATCATAGACAGTAAGAAGAGTCAGTTTTCTTGTACTTAAGTCGGCGTTGTGCCTTTTGTATTTATTTCCGATGCAATTTCTGTGTTTCATCGTCAATAAGAAGGTCAGAGGGATACAGTAAAACTGAAGTGAAGCATCGGAATCTATAACTAGTGTCACAGGAATGGTTCAAAACATAGACAGTAATAAGAGTCAGTTTTCTTGTACTAAAGTCGGCATTGTGCCTTTTGTATATAATTCCGATGCAATTTCAGTGTTTCAACGTCCATAAGAAGGTCAGAGGGATACAGTGAACCTGAAGTGAAGCATCGGAATCCATAACTAGTGTCACAGGAATGGTTCAAAACATAGACAGTAGAAAGAGTCAGTTTTATTGTACTTAAGTCGGCATTGTGCCTTTTGTATATAATTTCGATGCAATTTCTGTGTTTCATCGTCAATAAGAAGGTCAGAGGGATACAGTAAACCTGAAGTGAAGCATCGGAATCTATAACTAGTATCACAGGAATGGATCAAAGCATAGACAGTAAGAAGAGTCAGTTTTCTTGTACTTAAGTCGGCATTGTGCCTTTAGTATTTTATTCCGAAGCAATTTCTGTGATTCGTCGTCAATAAGAATGTCAGAGTGATACAGTAAACCTGGAGTAAAGCATCGGAATCTATAACTAGTGTCACATTAATGGTTTAAAACGTAGACAGTAAGAAGAGTCAGTTTTGTTGTACTTAAGTCGGCATTGTGCCTTTTGTGTTTAATTCCGGTGCAATTTCTGTGTCTCATCGTCAGTAAGAAGGTCAGAGGGATACAGTAAATCTGAAGTGAAACATCGGAATCCATAACTAGTGTCACATTATTGGTTCAAAACGTAGACAGTAAGAAGAGTCCGTTTTCTTGTACTTAAGTCGGCGTTGTGCCTTTTGTATTTCATTCCGATGCAATTTCTGTGTTTCAACGTCCATAAGAAGGTCAGAGGGATACAGTGAACCTGAAGTGAAGCATCGGAATCCATAACTAGTGTCACAGGAATGGTTCAAATCATAGACAGTAGAAAGAGTCAGTTTTATTGTACTTAAGTCGGCATTGTGCCTTTTGTATTTAATGACGGTGCAATTTCTGTGTTTCATCATCAATAAGAAGGTCAGAGGGATACAGGAAACTTGATGTGATGCATCGGAATCTATAACTAGTGTCACAGGAATGGTTCAAAACATAGACAGTAAAAAGAGTCAGTTTTCTTGTACTTAAGTCGGCGTTGGGCCTTTTGTATTTAATTCCGGTGCAATTTCTGTGTTTCATCGTCAATAAGAAGGTCAGCGCGATACAGTAAACCTGAAGTGAAGCATCGGAATCCATAAATAGTGTCACATGAATGGTTCAAAACATAGACAGTAAGAAGAGTCAGTTATCTGGTACTTAAGTGGGCATTGTGCCTTCTGTATTTAATTCCGATGCAATTTCTGTGTTTCATCGTCAATAAGAAGGTCAGAGGGATACAGTAAACCTGAAGTGAAGCATCGGAATCTATAACTAGTGGCACAGGAATGGTTCAAAACATACGCAGTAAGAGGAGTCAGTTTTCTTGTACTTAAGTCGGCATTGTTCCTTTTCTATTTAATTCCGATGCAATTTCTATGTTTCATCGTCAATAAGAAGGTCAGCGCGATACAGTAAACCTGAAGTGAAGCATCGGAATCTATAACTAGTGGCACAGGAATGGTTCAAAACATACGCAGTAAGAGGAGTCAGTTTTCTTGTACTTAAGTCGGCATTGTTCCTTTTCTATTTAATTCCGATGCAATTTCTATATTTCATCGTCAATAACAAGGTCAGAGGGATACAGTAAACCTGAAGTGAAGCATCGGGAACTATAACTAGTGTCACAGGAATGGATCAAAGCATAGACAGTAAGAAGAGTCAGTTTTCTTGTACTTAAGTCGGCGTTGTGCCTTTTGTATTTCATTCCGATGCAATTTCTGTGTTTCAACGTCCATAAGAAGGTCAGAGGGATACAGTGAACCTGAAGTGAAGCATCGGAATCCATAACTAGTGTCACAGGAATGGTTCAAAACATAGACAGTAGAAAGAGTCAGTTTTATTGTATTTAAGTCGGCATTGTGCCTTTTGTATGTAATTTCCATGCAATTTCTGTGTTTCATCGTCAATAAGAAGGTCAGAGGGATACAGTAAACCTGAAGTGAAGCATCGGAATCTATAACTAGTGTCACAGGAATGGTTCAAATCATAGACAGTAAGAAGAGTCAGTTTTCTTGTACTTAAGTCGGCGTTGTGCCTTTTGTATTTAATTCCGATGCAATTTCTGTGTTTCATCGTCAATAAGAAGGTCAGAGGGATACAGTAAACCTGAAGTGAAGCATCGGAATCTATAACTAGTGTCACAGGAATGGTTCAAAACATAGACAGTAAAGAGCGTCAGTTTTCTTGTACTTAAGTCGGCGTTGTGCCTTTTGTATTTAATTCCGATGCAATTTCTGTGTTTCATCGTCAATAAGAAGGTCAGGGGGATACAGTAAACCTGAAGTGAAGCATCGGAATCTATAAGTAGTGTAACATGAATGGTTTAAATCATAGACAGTAAGAAGAGTCAGTTTTCTTGTACTTAAGTCGGCGTTGTGCCTTTTGTATTTATTTCCGATGCAATTTCTGTGTTTCATCGTCAATAAGAAGGTCAGAGGGATACAGTAAAACTGAAGTGAAGCATCGGAATCTATAACTAGTGTCACAGGAATGGTTCAAAACATAGACAGTAATAAGAGTCAGTTTTCTTGTACTAAAGTCGGCATTGTGCCTTTTGTATATAATTCCGATGCAATTTCAGTGTTTCAACGTCCATAAGAAGGTCAGAGGGATACAGTGAACCTGAAGTGAAGCATCGGAATCCATAACTAGTGTCACAGGAATGGTTCAAAACATAGACAGTAGAAAGAGTCAGTTTTATTGTACTTAAGTCGGCATTGTGCCTTTTGTATATAATTTCGATGCAATTTCTGTGTTTCATCGTCAATAAGAAGGTCAGAGGGATACAGTAAACCTGAAGTGAAGCATCGGAATCTATAACTAGTATCACAGGAATGGATCAAAGCATAGACAGTAAGAAGAGTCAGTTTTCTTGTACTTAAGTCGGCATTGTGCCTTAAGTATTTTATTCCGAAGCAATTTCTGTGATTCGTCGTCAATAAGAATGTCAGAGTGATACAGTAAACCTGGAGTAAAGCATCGGAATCTATAACTAGTGTCACATTAATGGTTTAAAACGTAGACAGTAAGAAGAGTCAGTTTTGTTGTACTTAAGTCGGCATTGTGCCTTTTGTGTTTAATTCCGGTGCAATTTCTGTGTCTCATCGTCAGTAAGAAGGTCAGAGGGATACAGTAAATCTGAAGTGAAACATCGGAATCCATAACTAGTGTCACATTATTGGTTCAAAACGTAGACAGTAAGAAGAGTCCGTTTTCTTGTACTTAAGTCGGCGTTGTGCCTTTTGTATTTCATTCCGATGCAATTTCTGTGTTTCAACGTCCATAAGAAGGTCAGAGGGATACAGTGAACCTGAAGTGAAGCATCGGAATCCATAACTAGTGTCACAGGAATGGTTCAAATCATAGACAGTAGAAAGAGTCAGTTTTATTGTACTTAAGTCGGCATTGTGCCTTTTGTATTTAATGACGGTGCAATTTCTGTGTTTCATCATCAATAAGAAGGTCAGAGGGATACAGGAAACTTGATGTGATGCATCGGAATCTATAACTAGTGTCACAGGAATGGTTCAAAACATAGACAGTAAAAAGAGTCAGTTTTCTTGTACTTAAGTCGGCGTTGGGCCTTTTGTATTTAATTCCGGTGCAATTTCTGTGTTTCATCGTCAATAAGAAGGTCAGCGCGATACAGTAAACCTGAAGTGAAGCATCGGAATCCATAAATAGTGTCACATGAATGGTTCAAAACATAGACAGTAAGAAGAGTCAGTTATCTGGTACTTAAGTGGGCATTGTGCCTTCTGTATTTAATTCCGATGCAATTTCTGTGTTTCATCGTCAATAAGAAGGTCAGAGGGATACAGTAAACCTGAAGTGAAGCATCGGAATCTATAACTAGTGGCACAGGAATGGTTCAAAACATACGCAGTAAGAGGAGTCAGTTTTCTTGTACTTAAGTCGGCATTGTTCCTTTTCTATTTAATTCCGATGCAATTTCTATGTTTCATCGTCAATAAGAAGGTCAGCGCGATACAGTAAACCTGAAGTGAAGCATCGGAATCTATAACTAGTGGCACAGGAATGGTTCAAAACATACGCAGTAAGAGGAGTCAGTTTTCTTGTACTTAAGTCGGCATTGTTCCTTTTCTATTTAATTCCGATGCAATTTCTATATTTCATCGTCAATAACAAGGTCAGAGGGATACAGTAAACCTGAAGTGAAGCATCGGGAACTATAACTAGTGTCACAGGAATGGATCAAAGCATAGACAGTAAGAAGAGTCAGTTTTCTTGTACTTAAGTCGGCGTTGTGCCTTTTGTATTTCATTCCGATGCAATTTCTGTGTTTCAACGTCCATAAGAAGGTCAGAGGGATACAGTGAACCTGAAGTGAAGCATCGGAATCCATAACTAGTGTCACAGGAATGGTTCAAAACATAGACAGTAGAAAGAGTCAGTTTTATTGTATTTAAGTCGGCATTGTGCCTTTTGTATGTAATTTCCATGCAATTTCTGTGTTTCATCGTCAATAAGAAGGTCAGAGGGATACAGTAAACCTGAAGTGAAGCATCGGAATCTATAACTAGTGTCACAGGAATGGTTCAAATCATAGACAGTAAGAAGAGTCAGTTTTCTTGTACTTAAGTCGGCGTTGTGCCTTTTGTATTTAATTCCGATGCAATTTCTGTGTTTCATCGTCAATAAGAAGGTCAGAGGGATACAGTAAACCTGAAGTGAAGCATCGGAATCTATAACTAGTGTCACAGGAATGGTTCAAAACATAGACAGTAAAGAGCGTCAGTTTTCTTGTACTTAAGTCGGCGTTGTGCCTTTTGTATTTAATTCCGATGCAATTTCTGTGTTTCATCGTCAATAAGAAGGTCAGGGGGATACAGTAAACCTGAAGTGAAGCATCGGAATCTATAAGTAGTGTAACATGAATGGTTCAAAACTTAGACAGTAAGATGAGTCAGTTTTCTTATACTTAAGTCGGCATTTTGCCTTTTGTATTTAATTCCGATGCAATTTCTGTGTTTCATCGTCAATAAGAAGGTCAGGGGGATACAGTAAACCTGAAGTGAAGCATCGGAATCTATAACTAGTGTCACAGGAATGGTTCAAAACATAGACAGTAAGAAGAGTCAGTTTTCTTGTACAAAGTCGGCATTGTGCCTTTTGTATATAATTCCGATGCAATTTCAGTGTTTCAACGTCCATAAGAAGGCCAGAGGGATACAGTGAACCTGAAGTGATGCATCGGAATCCATAACTAGTGTCACAGGAATGGTTCAAAACATAGACAGTAGGAAGAGTCAGCTTTATTGTACTTAAGACGGCATTGTGACTTTTGTATTTAATTCCGAAGCCATTTCTGTGATTCGTCGTCAATAAGAATGTCAGAGTGATACAGTAAACCTGGAGTAAAGCATCGGAATCTATAACTAGTGTCACATGAATGGTTTAAAGCGTAGACAGTAAGAAGAGTCAGTTATCTTGTACTTAAGTCGGCATTGTACCTTTTGTATTTAATTCCGATGCAATTTCTGTGTTTCATCGTCAATACGAAGGTCAGAGGGATACAGTAAACCTGAAATGAAGCATCGGAATCTATAACTAGCGTCACAGGAATAGTTCAAAACATAGACAGTAAGAAGAGTAAATTTTCTTGTACTTAAGTCGGCATTGTTCCTTTTCTATTTAATTCCGATGCAATTTCTATGTTTCATCGTCAACAAGAAGGTCAGAGGGATACAGTAAACGTGAAGTGAAGCATCGGAATCTATAACTAGTGTCACAGGAACGGATCAAAGCACAGACAGTAAGAAGAGACAGTTTTCTTGTACTTAAGTCGGCATTGTGCCTTTTGAATTTAATTCCGAAGCAATTTCTGTGATTCGTCGTCAATAAGAAGGTCAGAGGGATACAGTAAACCTGAAGTGAAGCATCGGGAACTATAACTAGTGTCACAGGAGTTGATCAAAGCATAGACAGTAAGAGGAGACAGTTTTCTTGTATTTAAGTCGGCATTGTGCCTTTTGTATTTAATTCCGATGCAATTTATGTGTTTCATCGGCAATAAGAAGGTCAGAGGGATACAGTAAACCTGAAGTGAAGCATCGGAATGTATAACTAGTGTCACAGGAACGGTTCAAACATAGACAGTAAGAAGAGTCAGTTTTCTTGTACTTAAGTCGGCATTGTGCCTTTTGTATTTAATTCCGATGCAATTTCTATATTTCATCGTCAATAACAAGGTCAGAGGGATACAGTAAACCTGAAGTGAAGCATCGGGAACTATAACTAGTGTCACAGGAATGGATCAAAGCATAGACAGTAAGAAGAGTCAGTTTTCTTGTACTTAAGTCGGCATTGTGCATTTTGTATTTAATTCCGAAGCAATTTCTGTGATTCATCGTCAATAAGAATGTCAGAGTGATACAGTAAACCTGGAGTAAAGCATCGGAATCTATAACTAGTGTCACATGAATGGTGTAAAACATAGACAGTAAGAAGAGTCAGTTTTCTTGTACTTAAGTCGGCGTTGTGCCTTTTGTATTTCATTCCGATGCAATTTCTGTGTTTCATCGTCAATAAGGTCAGAGGGATACAGTAAACCTGAAGTGAAGCATCGGAATCTTTAACTAGTGTCACAGGAATGGTTCAAATCATAGACAGTAAGAAGAGTCAGTTTTCTTGTACTTAAGTCGGCGTTGTGCCTTTTGTATTTAATTCCGATGCAATTTCTGTGTTTCATCGTCAATAAGAAGGTCAGCGCGATACAGTAAACCTGAAGTGAAGCATCGGAATCTATAACTAGTGTCACATGAATGGTTCAAAACATAGACAGTGAGAATAGTCAGTTATCTGGTACTTAAGTGGGCATTGTGCATTCTGTATTTAATTGCGATGCAATTTCTGTGTTTCATCGTCAATAAGATGGTCAGAGGGATACAGTAAACCTGAAGTGAAGCATCGGAATCTATAACAAGTGTCACAGGAAGGGTTCGTAACATAGACAGTAAGAAGAGTCACTTTTCTTGTTCTTAAGTCGGCATTGTTCCTTTTCTATTTAATTCCAATGCAATTTCTATGTTTCATCGTCAATAAGAAGGTCAGAGGGATACAGTAAACCTGAAGTGAAGCATCGGAATCTATAACTAGTGTCACATGAATGGTTTAAAACATAGACAGTAAGAAGGGTCAGTTTTCTTGTACTTAAGTCGGCATTGTGCCTTTTGTATTTAATTCCGATGCAATTTCTGTGTTTCATCGTTAATAAGAAGGTCAGAGGGATACAGTAAACCTGAAGTGAAGCATCGGAATCTATAACTAGTGTCACAGGAATGGTTCAAAACATAGACAGTAAGAAGAGTCAGTTTTCTTGTACTTAAGTCGGCGTTGTGCCTCTTGTATTTAATTCCGATGCAATTTCTGTGTTTCATCGTCAATAAGAAGGTTAGAGGGATACAGTAAACCTGAAGTGAAGCATCGGAATCTATAACTAGTGTAACATGAATGGTTCAAAACTTAGACAGTAAGATGAGTCAGTTTTCTTATACTTAAGTCGGCATTGTACCTTTTGTATTTAATTCCGTTGCAATTTCTGTGTTTCATCGTCAATAAGAAGTTCAGGGGGATACAGGAAAACTGAAGTGAAGCATCGGAATCTATAACTAGTGTCACAGGAATGGTTCATAACATAGACAGTAAGAAGAGTCAGTTTTCTTGTACTAAAGTCGGCATTGTGCCTTTTGTATATAATTCCGATGCAATTTCAGTGTTTTAACGTCCATAAGTAGGTCAGAGGGATACAGTGAACCTGAAGTGAAGCATCGGAATCCATAACTAGTGTCACAGGAATGGTTCAAAACATAGACAGTAGAAAGAGTCAGTTTTATTGTACTTAAGTCGGCATTGTGCCTTTTGTATATAATTTCCATGCAATTTCTGTGTTTCATCGTCAATAAGAAGGTCAGAGGGATACAGTAAACCTGAAGTGAAGCATCGGAATCTATAACTAGTATCACAGGAATGGATCAAAGCATAGACAGTAAGAAGAGTCAGTTTTCTTGTACTTAAGTCGGCATTGTGCCTTTAGTATTTTATTCCGAAGCAATTTCTGTGATTCGTCGTCAATAAGAATGTCAGAGTGATACAGTAAACCTGGAGTAAAGCATCGGAATCTATAACTAGTGTCACATTAATGGTTTAAAACGTAGTCAGTAAGAAGAGTCAGTTTTGTTGTACTTAAGTCGGCATTGTGCCTTTTGTGTTTAATTCTGGTGCAATTTCTGTGTCTCATCGTCAGTAAGAAGGTCAGAGGGATACAGTAAATCTGAAGTGAAACATCGGAATCCATAACTAGTGTCACATTAATGGTTCAAAACGTAGACAGTAAGAAGAGTCAGTTTTCTTGTACTTAAGTCGGCGTTGTCCCTTTTGTATTTCATTCCGATGCAATTTCTGTGTTTCATCGTCAATAAGAAGGTCAGAGGGATACAGTAATTCTGAAGTGAAGCATCGGAATCTATAACTAGTGTCACAGGAATGGTTCAAATCATAGACAGTAAGAAGAGTCAGTTTTCTTGTACTTAAGTCGGCGTTGTGCCTTTTGTATTTAATTCCGATGCAATTTCTGTGTTTCATCGTCAATAAGAAGGTCAGAGGGATACAGTAAACCTGAAGTGAAGCATCGGAATCTATAACAAGTGTCACAGGAGGGGTTCGTAACATAGACAGTCAGAAGAGTCACTTTTCTTGTTCTTAAGTCGGCGTTGTCCCTTTTGTATTTCATTGCGATGCAATTTCTGTGTTTCATCGTCAATAAGAAGGTCAGAGGGATACAGTAAACCTGAAGTGAAGCATCGGAATCTATAACTAGTTTCACAGGAATGGTTCAAATCATAGACAGTAAGAAGAGTCAGTTTTCTTGTACTTAAGTCGGCGTTGTGCCTTTTGTATTTAATTCCGATGCAATTTCTGTGTTTCATCGTCAATAAGAAGGTCAGAGGGATACAGTAAACCTGAAGTGAAGCATCGGAATCTATAACTAGTGTCACAGGAATGGTTCAAAACATAGACAGTAAGAAGCGTCAGTTTTCTTGTACTTAAGTCGGCGTTGTGCCTTTTGTATTTAATTCCGATGCAATTTCTGTGTTTCATCGTCAATAAGAAGGTCAGAGGGATACAGTAAACCTGAAGTGAAGCATCGGAATCTATAAGTAGTGTAACATGAATGGTTCAAAACTTAGACAGTAAGATGAGTCAGTTTTCTTATACTTAAGTCGGCATTTTGCCTTTTGTATTTTATTCCGATGCAATTTCTGTGTTTCATCGTCAATAAGAAGGTCAGGGGGATACAGTAAACCTGAAGTGAAGCATCGGAATCTATAACTAGTGTCACAGGAATGGTTCAAAACATAGACAGTAAGAAGAGTCAGTTTTCTTGTACAAAGTCGGCATTGTGCCTTTTGTATATAATTCCGATGCAATTTCAGTGTTTCAACGTCCATAAGAAGGCCAGAGGGATACAGTGAACCTGAAGTGATGCATCGGAATCCATAACTAGTGTCACAGGAATGGTTCAAAACATAGACAGTAGGAAGAGTCAGCTTTATTGTACTTAAGTCGGCATTGTGACTTTTGTATTTAATTCCGAAGCAATTTCTGTGATTCGTCGTCAATAAGAATGTCAGAGTGATACAGTAAACCTGGAGTAAAGCATCGAAATCTATAACTAGTGTCACATGAATTGTTTAAAGCGTAGACAGTAAGAAGAGTCAGTTATCTTGTACTTAAGTCGGCATTGTACCTTTTGTATTTAATTCCGATGCAATTTCTGTGTTTCATCGTCAATACGAAGGTCAGAGGGATACAGTAAACCTGAAGTGAAGCATCGGAATCTATAACTAGCGTCACAGGAATAGTTCAAAACATAGACAGTAAGAAGAGTAAATTTTCTTGTACTTAAGTCGGCATTGTTCCTTTTCTATTTAATTCCGATGCAATTTCTATGTTTCATCGTCAACAAGAAGGTCAGAGGGATACAGTAAACCTGAAGTGAAGCATCGGAATCTATAACTAGTGTCACAGGAACGGATCAAAGCACAGACAGTAAGAAGAGACAGTTTTCTTGTACTTAAGTCGGCATTGTGCCTTTTGAATTTAATTCCGAAGCAATTTCTGTGATTCGTCGTCAATAAGAAGGTCAGAGGGATACAGTAAACCTGAAGTGAAGCATCGGGAACTATAACTAGTGTCACAGGAATTGATCAAAGCATAGACAGTAAGAGGAGACAGTTTTCTTGTACTTAAGTCGGCATTGTGCCTTTTGTATTTAATTCCGATGCAATTTATGTGTTTCATCGGCAATAAGAAGGTCAGAGGGATACAGTAAACCTGAAGTGAAGCATCGGAATCTATAACTAGTGTCACAGGAATGGTTCAAACATAGACAGTAAGAAGAGTCAGTTTTCTTGTACTTAAGTCGGCATTGTGCCTTTTGTATTTAATTCCGATGCAATTTCTATATTTCATCGTCAATAACAAGGTCAGAGGGATACAGTAAACCTGAAGTGAAGCATCGGGAACTATAACTAGTGTCACAGGAATGGATCAAAGCATAGACAGTAAGAAGAGTCAGTTTTCTTGTACTTAAGTCGGCATTGTGCATTTTGTATTTAATTCCGAAGCAATTTCTGTGATTCATCGTCAATAAGAATGTCAGAGTGATACAGTAAACCTGGAGTAAAGCATCGGAATCTATAACTAGTGTCACATGAATGGTGTAAACATAGACAGTAAGAAGAGTCAGTTTTCTTGTACTTAAGTCGGCGTTGTGCCTTTTGTATTTCATTCCGATGCAATTTCTGTGTTTCATCGTCAATAAGGTCAGAGGGATACAGTAAACCTGAAGTGAATCATCGGAATCTATAACTAGTGTCACAGGAATGGTTCAAATCATAGACAGTAAGAAGAGTCAGTTTTCTTGTACTTAAGTCGGCGTTGTGCCTTTTGTATTTAATTCCGAAGCAATTTCTGTGATTCGTCGTCAATAAGAAGGTCAGAGGGATACAGTAAACCTGAAGTGAAGCATCGGGAACTATAACTAGTGTCACAGGAATTGATCAAAGCATAGACAGTAAGAGGAGACAGTTTTCTTGTACTTAAGTCGGCATTGTGCCTTTTGTATTTAATTCCGATGCAATTTATGTGTTTCATCGGCAATAAGAAGGTCAGAGGGATACAGTAAACCTGAAGTGAAGCATCGGAATCTATAACTAGTGTCACAGGAATGGTTCAAACATAGACAGTAAGAAGAGTCAGTTTTCTTGTACTTAAGTCGGCATTGTGCCTTTTGTATTTAATTCCGATGCAATTTCTATATTTCATCGTCAATAACAAGGTCAGAGGGATACAGTAAACCTGAAGTGAAGCATCGGGAACTATAACTAGTGTCACAGGAATGGATCAAAGCATAGACAGTAAGAAGAGTCAGTTTTCTTGTACTTAAGTCGGCATTGTGCATTTTGTATTTAATTCCGAAGCAATTTCTGTGATTCATCGTCAATAAGAATGTCAGAGTGATACAGTAAACCTGGAGTAAAGCATCGGAATCTATAACTAGTGTCACATGAATGGTGTAAACATAGACAGTAAGAAGAGTCAGTTTTCTTGTACTTAAGTCGGCGTTGTGCCTTTTGTATTTCATTCCGATGCAATTTCTGTGTTTCATCGTCAATAAGGTCAGAGGGATACAGTAAACCTGAAGTGAATCATCGGAATCTATAACTAGTGTCACAGGAATGGTTCAAATCATAGACAGTAAGAAGAGTCAGTTTTCTTGTACTTAAGTCGGCGTTGTGCCTTTTGTATTTCATTCCGATGCAATTTCTGTGTTTCATCGTCAATAAGGTCAGAGGGATACAGTAAACCTGAAGTGAATCATCGGAATCTATAACTAGTGTCACAGGAATGGTTCAAATCATAGACAGTAAGAAGAGTCAGTTTTCTTGTACTTAAGTCGGCGTTGTGCCTTTTGTATTTAATTCCGATGCAATTTCTGTGTTTCATCGTCAATAAGATGGTCAGAGGGATACAGTAAACCTGAAGTGACGCATCGGAATCTATAACAAGTGTCACAGGAAGGGTTCATAACATAGACTGTAAGAAGAGTCACTTCTCTTGTTCTTAAGACGGCATTGTTCCTTTTCTATTTAATTCCAATGCAATTTCTATGTTTCATCGTCAATAAGAAGGTCAGAGGGATACAGTAAACCTGAAGTGAAGCATCGGAATCTATAACTAGTGTCACATGAGTGGTTTAAAACATAGACAGTAAGAACGGTCAGTTTTCTTGTACTTAAGTCGGCATTGTGCCTTTTGTATTTAATTCCGATGCAAATTCTGTTTTTCATCGTCAATAAGAAGGTCAGAGGGATACAGTAAACCTGAAGTGAAGCATCGGAATCTATAACTAGTGTCACATGAATGGTTCAAAACTTAGACAGTAAGATGAGTCAGTTTTCTTGTACTTAAGTCGGCGTTGTGCCTCTTGTATTTAATTCCGATGCAATTTCTGTGTTTCATCGTCAATAAGAAGGTTAGAGGGATACAGTAAACCTGAATTGAAGCATCGGAATCTATAACTAGTGTAACATGAATGGTTCAAAACTTAGACAGTAAGATGAGTCAGTTTTCTTATACTTAAGTCGGCATTGTACCTTTTGTATTTAATTCCGATGCAATTTCTGTGTTTCATCGTCAATAAGAAGTTCAGGGGGATACAGTAAAACTGAAGTGAAGCATCGGATTCTATAACTAGTGTCACAGGAATGGTTCAAAACATAGACAGTAAGAAGAGTCAGTTTTCTTGTACTAAAGTCGGCATTGTGCCTTTTGTATATAATTCCGATGCAATTTCAGTGTTTTAACGTCCATAAGTAGGTCAGAGGGATACAGTGAACCTGAAGTGAAGCATCGGAATCCATAAATAGTGTCACAGGAATGGATCAAAACATAGACAGTAGTAAGAGTCAGCTTTATTGTACTTAAGTAGGCATTGTGACTTTTGTATTTAATTCCGAAGCAATTTCTGTGATTCGTCGTCAATAAGAAGGTCAGAGGGATACAGTAAACCTGAAGTGAAGCATCGGAATCTATAACTAGTGTCACAGGAATGGATCAAAGCATAGACAGTAAGAAGAGTCAGTTTTCTTGTACTTAAGTCGGCATTGTGCCTTTAGTATTTTATTCCGAAGCAATTTCTGTGATTCGTCGTCAATAAGAATGTCAGAGTGATACAGTAAACCTGGAGTAAAGCATCGGAATCTATAACTAGTGTCACATGAATGGTTTAAAACGTAGACAGTAAGAAGAGTCAGTTATCTTGTACTTAAGTCGGCATTGTTCCTTTTCTATTTAATTCCGATGCAATTTCTATGTTTCATCGTCAAAAAGAAGGTCAGAGGGATACAGTAAACCTGAAGTGAAGCATCGGAATCTATAACTAGTGTCACAGGAACTGATCAAATCATAGACAGTAAGAAGAGACAGTTTTCTTGTACTTAAGTCGGCATTGTGCCTTTTGTATTTAATTCCGAAGCAATTTCTGTGATTCGTCGTCAATAAGAAGGTCAGAGGGATACAGTAAACCTGATGTGAAGCATCGGGAACTATAACTAGTGTCACAGGAATTGATCAAAGCATAGACAGTAAGAAGAGACAGTTTTCTTGTACTTAAGTCGGCATTGTGCCTTTTGTATTTAATTCCGATGCAATTTATGTGTTTCATCGGCAATAAGAAGGTCAGAGGGATACAGTAAACCTGAAGTGAAGCATCGGAATCTATAACTAGTGTCACAGGAATGGTTCAAACATAGACAGTAAGACGAGTCAGTTTGCTTGTACTTAAGTCGGCATTGTGCCTTTTGTATTTAATTCCGATGCAATTTCTATGTTTCATCGTCAATAACAAGGTCAGAGGGATACAGTAAACCTGAAGTGAAGCATCGGGAACTATAACTAGTGTTACAGGAATGGATCAAAGCATAGACAGTAAGAAGAGTCAGTTTTCTTGTACTTAAGTCGGCATTGTGCATTTTGTATTTAATTCCGAAGCAATTTCTGTGATTCATCGTCAATAAGAAGGTCAGAGGGATACAGTAAACCTGAAGTGAAGCATCGGATTCTATAACTAGTGTCACAGGAATGGTTCAAAACATAGACAGTAAGAAGAGTCAGTTTTCTTGTACTCAAGTCAGCGTTGTGCCTTTTGTATTTAATTCCGATGCAATTTCTGTGTTTCATCGTCGATAAGAAGGTCAGCGCGATACAGCAAACCTGAAGTGAAGCATCGGATTCTATAACTAGTGTCACATGAATGGTTCAAAACATAGACAGTAAGAATAGTCAGTTATCTGGTACTTAAGTGGGCATTGTGCATTCTGTATTTAATTCCGATGCAATTTCTGTGTTTCATCGTCAATAAGATGGTCAGAGGGATACAGTAAACCTGAAGTGAAGCATCGGAATCTATAACAAGTGTCACAGGAAGGGTTCATAACATAGACTGTAAGAAGAGTCACTTCTCTTGTTCTTAAGACGGCATTGTTCCTTTTCTATTTAATTCCAATGCAATTTCTATGTTTCATCGTCAATAAGAAGGTCAGAGGGATACAGTAAACCTGAAGTGAAGCATCGGAATCTATAACTAGTGTCACATGAGTGGTTTAAAACATAGACAGTAAGAACGGTCAGTTTTCTTGTACTTAAGTCGGCATTGTGCCTTTTGTATTTAATTCCGATGCAATTTCTGTTTTTCATCGTCAATAAGAAGGTCAGAGGGATACAGTAAACCTGAAGTGAAGCATCGGAATCTATAACTAGTGTCACATGAATGGTTCAAAACTTAGACAGTAAGATGAGTCAGTTTTCTTATACTTAAGTCGGCATTGTGCATTTTGTATTTAATTCCGATGCAATTTATGTGTTTCATCGACAATAAGAAGGTAAGAGGGATACAGTAAACCTGAAGTGAAGCATCGGAATCTATAACTAGTGGCACAGGAATGGTTCAAAACATACACAGTAAGAAGAGTCAGTTTTCTTGTACTTAAGTCGGCATTGTTCCTTTTCTATTTAATTCCGATGGAATTTCTATGTTTCATCGTCAATAAGAATGTCAGGGGGATACAGTAAACGTGAAGTGAAGCATCGGAATCTATAACTAGTGTCACAGGAATGGATCAAAGCATAGACAGTAAGAAGAGTCAGTTTTCTTGTACTTTAGTCGGGATTGTGCCTTTTGTATTAAATTCCGAAGCAATTTCTGTGATTCATCGTCAATAAGAAGGTCATAAGGATACAGTAAACCTGGAGTAAAGCATCGGAATCTATAACTAGTGGCACATGAATGGTTTAAATCATAGACAGTAAGAAGAGTCAGTTTTCTTGTACTTAAGTCGGCGTTGTGCCTTTTGTATTTAATTCCGATGCAATTTCTGTGTTTCATCGTCAATAAGAAGGTCAGAGGGATACAGTAAACCTGAAGTGAAGCATCGGAATCTATAACTAGTGTCACAGGAATGGTTCAAAACATAGACAGTAAGAAGGGTTAGTTTTCTTGTACTAAAGTCGGCATTGTGCCTTTTGTATATAATTCCGATGCAATTTCAGTGTTTCAACGTCCATAAGAGGGTGAGAGGGATACAGTGAACCTGAAGTGAAGCATCGGAATCCATAACTAGTGTCACAGGAATGGTTCAAAACATAGACAGTAGGAAGAGTCAGTTTTATTGTACTTAAGTCGGCATTGTGCCTTTTGTATTTAATTTCGATGCAATTTCTGTGTTTCATCGTCAATCAGAAGGTCAGAGGGATACAGTAAACCTGAAGTGAAGCATCGGAATCTATAACTAGTGTCACAGGATGGATCAAAGCATAGACAGTAAGACGAGTCAGTTTTCTTGTACTTAAGTCGGCATTGTGCCTTTAGTATTTTATTCCGAAGCAATTTCTGTGATTCGTCGTCAATAAGAATGTCAGAGTGACACAGTAAACCTGGAGTAAAGCATCGGAATTTATAACTAGTGTCACATGAATGGTTTAAAACGTAGACAGTAAGAAGAGTCAGTTATCTTGTACTTAAGTCGGCATTGTGCCTTTGGTAATTAATTCCGATGCAATTTCTGTGTTTCATCGTCAATACAAAGGTCAGAGGGATACAGTAAACCTGAGGTGAAGCATCGGAATCTATAACTAGCGTCACAGGAATAGTTCTAAACATAGACAGAAAGAAGAGTCAGTTTTCTTGTACTTAAGTCGGCATTGTTCCTTTTCTATTTAATTCCGATGCAATTTCTATGTTTCATCGTCAATACGAAGGTCAGAGGGATACAGTAAACGTGAAGTGAAGCATCGGAATCTATAACTAGTGTCACAGGAACGGATCAAAGCATAGACAGTAAGAAGAGACAGTTTTCTTGTACTTAAGTCGGCATTGTGCCTTTTGTATTTAATTCCGAAGCAATTTCTGTGATTCGTCGTCAATAAGAAGGTCAGAGGGATACAGTAAACCTGAAGTGAAGCATCGGGAACATTAACTAGTGTCGCAGAAATGGATCAAAGCATAGACAGTAAGAAGAGACAGTTTTCTTGTACTTAAGTCGGCATTGTGCCTTTTGTATTTAATTCCGATGAAATTTCTGTGTTTCATCGGCAATAAGAAGGTCAGAGGGATACAGTAAACCTGAAGTGAAGCATCGGAATCTATAACTAGTGTCACAGGAATGGTTCAAACATAGACAGTAAGAAGTGTCAGTTTTCTTGAACTTAAGTCGGCGTTGTGCCTTTTGTATTTAATTCCGATGCAATCTCTGTGTTTTATCGTCTATAAGAAGGTCAGAGGGAAACAGTAAACCTGAAGTGAAGCATCGGAATCTATAACTAGTGTCACATGAATGGTTAAAAACATAGACAGTAAGAAGAGTCAGTTATCTTGTACTTAAGTCGGCATTGTGCCTTTTGTATTTAATTCCGATGCAATTTCTGTGTTTCATCGTCAATAAGAAGGTCAGAGGGATACAGTAAACCTGAAGTGAAGCAGCGGAATCTATGACTAGTGTCACAGGAAAGGTTCAAAACATAGACAGTAAGAAGAGTCAGTTTTCTTATACTTAAGTCGGCATTGTTCATTTTCTATTTAATTCCGATGCAATTTCTATATTTCATCGTCAATAACAAGGTCAGAGGGATACAGTAAACCTGAAGTGAAGCATCGGGAACTATAGTTAGTGTCACAGGAATGGATCAAAGCATAGACAGTAAGAAGAGTCAGTTTTCTTGTACTTAAGTCGGCATTGTGCATTTTGTATTTAATTCCGAAACAATTTCTGTGATTCATCGTCAATAAGAATGTCAGAGTGATACAGTAAACCTGGAGTAGAGCATCGGAATCTATAACTAGTGTCACATGAATGGTGTAAAACATAGACAGTAAGAAGAGTCAGCTTTGTTGTACTTAAGTCGGCATTGTGCCTTTTGCATTTAATTCCGGTGCAATTTCTGTGTTTCATCGTCAATAAGAAGGTCAGAGGGATACAGTAAACTTGAAGTGAAGCATCGGAATCTATAACTAGTGTCACAGGAATGGTTCAATACATAGACAGTAAGAAGTGTCAGTTTTCTTGTACTTAAGTGCGCATTGTGCCTTCTGTATTTAATTCAGATGCAATTTCTGTGTTTCATCGTCAATAAGATGTACAGAGGGATACAGTAAACCTGAAGTGAAGCATCGGAATCTATAACTAGTGTCACATGAATGGTTTAAAACATAGACAGTAAGAAGGGTCAGTTTTCTTGTACTTAAGTCGGCATTGTGCCTTTTGTATTTAATTCCGATGCAATTTCTGTGTTTCATCGTCAATAAGAAGGTCAGAGGGATACAGTAAACCTGAAGTGAAGCATCGGAATCTATAACTAGTGTCACAGGAATGGTTCAAAACATAGACAGTATGAAGAGTCAGTTTTCTTGTACTTAAGTCGGCATTGTGCCTTTGGTATTTAATTCCGATGCAATTTCTGTGTTTCATCGTCAATACAAAGGTCAGAGGGATACAGTAAACCTGAAGTGAAGCATCGGAATCTATAACTAGCGTCACAGGAATAGTTCAAAACATAGACAGTAAGAAGAGTCAGTTTTCTTGTACTTAAGTCGGCATTGTTCCATTTCTATTTAATTCCGATGCAATTTCTATGTTTCATCGTCAATACGAAGGTCAGAGGGATACAGTAAACGTGAAGTGAAGCATCGGAATCTATAACTAGTGTCACAGTAACGGATCAAAGCATAGACAGTAAGAAGAGACAGTTTTCTTGTACTTAAGTCGGTATTGTGCCTTTTGTATTTAATTCCGAAGCAATATCTGTGATTCGTCGTCAATAAGAAGGTCAGAGAGATACAGTAAACCTGAAGTGAAGCATCGGGAACTATAACTAGTGTCGCAGAAATGGATCAAAGCATAGACAGTAAGAAGAGACAGTTTTCTTGTACTTAAGTCGGCATTGTGCCTTTTGTATTTAATTCCGATGCAATTTCTGTTTTTCATCGTCAATAAGAAGGTCAGAGGGATACAGTAAACCTGAAGTGATGCATCGGAATCTATAACTAGTGTCACAGGAATGGTTCAAAACATAGACAGTGAGAAGAGTCAGTTTTCTTGTACTTAAGTCGGCGTTGTGCCTTTTGTATTTAATTCCGATGCAATTTCTGTTTTTCATCGTCAATAAGAAGGTCAGAGGGATACAGTAAACCTGAAGTGAAGCATCGGAATCTATAACTAGTGTCACATGAATGGTTCAAAACTTAGACAGTAAGATGAGTCAGTTTTCTTATACTTAAGTCGGCATTGTGCATTTTGTATTTAATTCCGATGCAATTTCTGTGTTTCATCGACAATAAGAAGGTAAGAGGGATACAGTAAACCTGAAGTGAAGCATCGGAATCTATAACTAGTGGCACAGGAATGGTTCAAAACATACACAGTAAGAAGAGTCAGTTTTCTTGTACTTAAGTCGGCATTGTTCCTTTTCTATTTAATTCCGATGAAATTTCTATGTTTCATCGTCACTAAGAATGTCAGGGGGATACAGTAAACCTGAAGTGAAGCATCGGAATCTATAACTAGTGTCACAGGAATGGATCAAAGCATAGACAGTAAGAAGAGTCAGTTTTCTTGTACTTTAGTCGGGATTGTGCCTTTTGTATTAAATTACGAAGCAATTTCTGTGATTCATCGTCAATAAGAAGGTCATAAGGATACAGTAAACCTGGAGTAAAGCATCGGAATCTATAACTAGTGTCACATGAATGGTTTAAATCATAGGCAGTAAGAAGAGTCAGTTTTCTTGTACTTAAGTCGGCGTTGTACCTTTTGTATTTAATTCCGATGCAATTTCTGTGTTTCATCGTCAATAAGAAGGTCAGAGGGATACAGTAAACCTGAAGTGAAGCATCGGAATCTATAACTAGTGTCACAGGAATGGTTCAAAACATAGACAGTAAGAAGGGTCAGTTTTCTTGTACTAAAGTCGGCATTGTGCCTTTTGTATATAATTCCGATGCAATTTCAGTGTTTCAACGTCCATAAGAAGGTGAGAGGGATACAGTGAACCTGAAGTGAAGCATCGGAATCCATAACTAGCGTCACAGGAATGGTTCAAAACATAGACAGTAGGAAGAGTCAGTTTTATTGTACTTAAGTCGGCATTGTGCCTTTTGTATTTAATTTCGATGCAATTTCTGTGTTTCATCGTCAATCAGAAGGTCAGAGGGATACAGTAAACCTGAAGTGAAGTATCGGAATCTATAACTAGTGTCACAGGATGGATCAAAGCATAGACAGTAAGACGAGTCAGTTTTCTTGTACTTAAGTCGGCATTGTGCCTTTAGTATTTTATTCCGAAGCAATTTCTGTGATTCGTCGTCAATAAGAATGTCAGAGTGATACAGTAAACCTGGAGTAAAGCATCGGAATTTATAACTAGTGTCACATGAATGGTTTAAAACGTAGACAGTAAGAAGAGTCAGTTATCTTGTACTTAAGTCGGCATTGTGCCTTTGGTATTTAATTCCGATGCAATTTCTGTGTTTCATCGTCAATACAAAGGTCAGAGGGATACAGTAAACCTGAAGTGAAGCATCGGAATCTATAACTAGCGTCACAGGAATAGTTCTAAACATAGACAGAAAGAAGAGTCAGTTTTCTTGTACTTAAGTCGGCATTGTTCCTTTTCTATTTAATTCCGATGCAATTTCTATGTTTCATCGTCAATACGAAGGTCAGAGGGATACAGTAAACGTGAAGTGAAGCATCGGAATCTATAACTAGTGTCACAGGAACGGATCAAAGCATAGACAGTAAGAAGAGACAGTTTTCTTGTACTTAAGTCGGCATTGTGCCTTTTGTATTTAATTCCGAAGCAATTTCTGTGATTCGTCGTCAATAAGATGGTCAGAGGGATACAGTAAACCTGAAGTGAAGCATCGGGAACATTAACTAGTGTCGCAGAAATGGATCAAAGCATAGACAGTAAGAAGAGACAGTTTTCTTGTACTTAATTCGGCATTGTGCCTTTTGTATTTAATTCCGATGAAATTTCTGTGTTTCATCGGCAATAAGAAGGTCAGAGGGATACAGTAAACCTGAAGTGAAGCATCGGAATCTATAACTAGTGTCACAGGAATGGTTCAAACATAGACAGTAAGAAGTGTCAGTTTTCTTGAACTTAAGTCGGCGTTGTGCCTTTTGTATTTAATTCCGATGCAATCTCTGTGTTTTATCGTCTATAAGAAGGTCAGAGGGATACAGTAAACCTGAAGTGAAGCATCGGAATCTATAACTAGTGTCACATGAATGGTTCAAAACATAGACAGTAAGAAGAGTCAGTTATCTTGTACTTAAGTCGGCATTGTGCCTTTTGTATTTAATTCCGATGCAATTTCTGTGTTTCATCGTCAATAAGAAGGTCAGAGGGATACAGTAAACCTGAAGTGAAGCAGCGGAATCTATGACTAGTGTCACAGGAAAGGTTCAAAACATAGACAGTAAGAAGAGTCAGTTTTCTTATACTTAAGTCGGCATTGTTCATTTTCTATTTAATTCCGATGCAATTTCTATATTTCATCGTCAATAACAAGGTCAGAGGGATACAGTAAACCTGAAGTGAAGCATCGGGAACTATAGTTAGTGTCACAGGAATGGATCAAAGCATAGACAGTAAGAAGAGTCAGTTTTCTTGTACTTAAGTCGGCATTGTGCATTTTGTAATTAATTCCGAAACAATTTCTGTGATTCATCGTCAATAAGAATGTCAGAGTGATACAGTAAACCTGGAGTAGAGCATCGGAATCTATAACTAGTGTCACATGAATGGTGTAAAACATAGACAGTAAGAAGAGTCAGCTTTGTTGTACTTAAGTCGGCATTGTGCCTTTTGTATTTAATTCCGGTGCAATTTCTGTGTTTCATCGTCAATAAGAAGGTCAGAGGGATACAGTAAACTTGAAGTGAAGCATCGGAATGTATAACTAGTGTCACAGGAATGGTTCAATACATAGACAGTAAGAAGTGTCAGTTTTCTTGTACTTAAGTGCGCATTGTGCCTTCTGTATTTAATTCAGATGCAATTTCTGTGTTTCATCGTCAATAAGATGTACAGAGGGATACAGTAAACCTGAAGTGAAGAATCGGAATCTATAACTAGTGTCACATGAATGGTTTAAAACATAGACAGTAAGAAGGGTCAGTTTTCTTATTCTTAAGTCGGCATTGTGCCTTTTGTATTTAATTCCGATGCAATTTCTGTGTTTCATCGTCAATAAGAAGGTCAGAGGGATACAGTAAACCTGAAGTGAAGCATCGGAATCTATAACTAGTGTCACAGGAATGGTTCAAAACATAGACAGTATAAAGAGTCAGTTTTCTTGTACATAAGTCGGCGTTGTGCCTTTTGTATTTAATTCCGATGCAATTTCTGTGTTTCATCGTCAATAAGAAGGTCAGAGGGATACAGTAAACCTGAAGTGAAGCATCGGAATCTATAACTAGTGGCACAGGAATGGTTCAAAACATACACAGTAAGAAGAGTCAGTATTCTTGTACTTAAGTCGGCATTGTTCTTTTTCTATATAATTCCAATGCAATTTCTATGTTTCATCGTCAATAAGAAGGTCAGGGGGATACAGTAAACCTGAAGTGAAGCATCGGTATCTATAACTAGTGTCACAGGAATGGATCAAAGCATAGACAGTAAGAAGAGTCAGTTTTCTTGTACTTTAGTCGGGATTGTGCCTTTTGTATTCAATTCCGAAGCAATTTCTGTGATTCATCGTCAATAGGAAGGTCATAGGGATACAGTAAACTTGGAGTAAAGCATCGGAATCTATAACTAGTGTCACATAAATGGTTTAAATCATAGCAAGTAAGAAGAGTCAGTTTTCTTGTACATAAGTCAGCGTTGTGCCTTTTGTATTTAATTCCGATGCAATTTCTGTGTTTCATCGTCAATAAGAAGGTCTTAGGGATACAGTAAATCTGAAGTGAAGCATCGGAATCTATAACTAGTGTCACAGGAATGGTTCAAAGCATAGACAGTAAGAAGAGTCAGTTTTCTTGCACTAAAGTCGGCATTGTGCTTTTTGTATATAATTCCGATGCAATTTCAGTGTTTCAACGTCCATAAGAAGGTCAGAGGGATACAGTGAACCTGAAGTGAAGCATCGGAATCCATAACTAGTGTCACAGGAATGGTTCAAAATATAGAAAGTAGGAAGAGTCAGTTTTATTGCACTTAAGTCGGCATTGTGCCTTTTGTATTTAATTTCGATGCAATTTCTGTGTTTCATCGTCAATCAGAAGGTCAGAGGGATACAGTAAACCTGAAGTGAAGCATCGGAATCTATAACTAGTGTCACAGGATGGATCAAAGCATAGACAGTAAGAAGAGTCAGTTTTCTTGTACTTAAGTCGGCATTGTGCCTTTAGTATTTTATTCCGAAGCAATTTCTGTGATTCGTCGTCAATAAGAATGTCAGAGTGATACAGTAAACCTGGAGTAAAGCATCGGAATTTACAACTAGTGTCACATGAATGGTTTAAAACGTAGACAGTAAGAAGAGTCAGTTATCTTGTACTTAAGTCGGCATTGTGCCTTTGGTATTTAATTCCGATGCAATTTCTGTGTTTCATCGTCAATACAAAGGTCAGAGGGATACAGTAAACCTGAAGTGAAGCATCGGAATCTGTAACTAGCGTCACAGGAATAGTTCAAAACATAGACAGTAAGAAGAGTCAGTTTTCTTGTACTTAAGTCGGCATTGTTCCTTTTCTATTTAATTCCGATGCAATTTCTATGTTTCATCGTCAATACGAAGGTCAGAGGGATACAGTAAACGTGAAGTGAAGCATCGGAATCTATAACTAGTGTCACAGTAACGGATCAAAGCATAGACAGTAAGAAGAGACAGTTTTCTTGTACTTAAGTCGGTATTGTGCCTTTTTTTATTTAATTCCGAAGCAATATCTGTGATTCGTCGTCAATAAGAAGGTCAGAGGGATACAGTAAACCTGAAGTGAAGCATCGGGAACTATAACTAGTGTCGCAGAAATGGATCAAAGCATAGACAGTAAGAAGAGACAGTTTTCTTGTAATTAAGTCGGCATTGTGCCTTTTGTATTTAATTCCGATGCAATTTCTGTGTTTCATCGGCAATAAGAAGGTCAGAGGGATACAGTAAACCTGAAGTGAAGCATCGGAATCTATAACTAGTGTCACAGGAAAGGGTCAAACATAGACAGTAAGAAGAGTCAGTTTTCTTTAACTTAAGTCGGCGTTGTGCCTTTTGTATTTAATTCCGATGCAATCTCTGTGTTTTATCGTCTATAAGAAGGTCAGAGGGATACAGTAAACCTGAAGTGAAGCATCGGAATCTATAACTAGTGTCACATAAATGGTTCAAAACATAGACAGTAAGAAGAGTCAGTTTTCTTGTACTTAAGTCGGCATTGTTCCTTTTCTATTTAATTCCGATGAAATTTCTATGTTTCATCGTCAATAAGAATGTCAGGGGGATACAGTAAACCTGAAGAGAAGCATCGGAATCTATAACTAGTGTCACAGGAATGGATCAAGGCATAGACAGTAAGAAGAGTCAGTTTTCTTGTACTTTAGTCGGGATTGTGCCTTTTGTATTAATTTCCGAAGCAATTTCTGTGATTCATCGTCAATAAGAAGGTCATAGGGATACAGTAAACCTGGAGTAAAGCATCGGAATCTATAACTAGTGTCACATGAATGGTTTAAATCATAGACAGTAAGAAGAGTCAGTTTTCTTGTACTTAAGTCGGCGTTGTGCCTTCAGTATTTAATTCCGATGCAATTTCTGTATTTCATCGTCAATAAGAAGGTCAGAGGGATACAGTAAACCTGAAGTGAAGCATCGGAATCTATAACTAGTGTCACAGGAATGGTTCAAAACATAGACCGTAAGAAGAGTCAGTTTTCTTGTACTAAAGTCGGCATTGTGCCATTTGTATATAATTCCGATGCAATTTCAGTGTTTCAACGTCCATAAGAAGGTCAGAGGGATACAGTGAACCTGAAGTGAAGCATCGGAATCCATAACTAGTGTCACAGGAATGGTTCAAAGCATAGACAGTAGGAAGAGTCAGTTTTATTGTACTTAAGTCGGCATTGTGCCTTTTATATTTAATTTCGATGCAATTTCTGTGTTTCATCGTCAATCAGAAGGTCAGAGGGATACAGTAAACCTGAAGTGAAGCATCGGTATCTATAACTAGTGTCACAGGATGGATCAAAGCATAGACAGTAAGAAGAGTCAGTTTTCTTGTACTTATGTCGGCATTGTGCCTTTAGTATTTTATTCCGAAGCAATTTCTGTGATTCGTCGTCAATAAGAAGGTCAGAGGGATACAGTAAACCTGAAGTGAAGCATCGGGAACATTAACTAGTGTCGCAGAAATGGATCAAAGCATAGACAGTAAGAAGAGACAGTTTTCTTGTACTTAAGTCGGCATTGTGCCTTTTGTATTTAATTCCGATGCAATTTCTGTGTTTTATCGGCAATAAGAAGGTCAGAGAGATACAGTAAACCTGAAGTGAAGCATCGGAATCTATAACTAGTGTCACAGGAATGGTTCAAACATAGACAGTAAGAAGAGTCAGTTTACTTGAACTTAAGTCGGCTTTGTGCCTTTTGTATTTAATTCCGATGCAATCTCTGTGTTTTATCGTCTATAAGAAGGTCAGAGGGATACAGTAAACCTGAAGTGAAGCATCGGAATCTATAACTAGTGTCACATGAATGGTTCAAAACATAGACAGTAAGAAGAGTCAGTTATCTTGTACTTAAGCCGGCATTGTGCCTTTTGTATTTAATTCCGATGCAATTTCTGTGTTTCATCGTCAATAAGAAGGTCCGAGGGATACAGTAAACCTGAAGTGAAGCATCGGAATCTATGACTAGTGTCACAGGAAAGGTTCAAAACATAGACAGTGAGAAGTGTCAGTTTTCTTATACTTAAGTCGGCATTGTTCATTTTCTATTTAATTCCGATGCAATTTCTATGTTTCATCGTCAATAACCAGGTCAGAGGGATACAGTAAACCTGAAGTGAAGCATCGGGAACTATAACTAGTGTCACAGGAATGGATCAAAGCATAGACAGTAAGAAGAGTCAGTTTTCTTGTACTTAAGTCGGCATTGTGCATTTTGTATTTAATTCCGAAACAATTTCTGTGATTCATCGTCAATAAGAATGTCAGAGTGATACAGTAAACCTGGAGTAAAGCATCGGAATCTATAACTAGTGTCACATGAATAGTGTAAAACATAGACAGTAAGAAGAGTCAGCTTTGTTGTACTTAAGTCGGCATTGTGCCTTTTGTATTTAATTCCGGTGCAATTTCTGTGTTTCATCGTCAATAAGAAGGTCAGAGGAATACAGTAAACTTGAAGTGAAGCATCGGAATCTATAACTAGTGTCACAGGAATGGTTCAATGCATAGACAGTAAGAAGAGTCAGTTTTCTTGTACTTAAGTCGGCGTTGTGCCTTTTGTATTTAATTCCGGTGCAATTTCTGTGTTTCATCGTCAATAAGAAGGTCAGCGCGATACAGTAAGCCTGAAGTGAAGCATCGGAATCTATAACTTGTGTCACATGAATGGTTTAAATCATAGACAGTAAGAAGGGTCAGTTTTCTTATCCTTAAGTCGGCATTGTGCCTTTTGTATTTAATTCCGATGCAATTTCTGTGTTTCATCGTCAATCAGAAGGTCAGAGGGATACAGTAAACCTGAAGTGAAGCATCGGAATCTATAACTAGTGGCACAGGAATGGTTCAAAACATACACATTAAGAAGAGTCAGTTTTCTTGTACTTAAGTCGGCATTGTTCTTTTTCTATATAATACCAATGCAATTTCTATGTTTCATCGTCAATAAGAAGGTCAGGGGGATACAGTAAACCTGAAGTGAAGCATCGGAATCTATAACTAGTGTCACAGGAATGGATCAAAGCATAGACAGTAAGAAGAGGCAGTTTTCTTGTACTTTAGTCGGGATTGTGCCTTTTGTATTCAATTCCGAAGCAATTTCTGTGATTCATCGTCAATAGGAAGGTCATAGGGATACAGTAAACCTGGAGTAAAGCATCGGAATCTATAACTAGTGTCACATTAATGGTTTAAATCATAGACAGTAAGAAGAGTCAGTTTTCTTGTACATAAGTCAGCGTTGTGCCTTTTGTATTTAATTCCGATGCAATTTCTGTGTTTCATCGTCAATAAGAAGGTCTTAGGGATAAAGTAAACCTGAAGTGAAGCATCGGAATCTATAACTAGTGTCACAGGAATGGTTCAAAACATAGACAGTAAGAAGAGTCCGTTTACTTGTACTAAAGTCGGCATTGTGCTTTTTGTATATAATTCCGATGCAATTTCAGTGTTTCAACGTCCATAAGAAGGTCAGAGGGATACAGTGAACCTGAAGTGAAGCATCGGAATCCATAACTAGTGTCACAGGAATGGTTCAAAACATAGAAAGTAGGAAGAGTCAGTTTTATTGCACTTAAGTCGGCATTGTGCCTTTTGTATTTAATTCCGATGCAATTTCTGTGTTTCATCGGCAATAAGAAGGTCAGAGGGATACAGTAAATTTGAAGTGAAGCATCGGAATCTATAACTAGTGTCACAGGAATGGTTCAAACATAGACAGTAAGAAGAGTCAGTTTTCTTGAACTTAAGTCGGCGTTGTGCCTTTTGTATTTAATTCCGATGCAATCTCTGTGTTTTATCGTCTATAAGAAGGTCAGAGGGATACAGTAAACGTGAAGTGAAGCATCGGAATCTATAACTAGTGTCACAGGAACGGATCAAAGCATAGACAGTAAGAAGAGACAGTTTTCTTGTACTTAAGTCGGCATTGTTCCTTTTCTATTTAATTCCGATGCAATTTCTATGTTTCATCGTCAATACGAAGGTCAGAGGGATACAGTAAACGTGAAGTGAAGCATCGGAATCTATAACTAGTGTCACAGGAACGGATCAAAGCATAGACAGTAACAAGAGACAGTTTTCTTGTACTTAAGTCGGCATTGTGCCTTTTGTATTTAATTCCGAAGCAATTTCTGTGATTCGTCGTCAATAAGAAGGGCAGAGGGACACAGTAAACCTGAAGTGAAGCATCGGGAACTGTAACTAGTGTCGCAGAAATGGATCAAAGCATAGGCAGTAAGAAGAGACAGTTTTCTTGTACTTAAGTCGGCATTGTGCCTTTTGTATTTAATTCCGATGTAATTTCTGTGTTTCATCGGCAATAAGAAGGTCAGAGGGATACAGTAAACCTGAAGTGAAGCATCGGAATCTATAACTAGTGTCACAGGAATGGTTCAAACATAGACAGTAAGAAGAGTCAGTTTTCTTGAACTTAAGTCGGCGTTGTGCCTTTTGTATTTAATTCCGATGCAATCTCTGTGTTTTATCGTCTATAAGAAGGTCAGAGGGATACAGTAAACCTGAAGTGAGGCATCGGAATCTATAACTAGTGCCACATGAATGGTTCAAAACATAGACAGTAAGAAGAGTCAGTTATCTTGTACTTAAGTCGGCATTGTGCATTTTGTATTTAATTCCGAAGCAATTTCTGTGATTCATCGTCAATAAGAATGTCAGAGTGATACAGTAAACCTGGAGTAAAGCATCGGAATCAATAACTAGTGTCACATGAATGGTGTAAAACATAGACAGTAAGAAGAGTCAGCTTTGTTGTACTTAAGTCGGCATTGTGCCTTTTGTATTTAATTCCGGTGCAAATTCTGTGTTTCATCGTCAATAAGAAGGTCAGAGGGATACAGTAAACTTGAAGTGAAGCATCGGAATCTATAACTAGTGTCACAGGAATGGTTCAATACATAGACAGTAAGAAGAGTCAGTTTTCTTGTACTTAAGTCGGCATTGTGAATTTCGTATTTAATTCCGGTGCTATTTCTGTGTTTCATCGTCAATAAGAAGGTCAGCGCGATACAGTAAGCCTGAAGTGAAGCATCGGAATCTATAACTAGTGTCACATGAATGGTTCAAAACATAGACAGTAAGAAGAGTCAGTTATCTGGTACTTAAGTGCGCATTGTGCCTTCTGTATTTAATTCCGATGCAATTTCTGTGTTTCATCGTCAATAAGATGTACAGAGGGATACAGTAAACCTGAAGTGAAGCATCGGAATCTATAACTAGTGTCGCATGAATGGTTTAAAACATAGACAGTAAGAAGGGTCAGTTTTCTTGTACTTAAGTCGGCATTGTGCCTTTTGTATTTAATGCCGATGCAATTTCTGTGTTTCATCGTCAATAAGAAGGTCAGAGGGATACAGTAAACCTGAAGTGAAGCATCGGAATCTATAACTAGTGTCACAGGAATGGTTCAAAACATAGACAGTATGAAGAGTCAGTTTTCTTGTACTTAAGTCGGCGTTGTGCCTTTTGTATTTAATTCCGATGCAATGTCTGTGTTTCATCGTCAATATGAAGGTCAGAGGGATACAGTAAACCTGAAGTGAAGCATCGGAATCTAAAACTAGTGGCACAGGAATGGTTCAAAACATACACAGTAAGAAGAGTCAGTTTTCTTGTACTTAGGTCGGCATTGTTCCTTTTCTATATAATTCCAATGCAATTTCTATGTTTCATCGTCAATAAGAAGGTCACGGTTATACAGCAAACCTGAAGTGAAGCATCGGAATCTATAACTAGTGTCACAGGAATGGATCAAAGCATAGACAGTAAGAAGAGTCAGTTTTCTTGTACTTTAGTCGGGATTGTGCCTTTTGTATTCAATTCCGAAGCAATTTCTGTGATTCATCGTCAATAAGAAGGTCATAGGGATACAGTAAACCTGGAGTAAAGCATCGGAATCTATAACTAGTGTCACATAAATGGTTTAAATCATAGACAGTAAGAAGAGTCAGTTTTCTTGTACATAAGTCAGCGTTGTGCCTTTTGTATTTAATTCCGATGCAATTTCTGTGTTTCATCGTCAATAAGAAGGTCTTAGGGATACAGTAAACCTGAAGTGAAGCATCGGAATCTATAACTAGTGTCACAGGAATGGTTCAAAACATAGA
Organism: Schistocerca serialis cubense; assembly: GCF_023864345.2. Classification (NCBI taxonomy): domain Eukaryota; kingdom Metazoa; phylum Arthropoda; class Insecta; order Orthoptera; family Acrididae; genus Schistocerca; species Schistocerca serialis. The sequence goes on from NW_026047617.1 coordinate 19,273,646, forward strand.
CAGTAAGAAGAGTCAGTTTTCTTGTACTAAAGTCGGCATTGTGCTTTTTGTATATAATTCCGATTCAATTTCAGTGTTTCAACGTCCATAAGAAGGTCAGAGGGATACAGTGAACCTGAAGTGAAGCATCGGAATCCGTAACTAGTGTCACAGGAATGGTACAAAACATAGAAAGTAGGAAGAGTCAGTTTTATTGTACTTAAGTCGGCATTGTGCCTTTTGTATTTAATTTCGAAGCAATTTCTGTGTTTCATCGTCAATAAGAATGTCAGAGTGATACAGTAAACCTGGAGTAAAGCATCGGAATCTATAACTAGTGTCTTATGAATGGTTTAAAACGTAGACAGTAAGAAGAGTCAGTTTTGTTGTACTTAAGTCGGCATTGTGCCTTTTGTATTTAATTCCGGTGCAGTTTCTTAGTTTCATCGTCAATAAGAAGGTCAGAGGGATACAGTAAATCTGAAGTGAAACATCGGAATCTATAACTAGTGTCACGTTAATGGTTCAAAACGTAGAGAGTAAGAAGAGTCAGTTTTCTTGTACTTAAGTCGGCGTTGTGCCTTTTGTATTTCATTCCGATGCATTTTCTGTGTTTCATCGTCAATAAGAAGGTCAGAGGGATACAGTAATCCTGAAGTGAAGCATCGGAATCTATAACTAGTGTCACAGGAATGGTTCAAACATAGACAGTAAGAAGAGTCAGTTTTCTTGAACTTAAGTCGGCGTTGTGCCTTTTGTATTTAATTCCGATGCAATCTCTGTGTTTTATCGACTATAAGAAGGTCAGAGGGATACAGTAAACCTGAAGTGAGGCATCGGAATCTATAACTAGTGCCACATGAATGGTTCAAAACATAGACAGTAAGAAGAGTCAGTTATCTTGTACTTAAGTCGGCATTGTGCATTTTGTATTTAATTCCGAAGCAATTTCTGTGATTCATCGTCAATAAGAATGTCAGAGTGATACAGTAAACCTGGAGTAAAGCATCGGAATCAATAACTAGTGTCACATGAATGGTGTAAAACATAGACAGTAAGAAGAGTCAGCTTTGTTGTACTTAAGTCGGCATTGTGCCTTTTGTATTTAATTCCGGTGCAATTTCTGTGTTTCATCGTCAATAAGAAGGTCAGAGGGATACAGTAAACTTGAAGTGAAGAATCGGAATCTATAACTAGTGTCACAGGAATGGTTCAATACATAGACAGTAAGAAGAGTCAGTTTTCTTGTACTTAAGTCGGCGTTGTGCCTTTCGTATTTAATTCCGGTGCAATTTCTGTGTTTCATCGTCAATAAGAAGGTCAGCGCGATACAGTAAGCCTGAAGTGAAGCATTGGAATCTATAACTAGTGTCACATGAATGGTTCAAAACATAGACAGTAAGAAGAGTCAGTTATCTGGTACTTAAGTGCGCATTGTGCCTTCTGTATTTAATTCCGATGCAATTTCTGTGTTTCATCGTCAATAAGATGTACAGAGGGATACAGTAAACCTGAAGTGAAGCATCGGAATCTATAACTAGTGTCGCATGAATGGTTTAAAACATAGACAGTAAGAAGGGTCAGTTTTCTTGTACTTAAGTCGGCATTGTGCCTTTTGTATTTAATTCCGATGCAATTTCTGTGTTTCATCGTCAATAAGAAGGTCAGAGGGATACAGTAAACCTGAAGTGAAGCATCGGAATCTATAACTAGTGTCACAGGAATGGTTCAAAACATAGACAGTATGAAGAGTCAGTTTTCTTGTACTTAAGTCGGCGTTGTGCCTTTTGTATTTAATTCCGATGCAATGTCTGTGTTTCATCGTCAATATGAAGGTCAGAGGGATACAGTAAACCTGAAGTGAAGCATCGGAATCTAAAACTAGTGGCACAGGAATGGTTCAAAACATACACAGTAAGAAGAGTCAGTTTTCTTGTACTTAAGTCGGCATTGTTCCTTTTCTATATAATTCCAATGCAATTTCTATGTTTCATCGTCAATAAGAAGGTCAGGGGGATACAGCAAACCTGAAGTGAAGCATCGGAATCTATAACTAGTGTCACAGGAATGGATCAAAGCATAGACAGTAAGAAGAGTCAGTTTTCTTGTACTTTAGTCGGGATTGTGCCTTTTGTATTCAATTCCGAAGCAATTTCTGTGATTCATCGTCAATTAGAAGGTCATAGGGATACAGTAAACCTGGAGTAAAGCATCGGAATCATTAACTAGTGTCACATAAATGGTTTAAATCATAGACAGTAAGAAGAGTCAGTTTTCTTGTACATAAGTCAGCGTTGTGCCTTTTGTATTTAATTCCGATGCAATTTCTGTGTTTCATCGTCAATAAGAAGGTCTTAGGGATACAGTAAACCTGAAGTGAAGCATCGGAATCTATAACTAATGTCACAGGAATGGTTCAAAACATAGACAGTAAGAAGAGTCAGTTTTCTTGTACTAAAGTCGGCATTGTGCTTTTTGTATATAATTCCGATTCAATTTCAGTGTTTCCACGTCCATAAGAAGGTCAGAGGGATACAGTGAACCTGAAGTGAAGCATCGGAATCCGTAACTAGTGTCACAGGAATGGTTCAAAACATAGAAAGTAGGAAGAGTCAGTTTTTTTGTACTTAAGTCGGCATTGTGCCTTTTGTATTTAATTTCGAAGCAATTTCTGTGTTTCATCGTCAATAAGAATGTCAGAGTGATACAGTAAACCTGGAGTAAAGCATCGGAATCTATAACTAGTGTCTTATGAATGGTTTAAAACGTAGACAGTAAGAAGAGTCAGTTTTGTTGTACTTAAGTCGGCATTGTGCCTTTTGTATTTAATTCCGGTGCAGTTTCTTAGTTTCATCGTCAATAAGAAGGTCAGAGGGATACAGTAAATCTGAAGTGAAACATCGGAATCTATAACTAGTGTCACGTTAATGGTTCAAAGCGTAGAGAGTAAGAAGAGTCAGTTTTCTTGTACTTAAGTCGGCGTTGTGCCTTTTGTATTTCATTCCGATGCATTTTCTGTGTTTCATCGTCAATAAGAAGGTCAGAGGGATACAGTAATCCTGAAGTGAAGCATCGGAATCTATAACTAGTGTCACAGGAATGGTTCAAACATAGACAGTAAGAAGAGTCAGTTTTCTTGAACTTAAGTCGGCGTTGTGCCTTTTGTATTTAATTCCGATGCAATCTCTGTGTTTTATCGTCTATAAGAAGGTCAGAGGGATACAGTAAACCTGAAGTGAGGCATCGGAATCTATAACTAGTGCCACATGAATGGTTCAAAACATAGACAGTAAGAAGAGTCAGTTATCTTGTACTTAAGTCGGCATTGTGCATTTTGTATTTAATTCCGAAGCAATTTCTGTGATTCATCGTCAATAAGAATGTCAGAGTGATACAGTAAACCTGGAGTAAAGCATCGGAATCAATAACTAGTGTCACATGAATGGTGTAAAACATAGACAGTAAGAAGAGTCAGCTTTGTTGTACTTAAGTTGGCATTGTGCCTTTTGTATTTAATTCCGGTGCAATTTCTGTGTTTCATCGTCAATAAGAAGGTCAGAGGGATACAGTAAACTTGAAGTGAAGCATCGGAATCTATAACTAGTGTCACAGGAATGGTTCAATACATAGACAGTAAGAAGAGTCAGTTTTCTTGTACTTAAGTCGGCGTTGTGCCTTTCGTATTTAATTCCGGTGCAATTTCTGTGTTTCATCGTCAATAAGAAGGTCAGCGCGATACAGTAAGCCTGAAGTGAAGCATCGGAATCTATAACTAGTGTCACATGAATGGTTCAAAACATAGACAGTAAGAAGAGTCAGTTATCTGGTACTTAAGTGCGCATTGTGCCTTCTGTATTTAATTCCGATGCAATTTCTGTGTTTCATCGTCAATAAGATGTACAGAGGGATACAGTAAACCTGAAGTGAAGCATCGGAATCTATAACTAGTGTCGCATGAATGGTTTAAAACATAGACAGTAAGAAGGGTCAGTTTTCTTGTACTTAAGTCGGCATTGTGCCTTTTGTATTTAATTCCGATGCAATTTCTGTGTTTCATCGTCAATAAGAAGGTCAGAGGGATACAGTAAACCTGAAGTGAAGCATCGGAATCTATAACTAGTGTCACAGGAATGGTTCAAAACATAGACAGTATGAAGAGTCAGTTTTCTTGTACTTAAGTCGGCGTTGTGCCTTTTGTATTTAATTCCGATGCAATGACTGTGTTTCATCGTCAATATGAAGGTCAGAGGGATACAGTAAACCTGAAGTGAAGCATCGGAATCTAAAACTAGTGGCACAGGAATGGTTCAAAACATACACAGTAAGAAGAGTCAGTTTTCTTGTACTTAAGTCGGCATTGTTCCTTTTCTATATAATTCCAATGCAATTTCTATGTTTCATCGTCAATAAGAAGGTCAGGGGGATACAGCAAACCTGAAGTGAAGCATCGGGATCTATAACTAGTGTCACAGGAATGGATCAAAGCATAGACAGTAAGAAGAGTCAGTTTTCTTGTACTTTAGTCGGGATTGTGCCTTTTGTATTCAATTCCGAAGCAATTTCTGTGATTCATCGTCAATAAGAACGTCATAGGGATACAGTAAACCTGGAGTAAAGCATCGGAATCTATAACTAGTGTCACATAAATGGTTTAAATCATAGACAGTAAGAAGAGTCAGTTTTCTTGTACATAAGTCAGCGTTGTGCCTTTTGTATTTAATTCCGATGCAATTTCTGTGTTTCATCGTCAATAAGAAGGTCTTAGGGATACAGTAAACCTGAAGTGAAGCATCGGAATCTATAACTAATGTCACAGGAATGGTTCAAAACATAGACAGTAAGAAGAGTCAGTTTTCTTGTACTAAAGTCGGCATTGTGCTTTTTGTATATAATTCCGATTCAATTTCAGTGTTTCAACGTCCATAAGAAGGTCAGAGGGATACAGTGAACCTGAAGTGAAGCATCGGAATCCGTAACTAGTGTCACAGGAATGGTTCAAAACATAGAAAGTAGGAAGAGTCAGTTTTATTGTACTTAAGTCGGCATTGTGCCTTTTGTATTTAATTTCGAAGCAATTTCTGTGTTTCATCGTCAATAAGAATGTCAGAGTGATACAGTAAACCTGGAGTAAAGCATCGGAATCTATAACTAGTGTCTTATGAATGGTTTAAAACGTAGACAGTAAGAAGAGTCAGTTTTGTTGTACTTAAGTCGGCATTGTGCCTTTTGTATTTAATTCCGGTGCAGTTTCTTAGTTTCATCGTCAATAAGAAGGTCAGAGGGATACAGTAAATCTGAAGTGAAACGTCGGAATCTATAACTAGTGTCACGTTAATGGTTCAAAACGTAGAGAGTAAGAAGAGTCAGTTTTCTTGTACTTAAGTCGGCGTTGTGCCTTTTGTATTTCATTCCGATGCATTCTCTGTGTTTCATCGTCAATAAGAAGGTCAGAGGGATACAGTAATCCTGAAGTGAAGCATCGGAATCTATAACTAGTGTCACATGAATGGTTCAAAACATAGACAGTAAGAAGAGTCAGTTTTCTTGAACTTAAGTCGGCATTGTGCCCTTTGTATTTAATTCCGATGCAATTTCTGTGTTTCATCGTCAATAAGGTCAGAGGGATACAGTAAACCTGAAGTGAAGCATCTGAATCTATAACTAGTGTCACATGAATGGTTCCAAACATAGACAGTAAGAAGAGTCAGTTTTCTTGTACTTAAGTCGGCATTGTTCCTTTTCTATTTAATTCCGATGCAATTTCTGTGTTTCATCGTCAATCAGAAGGTCAGAGGGATACAGTAAACCTGAAGTGAAGCATCGGAATCTATAACTAGTGTCACATTAATGGTTCAAAACGTAGAGAGTAAGAAGAGTCAGTTTTCTTGTACTTAAGTCGGCGTTGTGCCTTTTGTATTTCATTCCGATGCAATTTCTATGTTTCATCGCCAATTAGAAGGTCAGAGGGATACAGTAAACCTGAAGTGAAGCATCTGAATCTATAACTAGTGTCACAGGAATGGATCAAATCATAGACAGTAAGAAGAGTCAGTTCTCTTGTACTTAAGTCGGCATTGTGCCTTTTGTATTTAATTCCGAAGCAATTTCTGTGATTCATCGTCAATTGGAAGGTCATAGGGATACAGTAAACCTGGAGTAAAGCATCGGAATCTATAACTAGTGTCACATGAATGGTTTAAATCATAGACAGTAAAAAGAGTCAGTTTTCTTGTACTTAAGTCGGCGTTGTGCCATTTGTATTTAATTCCGTTGCAATTTCTGTGTTTCATCGTCAATAAGAAGGTCAGAGGGATACAGTAAACCTGAAGTGAGGCATCGGAATCTATAACTAGTGTCACAGGAATGGTTCAAAACATAGACAGTAAGAAAAGTCAGTTTTCCTGTACTAAAGTCGGCATTGTGCCTTTTGTATTTAATTTCGATGCAATTTCTGTGTTTCATCGTCAATCAGAAGGTCAGAGGGATACAGTAAACCTGAAGTGAAGCATCGGAATCTATAACTAGTGTCACAGGATGGATCAAAGCATAGACAGTAAGAAGAGTCAGTTTTCTTGTACTTAAGTCGGCATTGTGCCTTTAGTATTTTATTCCGAAGCAATTTCTGTGTTTCGTCGTCAATAAGAATGTCAGAGTGATACAGTAAACCTGGAGTAAAGCATCGGAATTTATAACTAGTGTCACATGAATGGTTTAAAACGTAGACAGTAAGAAGAGTCAGTTATCTTGTACTTGAGTCGGCATTGTCCCTTTTCTATTTAATTCCGATGCAATTTCTATGTTTCATCGTCAATACGAAGGTCAGAGGGATACAGTAAACCTGAAGTGAAGCATCGGAATCTATAACTAGTGTCACAGGAACGGATCAAAGCATAGACAGTAAGAAGAGACAGTTTTCTTGTACTTAAGTCGGCATTGTGCCTTTTGTATTTAATTACGAAGCAATTTCTGTGATTCGTCGTCAATAAGAAGGTCAGAGGGATACAGTAAACCTGAAGTGAAGCATCGGGAACTATAACTAGTGTCACAGGAATGGATCAAAGCATAGACAGTAAGAAGAGACAGTTTTCTTGTACTTAAGTCGGCATTGTGCCTTTTGTATTTAATTCCGATGCAATTTCTGTGTTTCATCGGCAATAAGAAGGTCAGAGGGATACAGTAAACCTGAAGTGAAGCATCGGAATCTATAACTAGTGTCACAGGAATGGTTCAAACATAGACAGTAAGAAGAGTCAGTTTTCTTGAACTTAAGTCGGCATTGTGCCTTTTGTATTTAATTCCGGTGCAATTTCTGTGTTTTATCGTCTATAAAAAGGTCAGAGGGATACAGTAAACCACAAGTGAAGCATCGGGAACTATAACTAGTGTCACAGGAATGGATCAAAGCATACACAGTAAGAAGAGTCAGTTTTCTTGTACTTAAGTCGGCATTGTGCATTTTGTATTTAATTCCGAAGCTATTTCTGTGATTCATCGTCAATAAGAATGTCAGAGTGATACAGTAAACCTGGAGTAAAGCATCGGAATCTATAACTAGTGTCACATGAATGGTGTAAAACATAGACAGTAAGAAGAGTCAGTTTTGTTGTACTTAAGTCGGCATTGTGCCTTTTGTATTTAATTCCGGTGCAATTTCTGTGTTTCATCGTCAATAAGAAGTTCAGAGGGATAGAGTAAACTTGAAGTGCAGCATCGGAATCTATAACTAGTGTCACAGGAATGGTTCAATACATAGACAGTAAGAAGAGTCAGTTTTCGTGTACTTAAGTCGGCGTTGTGCCTTTTGTATTTAATTCCGGTGCAATTTCTGTGTTTCATCGTCAATAAGAAGGTCAGCGCGATACAGTAAGCTTGAAGTGAAGCAACGGAATCTATAACTAGTGTCGCACGAATAGTTCAAAACATAGACAGTAAGAAGAGTCAGTTTTCTTGTACTTAAGTCGGCATTGTTACTTTTCTATTTAATTCCGATGCAATTTCTATGTTTCATCGTCAATAAGATGGACAGAGGGATACAGTAAACCTGAAGTGAAGCATCGGAATCCATAACAAGTGTCACAGGAAGGGTTCATAACATAGACAGTAAGAAGAGTCAGTTTTCTTGTACTTAAGTCGGCATTGTGCCTTTTGTATTTAATTCCGATGTAATTTCTATGTTTCATCGTCAATAAGAAGGTCAGAGGGATACAGTAAACCTGAATTGAAGCATCGGAATCTATAACTAGTGTCACATGAATGGTTTAAAACATAGACAGTAAGAAGGGTCAGTTTTCTTGTACTTAAGTCGGCATTGTGCCTTTTGTATTTAATTCCGACGCAATTTCTGTGTTTCATCGTCAATAAGAAGGTCAGAGGGATACAGTAAACCTGAATTGAAGCATCGGAATCTATAACTAGTGGCAAAGGAATGGTTCAAAACATACACAGTAAGAAGAGTTAGTTTTCTTGTACTTAAGTCGGCATTGTTCCTTTTCTATTTTATTCCGATGCAATTTCTATGTTTCATCGTCAATAAGAAGGTCAGGGGGATACAGTAAACCTGAAGTGAAGCATCGGAATCTATAACTAGTGTCACAGGAATGGATCAAAGCATAGACAGTAAGAAGAGTCAGTTTTCTTGTACTTTAGTCGGGATTGTGCCTTTTGTATTCAATTCCGAAGCAATTTCTGTGATTCATCGTCAATAAGAAGGTCATAGGGATACAGTAAACCTGGAGTAAAGCATCGGAATCTATAACTAGTGTCACATGAATGGTTTAAATCATAGACAGTAAGAAGAGTCAGTTTTCTTGTACTTAAGTCGGCGTTGTGCCTTTTGTATTTAATTCCGATGCAATTTCTGTGTTTCATCGTCAATAAGAAGGTCAGAGGGATACAGTAAACCTGAAGTGAAGCATCGGAATCTATAACTAGTGTCACAGGAATGGTTCAAAACATAGACAGTAAGAAGAGTCAGTTTTCTTGTACTAAAGTCGGCTTTGTGCCTTTTGTATATAATTCCGATGCAATTTCAGTGTTTCAACGTCCATAAGAAGGTCAGAGGGATACAGTGAACCTGAAGTGAAGCATCGGAATCCATAACTAGTGTCACAGGAATGGTTCAAAACATAGAAAGTAGGAAGAGTCAGTTTTATTGTACTTAAGTCGGCATTGTGCTTTTGTATTTAATTTCGATGCAATTTCTGTGTTTCATCGTCAATAAGAAGGTCAGAGGGATACAGTAAACCTGAAGTGAAGCATCGGAATCTATAACTAGTGTCACATGCATGGATCAAAGCATAGACAGTAAGAAGAGTCAGTTTTCTTGTACTTAAGTCGGCATTGTGCCTTTTGTATTTAAATCCGGTGCAATTTCTTTGTTTCATCGTCAATAAGAAGGTCAGAGGGATACAGTAAATCTGAAGTGAAACATCGGAATCTATAACTAGTGTCATATTAATGGTTCAAAACGTAGAGAGTAAGAAGAGTCAGTTTTCTTGTACTTAAGTCGGCGTTGTGCCTTATCTATTTCATTCCGATGCAATTTCTGTGTTTCATCGTCAATAAGAAGGTCAGAGGGATACAGTAAACCTGAAGTGAAGCATCGGAATCTATAACTAGTGTCACATGAATGGTTCAAAACATAGACAGTAAGAAGAGTCAGTTTTCTTGTACATAAGTCGGCATTGTGCCCTTTGTATTTAATTCCGATGCAATTTCTGTGTTTCATCGTCAATAAGGTCAGAGGGATACAGTAAACCTGAAGTGAAGCATCGGAATCTATAACTAGTGTCACATGAATGGTTCCAAACATAGATAGTAAGAAGAGTCAGTTTTCTTGTACTTAAGTCGGCATTGTTCCTTTTCTATTTAATTCCGATGCAATTTCTATGTTTCATCGCCAATAAGAAGGTCAGAGGTATACAGTAAACCTGAAGTGAAGCATCGGAATCTATAACTAGTGTCACAGGAATGGATCAAATCATAGACAGTAAGAAGAGTTAGTATTCTTGTACTTAAGTCGGCATTGTGCCTTTTGTATTTAGTGCCGAAGCAATTTCTGTGATTCATCGACAATAAGAAGGTCAGAGGGATACAGTAAACCTGAAGTTAAGCCTCGGAATCTATAACTAGTGTCACAGGAATGGTTCAAATCATAGACAGTAAGATGATTAAGTTTTCTTGTACTTGAGTCGGCATTGAGCCTTTTGTATATAATTCCTATTCAATTTCAGTGTTTCAACGTCCATAAGAAGGTCAGAGGGATACAGTGAACCTGAAGTGAAGCATCGGAATCCATAAAAAGTGTCACAGGAATGGTTCAAAGCATAGACAGTAAGAAGAGTCAGTTTTATTGTACTTAAGTCGACATTGTGCCTATTGTATTTGATTCCGATGCAATTTCAGTGTTTCATCGTCAATAAGAAGGTCAGAGGGATACAGTAAACCTGAAGTGAAGCATCGGGATCTATAACTAGTGTCACAGGAATGGATCAAAGCATAGACAGTAAGAAGAGTCCGTTTTCTTGTACTTAAGTCGGCATTGTGCCTTTTGTATTTAATTCCGAAGCAATTTCTGTGTTTCATCGGCAATAAGAATGTCATAGGGATACAGTAAACCTGAAGTGAAGCATCGGAATCTATAACTAGTGTCACAGGAATTGTTCAAACATAGACAGTAAGAAGAGTCAGTTTTCTTGAACTTAAGTCGGCGTTGTGCCTTTTGTATTTAATTCCGATGTAATGTCAGTGTTTCATCGTCAATAAGATGGTCAGAGGGATACAGTAAACCGGAAGTGAAGCATCGGAATCTATAACTAGTGTCACATGAATGGTTCAAAAACATACACAGTAAGATGAGTCAGTTTTCTTGTACTTAAGTCGGCATTGTGCCTTTTGTATTTAATTCCGATGCAATTTCTGTGTTTCATCGTCAATAAGAAGGTCAGAGGGTTACAGTAAACCTGAAGTGAAGCATCGGAGTCTATGACTAGTGTCACAGGAAAGGTTCAAAACATAGACAGTAAGAAGAGTCAGTTTTCTTGTACTTAAGTCGGCGTTGTGCCTTTTGTATTTAATTCCGATGCAATTTCTGTGTTTCATCGTCAATAAGAAGGTCAGCGTGATACAGTAAACCTGAAGTGAAGCATCGGGAACTATAACTAGTGTCACAGGATTGGATCAAATCATAGACAGTAAGAAGAGTCAGTTTTCTTGTACTTAAGTCGGAATTGTGCATTTTGTACTTAAGTCCGAAGCAATTTCTGTGATTCATCGTCAATAAGAATGTCAGAGTGATACAGTAAACCTGGAGTAAAGCATCGGAATCTATAACTAGTGTCACATGAATGGTGTAAAACATAGACAGTAAGAAGAGTCAGTTTTCATGTACTTAAGTCGGCATTGTGCTTTTTGTATTTAATTCCGGTGCAATTTCTGTGTTTCATCGTCAATAAGAAGGTAAGAGGGATACAGTAAACCTGAAGTGAAGCATCGGATTCTATAACTAGTGTCACAGGAATGGTTCAAAATATAGACAGTAAGAAGAGTCAGTTTTCTTGTACTTAAGTCGGCGTTGTGCCTTTTGTATTTAATTCCGATGCAATTTCTGTCTTTCATCGTCAATAAGAAGGTCAGCGCGATACAGTAAACCTGAAGTGAAGCATCGGAATCTTTAACTAGTGTCACATGAATGGTTCAAAACATAGACAGTAGGAAGAGTTAGTTATCTGGTACTTAAGTGGGCATTGTGCATTCTGTGTTTAATTCCGATGCAATTTCTGTGTTACATCGTCAATAAGATGGACACAGGGATACAGTAAACCTGAAGTGAAGCATCGGAATCCATAACTAGTGACACAGGAATGGTTCAAAACATAGACAGTAGGAAGAGTCAGTTTTATTGTACTTAAGCCGGCATTGTGGCTTTTATATTTAATTTCGATGCAATTTCGGTGTTTCATCGTCAATAAGAAGGTCAGAGGGATACAGTAAACCTGAAGTGAAGCATCGGAATCTATAACTAGTGTCACAGGAATGGATCAAAGCGTAGACAGTAAGAAGAGTCAGTTATCTTGTACTTAAGTCGGCATTGTGCCTTTTGTATTTAATTCCGATGCAATTTCTGTGTTTCATCGTCAATAAGAAGGTCAGAGGGATACAGTAAACCTGAAGTGAAGCATCGGAATCTATGACTAGTGTCACAGGAAAGGTTCAAAACATAGACAGTAAGAAGAGTCAGTTTTCTTATACTTAAGACGGCATTGTTCACTTTCTATTTAATTCCGATGCAATTTCTATGTTTCATCGTCAATAGCAAGGTCAGAGGGATACAGTAAACCTGAAGTGAAGCATCGGGAACTATAACTAGTGTCACAGGAATGGATCAAAGCATAGACAGTAAGAAGAGTCAGTTTTCTTGTACTTAAGTCGGCATTGTGCATTTTGTATTTAATTCCGAAGCAATTTCTGTGATTCATCGTCAATAAGAATGTCAGAGTGATACAGTAAACCTGGAGTAAAGCATCGGAATCTATAACTAGTGTCACATGAATGGTGTAAAACATAGACAGTAAGAAGAGTCAGTTTTGTTGTACTTAAGTCGGCATTGTGCCTTTTGTATTTAATTCCGGTGCCATTTCTGTGTTTCATCGTCAATAAGAAGGTCAGAGGGATGGAGTAAACTAGAAGTGAAGCATCGGAATCTATAACTAGTGTCACAGGAATGGTTCAATACATAGACAGTAAGAAGAGTCAGTTTTCTTGTACTTAAGTCGGCGTTGTGCCTTTTGTATTTAATTCCGGTGCAATTTCTGTGTTTCATCGTCAATAAGAAGGTCTGCGTGATACAGTAAGCCTGAAGTGAAGCATCGGAATATATAACAAGTGTCACAGGAAGGGTTCATAACATAGACAGTAAGAAGAGTCACTTTTCTTGTTCTTAAGTCGGCATTGATCCTTTTCTATTTAATTCCGATGCAATTTCTATGTTTCATCGTCAATAAGAAGGTCAGAGGGATACAGTAAACCTGAAGTGAAGCATCGGAATCTGTAACTAGTGTCACATGAATGGTTTAAAACATAGACAGTAAGAAGGGTCAGTTTTCTTGTACTTAAGTCGGCATTGTGCCTTTTGTATTTAATTACGATGCAATTTCTGTGTTTCATCGTCAATAAGAAGGTCAGAGGGATACAGTAAACCTGAAGTGAAGCATCGGAATCTATAACTAGTGTCACAGGAATGGTTCAAAACATAGACAGTAAGAAGAGTCAGTTTTCTTGAACTTAAGTCGGCGTTGTGCCTTTAGTATTTAATTCCGATGCAATTTCTGTGTTTCATCGTCAATAAGAAGGTCAGAGGGATACAGTAAACCTGAAGTGAAGCATCGGAATCTATAACTAGTGGCACAGGAATGGTTCAAAACATACACAGTAAGAAGAGTCAGTTTTCTTGTACTTAAGTCGGCATTGTTCCTTTTCTATTCCGATGCAATTTCTATGTATCATCGTCAATAAGAAAGTCAGGGGGATACAGTAAACCTGAAGTGAAGCATCGAAATCTATAACTAGTGTCACAGGAATGGATCAAAGCATAGACAGTAAGAAGAGTCAGGTTTCTTGTACTTTAGTCGGGATTGTGCCTTTTGTATTCATTTCCGAAGCAATTTCTGTGATTCATCGTCAATAAGAAGGTCATAGGGATACAGTAAACCTGGAGTAAAGCATCGGAATGTATAACTAGTGTCACATGAATGGTTTAAATCATAGACAGTAAGAAGAGTCAGTTTTCTTGTACTTAAGTCGGCGTTGTGCCTTTTGTATTTAATTCCGATGCAATTTCTGTGTTTCATCGTCAACAAGAAGGTCAGAGGGATACAGTAAACCTGAAGTGAAGCATCGGAATCTATAACTAGTGTCACAGGAATGGTTCAAAACATAGACAGTAAGAAGATTCAGTTTAATTGTACTAAAGTCGGCATTGTGCCTTTTGTATATAATTCCGATGCAATTTCAGTGTTTCAACGTCCATAAGAAGGTCAGAGGGATACAGTGAAGCTGAAGTGAATCATCGGAATCCATAACTAGTGTCACAGGAATGGTTCAAAACATTAAAAGTAGGAAGAGTCAGTTTTATTGTACTTAAGTCGGCATTGTGCCTTTTGTATTTAATTTCGATGCAATTTCTGTGTTTCATCGTCAATTAGAAGGTCAGAGGGATACAGTAAACCTGAAGTGAAGCATCGGAATCTATAACTTGTGTCACAGGAATGGATCAAAGCGTAGACAGTGAGAAGAGTCAGTTATCTTGTACTTAAGTCGGCATTGTGCCTTTTGTATTTAATTCCGATGCAATTTCTGTGTTTCATCGTCAATAAGAAGGTCAGAGGGATACAGTAAACCTGAAGTGAAGCATCGGAATCTATGACTAGTGTCACAGGAAAGGTTCAAAACATAGACAGTAAGAAGAGTCAGTTTTCTTATACTTAAGACGGCATTGTTCATTTTCTATTTAATTCCGATGCAATTTCTATGTTTCATCGTCAATAGCAAGTTCAGAGGGATACAGTAAACCTGAAGTGAAGCATCGGGAACTATAACTAGTGTCACAGGAATGGATCAAAGCATAGACAGTAAGAAGAGTCAGTTTTCTTGTACTTAAGTCGGCATTGTGCATTTTGTATTTAATTCCGAAGCAATTTCTGTGATTCATCGTCAATAAGAATGTCAGAGTGATACAGTAAACCTGGAGAAAAGCATCGGAATCTATAACTAGTGTCACATGAATGGTGTAAACATAGACAGTAAGAAGAGTCAGTTTTGTTGTACTTAAGTCGGCATTGTGCCTTTTGTATTTAATTCCGGTGCAATTTCTGTGTTTCATCGACAATAAGAAGGTCAGAGGGATAGAGTAAACTAGAAGTGAAGCATCGGAATCTATAACTAGTGTCACAGGAATGGTTCAATACATAGACAGTAAGAAGAGTCAGTTTTCTTGTACTTAAGTCGGCGTTGTGTCTTTTGTATTTAATTCCGGTGCAATTTCTGTGTTTCATCGTCAATAAGAAGGTCAGCGCGATACAGTAAGCCTGAAGTGAAGCATCGGAATCTATAACTAGTGTCACATGAACGGTTCAAAGCATAGACAGTAAGAAGAGTCAGTTATCTGGTACTTAAGTGGGCATTGTGCCTTCTGTATTTATTTCCGATACAATTTCTGTGTTTCATCGTCAATAAGATGGACAGAGGGATACAGTAAACCTGAAGTGAAGCATCGGAATCTATAACAAGTGTCACAGGAAGGGTTCATAACATAGACAGTAAGAAGAGTCACTTTTCTTGTTCTTAAGTCGGCATTGATCCTTTTCTATTTAATTCCGATGCAATTTCTATGTTTCATCGTCAATAAGAAGGTCAGAGGGATACAGTAAACCTGAAGTGAAGCATCGGAATCTGTAACTAGTGTCACATGAATGGTTTAAAACATAGACAGTAAGAAGGGTCAGTTTTCTTGTACTTAAGTCGGCATTGTGCCTTTTGTATTTAATTACGATGCAATTTCTGTGTTTCATCGTCAATAAGAAGGTCAGAGGGATACAGTAAACCTGAAGTGAAGCATCGGAATCTATAACTAGTGTCACAGGAATGGTTCAAAACATAGACAGTAAGAAGAGTCAGTTTTCTTGAACTTAAGTCGGCGTTGTGCCTTTAGTATTTAATTCCGATGCAATTTCTGTGTTTCATCGTCAATAAGAAGGTCAGAGGGATACAGTAAACCTGAAGTGAAGCATCGGAATCTATAACTAGTGGCACAGGAATGGTTCAAAACATACACAGTAAGAAGAGTCAGTTTTCTTGTACTTAAGTCGGCATTGTTCCTTTTCTATTTAATTCCGATGCAATTTCTATGTATCATCGTCAATAAGAAAGTCAGGGGGATACAGTAAACCTGAAGTGAAGCATCGAAATCTATAACTAGTGTCACAGGAATGGATCAAAGCATAGACAGTAAGAAGAGTCAGGTTTCTTGTACTTTAGTCGGGATTGTGCCTTTTGTATTCATTTCCGAAGCAATTTCTGTGATTCATCGTCAATAAGAAGGTCATAGGGATACAGTAAACCTGGAGTAAAGCATCGGAATGTATAACTAGTGTCACATGAATGGTTTAAATCATAGACAGTAAGAAGAGTCAGTTTTCTTGTACTTAAGTCGGCGTTGTGCCTTTTGTATTTAATTCCGATGCAATTTCTGTGTTTCATCGTCAATAAGAAGGTCAGAGGGATACAGTAAACCTGAAGTGAAGCATCGGAATCTATAACTAGTGTCACAGGAATGGTTCAAAACATAGACAGTAAGAAGATTCAGTTTAATTGTACTAAAGTCGGCATTGTGCCTTTTGTATATAATTCCGATGCAATTTCAGTGTTTCAACGTCCATAAGAAGGTCAGAGGGATACAGTGAAGCTGAAGTGAAGCATCGGAATCCATAACTAGTGTCACAGGAATGGTTCAAAACATTAAAAGTAGGAAGAGTCAGTTTTATTGTACTTAAGTCGGCATTGTGCCTTTTGTATTTAATTTCGATGCAATTTCTGTGTTTCATCGTCAATTAGAAGGTCAGAGGGATACAGTAAACCTGAAGTGAAGCATCGGAATCTATAACTTGTGTCACAGGAATGGATCAAAGCGTAGACAGTGAGAAGAGTCAGTTATCTTGTACTTAAGTCGGCATTGTGCCTTTTGTATTTAATTCCGATGCAATTTCTGTGTTTCATCGTCAATAAGAAGGTCAGAGGGATACAGTAAACCTGAAGTGAAGCATCGGAATCTATGACTAGTGTCACAGGAAAGGGGCAAAACATAGACAGTAAGAAGAGTCAGTTTTCTTATACTTAAGACGGCATTGTTCATTTTCTATTTAATTCCGATGCAATTTCTATGTTTCATCGTCAATAGCAAGTTCAGAGGGATACAGTAAACCTGAAGTGAAGCATCGGGAACTATAACTAGTGTCACAGGAATGGATCAAAGCATAGACAGTAAGAAGAGTCAGTTTTCTTGTACTTAAGTCGGCATTGTGCATTTTGTATTTAATTCCGAAGCAATTTCTGTGATTCATCGTCAATAAGAATGTCAGAGTGATACAGTAAACCTGGAGTAAAGCATCGGAATCTATAACTAGTGTCACATGAATGGTGTAAACATAGACAGTAAGAAGAGTCAGTTTTGTTGTACTTAAGTCGGCATTGTGCCTTTTGTATTTAATTCCGGTGCAATTTCTGTGTTTCATCGTCAATAAGAAGGTCAGAGGGATAGAGTAAACTAGAAGTGAAGCATCGGAAACTATAACTAGTGTCACAGGAATGGTTCAATACATAGACAGTAAGAAGAGTCAGTTTTCTTGTACTTAAGTCGGCGTTGTGTCTTTTGTATTTAATTCCGGTGCAATTTCTGTGTTTCATCGTCAATAAGAAGGTCAGCGCGATACAGTAAGCCTGAAGTGAAGCATCGCAATCTATAACTAGTGTCACATGAACGGTTCAAAGCATAGACAGTAAGAAGAGTCAGTTATCTGGTACTTAAGTGGGCATTGTGCCTTCTGTATTTATTTCCGATACAATTTCTGTGTTTCATCGTCAATAAGATGGACAGAGGGATACAGTAAACCTGAAGTGAAGCATCGGAATCTATAACAAGTGTCACAGGAAGGGTTCATAACATAGACAGTAAGAAGAGTCACTTTTCTTGTTCTTAAGTCGGCATTGATCCTTTTCTATTTAATTCCGATGCAATTTCTATGTTTCATCGTCAATAAGAAGGTCAGAGGGATACAGTAAACCTGAAGTGAAGCATCGGAATCTATAACTAGTGTCACATGAATGGTTTAAAACATAGACAGTAAGAAGGGTCAGTTTTCTTGTACTTAAGTCGGCATTGTGCCTTTTGTATTTAATTCCGATGCAATTTCTGTGTTTCATCGTCAATAAGAAGGTCAGAGGGATACAGTAAACCTGAAGTGAAGCATCGGAATCTATAACTAGTGTCACAGGAATGGTTCAAAACATAGACAGTAAGAAGAGTCAGTTTTCTTGAACTTAAGTCGGCGTTGTGCCTTTAGTATTTAATTCCGATGCAATTTCTGTATTTCATCGTCAATAAGAAGGTCAGAGGGATACAGTAAACCTGAAGTGAAGCATCGGAATCTATAACTAGTGTCACAGGAATGGTTCAAACATAGACAGTAAGAAGATTCAGTTTAATTGTACTAAAGACGGCATTGTGCCTTTTGTATATAATTCCGATGCAATTTCAGTGTTTCAACGTCCATAAGAAGGTCAGAGGGATACAGTGAACCTGAAGTGAAGCATCGGAATCCATAACTAGTGTCACAGGAATGGTTGAAAACATAGAAAGTAGGAAGAGTCAGTTTTATTGTACTTAAGTCGGCATTGTGCCTTTTGTATTTAATTTCATTGCAATTTCTGTGTTTCATCGTCAATAAGAAGGTCAGAGGGATACAGTAAACCTGAAGTGAAGCATCGGAATCTTTAACTAGTGTCACAGGCATGGATCAAAGCATAGACAGTAAGAAGAGTCAGTTTTCTTGTACTTAAGTCGGCATTGTGCCTTTAGTATTTTATTCCGAAGCAATTTCTGTGATTCGTCGTCAATAAGAATGTGAGAGAGATACAGTAAACGTGGAGTAAAGCATCGGAATCTATAACTAGTGTCTTATGAATGGTTTAAAACGTAGACAGTAAGAAGAGTCAGTTTTGTTGTACTTAAGTCGGCATTGTGCCTTTTGTATTTAATTCCGGTGCAATTTCTTTGTTTCATCGTCAATAAGAAGGTCAGAGGGATCCAGTAAATCTGAAGTGAAACATCGGAATCTATAACTAGTGTCACATTAATGGTTCAAAACGTAGAGAGTAAGAAGAGTCAGTTTTCTTGTACTTAAGTCGGCGTTGTGCCTTTTGTAATTCATTCCGATGCACTTTCTGTGATTCATCGTCAATAGGAAGGTCATAGCGATACAGTAAACCTGAAGTGAAGCATCGGAATCAATAACTAGTGTCACATGAATGGTTCAAAACATAGACAGTAAGAAGAGTCAGTTTTCTTGTACTTAAGTCGACATTGTGCCTTTTGTATTTGATACCGATGCAATTTCAGTGTTTCATCGTCAATAAGAAGGTCAGAGGGATACAGTAAACCTGAAGTGAAGCATCGGAATCTATAACTAGCGTCACAGGAATGGTTCAAACATAGACAGTAAGAAAAGTCAGTTCTCTTGTACTTAAGTCTGCATTGTGCCTTTTGTATTTAATTTCGATGCAATTTCTGTGTTTCATCGTCAATAAGAAGGTCAGAGGAATACAGTAAACCTGAAGTGAAGCATCGGAATCTATAACTAGTGTCACATGAATGGTTCAAAACGTAGACAGTAAGAAGAGACAGTTTTCTCGTACTTAAGTCGGCATTGTGCCTTTTGTATTTAGTTCCGATGCAATTTCTGTGTTTCATCGTCAATAAGAAGGTCAGAGGGATACAGTAAACCTGAAGTGAAGCATCGAAATCCATAACTAGTGTCACAGGAATGGTTCAAAACATAGACAGTAAGAAGAGTCAGTTTTATTGTACATAAGTCGGCATTGTGCCTTTTGTATTTAATTCCGTTGCAATTTCTGTGTTTCATCGTCAATAAGAAGGTCAGAGGGATACAGTGAACCTGAAGTGAAGCATCGGAATCTATAACTAGTGTCACAGGAATGGTTCAAAACATAGACAGTAAGAAAAGTCAGTTCTCTTGTACTTAAGTCGGCATTGTGCCTTTTGTATTTAATTCCGATGCAATTTCTGTGTTTCTTCGTCAATAAGAAGGTCAGAGGGATACAGTAAACCTGAAGTGAAGCATCGGAATCCATAACTAGTGTCACATGAATGGTTCAAAACATAGACAGTAAGAAGAGTCAGTTTTCTCGTACTTAAATCGGCATTGTTCCTTTTCTATTTGATTACGATGCAATTTCTATGTTTCATCGTCAATAAGAAGGTCAGAGGGATACAGTAAACCTGAAGTGAAGCATCGGGAGCTATAACTAGTGTCACAGGAATGGATCAAAGCATAGACAGTAAGAAGAGTCAGTTTTCTTGTACTTACGTCGGCATTGTGCCTTTTGTATTTAATTCCGATGCAATTTCTGTGTTTCATCGGCAATAAGAAGGTCATAGGGATACAATAAACCTGAAGTGTAGCATCGGAATCTATAACTAGTGTCACAGGAATTGTTCAAACATAGACAGTAAGAAGAGTCAGTTTTCTTGAACTTAAGTCGGCGTTGTGCCTTTTGTATTTAATTCCGATGCAATCTCTGTGTTTCATCGTCAATAAGAAGGTCAGAGGGATACAGTAAACCGGAAGTGAAGCATCGGAATCTATAACTAGTGTCACATGAATGGTTCAAAAGCATACACATTAAGATGAGTCAGTTTTCTTGTACTTAAGTCGGCATTGTGCATTTTGTATTTAATTCCGATGCAATTTCTGTGTTTCATCGTCAATAAGAAGGTCAGAGGGTTACAGTAAACCTGAAGTGAAGCATCGGAATCTATGACTAGTGTCACAGGAAAGGTTCAAAACATAGACAGTAAGAAGAGTCAGTTTTCTTGTACTTAAGTCGGCGTTGTGCCTTTTGTATTTAATTCCGATGCAATTTCTGTGTTTCATCGTCAATAAGAAGGTCATCGTGATACAGTAAACCTGAAGTGAAGCATCGGATTCTATAACTAGTGTCACAGGAATGGTTCAAAATATAGACAGTAAGAAGAGTCAGTTTTCTTGTACTTAAGTCGGCGTTGTGCCTTTTGTATTTAATTCCGATGCAATTTCTGTCTTTCATCGTCAATAAGAAGGTCAGCGCGATACAGTAAACCTGAAGTGAAGCATCGGAATCTTTAACTAGTGTCACATGAATGGTTCAAAACATAGACAGTAGGAAGAGTTAGTTATCTGGTACTTAAGTGGGCATTGTGCATTCTGTGTTTAATTCCGATGCAATTTCTGTGTTACATCGTCAATAAGATGGACACAGGGATACAGTAAACCTGAAGTGAAGCATCGGAATCCATAACTAGTGTCACAGGAATGGTTGAAAACATAGAAAGTAGGAAGAGTCAGTTTTATTGTACTTAAGTCGGCATTGTGCCTTTTGTATTTAATTTCATTGCAATTTCTGTGTTTCATCGTCAATAAGAAGGTCAGAGGGATACAGTAAACCTGAAGTGAAGCATCGGAATCTTTAACTAGTGTCACAGGCATGGATCAAAGCATAGACAGTAAGAAGAGTCAGTTTTCTTGTACTTAAGTCGGCATTGTGCCTTTAGTATTTTATTCCGAAGCAATTTCTGTGATTCGTCGTCAATAAGAATGTGAGAGTGATACAGTAAACGTGGAGTAAAGCATCGGAATCTATAACTAGTGTCTTATGAATGGTTTAAAACGTAGACAGTAAGAAGAGTCAGTTTTGTTGTACTTAAGTCGGCATTGTGCCTTTTGTATTTAATTCCGGTGCAATTTCTTTGTTTCATCGTCAATAAGAAGGTCAGAGGGATCCAGTAAATCTGAAGTGAAACATCGGAATCTATAACTAGTGTCACATTAATGGTTCAAAACGTAGAGAGTAAGAAGAGTCAGTTTTCTTGTAATTAAGTCGGCGTTGTGCCTTTTGTAATTCATTCCGATGCACTTTCTGTGATTCATCGTCAATAGGAAGGTCATAGGGATACAGTAAACCTGAAGTGAAGCATCGGAATCTATAACTAGTGTCACATGAATGGTTCAAAACATAGACAGTAAGAAGAGTCAGTTTTCTTGTACTTAAGTCGACATTGTGCCTTTTGTATTTGATACCGATGCAATTTCAGTGTTTCATCGTCAATAAGAAGGTCAGAGGGATACAGTAAACCTGAAGTGAAGCATCGGAATCTATAACTAGCGTCACAGGAATGGTTCAAACATAGACAGTAAGAAAAGTCAGTTCTCTTGTACTTAAGTCTGCATTGTGCCTTTTGTATTTAATTTCGATGCAATTTCTGTGTTTCATCGTCAATGAGAAGGTCAGAGGAATACAGTAAACCTGAAGTGAAGCATCGGAATCTATAACTAGTGTCACATGAATGGTTCAAAACGTAGACAGTAAGAAGAGACAGTTTTCTCGTACTTAAGTCGGCATTGTTCCTTTTGTATTTAGTACCGATGCAATTTCTGTGTTTCATCGTCAATAAGAAGGTCAGAGGGATACAGTAAACCTGAAGTGAAGCATCGAAATCCATAACTAGTGTCACAGGAATGGTTCAAAACATAGACAGTAAGAAGAGTCAGTTTTATGGTACATAAGTCGGCATTGTGCCTTTTGTATTTAATTCCGTTGCAATTTCTGTGTTTCATCGTCAATAAGAAGGTCAGAGGGATACAGTGAACCTGAAGTGAAGCATCGGAATCTATAACTAGTGTCACAGGAATGGTTCAAAACATAGACAGTAAGAAAAGTCAGTTCTCTTGTACTTAAGTCGGCATTGTGCATTTTGTATTTAATTCCGATGCAATTTCTGTGTTTCTTCGTCAATAAGAAGGTCAGAGGGATACAGTAAACCTGAAGTGAAGCATCGGAATCCATAACTAGTGTCACATGAATGGTTCAAAACATAGACAGTAAGAAGAGTCAGTTTTCTCGTACTTAAATCGGCATTGTTCCTTTTCTATTTGATTACGATGCAATTTCTATGTTTCATCGTTAATAAGAAGGTCAGAGGGATACAGTAAACCTGAAGTGAAGCATCGGGAGCTATAACTAGTGTCACAGGAATGGATCAAAGCATAGACAGTAAGAAGAGTCAGTTTTCTTGTACTTACGTCGGCATTGTGCCTTTTGTATTTAATTCCGATGCAATTTCTGTGTTTCATCGGCAATAAGAAGGTCATAGGGATACAATAAACCTGAAGTGTAGCATCGGAATCTATAACTAGTGTCACAGGAATTGTTCAAACATAGACAGTAAGAAGAGTCAGTTTTCTTGAACTTAAGTCGGCGTTGTGCCTTTTGTATTTAATTCCGATGCAATCTCTGTGTTTCATCGTCAATAAGAAGGTCAGAGGGATACAGTAAACCGGAAGTGAAGCATCGGAATCTATAACTAGTGTCACATGAATGGTTCAAAAGCATACACATTAAGATGAGTCAGTTTTCTTGTACTTAAGTCGGCATTGTGCATTTTGTATTTAATTCCGATGCAATTTCTGTGTTTCATCGTCAATAAGAAGGTCAGAGGGTTACAGTAAACCTGAAGTGAAGCATCGGAATCTATGACTAGTGTCACAGGAAAGGTTCAAAACATAGACAGTAAGAAGAGTCAGTTTTCTTGTACTTAAGTCGGCGTTGTGCCTTTTGTATTTAATTCCGATGCAATTTCTGTGTTTCATCGTCAATAAGAAGGTCATCGTGATACAGTAAACCTGAAGTGAAGCATCGGATTCTATAACTAGTGTCACAGGAATGGTTCAAAATATAGACAGTAAGAAGAGTCAGTTTTCTTGTACTTACGTCGGCGTTGTGCCTTTTGTATTTAATTCCGATGCAATTTCTGTCTTTCATCGTCAATAAGAAGGTCAGCGCGATACAGTAAACCTGAAGTGAAGCATCGGAATCTTTAACTAGTGTCACATGAATGGTTCAAAACATAGACAGTAGGAAGAGTTAGTTATCTGGTACTTAAGTGGGCATTGTGCATTCTGTGTTTAATTCCGATGCAATTTCTGTGTTACATCGTCAATAAGATGGACACAGGGATACAGTAAACCTGAAGTGAAGCATCGGAATCCATAACTAGTGTCACAGGAAAGGTTCAAAACATAGACAGTAGGAAGAGTCAGTTTTATTGTACTTAAGTCGGCATTGTGGCTTTTATATTTAATTTCGATGCAATTTCGGTGTTTCATCGTCAATAAGAAGGTCAGAGGGATACAGTAAACCTGAAGTGAAGCATCGGAATCTATAACTAGTGTCACAGGAATGGATCAAAGCGTAGACAGTAAGAAGAGTCAGTTATCTTGTACTTAAGTCGGCATTGTGCCTTTTGTATTTAATTCCGATGCAATTTCTGTGTTTCATCGTCAATAAGAAGGTCAGAGGGATACAGTAAACCTGAAGTGAAGCATCGGAATCTATGACTAGTGTCACAGGAAAGGTTCAAAACATAGACAGTAAGAAGAGTCAGTATTCTTATACTTAAGACGGCATTGTTCATTTTCTATTTAATTCCGATGCAATTTCTATGTTTCATCGTCAATAGCAAGGTCAGAGGGATACAGTAAACCTGAAGTGAAGCATCGGGAACTATAACTAGTGTCACAGGAATGGATCAAAGCATAGACAGTAAGAAGAGTCAGTTTTCTTGTACTTAAGTCGGCATTGTGCATTTTGTATTTAATTCCGAAGCAATTTCTGTGATTCATCGTCAATAAGAATGTCAGAGTGATACAGTAAACCTGGAGTAAAGCATCGGAATCTATAACTAGTGTCACATGAATGGTGTAAAGCATAGACAGTAAGAAGAGTCAGTTTTGTTGTACTTAAGTCGGCATTGTGCCTTTTGTATTTAATTCCGGTGCAATTTCTGTGTTTCATCGTCAATAAGAAGGTCAGAGTGATAGAGTAAACTAGAAGTGAAGCATCGGAATCTATAACTAGTGTCACAGGAATGGATCAATACATAGACAGTAAGAAGAGTCAGTTTTCTTGTACTTAAGTCGGCGTTGTGCCTTTTGTATTTAATTCCGGTGCAATTTCTGTGTTTCATCGTCAATAAGAAGGTCTGCGCGATACAGTAAGAGTGAAGTGAAGCATCGGAATCTATAACTAGTGTCACATGAATGGTTCAAAACATAGACAGTAAGAAGAGTCAGTTATCTGGTACTTAAGTGGGCATTGTGCTTTCTGTATTTAATTCCGATACAATTTCTGTGTTTCATCGTCAATAAGATGGACAGAGGGATACAGTAAACCTGAAGTGAAGCATCGGAATCTATAACAAGTGTCACAGGAAGGGTTCATAACATAGACAGTAAGAAGAGTCACTTTTCTTGTTCTTAAGTCGGCATTGATCCTTTTCTATTTAATTCCGATGCAATTTCTATGTTTCATCGTCAATAAGAAGGTCAGAGGGATACAGTAAACCTGAAGTGAAGCATCGGAATCTGTAACTAGTGTCACATGAATGGTTTAAAACATAGACAGTAAGAAGATTCAGTTTAATTGTACTAAAGTCGGCATTGTGCCTTTTGTATTTAATTCCGATGCAATTTCTGTGTTTCATCGTCAATAAGAAGGTCAGAGGGATACAGTAAACCTGAAGTGAAGCATCGGAATCTATAACTAGTGTCACAGGAATGGTTCAAAACATAGACAGTAAGAAGAGTCAGTTTTCTTGAACTTAAGTCGGCGTTGTGCCTTTAGTATTTAATTCCGATGCAATTTCTGTATTTCATCGTCAATAAGAAGGTCAGAGGGATACAGTAAACCTGAAGTGAAGCATCGGAATCCATAACTAGTGTCACAGGAATGGTTCAAAACATTAAAAGTAGGAAGAGTCAGTTTTATTGTACTTAAGTCGGCATTGTGCCTTTAGTATTTAATTTCGATGCAATTTCTGTGTTTCATCGTCAATAAGAAGGTCAGAGGGATACAGTAAACCTGAAGTGAAGCATCGGAATCTATAACTTGTGTCACAGGAATGGATCAAAGCGTAGACAGTGAGAAGAGTCAGTTATCTTTTACTTAAGTCGGCATTGTGCCTTTTGTATTTAATTCCGATGCAATTTCTGTGTTTCATCGTCAATAAGAAGGTCAGAGGGATACAGTGAAGCTGAAGTGAAGCATCGGAATCCATAACTAGTGTCACAGGAATGGTTCAAAACATTAAAAGTAGGAAGAGTCAGTTTTATTGTACTTAAGTCGGCATTGTGCCTTTTGTATTTAATTTCGATGCAATTTCTGTGTTTCATCGTCAATAAGAAGGTCAGAGGGATACAGTAAACCTGAAGTGAAGCATCGGAATCTATAACTTGTGTCACAGGAATGGATCAAAGCGTAGACAGTGAGAAGAGTCAGGTTTCTTGTACTTTAGTGGGGATTGTGCCTTTTGTATTCAATTCCGAAGCAATTTCTGTGATTCATCGTCAATAAGAAGGTCATAGGGATACAGTAAACCTGGAGTAAAGCATCGGAATGTATAACTAGTGTCACATGAATGGTTTAAATCATAGACAGTAAGAAGAGTCAGTTTTCTTGTACTTAAGTCGGCGTTGTGCCTTTTGTATTTAATTCCGATGCAATTTCTGTGTTTGATCGTCAATAAGAAGGTCAGAGGGATACAGTAAACCTGAAGTGAAGCATCGGAATCTATAACTAGTGTCACAGGAATGGCTCAAAACATAGACAGTAAGAAGATTCAGTTTAATTGTACTAAAGTCGGCATTGTGCCTTTTGTATATAATTCCGATGCAATTTCAGTGTTTCAACGTCCATAAGAAGGTCAGAGGGATACAGTGAACCTGAAGTGAAGCATCGGAATCCATAACTAGTGTCACAGGAATGGTTCAAAACATTAAAAGTAGAAGAGTCAGTTTTATTGTACTTAAGTCGGCATTGTGCCTTTTGTATTTAATTTCGATGCAATTTCTGTGTTTCATCGTCAATAAGAAGGTCAGAGGGATACAGTAAACCTGAAGTGAAGCATCGGAATCTATAACTTGTGTCACAGGAATGGATCAAAGCGTAGACAGTGAGAAGAGTCAGTTATCTTGTACTTAAGTCGGCATTGTGCCTTTTGTATTTAATTCCGATGCAATTTCTGTGTTTCATCGTCAATAAGAAGGTCAGAGGGATACAGTAAACCTGAAGTGAAGCATCGGAATCTATGACTAGTGTCACAGGAAAGGTTCAAAACATAGACAGTAAGAAGAGTCAGTTTTCTTATACTTAAGACGGCATTGTTCATTTTCTATTTAATTCCGATGCAATTTCTATGTTTCATCGTCAATAGCAAGTTCAGAGGGATACAGTAAACCTGAAGTGAAGCATCGGGAACTATAACTAGTGTCACAGGAATGGATCAAAGCATAGACAGTAAGAAGAGTCAGTTTTCTTGTACTTAAGTCGGCATTGTGCATTTTGTATTTAATTCCGAAGCAATTTCTGTGATTCATCGTCAATAAGAATGTCAGAGTGATACAGTAAACCTGGAGTAAAGCATCGGAATCTATAACTAGTGTCACATGAATGGTGTAAACATAGACAGTAAGAAGAGTCAGTTTTGTTGTACTTAAGTCGGCATTGTGCCTTTTGTATTTAATTCCGGTGCAATTTCTGTGTTTCATCGTCAATAAGAAGGTCAGAGGGATAGAGTAAACTAGAAGTGAAGCATCGGAATCTATAACTAGTGTCACAGGAATGGTTCAATACATAGACAGTAAGAAGAGTCAGTTTTCTTGTACTTAAGTCGGCGTTGTGTCTTTTGTATTTAATTCCGGTGCAATTTCTGTGTTTCATCGTCAATAAGAAGGTCAGCGCGATACAGTAAGCCTGAAGTGAAGCATCGGAATCTATAACTAGTGTCACATGAATGGTTCAAAACATAGACAGTAAGAAGAGTCAGTTATCTGGTACTTAAGTGGGCATTGTGCCTTCTGTATTTATTTCCGATACAATTTCTGTGTTTCATCGTCAATAAGATGGACAGAGGGATACAGTAAACCTGAAGTGAAGCATCGGAATCTATAACAAGTGTCACAGGAAGGGTTCATAACATAGACAGTAAGAAGAGTCACTTTTCTTGTTCTTAAGTCGGCATTGATCCTTTTCTATTTAATTCCGATGCAATTTCTATGTTTCATCGTCAATAAGAAGGTCAGAGGGATACAGTAAACCTGAAGTGAAGCATCGGAATCTATAACTAGTGTCACATGAATGGTTTAAAACATAGACAGTAAGAAGGGTCAGTTTTCTTGTACTTAAGTCGGCATTGTGCCTTTTGTATTTAATTCCGATGCAATTTCTGTGTTTCATCGTCAATAAGAAGGTCAGAGGGATACAGTAAACCTGAAGTGAAGCATCGGAATCTATAACTAGTGTCACAGGAATGGTTCAAAACATAGACAGTAAGAAGAGTCAGTTTTCTTGAACTTAAGTCGGCGTTGTGCCTTTAGTATTTAATTCCGATGCAATTTCTGTATTTCATCGTCAATAAGTAGGTCAGAGGGATACAGTAAACCTGAAGTGAAGCATCGGAATCTATAAATAGTGTCACAGGAATGGTTCAAACATAGACAGTAAGAAGATTCTGTTTAATTGTACTATAGACGGCATTGTGCCTTTTGTATATAATTCCGATGCAATTTCAGTGTTTCAACGTCCATAAGAAGGTCAGAGGGATACAGTGAACCTGAAGTGAAGCATCGGAATCCATAACTAGTGTCACAGGAATGGTTGAAAACATAGAAAGTAGGAAGAGTCAGTTTTATTGTACTTAAGTCGGCATTGTGCCTTTTGTATTTAATTTCATTGCAATTTCTGTGTTTCATCGTCAATAAGAAGGTCAGAGGGATACAGTAAACCTGAAGTGAAGCATCGGAATCTTTAACTAGTGTCACAGGCATGGATCAAAGCATAGACAGTAAGAAGAGTCAGTTTTCTTGTACTTAAGTCGGCATTGTGCCTTTAGTATTTTATTCCGAAGCAATTTCTGTGATTCGTCGTCAATAAGAATGTGAGAGTGATACAGTAAACGTGGAGTAAAGCATCGGAATCTATAACTAGTGTCTTATGAATGGTTTAAAACGTAGACAGTAAGAAGAGTCAGTTTTGTTGTACTTAAGTCGGCATTGTGCCTTTTGTATTTAATTTCGATGCAATTTCTGTGTTTCTTCGTCAATAAGAAGGTCAGAGGGATACAGTAAACCTGAAGTGAAGCATCGGAATCCATAACTAGTGTCACATGAATGGTTCAAAACATAGACAGTAAGAAGAGTCAGTTTTCTCGTACTTAAATCGGCATTGTTCCGTTTCTATTTGATTACGATGCAATTTCTATGTTTCATCGTCAATAAGAAGGTCAGAGGGATACAGTAAACCTGAAGTGAAGCATCGGGAGCTATAACTAGTGTCACAGGAATGGATCAAAGCATAGACAGTAAGAAGAGTCAGTTTTCTTGTACTTACGTCGGCATTGTGCCTTTTGTATTTAATTCCGATGCAATTTCTGTGTTTCATCGGCAATAAGAAGGTCATAGGGATACAATAAACCTGAAGTGTAGCATCGGAATCTATAACTAGTGTCACAGGAATTGTTCAAACATAGACAGTAAGAAGAGTCAGTTTTCTTGAACTTAAGTCGGCGTTGTGCCTTTTGTATTTAATTCCGATGCAATCTCTGTGTTTCATCGTCAATAAGAAGGTCAGAGGGATACAGTAAACCGGAAGTGAAGCATCGGAATCTATAACTAGTGTCACATGAATGGTTCAAAAGCATACACATTAAGATGAGTCAGTTTTCTTGTACTTAAGTCGGCATTGTGCATTTTGTATTTAATTCAGATGCAATTTCTGTGTTTCATCGTCAATAAGAAGGTCAGAGGGTTACAGTAAACCTGAAGTGAAGCATCGGAATCTATGACTAGTGTCACAGGAAAGGTTCAAAACATAGACAGTAAGAAGAGTCAGTTTTCTTGTACTTAAGTCGGCGTTGTGCCTTTTGTATTTAATTCCGATGCAATTTCTGTGTTTCATCGTCAATAAGAAGGTCATCGTGATACAGTAAACCTGAAGTGAAGCATCGGATTCTATAACTAGTGTCACAGGAATGGTTCAAAATATAGACAGTAAGAAGAGTCAGTTTTCTTGTACTTAAGTCGGCGTTGTGCCTTTTGTATTTAATTCCGATGCAATTTCTGTCTTTCATCGTCAATAAGAAGGTCAGCGCGATACAGTAAACCTGAAGTGAGGCATCGGAATCTTTAAATAGTGTCACATGAATGATTCAAAACATAGACAGTAGGAAGAGTTAGTTATCTGGTACTTAAGTGGGCATTGTGCATTCTGTGTTTAATTCCGATGCAATTTCTGTGTTACATCGTCAATAAGATGGACACAGGGATACAGTAAACCTGAAGTGAAGCATCGGAATCCATAACTAGTGTCACAGGAATGGTTCAAAACATAGACAGTAGGAAGAGTCAGTTTTATTGTACTTAAGTCGGCATTGTGGCTTTCATATTTAATTTCGATGCAATTTCGGTGTTTCATCGTCAATAAGAAGGTCAGAGGGATACAGTAAACCTGAAGTGAAGCATCGGAATCTATAACTAGTGTCACAGGAATGGATCAAAGCGTAGACAGTAAGAAGAGTCAGTTATCTTGTACTTAAGTCGGCATTGTACCTTTTGTATTTAATTCCGATGCAATTTCTGTGTTTCATCGTCAATAAGAAGGTCAGAGGGATACAGTAAACCTGAAGTGAAGCATCGGAATCTATGACTAGTGTCACAGGAAAGGTTCAAAACATAGACAGTAAGAAGCGTCAGTTTTCTTATACTTAAGACGGCATTGTTCATTTTCTATTTAATTCCGATGCAATTTCTATGTTTCATCGTCAATAGCAAGGTCAGAGGGATACAGTAAACCTGAAGTGAAGCATCGGGAACTATAACTAGTGTCACAGGAATGGATCAAAGCATAGACAGTAAGAAGAGTCAGTTTTCTTGTACTTAATTTGGCATTGTGCATTTTGTATTTAATTCCGAAGCAATTTCTGTGATTCATCGTCAATAAGAATGTCAGAGTGATACAGTAAACCTGGAGTAAAGCATCGGAATCTATAACTAGTGTCACATGAATGGTGTAAAGCATAGACAGTAAGAAGAGTCAGTTTTGTTGTACTTAAGTCGGCATTGTGCCTTTTGTATTTAATTCCGGTGCAATTTCTGTGTTTCATCGTCAATAAGAAGGTCAGAGGGATAGAGTAAACTAGAAGTGAAGCATCGGAATCTATAACTAGTGTCACAGGAATGGATCAATACATAGACAGTAAGAAGAGTCAGTTTTCTTGTACTTAAGTCGGCGTTGTGCCTTTTGTATTTAATTCCGGTGCAATTTCTGTGTTTCATCGTCAATAAGAAGGTCTGCGCGATACAGTAAGAGTGAAGTGAAGCATCGGAATCTATAACTAGTGTCACATGAATGGTTCAAAACATAGACAGTAAGAAGAGTCAGTTATCTGGTACTTAAGTGGGCATTGTGCCTTCTGTATTTAATTCCGATACAATTTCTGTGTTTCATCGTCAATAAGATGGACAGAGGGATACAGTAAACCTGAAGTGAAGCATCGGAATCTATAACAAGTGTCACAGGAAGGGTTCATAACATAGACAGTAAGAAGAGTCACTTTTCTTGTTCTTAAGTCGGCATTGATCCTTTTCTATTTAATTCCGATGCAATTTCTATGTTTCATCGTCAATAAGAAGGTCAGAGGGATACAGTAAACCTGAAGTGAAGCATCGGAATCTGTAACTAGTGTCACATGAATGGTTTAAAACATAGACAGTAAGAAGGGTCAGTTTTCTTGTACTTAAGTCGGCATTGTGCCTTTTGTATTTAATTACGATGCAATTTCTGTGTTTCATCGTCAATAAGAAGGTCAGAGGGATACAGTAAACCTGAAGTGAAGCATCGGAATCTATAACTAGTGTCACAGGAATGGTTCAAAACATAGACAGTAAGAAGAGTCAGTTTTCTTGAACTTAAGTCGGCGTTGTGCCTTTAGTATTTAATTCCGATGCAATTTCTGTGTTTCATCGTCAATTAGAAGGTCAGAGGGATACAGTAAACCTGAAGTGAAACATCGGAATCTATAACTAGTGGCACAGGAATGGTTCAAAGCATACACAGTAAGAAGAGTCAGTTTTCTTGTACTTAAGTCGGCATTGTTCCTTTTCTATTTAATTCCGATGCAATTTCTATGTTTCATCGTCAATAAGAAAGTCAGGGGGATACAGTAAACCTGAAGTGAAGCATCGAAATCTATAACTAGTGTCACAGGAATGGATCAAAGCATAGACAGTAAGAAGAGTCAGGTTTCTTGTACTTTAGTCGGGATTGTGCCTTTTGTATTCAATTCCGAAGCAATTTCTGTGATTCATCGTCAATAAGAAGGTCATAGGTATACAGTAAACCTGGAGTAAAGCATCGGAATGTATAACTAGTGTCACATGAATGGTATAAATCATAGACAGTAAGAAGAGTCAGTTTTCTTGTACTTAAGTCGGCGTTGTGCCTTTTGTATTTAATTCCGATGCAATTTCTGTGTTTCATCGTCAATAAGAAGGTCAGAGGGATACAGTAAACCTGAAGTGAAGCATCGGAATCTATAACTAGTGTCACAGGAATGGTTCAAAACATAGACAGTAAGAAGATTCAGTTTAATTGTACTAAAGTCGGCATTGTGCCTTTTGTATATAATTCCGATGCAATTTCAGTGTTTCAACGTCCATAAGAAGGTCAGCGGGATACAGTGAACCTGAAGTGAAGCATCGGAATCCATAACTAGTGTCACAGGAATGGTTCAAAACATTAAAAGTAGGAAGAGTCAGTTTTATTGTACTTAAGTCGGCATTGTGCCTTTTGTATTTAATTTCGATGCAATTTCTGTGTTTCATCGTCAATAAGAAGGTCAGAGGGATACAGTAAACCTGAAGTGAAGCATCGGAATCTATAACTAGTGTCACAGGAATGGATCAAAGCGTAGACAGTGAGAAGAGTCAGTTATCTTGTACTTAAGTCGGCATTGTGCCTTTTGTATTTAATTCCGATGCAATTTCTGTGTTTCATCGTCAATAAGAAGGTCAGAGGGATACAGTAAACCTGAAGTGAAGCATCGGAATCTATGACTAGTGTCACAGGAAAGGTTCAAAACATAGACAGTAAGAAGAGTCAGTTTTCTTATACTTAAGACGGCATTGTTCATTTTCTATTTAATTCCGATGCAATTTCTATGTTTCATCGTCAATAGCAAGTTCAGAGGGATACAGTAAACCTGAAGTGAAGCATCGGGAACTATAACTAGTGTCACAGGAATGGATCAAAGCATAGACAGTAAGAAGAGTCAGTTTTCTTGTACTTAAGTCGGCATTGTGCATTTTGTATTTAATTCCGAAGCAATTTCTGTGATTCATCGTCAATAAGAAGGTCAGAGGAATACAGTAAACCTGAAGTGAAGCATCGAAATCTATAACTAGTGTCACAGGAATTGTTCAAACATAGACAGTAAGAAGAGTCAGTTTTCTTGAACTTAAGTCGGCGTTGTGCCTTTTGTATTTAATTCCGATGCAATCTCTGTGTTTCATCGTCAATAAGAAGGTCAGAGGGATACAGTAAACCGGAAGTGAAGCATCGGAATCTATAACTAGTGTCACATGAATGGTTCAAAACGTAGACAGTAAGAAGAGTCAGTTTTGTTGTACTTAAGTCGGCATTGTGCCTTTTGTTATTAATTCCGGTGCAATTTCTTTGTTTCATCGTCAATAAGAAGGTCAGAGGGATCCAGTAAATCTGAAGTGAAACATCGGAATCTATAACTAGTGTCACATTAATGGTTCAAAACGTAGAGAGTAAGAAGAGTCAGTTTTCTTGTACTTAAGTCGGCGTTGTGCCTTTTGTAATTCATTCCGATGCACTTTCTGTGATTCATCGTCAATAGGAAGGTCATAGGGATACAGTAAACCTGAAGTGAAGCATCGGAATCTATAACTAGTGTCACATGAATGGTTCAAAACATAGACAGTAAGAAGAGTCAGTTTTCTTGTACTTAAGTCGACATTGTGCCTTTTGTATTTGATACCGATGCAATTTCAGTGTTTCATCGTCAATAAGAAGGTCAGAGGGATACAGTAAACCTGAAGTGAAGCATCGGAATCTATAACTAGCGTCACAGGAATGGTTCAAACATAGACAGTAAGAAAAGTCAGTTCTCTTGTACTTAAGTCTGCATTGTGCCTTTTGTATTTAATTTCGATGCAATTTCTGTGTTTCATCGTCAATAAGAAGGTCAGAGGAATACAGTAAACCTGAAGTGAAGCATCGGAATCTATAACTAGTGTCACATGAATGGTTCAAAACGTAGACAGTAAGAAGAGACAGTTTTCTCGTACTTAAGTCGGCATTGTTCCTTTTGTATTTAGTTCCGATGCAATTTCTGTGTTTCATCGTCAATAAGAAGGGCAGAGGGATACAGTAAACCTGAAGTGAAGCATCGAAATCCATAACTAGTGTCACAGGAATGGTTCAAAACATAGACAGTAAGAAGAGTCAGTTTTATGGTACATAAGTCGGCATTGTGCCTTTTGTATTTAATTCCGTTGCAATTTCTGTGTTTCATCGTCAATAAGAAGGTCAGAGGGATACAGTGAACTTGAAGTGAAGCATCGGAATCTATAACTAGTGTCACAGGAATGGTTCAAAACATAGACAGTAAGAAAAGTCAGTTCTCTTGTACTTAAGTCGGCATTGTGCCTTTTGTATTTAATTCCGATGCAATTTCTGTGTTTCTTCGTCAATAAGAAGGTCAGAGGGATACAGTAAACCTGAAGTGAAGCATCGGAATCCATAACTAGTGTCACATGAATGGTTCAAAACATAGACAGTAAGAAGAGTCAGTTTTCTCGTACTTAAATCGGCATTGTTCCTTTTCTATTTGATTACGATGCAATTTCTATGTTTCATCGTCAATAAGAAGGTCAGAGGGATACAGTAAACCTGAAGTGAAGCATCGGGAGCTATAACTAGTGTCACAGGAATGGATCAAAGCATAGACAGTAAGAAGAGTCAGTTTTCTTGTACTTACGTCGGCATTGTGCCTTTTGTATTTAATTCCGATGCAATTTCTGTGTTTCATCGGCAATAAGAAGGTCATAGGGATACAATAAACCTGAAGTGTAGCATCGGAATCTATAACTAGTGTCACAGGAATTGTTCAAACATAGACAGTAAGAAGAGTCAGTTTTCTTGAACTTAAGTCGGCGTTGTGCCTTTTGTATTTAATTCCGATGCAATCTCTGTGTTTCATCGTCAATAAGAAGGTCAGAGGGATACAGTAAACCGGAAGTGAAGCATCGGAATCTATAACTAGTGTCACATGAATGGTTCAAAAGCATACACATTAAGATGAGTCAGTTTTCTTGTACTTAAGTCGGCATTGTGCATTTTGTATTTAATTCCGATGCAATTTCTGTGTTTCATCGTCAATAAGAAGGTCAGAGGGTTACAGTAAACCTGAAGTGAAGCATCGGAATCTATGACTAGTGTCACAGGAAAGGTTCAAAACATAGACAGTAAGAAGAGTCAGTTTTCTTGTACTTAAGTCGGCGTTGTGCCTTTCGTATTTAATTCCGATGCAATTTCTGTGTTTCATCGTCAATAAGAAGGTCATCGTGATACAGTAAACCTGAAGTGAAGCATCGGATTCTATAACTAGTGTCACAGGAATGGTTCAAAATATAGACAGTAAGAAGAGTCAGTTTTCTTGTACTTAAGTCGGCGTTGTGCCTTTTGTATTTAATTCCGATGCAATTTCTGTCTTTCATCGTCAATAAGAAGGTCAGCGCGATACAGTAAACCTGAAGTGAAGCATCGGAATCTTTAACTAGTGTCACATGAATGGTTCAAAACATAGACAGTAGGAAGAGTTAGTTATCTGGTACTTAAGTGGGCATTGTGCATTCTGTGTTTAATTCCGATGCAATTTCTGTGTTACATCGTCAATAAGATGGACACAGGGATACAGTAAACCTGAAGTGAAGCATCGGAATCCATAACTAGTGTCACAGGAATGGTTCAAAACATAGACAGTAGGAAGAGTCAGTTTTATTGTACTTAAGTCGGCATTGTGGCTTTTATATTTAATTTCGATGCAATTTCGGTGTTTCATCGTCAACAAGAAGGTCAGAGGGATACAGTAAACCTGAAGTGAAGCATCGGAATCTATAACTAGTGTCACAGGAATGGATCAAAGCGTAGACAGTAAGAAGAGTCAGTTATCTTGTACTTAAGTCGGCATTGTGCCTTTTGTATTTAATTCCGATGCAATTTCTGTGTTTCATCGTCAATAAGAAGGTCAGAGGGATACAGTAAACCTGAAGTGAAGCATCGGAATCTATGACTAGTGTCACAGGAAAGGTTCAAAACATAGACAGTAAGAAGAGTCAGTATTCTTATACTTAAGACGGCATTGTTCATTTTCTATTTAATTCCGATGCAATTTCTATGTTTCATCGTCAATAGCAAGGTCAGAGGGATACAGTAAACCTGAAGTGAAGCATCGGGAACTATAACTAGTGTCACAGGAATGGATCAAAGCATAGACAGTAAGAAGAGTCAGTTTTCTTGTACTTAAGTCGGCATTGTGCATTTTGTATTTAATTCCGAAGCAATTTCTGTGATTCATCGTCAATAAGAATGTCAGAGTGATACAGTAAACCTGGAGTAAAGCATCGGAATCTATAACTAGTGTCACATGAATGGTGTAAAGCATAGACAGTAAGAAGAGTCAGTTTTGTTGTACTTAAGTCGGCATTGTGCCTTTTGTATTTAATTCCGGTGCAATTTCTGTGTTTCATCGTCAATAAGAAGGTCAGAGGGATAGAGTAAACTAGAAGTGAAGCATCGGAATCTATAACTAGTGTCACAGGAATGGATCAATACATAGACA
This sequence comes from Schistocerca serialis cubense, assembly GCF_023864345.2. Classification (NCBI taxonomy): domain Eukaryota; kingdom Metazoa; phylum Arthropoda; class Insecta; order Orthoptera; family Acrididae; genus Schistocerca; species Schistocerca serialis. Next base: position 19,310,430 of record NW_026047617.1, read on the forward strand.
GTAAGAAGAGTCAGTTTTCTTGTACTTAAGTCGGCGTTGTGCCTTTTGTATTTAATTCCGGTGCAATTTCTGTGTTTCATCGTCAATAAGAAGGTCTGCGCGATACAGTAAGAGTGAAGTGAAGCATCGGAATCTATAACTAGTGTCACATGAATGGTTCAAAACATAGACAGTAAGAAGAGTCAGTTATCTGGTACTTAAGTGGGCATTGTGCCTTCTGTATTTAATTCCGATACAATTTCTGTGTTTCATCGTCAATAAGATGGACAGAGGGATACAGTAAACCTGAAGTGAAGCATCGGAATCTATAACAAGTGTCACAGGAAGGGTTCATAACATAGACAGTAAGAAGAGTCACTTTTCTTGTTCTTAAGTCGGCATTGATCCTTTTCTATTTAATTCCGATGCAATTTCTATGTTTCATCGTCAATAAGAAGGTCAGAGGGATACAGTAAACCTGAAGTGAAGCATCGGAATCTGTAACTAGTGTCACATGAATGGTTTAAAACATAGACAGTAAGAAGATTCAGTTTAATTGTACTATAGTCGGCATTGTGCCTTTTGTATTTAATTCCGATGCAATTTCTGTGTTTCATCGTCAATAAGAAGGTCAGAGGGATACAGTAAACCTGAAGTGAAGCATCGGAATCTATAACTAGTGTCACAGGAATGGTTCAAAACATAGACAGTAAGAAGAGTCAGTTTTCTTGAACTTAAGTCGGCGTTGTGCCTTTAGTATTTAATTCCGATGCAATTTCTGTATTTCATCGTCAATAAGAAGGTCAGAGGGATACAGTAAACCTGAAGTGAAGCATCGGAATCCATAACTAGTGTCACAGGAATGGTTCAAAACATTAAAAGTAGGAAGAGTCAGTTTTATTGTACTTAAGTCGGCATTGTGCCTTTTGTATTTATTTTCGATGCAATTTCTGTGTTTCATCGTCAATAAGAAGGTCAGAGGGATACAGTAAACCTGAAGTGAAGCATCGGAATCTATAACTTGTGTCACAGGAATGGATCAAAGCGTAGACAGTGAGAAGAGTCAGTTATCTTGTACTTAAGTCGGCATTGTGCCTTTTGTATTTAATTCCGATGCAATTTCTGTGTTTCATCGTCAATAAGAAGGTCAGAGGGATACAGTGAACCTGAAGTGAAGCATCGGAATCCATAACTAGTGTCACAGGAATGGTTCAAAACATTAAAAGTAGGAAGAGTCAGTTTTATTGTACTTAAGTCGGCATTGTGCCTTTTGTATTTAATTTCGATGCAATTTCTGTGTTTCATCGTCAATAAGAAGGTCAGAGGGATACAGTAAACCTGAAGTGAAGCATCGGAATCTATAACTTGTGTCACAGGAATGGATCAAAGCGTAGACAGTGAGAAGAGTCAGGTTTCTTGTACTTTAGTCGGGATTGTGCCTTTTGTATTCAATTCCGAAGCAATTTCTGTGATTCATCGTCAATAAGAAGGTCATAGGGATACAGTAAACCTGGAGTAAAGCATCGGAATGTATAACTAGTGTCACATGAATGGTTTAAATCATAGACAGTAAGAAGAGTCAGTTTTCTTGTACTTAAGTCGGCGTTGTGCCTTTTGTATTTAATTCCGATGCAATTTCTGTGTTTCATCGTCAATAAGAAGGTCAGAGGGATACAGTAAACCTGAAGTGAAGCATCGGAATCTATAACTAGTGTCACAGGAATGGTTCAAAACATAGACAGTAAGAAGATTCAGTTTAATTGTACTAAAGTCGGCATTGTGCCTTTTGTATATAATTCCGATGCAATTTCAGTGTTTCAACGTCCATAAGAAGGTCAGAGGGATACAGTGAACCTGAAGTGAAGCATCGGAATCCATAACTAGTGTCACAGGAATGGTTCAAAATATTAAAAGTAGGAAGAGTCAGTTTTATTGTACTTAAGTCGGCATTGTGCCTTTTGTATTTAATTTCGATGCAATTTCTGTGTTTCATCGTCAATAAGAAGGTCAGAGGGATACAGTAAACCTGAAGTGAAGCATCGGAATCTATAACTTGTGTCACAGGAATGGATCAAAGCGTAGACAGTGAGAAGAGTCAGTTATCTTGTACTTAAGTCGGCATTGTGCCTTTTGTATTTAATTCCGATGCATTTCTGTGTTTCATCGTCAATAAGAAGGTCAGAGGGATACAGTAAACCTGAAGTGAAGCATCGGAATCTATGACTAGTGTCACAGGAAAGGTTCAAAACATAGACAGTAAGAAGAGTCAGTTTTCTTATACTTAAGACGGCATTGTTCATTTTCTATTTAATTCCGATGCAATTTCTATGTTTCATCGTCAATAGCAAGTTCAGAGGGATACAGTAAACCTGAAGTGAAGCATCGGGAACTATAACTAGTGTCACAGGAATGGATCAAAGCATAGACAGTAAGAAGAGTCAGTTTTCTTGTACTTAAGTCGGCATTGTGCATTTTGTATCTAATTCCGAAGCAATTTCTGTGATTCATCGTCAATAAGAATGTCAGAGTGATACAGTAAACCTGGAGTAAAGCATCGGAATCTATAACTAGTGTCACATGAATGGTGTAAACATAGACAGTAAGAAGAGTCAGTTTTGTTGTACTTAAGTCGGCATTGTGCCTTTTGTATTTAATTCCGGTGCAATTTCTGTGTTTCATCGTCAATAAGAAGGTCAGAGGGATAGAGTAAACTAGAAGTGAAGCATCGGAATCTATAACTAGTGTCACAGGAATGGTTCAATACATAGACAGTAAGAAGAGTCAGTTTTCTTGTACTTAAGTCGGCGTTGTGTCTTTTGTATTTAATTCCGGTGCAATTTCTGTGTTTCATCGTCAATAAGAAGGTCAGCGCGATACAGTAAGCCTGAAGTGAAGCATCGGAATCTATAACTAGTGTCACATGAATGGTTCAAAACATAGACAGTAAGAAGAGTCAGTTATCTGGTACTTAAGTGGGCATTGTGCCTTCTGTATTTATTTCCGATACAATTTCTGTGTTTCATCGTCAATAAGATGGACAGAGGGATACAGTAAACCTGAAGTGAAGCATCGGAATCTATAACTAGTGTCACATGAATGGTTTAAAACATAGACAGTAAGAAGGGTCAGTTTTCTTGTACTTAAGTCGGCATTGTGCCTTTTGTATTTAATTCCGATGCAATTTCTGTGTTTCATCGTCAATAAGAAGGTCAGAGGGATACAGTAAACCTGAAGTGAAGCATAGGAATCTATAACTAGTGTCACAGGAATGGTTCAAAACATAGACAGTAAGAAGAGTCAGTTTTCTTGAACTTAAGTCGGCGTTGTGCCTTTAGTATTTAATTCCGATGCAATTTCTGTATTTCATCGTCAATAAGAAGGTCAGAGGGATACAGTAAACCTCAAGTGAAGCATCGGAATCTATGACTAGTGTCACAGGAATGGTTCAAAGCATAGACAGTAAGAAGATTCAGTTTAATTGTACTAAAGACGGCATTGTGCCTTTTGTATATAATTCCGATGCAATTTCAGTGTTTCAACGTCCATAAGAAGGTCAGAGGGATACAGTGAACCTGAAGTGAAGCATCGGAATCCATAACTAGTGTCACAGGAATGGTTGAAAACATAGAAAGTAGGAAGAGTCAGTTTTATTGTACTTAAGTCGGCATTGTGCCTTTTGTATTTAATTTCATTGCGATTTCTGTGTTTCATCGTCAATAAGAAGGTCAGAGGGATACAGTAAACCTGAAGTGAAGCATCGGAATCTTTAACTAGTGTCACAGGCATGGATCAAAGCATAGACAGTAAGAAGAGTCAGTTTTCTTGTACTTAAGTCGGCATTGTGCCCTTAGTATTTTATTCCGAAGCAATTTCTGTGATTCGTCGTCAATAAGAATGTGAGAGTGATACAGTAAACGTGGAGTAAAGCATCGGAATCTATAACTAGTGTCTTATGAATGGTTTAAAACGTAGACAGTAAGAAGAGTCAGTTTTGTTGTACTTAAGTCGGCATTGTGCCTTTTGTATTTAATTCCGGTGCAATTTCTTTGTTTCATCGTCATAAAGAAGGTCAGAGGGATCCAGTAAATCTGAAGTGAAACATCGGAATCTATAACTAGTGTCACATTAATGGTTCAAAACGTAGAGAGTAAGAAGAGTCAGTTTTCTTGTACTTAAGTCGGCGTTGTGCCTTTTGTAATTCATTCCGATGCACTTTCTGTGATTCATCGTCAATAGGAAGGTCATAGGGATACAGTAAACCTGAAGTGAAGCATCGGAATCTATAACTAGTGTCACATGAATGGTTCAAAACATAGACAGTAAGAAGAGTCAGTTTTCTTGTACTTAAGTCGACATTGTGCCTTTTGTATTTGATACCGATGCAATTTCAGTGTTTCATCGTCAATAAGAAGGTCAGAGGGATACAGTAAACCTGAAGTGAAGCATCGGAATCTATAACTAGCGTCACAGGAATGGTTCAAACATAGACAGTAAGAAAAGTCAGTTCTCTTGTACTTAAGTCTGCATTGTGCCTTTTGTATTTACTTTCGATGCAATTTCTGTGTTTCATCGTCAATAAGAAGGTCAGAGGAATACAGTAAACCTGAAGTGAAGCATCGGAATCTATAACTAGTGTCACATGAATGGTTCAAAACGTAGACAGTAAGAAGAGACAGTTTTCTCGTACTTAAGTCGGCATTGTGCCTTTTGTATTTAGTTCCGATGCAATTTCTGTGTTTCATCGTCAATAAGAAGGTCAGAGGGATACAGTAAACCTGAAGTGAAGCATCGAAATCCATAACTAGTGTCACAGGAATGGTTCAAAACATAGACAGTAAGAAGAGTCAGTTTTATTGTACATAAGTCGGCATTGTGCCTTTTGTATTTAATTCCGTTGCAATTTCTGTGTTTCATCGTCAATAAGAAGGTCAGAGGGATACAGTGAACCTGAAGTGAAGCATCGGAATCTATAACTAGTGTCACAGGAATGGTTCAAAACATAGACAGTAAGAAAAGTCAGTTCTCTTGTACTTAAGTCGGCATTGTGCCTTTTGTATTTAATTCCGATGCAATTTCTGTGTTTCTTCGTCAATAAGAAGGTCAGAGGGATACAGTAAACCTGAAGTGAAGCATCGGAATCCATAACTAGTGTCACATGAATGGTTCAAAACATAGACAGTAAGAAGAGTCAGTTTTCTCGTACTTAAATCGGCATTGTTCCGTTTCTATTTGATTACGATGCAATTTCTATGTTTCATCGTCAATAAGAAGGTCAGAGGGATACAGTAAACCTGAAGTGAAGCATCGGGAGCTATAACTAGTGTCACAGGAATGGATCAAAGCATAGACAGTAAGAAGAGTCAGTTTTCTTGTACTTACGTCGGCATTGTGCCTTTTGTATTTAATTCCGATGCAATTTCTGTGTTTCATTGGCAATAAGAAGGTCATAGGGATACAATAAACCTGAAGTGTAGCATCGGAATCTATAACTAGTGTCACAGGAATTGTTCAAACATAGACAGTAAGAAGAGTCAGTTTTCTTGAACTTAAGTCGGCGTTGTGCCTTTTGTATTTAATTCCGATGCAATCTCTGTGTTTCATCGTCAATAAGAAGGTCAGAGGGATACAGTAAACCGGAAGTGAAGCATCGGAATCTATAACTAGTGTCACATGAATGGTTCAAAAGCATACACATTAAGATGAGTCAGTTTTCTTGTACTTAAGTCGGCATTGTGCATTTTGTATTTAATTCCGATGCAATTTCTGTGTTTCATCGTCAATAAGAAGGTCAGAGGGTTACAGTAAACCTGAAGTGAAGCATCGGAATCTATGACTAGTGTCACAGGAAAGGTTCAAAACATAGACAGTAAGAAGAGTCAGTTTTCTTGTACTTAAGTCGGCGGTGTGCCTTTTGTATTTAATTCCGATGCAATTTCTGTGTTTCATCGTCAATAAGAAGGTCATCGTGATACAGTAAACCTGAAGTGAAGCATCGGATTCTATAACTAGTGTCACAGGAATGGTTCAAAATATAGACAGTAAGAAGAGTCAGTTTTCTTGTACTTAAGTCGGCGTTGTGCCTTTTGTATTTAATTCCGATGCAATTTCTGTCTTTCATCGTCAATAAGAAGGTCAGCGCGATACAGTAAACCTGAAGTGAGGCATCGGAATCTTTAACTAGTGTCACATGAATGGTTCAAAACATAGACAGTAGGAAGAGTTAGTTATCTGGTACTTAAGTGGGCATTGTGCATTCTGTGTTTAATTCCGATGCAATTTCTGTGTTACATCGTCAATAAGATGGACACAGGGATACAGTAAACCTGAAGTGAAGCATCGGAATCCATAACTAGTGTCACAGGAATGGTTCAAAACATAGACAGTAGGAAGAGTCAGTTTTATTGTACTTAAGTCGGCATTGTGGCTTTCATATTTAATTTCGATGCAATTTCGGTGTTTCATCGTCAATAAGAAGGTCAGAGGGATACAGTAAACCTGAAGTGAAGCATCGGAGTCTATAACTAGTGTCACAGGAATGGATCAAAGCGTAGACAGTAAGAAGAGTCAGTTATCTTGTACTTAAGTCGGCATTGTACCTTTTGTATTTAATTCCGATGCAATTTCTGTGTTTCATCGTCAATAAGAAGGTCAGAGGGATACAGTAAACCTGAAGTGAAGCATCGGAATCTATGACTAGTGTCACAGGAAAGGTTCAAAACATAGACAGTAAGAAGCGTCAGTTTTCTTATACTTAGGACGGCATTGTTCATTTTCTATTTAATTCCGATGCAATTTCTATGTTTCATCGTCAATAGCAAGGTCAGAGGGATACAGTAAACCTGAAGTGAAGCATCGGGAACTATAACTAGTGTCACAGGAATGGATCAAAGCATAGACAGTAAGAAGAGTCAGTTTTCTTGTACTTAAGTCGGCATTGTGCATTTTGTATTTAATTCCGAAGCAATTTCTGTGATTCATCGTCAATAAGAATGTCAGAGTGATACAGTAAACCTGGAGTAAAGCATCGGAATCTATAACTAGTGTCACATGAATGGTGTAAAGCATAGACAGTAAGAAGAGTCAGTTTTGTTGTACTTCAGTCGGCATTGTGCCTTTTGTATTTAATTCCGGTGCAATTTCTGTGTTTCATCGTCAATAAGAAGGTCAGAGGGATAGAGTAAACTAGAAGTGAAGCATCGGAATCTATAACTAGTGTCACAGGAATGGATCAATACATAGACAGTAAGAAGAGTCAGTTTTCTTGTACTTAAGTCGGCGTTGTGCCTTTTGTATTTAATTCCGGTGCAATTTCTGTGTTTCATCGTCAATAAGAAGGTCTGCGCGATACAGTAAGAGTGAAGTGAAGCATCGGAATCTATAACTAGTGTCACATGAATGGTTCAAAACATAGACAGTAAGAAGAGTCAGTTATCTGGTACTTAAGTGGGCATTGTGCCTTCTGTATTTAATTCCGATACAATTTCTGTGTTTCATCGTCAATAAGATGGACAGAGGGATACAGTAAACCTGAAGTGAAGCATCGGAATCTATAACAAGTGTCACAGGAAGGGTTCATAACATAGACAGTAAGAAGAGTCACTTTTCTTGTTCTTAAGTCGGCATTGATCCTTTTCTATTTAATTCCGATGCAATTTCTATGTTTCATCGTCAATAAGAAGGTCAGAGGGATACAGTAAACCTGAAGTGAAGCATCGGAATCTGTAACTAGTGTCACATGAATGGTTTAAAACATAGACAGTAAGAAGGGTCAGTTTTCTTGTTTTTAAGTCGGCATTGTGCCTTTTGTATTTAATTACGATGCAATTTCTGTGTTTCATCGTCAATAAGAAGGTCAGAGGGATACAGTAAACCTGAAGTGAAGCATCGGAATCTATAACTAGTGTCACAGGAATGGTTCAAAACATAGACAGTAAGAAGAGTCAGTTTTCTTGAACTTAAGTCGGCGTTGTGCCTTTAGTATTTAATTCCGATGCAATTTCTGTGTTTCATCGTCAATAAGAAGGTCAGAGGGATACAGTAAACCTGAAGTGAAGCATCGGAATCTATAACTAGTGGCACAGGAATGGTTCAAAGCATACACAGTAAGAAGAGTCAGTTTTCTTGTACTTAAGTCGGCATTGTTCCTTTTCTATTTAATTCCGATGCAATTTCTATGTTTCATCGGCAATAAGAAAGTCAGGGGGATACAGTAAACCTGAAGTGAAGCATCGAAATCTATAACTAGTGTCACAGGAATGGATCAAAGCATAGACAGTAAGAAGAGTCAGGTTTCTTGTACTTTAGTCGGGATTGTGCCTTTTGTATTCAATTCCGAAGCAATTTCTGTGATTCATCGTCAATAAGAAGGTCATAGGTATACAGTAAACCTGGAGTAAAGCATCGGAATGTATAACTAGTGTCACATGAATGGTATAAATCATAGACAGTAAGAAGAGTCAGTTTTCTTGTACTTAAGTCGGCGTTGTGCATTTTGTATTTAATTCCGATGCAATTTCTGTGTTTCATCGTCAATAAGAAGGTCAGAGGGATACAGTAAACCTGAAGTGAAGCATCGGAATCTATAACTAGTGTCACAGGAATGGTTCAAAACATAGACAGTAAGAAGATTCAGTTTAATTGTACTAAAGTCGGCATTGTGCCATTTGTATATAATTCCGATGCAATTTCAGTGTTTCAACGTCCATAAGAAGGTCAGAGGGATACAGTGAACCTGAAGTGAAGCATCGGAATCCATAACTAGTGTCACAGGAATGGTTCAAAACATTAAAAGTAGGAAGAGTCAGTTTTATTGTACTTAAGTCGGCATTGTGCCTTTTGTATTTAATTTCGATGCAATTTCTGTGTTTCATCGTCAATAAGAAGGTCAGAGGGATACAGTAAACCTGAAGTGAAGCATCGGAATCTATAACTAGTGTCACAGGAATGGATCAAAGCGTAGACAGTGAGAAGAGTCAGTTATCTTGTACTTAAGTCGGCATTGTGCCTTTTGTATTTAATTCCGATGCAATTTCTGTGTTTCATCGTCAATAAGAAGGTCAGAGGGATACAGTAAACCTGAAGTGAAGCATCGGAATCTATGACTAGTGTCACAGGAAAGGTTCAAAACATAGCCAGTAAGAAGAGTCAGTTTTCTTATACTTAAGACGGCATTGTTCATTTTCTATTTAATTCCGATGCAATTTCTATGTTTCATCGTCAATAGCAAGTTCAGAGGTATACAGTAAACCTGAAGTGAAGCATCGGGAACTATAACTAGTGTCACAGGAATGGATCAAAGCATAGACAGTAAGAAGAGTCAGTTTTCTTGTACTTAAGTCGGCATTGTGCATTTTGTATTTAATTCCGAAGCAATTTCTGTGATTCATCGTCAATAAGAATGTCAGAGTGATACAGTAAACCTGGAGTAAAGCATCGGAATCTATAACTAGTGTCACATGAATGGTGTAAACATAGACAGTAAGAAGAGTCAGTTTTGTTGTACTTAAGTCGGCATTGTGCCTTTTGTATTTAATTCCGGTGCAATTTCTGTGTTTCATCGTCAATCAGAAGGTCAGAGGGATACAGTAAACCTGAAGTGAAGCATCGGAATCTATGACTAGTGTCACAGGAAAGGTTCAAAACATAGCCAGTAAGAAGAGTCAGTTTTCTTATACTTAAGACGGCATTGTTCATTTTCTATTTAATTCCGATGCAATTTCTATGTTTCATCGTCAATAGCAAGTTCAGAGGTATACAGTAAACCTGAAGTGAAGCATCGGGAACTATAACTAGTGTCACAGGAATGGATCAAAGCATAGACAGTAAGAAGAGTCAGTTTTCTTGTACTTAAGTCGGCATTGTGCATTTTGTATTTAATTCCGAAGCAATTTCTGTGATTCATCGTCAATAAGAATGTCAGAGTGATACAGTAAACCTGGAGTAAAGCATCGGAATCTATAACTAGTGTCACATGAATGGTGTAAACATAGACAGTAAGAAGAGTCAGTTTTGTTGTACTTAAGTCGGCATTGTGCCTTTTGTATTTAATTCCGGTGCAATTTCTGTGTTTCATCGTCAATCAGAAGGTCAGAGGGATAAAGTAAACTAGAAGTGAAGCATCGGAATCTATAACTAGTGTCACAGGAATGGTTCAAAACATAGACAGTAAGAAGAGTCAGTTATCTGGTACTTAAGTGGGCATTGTGCCTTCTGTATTTATTTCCGATACAATTTCTGTGTTTCATCGTCAATAAGATGGACAGAGGGATACAGTAAACCTGAAGTGAAGCATCGGAATCTATAACTAGTGTCACATGAATGGTTTAAAACATAGCCAGTAAGAAGGGTCAGTTTTCTTGTACTTAAGTCGGCATTGTGCCTTTTGTATTTAATTCCGATGCAATTTCTGTTTTTCATCGTCAATAAGAAGGTCAGAGGGATACAGTAAACCTGAAGTGAAGCATCGGAATCTATAACTAGTGTCACAGGAATGGTTCAAAACATAGACAGTAAGAAGAGTCAGTTTTCTTGAACTTAAGTCGGCGTTGTGCCTTTAGTATTTAATTCCGATGCAATTTCTGTATTTCATCGTCAATAAGAAGGTCAGAGCGATACAGTAAACCTGAAGTGAAGCATCGGAATCTATAACTAGTGTCACAGGAATGGTTCAAAACATAGACAGTAAGAAGAGTCAGTTTTATTGTACTTAAGTCGGCATTGTGCCTTTTGTATTTAATTTCGATGCAATTTCTGTGTTTCATCGTCAATAAGAAGGTCAGAGGGATACAGTAAACCTGAAGTGAAGCATCGGAATCTTTAACTAGTGTCACAGGCATGGATCAAAGCATAGACAGTAAGAAGAGTCAGTTTTCTTGTACTTATGTCGGCATTGTTCCTTTAGTATTTTATTCCGAAGCAATTTCTGTGATTCGTCGTCAATAAGAATGTGAGAGTGATACAGTAAACCTGGAGTAAAGCATCGGAATCTATAACTAGTGTCTTATGAATGGTTTAAAACGTAGACAGTAAGAAGAGTCAGTTTTGTTGTACTTAAGTCGGCATTGTGCCTTTTGTATTTAATTCCGGTGCAATTTCTTTGTTTCATCGTCAATAAGAAGGTCAGAGGGATCCAGTAAATCTGAAGTGAAACATCGGAATCTATAACTAGTGTCACATTAATGGTTCAAAACGTAGAGAGTAAGAAGAGTCAGTTTTCTTGTACTTAAGTCGGCGTTGTGCCTTTTGTATTTCATTCCGATGCACTTTCTGTGATTCATCGTCAATAGGAAGGTCATAGGGATACAGTAAACCTGAAGTGAAGCATCGGAATCTATAACTAGTGTCACATGAATGGTTCAAAACATAGACAGTAAGAAGAGTCAGTTTTCTTGTACTTAAGTCGACATTGTGCCTTTTGTATTTGATACCGATGCAATTTCAGTGTTTCATCGTCAATAAGAAGGTCAGAGGGATACAGTAAACCTGAAGTGAAGCATCGGAATCTATAACTAGCGTCACAGGAATGGTTCAAACATAGACAGTATGAAAAGTCAGTTCTCTTGTACTTAAGTCTGCATTGTGCCTTTTGTATTTAATTTCGATGCAATTTCTGTGTTTCATCGTCAATAAGAAGGTCAGAGGAATACAGTAAACCTGAAGTGAAGCATCGGAATCTATAACTAGTGTCACATGAATGGTTCAAAACGTAGACAGTAAGAAGAGACAGTTTTCTCGTACTTAAGTCGGCATTGTGCCTTTTGTGTTTAGTTCCGATGCAATTTCTGTGTTTCATCGTCAATAAGAAGGTCAGAGGGATACAGTAAACCTGAAGTGAAGCATCGAAATCCATAACTAGTGTCACAGGAATGGTTCAAAACATAGACAGTAAGAAGAGTCAGTTTTATTGTACATAAGTCGGCATTGTGCCTTTTGTATTTAATTCCGTTGCAATCTCTGTGTTTCATCGTCAATAAGAAGGTCAGAGGGATACAGTGAACCTGAAGTGAAGCATCGGAATCTATAACTAGTGTCACAGGAATGGTTCAAAACATAGACAGTAAGAAAAGTCAGTTCTCTTGTACTTAAGTCGGCATTGTGCCTTTTGTATTTAATTCCGATGCAATTTCTGTGTTTCTTCGTCAATAAGAAGGTCAGAGGGATACAGTAAACCTGAAGTGAAGCATCGGAATCCATAACTAGTGTCACATGAATGGTTCAAAACATAGACAGTAAGAAGAGTCAGTTTTCTCGTATTTAAATCGGCATTGTTCCTTTTCTATCTGATTACGATGCAATTTCTATGTTTCATCGTCAATAAGAAGGTCAGAGGGATACAGTAAACCTGAAGTGAAGCATCGGGAGCTATAACTAGTGTCACAGGAATGGATCAAAGCATAGACAGTAAGAAGAGTCAGTTTTCTTGTACTTACGTCGGCATTGTGCCTTTTGTATTTAATTCCGATGCAATTTCTGTGTTTCATCGGCAATAAGAAGGTCATAGGGATACAATAAACCTGAAGTGAAGCATCGGAATCTATAACTAGTGTCACAGGAATTGTTCAAACATAGACAGTAAGAAGAGTCAGTTTTCTTGAACTTAAGTCGGCGTTGTGCCTTTTGTATTTAATTCCGATGCAATCTCTGTGTTTCATCGTCAATAAGAAGGTCAGAGGGATACAGTGAACCTGAAGTGAAGCATCGGAATCCATAACTAGTGTCACAGGAATGGTTCAAAGCATAGACAGTAGGAAGAGTCAGTTTTATTGTACTTAAGTCGGCATTGTGGCTTTTATATTTAATTTCGATGCAATTGCGGTGTTTCATCGTCAATAAGAAGGTCAGAGGGATACAGTAAACCGGAAGTGAAGCATCGGAATCTATAACTAGTGTCACAGGAATGGATCAAAGCGTAGACAGTAAGAAGAGTCAGTTTTCTTGTACTTAAGTCGGCATTGTGCCTTTAGTATTTTATTCCGAAGCAATTTCTGTGATTCGTCGTCAATAAGAAGGTCATCGTGATACAGTAAACCTGAAGTGAAGCATCGGGAACTATAACTAGTGTCACAGGAATGGATCAAATCATAGACAGTAAGAAGAGTCAGTTTTCTTGTACTTAAGTCGGAATTGTGCATTTTGTATTTAATTCCGAAGCAATTTCTGTATTTCATCGTCAATAAGAATGTCAGAGTGATACAGTAAACCTGGAGTAAAGCATCGGAATCTATAACTAGTGTCACATGAATGGTGTAAAACATAGACAGTAAGAAGAGTCAGTTTTCTTTTACTTAAGTCGGCATTGTGCCTTTTGTATTTAATTCCGGTGCAATTTCTGTGTTTCATCGTCAATAAGAAGGTAAGAGGGATGCAGTAAACCTGAAGTGAAGCATCGGAATCTATAACTAGTGTCACAGGAATGGTTCAAAACATAGACAGTAAGAAGAGTCAGTTTTCTTGTACTTAAGTCGGCGTTGTGCCTTTTGTATTTAATTCCGGTGCAATTTCTTTGTTTCATCGTCAATAAGAAGGTCAGCGCGATACAGTAATCCTGAAGTGAAGCATCGGAATCTATAACTAGTGTCACATGAATGGTCCAAAACATAGACAGTAAGAAGAGTTAGTTATCTGGTACTTAAGTGGGCATTGTGCATTCTGTATTTAATTCCGATGCAATTTCTGTGTTACATCGTAAATAAAATGGACACAGGGATACAGTAAACCTGAAGTGAAGCATCGGAATCTATAACAAGTGTCACAGGAAGGGTTCATAACATAGACAGTAAGAAGAGTCACTTTTCGTGTTCTTAAGTCGGCATTGTTCCTTTTCTATTTAATTCCGATGAAATTTCTATGTTTCATCGTCAATAAGAAGGTCAGAGGGATACAGTAAACCTGAAGTGAAGCATCGGAATCTATAACTAGTGTCACATGAATGTTTTAAAACATAGACAGTAAGAAGGGTCAGTTTTCTTGTACTTAAGTCGGCATTGTCCCTTTTATATTTAATTCCGATGCAATTTCTGTGTTTCATCGTCAATAAGAAGGTCAGAGGGATACAGTAAACCTAAGTGAAGCATCGGAACCTATAACTAGTGTCACAGGAATGGTTCAAAATATAGACAATAAGAAGAGACAGTTCTCTTGTACTTAAGTCGGCGTTGTGCCTTTTGTATTTCATTCCGAAGCAATTTCTGTGTTTCAACGTCAATAAGAAGGTCAGAGGGATGCAGTAAACCTGAAGTGAATCATCGGAATCTATAACTAGTGGCACAGGAATGGTTCAAAACATACACAGTAAGAAGAGTCAGTTTTCTTGTACTTAAGTCGGCATTGTTCCTTTTCTATTTAATTCCGATGCAATTTCTGTATTTCATCGTCAATAAGAAGGTCAGAGCGATACAGTAAACCTGAAGTGAAGCATCGGAATCTATAACTAGTGTCACAGGAATGGTTCAAAACATAGACAGTAAGAAGAGTCAGTTTTATTGTACTTAAGTCGGCATTGTGCCTTTTGTATTTAATTTCGATGCAATTTCTGTGTTTCATCGTCAATAAGAAGGTCAGAGGGATACAGTAAACCTGAAGTGAAGCATCGGAATCTTTAACTAGTGTCACAGGCATGGATCAAAGCATAGACAGTAAGAAGAGTCAGTTTTCTTGTACTTATGTCGGCATTGTTCCTTTAGTATTTTATTCCGAAGCAATTTCTGTGATTCGTCGTCAATAAGAATGTGAGAGTGATACAGTAAACCTGGAGTAAAGCATCGGAATCTATAACTAGTGTCTTATGAATGGTTTAAAACGTAGACAGTAAGAAGAGTCAGTTTTGTTGTACTTAAGTCGGCATTGTGCCTTTTGTATTTAATTCCGGTGCAATTTCTTTGTTTCATCGTCAATAAGAAGGTCAGAGGGATCCAGTAAATCTGAAGTGAAACATCGGAATCTATAACTAGTGTCACATTAATGGTTCAAAACGTAGAGAGTAAGAAGAGTCAGTTTTCTTGTACTTAAGTCGGCGTTGTGCCTTTTGTATTTCATTCCGATGCACTTTCTGTGATTCATCGTCAATAGGAAGGTCATAGGGATACAGTAAACCTGAAGTGAAGCATCGGAATCTATAACTAGTGTCACATGAATGGTTCAAAACATAGACAGTAAGAAGAGTCAGTTTTCTTGTACTTAAGTCGACATTGTGCCTTTTGTATTTGATACCGATGCAATTTCAGTGTTTCATCGTCAATAAGAAGGTCAGAGGGATACAGTAAACCTGAAGTGAAGCATCGGAATCTATAACTAGCGTCACAGGAATGGTTCAAACATAGACAGTATGAAAAGTCAGTTCTCTTGTACTTAAGTCTGCATTGTGCCTTTTGTATTTAATTTCGATGCAATTTCTGTGTTTCATCGTCAATAAGAAGGTCAGAGGAATACAGTAAACCTGAAGTGAAGCATCGGAATCTATAACTAGTGTCACATGAATGGTTCAAAACGTAGACAGTAAGAAGAGACAGTTTTCTCGTACTTAAGTCGGCATTGTGCCTTTTGTGTTTAGTTCCGATGCAATTTCTGTGTTTCATCGTCAATAAGAAGGTCAGAGGGATACAGTAAACCTGAAGTGAAGCATCGAAATCCATAACTAGTGTCACAGGAATGGTTCAAAACATAGACAGTAAGAAGAGTCAGTTTTATTGTACATAAGTCGGCATTGTGCCTTTTGTATTTAATTCCGTTGCAATCTCTGTGTTTCATCGTCAATAAGAAGGTCAGAGGGATACAGTGAACCTGAAGTGAAGCATCGGAATCTATAACTAGTGTCACAGGAATGGTTCAAAACATAGACAGTAAGAAAAGTCAGTTCTCTTGTACTTAAGTCGGCATTGTGCCTTTTGTATTTAATTCCGATGCAATTTCTGTGTTTCTTCGTCAATAAGAAGGTCAGAGGGATACAGTAAACCTGAAGTGAAGCATCGGAATCCATAACTAGTGTCACATGAATGGTTCAAAACATAGACAGTAAGAAGAGTCAGTTTTCTCGTATTTAAATCGGCATTGTTCCTTTTCTATCTGATTACGATGCAATTTCTATGTTTCATCGTCAATAAGAAGGTCAGAGGGATACAGTAAACCTGAAGTGAAGCATCGGGAGCTATAACTAGTGTCACAGGAATGGATCAAAGCATAGACAGTAAGAAGAGTCAGTTTTCTTGAACTTAAGTCGGCGTTGTGCCTTTTGTATTTAATTCCGATGCAATCTCTGTGTTTCATCGTCAATAAGAAGGTCAGAGGGATACAGTGAACCTGAAGTGAAGCATCGGAATCCATAACTAGTGTCACAGGAATGGTTCAAAGCATAGACAGTAGGAAGAGTCAGTTTTATTGTACTTAAGTCGGCATTGTGGCTTTTATATTTAATTTCGATGCAATTTCGGTGTTTCATCGTCAATAAGAAAGTCAGAGGGATACAGTAAACCGGAAGTGAAGCATCGGAATCTATAACTAGTGTCACAGGAATGGATCAAAGCGTAGACAGTAAGAAGAGTCAGTTTTCTTGTACTTAAGTCGGCATTGTGCCTTTAGTATTTTATTCCGAAGCAATTTCTGTGATTCGTCGTCAATAAGAAGGTCATCGTGATACAGTAAACCTGAAGTGAAGCATCGGGAACTATAACTAGTGTCACAGGAATGGATCAAATCATAGACAGTAAGAAGAGTCAGTTTTCTTGTACTTAAGTCGGAATTGTGCATTTTGTATTTAATTCCGAAGCAATTTCTGTATTTCATCGTCAATAAGAATGTCAGAGTGATACAGTAAACCTGGAGTAAAGCATCGGAATCTATAACTAGTGTCACATGAATGGTGTAAAACATAGACAGTAAGAAGAGTCAGTTTTCTTTTACTTAAGTCGGCATTGTGCCTTTTGTATTTAATTCCGGTGCAATTTCTGTGTTTCATCGTCAATAAGAAGGTAAGAGGGATGCAGTAAACCTGAAGTGAAGCATCGGAATCTATAACTAGTGTCACAGGAATGGTTCAAAACATAGACAGTAAGAAGAGTCAGTTTTCTTGTACTTAAGTCGGCGTTGTGCCTTTTGTATTTAATTCCGGTGCAATTTCTTTGTTTCATCGTCAATAAGAAGGTCAGCGCGATACAGTAATCCTGAAGTGAAGCATCGGAATCAATAACTAGTGTCACATGAATGGTCCAAAACATAGACAGTAAGAAGAGTTAGTTATCTGGTACTTAAGTGGGCATTGTGCATTCTGTATTTAATTCCGATGCAATTTCTGTGTTACATCGTAAATAAAATGGACACAGGGATACAGTAAACCTGAAGTGAAGCATCGGAATCTATAACAAGTGTCACAGGAAGGGTTCATAACATAGACAGTAAGAAGAGTCACTTTTCGTGTTCTTAAGTCGGCATTGTTCCTTTTCTATTTAATTCCGATGAAATTTCTATGTTTCATCGTCAATAAGAAGGTCAGAGGGATACAGTAAACCTGAAGTGAAGCATCGGAATCTATAACTAGTGTCACATGAATGTTTTAAAACATAGACAGTAAGAAGGGTCAGTTTTCTTGTACTTAAGTCGGCATTGTGCCTTTTATATTTAATTCCGACGCAATTTCTGTGTTTCATCGTCAATAAGAAGGTCAGAGGGATACAGTAAACCTAAGTGAAGCATCGGAACCTATAACTAGTGTCACAGGAATGGTTCAAAATATAGACAATAAGAAGAGACAGTTCTCTTGTACTTAAGTCGGCGTTGTGCCTTTTGTATTTCATTCCGAAGCAATTTCTGTGTTTCAACGTCAATAAGAAGGTCAGAGGGATGCAGTAAACCTGAAGTGAATCATCGGAATCTATAACTAGTGGCACAGGAATGGTTCAAAACATACACAGTAAGAAGAGTCAGTTTTCTTGTACTTAAGTCGGCATTGTTCCTTTTCTATTTAATTCCGATGCAATATCTATGTTTCATCGTCAATAAGATGGTCAGGGGGATACAGTAAACCTGAAGTGAAGCATCGGAATCTATAACTAGTGTCACAGGAATGGATCAAAGCATAGACAGTAAGAAGAGTCAGTTTTCTTGTACTTTAGTCGGGATTGTGCCTTTTGTATTCAATTCCGAAGCATTTTCTGTGATTCATAGTCAATAAGAAGGTCATAGGGATACAGTAAACCTTGAGTAAAGCATCGGAATCTATAACTAGTGTCACATGAATGGTTTAAATCATAGACAGTAAGAAGAGTCAGTTTTCTTGTACTTAAGTCGGCGTTGTGCCTTTTGTATTTAATTCCGATGCAATTTCTGTGTTTCATCGTCAATAAGAAGGTCCGAGGGATACAGTAAACCTGAAGTGAAGCATCGGAATCTATAACTAGTGACACAGGAATGGTTCAAACATAGACAGTAAGAAGAGTCAGTTTTCTTGTACTAAAGTCGGCATTGTGCATTTTGTATATAATTCCGATGCAATTTCAGTGTTTCAACGTCCATAAGATGGTCAGAGGGATACAGTGAACCTGAAGTGAAGCATCGGAATCCATAACTAGTGTCACAGGAATGGTTCAAAACATAGACAGTAGGAAGAGTCAGTTTTATTGTACTTAAGTCGGCATTGTGGCTTTTATATTTAATTTCGATGCAATTTCGGTGTTTCATCGTCAATAAGAAGGTCAGAGGGATACAGTAAACCTGAAGTGAAGCATCGGAATCTATAACTAGTGTCACAGGAATGGATCAAAGCGTAGACAGTAAGAAGAGTCAGTTTTCTTGTACTTAAGTCGGCATTGTGCCTTTAGTATTTTATTCCGAAGCAATTTCTGTGATTCGTCGTCAATAAGAATGTCAGAGTGATACAGTAAACCTGAAGTGAAGCATCGGAATCTATAACTAATGTCACAGGAATGGATCAAATCATAGACAGTAAGAAGAGTCAGTTTTATTGTACTTAAGTCGGCATTGTGCCTTTTGTATTTAAATCCGATGCAATTTCTGTGTTTCATCGTCAATAAGAAGGTCAGAGGGATACAGTAAACCTGAAGTGAAGCATCGGAATCTATAACTAGTATCACAGGAATGGTTGAAAACATAGACAGTAAGAAAAGTCAGTTCTCTTGTACTTAAGTCTGCATTGTGCCTTTTGTATTTAATTCCGATGCAATTTCTGTGTTTCATCGTCAATAAGAAGGTCAGAGGAATACAGTAAACCTGAAGTGAAGCATCGGAATCTATAACTAGTGTCACATGAATGGTTCAAAGCATAGACAGTAAGAAGAGTCAGTTTTCTCGTACTTAAGTCGGCATTGTGCCTTTTGTATTTAATTCCGATGCAATTTCTGTGTTTCATCGCCAATAAGAAGGTCAGAGAGATACGGTAAACCTGAAGTGAAGCATCGGAAACTATAACTAGTGTCACAGGAATGGATCAAATCATAGACAGTAAGAAGAGTCAGTTTTCAGGTAGCTTAGTCGGCATTGTGCCTTTTGTATTTAATTCCGATGCAATTTCTGTGATTCATCGTCAATAAGAAGGTCAGAGGGATACAGTAAACATGAAGTGAAGCCTCGGAATCTATAACTAGTGTCACAGGAATGGTTCAAATCATAGACAGTAAGAAGATTCAGTTTTCTTGTACTTAATCGGCATTGTGCCTTTTGTATACAATTCCGATGCAATTTCAGTGTTTCAACGTCCATAAGAAGGTCAGAGGGATACAGTGAACCTGAAGTGAAGCATCGGAATTCATAACTAGTGTCACAGGAATGGTTCAAAACATAGACAGTAGGAAGAGTCAGTTTTATTGTACTTAAGTCGGCATTGTGGCTTTTATATTTAATTTCGATGCAATTTCGGTGTTTCATCGTCAATAAGAAGGTCAGAGGGATACAGTAAACCTGAAGTGAAGCATCGGAATCTATAACTAGTGTCACAGGAATGGATCAAAGCGTAGACAGTAAGAAGAGTCAGTTTTCTTGTACTTAAGTCGGCATTGTGCCTTTAGTATTTTATTCCGAAGCAATTTCTGTGATTCGTCGTCAATAAGAATGTCAGAGTGATACAGTAAACCTGAAGTGAAGCATCGGAATCTATAACTAATGTCACAGGAATGGATCAAATCATAGACAGTAAGAAGAGTCAGTTTTATTGTTCTTAAGTCGGCATTGTGCCTTTTGTATTAAAATCCGATGCAATTTCTGTGTTTCATCGTCAATAAGAAGGTCAGAGGGATACAGTAAACCTGAAGTGAAGCATCGGAATCTATAACTAGTGTCACAGGAATGGTTGAAAACATAGACAGTAAGAAAAGTCAGTTCTCTTGTACTTAAGTCTGCATTGTGCCTTTTGTATTTAATTCCGATGCAATTTCTGTGTTTCATCGTCAATAAGAAGGTCAGAGGAATACAGTAAACCTGAAGTGAAGCATCGGAATCTATAACTAGTGTCACATGAATGGTTCAAAACATAGACAGTAAGAAGAGTCAGTTTTCTCGTACTTAAGTCGGCATTGTGCCTTTTGTATTTAATTCCGATGCAATTTCTGTGTTTCATCGTCAATAAGAAGGTCAGAGGGATACAGTAAACCTGAAGTGAAGCATCGGAATCTATAACTAGTGTCAGAGGAATGGTTGAAAGCATAGACGGTAAGAAAAGTCAGTTCTCTTGTACTTGAGTCTGCATTGTGCCTTTTGTATTTAATTCCGATGCAATTTCTGTGTATCATCGTCAATAAGAAGGTCAGAGGAATACAGTAAACCTGAAGTGAAGCATCGGAATCTATAACTAGTGTCACATGAATGGTTGAAACATGGACAGTAAGAAGAGTCAGTTATCTTGTACTTAAGTCGGCATTGTTACTTTTCTATTTAATTACGATGCAATTTCTATGTTTCATCTCCAATAAGAAGGTCAGAGGGAATCAGTAAACCTGAAGTGAAGCATCGGGATCTATAACTAGTGTCACAGGAATGGATCAAATCATAGACAGTAAGAAGAGTCAGTTTTCTTGTACTTAAGTCGGCATTGTGCCTTTTGTATTTAATTCCGAATCAATTTCTGTGTTTCATCGTCAATACGAAGGTCAGAGGGACACAGTAAACCTGACGTGAAGCATCGGAATCTATAACTAGCGTCACAGGAATAGTTGAAAACATAGACAGTAAGAAGAGTCAGTTTTCTTGTACTTAAGTCGGCATTGTTCATTTTCTATTTAATTCCGAAGCAATTTCTATGTTTCATCGTCAATAAGAAGGTCAGAGGGATACAGTAAACCTGAAGTGAAGCATCGGAATCTATAACTAGTGTCACAGGAACGGATCAAAGCATAGACAGTAAGAAGAGACAGTTTTCTTGTACTTAAGGCGGCATTGTGCCTTTTGTATTTAATTCCGAAGCAATTTCTGTGATTCGTCGTCAATAAGAAGGTCAGAGGGATACAGTAAACCTGAAGTGAAGCATCGGGAACTATAAGTAGTGTCAAAGGAATTGATCAAAGCATAGACAGTAAGAAGACACAGTTTTCTTATACTTAAGTCGGCATTGTGCCTTTTGTATTTAATTCCGATGCAATTTATGTGTTTCATCGGCAATAAGAAGGTCACAGGGATACAGTGAACCTGAAGTGAAGCATCGGAATCTATAACTAGAGTCACAGGAATGGATCAAAATATAGACAGTAAGAAGAGTCAGTTTTCTTGAACTTTAGTCGGCATTGTGCCTTTTATATATAATTCCGATGCAATTTCAGTGTTTCAACGGCCATAAGAAGGACAGAGGGATACAGTGAACCTGAAGTGAAGTATCGGAATCCATAACTAGTGTCACAGGAATGGTTCAAAACATAGACAGTAGGAAGAGTCAGTTTTATTGTACTTAAGTCGGCATAGATCTTTTCTATTTAATTCCGATGCAATTTCTATGTTTCATCGCCAATAAGAAGGTCAGAGAGATACGGTAAACCTGAAGTGAAGCATCGGAAACTATAACTAGTGTCACAGGAATGGATCAAATCGGTTAGACCGTCAGTGAGAGAGCACTTCGATTTCCTGCTGCTAATAAGGCGAGTACACCGTTCGCTTGTTACACATTTTTGCGAGCTTCAAACAGGTACAACTTATTTTCAGTTATCTGGGTAGTTACTATTTTATTTTTGTAATTTCTTGCGTGTTTGAGTGCCTACTAGACACAACCTTTTATTTTAGTAACAGTGTAGTGTACAGTATCGCCGTTGCAATCGACCCTCGTATCGTACAGGCTTTTGTTTGTTTGGTTAGAACAGCTCAGTGTCGGTTAGACCGTCAGTGAGAGAGCACTTCGATTTCCTGCTGCTAATAAGGCGAGTACACCTTTCGCTTGTTACACATTTTTGCGAGCTTCAAACAGGTACAACTTATTTTCAGTTATCTGGTTAGTTACTATTTTATTTTTGTAATTTCTTGCGTGTTTGAGTGCCTACTAGACACAACCGTTCATTTTAATAACAGTGTAGTGTACAGTATCGCCGTTGCTATCGACCCTCGTATCGTACAGGCTTTTGTTTGTTTGGTTAGAACAGCTCAGTTTCGGTTAGACCGTCAGTGAGAGAGCACTTCGATTTCCTGCTGCTAATAAGGCGAGTACACCATTCGCTTGTTACACATTTTTGCGAGCTTCAAACAGGTACAACTTATTTTCAGTTATCTGGGTAGTTACTATTTTATTTTTGTAATTTCTTGCGTGTTTGGAAGCCTACTAGACACAACCGTTCATTTTAATAACAGTGTAGTGTACAGTATCGCCGTTGCTATCGACCCTCGTATCGTACAGGCTTTTGTTTGTTTGGTTATAACAGCTCAGTGTCGGTTAGACCGTCAGTGAGAGAGCACTTCGATTTCCTGCTGCTAATAAGGCGAGTACACCGTTCGCTTGTTACACATTTTTGCGAGCTTCAAACAGGTACAACTTATTTTCAGTTATCTGGGTAGTTACTATTTTATTTTTGTAATTTCTTGCGTGTTTGAGTGCCTACTAGACACAACCGTTCATTTTAATAACAGTGTAGTGTACAGTATCGCCGTTGCTATCGACCCTCGAATCGTACAGGCTTTTGTTTGTTTGGTTAGAACAGCTCAGTGTCGGTTAGACCGTCAGTGAGAGAGCACTTCGATTTCCTGCTGCTAATAAGGCGAGTACACCGTTCGCTTGTTACACATTTTTGCGAGCTTCAAACAGGTACAACTTATTTTCAGTTATCTGGGTCGTTACTATTTTATTTTTGTAATTTCTTGCGTGTTTGAGTGCCTACTAGACACAACCTTTTATTTTAATAACAGTGTAGTGTACAGTATCGCCGTTGCTATCGACCCTCGTATCGTACAGGCTTTTGTTTGTTTGGTTAGAACAGCTCAGTGTCGGTTAGACCGTCAGTGAGAGAGCACTTCGATTTCCTGCTGCTAATAAGGCGAGTACACCGTTCGCTTGTTACACATTTTTGCGAGCTTCAAACAGGTACAACTTATTTTCAGTTATCTGGGTCGTTACTATTTTATTTTTGTAATTTCTTGCGTGTTTGAGTGCCTACTAGACACAACCTTTTATTTTAATAACAGTGTAGTGTACAGTATCGCCGTTGCTATCGACCCTCGTATCGTACAGGCTTTTGTTTGTTTGGTTAGAACAGCTCAGTGTCGGTTAGACCGTCAGTGAGAGAGCACTTCGATTTCCTGCTGCTAATAAGGCTAGTACACCGTTCGCTTGTTACACATTTTTGCGAGCTTCAAACAGGTACAACTTATTTTCAGTTATCTGGGTCGTTACTATTTTATTTTTGTAATTTCTTGCGTGTTTGAGTGCCTACTAGACACAACCTTTTATTTTAATAACAGTGTAGTGTACAGTATCGCCGTTGCTATCGACCCTCGTATCGTACAGGCATTTGTTTGTTTGGTTAGAACAGCTCAGTGTCGGTTAGACCGTCAGTGAGAGAGCACTTCGATTTCCTGCTGCTAATAAGGCGAGTACACTGTTCGCTTGTTACACATTTTTGCGAGCTTCAAACAGGTACAACTTATTTTCAGTTATCTCGGTAGTTACTATTTTATTTTTGTAATTTCTTGCGTGTTTGAGTGCCTACTAGACACAACCTTTTATTTTAATAAGTGTAGTGTACAGTATCGCCGTTGCTATCGACCCTCGTATCGTACAGGCATTTGTTTGTTTGGTTAGAACAGCTCAGTGTCGGTTAGACCGTCAGTGAGAGAGCACTTCGATTTCCTGCTGCTAATAAGGCGAGTACACCGTTCGCTTGTTACACATTTTTGCGAGCTTCAAACAGGTACAACTTATTTTCAGTTATCTGGGTCGTTACTATTTTATTTTTGTAATTTCTTGCGTGTTTGAGTGCCTACTAGACACAACCTTTTATTTTAATAACAGTGTAGTGTACAGTATCGCCGTTGCTATCGACCCTCGTATCGTACAGGCTTTTGTTTGTTTGGTTAGAACAGCTCAGTGTCGGTTAGACCGTCAGTGAGAGAGCACTTCGATTTCCTGCTGCTAATAAGGCGAGTACACCGTTCGCTTGTTACACATTTTTGCGAGCTTCAAACAGGTACAACTTATTTTCAGTTATCTGGGTCGTTACTATTTTATTTTTGTAATTTCTTGCGTGTTTGAGTGCCTACTAGACACAACCTTTTATTTTAATAACAGTGTAGTGTACAGTATCGCCGTTGCTATCGACCCTCGTATCGTACAGGCTTTTGTTTGTTTGGTTAGAACAGCTCAGTGTCGGTTAGACCGTCAGTGAGAGAGCACTTCGATTTCCTGCTGCTAATAAGGCTAGTACACCGTTCGCTTGTTACACATTTTTGCGAGCTTCAAACAGGTACAACTTATTTTCAGTTATCTGGGTCGTTACTATTTTATTTTTGTAATTTCTTGCGTGTTTGAGTGCCTACTAGACACAACCTTTTATTTTAATAACAGTGTAGTGTACAGTATCGCCGTTGCTATCGACCCTCGTATCGTACAGGCTTTTGTTTGTTTGGTTAGAACAGCTCAGTGTCGGTTAGACCGTCAGTGAGAGAGCACTTCGATTTCCTGCTGCTAATAAGGCGAGTACACCGTTCGCTTGTTACACATTTTTGCGAGCTTCAAACAGGTACAACTTATTTTCAGTTATCTCGGTAGTTACTATTTTATTTTTGTAATTTCTTGCGTGTTTGAGTGCCTACTAGACACAACCTTTTATTTTAATAAGTGTAGTGTACAGTATCGCCGTTGCTATCGACCCTCGTATCGTACAGGCATTTGTTTGTTTGGTTAGAACAGCTCAGTGTCGGTTAGACCGTCAGTGAGAGAGCACTTCGATTTCCTGCTGCTAATAAGGCGAGTACACCGTTCGCTTGTTACACATTTTTGCGAGCTTCAAACAGGTACAACTTATTTTCAGTTATCTCGGTAGTTACTATTTTATTTTTGTAATTTCTTGCGTGTTTGAGTGCCTACTAGACACAACCTTTTATTTTAATAACAGTGTAGTGTACAGTATCGCCGTTGCTATCGACCCTCGTATCGTACAGGCATTTGTTTGTTTGGTTAGAACAGCTCAGTGTCGGTTAGACCGTCAGTGAGAGAGCTCTTCGATTTCCTGCTGCTAATAAGGCGAGTACACCGTTCGCTTGTTACACATTTTTGCGAGCTTCAAACAGGTACAACTTATTTTCAGTTATCTGGGTAGTTACTATTTTATTTTTGTAATTTCTTGCGTGTTTGAGTGCCTACTAGACACAACCTTTTATTTTAATAACAGTGTAGTGTACAGTATCGCCGTTGCTATCGACCCTCGTATCGTACAGGCTTTTGTTTGTTTGGTTAGAACAGCTCAGTGTCGGTTAGACCGTCAGTGAGAGAGCACTTCGATTTCCTGCTGCTAATAAGGCGAGTACACCGTTCGCTTGTTACACATTTTTGCGAGCTTCAAACAGGTACAACTTATTTTCAGTTATCTGGGTCGTTACTATTTTATTTTTGTAATTTCTTGCGTGTTTGAGTGCCTACTAGACACAACCTTTTATTTTAATAACAGTGTAGTGTACAGTATCGCCGTTGCTATCGACCCTCGTATCGTACAGGCTTTTGTTTGTTTGGTTAGAACAGCTCAGTGTCGGTTAGACCGTCAGTGAGAGAGCACTTCGATTTCCTGCTGCTAATAAGGCGAGTACACCGTTCGCTTGTTACACATTTTTGCGAGCTTCAAACAGGTACAACTTATTTTCAGTTATCTGGGTCGTTACTATTTTATTTTTGTAATTTCTTGCGTGTTTGAGTGCCTACTAGACACAACCTCTTATTTTAATAACAGTGTAGTGTACAGTATCGCCGTTGCTATCGACCCTCGTATCGTACAGGCTTTTGTTTGTTTGGTTAGAACAGCTCAGTGTCGGTTAGACCGTCAGTGAGAGAGCACTTCGATTTCCTGCTGCTAATAAGGCGAGTACACCGTTCGCTTGTTACACATTTTTGCGAGCTTCAAACAGGTACAACTTATTTTCAGTTATCTGGGTAGTTACTATTTTATTTTTGTAATTTCTTGCGTGTTGGAGTGCCTACTAGACACAACCTCTTATTTTAATAACAGTGTAGTGTACAGTATCGCCGTTGCTATCGACCCTCGTATCGTACAGGCTTTTGTTTGTTTGGTTAGAACAGCTCAGTGTCGGTTAGACCGTCAGTGAGAGAGCACTTCGATTTCCTGCTGCTAATAAGGCGAGTACACCGTTCGCTTGTTACACATTTTTGCGAGCTTCAAACAGGTACAACTTATTTTCAGTTATCTGGGTCGTTACTATTTTATTTTTGTAATTTCTTGCGTGTTTGAGTGCCTACTAGACACAACCTTTTATTTTAATAACAGTGTAGTGTACAGTATCGCCGTTGCTATCGACCCTCGTATCGTACAGGCTTTTGTTTGTTTGGTTAGAACAGCTCAGTGTCGGTTAGACCGTCAGTGAGAGAGCACTTCGATTTCCTGCTGCTAATAAGGCGAGTACACCGTTCGCTTGTTACACATTTTTGCGAGCTTCAAACAGGTACAACTTATTTTCAGTTATCTGGGTCGTTACTATTTTATTTTTGTAATTTCTTGCGTGTTTGAGTGCCTACTAGACACCTTTTATTTTAATAAGTGTAGTGTACAGTATCGCCGTTGCTATCGACCCTCGTATCGTACAGGCTTTTGTTTGTTTGGTTAGAACAGCTCAGTGTCGGTTAGACCGTCAGTGAGAGAGCACTTCGATTTCCTGCTGCTAATAAGGCGAGTACACCGTTCGCTTGTTACACATTTTTGCGAGCTTCAAACAGGTAAAACTTCAGTTATCTGGGTAGTTACTATTTTATTTTTGTAATTTCTTGCGTGTTTGAGTGCCTACCAGACACAACCTTTTATTTTAATAACAGTGTAGTGTACAGTATCGCCGTTGCTATCGACCCTCGTATCGTACAGGCTTTTGTTTGTTTGGTTAGAACAGCTCAGTGTCGGTTAGACCGTCAGTGAGAGAGCACTTCGATTTCCTGCTGCTAATAAGGCGAGTACACCGTTCGCTTGTTACACATTTTTGCGAGCTTCAAACAGGTACAACTTATTTTCAGTTATCTGGGTAGTTACTATTTTATTTTTGTAATTTCTTGCGTGTTTGAGTGCCTACTAGACACAACCTTTTATTTTAATAACAGTGTAGTGTACAGTATCGCCGTTGCTATCGACCCTCGTATCGTACAGGCTTTTGTTTGTTTGGTTAGAACAGCTCAGTGTCGGTTAGACCGTCAGTGAGAGAGCACTTCGATTTCCTGCTGCTAATAAGGCGAGTACACCGTTCGCTTGTAGGGTAAAGATAGTCATGTGTAGGGACTGTGGTTGTTGTGAGCGGACGCAAGGAGAATTGGCCACTCTTCGGGGGCAGGTGGAGGCTTTGTCTGTTAGGCTCATCGAGCTCGAGGCGCAGGCGTCGGCTCGTAGTGGCGTTGGGGCAACTGTGGTGAGACCTATGCCTACTTCGGTGGCCTTGGAATCGCATGGAACCCCTGATGTCGCTGCGTCTTCCGGCAGTGAGCATCTTACCGGTCAGCCATCACTCCAGGGTGAATGGCGTACAGTGGTGGGCTCGCGCGTGCCTGGCCGAAAGGCGAAGGTGGGATCTGGCCGCGTGGCAGCTGCCTTACCCCTTTCCAACAGGTACGGGGTGCTTCCTAGTGGTGATGACATCGTTTCCGAGCCACCACAGGATGCATCGCCTGTTGGGCCAGTGGCCCATTCTCCGGCAAGGTCCCGACAGTCACAGAGGGCGGGCCTATTAGTTATAGGGAGCTCCAACGTTAGGCGGGTTATGGAGCCCCTTAGGAAAATAGCGGGTAGGTCGGGGAAGAATGCCAGTGTGCACTCGGTGTGCTTGCCGGGGGGGTCTCGTTCGTAATGTGGAGGAGGCCCTTCCGGCAGCTATTGAACGCACTGGGTGTGACCGGCTGCAGATATTAGCACATGTCGGAACGAATGACGCCTGCCGCTTGGGTTCTGAGGCCATCCTTGGTTCCTTCCGGCGGCTGGCTGATTTGGTGAAGACAACCAGCATCGCACGCGGAGTGCAAGCTGAGCTTAATATCTGCAGCATAGTGCCCAGAGTCGATCGCGGTCCTCTGGTTTGGAGCCATGTGGAGGGTCTAAACCAGAGGCTCAGACGACTCTGCGACTATAATGGTTGCAAATTCATCGACCTCCGTTATTGGGTGGAGAACTGTAGGGCCCCCCTAGACAGGTCAGGCGTGCACTACACACCGGAAGCAGCTACTAGGGTAGCAGAGTACGTGTGGCGTGCACACGGGGGTTTTTTAGGTTAGAGGGACCCCCCCTTGGGCGAAACGATAAAATACCTGACGGCTTACCAGAGAGGACATTATCATCGATGATAAAGAACGTCCGTCCTCAGAGACCAAAAACAGGAAAAGTCAACGTAATATTGGTAAACTGCAGGAGTATCCAGGGCAAGGTTCCTGAATTAGTATCTCTTATTGAAGGAAATAGTGCGCATATAGTATTAGGAACGGAAAGTCGGTTAAAACCGGAAGCGAACAGTAACGAAATCCTAGACACAGAATGGAATATATACCGCAAGGATAGGATAAACGCCAATGGTGGAGGAGTATTTATAGCAGTAAAGAATTCAATAATATCCAGTGAAGTTATTAGCGAATGCGAATGTGAAATAATCTGGGTTAAGTATCAAAGGTGGGTCAGATATGATAGTCGGATGCTTCTATAGACCACCTGCATCAGCAACTGTAGTAGTTGAGCGCCTCAGAGAGAACCTGCAGAACGTCGTGAAGAAGTTTCGTGATCATACTATTGTAATAGGGGAGACATCAATCTACCAGGTATAGAATGGGATAGTCACACAATCAGAACTGGAGCCAGGGACAGAGACTCTTGTGACATTATCCTGACTGCCTTGTCCGAGAATTACTTCGAGCAGATAGTTAGAGAACCAACTCGTGAAGCTAACGTTTTAGACCTCATAGCAACAAATAGACCGGAACTTTTCGACTCCGTGAATGTAGAAGAGGGTATCAGTGATCATAAGTCAGTGGTTGCATCAATGACTACAAGTGTAATAAGAAATGCCAAGAAAGGAAGGAAAATATATTTGCTTAACAAGAGTGATAGGGCACAAATCGCAGAATATCTGAGTGACCACCATCAAACGTTCATTTCTGAGGAAGAGGATGTGGAACAAAAATGGAAAAAATTCAGAAACATCGTCCAGTACGCCTTAGATAAGTTCGTACCGACTAAGGTCCAAAGCGAGGGGAAAGATCCACCGTGGTATAACAATCATGTACGAAAGGTACTACGGAAACAAAGAAAGCTTCATCATAGGTTTAAGAGTAGTCGAATCATAGCTGATAAGGAAAAGCTGAACGAAGCGAAAAAGAGCGTAAAGAGGGCAATGAGAGAAGCATTCAACGAATTCGAACATAAAACATTGGCAAACAATCTAAACAAGAACCCTAAAAAGTTTTGGTCATATGTAAAATCGGTAAGCGGATCTAAATCCCCTATTCAGTCACTCGTTGACCACGATGGCACCGAAACAGAGGACGACCGAAGAAAGGCAGAAATACTGAATTCAGTGTTCCGAAACTGCTTCACTGCGGAAAATCGTAACACGGTCCCTGACTTCGTCCGTCGCACGGACGCCAAAATGGAAAATACTGAAATAAACGATATCGGAATTGAAAATCAACTGCTATCACTTAGTAGCGGAAAAGCATCCGGACCAGACGAGATACCCTTAAGATTCTACAGTGATTATGCTAAAGAACTTGCCCCCTTTCTATCAGCAATTTATCGTAGATCGCTGGAAGAACGTAAAGTACCTAGCGACTGGAAGAAAGCGCAGGTCGTTCCCATTTTCAAGAAGGGTCATAAATCAGATGCGAATAATTATAGGCCTATTTCGCTTACGTCAATCTGTTGTAGAATAATGGAACATGTTTTGTGTTCTCGTATTATGACGTTCTTAGATAATACAAATCTCCTTCATCATAACCAACATGGATTCCGCAAACAGAGATCATGTGAAACTCAGCTCGCCCTATTTGTCCAAGAAATTCACAGTGCCGTAGACACTGGCGAGCAGATTGATGCCGTATTCCTGGACTTCAGGAAGGCATTTGATACGGTTCCGCACTTACGTTTAGTGAAAAAAAAAAGAGCTTACGAAATATCGGACCAGGTTTGTGATTGGATTCCGGATTTCCTAGAAGAAAGAACACAACACAACATGTCATTCTTAACGGTTCAAAATCTGCAGATGTAGAGGTAATTTCGGGAGTACCGCAGGGAAGCGTGATAGGACCTTTATTGTTTACAATATACATAAATGACTTAGTTGACAACATCGGTAGCTCCGTGAGGCTATTTGCAGATGACACGGTTGTCTACAAGAAAGTAGCAACATCAGAAGACTCGTACATACTCCAGGAGGACCTGCAGAGGATTAATGCATGGTGCGACAGCTGGCAGCTTTCCCTAAACGTAGATAAATGTAATATAATGCGCATACATAGGGGCAGAAATCCATTCCAGTACGATTATGCCATAGGTGGTAAATCATTGGAAGCGGTAACGACCGTAAAATACTTAGGAGTTACTATCCGGAGCGATCTGAAGTGGAATGATCACATAAAACAAATTGTGGGAAAAGCAGGCGCCAGGTTGAGATTCATAGGAAGAATTCTAAGAAAATGTGACTCATCGACGAAAGAAGTAGCTTACAAAACGCTTGTTCGTCCGATTCTTGAGTATTGCTCATCAGTATGGGACCCTTACCAGGTTGGATTAATAGAAGAGATAGACATGATCCAGCGAAAAGCAGCGCGATTCGTCATGGGGACATTTAGTCAGCGCGAGAGCGTTACGGAGATGCTGAACAAGCTCCAGTGGCGGACACTTCAACAAAGGCGTTACGCAATATGGAGAGGTTTATTATCGAAATTACGAGAGAGCACATTCCGGGAAGAGATGGGCAACATATTACTACCGCCCACATATATCTCGCGTAATGATCACAACGAAAAGATCCGAGAAATTAGAGCAAATACGGAGACATACAAGCAGTCGTTATTTCCACGCACAATTCGTGAATGGAACAGGGAAGGGGGGATCAGATAGTGGTCCAATAAGTACCCTCCGCCACACACCGTAAGGTGGCTCGCGGAGTATAGATGAAGATGTAGACAGTAGGAAGACTCAGTTTTCTTGTAGTTAAGTAGGCATTGTGCCTTTTGTATTTAATTCCGATGCAATTTTAGTGTTTCAACGTCCATAAGAAGGTCAGAGGGATACAGTAAACCTGAAGTGAAGTATCGCAATCTATAACTAGTGTCACAGGAATGGATGAAAGCATTGACAGTAAGAAGAGTCAGTTTTATTGTACTTAAGTCGGCATTGTGCCTTTTGTATTTAATTCCGATGCAATTTCTGTGTTTCATCGTCAATAAGGTCAGAGGGATACAGTAAACCTGAAGAGAAGCATCGCAATCTATAAGTAGTTGTACATGAATGGTTCCATACATAGACAGTAAGATGAGTCAGTTTTCTTGTACTTAAGTCGGCATTGTGCCTTTTGTATTTAATTCCGATGCAATTTCTGTGTTTCTTCGTCAATAAGAAGGTGAGAGGGATACAGTAAACCTGAAGTGAAGCATCGGAATCATAACTTGTGTCACATGAATGGTTCAAAACATTGACAGAAGAGTCGGTTTTCTCGTACTTAAGTCGGCGTTGTGCCTTTTGTATTTAATTCCGAAGCAATTTCTGTGATTCATCGTCAATAAGAATGTCAGAGTGATACAGTAAACCTGGAGTAAAGCATCGGAATGTATAACTAGTGTCACATGAATGGTTTAAATCATAGACAGTAAGAAGAGTCAGTTTAGTTTTACTTAAGACGGCATTGTGCTTTTTGTATTTAATTCCGGTGCAATTTCTGTGATTCATCGTCAACAAGGTCAGAGGGATACAGTAAACCTGAAGTGAAGCATTGGAATCTATAACTAGTGTCACATGAATGGTTCAAAACATAGACAGTAAGAAGAGTCAGTTATCTTGTACTTAAGTGGGTATTGTGCCTTTTGTATTTAATTCCGATGCAATTTCTGTGTTTCATCGTCAATAAGATGGTCAGAGGGATACAGTAAACCTGAAGTGAAGCATCGGAATCTATAACTAGTGTCACAGGAATGGTTCAAAACATAGAGAGTAAGAAGTGTCAGTTTTCTTGTACTTAAGTCTGCATTGTGCCTTTTGTATTTAATTCCGATGCAATTTCTGTGTTTCATCGTCAATAAGATGGTCAGAGGAATACAGTGAACCTGAAGTGAAGCATGGGAATCTGTAACTAGTGTCACATGAATGGTTCAAAACATAGACAGTAAGAAGAGTCAGTTTTCTTGTACTTAAGTCGGCATTGTTCCTTTTCTATTTAATTCCGATGCAATTTCTATGTTTCATCACCAATAAGGAGGTCAGAGGGATACAGTAAACCTGAAGTGAAGCATCGGAATCTATAACTAGTGTCACAGGAGTGGATCAAATCAAAGACAGTAAGAAGAGTCAGTTTTCTTGTACTTAAGTCGGCATTGTGCCTTTTGTATTTAATTCCGAAGCAATTTCTGTGATTCATCGTCAATAAGGACATAGGGATACAGTACACCTGGAGTAAAGCATCGGAATCTATAACTAGTGTCACATGAATGGTTTAAAACGTAGACAGTAAGAGTCATTTTAATTGTACTTATGTCGGCATTGTGCCTTTTGTATTTAATTCCGATGCAATTTCTGTGTTTCCTCGTCAATTAGGTCAGAGGGATACAGTAAACCTGAAGTGAAGCATCGGAATCTATAACTAGTGTTACAGGAATTGTTCAAAACATAGACAGTAAGAAGAGTCAGTTTTCTTGTACTTATGTCTGCATTGTGCCTTTTGTATTTAATTACGATGCAATTTCTGTGTTTCATCGTCAATAAGGTGGTCAGAGGAATGGAGTGAACCTGAAGTGAAGAATCGGAATCTATAATTAGTGTACAGGAATGGTTCAAAACATACAGTGAGAAAAGTCAGTTTTCTTGTACTTAAGTCTGCATTGTGCTTTTGTATTTAATTCCGATGCAATTTCTGTGTTTCATCGTCAATAGGAAGGTCAGAGGAATACAGTTAACCTGAAGTGAAGCATCGGAATCTATAACTAGTGTCACATGAATGGTTCAAACATTGACAGTAAGAAGAGTCAGTTTTCTTGTACTCAAGTCGGCATTGTGCGGTTGTATTTAATTCCGATGTGATTTCTGCGTTTCATTGTCAATAGGAAGGTCAGAGGGATACAGTAAACCTGAAGTGAAGCATCGGAGTCTATAACTAGTGTCACAGGAATGGTTCAAAACATAGACTGTAAGAAGAGTCAGTTTTCTTGTACTTAAGTCGGCATTGTCCGTTTTCTATTTAATTCCGATGATATTTCTATGTTTCATCGACCATAAGAAGGTCAGAGGGATACAGTAAACCTGAAGTGAAGCATCGGGATCTATAACTAGTGTCACAGGATTGGATCAAAGCATAGTCCGTAAGAAGAGTCAGTTTTCTTGTACTTAAGTCAGCATTGTGCCTTTTGTATTAAAGTCCGAAGCAATTTCTGTGATTTATCGTTAATAAGAATGTCAGAGTGATACAATAAACCTGGAGTAAAGCATCGGAATCTATAACTAGTGTCACAGTAATGGTTCAAAACATACACAGTAAGAAGAGTCAGTTTTCTTGTACTTACGTCGGCGTTGTGCCTTTTGTATTTGATTCCGATGCAATTTCTGGGTTTCATCGTCAATAAGAATGTCATAGGGATACAGTAAACCTGAAGTGAAGCATCGGAA
Source organism: Schistocerca serialis cubense (assembly GCF_023864345.2). Taxonomy (NCBI): domain Eukaryota; kingdom Metazoa; phylum Arthropoda; class Insecta; order Orthoptera; family Acrididae; genus Schistocerca; species Schistocerca serialis. Next base: position 19,344,872 of record NW_026047617.1, read on the forward strand.
TCTATAACTAGTGTCACAGGAATGGATGAAAGCATAGACAGTAAGAAGAGTTAGTTTTCTTGTACTTAAGTCGGCATTTTGTCTTTTGTATTTAATTCCCATGAAATTTCTGTGATTCATCGTCAATAAGGTCAGAGGGTTACAGTAAACCTGGAGTAAAGCTACGGAATCTATAACTAGTGTCACATAAACGTTTGAAAACATAGACAGTAAGAAGAGTCAGTTTTCTTGTTCTTAAGTCGGCATTGTCCCTTTTCTATTTAATTCCAATGATATTTCTATGTTTCATCGAAAATAAGGTGGTCAGAGGGATGCAGTAAACCTGAAGTGAAGCATCAGGATGTATAACTAGTGTTACAGGATTGGATCAAAGCATAGTCAGTAAGAAGAGTCAGTTTTCTTGTACTAAAGTCGGCATTGTGCCTTTTGTATTTAATTCCGAAGCAATTTCTGTGATTCATCGTCAATAAGAAGGTCATAGGGATACAGAAAACCAGGAGTAAAGCATCGGAATCTATAACTAGTGTCACGTGAATGGTTTAAATCATAGACAGTAATAAGTGTCAGTTTTCTTGTACTTAAGTCGGCATTGTGCTTTTTGTATTTAATTCCGATGCAAATTCTGTGTTTCATCGTCAATAAGGTCAGAGGGGTACAGTAAACCAGAAGTGAAGCATCGGAATCTATAACTAGTGTCACAGGAATGGTTCAAAACATACACTGTAAGAAGAGTCAGATTTCTTGTACTTAAGTCGGCATTGTGCCTTTTGTATTTAATTCCGATATAATTTCTGTCTTTCATCGTCTATTAGAAGGTCAGAGGGATACAGTAAACCTGAAGTGAAGCATCAGAATCTATAACTAGTGTCACGTGAATGGTTTAAATCATAGACAATAAGAAGAGTCAGTTATCTTGTACTTAAGTCGGCATTGTGTCTTTTGTATTTAATTCCGAAGAAATTTCTGTGATTCATCGTCAATAAGAAGGTCAGAGGGATACAGTAAACCTGGAGTAAAGCATCGGAATCTATAAATAGTATCACATAAACGTTTTAAAACATAGACAGTAAGAAGAGTCAGATTTCTTGCACTTAAGTCGGCATTGTGCCTTTTGTATTTAATTCCGATATAATTTCTGTCTTTCATCGTCAATGAGAAGGTCAGAGGGATACAGTAAACCTGAAGTGAAGCATCAGAATCTATAACTAGTGTCACAGGAATGGTTCAAAACATAGGCAGTAAGAAGAGTCAGTTTTCTTGTACTTAAGTCGGCATTGTGCCTTTTGTATTTAATTCCGAAGCAATTTCTGTGATACATCGTCAATAAGGTCATAGGGATACAGTAAACCAGGAGTAAAGCATCGGAATCTATAACCAGTGTCACGAGAATGGTTTAAAACGTAGACAGTAAGAAGAGTCAGTTTTCTTGTACTTAAGTCGGCATTGTCTTTTGTAATTAATTCCGATGTAATTTTTGTGTTTCATTGTCAATAAGGAGGTCAGAGGAATACATTAAACCTGAAGTGAAGCATCGGAATCTATAACTAGTGTCACAGGAATGGTTCAAAACATAGACAGTAAGAAGAGTCAGTTTTCTTGTACATAAGTCGGCATTGTGCCTTTTGTATTTAATTCCGATGCAATATCTGTGTTTCATCTTCAATAAGAAGGTAAGAGGGATACAGCAAACCTGAGGTGAAGCATCGGAATCTATAACTAGTGTCACAGGAATGGTTGAAAACATAGACAGTAAGAAGAGTCAGTTTTCTTGTACATAAATAGGCATTGTGGCTTTTGTATTTAATTCCGATACAATTTCTCTGTATCATCGACAATAAGAAATTCAGAGGGAAACAGTAAACTTTAAGTGAAGCTTCGGAAATATAATTAGTCACATGAATGGTTCAAAACATAGTGTAAGAAGAGTCAGTTTCCTTGTACTTAAGTTGGCATTGTGACTTTTGTATTTAATTCCGATGCAATTTCTGTGTTTCATCGTCAATAAGGTGGTCAGAGGGATACATTAAACCTGAAGTGAAGCATCGGAATCTATAACTAGTGTCACAGGAATGGTTCAAAACATAGACAGTAAGAAGAGTCAGTTTTCTTGTACTTACGTCGGCATTGTGCTTTTGTATTTAATTCCGGCGCTATTTCTGTGTTTCATCGTCAATAAGAAGGTCAGAGGGTTACTATAAAACGGAAGTGAAGCATCGGAATCTATAACTAGTGTCTCATGAATGGTTCAAAACATAGACAGTAAGAAGAGTCAGTTTTCTTGTACATAAGTCGGCATTGTACTTTTTGTATTTAATTCCGAAGCAATTTCTCTGTTTCATCGACAATAAGGTCAGAGGGATACAGTAATCCTGAAGTGAACCATCGGAATCTATAACTAGTGTCACATGAATGGTTCAAAGCATAGACAGTAAGAAGAGTCAGTTTTCTTGTACTTAAGTCGGCATTGTGCCTTTTGTATTTAATTCTGATGCAATTTCTGTGTTTCATCGTCAATAAGAAGGTCAGAGGGATACAGTAAACCTGGAGTAAAGCATCGGAATGTATAACTAGTGTCACATGAATGGTTTAAAACGTAGACAGTAAGAAGAGTCAGTTTGTTTGTTCTTAAGTCGGCATTGTTCCTTTTCTATTTAATTCCGATTCAATTTCTATGTTTCATCGTCAATAAGAAGGTCAGAGGGATACAGTAAACCTGAAGTGAAGCATCGGAATCTATAACAAGTGTCACTTCAATGGTTCAAAACATAGACAGTAAGAAGAGTCAGTTTTCTTGTACTTAAATCGGCATTGTGCCTTTTGTATTTAATTACGATGCAATTTCTGTGTTTCATCGTCAATAACAAGGTCAGAGGGATACAGTAATCCTGAGGTGAAGCATCGGAATCTATAACTAGTGTCACAGGAATTGTTCAAAACATAGACTGTAGGAAGAGTCAGTTTTCTTGTACTTAAGTCGGCATTGTGCCTTTTGTATTTAACTCCGATGCATTCTCTGTGTTTCATCGTCAATAAGAAGGTCAGAGAGATACAGTAAAAATGAAGTAAAGCATCGGAATCTATAACTAGTGTCACAGGAATTGTTCAAAACATAGACAGTAAGAAGAGTCAGTTTTCTTGTACTTATGTCGGCATTGAGCTTTTTGTATTTAATTCCGATGCAATTTCTGTGTTTCATCGTCAATAAGAAGGTCAGAGGGATACAGTAAACCTGAAGTGAAGCATCGGAAACTATAATTAGTGTCACATGAATGGTTCAAAACATAGACAGTAAGAAGAGTCAGTTTTCTTGTACTTAAGTCGGCATTGACCATTTGTATTTACTTCCGATGTAGTTTCTGTGTTTCATCGTCAATACCAAGGTCAGAGGGATACAGTAAACCTGACGTGAAGCATCGGAATCTATAACTAGTGTCACAGGAATGGATCATAACATAGACAGTAAGAAGAGTCAGTTATCTTGTACTTAAGTCGGCATTGTGCCTATTGTATTTAATTCCGATGCAAATTATGTGTTTCATCGTCAATAAGAAAGTCAGAGGGATACAGTAATCCTGAGGTGAAGCATCGGAATCTATAACTAGTGTCACAGGAATGGTTGAAAACATAGACAGTAAGAAGAGTCAGTTTTCTTGTACATAAATAGGCATTGTGCTTTTGTATTTAATTCCGATGCAATTTCTGTGTTTCATCGCCAATAAGAAGGTCAGAGGGATACAGTAAACCTGAAGTGAAGAATCGGAATCTATAACTAGTGTCACAGCAATGGTTCAAATCATAGACAGTAAGAAGAGTCAGTTTTCTTGTACTTATGTCGGCATTGTGCCTTTTGTATTTAATTCCGATGCAATTTCTGTGTTTCATCGTCTATAAGAAGGTCAGAGGGATACAGTAAACCTGGACTAAAGCATCGGAATCTATAACTAGTGTTACATGAATGGTTTAAAACGTAGACAGTAAGAAGAGTCAGTTTTGTTGTACTTGAGTCGGCATTGTGACTTTTGTATTTAATTCCGGTGCAATTTCTGTGTTTCATCGTCAATATGAAGGTCAGAGGGATACACTAAACCTGAAGTGAATCATCGGAATCTATAACTAGTGTCACAGGAATGGTTCAAAACATAGACAGTAAGAAGAGACAGTTTTCTTGTACTTAAGTCGGCATTGAGCTTTTTGTATTTAATTCCGATGCTATTTCTGTGTTTCATCGTCAATTAGAACGTCAGAGGGATACTATATAACTGAAGTGAAGCATCGGAATCTATAAGTAGTGTCACATGAATGGTTCAAACGTAGACAGTAAGTTGAGTCAGTTTTCTTGTACATGAGTCGGCATTGTGCCTTTTGTATTTAATTCCGATGCAATTTCTGTGTTTGATCGTCAATAAGAAGGTCAGAGGGATACAGTAAGCCTGAAGTGAAGCATCGGAATCAATAACTAGTGTCACAGGAATGGTTCAAACATTGACAGTGAGAAGAGTCAGTTTTCTTGTACTTATGACGGCATTGGGCCTTCTGTATTTAATTCCGATGCAATTTCTGTGTTTCATTGTCAATAAGAAGGTCAGAGGGATACAGTAAACCTGAAGTGAAGCATCGGAATCTATAACAAGTGTCACATGAATGGTTCATAATATAGACAGTAAGAAGAGTCAGTTTTCTTGTACATAAGTCGGCATTGTGCCTTTTGTATTTAATTCCGTTGCAATTTCTGTGTTTCATCGTCAATAACAAGGTCAGAGGGATACAGTAATCCTGAGGTGAAGCATCGGAATCTATAACTAGTGTCACAGGAATTGTTCAAAACATAGACTGTAGGAAGAGTCAGTTTTCTTGTACTTAAGTCGGCATTGTCCTTTTGTAATTAATTCTGAAGCAATTTCTGTGTTTCATTATCAATAGAAAGGTCAGAGGGATACAGTAAACCTGAAGTGAAGCATCGGAATCTATAACTAGTTTCACAGGAATGGTTCAAAACATAGACAGTAAGAAGAGTCAGTTTTCTTGTACTTAAGTCTGCATTGTGCCTTTTGTATTTAATTCCGGTGCCATTTCTGTATTCATCGTCAATAAAATGGTCAGAGGGATACAGTAATCCTGAAGTGAACCATCGGAATCTATAACTAGTATCACAGGAATGGTTCAAAACATAGACTGTAGGAAGAGTCAGTTTTCTTGTACTTAAGTCGGCATTGTCTTTTGTAATTAATTCCGATGTAATTTTTGTGTTTCATTGTCAATAAGGAGGTCAGAGGAATACATTAAACCTGAAGTGAAGCATCGGAATCTATAACTAGTGTCACAGGAATGGTTCAAAACATAGACAGTAAGAAGAGTCAGTTTTCTTGTACATAAGTCGGCATTGTGCCTTTTGTATTTAATTCCGATGCAATATCTGTGTTTCATCTTCAATAAGAAGGTAAGAGGGATACAGCAAACCTGAGGTGAAGCATCGGAATCTATAACTAGTGTCACAGGAATGGTTGAAAACATAGACAGTAAGAAGAGTCAGTTTTCTTGTACATAAATAGGCATTGTGGCTTTTGTATTTAATTCCGATACAATTTCTCTGTATCATCGACAATAAGAAATTCAGAGGGAAACAGTAAACTTTAAGTGAAGCTTCGGAAATATAATTAGTGTCACATGAATGGTTCAAAACATAGTGTAAGAAGAGTCAGTTTAGTTGTACTTAAGTTGGCATTGTGACTTTTGTATTTAATTCCGATGCAATTTCTGTGTTTCATCGTCAATAAGGTGGTCAGAGGGATACATTAAACCTGAAGTGAAGCATCGGAATCTATAACTAGTGTCACAGGAATGGTTCAAAACATAGACAGTAAGAAGAGTCAGTTTTCTTGTACTTACGTCGGCATTGTGCTTTTGTATTTAATTCCGGCGCTATTTCTGTGTTTCATCGTCAATAAGAAGGTCAGAGGGTTACTATAAAACGGAAGTGAAGCATCGGAATCTATAACTAGTGTCACATGAATGGTTCAAAACATAGACAGTAAAATGAGTCAGTTTTCTTGTACTTAAGTCTGCATTGTGCCTTTTTATTTCATTCCGATGCAATTTCTGTGTTTCATCGTCAATAAGAAGGTCAGAGGAATACAGTGAACCTGAAGTGAAGAATCGGAATCAATAACTAGTGTCACATGAATGGTTCAAAACATAGACAGTAAAATGAGTCAGTTTTCTTGTACTTAAGTCTGCATTGTGACTTTTGTATTTAATTCGGGTGCAATTTCTATGTTTCATCGTCAACAAGGTCAGAGGGATGCAGTAATCCTGAAGTGAAGCATTGGAATCTATAACTAGTGTCACATGAATGGTTCAAAACATAGACATTAAGAAGAGTCAGTTATCTTGTACTTAAGTCGGCATTGTGCCTTTTGTATTTAATTCCGAAGCAATTTCTGTGATTCATCGTCAATAAGGAGGTCAGAGGGATGCAGTAAACCTGAAGTGAAGAATCGGAATCTATAACTTGTGTCACTGGAATGGTTCAAAACATAGACAGTAAGAAGTCTGTTTTCTTGTACTTGAGTCGGCATTGTGCCTTTTGTATTTAATTCAGAAGCAATTTCAGTGTTTCAACGTCCATAAGAAGGTCAGAGGGATACAGTGAACCTGAAGTGAAGCATCCGAATCCATAACTAGTGTCACAGGAATGGTTCAAAACATAGACAGTAAGAAGAGTCAGTTTTCATGTACCTAAGTCGGCATTGTGCCTTTTGTATATAATTCCGATGCAATTTCAGTGTTTCAACGTCCATAAGAAGGTCAGAGGGATACAGTGAACCTGAAGTGAAGCATCGGAATCCATAACTAGTGTCACAGGAATGGTTCAAACATAACATTAGGAAGAGTCAGTTTTATTGTACTTAAGTCGGCATTGTGCCTTTTGTATATAATTCCGATGCAATTTCAGTGTTTCAACGTCCATAAGAAGGTCAGAGGGATACAGTAATCCTGAGGTGAAGCATCGGAATCTATTAGTAGTGTCACAGGAATGGTTCAAAACATAGACAGTAAGAAGAGTCAGTTTTCTTGTGCTTAAATCGGCATTGTTCCTTTTCTATTTAATTGCGATGCAATTTCTATGTTTCATCGTCAATAAGAAGGTCAGAGGGATACAGTAAACCTGAAGTGAAGCATCGGAATCTGTAACTAGTGTCACAGGAATGGTTCAAAACATAGACTGTAAGAAGAGTCAGATTTCTTGTACTTAAGTCGGCGTTGTGCCTTTTGTATTTAATTCCGATATAATTTCTGTCTTTCATCGTCAATTAGGTCAGAGGGATACAGTAAACCTGAAGTGAAGCATCAGAATCTATAACTAGTGTCACAGGAATGGTTCAAACACAAGCAGTAAGAAGAGTCAGTTTTCTTCTACTTAAGTCTGCATTGTGCCTTTTGTATTTAATTCCGTTGCAATTTCTGTGTTTCATCGTTAATAAGGTCAGAGGGATACAGTAAACCTGAAGTGAAGCATCGGAATTTATAACTAGTGTCACAGGAATTGTTCAAAACATAGACAGTAAGAAGAGTCAGTTTTCTTGTACTTAAGTCGGCATTGTACCTTTTGTATTTAGTTCCGTTGCAATTTCTGTGTTTCATCGTCAATAAGAAGGTCAGAGGGATACAGTAATCCTGAGGTGAAGCATCGGAATCTATTAGTAGTGTCACAGGAATGGTTCAAAACATAGACAGTAAGAAGAGTCAGTTTTCTTGTGCTTAAATCGGCATTGTTCCTTTTGTATTTAATTCCGATGCAATTTCTGTGTTTCATCGTTAATAAGAAGGTCAGAGGGATACAATAAACCTCAAGTGAAGCATCGGGATCTGTAACTAGTGTCACAGGAATGGTTCAAAACATAGACAGTAAGAAGAGTCAGTTTTCATGTACTTAAATCGGCATTGTGCCTTTTGTATATATTTCCGATGCAATTTCAGTGTTTCAACGTCCATAAGAAGGTCAGAGGGATACAGTGAACCTGAAGTGAAGCATCGGAATCCATAACTAGTGTCACAGGAATGGTTCAAAACATAACATTAGGAAGAGTCAGTTTTATTGTACTAAAGTCGGCATTGTGCCTTTTGTATTTAATTCCGATGCAATTTCTGTGTTTCATCGTCAATAAGAAGGTCAGAGGGATACAGTAAACCTGAAGTGAAGCATAGGAGTCAATAACTAGTGTCACAGGAATGGTTCAAACATTGACAGTGAGAAGAGTCAGTTTTCTTGTACTTAAGTCGGCATTGTGCCTTTTGTATTTAATTCCCATGGGATTTCTGTGTTTCATCGTCAATAAGAAGGTCAGAGGGATACAGTAAACCTGAAGTGAAGCATCGGAATCTATAACTAGTGTCACATGAATGGTTCAAAACATAGACAGTAAGAAGAGTCAGTTTTCTTGTACTTAAGTCGGTATTGTGCCTATTGTATTTAATTCCGATGCAAATTATGTGTTTCATCGTCAATAAGAAGGTCAGAGGGATACAGTAAACCTGAAGTGAAGCATCGGAATCTATAACTAGTGTCCCATGAATGGTTAAAATCATAGACAGTAAGAAGAATCAGTTTTCTTGTACTTAATTCGGCATTGGGCCATTTGTCTTTACTTCCGATGCAATTTCTGTGTTTCATCGTCAATAAGAAGGTCAGAGGGATACAGTAAAACTGAAGTGAAGCATCGGAATCTATAACTAGCGTCACATGAATGGTTCAAACATAGACAGTAAGATGAGTCAGTTTTCTTGTACTTAAGTCGGCATTGTGCCTTTTGTACTTAATTCCAATGCAATTTCTGTGCTTCATCGTCAATAAGAAGGTCAGAGGGATACAGTAAACCTGAAGTGAAGCATCGGAATCTATAACTAGTGTCACAGGAGAGGTGCAAAACATAAATAGTAAGAAGAGTCAGTTATCTTGTATTTAAGTCGGCATTGTGCCTTTTGTATTTAATTTCGTTGCAGTTTCTGTGTTTCATCTTCAATAAGAATGTCAGAGGGATACAGTAAACCTGAGGTGAAGCATCGGAATCTATAACTAGTGTCACAGGAATGGTTGAAACATGGACAGTAAGAAGAGTCAGTTTTCCTGTACTTAAGTCGGCATTGTGCCTTTTGTATTTAATTACGATGAATTTTCTGTGTTTCATCGTCAATAAGAAGGTCAGAGGGATACAGTAAACCTGAAGTGAAGCATCGGATTCTATAACTAGTGTCACAGGAATGGTTCTATCATAGACAGTAAGAAGAGTCAGTTTTCTTGTACTTAAGTCGGCATTGTGCCTTTTGTATATAATTCCGATGCAATTTCTGAGTTTCATCGTCAATAAGAAGGTCAGAGGGATACAGTAAACCTGAAGTGAAGCATCGGAATCTATAACTTGTGTCACATGAATGGTTAAAACATAGACAGTAAGAAGAGTCAGTTTTCTTGTACTTAAGTCGGCATAGTGCCTATTGTATTTAATTCCGATGCAATTTCTGTGTTTCTTCGTCAATACGAAGGTCAGAGGGATGCAGTAAACCTGAAGTGAAGCATCGGAAACTATAACTAGTGTCACAGGAATGGTTCAAAACATAGACAGTAGGAAGAGTCAGTTTTCATGTACTTGAGTCGGCATTGTGCCTTTTGTATTTAATTCCGATGTAATTTCTGTGTTTCATCGTCAATAAGAAGGTCAAAGGGATACAGTAAACCTTAAGTGAAGCATATGAATCTATAACTAGTGTCACATGAATGGTTCAAAACATAGACAGTGAGAAGTCAGTCTTCTTGTACTTAAGTCGGCATTGTGCCTTTTGTATTTAATTCCGATGCAATATCTGTGTTTCATCTTCAATAAGAATGTCAGAAGGATACAGTAATCCTTAAGTGAAGCATCGGAAACTATAATTAGTGTCACAAGAATGGTTCAAAACATAGAGAGTAAGAAGAGTCAGTTTTCTTGTACTTAAGTCGGCATTGTGCCTTTTGTAATTAATTCCGATGCAATTTCTGTGTTTCATCGTTAATAAGAAGGTCAGAGGGATACAGTAAACCTGAAGTGAAGCATCTGAATCTATAACTAGTGTCGCAGGAATGGTTCAATACATAGACAGTAAGAAGAGTCAGTTTTCATGTACTTAAGTCGGCATTGTGTTTTTTGTATTTAATTCCGATGTGATTTCTGCGTTTCATCGTCAATAAGAAGGTCAGAGGGATACAGCAAACCTGAAGTGAAGCATCGGAATCTATATGTAGTGTCACAGGAATGGTTCAAAACACAGACAGTGAGAAGAGTCAGTTTTCTTGTACTTAAGTCGGCATTGTGCCTTTTGTATTTAATTCCGATGCAATATCTGTGTTTCATCTTCTATAAGAATGTCAGAGGGATACAGTAATCCTTAAGTGAAGCATCGGAAACTATAATTAGTGTCACATGAATGGTTCAAAACACAGAGAGTAAGAAGAGTCAGTTTTCTTGTACTTAAGTCGGCATTGTGCCTTTCGTATTTAATTCCGATGAAATTTCTGTGTTTCATCGTCAATAAGAAGGTCAGAGGGATACAATAAACCTGAAGTGAAGCATCGGAATGTATATCTAGTGTCGCAGGAATGGTTCAAACATAGTCAGTAAGAAGAGTCAGTTCTCTTGTACTTAAGTCGGCATTGTGCCTTTTGTATTTAATTCCGATGCAATTTCTGTGTTTCATAGTCAATAAAAAGGTCAGAGGGATACAGTAAAACAGAAGTGCGACATCGCAATCTATAACTAGTGTCACATGAATGGTTAAAAACATAGACAGTAAGAAGAGTCAGTTTTCTTGTACTTAAGTCGGCATTGGGTCTTTTGTATTTAATTCCGATGCAATTTCTGTGTTTCAACGTCAATAAGAAGGTCAGAGAGATACAGTAAACCTGAAGAGAAGCATCGGAATCTATAACTAGTGTCACATGAATGGTTCATAATATAGACAGTAAGAAGAGTCAGTTATCTTGTACTTAAGTCGGCATTGTGCCTATTGTATTTAATTCCGATGCAATTTCTGTGTTTCTTCGTCAATAAGAAGGTCAGAGGGATACAGTAATCCTGAGGTGAAGCATCGGAATCTATATGTAGTGTCACAGGAATGGTTCAAATCATAGACAGTAAGAAGAGTCAGTTTTCTTGTACTTAAGTCGGCATTGTGCTTTTTGTATTTAATTCCGATGTGATTTCTGCGTTTCATCGTCAATAAGAAGGTCAGAGGGATACAGCAAACCTGAAGTGAAGCATCGGAATCTATATGTAGTGTCACAGGAATGGTTCAAATCATAGACAGTAAGAAGAGTCAGTTTTCTTGTACTTAAGTCGGCATTGTGCCTTTGTATTTAATTCAGATGCAATTTCTGTGTTTCATCGTCAATAAGAAGGTCAAAGGGATACAGTAAACCTGAAGTAAAGCATCGGAATCTATAGCTAGTGTCACATGAATGGTTCAAAACATAGACAGTGAGAAGAGTCAGTTTTCTTGTACTTAAGTCGGCATTGTGCCTTTTGTATTTAATTCCGATGCAATATCTGTGTTTCATCTTCAATAAGAATGTCAGAGGGATACAGTAAACCTTAAGTGAAGCATCGGAAACTATAATTAGTGTCACATGAATGGTTCAAAACATAGAGAGTAAGAAGAGTCAGTTTTCTTGTACTTAAGTCGGCATTGTGCCTTTCGTATTTAATTCCGATGAAATTTCTGTATTTCATCGTCAATAAGAAGGTCAGAGGGATACAGTAAACCTGAAGTGAAGCATCGGAATCTATAACTAGTGTCACAGGAATGGTTCAATCATTGACAGTAAGAAGAGTCAGTTTTCTTGTACTTAAGTCGGCATTGTGCCTTTTGTATTTAATTCCGCTGCAATATCTGTGTTTCATCTTCAATAAGGAGGTCAGAGGGATACAGTAAACCTGAAGTGAAGCATCGGAATCTATAACTAGTGTCACAGGAATGGTTCAAAACATAGACAGTAAGAATAGTCAGTTTTCTTGTACTTAAGTCGGCATTGTTCCTTTTCTATTTAATTCCGATGCAATTTCTATGTTTCATCGTCAATAAGACGGTCAGAGGGATACTGTAAACCTGAAGTGAATCATCGGAACCTATAACTAGTGTCACAGGATTGGATCAAAACAGACAGTAAGAAGAGTCAGTTTTCTTGTACTTAAGTCGGCATTGTGCCTTTTGTATTTAATTCCGAAGCAATATCTGTGTTTCATGGTCAATAAGAAGGTTAGAGGAATACAGTAAATCTGAAGGGAAGCATCGGAATCTATAACTAGTGTCACAGGAATGGTTCAAAACGTAGACACTAAGAAGAGTTAGTTTTCTTGTAGTTAAGTCGTCATTGTGCCATTTGAATTTAACTCCGATGCAATTTCTGTTTTTCATCGTCAATAAGAAGGTCAAAGGGATACATTAATCCTGAGGTGAAGCATCGGAATCTATAACTAGTGTCACATGAATGGTTCAAACATAGACAGTAAGAAGAGTCAGTTTTCTTGTACATAATTCGGCATTGTGCCTTTTGTATTTGATTCCGATGCAATGTATCTGTTTCATCGACAATAAGAAGGTCCGAGGGATACAGTAAGCCCTAAGTGAAGCAGCGGAAACTATAATTAGTGTCACATGAATGGTTGAAGCATAGAGAGTTAGAAGAGTCGGTTTTCTTGTACTTAAGTCGGCATTGTGCATTTTGTATTTAATTTCCGATGCAATATCTGTGTTTCATCGTCAATAAGAAGGTCAGAGTGATACAGTATACCTGAGGTAAAGCATCGGAATCTATAACTAGTGTCACAGGAATGGTTGAAAACATAGACAGTAAGAAGAGATAGTTTTCTTGTACTTAAGTCGGCATTGTGCCTTTTGTATTTATTTCCGATGAAATTTCTGTGTTTCATCGTCAATAAGAAGGTCAGAGAAATAGAGTAAACCTGAAGTGAAGAATCGGAATCTATAACTAGTGTCACAGGAATGGTTCAATCATAGACAGTAAGAAGAGTCAGTTTTCTTGTACTTAAGTCGGCATTGTGCGTTTTGTATTTAATTCCGATGCAATTTCTGCGTTTCATCTTCAATAAGAAGGTCAGAGGGATACAGTAAACCTGAAGTGAAGCATCGGAATCTATAACTAGTGTCACATGAATGGTTCAAACATAGACAGTAAGAAGAGTCAGTTTTCTTGTACTTAAGTTGGCATTGTGCCTTTTATATTTAATTCCGATGCAATTTCTGAGTTTCATCGTCAATAAGAAGGTCAGAGGGATACAGTAAACCTGAAGTAAAGCATCGGAATCTATAGCTAGTGTCACATGAATGGTTCAAAACATAGACAGTGAGAAGAGTCAGTTTTCTTGTACTTAAGTCGGCATTGTGCCTTTTGTATTTAATTCCGATGCAATATCTGTGTTTCATCTTCAATAAGAATGTCAGAGGGATACAGTAAACCTTAAGTGAAGCATCGGAAACTATAATTAGTGTCACATGAATGGTTCAAAACATAGAGAGTAAGAAGAGTCAGTTTTCTTGTACTTAAGTCGGCATTGTGCCTTTCGTATTTAATTCCGATGAAATTTCTGTATTTCATCGTCAATAAGGAGGTCAGAGGGATACAGTAAACCTGAAGTGAAGCATCGGAATCTATAGCTAGTGTCACAGGAATGGTTAAAAACATAGACAGTAGGAAGAGTCAGTTTTCATGTACTTAAGTCGGCATTGTGTTTTTTTTATTTAATTCCGATGTGATTTCTGCGTTTCATCGTCAATAAGGTGGTCAGAGGGATACAGCAAACCTGAAGTGAAGCATCGGAATCTATATGTAGTGTCACAGGAATGGTTCAAATCATAGACAGTAAGAAGAGTCAGTTTTCTTGTACTTAAGTCGGCATTGTGCCTTTGTATTTAATTCCGATGCAATTTCTGAGTTTCATCGTCAATAAGAAGGTCAAAGGGATACAGTAAACCTGAAGTAAAGCATCGGAATCTATAGCTAGTGTCACATGAATGGTTCAAAACATAGAGAGTAAGAAGAGTCAGTTTTCTTGTACTTAAGTCGGCATTGTGCCTTTCGTATTTAATTCCGATGAAATTTCTGTATTTCATCGTCAATAAGAAGGTCAGAGGGATACAGTAAACCTGAAGTGAAGCATCGGAATCTATAACTAGTGTCACAGGAATGGTTCAATCATTGACAGTAAGAAGAGTCAGTTTTCTTGTACTTAAGTCGGCATTGTGCCTTTTGTATTTAATTCCGCTGCAATATCTGTGTTTCATCTTCAATAAGGAGGTCAGAGGGATACAGTAAACCTGAAGTGAAGCATCGGAATCTATAACTAGTGTCACAGGAATGGTTCAAAACATAGACAGTAAGAATAGTCAGTTTTCTTGTACTTAAGTCGGCATTGTGACTTTCGTATTTAATTCCGATGCAATTTCTGTTTTTCATCGTCAATAAGAAGGTCAAAGGGATACATTAATCCTGAGGTGAAGCATCGGAATCTATAACTAGTGTCACATGAATGGTTCAAACATAGACAGTAAGAAGAGTCAGTTTTCTTGTACATAATTCGGCATTGTGCCTTTTGTATTTAATTCCGATGCAATGTATCTGTTTCATCGACAATAAGAAGGTCCGAGGGATACAGTAAGCCCTAAGTGAAGCAGCGGAAACTATAATTAGTGTCACATGAATGGTTGAAGCATAGAGAGTTAGAAGAGTCGGTTTTCTTGTACTTAAGTCGGCATTGTGCATTTTGTATTTAATTTCCGATGCAATATCTGTGTTTCATCGTCAATAAGAAGGTCAGAGTGATACAGTATACCTGAGGTAAAGCATCGGAATCTATAACTAGTGTCACAGGAATGGTTGAAAACATAGACAGTAAGAAGAGATAGTTTTCTTGTACTTAAGTCGGCATTGTGCCTTTTGTATTTATTTCCGATGAAATTTCTGTGTTTCATCGTCAATAAGAAGGTCAGAGAAATAGAGTAAACCTGAAGTGAAGAATCGGAATCTATAACTAGTGTCACAGGAATGGTTCAATCATAGACAGTAAGAAGAGTCAGTTTTCTTGTACTTAAGTCGGCATTGTGCGTTTTGTATTTAATTCCGATGCAATTTCTGCGTTTCATCTTCAATAAGAAGGTCAGAGGGATACAGTAAACCTGAAGTGAAGCATCGGAATCTATAACTAGTGTCACAGGAATGGTTCAAAACATAGACAGTAAGAATAGTCAGTTTTCTTGTACTTAAGTCGGCATTGTTCCTTTTCTATTTAATTCCGATGCAATTTCTATGTTTCATCGTCAATAAGACGGTCAGAGGGATACTGTAAACCTGAAGTGAATCATCGGAACCTATAACTAGTGTCACAGGAATGGATCAAAACAGACAGTAAGAAGAGTCAGTTTTCTTGTACTTAAGTCGGCATTGTGCCTTTTGTATTTAATTCCGAAGCAATATCTGTGTTTCATGGTCAATAAGAAGGTTAGAGGAATACAGTAAATCTGAAGGGAAGCATCGGAATCTATAACTAGTGTCACAGGAATGGTTCAAAACGTAGACACTAAGAAGAGTTAGTTTTCTTGTACTTAAGTCGTCATTGTGCCATTTGAATTTAACTCCGATGCAATTTCTGTTTTTCATCGTCAATAAGAAGGTCAAAGGGATACATTAATCCTGAGGTGAAGCATCGGAATCTATAACTAGTGTCACATGAATGGTTCAAACATAGACAGTAAGAAGAGTCAGTTTTCTTGTACATAATTCGGCATTGTGCCTTTTGTATTTAATTCCGATGCAATGTATCTGTTTCATCGACAATAAGAAGGTCCGAGGGATACAGTAAGCCCTAAGTGAAGCAGCGGAAACTATAATTAGTGTCACATGAATGGTTGAAGCATAGAGAGTTAGAAGAGTCGGTTTTCTTGTACTTAAGTCGGCATTGTGCATTTTGTATTTAATTTCCGATGCAATATCTGTGTTTCATCGTCAATAAGAAGGTCAGAGTGATACAGTATACCTGAGGTAAAGCATCGGAATCTAT
Source organism: Schistocerca serialis cubense (assembly GCF_023864345.2). Classification (NCBI taxonomy): domain Eukaryota; kingdom Metazoa; phylum Arthropoda; class Insecta; order Orthoptera; family Acrididae; genus Schistocerca; species Schistocerca serialis. The sequence continues at coordinate 19,360,975 of NW_026047617.1, forward strand.
AACTAGTGTCACAGGAATGGTTGAAAACATAGACAGTAAGAAGAGATAGTTTTCTTGTACTTAAGTCGGCATTGTGCCTTTTGTATTTATTTCCGATGAAATTTCTGTGTTTCATCGTCAATAAGAAGGTCAGAGAAATAGAGTAAACCTGAAGTGAAGAATCGGAATCTATAACTAGTGTCACAGGAATGGTTCAATCATAGACAGTAAGAAGAGTCAGTTTTCTTGTACTTAAGTCGGCATTGTGCGTTTTGTATTTAATTCCGATGCAATTTCTGCGTTTCATCTTCAATAAGAAGGTCAGAGGGATACAGTAAACCTGAAGTGAAGCATCGGAATCTATAACTAGTGTCACATGAATGGTTCAAACATAGACAGTAAGAAGAGTCAGTTTTCTTGTACTTAAGTTGGCATTGTGCCTTTTATATTTAATTCCGATGCAATTTCTGAGTTTCATCGTCAATAAGAAGGTCAGAGGGATACAGTAAACCTGAAGTAAAGCATCGGAATCTATAGCTAGTGTCACATGAATGGTTCAAAACATAGACAGTGAGAAGAGTCAGTTTTCTTGTACTTAAGTCGGCATTGTGCCTTTTGTATTTAATTCCGATGCAATATCTGTGTTTCATCTTCAATAAGAATGTCAGAGGGATACAGTAAACCTTAAGTGAAGCATCGGAAACTATAATTAGTGTCACATGAATGGTTCAAAACATAGAGAGTAAGAAGAGTCAGTTTTCTTGTACTTAAGTCGGCATTGTGCCTTTCGTATTTAATTCCGATGAAATTTCTGTATTTCATCGTCAATAAGAAGGTCAGAGGGATACAGTAAACCTGAAGTGAAGCATCGGAATCTATAACTAGTGTCACAGGAATGGTTCAATCATTGACAGTAAGAAGAGTCAGTTTTCTTGTACTTAAGTCGGCATTGTGCCTTTTGTATTTAATTCCGCTGCAATATCTGTGTTTCATCTTCAATAAGGAGGTCAGAGGGATACAGTAAACCTGAAGTGAAGCATCGGAATCTATAACTAGTGTCACAGGAATGGTTCAAAACATAGACAGTAAGAATAGTCAGTTTTCTTGTACTTAAGTCGGCATTGTGACTTTCGTATTTAATTCCGATGCAATTTCTGTTTTTCATCGTCAATAAGAAGGTCAAAGGGATACATTAATCCTGAGGTGAAGCATCGGAATCTATAACTAGTGTCACATGAATGGTTCAAACATAGACAGTAAGAAGAGTCAGTTTTCTTGTACATAATTAGGCATTGTGCCTTTTGTATTTAATTCCGATGCAATGTATCTGTTTCATCGACAATAAGAAGGTCCGAGGGATACAGTAAGCCCTAAGTGAAGCAGCGGAAACTATAATTAGTGTCACATGAATGGTTCAAAACATAGACAGTAAGAATAGTCAGTTTTCTTGTACTTAAGTCGGCATTGTGACTTTCGTATTTAATTCCGATGCAATTTCTGTTTTTCATCGTCAATAAGAAGGTCAAAGGGATACATTAATCCTGAGGTGAAGCATCGGAATCTATAACTAGTGTCACAGGAATGGTTCAAAACATAGACAGTAAGAAGAGTCAGTTTTCTTGTACTTAAGTCGGCATTGTGCCTTTTGTATTTAATTCCGATGCAATTTCTGTGTTTCATCGTCAATAAAAAGGTCAGAGGGATACAGTAAAATTGAAGTGAGACATCGCAATCTATAACTAGTGTCACATGAATGGTTAAAAACATAGACGGTAAGAAGAGTCAGTTTTCTTGTACTTAAGTCGGCATTGGGCCTTTTGTTTTTAATTCCGATGCAATTTCTGTGTTTCATCGTCAATAAGAAGGTCTGATGGATACAGTAAACCTGAAGTGAAGCATCTGAATCTATAACTAGTGTCACAGGAATGGTTTAATACATAGACAGTAAGAAGAGTCAGTTTTCATGTACTTAAGTCGGCATTGTGCTTTTTGTATTTAATTCCGATGTGATTTCTGGGTTTCATCGTCAATAAGAAGGTCAGAGGGATACAGCAAACCTGAAGTGAAGCATCGGAATCTATATGTAGTGTCACAGGAATGGTTCAAATCATAGACAGTAAGAAGTCAGTTTTCTTGTACTTAAGTCAGCATTTTTCCTTTTGTATTTAATTCCGATGCAATTTCTGTGTTTCATCGGCAATAAGAAGGTCAAAGGGATACAGTAAACCTGAAGTGAAGCATCGGAATCTATAACTAGTGTCACATGAATGGTTCAAAACATAGACAGTGAGAAGAGTCAGTTTTCTTGTACTTAAGTCGGCATTGTGCCTTTTGTATTTAATTCCGATGCAATTTCTCCGTTTCATCGTCAATAAGAAGGTCAGAGGAATACAGTAAATCTGAAGTGAAGCATCGGAATCTATAACTAGTGTCACATGAATGGTTCAAAACATAGACTGTAAGAAGAGTCAGTTTTCTTGGACTTAAGTCGGCATTGTGCCTATTGTATTTACTTCTGAAGCAATTTCTGTGTTTCATCGTCAATAAGAAGGTCAGAGGGATGCAGTAAACCTGAAGTGAAGCATCGGAATCTATAACCAGTGTCACAGGAATGGCTCAAAACATAGACAGTAAGAAGAGTCAGTTTTCTTGTACTTAAGTTGGCATTGTGCCTTTTGTATTTAATTCCGATGCAATTTCTGTGTTTCATCGTCAATAAGAAGGTCAGAGGGATACAGTAAATCTAAAGTGAAGAATCGGAATCTATAACTAGTGTCACAGGAATGGTTCAAAACATAGTCAGTAAGAAGAGTCAGTTTTCTTGTACTTAAGTCGGCATTGTGCCTTTTGTATTTAATTCCGATTCAATTTCTGTGTTTCATCGTCAATAAAAAGGTCAGAGGGATACAGTAAACCTGAAGCGAGACATCGCAATCTATAACTAGTGTCACATGAATGGTTAAAAACATAGACAGTAAGAAGAGTCAGTTTTCTTGTACTTAAGTCGGCATTGGGCTTTTGTATTTAATTCCGATGCAATTCCTGTGTTTCATCGTCAATAAGAAGGTCAGAGAGATACAGTAAAGCTGAAGAGAAGCATCGGAATCTATAACTAGTGTCACAGGAATGGTTCAAAACATAGACAGTAAGAAGAGTCAGTTTTCTTGTACTTAAGTCGGCATTGTCCTTTTGTAGTTAATTACGATGCACTTTCTGTGTTTCATCGTCAATAAGAAGGTCAGAGGGATACAGGAAACCTGAAGTGAAGCATCGGAATCTATAACTAGTGTCACAGGAGTGGTGCAAAACATAAATAGTAAGAAGAGTCAGTTTTCTTGTATTTAAGTCGGCATTGTGCCTTTTGTATTTAATTCCCTTGCAATTTCGGTGTTTCATCGTCAATAAGAAGGTCAGAGGGATACAATAATCCTGAGGTGATAAATCGAAATCTATAACTAGTATCACAGGAATGGTTAAAAACATGGACAGTAAGAAGAGTCAGTTTTCTTATTCTTAAGTTGGCATTGTGCCTTTTGTATTTAATTCCGATGAAATTTCTGTGTTTCATCGTCAATAAGAAGGTCAGAGGGATACAGTAAACCTGAAGTGATGCATCGGAATCTATAACTAGTGTCACAGGAATGGTTCTATCATAGACAGTAAGAAGAGTCAGTTTTCTTGTACTTAAGTCGGCATTGTGCCTTTTGTATTTAATTCCGATGCAATTTCTGCGTTTCACCGTCAATGAGAAGGTCAGAGGGATACAGTAAATCTGAAGTGAAGCATCGGAATCTATAACTAGTGTCACATGAATGGTTCAAAACATAGACAGTGAGAAGAGTCAGTTTTCTTGTACTTAAGTCGGCATTGTGCCTTTTGTATTTAATTCCGATGCAATATCTGTGTTTCATCTTCAATAAGAATGTCAGAGGGATACAGTAAACCTTAAGTGAAGCATCGGAAACTATAATTAGTGTCACATGAATGGTTCAAAACATAGAGAGTAAGAAGAGTCAGTTTTCTTGTACTTAAGTCGGCATTGTGCCTTTCGTATTTAATTCCGATGAAATTTCTGTGTTTCATCGTCAATAAGAAGGTCAGAGGGATACAGTAAACCTGAAGTGAAGCATCGGAATCTATAACTAGTGTCACATGAATGGTTCAAACATAGACAGTAAGAAGAGTCAGTTTTCTTGTACATAAGTCGGCATTGTGCCTTTTGTATTTAATTCCGATGCAATTTCTGTGTTTCATCGTCAATAAGAAGGTCTGATGGATACAGTAAACCTGAAGTGAAGCATCGGAAGCTATTACTAGTGTCACATGAATGGTTCAAAATATAGAAAGTAAGAAGAGTCAGTTTTCTTGTACTTAAGTCGGCATTGTGCTTTTTGTATTTAATTCCGATGCGATTTCTGCGGTTCATCGTCAATAAGAAGGTCAGAGGGATACTGTAAACCTGAAGTGAAGCATCGGAATCTATATCTAGTGTCACAGGGATGGTTCATAACATAGTCAGTAAGAAGAGTCAGTTCTCTTGTACTTAAGTCGTCATTGTGCCTTTTGTATTTAATTCTGATGGAATTTCTGAGTTTCACCGTCAAAAAGAAGGTCAGAGGGATCCAGTAAACCTCAAGTGAAGCATTGGTATCTATAACTAGTGTCACAGGAATGGTTCAAAACATACAGTAAGAAGAGTCAGTTTTCTTGTACTTAAGTCGGCATTGTGCCTTTTGTAATTAATTCCGATGCAATATCTGTGTTTCATCTTCAATAAGAAGTTCAGAGGGATACAGTAAACCAGAAGTGAAACATCGGAATCTATAACTAGTGTCACATGAATGGTTCAAAGCATAGACAGTAGAAGAGTCAGTTTTCTTGTACTTAAGTCGGAATTGTTCCTTTTCTATTTAATTCCGATGCAATTTCTATGTTTCATCGTCTATAAGACGGTCAGAGGGATACAGTAAACCTGAAGTGAATCATCGGAATCTATAAATAGTGTCACAGGAATGGTTCAATCATAGACAGTAAGAAGAGTCAGTTTTCTTGTACTTACGTCGGCATTGTGCGTTTTGTATTTAATCCCGATGCAATTCTGCGTTTCGTCTTCAATAAGAATGTCAGAGGGATACAGTAAACCTGGAGTAAAGCATCGGAATGTATAACTAGTGTCACATGAATGGTTCAAACATAGACAGTTAGATGAGTCAGTTTTCTTGTACATAATTCGGCATTGTGCCTTTTGTACTTAATTCCGATGCAATTTCTCTGTTTCATCGACAATAAGAAGGTCAGAGGGATACAGTAAATCTTAAGTGAAGCAGCGGAAACTATAGTTAGTGTCACATGAATGGTTCAAAGCATAGAGAGTAAGAAGAGTCAGTTTTTTTGTACTTATGTCGGCATTGTGCCTTTTGTATTTAATTTCCGATGCAATATCTGTGTTTCATCGTCAATAAGAAGGTCAGAGGGATACAGTAAACATGAAGTAAAGCATCGGAATCTATAAATAGTGTCACATGAATGGTTCGAAACATAGACTGTAAGAAGGGTCAGTTTTCTTGTACTTAAGTCGGCATTGTGCCTATTGTATTTAATTCTGATACAAATTCTGTGGTTCATCGTCAATAAGAAGGTCAGAGGGATGCAGTAAACCTGAAGTGAAGCATCGGAATCTATAACTAGTGTCACAGGAATGGTTGAAAACATAGACAGTAAGAAGAGTCAGTTTTCTTGTACTTAAGTCGGCATTGAGCCTTTTGTATTTAATTCCGATGCTATTTCAGTGTATCATCGTCAATAAGAAGGTCAGAGGGATACTATAAAAGTGAAGTGAAGCATCGGAATCTATAACTAGTGTCACATGAAAGGTTCAAACATAGACAGTTAGATGAGTCAGTTTTCTTGTACATAATTCGGCATTGTGCCTTTTGTATTTAATTCCGATGCAATCTGTTTCATCGACAATAAGAAGGTCAGAGGAATACAGTAAACCTTAAGTGCAGCAGCGGAAACTATAATTAGTGTCACATGAATGGTTCAAAGCATAGAGAGTAAGAAGAGTCAGTTTTCTTGTACTTAAGTCGGCATTGTGCCTTTTGTCTTTAATTTCCGATGCAATATCTGTGTTTCATCGTCAATAAGAAGGTCAGAGGGATACAGTTAACCTGAAGTGAAGCATCGGAATCTATAACTAGTGTCACAGGAATGGTTCAATCATAGACAGTAAGAAGAGTCAGTTTTCTTGTACTTAAGTCGGCATTGTGCGTTTTGTATTTAATTCCGATGCAATTTCTGTGTTTCATCTTCAATAAGAAGGTCAGAGGGATACAGTAAACCTGAAGTGAAGCATCGGAATCTATAACTAGTGTCACATGAATGGTTCAAACGTAGACAGTAAGAAGAGTCTGTTTTCTTGTACTTAAGTCGGCATTGTGCCTTTTGTATTTAATTCCGATGCAATTTCTGCGTTTCATCGTCAATAAAAAGGTCAGAGGGATACAGTAAACCTGAAGTGAGACATCGCAATCTATAACTAGTGTCACATGAATGGTTAAACGCATAGACAGTAAGAAGAGTCAGTTTTCTTGTACTTAAGTCGGCATTGGGCCTTTTGTATTTAATTCCGATGCAATTTCTGTGTTTCATCGACAATAAGAAGGTCAGAGAGATACAGTAATCCTGAAGAGAAGCATCGGAATCTATAACTAGTGTCACATGAATGGTTCATAACATAGACAGTAGGAACAGTCAGTTTTCATGTACATAAGTCAGCATTATGCCTTTTGTAATTAATTCCGATGCAATTTCTGTGTTTCATCGTCATTAAGAAGGTCAGAGGGATACAGTAAACCTGAAGTGAAGCATCGGAATCTATATCTAGTGTCACAGGAATGGTTCAGAACATAGACAGTAAGAAGAGTCAGTTCTCTTGTACATAAGTCGTCATTGTGCCTTTTGTATTTAATTCCGATGGAATTTCTGTGTTTCATCGTCAATAAGAAGGTCAGAGGGATACAGTAAACCTCAAGTGAAGCATCGGAATCTATAACTAGTGTCACAGGAATGGTTCAAAACATAGACAGTAAGAAGAGTCAGTTTTCTTGTACTTAAGTCGGCATTGTGCCTTTTGTATTTAATTCCAATGCAATATCTGTGTTTCATCTTCAATAAGAAGGTCAGAAATACAGTAAACCTGAAGTGAAGCATCGGTATCTATAACTAGTGTCACAGGAATGGTTCAAAACATAGACAGTAAGAAGAGTCAGTTTTCTTGTACTTAAGTCGGCATTGTGCCTATTGTATTTATTTCTGATGCAATGTCTGTGTATCTTCGTCAATAAGAAGGTCAGAGGGATACAGTAAACCTGAAGTGAGGCATCGGAATCTATAACTAGTGTCACAGGAATGGTTCAAAGCATAGACTGTAAGAAGAGTCAGTTTTCATGTACTTAAGTCGGCATTGTGATTTTGTATTTAACTCCGATGCATTCTCTGTGTTTCATCGTCAATAAGAATGTCAGAGGGATACAGTAAACCTGAAGTGAAGCATCGGAATCTATAACTAGTGTCACAGGAATGGTTCAAAACATAGACAGCAAGAAGAGTCAGTATTCTTGTACTTAAGTCGGCATTGTGCCTTTTGTATTTAATTCCGATGCAATATCTGTGTTTCATGGTCAATAAGAAGGTCAGAGGAATACAGTAAACATGAAGGGAAGCATCGGAATCTATAACTAGTGTCACAGGAATGGTTCAAAACATAGACTGTAAGAAGAGTCAGTTTTCATGTACTTAAGTCGGCATTGTGATTTTGTATTTAACTCCGATGCATTCTCTGTGTTTCATCGTCAATAAGGTCAGAGGGATACAGTAAACCTGAAGTGAAGCATCGGAATCTATATGTAGTGTCACAGGAATGGTTCATTTCATAGACAGTAAGAAGAGTCAGTTTTCTTGTACTTAAGTCGGCATTGTGCCTTTTGTATTTAATTCCGATGCAATATCTGTTTGTCATCTTCAATAAGAATGTCAGAGGGATACAGTAAACCTGAGGTGAAGCATCGGAATCTATAACTAGTGTCACAGGAATGGTTCAAAACATAGACAGTAAGAAGAGTCAGTTTTCTTGTACTTAAGTCGGCATTGTGCCTTTTGTATTTAATTCCGATGAAATTTCTGTGTTTCATCGTCAATTAGAAGGTCAGAGGGAAACAGTAAACCTGAATTGAAGCATCGGAATCTATAACTAGTGTCACAGGAATGGTGCTATCATAGACAGTAAGAAGAGTCAGTTTTCTTGTACTTAAGTAGGCATTGTGCCTTTTGTATTTGATTCCGATGCAATTTCTGCGTTTCATCGTCAATAAGAAGGTCAGAGAGATACAGTAAACCTGAAGTGAAGCATCGGAATCTATAACTTGTGTCACATGAATGGTTCAAACATAGACAGTAAGAAGAGTCAGTTTTCTTGTACTTAAAACGGCATTGTGCCTTTCGTATTTAATTCCGATGAAATTTCTGTGTTTCATCGTCAATAAGAAGGTCAGAGGGATACAGTAAACCTGAAGTGAAGCATCGGAATCTATAACAAGTGTCACAGGAATGGTTCAATCATAGACAGTAAGAAGAGTCAGTTTTCTTGTACTTAAGTCGGCATTGTGCTTTTTTAATTTAATTCCGATGCAATTTCTGCGTTTCAGCGTCAATAAGAAGGTCAGAGGGATACAGTAAACCTGAAGTGAAGCATCGGAATCTATAACTAGTGTCACATGAATGGTTCAAACATAGACAGTAAGAAGAGTCAGTTTTCTTGTACTTAAGTAGGCATTGTGCCTTTTGTATTTGATTCCGATGCAATTTCTGCGTTTCATCGTCAATAAGAAGGTCAGAGAGATACAGTAAACCTGAAGTGAAGCATCGGAATCTATAACTTGTGTCACATGAATGGTTCAAACATAGACAGTAAGAAGAGTCAGTTTTCTTGTACTTAAAACGGCATTGTGCCTTTCGTATTTAATTCCGATGAAATTTCTGTGTTTCATCGTCAATAAGAAGGTCAGAGGGATACAGTAAACCTGAAGTGAAGCATCGGAATCTATAACAAGTGTCACAGGAATGGTTCAATCATAGACAGTAAGAAGAGTCAGTTTTCTTGTACTTAAGTCGGCATTGTGCTTTTTTAATTTAATTCCGATGCAATTTCTGCGTTTCAGCGTCAATAAGAAGGTCAGAGGGATACAGTAAACCTGAAGTGAAGCATCGGAATCTATAACTAGTGTCACATGAATGGTTCAAACATAGACAGTAAGAAGAGTCAGTTTTCTTGTACATAAGGCGGCATTGTGCCTTTTGTATTTAATTCCGTTGCAATTTCTGTGTTTCATCGTCAATGAGAAGGTCTGATGGATACAGTAAACCTGAAGTGAAGCATCGGAAGCTATAACTAGTGTCACATGAATGGTTCAAAACATAGAAAGTAAGAAGAGTCAGTTTTCTTGTACTTAAGTCGGCATTGTGCTTTTTGTATTTAATTCCAATGCGATTTCTGCGGTTCATCGTCAATAAGAAGGTCAGAGGGATACAGTAAACCTGAAGTGAAGCATCGGAATCTATATCTAGTGTCACAGGAATGGTTCAAACATAGTCAGTAAGAAGAGTCAGTTCTCTTGAACTTAAGTCGTCATTGTGCCTTTTGTATTTAATTCCGATGGAATTTCTGAGTTTCATCGTCAATAAGAAGGTCAGAGGGATACAGTAAACCTCAAGTGAAGCATTGGAATCTATAACTAGTGTCACAGGAATGGTTCAAAACATAGACAGTTAGAAGAGTCAGTTTTCTTGTACTTAAGTCGGCATTGTGCCTTTTGTATTTAATTCCGATGCAATATCCATGTTTCATCTTCTATAAGAGGGTCTGAGGGATACAGTAAAGCTGAAGTGAAGCATCGGAATCTATAACTAGTGTTACAGGTATGGTTCAAAACATAGACAGTAAGAAGAGTCAGTTTTCTTGTACTTAAGTCGGCATTGTTCCTTTTCTATTTAATTCCGATGCAATTTCTATGTTTCATCGTCAATAAGACGGTCAGAGGGATACAGTAAACCTGAAGTGAATCATCGGAATCTATAACTAGTGTCCCCCCCAGGGGGTCCACAACTCTTTCGTGGATACGTGCGTGGCGAGCACGGGGCCCCGAGCCATTGCAGCCTTCTTTCTCTCCCGGGCTGCATTTCCTTTCCCTTCCCCTCCTTTCCCCTCCATACCCCTTTCCCCTCGCCCTCTCCTCTCCCTCTATTGGTGTCCTTGCTTATGTTGGCCCCCGCTATCCTCCTGGTTCTGTTGGTTTTACACTCTGGCTTTGTTGCGTAATCATCTCCTCCTTTTGGCATTCCTTGGTCCCCCTCTGGGGTTTGACCTCCATTCCAAAATTTCTCTTCCGTAGTGTGAGCCATTTGGGGAAGAGCACCTTACCTAGTGTCTCCGACGTGTGCCCTCCTAGTATATTCCACCTTTTCTTCTACGTCGTTGTCTGATGCTAGGGTGCATAGCCAGCACGGTAGCCAGCCCGTGTGGTGGGGTCGCTATGTACCCTTTTGGTTGAGCCCCCTGAACACACAGGGATCACACTTCTGATACCTGAGCTGTGACCTCCTCATGCATGCCTTGGAGTGGTTGCTCGTCCTCCTGGAGCATCGGAACTCCCGGCAATGGCCGCCGTGCCAGACGGCCCTTGCTGTGGCTGGGTGGCGCCCGTGAGGAGAGCCCCTGATCGGAGTGGGTGGTATCAGGGCGGACACTATGCAGATGAAACGCATAAGGGTCCAAACCTCTGGCCGCTCTTCTGCGGCCGTCTCTCTGCGTGGTACTGATTCCTCAAGTGCTGCTTCTCTTGCCCCTTCGGCCTTCCCTTCCGTGGCTACCCCCTGGGAGGAGGGTCAGGCCCGTCGTCTAGGGGCAAAACCTTTCCCCCGTTATCTAGTTTGCACCAGGACTGATGGAGATACTTTCACCAGTGTCAAACCTTTATTCTTTGTGGAACACATTGAAGACAAGTTCGGCGAAGTGGACTCCCTGAGCAAGATGCGGTCGGGTTCATTACTGATAAAAACTGCTTCGGCTGCCCAATCTGCGGCCCTTCGTGCCTGTACCCATCTTGGCACAATTCCCGTGTCCATTACCCCTCACCAGTCTCTAAATATGGTACAAGGTGTGATTTTTCACAGAGACCTCATCCTTCAAACTGATGAGGAACTTCGGGACAATCTCGGACGGCGGGGTGTTCACTTTGTTCGGCGTGTTCAGAAGGGTCCTAAAGATAATCGTATTGATACTGGTGCCTTTATCCTGGCCTTTGAAGGGGATACCCTTCCTGAGAAAGTTAAGATTATGGTCTATCGCTGTGATGTGAAGCCGTACATCCCACCTCCTATGCGGTGTTTTAAGTGCTTGCGTTTTGGCCATATGTCTTCTCGCTGTACCCAGGACCCTCTCTGTGGTGACTGTGGACGTCCACTCCATGAGGGGAGTCCCTGTGTTCCCCCTCCTGTATGTGTAAATTGTCATGGTAGTCATTCTCCACGTTCAGCAGATTGCCCAGTCTATAAGAAAGAAAAAAAGATACAGGAGTATAAGTCTCTTGATCGTTTAAGCTACACAGAGGCCTGTAAGAAATATGCACGACTGCACCCTGTGTCCATGACATCTAGTTACGCCTTGGTTACATCTTCATCCCTTCCTCCCCCTTCCTTACCCCCGTCCCGGACCCCTCTCCTTCCCCCCTCCCCTGCGGCTCCCACACCTTCTCCTCTGGGCGCCGCTCCCCCTCCCCAGCCGGAGAAGTGTCCCACTCCTTCGGCGTCTGCCGGTCAAGGGCGCCTCTCCCGGGATGCCCCTTCCCAGCACCTCCCAGGTCAAAGGTCTGCTGCAGCGCGGCGACCGCGAGAGCCGCGGTTTATCGGCCCCCAGGTCGCCAGGTCTCTTTCTGTTCCTGATCTTGCTGCAGCTGGCTCCATTATGCCACACAGCCCCCCTCGATCTCAGCCTGAAAAGAAGAAGAAACATAAGTCCCGGGACAAAGAGCCTCTGGTGTCACCGCAGGTCCCTTCACCGGCTTCACAACCGGATTCTGACCTGTCGTTTATGGATGTCGCCCCCTCCTTGTCGGTGACGGGTGGGGACCCGGCGGTATGACTGGATTTAGCGTGTTCAGCCCTCATTTAAACCATCGTTCTGTGGTTCTCCAATGGAATTGTAATGGCTACTATCGTCACCTTCCGGAATTGAAATCCCTTCTTTCGTCCTACTCAGCAGCTTGTGTGGTTCTCCAGGAATCTCATTTTACTGATGCTCACTCACCGACCCTCCGTGGGTTCCGTGTTTTCTGTCGAAATCGGGTCGGACCCTTGCGGGCTTCTGGTGGCGTTTGTACGTTGGTCCGTACAGACATTGCTAGCACGTGGATTCCTCTCCAAACTACATTGGAAGCAGTTGCTGTTAGGGTCCACTTAGACTCTGCAGTCACAGTATGCAATCTTTATCTCCCTCCTGACAGGACTCTTACACCTGCTGCCTTAACCACCCTTCTTCAGCAACTTCCTCCTCCTCCCTTCCTCCTCCTTGGGGATTTTAATGCTCATCATCCTTTGTGGGGCAGTGCCTTTCCATCTAGACGAGGTCTTCTTATCGACCAATTTATTGCAGACCATGACCTGTGCCTTCTTAATGATGGCTCCCCTACTCATTTCAGTGCTGGTCATGGTACCTTTTCTGCCATTGATCTTTCTCTTTCTTCTCCCTCTCTCCTCCCTTCATTACACTGGTCGCCACACGACGACCTTTGTGATAGTGACCATTTCCCGTTGATTATCACGCTCCCTTCCCGCTCCCCGATGGACAGGTTACCTCGTTGGTCTTTCCACCGCGCCGATTGGCCTCTATATACTGCACAGGTCGAGTTTTCTCCCTCTTTGTCGGGTTGTATTGATGACGTCCTACGTGACGTGTCTGACGCGATTGTTCGCGCTGCTAACCTTGCTGTCCCGCGCTCATCTGGACAATTTCGTCGTCGGCAAGTCCCGTGGTGGAGTACGGCCATTGCCATTGCCATCCGTGATCGCCGTCGAGCTTTGCAACACTTTAAGAGGCACCCATCTGTAGCCAGCCTTTCTACCTTTAAGCGCCTTCGCGCTAAAGCCCGTTATTTAATCAAACAGAGCAAGCGGATATGTTGGGAACGATTCGTTTCTTCCCTTGGTTCCACTGTCCCTCTGTCACGGGTATGGGCTACACTTCGCTCTCTCCAAGGTTGCCATCGGCAGTCCACCCTCCCAGGCCTTCACCTCCCAGATGGCATTTGTACGGACCCATTAGTTCTCGCAGAACATCTTGCGACCCATTTTGCAGTGGCATCAGCGTCGGCCTCCTATCCAGCTGCTTTCCTTCATCAAAAACAGCAGGCTGAAGCTGTCACCTTATGTTTCACCACTTGTGAGTCAGAATCTTACAACGAACCTTTCACTGAATGGGAATTTCTTTCTGCTCTATCTGCTTCTCATGATACGGCTCCTGGCCCAGATTCCATTCATAACCAGCTGCTTCAACATCTCAGTGCTCCACAACGGCACCATCTTCTTCGGGTGTTTAACCGTATCTGGCTCCGGGGTGACTTCCCTTCTCAGTGGAGGGATAGCATTGTGGTTCCTGTCCTTAAGCCTGGTCAGAACCCCCTATCTGTTGACAGCTATCGGCCAATTAGTTTGACCAATGTTGGTTGTAAGTTACTTGAACGGCTGGTAGCCCGTCGGCTCACTTGGGTCCTCGAATCTCGGGATCTATTGTCCCCTTACCAGTGTGGCTTTCGAGAGGGACGATCTCCAATCGATCACTTGCTTCGCTTGGAATCCGCAGTTCGGCAGGCTTTTTCCCAGCGCCGCCATTTGGTTGCAGTGTTTTTTGACCTTCGCAAGGCCTATGACACGGCCTGGCGCCATCACATCTTACTAACCCTTCATCAGTGGGGTCTTCGGGGCCCACTCCCGATTTTTATCCGCCAGTTCCTGTTCCATCGGTCATTCAGAGTTCGAGTTGGTACTGCTTTTAGTTCTCCACGGACCCAGGAGACGGGCATCCCACAGGGTTCTGTCTTGAGTGTCCTTCTTTTCCTCATTGCTATCGATGGACTTGTGGCCTCTGTCGGTCCCTTGGTCGCCCCTGCCCTGTATGTGGATGATTTCTGCATTTGGGTTAGTTCCTCCTCGATGCCATCTGCAGAACGGCAGCTCCAGGTGGCTATACGGCGTGCCTCTGCATGGACCCTCTCCCACGGGTTTCAATTCTCTCCTTTAAAATCGCGGGTGGTCCACTTCTGTCGCCGTACTACGGTCCACCCTGATCCAGAGCTCTATCTCGCTGCACAAAGATTGCCTGTGGTTCCACAGTTTCGTTTCCTAGGTCTTCTTTTCGACAACAAGCTCACTTGGCTGCCCCATATCAGACTCCTGAAGGTAGGATGTTTCCGTAAACTCAATGTCCTTCGCTTCCTTGCCCACTCCTCCTGGGGTGCGGACCGTTCCCTCCTTCTCCGTCTTTATCGTGCTCTAGTTCTGTCACGTTTGGACTATGGTTGTCAAGTTTATGGTTCAGCTGCTCCTTCCACGCTGCACGTGCTGGATCCAGTCCACCATCGTGGTATCCGTTTGGCCACCGGTGCCTTCCCTACTAGCCCTGTTGATAGTCTCCTGGTTGAAGCTGGGATCCCCCCCCTTTCTGTTCGGCGGTCCCAGCTTCTGGTGTCTTATGCCCTTACTATCCGTTCTTCTCCCGCTCATCCTTCCTATTCTATCCTATTCCCAGACCATGGACGTCGCCCGCCTGACTCCCGCCCTCGGGCGGGTTTACCGGTTGGGCTGCGCCTTGCGTCTCTTACCCGTGATTTTCGGCTTCCTTCTTTGTCCTGTCTTCCTCGCTCCCTCCCCTCCACCCCTCCTTGGTTAGTTCCTCGGCCTCGAATTCGGATGGATCTCCGCCGCGGTCCGAAAGATTCCATCCCCCCGGTGGTGTTCCGTTCCTTTTTCCGCCAAATTTTATGGGAGTTTCGGGATGCTGTTGTTTTTTACACTGATGGCTCTAAATCTGCTGATCATGTTGGGTATGCCTTTACGTCCTTTGTTGGAACGGAAAATCATCTACTGCCACCCTCATGTGGGGTGTTTACTGCGGAATTGATGGCAATTTCCCGGGCCCTTACCTTTATTAAACAATCCCAAC
This sequence comes from Schistocerca serialis cubense, assembly GCF_023864345.2. NCBI lineage: Eukaryota > Metazoa > Arthropoda > Insecta > Orthoptera > Acrididae > Schistocerca > Schistocerca serialis. The sequence continues at coordinate 19,376,225 of NW_026047617.1, forward strand.
ACAACCGCGTTTTGTTATGTACGGACTCGATGAGTGGCCTTCTTGCTATTGACCGGTGTTTTTCGCGCCATCCCTTGGTCTCTGCCATCCATGACCATCTCGCTGATCTTCACCGTGCTGCTTGTTCCATTGACTTCCTATGGGTCCCGGGCCATGTGGGTATCCCGGGTAATGAGCTCGCTGATCGTTTGGCTGGGGGAGCAGTTACTTACCCCCCGTTTTCTGTAACCCCTCCTGCAGCGGATTTACGGCTTCACATCAAATCCCACTTTGCACGGTCTTGGGCCAATTCTTGGGAGGCTACTCCACTGTCTAATAACCTTCGTGCCATTAAGGTGAATACAGGCCCATGGCGTTCTTCCTTTAGCCTCTCCCGCAAGGACTCGACCACACTGTGTCGTCTCCGCATTGGCCATACCAGGCTGACCCATGGTTTCCTTTTGCGTGATGAGCCACCCCCGCTATGTGGTTGTGGAGCCTTCCAGTCAGTGGCCCACATTTTGGTTGAATGCCCCCTTCTTTTGGCTCTGCGTGCTAAGTACAGACTCCCCCACACTTTACCTTTGATGTTGGCTGACGATTCCCGGATGGTCTCTCTGGTTCTAGGTTTCCTCCGGGAGAGTGGTTTTTATTCTCAGTTTTAAAGTTTTTAATCTCCCTCTGGTGTTGGGGCAGGGCGGTGAGTGTTTGGGTATCTCCCACTGTAGGCAGTGTTCAGAGATTCCCGATTCACCTCCCTGACCGGAATCCTCTTTTCTTTCCCTTTTACTCTGTTTTTACTCCTTCTTATTAAGGCTTGGTTAGTTTTTCTATTCCCATACGTACTTTCTGCATTATAGCAGTTGTACCTTTTAAGTCACAGGTGGTCTTGCCTATGCTGTTTCAGCATAGTGTTGGGTTCGTTCTCTTGCCAACTTCCCTCATTTGTTTTTACTAATGACAACGTGACTGCCCTTTTACGTTTCCCCTTTATCCGTTTTATTTTTCTGACTATACTGAGATGTCCCGTTAACAGAATGGAGTCTATTTGAAACAAGGGACTGATGACCTTGCTGTTTGGTCCCTTTACCCTCAAACAACCAACTATAACTAGTGTCACAGGAATGGATCAAAACATAGACAATAAGAAGAGTCAGTTTTCTTGTACTTAAGTCGGCATTGTGCCTTTTGTATTTAATTCCGATGCAATTTCTGCGTTTCATCGTCAATAAGAAGGTCAGAGGGATACAGTAAACCTGAAGTGAAGCATCGGAATCTATAACTAGTGTCACATGAATGGTTCAAACATAGACAGTAAGAAGAGTCAGTTTTCTTGTACATAGGTCGGCATTGATCCTTTTGTATTTAATTCCGATGCAATTTCTATGTTTCATCGTCAATAAGACGGTCAGAGGGATACAGTAAACCTGAAGTGAATCATCGGAATCCATAACTAGTGTCACAGGAATGGATCAAAATATAGACAGTGAGAAGAGTCAGTTTTCTTGTACTTAAGTCGGCATTGTGCCTTTTGTATTTAATTGCGATGCAATATCTGTGTTTCATCGTCAATAAGAAGGTCAGAGGGATACAGTAAACCTGAAGTGAAGCATCGGAATCTATAACTAGTGTCACAGGAATGGTTCAATCATAGACAGTAAGAAGAGTCAGTTTTCTTGTACATAAGTCGGCATTGTGCTTTTTCTATTTAATTCCGTTGCAATTTCTGTGTTTCATCGTCAATAAGAAGGTCTGATGGATACAGTAAACCTGAAGTGAAGCATCGGAAGCTATAACTAGTGTCACATGAATGGTTCAAAACAGAGAAAGTAAGAAGAGTCAGTTTTCTTGTACTTAAGTCGGCATTGTGCTTTTTGTATTTAATTCCAATGCGATTTCTGCGGTTCATCGTCAATAAGAAGGTCAGAGGGATACAGTAAACCTGAAGTGAAGCATCGGAATCTATATCTAGTGTCACAGGAATGGTTCAAAACATAGTCAGTAAGAAGAGTCAGTTCTCTTGAACTTAAGTCGTCATTGTGCCTTTTGTATTTAATTCCGATGGAATTTCTGAGTTTCATCGTCAATAAGAAGGTCAGAGAGATGCAGTAAACCTGAAGTGAAGCATCGGAATCTATAACTAGTGTTACAGGAATGGCTCAAAACATACACAGTAAGAAGAGTCAGTTTTCTTGTACTTAAGTCGGCATTGTGCCTTTTGTATTTAATTCCGTTGTAATTTCTGTGTTTCATCGTCAATAAGAAGGTCAGAGGGACACACTAATCCTGAGGTGAAGCATCGGAATCTATAACTAGTGTCACAGAAATGGTTCAAAACATAGACTGTTGGAAGAGTCAGTTTTCCTGTACCTAAGTCGGCATTGTCCTTTTGTAATTAATTCCGATGCAATTTCTGTGTTTCATTGTCAATAAGAAGGTCAGAGGGATAAAGTAAACCTGAAGTTATGCATCGGAATCTATAAATAGTGTCACATGAATGGTTCAAAACATAGACAGTAAGAAGAGTCAGTTTTCTTGTACTTAAGTCGCCATTGTGCCTTTTGTATTTAACTCCGATGCATTCTCTGTGTTTCATCGTCAATAAGATGGTCAGAGGGATACAGTAAACTTGAAGTGAAGCATCGGAAACTATAACTAGTTTCACAGGAATGGTTCAAAACATAGACAGTAAGAAGGGTCAGTTTTCTTGTACTTAAGTCGACATTGTGCCTTTTGTATTTAATTCCAATGCAATTTCTGTGTTTCATCGTCAATAAGAAGGTCAGAGGGATACAGTAAACCTCAAGTGAAGCATCGGAATCAATAACTAGTGTCACAGGAACGGTTCAAACATTGACAGTGAGAAGAGTCAGTTTTCTTGTACTTAACTCGGCATTGTCCTTTTGTAGTTAATTACGATGCACTTTCTGTGTTACATCGTCAATAAGAAGGTCAGAGGGATACAGTAAACCTGAAGTGAAGCATCGGAATCTATAACTTGTGTCACATGAATGGTTCAAACATAGACAGTAAGAAGAGTCAGTTTTCTTGTACATAAGTCGGCATTGTGCCTTTTGTATTTAATTCCGATGCAATTTCTGTGTTTCATCGTCAATAAGAGGTCTGATGGATACAGTAAACCTGAAGTGAAGCATCGGAATCTATAACTAGTGTCACAGGAATGGTTCAAAACATAGACAGTAAGAAGAGTCAGTTTTCTTGTACTTAAGTCGTCAGTGTGCCTCTTTTTTTAACTCCGATGCATTCTCAGTGTTTCATCGTCAATAAGAAGGTCAGAGGGATACGGTAAACCTGAAGTGAAGCATCGGAATCTATAACTAGTGCCACAGGAATGGTTCAAAACATAGACAGTAAGAAGAGTCAGTTTTCTTGTACTTAAGTCAGCATTGTGCCTTTTGTATTTAGTTTCGTTGCAATTTCTGTGTTTCATCGTCAATAAGAAGGTCAGAGGGATACAGTAATCCTGAGGTGAAGCATCGGAATATATATCTAGTATCAGAGGAATGGTTCAAATCATAGACAGTAAGAAGAGTCAGTTTTCTTGTACTTAAGTCGGCATTGTGCCTTTCGTATTTAATTCCGATGAAATTTCTGTGTTTCATCGTCAATAAGAAGGTCAGAGGGATACAGTAAACCTGAAGTGAAGCATCGGAATCTATAACTAGTGTCACAGGAATGGTTCAATCATAGACAGTAAGAAGAGTCAGTTTTCTTGTACTTAAGTCGGCATTGTGCCTTTCGTATTTAATTCCGATGATATTCCTGTGTTTCATCGTCAATAAGAAGGTCAGAGGGATACAGTAAACCTGAAGTGAAGCATCGGAATCTATAACTAGTGTCACACGAATGGTTCAATCATAGACAGTAAGAAGAGTCAGTTTTCTTGTACTTAAGTCGTCATTGTGCCTTTTGTATTTAATTCCGATGCAATTTCTGCGTTTCATCGTCAATAAGAAGGTCAGAGGGATACAGTAAACCTGAAGTGAAGCATTGGAATCTATAACTAGTGTCACATGAATGGTTCAAACATAGACAGTAAGAAGAGCCAGTTTTTTGTACATAAGTCGGCATTGTGCCTTTTGTATTTAATTCCGATGCAATTTCTGTGTTTCATCGTCAATAAGAAGGTCTGATGGATACAGTAAACCTGAAGTGAAGCATCGGAATCTATAACTAGTGTCATATGAATGGTTCAAAACATAGAAAGTAAGAAGAGTCAGTTTTCTTGTACTTAAGTCGGCATTGTGCTTTTTGTATTTAATTCCAATGCGATTTCTGCGGTTCATCGTCAATAAGTAGGTCAGAGGGATACAGTAAACCTGAAAGGAAGCATCGGAATCTATATCTAGTGTCACAGGAATGGTTCAAAACATAGTCAGTAAGAAGAGTCAGTTCTCTTGTACTTAAGTCGTCATTGTGCCTTTTGTATTTAATTCCGATGGAATTTCTGAGTTTCATCGCCAATAAGAAGGTCAGAGGTATACAGTAAACCTCAAGTGAAGCATTGGAATCTATAAGTAGTGTCACAGGAATGGTACAAAACATAGACAGTAAGAAGAGTCAGGTGTCTTCTACTTAAAACGGCATTGTGCCTTTGTATTTAATTCCGATGCAATATCTGTGTTTCATCTTCAATAAGATGGTGTGAGGGATACAGTAAACCTGAAGTGAAGCATCGGAATCTATAACTAGTGTCACATGAATCGTTCAAACATAGACAGTAAGAAGAGTCAGTTTTCTTGTACATATGTCGGCATTGTGCCTTTTGTATTTAATTCCGTTGCAATTTCTGTGTTTCATCGTCAATAAGAAGGTCTGATGGATACAGTAAACCTGAAGTGAAGCATTGGAATCTATAACAAGTGTCACATGAATGGTTCAAACATAGACAGTAAGAACAGTCAGTTTTTTGTACATAAGTCGGCATTGTGCCTTTTGAATTTAATTCCGATGCAATGTCTGTGTTTCATCGTCAATAAGAAGGTCTGATGGATATAGTAAACCTGAAGTGAAGCATCGGAATCTATAACTAATGTCACATGAATGGTTCAAAACATAGAAAGTAAGAAGAGTCAGTTTTCTTGTACTTAAGTCGGCATTGTGCTTTTTGTATTTAATTCGAATGCGATTTCTGCGGTTCATCGCCAATAAGAAGGTCAGAGGGATACAGTAAACCTCAAGTGAAGCATTGGAATCAATAAGTAGTGTCACAGGAATGGTACAAAACATAGACAGTAAGAAGACTCAGGTTTCTTCTACTTAAAACGGCATTGTGCCTTTGTATTTAATTCCGATGCAATATCTGTGTTTCATCTTCAATAAGAAGGTCTGAGGGATACAGTAAACCTGAAGTGAAGCATCGGAATCTATAACTAGTGTCACAGGAATGGTTCAAAACATAGACAGTAAGAAGAGTCAGTTTTCTTGTACTTAAGTCGGCATTGTTCCTTTTCTATTTAATTCCGATGCAATTTCTATGTTTCATCGTCAATAAGACGGTCAGAGGGATACAGTAAACCTGAAGTGAATCATCCGAATATATAACTAGTGTCACAGGAATGGATCAAAATATAGACAATAAGAAGAGTCAGTTTTCTTGTACTTTAGTCGACATTGTGCCTTTTGTATTTAATTCCGATGCAATATCTGTGTTTCATGGTCAATAAGAAGGTCAGAGGAATACAGAAAACTTGAAGGGAAGCATCGGAATCTATAACTAGTGTCACAGGAATGGTTCAAAACGTAGACACTAAGAAGAGTTAATTTTCTTGTACATAAGTCGTCATTGTGCCATTTGTATTTAATTTCCGATGCAATATCTGTGTTTCATCGTCAATAAGAAGGTCAGAGGGATACAGTAAACCTGAAGTAAAGCATCGGAATCTATAACTAGTGTCACAGGAATGGTTCAATACATAGACAGTAAGAAGAGTCAGTTTTCATGTACTTAAGTCATCATTGTGCTTTTTGTATTTAATTCCGATGTGATTTCTGCGTTTCATCGTCAATAAGAAGGTCAAAGGGATACAGTAAACCTGAATTGTAGCATCGGAATCTATAACTAGTGTCACAGGAATGTTTCAATCATAGACAGTAAGAAGAGTCAGTTTTCTTGTACTTAAGTCGGCATTGTGCTTTTTTTATTTAATTCCGATGCAATTTCTGCTTTTCATCGTCAATAAGAAGGTCAGAGGGATACAGTAAACCTGAAATGAAGCATCGGAATCTATAACTAGTGTCACATGAATGGTTCAAACATAGACAGTAAGAAGAGTCAGTTTTCTTGTACATAAGTCGGCATTGTGCCTTTTGTATTTAATTCCGTTGCAATTTCTGTGTTTCATCGTCAATAAGAAGGTCTGATGGATACAGTAAACCTGAAGTGAAGCATCGGAAACTACAACTAGTGTCACATGAATGGTTCAAAACATAGAAAGTAAGAAGAGTCAGTTTTCTTGTACTTAAGTCGGCATTGTTCCTTTCCTATTTAATTCCGATGCAATTTCTATGTTTCATCGTCAATAAGACGGTCAGAGGGATACAGTAAACCTGAAGTGAATCATCGGAATCTATAACTAGTGTCACAGGAATGGATCAAAACATAGATTGTAAGAAGGGTCAGTTTTCTTGTACTTAAGTCGACATTGTGCCTATTGTATTTAATACTGATACAATTTCTGTCTTTCATCGTCAACAAGAAGGTCAGAGGGATGCAGTAAACCTGAAGTGAAGCATCGGAATCTATAACTTGTGTTACAGGAATGGTTCAAAACATAGACAGTAAGAAGAGTCAGTTTTCTTGTACTTAAGTCGGCATTGTGCCTTTTGTTTTTAATTCCGTTGTAATTTCTGTGTTTCATCGTCAATAAGAAGGTCAGAGGGACACACAAATCCTGAGGTGAAGCATCGGAATCTATAACTAGTGTCACAGAAATGGTTCAAAACATAGACTGTTGGAAGAGTCAGTTTTCCTGTACCTAAGTCGGCATTGTCCTTTTGTAATTAATTCCGATGCAATTTCTGTGTTTCATTGTCAATAAGAAGGTCAGTGGGATACAGTAAACCTGGAGTTATGCATCGGAATGTATTACTAGTGTCACAGGAATGGTTCAAGACATAGACAGCAAGAAGAGTCAGTTTTCTTGTACTTAAGTCGGCATTGTGGCTTTTGTATTTAATTCCGATGCAATATCTGTGTTTCATCTTCAATAAGAAGATCAGAGGGATACAGTAAACCTGAGGTGAAACATGGGAATCAATAACTAGTGTCACAGGTATGGTTCAAACATTGACAGTGAGAAGAGTCAGTTTTCTTGTACTTAAGTCGGCATTGAGCCTATTGTATTTAATTCCGATGCTATTTCAGTGTATCATCGTCAATAAGAAGGTCAGAGGGATACAGTAAACCTGAAGTAAAGCATCGGAATCTATAAATAGTGTCACATGAATGGTTCATAACATAGACAGTAAGAAGAGTCAGTTATCTTGTACTTAAGTCGGCATTGTGCGTTTTGTATTTAATTCCGATGCAATTTCTGTTTTTCTTCGTCAATAAGAAGGTCAGAGGGATGCAGTAAACCTGAAGTGAAACATCGGAATCTATAACTAGTGTCACAGGAATGGTTAAAAACATAGACAGTAAGAAGAGTCAGTTTTCTTGTACTTAAGTCGGCATTGAGCCTTTTGTATTTAATTCCGATGCTATTTCAGTGTATCATCGTCAATAAGAAGGTCAGAGGGATACTATAAAACTGAAGTGAAGCATCGGAATCTATAACTAGTGTCACATGAATGGTTCAAACATAGACAGTAAGATGAGTCAGTTTTCTTGTACATAATTCGGCATTGTGCCTTTTGTATTTAATTTCCGATGCAATATCTGTGTTTCATCGTCAATAAGAAGGTCAGAGGGATACAGTAAACCTGAAGTAAAGCATCGGAATCTATAAATAGTGTCACATGTATGGTTCAAAACATAGACTGTAAGAAGGGTCAGTTTTCTTGTACTTAAGTCGGCATTGGGCCTTTTGTATTTAATTCCGATGCAATTTCTGTGTTTTATCGTCAATAAGAAGGTCAGAGAGATACAGTAAACCTGAAGAGAAGCATCGGAATCCTTAAATAGTGTCACATGAATGGTTCATAACATAGACAGTAAGAAGAGTCAGTTATCTAGTACTTAAGTCGGCATTGTGCGTTTTGTATTTAATTCCGATGCAATTTCTGTTTTTCATCGTCAATAAGAACGTCAGAGGGATGCAGTAAACCTGAAGTGAAACATCGGAATCTATAACTAGTGTCACAGGAATGGTTAAAAACATAGACAGTGAGAAGAGTCAGTTTTCTTGTACTTAAGTCGGCATTGTCCTTTTGTAGTTAATTCCGATGCAATTTCTGTGTTTCATCGTCATTAAGAAGGTCCGAGGGATACAGTAAACCTGAAGTGAAGCATCGGAATCTGTAACTAGTGTCACAGGAGTGGTGCAAAACATAAACAGTAAGTAGAGTCAGTTTTCTTGTACTTAAGTCGGCATTGAGCCTTTTGTATTTAATTCCGATGCTATTTCAGTGTATCATCGTCAATAAGAAGGTCAAAGGGATACTATAAAACTGAAGTGAAGCATCGGTATCTGTAACTAGTGTCACATGAATGGTTCAAACATAGACAGTAAGATGAGTCAGTTTTCTTGTACATAATTCGGCATTGTGCCTTTTGTATTTAATTCCGATGCTATTTCTCTGTTTCATCGACAATAAGGTCAGAGGGATACAGTAAACCTTAAGTGAAGCAGCGGAAACTATAATTAGTGTCACATGAATGGTTCAAAGCATAGAGAGTAAGAAGAGTCAGTTTTCTTGTACTTAAGTCGGCATTGTGCCTTTTGTATTTAATTTCCGATGCAATATCTGTGTTTCATCGTCAATAAGAAGGTCAGAGGGATACAGTAAACCTGAAGTAAAGCATCGGAATCTATAACTAGTGTCACAGGAATGGTTCAAAACATAGACAGTAAGAAGAATCAGTTTTCTTGTACTTAAGTCGGCATTGTGCCTTTTTTTTTTAACTCCGATGCATTCTCTGTGTTTCATCGTCAATAAGGTCAGAGAGATACAGTAAACCTGAAGAGAAGCATCGGAATCTATAACTAGTGTCACTTGAATGGTTCATAACATAGACAGTAAGAAGAGTCAGTTATCTTGTACTTAAGTCGGCATTGTGCGTTTTGTATTTAATTCCGATGCAATTTCTGTTTTTCTTCGTCAATAAGAAGGTCAGAGGGATGCAGTAAACCTGAAGTGAAACATCGGAATCTATAACTAGTGTCACAGGAATGGTTAAAAACATAGACAGTAAGAAGAGTCAGTTTTCTTGTACTTAAGTCGGCATTGTCCTTTTGTAGTGAATTCCGATGCAATTTCTGTGTTTCATCGTCAATAAGAAGGTCAGAGGGATACAGTAAACCTGAAGTGAAGCATCGGAATCTATATCTAGTGTCACAGGAGTGGTGCAAAACATAAACAGTATGAAGAGTCAGTTTTCTTGTATTTAAGTCGGGATTGTGCCTTTTGTATTTAATTCCGTGGCAATTTCTGTGTTTCATCGTCAATAAGAAGGTCAGAGGGATACAGTAATCCTGAGGTGAAGCATCGGAATCTATAACTAGTGTCACAGGAATGGTTCAAACATTGACAGTGAGAAGAGTCAGTTTTCTTGTACTTAAGTCGGCATTGAGCCTTTTGTATTTAATTCCGATGCTATTTCTGTGTTTCATCGTCAATAAGAAGGTCAGAGGGATACTATAAAACTGAAGTGAAGCATCGGAATCTACAACCAGTGTCACATGAATGGTTCAAACATAGACAGTAAGATGAGTCAGTTTTCTTGTACATAAGTCGGCATTGTGCCTTTTGTATTTAATTCCGATGCAATTTCTCTGTTTCATCGACAATAAGAAGGTCAGAGGGATACAGTAAACCTTCAGTAAAGCATCGGAAACTATAATTAGTGTCACATGAACTTTTCTAAACATAGAGAGTAAGAAGAGTCAGTTTTCTTGTACTTAAGTCGGCATTGTGCCTTTTGTATTTAATTTCCGATGCAATATCTGTGTTTCATCGTCAATAAGAAGGTCAGAGGGATACAGTAAACCTGAAGTAAAGCTTCGGAATCTATAAATAGTGTCACATGAATGGTTCAAAACATAGACTGTAAGAAGAGTCAGTTTTCTTGTACTTAAATCGGCATTGTGCATATTGTATTTAATTCTGATGCAATTTCTGTGTTTCATCGTCAATAAGAAGATCAGAGGGATACAGTAAACCTGAAGTAAAGCATCTGAATCTATAACTAGTGTCACAGGAATGGTTCAAAACATAGACAGTAAGAAGAGTCAGTTTTCTTGTACTTAAGTCGACATTGTGCCTTTTGTATTTAACTCCGATGCATTCTCTGTGTTTCATCGTCAATAAGAAGGTCAGAGGGATACAGTAAACCTGAAGTGAAGCATCGGAATCTATAACTAGTGTCACAGGAATGGTTCAATACATAGACAGTAAGATGAGTCAGTTTTCTTGTACTTAAGTTGGCATTGTCCTTTTGTAATTAATTCCGATGCAATTTCTGTGTTTCATCGTCAACAAGGTGGTCAGAGGGATACAGTAAACCTGAATTGAAGCATCGGAATCTATAACTAGTGTCACAGGAATGGTTCAAATCATAGACAGAAAGAAGTGTCAGTTTTCTTGTACTTAAGTCGGCATTGTGCCTTTTGTATTTAATTCCGATGCAATTTCTGTGTTTCATCCTCAATAAGAAGGTCAGAGGGATACAGTAATCGTGAGGTGAAGCATCGGAACCTATAACTAGTATCACAGGAATGGTTCAAAACATAGACAGTAGGAAGAGTCAGTTTTCATGTACTTAGGTCGGCATTGTGCCTTTTGTAATTAATTCCGATGCAATTTCTGTGTTTCATCGTCAATAAGAAGGTCTGAGGGATACAGTAAACCTGAAGTGAAGCATCTGAATCTATAACTAGTGTTACAGGAATGGTTCAATACATAGAGAGTAAGAAGAGTCAGTTTTCATGTAATTAAGTCGGCATTGTGCTTTTTGTAATTAATTCCGATGTGATTTCTGCGTTTCATCGTCAATAAGGTGGTCAGAGGGATCCAGTAAACCTGAAGTAAAGCATCGGAATCTATATGTAGTGTCACAGGAATGGTTCAAATCATAGACAGTAAGAAGAGTCAGTTTTCTTGTACTTAAGTCGGCATTGTGCTTTTTGTATTTAATTCCGATGCAATTTCTGTGTTTCATCGTCAATAAGAAGGTCAAAGGGATACAGTAAACCTGAAGTGAAGCATCGGAATCTATAACTAGTGTCACATGAATGGTTCAAAACATAGACAGTGAGAAGAGTCAGTTTTCTTGTACTTAAGTCGGCATTGTGCCTTTTGTATTTAATTCCGATGCAATATCTGTGTTTCAACTTCAATAAGAATGTCAGAGGGATACAGTAAATCTGAGGTGAAACTTCGGAACCTATAACTAGTGTCACAGGAATGGTTGAAAACATAGACAGTAAGAAGAGTCAGTTTTCTTGTACTTAAGTCGGCATTGTTCCTTTTCTATTTAATTCCGATGCAATTTCTATGTTTCATCGTCAATAAGACGGTCAGAGGGATACAGTAAAACTGAAGTGAATCATCGGAATCTATAACTAGTGTCACAGGAATGGATCAAAACATAGACAGTAAGAAGAGTCAGCTTTCTTGTACTTAAGTCGGCATTGTGCCTTTTGTATTTAATTCCGATGCAATATCTGTGTTTCTTGGTCAATAAGAAGGTCAGAGGAATACAATAGACCTGAAGTGAAGCATTGGAATCTATAACTAGTGTCACAGGAATGGTTCAAAACGTAGACACTAAGAAGAGTTAGTTTTCTTGTACTTAAGTCGTCATTGTGCCATTTGCATTTAATTTCCGATGCAATATCTGTTTCATCGTCAATAAGAAGGTCAGAGGGATACAGTAAACCTGAAGTAAAGCATCGGAATCTATGAATAGTGTCACATGAATGGTTCAAAACATAGACTGTAAGAAGAGTCAGTTTTCTTGTACTTAAGTCGGCATTGTGCCTATTGTATTTAATTCTGATGCTATTTCTGTGTTTCATCGTCAATAAGAAGGTCAGAGGGATACAGTAAACCTGAAGTGAGGCATCGGAATCTATAACTAGTGTCACAGGAATGGTTCAAAACATAGACAGTAAGAAGAGTCAGTTTTCTTGTACGTAAGTCGGCATTGTGCCTTTTGTATTTAACTCCGATGCATTCTCTGTGTTTCATCGTCAATAAGAAGGTCAGAGGGATACAGTAAACCTGAAGTGAAGCATCGAAATCTATAACTAGTGTCACAGGAATGGATCAAAACATAGACAGTAAGAAGAGTCAGTTTTCTTGTACTTAAGTCGGCATTGTGCCTTTTGTATTTAATTCCGTTGCAATTTCTGTGTTTCATCGTCAATAAGAAGGTCAGAGGGATACAGTAATCCTGAGGTGAAGCATAGGAATCTATAACTAGTGTCACAGGATTGGTTCAAAACATTGACTGTAAGGAGAGTCAGTTTTCTTGTACTTAAGTCGGAATTGTGCCTATTGTATTTAATTCTGATGCAATTTCTGTGTTTCATCGTCTATAAGAAGGTCAGAGGGATACAGTAAACCTGAAGTGAAGCATCGGAATCTATAACTAGTGTCACAGGAATGGTTCAAAACATACACAGTAAGAAGAGTCAGTTTACTTGTACTTAAGTCGGCATTGTGCCTTATGTATTTAACTCCGATGCATTCTCTGTGTTTCATCGTCAATAAGAAGGTCAGAGGGATACAGTAAACCTGAAGTGAAGCATCGGAATCAATAATTGGTGTCACAGGAATGGTTCAAACATTGACAGTGAGAAGAGTCAGATTTCTTGTAGTTAAGTCGGCATTGAGCCTTTTGTATTTAATTCCGATGCCATATCTGTGTTTCATCGTCAATAAGAAGGTCAGAGGGATACTAAAAAACTGAAGTGAAGCATCGAAATCAATAACTAGTGTCACAGGAATGGTTCAAACATTGACAGTAAGAAGAGTCAGTTTTCTTGTACTTAAGTCGGCATTGAGCCTTTTGTATTTAATTCCGATGCTATTTCTGTGTTTCATCGTCAATAAGAAGGTCAGAGGTATACTATAAAACTGAAGTGAAGCATCGGAATCTATAACTAGTGTCACATGAATGGTTCAATCACAGACAGTAAGATGAGTCAGTTTTCTTGTACATAAGTCGGCATTGTGCCTTTTGTATTTAATTCCGATGCAATTTCTCTGTTTCATCGACAATAAGAAGGTCAGAGTGATACAGTAAACCTTAAGTGAAGCATCGGAAACTATAATTAGTGTCACAGGAATGGTTCAAAACATAGACAGTAAGAAGAGTCAGTTTTCTTGTACTTAAGTCGGCATTGTGCCTTTTGTATTTATTTCCGATGCAATTTCTGTGTTTCATCGTCAATAAAAAGGTCAGAGGGATACAGTAAACCTGAAGGGAAGCATCGGAATCTATAACTAGTGTCAGAGGAATGGTTCAAAACATGACAGTAAGAAGAGTCAGTTTTCTTGTACTTAGGTCGGCATTCTGCCTTTTGTATTTAATTCCGTTGCAATTTCTGTTTCATCGTCAATAAGAAGGTCAGAGGGATACAGTAATCCTGAGGTGAAGCATCGGAATCTATAACTAGTGTCACAGGAATGGTTCAAAACATAGATTGTAATAAGAGTCAGTTTTCTTGTACTCAAGTTGGCATTGCCCTTTTGTAATTAATTCCGATGCAATTTCTGTGTTTCATCATCAATAAGAAGGTCAGAGGGATACAGTAAACCTGAAGTGAAGCATTGGAATCTATAACTAGTGTCACAGGAATGGTTCAAAACATGACAGTAAGAAGAGTCAGTTTTCTTGTACTTAGGTCGGCATTCTGCCTTTTGTATTTAATTCCGTAGCAATTTCTGTGTTTCATCGTCAATAAGAAGGTCAGAGGGATACAGTAATCCTGAGGTGAAGCATCGGAATCTATAACTAGTGTCACAGGAATGGTTCAAAACATAGACTGTAGGAAGAGTCAGTTTTCTTGTACTTAAGTTGGCATTGTCCTTTTGTAATTAATTCCGATGCAATTTCTGTGTTTCATCGTCAACAAGAAGGTCAGAGGGATACAGTAAACCTGAATTGAAGCATCGGAATCTATAACTAGTGTCACAGGAATGGTTCAAATCATAGACAGAAAGAAGTGTCAGTTTTCTTGTACTTAAGTCGGCATTGTGCCTTTTGTATTTAATTCCGATGCAATTTCTGTGTTTCATCCTCAATAAGAAGGTTAGAGGGATACAGTAATCGTGAGGTGAAGCATCGGAACCTGTAACTAGTATCACAGGAATGGTTCAAAACATAGACAGTAGGAAGAGTCAGTTTTCATGTACTTAGGTCGGCATTGTGCCTTTTGTAATTAATTCCGATGCAATTTCTGTGTTTCATCGTCAATAAGAAGGTCAGAGGGATACAGTAAACCTGAAGTGAAGCATCTGAATCTATAACTAGTGTTACAGGAATGGTTCAATACATAGAGAGTAAGAAGAGTCAGTTTTCATGTAATTAAGTCGGCATTGTGCTTTTTGTAATTAATTCCGATGTGATTTCTGCGTTTCATCGTCAATAAGAAGGTCAGAGGGATACAGTAAACCTGAAGTAAAGCATCGGAATCTATATGTAGTGTCACAGGAATGGTTCAAATCATAGACAGTAAGAAGAGTTAGTTTTCTTGTACTTAAGTCGGCATTGTGCTTTTTGTATTTAATTCCGATGCAATTTCTGTGTTTCATCGTCAATAAGAAGGTCAGAGGGATACAGTAAACCTGAAGTGAAGCATCGGAATCTATAACTAGTGTCATAGGAATGGTTCAAAACATAGACACTAAGAAGAGTTATTTTTCTTGTACTTAAGTCGTCATTGTGCCATTTGTATTTAATTTCGGATGCAATATCTGTGTTTCATCGTCAATAAGAAGGTCAGAGGGATACAGTAATCCTTAAGTGAAGCATCGGAATCTATAACTAGTGTCACAGGATTGGTTCAAAACATAGACTGTAGGAAGAGTCAGTTTTCTTGTACTTAAGTCGGCATTGTGCCTTTTGTATTTAATTCCGATGCAATTTCTGTGTTTCATCGTCAATAAAAACGTCAGAGGGATACAGTAAACCTGAAGTGAAGCATCGGAATCAATAATTGGTGTCACAGGAATGGTTCAAACATTGACAGTGAGAAGAGTCAGATTTCTTGTACTTAAGTCGGCATTGAGCCTTTTGTATTTGATTCCGATGCTATTTCTGTGTTTCATCGTCAATACGAAGGTCAGAGGGATACTATAAAACTGAAGGGAAGCATCGGAATCTATAACTAGTGTCACATGAATGGTTCAAACATAGACAGTAAGATGAGACAGTTTACTTGTACGTAAGTCGGCATTGTGCCTTTTGTATTTAATTCCGATGCAATTTCTCTGTTTCATCGACAATAAGAAGGTCAGAGGGATACAGTAAACCTTAAGTGAAGCATCGGAAACTATAAATAGTGTCACATGAATGGTTCAAAACATAGAGAGTAAGAAGAGTCAGTTTTCTTGTACTTTAGTCGGCATTGTGCCTTTTGCATTTAATTCCGATGCAATTTCTGTGTTTCATCGTCAATAAGAAGGTCAGAGGGATATAGTAATCTTGAAGTGAAGAATCGGAATCCATAACTAGTGTCACAGGAATGGTTCAAGACATAGACAGTAAGAAGAGTCAGTTTTCTTGTACTTAAGTCGGCATTGTGCCTTTTGTATTTAATTCCGATGCAATTTCTGTGTTTCATCGTCAATAAAAAGGTCAGAGGGTTACAGTAAACCTGAAGTGAAGCATCGGAATCTATAACTAGTGTCACAGGAATGGTTCAAAACATAGACTGTAGGAAGAGTCAGTTTTCTTGTACTTAAGTCGGCATTTTTCCTATAGTATTTAATTCTGATGCAATTTCTGTGTTTCATCGTCAATAAGAAGGTCAGAGGGATACAGTAAACCTGAAGTGAAGCATCTGAATCTATAACGAGTGTCACAGGAATGGTTCAAAACATAGACAGTAAGAAGAGTCCGTTTTCTTGTACTTAAGTCGGCATTGTGCCTTTTGTATTTAATTCCGATGCAATTTCTGTGTTTCATCGTCAATAAAAAGGTCAGAGGGTTACAGTAAACCTGAAGAGAAGCATCGGAATCTATAACTAGTGTCACAGGAATGGTTCAACACATAGACTGTAGGAAGAGTCAGTTTTCTTGTACTTAAGTCGGCATTGTCCTTTTGTAATTAATTCCGATGCAATTTCTGTGTTTCATCGTCAATAAGAAGGTCAGAGGGATACAGTAAACCTGAAGTGAAGCATCGGAATCTATAATTAGTGTCACATGAATGGTTCAAACATAGACAGTAAGAAGAGTCAGTTTTCTTGTACATAAATAGGCATTGTGCCTTTTGTATTTAATTCCGATGCAATTTCTCTGTTTCATCGACAATAAGGTCAGATGGATACAGTAAACTTTAAGTGAAGCATCGGAACTATAATTAGTGTCACAGGAATGGTTCAAAACATAGACAGTAAGAAGAGTCAGTTTTCTTGTACTTAAGTCGGCATTGTGCCTTTTGTATTTCATTCCGATGCAATTTCTGTGTTTCATCGTCAATAAAAAGGTCAGAGGGATACAGTAAACCTGAAGTGAAGCATCGGAATCAATAACTAGGGTCACAGGAATGGTTCAAAGCATAGACAGTAAGAAGGGTTAGTTTTCCTGTACTTAAGTCTGCATTGTGCTTTTTGTATTTAATTCCGTTGCAATTTCTGTGTTTCATCGTCAATAAGAAGTTCAGAGGGATACAGTAAACCTGAAGTGAAGCATCGGAATCTATAACTAGTGTCACAGGAATGGTTCAAAACATAGACAGTAAGAAGAGTCAGTTTTCTTGTACCTAAGTCGTTACTGTGCGTTTTGTATTTAATTCCGATGCAATATCTGTGTTTCATCTTCAATAAGAAGGTCAGAGGGATACAGTAAACCTGAGGTGAAGCATCGGAATCTATAACTAGTGTCACAGGAATGGTTGAAAACATAGACAGTAAGAAGAGATAGTTTTCTTGTACTTAAGTCGGCATTGTGCATTTTGTATTTAATTCCGATCAAATATCTGTGTTTCATGGTCAATAAGAAGGTCAGAGGGATACAGTAAACCTGAAGTGAAGCATCGGAATCTATAACTAGTGTCACATGAATGGTTCAAAACATAGATAGTGAGAAGAGTCAGTTTTCTTGTACTTAAGTCGGCATTGGCGCTTTTTGTATTTAATTCCGATGCAATATCTGTGTTTCATCTTCAAAAAGAATGTCAGAGGGATACAGGAAACCTTAAGTAAAGCATCGGAATCTATAACTAGTGTCACAGGAATGATTCAATCATAGACAGTAAGGAGAGTCAGTTTTCTTGTACTTAAGTCGGCATTGTGCCTTTTGTATTTAATTCCGATGCAATTTCTGTGTTTCATCGTCAATAAGAAGGTCAGAGGGATACAGTAAACCTGAAGTGAAGCATCGGAATCTATAACTAGTGTCACATGAATGGTTCAAACATAGACAGTAAGAAGAGTCAGTTTTCTTGTACATAAGTCGGCATTGCGCCTTTTGTATTTAATTCCGATGCAATTTCTGTGTTTCATCGTCAATACGAAGGTCTGATGGATACAGTAAACCTGAAGTGAAGCATCGGAAGCTATAACTAGTGTCACATGAATGGTTCAAAACATAGAAAGTAAGAAGAGTCAGTTTTCTTGTACTTAAGTCGGCATTGTGCTTTTTGTATTTAATTCCAATGCGATTTCTGCGGTTCATTGTCAATAAGAAGGTCATAGGGATACAGTAAACCTGAAGTGAAGCATCGGAATCTATATCTATTGTCACAGGAATGGTTCAAGACATAGACAGTAAGAAGAGTCAGTTTTCTAGTACTTAAGTCGGCATTGTGCCTTTTGTATTTAATTCCGATGCAATTTCTGTGTTTCATCGTCAATAAAAAGGTCAGAGGGTTACAGTAAACCTGAAGTGAAGCATCGTAATCTATAACTAGTGTCACAGGAATGGTTCAAAACATAGACAGTATGAAGAGATAGTTTTCCTGTACTTAAGTCGGCATTGTGTCTTTTGTATTTAATTCCGATAAAATTTCTGTGTTTCATCGTCAATAAGAAGGTCAGAGGGATACAGTAAATCTTAGGTGAAGCATCGGAAGCTATAACTAGTGTCACAGGAATGGTTCAAAACATAGACAGTAAGAAGAGATAATTTTCTTGTACTTAAGTCGGCATTGTGCCTTTTGTATTTAATTCCGATGAAATTTCTGAGTTTCATCGTCAATACGAAGGTCAGAGGGATACAGTAAACCTGAAGTGAAGCATCGGAATCTATAACTAGTGTCACAGGAATGGTTCAATCATAGACAGTAAGAAGAGTCAGTTTTCTTGTACTTAAGTCGGCATTGTGCCTTTTGTATTTAATTCCGATGCAATTTCTTCGTTTAATCTTCAATAAGAAGGTCAGAGGGATACAGTAAACCTGAGGTGAAGCATCGGAATCTATAATTAGTGTCACATGAATGGTTCAAACATAGACAGTAAGAAGATACAGTTTTCTTGTACATAAATAGGCATTGTTCCTTTTGTATTTAATTCCGATGCAATTTCTCTGTTTCATCGACAATAAGGTCAGATTGATACAGTAAACTTTAAGTGAAACATCGGAACTATAATTAGTGTAACAGGAATGGTTCAAAACATAGACAGTAAGAAGGGTTAGTTTTCTTGTACTTAAGTCGGCATTGTGCCTTTTGTATTTAATTCCGTTGCAATTTCTGTGTTTCATCGTCAATAAGAAGTTCAGATGGATACAGTAAACCTGAAGTGAAGCATCGGAATCTATAACTAGTGTCACAGGAATGGTTCAAAACATTAACAGTAAGAAGAATCAGTTTTCTTGTACTTAAGTCGTTACTGTGCCTTTTGTATTTAATTCCGATGCAATATCAGTGTTTCATCTTCAATAAGAAGGTCAGAGGGATACAGTAAACCTGAGGTGAAGCATCGCAATCTATAACTAGTGTCACAGGAATGGTTGAAAACATAGACAGTAAGAAGAGATAGTTTTCTTGTACCTAAGTCGGCATTGTGCTTTTTGTATTTAATTCCGATGAAATATCTGTGTTTCATGGTCAATAAGAAGTTCAGAGGAATACAGTAAACCTGAAGGGAAGCATCGGAATCTATAACTAGTGTCACAGGAATAGTTCAAAACGTAGACACTAAGTAGAGTTAGTTTTCTTGTACTTAAGTCATCATTGTGCCATTTGTATTTAATTTCCGATGCAATATCTGTGTTTCATCGTCAATAAGAATGTCAGAGGGATACAGTAAACCTGAAGTAAAGCATCGGAATCTATAAATAGTGTCACATGAATGGTTAAAAACATAGACTGTAGGAAGAGTCAGTTTTCTTGTACTTAAGACGGCATTGTGCCTATTGTATTTAATTCTGATGCAATTTCTGTGTTTCATCGTCAATAAGAAGGTCAGAGGGATACAGTAAACCTGAAGTGAAGCATCAGAATCAATAACTAGTGTCACAGGAATGGTTCAAAACATAGACAGTAGGAAGAGTCAGTTTTCATGTACATAAGTCGGCATTGTGTCTTTTGTATTTAATTCCGATGCAATTTCTGTGTTTCATCGTCAATAAGAAGGTCAAAGGGATACAGTAAACCAGAAGTGAAGCATCGGAATCTATAACTAGTGTCACATGAATGGTTCAAAACATAGACAGTGAGAAGAGTCAGTTTTCTTGTACTTAAGTCGGCATTGTGCCTTTTGTATTTAATTCCGATGCAATATCTGTGTTTCATCTTCAATAAGAATGTCAGATGGATACAGTAAACCTTAAGTGAAGCATCGGAAACTATAATTAGTGTCACATGAATGGTTCAAACATAGAAAGTAAGAAGAGTCAGTTTTCTTGTACTTAAGTCGGCATTGTGCCTTTTGTATATAATTCCGACGCAATATCTGTGTTTCATCTCCAATAAGAAGGTCTGAGGGATACAGTAAACCTGAAGTAAAGCATCGGAATCTATAACTAGTGTTACAGGAATGGTTCAAAACATAGACAGTAAGAAGTGTCAGTTTTCTTGTACTTAAGTCGGCATTGTTCCTTTTCTATTTAATTCCGATGCAATTTCTATGTTTCATCGTCAATAAGACGGCCAGAGGGATACAGTAAACCTGAAGTGAATCATCGGAATCTATAACTAGTGTCACAGGAATGGATCAAAACATAGACAATAAGAAGAGTCAGTTTTCTTGTACTTAAGTCGGTATTGTGCCTTTTGTATTTAATTCCGATGCAATATCTGTGTTTCATGGTCAATAAGAAGGTCAGAGGAATACAGTAAACCTGAAGGGAAGCATCGGAATCTATAACTAGTGTCACAGGAATGGTTCAAAACGTAGAAACTAAGAAGAGTTAGTTTTCTTGTACTTAAGTCGTCATTGTGCCATTTGTATTTAATTTCCGATGCAATATCTGTGTTTCATCGTCAATAAGAAGGTCAGAGGGATACAGTAAACCTGAAGTAAAGCATCGGAATCTATAAATAGTGTCACAAGAATGGTTCAAAACATAGACTGTAAGAAGAGTCAGTTTTCTTGTACTTAAGTCGGCATTGTGCCTATTGTATTTAATTCTGATGCTATTTCTGTGTTTCATCGTCAATAAGAATGTCAGAGGGATACAGTAAACCTGAAGAAAAGCATCGGAATCCATAACTAGTGTCACAGAAATGGTTCAAAACATAGACTGTTGGAAGAGTCAGTTTTCCTGTACCTAAGTCGGCATTGTCCATTTGTAATTAATTCCGATGCAATTTCTGTGTTTCATTGTCAATAAGAAGGTCAGAGGGATACAGTAAACCTGAAGTGATGCATCGGAATCTATAACTAGTGTCACAGGAATGGTTCAAATCATAGACAGCAAGAAGAGTCAGTTTTCTTGTACTTAAGTCGGCATTGTGCCTTTTGTATTTAATTCCGATGCAATATCTGTGTTTCATCTTCAATAAGAAAGTCAGAGGGATACAGTAAACCTGAAGTGAAGCATCGGAATCTATAACTAGTGTCACAGGAATGGTTCAAAACATAGACAGTAAGAAGAGTCAGTTTTCTTGTACTTAAGTCGGCATTGTTCCTTTTGTATTTAATTCCGATGCAATTTCTGTGTTTCGTCGTCAATAAAACGGTCAGAGGGAAACAGTAAACCTAAAGTGAGACATCGCAATCTATAACTAGTGTCACATGAATGGTTATAAACATAGATAGTAAGAAGAGTCAGTTTTCTTGTACTTAAGGCGGCATTGGGCCTTTTGTATTTAATTCCGATGCAATTTCTGTGTTTCATCGTCAATAAGAAGGTCAGAGAGATACAGTAAACCTGAAGAGAAGCATCGGAATCTATAACTAGTGTCACATGAATGGTTCATAACATAGAGAGTAAGAAGAGTCTGTTATCTTGTACTTAAGTCGGCATTGTGACTATTGTATTTAATTCCGATGCAATTTCTGTGTTTCTTCGTCAATAAGAAGGTCAAAGGGATGCAGTAAACCTGAAGTGAAACATCGGAATCTATAACTAGTGTCACAGGAATGGTTGAAAACATAGACAGTAAGAAGAGTCAGTTTTCTTGTACTTAAGTCGGCTGTGTGCCTTTTGTATTTAATTCCGATGCAATATCTGTGTTTCATCTTCAATAAGAATGTCAGAGGGATACAGTAAACCTGAGGTGAAGCATCGGAATCTATAACTAGTGTCACAGGAATGGTTGAAAACATGGACAGTATGAAGAGTCAGTTTTCTTGTACTTAAGTCGGCATTGTGCCTTTTGTATTTAATTCCGATGAAATTTCTGTGTTTCATCGTCAATAAGAAGGTTAGAGGGATACAGTAAACCTGAAGTGAAGCATCGGAATCCATAACTAGTGTCACAGGAATGGTTCTATCATAGACAGTAAGAAGAGTCAGTTTTCTTGTACTTAAGTCGGCATTGTGCCTTCTGTATTTAATTCGGAAGCAATTTCTGCGTTTCATCGTGAATAAGAAGGTCAGAGGGATACAGAAAACCTGAAGTGAAGCATCGGAATCTATAACTAGTGTCACATGAATGGTTCAAACATAGACAGTGAGAAGAGTCAGTTTTCTTTTACTTAAGTCGGCATTGTTCCTTTTCTATTTAATTCCGATGCAATTTCTATGTTTCATCGTCAATAAGACGGTCAGAGGGATACAGTAAACCTGCAGTGAATCATCGGAATCTATAACTAGTGTCTCAGGAATGGATCAAAACATAGACAGTAAGAAGAGTCAGTATTCTTGTACTTTTTGTATTTAATTCCGATGCAATTTCTGTGTTTCATCGTCAATAAGAAGGTCAGAGGGATACAGTAAACCTGAAGTGATGCATCGGAATCAATAACTAGTGTCACAGGAATGGTTCAAACATTGACAGTAAGAAGAGTCAGTTTTCTTGTACTTAAGTCGGCATTGAGCCTTTTGTATTTAATTCCGATGCAATTTCTGCGTTTCATCGTCAATAAGAAGGTCAGAGGGATACAGTAAACCTGAAGTGAAGCATCGGAATCTATAACTAGTGTCACAGGAATGGTTCAATCATAGACAGTAAGAAGAGTCAGTTTTCTTGTACTTAAGTCGGCATTGTGCGTTTTGTATTTAATTCCGATGCAATTTCTGCGTTTCATCATCAATAAGAAGGTCAGAGTGATACAGTAAACCTGAAGAGAAGCATCGGAATCTATAACTAGTGTCACATGAATGGTTCAAACATAGACAGTAAGAAGAGTCAGTTTTCTTGTACATAAATAGGCATTGTGCCTTTTGTATTTAATTCCGATGCAATTTCTCTAGTTCATCGACAATAAGAAGGTCAGAGGGATACAGTAAACCTGAAGTGAAGAATCGGAATCTATAACTAGTGTCACAGGAATGGTTCAAAGCATAGACAGTAAGAAGAGTCAATTTTTCTTGTACTTAAGTCGGCATTGTGCCTTTTGTATTTAATTCCGATGCAATTTCTGTGTTTCATCGTCAATAAGAAGGTCAGAGGGATACAGTAAACCTGAAGTGATGCATCGGAATCAATAACTAGTGTCACAGGAATGGTTCAAAACATAGATAGTAAGAAGAGTCAGTTTTCTTGTACTTAAGTCGGCATTGGGCCTTTTGTATTTAATTCCGATGCAATTTCTGTGTTTCTTCGTCAATAAGAAGGTCAAAGGGATGCAGTAAACCTGAAGTGAAACATCGGAATCTATAACTAGTGTCACAGGAATGGTTCAAAACATAGACAGTAAGAAGAGTCAGTTTTCTTGTACTTACGTCGGCATTGTCCTTTTGTAGTTAATTCCGATGCAATTTCTGTGTTTCATCGTCAATAAGAAGGCCAGAGGGATACAGTAAACCTGAAGTGAAGCATCGGAATCTATAACTAGTGTCACAGGAGTGGTGCAAACATAAACAGGAAGAAGAGTCAGTTTTCTTGTATTTAAGTCGGCATTGTGCCTTTTGTATTTAATACCGTTGCAATTTCTGTGTTTCATCGTCAATAAGAAGGCCAGAGGGATACAGTAATCCTGAGGTGAAGCATCGGAATCTATAACTAGTGTCACAGGAATGGTTAAAAACATAGACAGTAGGAAGAGTCAGTTTTCATGTACTTAAGTCGGCATTGTGCCTTTTGTAATTAATTCCGATGCAATTTCTGTGTTTCATCGTCAATAAGAAGGTCAGAGGGATACAGTAAACCTGAAGTGAGACATCGCAATCTATAACTAGTGTCACTTGAATGGTTAAAAACATAGACAGTAAGAAGAGTCAGTTTTCTTGTACTTAGGTCGGCATTGGGCCTTTTGTATTTAATTCCGAAGCAATTTCTGTGTTCTATCGTCAATAAGAAGGTCAGAGGGATACAGTAAACCTGAAGTGAAGCATCGGAATCTATAACTAGTGTCAAAGTAGTGGTGCAAAACATAAACAGTAAGAAGAGTCAGTTTTCTTGTATTTAAGTCGGCATTGTGCCTTTTGTATTTAATTCCGTTGCAATTTCTGTGTTTCATCGTCAATTACAAGGTCAGAGGGATACAGTAATCCTGAGGTGAAGCATCGGAATCTATAACCAGTATCACAGGAATGGTTAAAAACATAGACAGTATTAAGAGTCAGTTTTCATGTACTTAATTCGGCATTGTGCCTTTTGTAATTAATTCCGTTGCAATTTCTGTGGTTCATCGTCAATAAGAAGGTCAGAGGGATACAGTAAACCTGAAGTGAAGCATCTGAATCTATAACTAGTGTCACAGGAATGGTTCAATACATAGACAGTATGAAGAATCAGTTTTCATGTACTTAAGTCGGCATTGTGCTTTTTGTATTTAATTCCGATGTGATTTCTGCGTTTCATCGTCAATAAGAAGGTCAGAGGGATACAGTAAACCTGAAGTGAAGCATCGGAATCTATATGTAGTGTCACAGGAATGGTTCAAATCATAGACAGTAAGAAGAGTCCGTTTTCTTGTACTTAAGTCGGCATTGTGCCTTTTGTATTTAATTCCGATGCAATTTCTGTGTTTCATCGTCAATAAGAAGGTCAGAGGTATACAGTAAACCTGAAGTGAAGCATCGGAATCTATAACTAGTGTCACATGAATGGTTCACAACATAGACAGTGAGAAGAGTCAGTTTTCTTGTACTTAAGTCGGCATTGTGCCTTTTGTATTGAATTCCGATGCAATATCTGTGCTTCATCTTCAATAAGAATGTCAGAGGGATACAGTAAACCTGAGGTGAAGCATCGGAATCTATAACTAGTGTCACAGGAATGGTTGAAAACATGGACAGTAAGAAGAGTCAGTTTTCTTGTACTTAAGTCGGCATTGTGCCTTTTGTATTTAATTCCGATGAAATTTCTGTGTTTCATCGTCAATAAGAAGGTCAGAGGGAAACAGAAAACCTGAAGTGAAGCATCGGAATCTATAACCAGTGACACATGAATGGTTCAAACATAGACAGTAAGATGAGTCAGTTTTCTTGTACATAAGTCGGCATTGTGCCTTTTGTATTTAATTCCGATGCAATTTCTCTGTTTCATCGACAATAAGAAGGTCAGAGGGATACAGTAAACCTTAAGTGAAGCATCGGAATCTATAAATAGTGTCACATGAATGGTTCAAAGCATAGACTGTAAGAAGAGTCAGTTTTCTTGTACTTAAGTCGGCATTGTGCCTATTGTATTTATTTCTGATGCAATTTCTGTCTTTCATCGTCAATAAGAAGATCAGAGGGATACAGTAAACCTGAAGTAATGCATCTGAATCTATAACTAGTGTCACAGGAATGGTTCAAAACATAGACAGTCAGAAGATCAGTTTTCTTGTACTTAAGTTGGCATTGAGCCTTTTGTATTTAATTCCGAAGCTATTTCTGTGTTTCATCGTCAATAAGAAGGTCAGAGGGATACTATAAAACTGAAGTGAAGCATCGGAATCTAAAACTAGTGACACATGAATGGTTCAAAACATAGAAAATAAGAAGAGTCAGTTTTCTTGTACTTAACTTGGCATTGTGCTTTTTGTATTTAATTCCAATGCGATTTCTGCGTTTCATCGTCAATAAGAAGGTAAGAGAAATACAGAAAACCTGAAGTGAAGCATCGGAATCTATATCTAGTGTCACAGGAATGGTTCAAAACATAGACAGTAAGAACAGTCAGTTCTCTTGTACTTAAGTCGTCATTGAGCCTTTTGTATTTAATTCCGATGGAATTTCTGTGTTTCATCGTCAATAAGAAGGTCAGAGGGATACAGTAAACCTGAAGTGAAGCATCGGAATGTATAACTAGTGTCACAGGAATGGTTCAAAACATAGACAGTAAGAAGAGTCAGTTTTCTTGTACTTAAGTCGGCATTGAGCCTTTTGTATTTAATTCCGATCCAATATCTGGGTTTCATCTTCAATAAGAAGGTCAGTGAGATACAGTAGACCTGAAGTGAGACATCGCAATCTATAACTAGTGTCACATGAATGGTTAAAAACATAGACAGTAAGAAGAGTCAGTTTTCTTGTACTTAGGTCGGCATTGGGCCTTTTGTATTTAATACCGATGCAATTTCTGTGTTCTATCGTCAATAAGAAGGTCAGAGGGATACAGTAAACCAGAAGTGAAGCATCGGAATCTATAACTAGTGTCACAGGAGTGGTGCAAAACATAAACAGTAAGAAGAGTCAGTTTTCTTGTATTTAAGTCGGCATTGTGCCTTTTGTATTTAATTCCGTTGCAATTTCTGTGTTTCATCGTCAATTACAAGGTCAGAGGGATACAGTAATCCTGAGGTGAAGCATCGGAATCTATAACCAGTATCACAGGAATGGTTAAAAACATAGACAGTATTAAGAGTCAGTTTTCATGTACTTAAGTCGGCATTGTGCTTTTTGTATTTAATTCCGATGTGATTTCTGCGTTTCATCGTCAATAAGAAGGTCAGAGGGATACAGTAAACCTGAAGTGAAGCATCGGAATCTATATGTAGTGTCACAGGAATGGTTCAAATCATAGACAGTAAGAAGAGTCAGTTTTCTTGTACTTAAGTCGGCATTGTGCCTTTTGTATTTAATTCCGATGCAATTTCTGTGTTTCATCGTCAATAAGAAGGTCAGAGGGATACAGTAAACCTGAAGTGAAGCATCGGAATCTATAACTAGTGTCACATGAATGGTTCACAACATAGACAGTGAGAAGAGTCAGTTTTCTTGTACTTAAGTCGGCATTTTGCCTTTTGTATTTAATTCCGATGCAATATCTGTGTTTCATCTTCAATAAGAATGTCAGAGGGATACAGTAAACCTGAGGTGAAGCATCGAAATCTATAACTAGTGTCACAGGAATGGTTGAAAACATGGACAGTAAGAAGAGTCAGTTTTCTTGTACTTAAGTCGGCATTGTGCCTTTTGTATTTAATTCCGATGAAATTTCTGTGTTTCATCGTGAATAAGAAGGTCAGAGGGAAACAGAAAACCTGAAGTGAAGCATCGGAATCTATATCTAGTGTCACAGGAATGGTTCAAAACATAGACAGTAAGAAGAGTCAGTTTTCTTGTACCTAAGTCGGCATTGTGCCTTTTGTATTTAATTCCGATGCAATATCTGTGTTTCATCTTCAATAAGAAGGTCATTGTGATACAGTAAACCTGAAGTGAAGCATCGGAATCTGTAACTAGTGTCACAGGAATGGTTCAAAACATAGACAGTAAGAAGAGTCAGTTTTCTTTTACTTAAGTCGGCATTGTTCCTTTTCTATTTAATTCCGATGCAATTTCTATGTTTCATCGTCAATAAGACGATCAGAGGGATACAGTAAACCTGCAGTGAATCATCGGAATCTATAACTAGTGTCTCAGGAATGGATCAAAACATAGACAGTAAGAAGAGTCAGTATTCTTGTACTTTTTGTATTTAATTCCGATGCAATATCTGTGTTTCATGGTCAATAAGAAGGTCAGTGAGATACAGTAAACCTGAAGTGAAGCATCGGAATCAATAACTAGTGTCACAGGAATGGTTCAAAACATAGACAGTAAGAAGAGTCAGGTTCTTGTACTTAAGTCGGCATTGTGCCTTTTGTATTTAATTCCGATGCAATATCTGTGTTTCATCTTCAATAAGAAGGTCAGAGGGATACAGTAAACCTGAAGTGAAGCATCGGAATCTATAACTAGTGTCACAGGAATGGTTCAAAAATAGACAGTAAGAAGAGTCAGTTTTCCTGTACTTAAGTCGGCATTGTTCCTTTTCTATTTAATTCCGATGCAATTTCTATGTTTCATCGTCAATAAGACGGTCAGAGGGATATAGTAAACCTGAAGTGAATCATCGGAATCTATAACTAGTGTCACAGGAATGGATCAAAACATAGACAGTAAGAAGAGTCAGCTTTCTTGTACTTAAGTCGGCATTGTGCCTTTTGTATTTCATTCCGATGCAATATCTGTGTTTCATGGTCAATAAGAAGGTCAGAGGAATACAGTAGACCTGAAGTGAAGCATTGGAATCTATAACTAGTGTCACAGGAATGGTTCAAAACGTAGACACTAAGAAGAGTTAGTTTTCTTGTACTTAAGTCGTCATTGTGCCATTTGTATTTAATTTCCAATGCAATATCTGTGTTTCATCGTCAATAAGAAGGCCAGAGGGATACAGTAAACCTGAAGTAAAGCATCGGAATCTATAAATAGTGTCACATGAATGGTTCAAAGGATACACTGTAAGAAGAGTCAGTTTTCTTGTACTTAAGTCGGCATTGTGCCTATTGTATTTAATTCTGATGCAATTTCTGTGTTTCATCGTCAATAAGAAGGTCAGAGGGATACAGTAAACCTGAAGTGAAGCATCGGAATCTATAACTAGTGTCACAGGAATGGTTCAAAACATAGACAGTAAGAAGAGTCAGTTTTCTTGTACTTAAGTCGGCATTGAGCCATTTGTATTTAATTCCGATGCTATTTCTGTGTTTCATGGTCAATACGAATGTCAGAGGGAAACTATAAAACTCAAGTGAAGCATCGGAAACTATAACTAGTGTCACATGAATGGTTCAAACATAGACAGTAAGATGAGTCAGTTTTCTTGTACATAAGTCGGCATTGTGTCTTTTGTATTTAATTCCGATGCAATGTCTCTGTTTCATCGACAATAAGAAGGTCAGAGGGATACAGTAAACCTTTAGTGAAGCATTGGAAACTATAATTAGTGTCACATGAATGGTTCAAAACATAGAGAGTAAGAAGAGTCAGTTTTCTTGTACTTAAGTCGGCATTGTGCCTTTTGTATTTAATTCCGATGCAATTTCAGTGTTTCATCGTCAATAAAAACGTCAGAGGGATACAGTAAACCTGAAGTGAAGCATCGGAATCTATAACTAGTGTCACAGGAATGGTTCAAAACATAGACACTAAGAAGAGTTATTTTTCTTGTACTTAAGTCGTCATTGTGCCATTTGTATTTAATATCCGATGCAATATCTGTGTTTCATCGTCAATAAGAAGGTCAGAGGGATACAGTAAACCTGAAGTAATGCATCGGAATCTATAAATAGTGTCACATGAATGGTTCAAAACATAGACTGTAAGAAGAGTCAGTTTTCTTGTACTTAAGTCGGCATTGTGCATATTGTATTTATTTCTGATGCAATTTCTGTGTTTCATCGTCAATAAGAAGGTCAGAGGGATACAGTAAACCTGAAGTGAAGCATCGGAATCTATAACTAGTGTCACAGGAATGGTTCAAAATATAGACAGTAAGAAGAGTCAGTTCACTTGTACTTAAGTCGGCATTGTGCCTTTTGTATTTAACTCCGATGCAATTTCTCTGTTTCATCGACAATAAGAAGGTCAGAGGGATACAGTAAACCTGAAGTGAAGCATCGGAATCAATAATTGGTGTCACAGGAATGGTTCAAACATTGACAGTGAGAAGAGTCAGTTTTCTTGTACTTAAGTCGGCATTGAGCCTTTTGTATTTAATTCTGATGCTATTTCTGTGTTTCATCGTCAATAAGAAGGTCAGAGGGATACTATAAAACTGAAGTGAAGCATCGGAATCTATAACTAGTGTCACATGAATGGTTCAAACATAGACAGTAAGATGAGACAGTTTACTTGTACATAAGTCGGCATTGTGCTTTTTGTATTTAATTGCAATGCGATTTCTGCGCTTCATCGTCAATAAGAAGATCAGCGGTATACAGTAAACCTGAAGTGAAGCATCGGAATATATATCTAGTGTCAGAGGAATGGTTCAAAACATAGACAGTAAGAAGAGTCAGCTCTCTTGTACTTAAGTCGTCATTGTGCCTTTTGTACTTAATTCCGATGGAATTACTGTGTTTCATCGTCAATAAGAAGGTCAGAGGGATACAGAAAACCTCAATTGAAGCATCGGAATCTATAACTAGTGTCACAGAAATGGTTCAAACATAGACAGTATGAAGAGTCAGTTTCTTGTACTTAAGTCGGCATTGTGCCTTTTGTATTTAATTCCGATGCAATATCTGTGTTTCATCTTCAATAAGTAGGTCAGAGGGATACAGTAAACCTGAAGTGAAGCATCGGAATCTATAACTAGTGTCACAGGAATGGTTCAAAACATAGACAGTAAGAAGAGTCAGTTTTCTTGTACTTAAGTCGGCACTGTTCCTTTTCTATTTAATTCCGATGCAATTTTTATGTTTCATCGTCAATAAGACGGTCAGAGGGATACAGTAAACCTGAAGTGAATCATCGGAATCTATAACTAGTGTCACAGGAATGGATCAAAACATAGACAGTAAGAAGAGTCAGCTTTCTTGTACTTAATTCGGCATTGTGCCTTTTGTATTTAATTCCGATGCAATATCTGTGTTTCATGGTCAATAAGAAGGTCAGAGGAATACAGTAGACCTGAAGTGAAGCATTGGAATCTATAACTAGTGTCACAGGAATAGTTCAAAACGTAGACACTAAGATAAGTTAGTTTTCTTGTACTTAAGTCGTCATTGTGCCATTTGTATTTAATTTCCGATGCAATATCTGTGTTTCATCGTCAATAAGAAGGCCAGAGGGATACAGTAAAGCTGAAGTAAAGCATCGGAGTCTATAAATAGTGTCACTTGAATGGTTCAAAGCATAGACTGTAAGAAGAGTCAGTTTTCTTGTACTTAAGTCGGCATTGTGCCTATTGTATTTAATTCTGATGCAATTTCTGTGTTTCATCGACAATAAGAAGGTCAGAGGGATACAGTAAACCTGAAGTGAAGCATCGGAATCTATAACTAGTGTCACAGGAATGGTTCAAAACATAGACAGTAAGAAGAGTCAGTTTTCTTGTACCTAAGTCGGCATTGTGCCTTTTGTATTTAACTCCGATGCATTCTCTGTGTTTCATCGTCAATAAGAAGGTCAGAGGGATACAGTAAACCTGAAGTGAAGCATCGGAATCTATAACTAGTGTCACAGGAATGGTTCAAAACATAGACAGTAAGAAGAGTCAGTTTTCTTGTACTTAAGTCGGCATTGTGCCTTTTGTATTTAATTTCGATGCTATTTCTGTGTTTCATCGTCAATAAGAAGGTCAGAGGGATACAGTAAACCTCAAGTGAAGCATCGGAATCAATAACTAGTATCACAGGAATGGTTCAAACATTGACAGTGAGAAGAGTCAGTTTTCTTGTACTTAAGTCGGCATTGAGCCTTTTGTATTTAATTCCGATGCTATTTCTGTGTTTCATCGTCAATAAGAATGTCAGAGGGATACTATAAAACTGAAGTGAAGCATCGGAATCTATAACTAGTGTCACATGAATGGTTCAAACATAGACAGTAAGAAGAGTCAGTTTTCTTGTACTTAAGTCGGCATTGTGCCTTTTGTATTTAATTCCGATGCTATTTCTGTGTTTCGTCGTCAATAAGGTCAGAGGCATACAGTAAACCTCAAGTGAAGCATCGGAATCAATAACTAGTATCACAGGAATGGTTCAAACTTTGACAGTGAGAAGAGTCAGTTTTCTTGTACTTAAGTCGGCATTGAGCCTTTTGTATTTAATTCCGATGCAACTTCTGCGTTTCATCGTCAATAAGAAGGTCAGAGGGATACAGTAAACCTGAAGTGAAACATCGGAATCTATAACTAGTGTCACATGAATGGTTCAAACATAGACAGTAAGAAGAGTCAGTTTTCTTGTACATAAGTCGGCATTGTGCCTTTTGTATTTAATTCCGTTGCAATTTCTGTGTTTCATCGTCAATAAGAAGGTCTGATGGATACAGTAAACCTGAAGTGAAGCATCGGAAGCTATAACTAGTGTCACATGAATGGTTCAAAACATTGAAAGTAAGAAGAGTCACTTTTCTTGGACTTAAGTCGGCATTGTGCTTTTTGTATTTAATTGCAATGCGATTTCTGCGCTTCATCGTCAATAAGAAGGTCAGCGGTATACAGTAAACCTGAAGTGAAGCATCGGAATATATATCTAGTGTCAGAGGAATGGTTCAAAACATAGACAGTAAGAAGAGTCAGTTCTCTTGTACTTAAGTCGTCATTGTGCCTTTTGTACTTAATTCCGATGGAATTACTGTGTTTCATCGTCAATAAGAAGGTCAGAGGGATACAGAAAACCTCAAGTGAAGCATCGGAATCTATATCTAGTGTCACAGAAATGGTTCAAACATAGACAGTATGAAGAGTCAGTTTCTTGTACTTAAGTCGGCCATGTGCCTTTTGTATTTAATTCCGATGCAATATCTGTGTTTCATCTTCAATAAGTAGGTCAGAGGGATACAGTAAACCTGAAGTGAAGCATCGTAATCTATAACTAGTGTCACAGGAATGGTTCAAAACATAGACAGTAAGAAGAGTCAGTTTTCTTGTACTTAAGTCGGCATTGTTCCTTTTCTATTTAATTCCGATGCAATTTTTATGTTTCATCGTCAATAAGACGGTCAGAGGGATACAGTAAACCTGAAGTGAATCATCGCAATCTATAACTAGTGTCACAGGAATGGATCAAAACATAGACAGTAAGAAGAGTCAGCTTTCTTGTACTTAAGTCGGCATTGTGCCTTTTGTATTTAATTCCGATGCAATATCTGTGTTTCATGGTCAATAAGAAGGTCAGAGGAATACAGTAGACCTGAAGTGAAGCATTGGAATCTATAACTAGTGTCACAGGAATAGTTCAAATCGTAGACACTAAGAAGAGTTAGTTTTCTTGTACTTAAGTCGTCATTGTGCCATTTGTATTTAATTTCCGATGCAATATCTGTGTTTCATCGTCAATAAGAAGGCCAGAGGGACACAGTAAAGCTGAAGTAAAGCATCGGAATCTATAAATAGTGTCACATGAATGGTTCAAAGCATAGACTGTAAGAAGAGTCAGTTTTCTTGTACTTAAGTCGGCATTGTGCCTATTGTATTTAATTCTGATGCAATTTCTGTGTTTCATCGACAATAAGAAGGTCAGAGGGATACAGTAAACCTGAAGTGAAGCATCGGAATCTATAACTAGTGTCACAGGAATGGTTCAAAACATAGACAGTAAGAAGAGTGAGTTTTCTTGTACTTAAGTCGGCGTTGTGCCTTTCGTATTTAACTCCGATGCATTCTCTGTGTGTCATCGTCAATAAGAAGGTCAGAGGGATACAGTAAACCTGAAGTGAAGCATCGGAATCTATAACTAGTGTCACATGAATGGTTCAAACATAGACAGTAAGATGAGTCAGTTTTCTTGTACATAAGTCGGCATTGTGCCTTTTGTATTTAATTCCGATGCATTTCTGTGTTTCATCGTCAATAAGAAGGTCAGAGAGATACAGTAAATCTGAGGTGAAGCATCGGAATCAATAATTGGTGTCACAGGAATGGTTCAAACATTGACAGTGAGACGAGTCAGTTTTCTTGTACTTAAGTCGGCATTGAGCCTTTTGTATTTATTTCCGATGCTATTTCTGTGTTTCATCGTCAATAAGAAGGGCAGAGGGATACTATAAAACTGAAGTGAAGCATCGGAAACAATAACTAGTGTCACATGAATGGTTCAAACATAGACAGTAAGATGAGACAGTTTACTTGTACATAAGTCGGCATTGTGCCATTTGTATTTAATTCCGATGCAATTTCTCTGTTTCATCGACAATAAGAAGGTCAGAAGGATACAGTAAACCTTAAGTGAAGCATCGGAAACTATAATTAGTGTCACATGAATGGTTCAAAACATAGAGAGTAAGAAGAGTCAGTTTTCTTGTACTTAAGTCGGCATTGTGCCTTTTGTATTTAATTCCGTTGCAATTTCTGTGTTTCATCGTCAATAAGAAAGTCAGAGGGATACAGTAATCCTGAGGTGAAACATCGGAATCTATAACTAGTGTCACAGGATTGGTTCAAAACATAGACTGTAGGAAGAGTCAGTTTTCCTGTACTTAATTCGGCATTGTCCTTTTGTAATTAATTACGATGCAATTTCTGTGTTTCATCGTCAATAAGACGGTCAGAGGGATACAGTAAACCTGAAGTGAAGCATCTGAATCTATAACTAGTGTCACAGGAAAGGTTCAAAACATAGACAGTAAGAAGAGTCAGTTTTCTTGTACTTAAGTCGGCATTGTGCCTTTTGTATATAATTCCGATGCATTTTCTGTGTTTCATCGTCAATAAGAAGGTCAGAGGGATACAGTAAACCTGAAGTGAAGCATCGGAATCAATAATTGGTGTCACAGGAATGGTTCAAACATTGACAGTGAGATGAGTCAGTTTTCTTGTACTTAAGTCGGCATTGAGCCTTTTGTATTTAATTCCGATGCTATTTCTGTGTTTCATCGTGAATAAGAAGGTCAGAGGGATACTATAAAACTGAAGTGAAGCATCGGAATCTATAACTAGTGTCACATGAATGGTTCAAACATAGGCAGTAAGATGAGACAGTTTACTTGTACATAAGTCGGCATTGTGCCTTTTGTATTTAATTCCGATGCATTTTCTCTGTTTCATCGACAATAAGAAGGTCAGAGGGATACAGTAAACCTTATGTGAAGCATCGGAAACTATAATTAGTGTCACATGAATGGTTCAAAACATAGAGAGTAAGAAGAGTCAGTTTTCTTGTACTTAAGTCGGCATTGTGCCTTTTGTATTTAATTCCGATGCAATTTCTGTGTTTCATCGTCAATAAAAAGGTCAAAGGGATACAGTAAACCTGAAGTGAAGCATCGCAATCTATAACTAGTGTCACAAGGAATGGTTCAAAACATAGACAGTAGGAAGAGTCAGTTTTCTTGTACTTAAGTCGGCATTGTGCCTTTTGTATTCAATTCCGATGCAATATCTGTGTTTCATCTTCAATAAGAAGGTCAGAGGGATATAGTAAACATGAAGTGAAGAATCGGAATCTATAACTAGTGTCACAGGAATGGTTCAAAACATAGACAGTAAGAAGAGTCAGTTTTCTTGTACTTAAGTCGGCATTGTGCCTTTTGTATTTAATTCCGATGCAATATCTGTGTTTCATCGTCAATAAGAAGGTCAGAGGGATACAGTAAACCTGAAGTAAAGCACCGGAATCTATAAATAGTGTCACATGAATGGTTCAAAACATAGACTGTAAGAAGAGTCAGTTTTCTTGTACTTAAGTCGGCATTGTGCCTATTGTATTTAATTCTGATGCAATTTCTGTGTTTCATCGTCAATAAGAAGGTCAGAGGGATACAGTAAACGTGAAGTGAAGCATCGGAATCTATAACTAGTGTCACAGGAATGGTTCAAAACATACAGCAAGAAGAGTCAGTTTTCTTGTACTTAAGTCGGCATTGTGCCTTTTGTATATAATTCCGATGCATTTTCTGTGTTTCATCGTCAATAAGAAGGTCAGAGGGATACAGTAAACCTGAAGTGAAGCATCGGAATCAATAATTGGTGTCACAGGAATGGTTCAAACATTGACAGTGAGATGAGTCAGTTTTCTTGTACTTAAGTCGGCATTGAGCCTTTTGTATTTAATTCCGATGCTATTTCTGTGTTTCATCGTGAATAAGAAGGTCAGAGGGATACTATAAAACTGAAGTGAAGCATCGGAATCTATAACTAGTGTCACATTAATGGTTCAAACATAGACAGTAAGATGAGACAGTTTACTTGTACATAAGTCGGCATTGTGCCTTTTGTATTTAATTCCGATGCATTTTCTCTGTTTCATCGACAATAAGAAGGTCAGAGGGATATAGTAAACATGAAGTGAAGAATCGGAATCTATAACTAGTGTCACAGGAATGGTTCAAAACATAGACAGTAAGAAGAGTCAGTTTTCTTGTACTTAAGTCGGCATTGTGACTTTTGTATTTAATTCCGATGCAATTTCTGCGTTTCATCGTCAATAAAAACGTCAGAGGGATACAGTAAACCTGAAGTGAAGCATCGGAATCTATAACTAGTGTCACAGGAATGGTTCAAAAAATGGACAGTAAGATGAGTCAGTTTTCTTGTACTTAAGTCGGCATTGTGCCTTTTGTATTTAATTCCGTTGCAATTTCTGTGTTTCATCGTCAATAAGAAGGTCAGAGGGATACAGTAATTCTGAGGTGAAGCATCGGAATCTATAACTAGTGTCACAGGATTGGTTCAAAACATAGACTGTAGGAAGAGTCAGTTTTCATGTACTTAAGTCGGCATTGTCCTTTTGTAATTAATTCCGATGCAATTTCTGTGTTTCATAGTCAATAAGAAGATCAGAGGGATACAGTAAACCTGAAGTGAAGCATCGGAATCTATAACTAGTGTCACAGGAATGGTTCAAAACATAGACAGTAAGAAGAGTCAGTTTACTTGTACTTAAGTTGGCATTGTGCCTTTTGCATTTAACTCCGATGCATTCTCTGGTTTTCATCGTCAATAAGAAGGTCAGAGGGATACAGTAAACCAGAAGTGAAGCATTGGAATCTATAACTAGTGTCACAGGAATGGTTCAAAACATAGACAGTAAGAAGAGTCAGTTTTCTTGTACTTAAGTCGGCATTGTGCCTTTTGTATTTAATTCCGATGCAATTTCTCTGTTTCATCGACAATAAGAAGGTCAGAGGGATACAGTAAACCTTAAGTGAAGCATCGGAAACTATAATAAGTGTCACATGAATGGTTCAAAACATAGAGAGTAAGAAGAGTCAGTTTTCTTGTACTTAAGTCGGCATTGTGCCTTTTGTATTTAATTCCGATGCAATTTCTGTGTTTCATCGTCAATAAGAAGGTCAGAGGGATATAGTAATCTTGAAGTGAAGAATCGGAATCTATAACTAGTGTCACAGGAATGGTTTAAACATAGACAGTAAGAAGAGTCAGTTTTCTTGTACTTAAGTCGGCATTGTGCCTTTTGTATTTGATTCCGATGCAATTTCTGTGTTTCATCGTCAATAAAAAGGTCAGAGGGATACAGTAAACCTGAAGTAAAGCATCGGAATCTATAAATAGTGTCACATGAATGGTTCAAAGCGTAGACTGTAAGAAGAGTCAGTTTTCTTGTACTTAATTCGGCATTGTCGTTTTGTAATTAATTCCGATGCAATTTCTGTGTTTCATCGTCAATAAGAAGGTCAGAGGGATACAGTAAACCTGAAGTGAAGCATCGGAATCTATAACTAGTGTCATAGGAATGGTTCAAAACATAGACAGTAAGAAGAGTCAGTTTTCTTGTACTTAAGTCGGCATTGTGCCTTTTGTATTTAATTCCATTGCAATTTCTGTGTTTCATCGTCAATAAGAAGGTCAGAGGGATGCAGTAATCCTGAGGTGAAGCATCGGAATCTATAACTAGTGTCACAGGAATGGTTCAAAACATAGACTGTAGGAAGAGTCAGTTTTCTTGTACTTAAGTCGGCATTGTCCCTTTGTAATAAATTCCGATGCAATTTCTGTGTTTCATCGACAATAAGAAGGTCAGAGGGATACAGTAAACCTGAAGTGAAGCATCGGAATCTATAACTAGTGTCACAGGAAGGGTTCAAAACATAGACAGTAAGAAGAGTCAGTTTTCGTGAACATAAGTCGGCTTTGTGCCTTTTGTATTTAATTCCGATGCAATCTCTCTCTTTCATAGACAATAAGAAGGTCAGAGGGGTACAGTTAACCTTAAGTAAAGCATCGGAAACTATAATTAGTGTCACATGAATGGTTCAAAACATAGAGAGTAAGAAGAGTCAGTTTTCTAGTACTTAAGTCGTCATTGTGCCATTTGTATTTAATTTCCGATGCAATAACTGTGTTTCATCGTCAATAAGAAGGTCAGAGGGATACAGTAAACCTGAAGTGAAGCATCGGAATCTATAACTAGTGTCACAGGAATGGTTCAAAACATAGACAGTAAGATGAGTCAGTTTTCTTGTACTTAAGTCGGCATTGTGCCTTTTGTATTTAACTCCGATGCATTCTCTGTGTTTCATCGTCGATAAGAAGGTCAGAGGGATACAGTAAACCTGAAGTGAAGCATCGGAATATATAACTAGTGTAACAGGAATGGTTCATAACATAGACAGTAAGAGGAGTCAGTTTTCTTGTACTTAATTCGGCATTGAGCCTTTTGAATTTAATTCCGATGCTATATCTGTGTTTCATCGTCAATAAGAAGGGCAGAATGATACTATAAAACTGAAGTGAAGCATCGGAATCTATAACTAGTGTCACATGAATGGTTCAAACATAGACAGTAAGATGAGTCAGTTTTCTTGTACATAAGTCGGCATTGTGCCTTTTGTATTTAATTCCGATGCAATGTCTCTCTTTCATCGACAATAAGAAGGTCAGAGGGGTACAGTTAACCTTAAGTAAAGCATCGGAAACTATAATTAGTGTCACATGAATGGTTCAAAACATAGAGAGTAAGAAGAGTCAGTTTTCTTGTACTTAAGTCGGCATTGTGCCTTTTGTATTTAATTCCGATGCAATTTCTGTGTTTCATCGTCAATAAGAAGGTCAGAGGGATATAGTAAACATGAAGTGAAGAGTCGGAATCTATAACTAGTGTCACAGGAATGGTTCAAAACATAGACAGTAAGAAGAGTCAGTTTTCTAGTACTTAAGTCGTCATTGTGCCATTTGTATTTAATTTCCGATGCAATAACTGTGTTTCATCGTCAATAAGAAGGTCAGAGGGATACAGTAAACCTGAAGTGAAGCATCGGAATCTATAACTAGTGTCACAGGAAGGGTTCAAAACATAGACAGTAAGAAGAGTCAGTTTTCGTGTACATAAGTCGGCATTGTGCCTTTTGTATTTAATTCCGAAACAATTTCTGTGTTTCATCGTCAGTAAGAAGGTCAGAGGAGTACAGTAAACCTGAAGTGAAGAATCGGAATCTATAACTAGTGTCACAGGAATGGTTCAAAACATAGACAATAAGAAGAGTCAGTTTTCTTGTACTTAAGTCGGCATTGTT
The DNA here is from genome assembly GCF_023864345.2 of Schistocerca serialis cubense. Taxonomy (NCBI): domain Eukaryota; kingdom Metazoa; phylum Arthropoda; class Insecta; order Orthoptera; family Acrididae; genus Schistocerca; species Schistocerca serialis. Next base: position 19,415,451 of record NW_026047617.1, read on the forward strand.
CCTTTTCTATTTAATTCCGATGCAATTTCTATGTTTCATCGTCAATAAGACGGTCAGAGGGATACAGTAAACCTGAAGTGAATCATCGGAATCTATAACTAGTGTCACAGGAATGGATCAAAACATAGACAGTAAGAAGAGTCAGCTTTCTTGTACTTAAGTCGTCATTGTGCCATATGAATTTAATTCCGATGCAATTTCTGTGTTTCATCGTCAATAAGAAGGTCAGAGGGATACAGTAAACCTGAAGTGAAGCATCGGAATCTATAACTAGTGTCACAGGAATGGTTCAAAGCATAGACAGTAAGATGAGTCAGTTTTCTTGTACTTAAGTCGGCATTGTGCCTTTTGTATTTAACTCCGATGCATTCTCTGTGTTTCATCGTCGATAAGAAGTTCAGAGGGATACAGTAAACCTGAAGTGAAGCATCGGAATATATAACTAGTGTAACAGGAATGGTTCAAAACATAGACAGTAAGAGGAGTCAGGTTTCTTGTACTTAATTCGGCATTGAGCCTTTTGAATTTAATTCCGATGCTATATCTGTGTTTCATCGTCAATAAGAAGGGCAGAGGGATACTATAAAACTGAAGTGAAGCATCGGAATCTATAACTAGTGTCACATGAATGGTTCAAACATAGACAGTAAGATGAGTCAGTTTTCTTGTACATAAGTCGGCATTGTGCCTTTTGTATTTAATTCCGATGCAATGTCTCTCTTTCATCGACAATAAGAAGGTCAGAGGGGTACAGTTAACCTTAAGTAAAGCATCGGAAACTATAATTAGTGTCACATGAATGGTTCAAAACATAGAGAGTAAGAAGAGTCAGTTTTCTTGTACTTAAGTCGGCATTGTGCCTTTTGTATTTAATTCCGATGCAATTTCTGTGTTTCATCGTCAATAAGAAGGTCAGAGGGATATAGTAAACATGAAGTGAAGAGTCGGAATCTATAACTAGTGTCACAGGAATGGTTCAAAACATAGACAGTAAGAAGAGTCAGTTTTCTTGTACTTAAGTCGGCATTGTGCCTTTTGTATTTAATTCCGATGCAATTTCTGTGTTTCATCGTCAATAAAAACGTCAGAGGGATACAGTAAACCTGAATTGAAGCATCAGAATCTATAACTAGTGTCACAGGAATGGTTCAAAACATAGAGAGTAAGAAGAGCAGTTTTCTAGTACTTAAGTCGTCATTGTGCCATTTGTATTTAATTTCCGATGCAATAACTGTGTTTCATCGTCAATACGAAGGTCAGAGGGATACAGTAAACCTGAAGTGAAGCATCGGAATCTATAACTAGTGTCACAGGAAGGGTTCAAAACATAGACAGTAAGAAGAGTCAGTTTTCGTGAACATAAGTCGGCATTGTGCCTTTTGTATTTAATTCCGAAACAATTTCTGTGTTTCATCGTCAGTAAGAAGGTCAGAGGAGTACAGTAAACCTGAAGTGAAGCATCGGAATCTATAAATAGTGTCACATGAATGGTTCAAAACATAGACTGTAAGAAGAGTCAGTTTTCTTGTACTTAAGTCGGCATTGTGCCTATTGAATTTAATTCTGATGCAATTTCTGTGTTTCATCGTCAATAAGAAGGTCAGAGGGATACAGTAAACCTGAAGTGAAGCATCGGAATCTATAACTAGTGTCACAGGAATGGTTCAAAACATAGACAGTAAGAAGAGTCAGTTTACTTGTACTTAAGTCGGCATTGTGCCTTTTGTATTTAACTCCGATGCATTCTCTGTGTTTCGTCGTCAATAAGAAGGTCAGAGGGATACAGTAAACCAGAAGTGAAGCATCGGAATCTATAACTATTGTCACAGGAATGGTTCAAAACATAGACAGTAAGAAGAGTCAGTTTTCTTGTACTTAAGTCGGCATTGTGCCTTTTGTATTTAATTCCGATGCATTTCTGTGTTTCATCGTCAATAAGAAGGTCAGAGGGAAACAGTAAACCTGAGATGAAGCATCGGAATCAATAATTGGTGTCACAGGAATGGTTCAAACATTGACAGTGAGAAGAGTCAGTTTTCTTGTACTTAAGTAGGCATTGAGCCTTTTGTATTTAATTCCGATGCTATTTCTGTGTTTCATCGTCAATAAGAAGGTCGGAGGGATACTATAAAACTGAAGTGAAGCATCGGAATCTATAACTAGGGTCACATGAATGGTTCAAACATAGACAGTAAGATGAGACAGTTTACTTGCACATAAGTCGGCATTGTGCCTTTTGTATTTAATTCCGATGCAATTTCTCTGTTTCATCGACAATAAGAAGGTCAGAGGGATACAGTAAACCTTAAGTGAAGCATCGGAAACTATAATAAGTGTCACATGAATGGTTCAAAACATAGAGAGTAAGAAGAGTCAGTTTTCTTGTACTTAAGTCGGCATTGTGCCTTTTGTATTAAATTCCGATGCAATTTCTGTGTTTCATCGTCAATAAGAAGGTCAGAGGGATATAGTAATCTTGAAGTGAAGAATCGTAATCTATAACTAGTGTCACAGGAATGGTTTAAGACATAGACAGTAAGAGGAGTCAGTTTTCTTGTACTTAAGTCGGCATTGTGGCTTTTGTATATAATTCCGATGCATTTTCTGTGTTTCATCGTCAATAAAAAGGTCAGAGGGATACAGTAAACCTGAAGTAAAGCATCGGAATCTATAAATAGTGTCACATGAATGGTTCAAAGCATAGACTGTAAGAAGAGTCAGTTTTCTTGTACTTAAGTCGGCATTGTGCCTATTGTATTTAATTCTGATGCAATTTCTATGTTTCATCGTCAATAAGAAGGTCAGAGGGATACAGTAAACCTGAAGTGAAGCATCGGAATCTATAACTAGTGCCACAGGAATGGTTCAAAACATAGACAGTAAGAAGAGTCAGTTTCCTTGTAATTAAGTCGGCATTGTGCCTTTTGTATTTAATTCCTATGCTATTTCTGTGTTTCATCGTCAATAAGAAGGTCAGAGGGATACAGTAAACCTCAAGTGAAGCATCGGAATCAATAACTAGTGTCACAGGAATGGTTCAAACATTGACAGTGAGAAGAGTCAGTTTTCTAGTACTTAAGTCGGCATTGAGACTTTTGTATTTAATTCCGATGCTATTTCTGTGTTTCATCGTCAATAAGAATGTCAGAGGGATACTATAAAAATGAAGTGAACCATCGGAATCTATAACTAGTGTCACAGGAATGGTTCAAAACATAGACAGTAAGAAGAGTCAGTTTTCTTGTACTTAAGTCGGCATTGTGCCTTTTGTATTTAATTCCGTTGCAATTTCTGTGTTTTATCGTCAATAAGAAGGTCAGAGGGATACAGTAATCCTGAGGTGAAGCATCGGAATCTATCACTAGTGTCACAGGATTGGTTCAAAACATAGACTGTAGGAAGAGTCAGTTTTCTTGTACTTAAGTTGGCATTGTCCTTTTGTAATTAATTCCGATGCAATTTCTGTGTTTCATCGTAAATAAGAAGGTCAGAGGGATACAGTAAACCTGAAGTGAAGCATCGGAATCTATAACTAGTGTCACAGGAATGGTTCAAAACATAGACACTAAGAAGAGTTATTTTTCTTGTACTTAAGTCGTCATTGTGCCATTTGTATTTAATTTTCGATGCAATATCTGTGTTTCATCGTCAATAAGGAGGTCAGAGGGATACAGTAAACCTGAAGTAATGCATCGGAATCTATAAATAGTGTCACATGAATGGTTCAAAACATAGACTGTAAGAAGAGTCAGTTTTCTTGTACTTAAGTCGGCATTGTGCATATTGTATTTATTTCTGATGCAATTTCTGTGTTTCATCGTCAATAAGAAGGTCAGAGGGATACAGTAAACCTGAAGTGAAGCATCGGAATCTATAACTAGTGTCACAGGAATGGTTCAAAACATAGACAGTAAGAAGAGTCAGTTTACTTGTACTTAAGTCGGCATTGTGCCTTTTGTATTTAACTCCGATGCATTCTCTGTGTTTCATCGTCAATAAGAAGGTCAGAGGGATACAGTAAACCAGAAGTGAAGCATCGGAATCTTAACTAGTGTCACAGGAATGGTTCAAACATAGACAGTAAGAAGAGTCAGTTTTCTTGTACTTAAGTCGGCATTGTGCCTTTTGTATTTAATTCTGATGCATTTCTGTGTTTCATCGTCAATAAGAAGGTCAGAGGGATACAGTAAACCTGAGATGAAGCATCGGAATCAATAATTGGTGTCACAGGAATGGTTCAAACATTGACAGTGAGAAGTGTCAGTTTTCTTGTACTTAAGTCGGCATTGAGCCTTTTGTATTTAATTCCGATGCTATTTCTGTGTTTCATCGTCAATAAGAAGGTCAGAAGGATACTATAAAACAGAAGTGAAGCATCGGAATCTATAACTAGTGTCACATGAATGGTTCAAACATAGCCAGTAAGATGAGACAGTTTACTTGTACATAAGTCGGTATTGTGCCTTTTGTATTTAATTCCGATGCAATTTCTCTGTTTCATCGACAATAAGAAGGTCAGAGGGATACAGTAAACCTTAAGTGAAGCATCGGAAACTATAATTAGTGTCACATGAATGGTTCCAAACATAGAGAGTAAGAAGAGTCAGTTTTCTTGTACTTAAGTCGGCATTGTGCCTTTTGTATTTAATTCCGATGCAATTTCTGTGTTTCATCGTCAATAAGAAGGTCAGAGGGATATAGTAATCTTGAAGTGAAGAATCGGAATCTATAACTAGTGTCACAGGAATGGTTTAAGACATAGACAGTAAGAAGAGTCAGTTTTCTTGTACTTAAGTCGGCATTGTGGCTTTTGTATTTAATTCCGATGCAATTTCTGTGTTTCATCGTCAATAAAAAGGTCAGAGGGATACAGTAAACCTGAAGTAAAGCATCGGAATCTATAAATAGTGTCACATGAATGGTTCAAAGCATAGACTGTAAGAAGAGACAGTTTTCTTGTACTTAAGTCGGCATTGTGCCTATTGTATTTAATTCTGATGCAATTTCTATGTTTCATCGTCAATAAGAAGGTCAGAGGGATACAGTAAACCTGAAGTGAAGCATCGGAATCTATAACTAGTGCCACAGGAATGGTTCAAAACATAGACAGTAAGAAGAGTCAGTTTTCTTGTACTTAAGTCGGCATTGTGCCTTTTGTATTTAATTCCCATGCTATTTCTGTGTTTCATCGTCAATAAGAAGGTCAGAGGGATACAGTAAACCTGAAGTGAAGCATCGGAATCAATAACTAGTGTCACAAGAATGGTTCAAACATTGACAGTGAGAAGAGTCAGTTTTCTAGTACTTAAGTCGGCATTGAGCCTTTTGTATTTAAATCCGATGCTATTTCTGTGTTTCATCGTCAATAAGAATGTCAGAGGGATACTATAAAAATGAAGTGAACCATCGGAATCTATAACTAGTGTCACAGGAATGGTTCAAACATAGACAGTAAGATGAGTCAGTTTTCTTGTACATAAGTCGGCATTGTGCCTTTTGTATTTAATTCCGATGCAATTTCTGTGTTTCATCGTCAATTAGAAGGTCAGAGGGATATAGTAAACATGAAGTGAAGAATCGGAATCTATAACTAGTGTCACAGGAATGGTTCAAAACATAGACAGTAAGAAGAGTCAGTTTTCTTGTACTTAAGTCGGCATTGTGCCTTTTGTATTTAATTCCGATGCATTTCTGTGTTTCATCGTCAATAAAAAGGTCAGAGGGATACAGTAAACCTGAGGTGAAGCATCGGAATCAATAATTGGTGTCACAGGAATGGTTCAAACATTGACAGTGAGAAGAGTCAGTTTTCTTGTACTTAAGTCGGCATTGAGCCGTTTGTATTTAATTCCGATGCTATTTCTGTGTTTCATCGTCAATAAGAAGGTCAGAGGGATACTATAAAACTGAAGTGAAGCATCGGAATCTATAACTAGTGTCACATGAATGGTTCAAACATAGACAGTAAGATGAGACAGTTTACTTGTACATAAGACGGCATTGTGCCTTTTGTATTTAATTCCGATGCAATTTCTCTGTTTCATCGACAATAAGAAGGTCAGAGGGATACAGTAAACATTAAGTGAAGCATCGGAAACTGTAATTAGTGTCACATGAATGGTTCAAATCATAGAGAGTAAGAAGAGTCAGTTTTCTTGTACTTAAGTCGGCATTGTGCCTTTTGTATTTAATTCCGATGCAATTTCTGTGTTTCATCGTCAATAAAAAGGTCAGAGGGATACAGTAAACCTGAAGTAAAGCATCGGAATCTATAAATAGTGTCACATGAATGGTTCAAAGCATAGACTGTAAGAAGTGTCAGTTTTCTTGTACTTAAGTCGGCATTGTGCCTATTGTATTCAATTCTGATGCAATTTCTATGTTTCATCGTCAATAAGAAGGTCAGAGGGATACAGTAAACCTGAAGTGATGCATCGGAATCTATAACTAGTGTCACAGGAATGGTTCAAAACATAGACAGTAAGAAGAGTCAGTTTTCTTGTACTTAAGTCGGCATTGTGCCTTTTGTATTTAATTCCTATGCATTCTCTGTGTTTCATCGTCGATAAGAAGGTCAGAGGGATACAGTAAACCTGAAGTGAAGCATCGGAATATATAACTAGTGTCTCAGGAATGGTTCAAACATAGACAGTAAGATGAGTCAGTATTCCTGTACATAAGTCGACATTTTGCCTTTTGTATTTAATTCCGATGCAATGTCTCTGTTTCATCGACAACAAGAAGGTCAGAGGGATACAGCAAACCTTAAGTGAAGCATCGGAAACTATAATTAGTGTCACATGAATGGTTCAAATACATAGAGAGTAAGAAGAGTCAGTTTTCTTGTACTTAAGTTGGCATTGTGCCTTTTGTATTTAATTCCGATGCAATTTCTGTGTTTCATCGTCAATTAGAAGGTCAGAGGGATATAGTAAACATGAAGTGAAGAATCGGAATCTATAACTAGTGTCACAGGAATGGTTCAAAACATAGACAGTAAGAAGAGTCAGTTTTCTTGTACTTAAGTCGGCATTGAGCCTTTTGAATTTAATTCCGATGCTATATCTGTGTTTCATCGTCAATAAGAAGGGCAGAGGGATATTATAAAACTGAAGTGAAGCATCGCAATCTATAACTAGTGTCACAGGAATGGTTCAAAACATAGACAGTAAGAAGAGTCAGCTTTCTTGTACTTAAGTCGCCATTGTGCCTTTTGTATTTAATTCCGATGCAATTTCTGTGTTTCATCGTCAATAAAAACGTCAGAGGGATACAGTAAACCTGAAGTGAAGCATCAGAATCTATAACTAGTGTCACAGGAATGGTTCAAAACATAAACAGTAAGAAGAGTCAGTTTTCTTGTACTTAAGTCGGCATTGTGCCTTTTGTATTTAATTCCGTTGCAATTTCTGTGTTTCATCGTCAATAAGAAGGTCAGAGGGATACAGTAATCCTGAGGTGAAGCATCGGAATCTATCACTAGTGTCACAGGATTGGTTCAAAACATAGACTGTAGGAAGAGTCAGTTTTCTTGTACTTAAGTTGGCATTGTCCTTTTGTAATTAATTCCGATGCAATTTCTGTGTTTCATCGTAAATAAGAAGGTCAGAGGGATACAGTAAACCTGAAGTGAAGCATCGGAATCTATAACTAGTGTCACAGGAATGGTTCAAAACATAGACACTAAGAAGAGTTATCTTTCTTGTACTTAAGTCGTCATTGTGCCATTTGTATTTAATTATCGATGCAATATCTGTGTTTCATCGTCAATAAGAAGGTCAGAGGGATACAGTAAACCTGAAGTAATGCATCGGAATCTATAAATAGTGTCACATGAATGGTTCAAAACATAGACTGTAAGAAGAGTCAGTTTTCTTGTACTTAAGTCGGCATTGTGCCTATTGTATTTAATTCTGATGCAATTACTGTGTTTCATCGTCAATAAGAAGGTCAGAGGGATACAGTAAACCTGAACTGAAGCATCGGAATCTATAACTAGTATCACAGGAATGGTTCAAAACATAGACAGTAAGAAGAGTCAGTTTACTTGTACTTAAGTCGTCATTGTGCCTTTTGCATTAACTCCGATGCATTCTCTGTGTTTCATCGTCAATAAGAAGGTCAGAGGGATACAGTAAACCAGAAGTGAAGCATCGGTATCTATAACTAGTGTCACAGGAATGGTTCAAAACATAGACAGTAAGAAGAGTCAGTTTTCTTGTACTTAAGTCGGCATTGTGCCTTTTGTATTTAATTCCGATGCATTTCTGTGTTTCATCGTCAATAAGAAGGTCAGAGGGATACAGTAAACCTGAGATGAAGCATCGGAATCAATAATTGGTGTCACAGGAATGGTTCAAACATTGACAGTGAGAAGAGTCAGTTTTCTAGTACTTAAGTCGGCATTGAGCCTTTTGCATTTAATTCCTATGCTATTTCTGTGTTTCATCGTCAATAAGAAGGTCAGAGGGATACAGTAAACCTCAAGGGAAGCATCGGAATCAATAACTAGTGTCACAGGAATGGTTCAAACATTGACAGTGAGAAGAGTCAGTTTCCTAGTACTTAAGTCGGCATTGAGCCTTTTGTATTTAAATCCGATGCTATTTCTGTGTTTCATCGTCAATAAGAATGTCAGAGGGATACTATAAAAATGAAGTGAACCATCGGAATCTATAACTAGTGTCACAGGAATGGTTCAAACATAGACAGTAAGATGAGTCAGTTTTCTTGTACATAAGTCGACATTGTGCCTTTTGTATTTAATTCCGATGCAATGTCTCTGTTTCATCGACAACAAGAAGGTCAGAGGGATACAGCAAACCTTAAGTGAAGCATCGGAAACTATAATTAGTGTCACATGAATGGTTCAAAACATAGAGAGTAAGAAGAGTCAGTTTTCTTGTACTTAAGTCGGCATTGTGCCTTTTGTATTTAATTCCGATGCAATTTCTGTGTTTCATCGTCAATTAGAAGGTCAGAGGGATATAGTAAACATGAAGTGAAGAATCGGAATCTATAACTAGTGTCACAGGAATGGTTCAAAACATAGACAGTAAGAAGAGTCAGTTTTCTTGTACTTAAGTCGGCATTGTGCCTTTTGTATTTAATTCCGATGCAATTTCTGTGTTTCATCGTCAATAAAAACGTCAGAGGGATACAGTAAACCTGAAGTGAAGCATCGGAATCTATAACTAGTGTTACAGGAATGGTTCAAAACATAGACAGTAAGAAGAGTCAGTTTTCTTGTACTTAAGTCGGCATTGTGCCTTTTGATTTTAACTCCGATGCATTCTCTGTGTTTCATCGTCGATAAGAAGGTCAGAGGGATACAGTAAACCTGAAGTGAAGCATCGGAATATGTAACTAGTGTCACAGGAATGGTTCAAAACATAGACAGTAAGAGGAGACAGTTTTCTTGTACTTAAGTCGGCATTGAGCCTTTTGAATTTAATTCCGATGCTATATCTGTGTTTCATCGTCAATAAGAAGGGCAGAGGGATACTATAAAACTGAAGTGAAGCATCGCAATCTATAACTAGTGTCACATGATTGGTTCAAACATAGACAGTAAGATGAGTCAGTTTTCTTGTACATAAGTCGGCATTGTGCCTTTTGTATTTAATTCCGATGCAATGTCTCTCTTTCATCGACAATAAGAAGGTCAGAGGCATACAGTAAACCTTAAGTAAAGCATCGGAAACTATAATTAGTGTCACATGAATGGTTCAAAACATAGACTGTAGGAAGAGTCAGTTTTCTTGTACTTAAGTCGGCATTGTCCCTAATGTATTTATTTCTGATGCAATTTCTGTGTTTCATCGTCAATAAGAAGGTCAGAGGGATATAGTAAACATGAAGTGAAGAATCGGAATCTATAACTAGTGTCACAGGAATGGTTCAAAACATAGACAGTAAGAAGAGTCAGTTTTCTTGTATTTAAGTCGGCATTGTGCCTTTTGTATTTAATTCCGATGCAATTTCTGTGTTTCATCGTCAATAAAAACGTCAGAGGGATACAGTAAACCTGAAGTGAAGCATCAGAATCTATAACTAGTGTCACAGGAATGGTTCAAAACATAAACAGTAAGAAGAGTCAGTTTTATTGTACTTAAGTCGGCATTGTGCCTTTTGTATTTAATTCCGTTGCAATTTCTGTGTTTCATCTTCAATAAGAAGGTCAGAGGGATACAGTAATCCTGAGGTGAAGCATCGGAATCTATCACTAGTGTCACAGGATTGGTTCAAAACATAGACTGTAGGAAGAGTCAGTTTTCTTGTACTTAAGTCGGCATAGTCCTTTTGTAATTAATTCCGATGTATTCTCTGTGTTTCATCGTCAATAGGAAGGTCAGAGGGATACAGTAAACCAGAAGTGAAGCATCGGAATCTATAACTAGTGTCACAGGAATGGTTCAAAACATAGACAGTAAGAAGAGTCAGTTATCTTGTACTTAAGTCGGCATTGTGCCTTTTGTATTTAATTCCGATGCATTTCTGTGTTTCATCGTCAATAAAAAGGTCAGAGGGATACAGTAAACCGGAGGTGAAGCATCGGAATCAATAATTGGTGTCACAGGAATGGTTCAAACATTGACAGTGAGAAGAGTCAGTTTTCTTGTACTTAAGTCGGCATTGAGCCTTTTGTATTTAATTCCGATGCTATTTCTGTGTTTCATCGTCAATAAGAAGGTCAGAGGGATACTATAAAACTGAAGTGAAGCATCGGAATCTATAACTAGTGTCACATGAATGGTTCAAACATAGACAGTAAGATGAGACAGTTTACTTGTACATAAGTCGGCATTGTGCCTTTCGTATTTAATTCCGATGCAATTTCTCTGTTTCATCGACAATAAGAAGGTGAGAGGGATACAGTAAACCTTAAGTGAAGCATCGGAAACTCTAATTAGTGTCACATGAATGGTTCAAAACATAGAGAGTAAGAAGAGTCAGTTTTCTTGTACTTAAGTCGGCATTGTGCCTTTTGTATATAATTCCGATGCAATTTCTGTGTTTCATCGTCAATAAGAAGGTCAGAGGGATATAGTAATCTTGAAGTGAAGAATCGGAATCTATAACTAGTGTCACAGGAATGGTTTAAGACATAGACAGTAAGAAGAGTCAGTTTTCTTGTACTTAAGTCGGCATTGTGCCTTTTGTATTTAATTCCGATGCAATTTCTGTGTTTCATCGTCAATAAAAAGGTCAGAGGGATAAAGTAAACCTGAAGTAAAGCATCGGAATCTATAAATAGTGTCACATGAATGGTTCAAAGCATAGACTGTAAGAAGAGTCAGTTTTCTTGTACTTAAGTCGGCATTGTGCCTATTGTATTCAATTCTGATGCAATTTCTATGTTTCATCGTCAATAAGAAGGTCAGAGGGATACAGTAAACCTGAAGTGAAGCATCGGAATCTATAACTAGTGTCACAGGAATGGTTCAAAACATAGACAGTAAGAAGAGTCAGTTTTCTTGTACATAAGTCGACATTGTGCCTTTTGTATTTAATTCCGATGCAATTTCTGTGTTTCATCGTCAATAAGAAGGTCAGAGGGATACAGTAATCCTGAGGTGAAGCATCGGAATCTATAACTAGTGTCACAGGATTGGTTCAAAACATAGACTGTAGGAAGAGTCAGTTTTCTTGTACTTAAGTCGGCATTGTCCTTTTGTAATTAATTCCGATGCAATTTCTGTGTTTCATCGTCAATAAGAAGGTCAGAGGGATACAGTAAACCTGAAGTGAAGCATCGGAATCTATAACTAGTGTCACAGGAATGGTTCAAAACATAGACACTAAGAAGAGTTATTTTTCTTGTATTTAAGTCGTCATTGTGCCATTTGTATTTAATTTCCGATGCAATATCTGTGTTTCATCATCCATAGGAAGGTCAGAGGGATACAGTAAACCTGAAGTAAAGCATCGGAATCTATAAATAGTGTCACATGAATGGTTCAAAACATAGACTGTAAGAAGAGTCAGTTTTCTTGTACCTAAGTCGGCATTGTGCCTATTGTATTTATTTCTGATGCAATTTCTGTGTTTCATCGTCAATAAGAAGGTCAGAGGGATACAGTAAACCTGAAGTGAAGCAACTGAATCTATAACTAGTGTCACAGGAATGGTTCAAAACATAGACAGTAAGAAGAGTCAGTTTTCTTGTACTTAAGTCGGCATTGTGCCTTTTGTATTTAACTCCGATGCATTCTCTGTGTTTCATCGTCAATAAGAAGGTCAGAGGGATACAGTAAACCTGAATTGAAGCATCGTAATCTATAACTAGTGTCACAGGAATGGTTCAAAACATAGACAGTAAGAAGAGTCAGTTTTCTTGTACTTAAGTCGGCATTGTGCCTTTTGTATTTAATTCCAATGCATTTTCTGTGTTTCATCGTCAATAAGAAGGTCAGAGGGATACAGTAAACCTGAAGTGAAGCATCGGAATCAATAATTGGTGTCACAGGAATGGTTCAAACATTGACACTGAGAAGAGTCAGTTTTCTTGTACTTAAGTCGGCATTGAGCCTTTTGTATTTAATTCCGATGCTATTTCTGTGTTTCATCGTGAGTAAGAAGGTCAGAGGGATACTATAAAACTGAAGTGAAGCATCGGAATCTATTACTAGTGTCACATGAATGGTTCAAACATAGACAGTAAGATGACAGTTTACTTGTACATAAGTCGGCATTGTGCCTTTTGTATTTAATTCCGATGCATTTTCTCTGTTTCATGGACAATAAGAAGGTCAGAGGGATACAGTAAACCTTAAGTGAAGCATCGGAAACTATAATTAGTGTCACATGAATGGTTCAAAACATAGAGAATAAGAAGAGTCAGTTTTCTTGTACTTAAGTCGGCATTGTGCCTTTTGTATTTAATTCCGATGCAATTTCTGTGTTTCATCGTCAATAAGAAGGTCAGAGGGATATAGTAATCTTGAAGTGAAGAATCGGAATCTATAACTAGTGTCACAGGAATGGTTCTAGACATAGACAGTCAGAAGAGTCAGTTTTCTTGTACTTAAGTAGGCATTGTGCCTTTTGTATTTAATTCCGATGCAATTTCTGTGTTTCATCGTCAATAAAAAGGTCAGAGGGTTACAGTAAACCTGAAGTGAAGCATCGGAATCTATAACTAGTGTCACAGTAATGGTTCAAAACATAGACTGTAGGAAGAGTCAGTTTTCTTGTACTTAAGTCGGCATTTTCCTTTTGTAATTAATTCCGATGCAATTTCTGTGTTTCATCGTCAATAAGAAGGTCAGAGGGATACAGTAAACCTGAAGTGAAGCATCGGAATCTATAACTAGTGTCAAAGGAATGGTTCAAACATTGACAGTGAGAAGAGTCAGTTTTTTTGTGCTTAAGTCGTCATTGAGCCTTTTGTATTTAATTCCGATGCTATTTCTGTGTTTCATCGTCAATAAGAATGTCAGAGGGATACTATAAAAATGAAGTGAACCATCGGAATCTATAACTAGTGTCACAGGAACGGTTCAAACATAGACAGTAAGATGAGTCAGTTTTCTTGTACATAAGTCGACATTGTGCCTTTTGTATTTAATTCCGATGCAATGTCTCTGTTTCATCGACAATAAGAAGGTCAGAGGTATACAGTAAACCTGAAGTGAAGCAACGGAATCTATAACTAGTGTCACAGGAATGGTTCAAAACATAGAACTAAGAAGAGTTAATTTTCTTGTACTTAAGTCGTCATTGTGCCATTTGTATTTAATTTCCGATGCAATATCTGTGTTTCATCGTCAATAAGAAGGTCAGAGGGATACAGTAAACCTGAAGTAAAGCATCGGAATCTATAAATAGTGTCACATGAATGGTTCAAAACATAGACTGTAAGAAGAGTCAGTTTTCTTGTACTTAAGTCGGCATTGTGCCTATTGTATTTAATTCTGATGCATTTTCTGTGTTTCATCGTAAATAAGAAGGTCAGAGGGATACAGTAAACCTGAAGTGAAGCATCTGAATCTATAACTAGTGTCACAGGAATGGTTCAAAACATAGACAGTAAGAAGAGTCAGTTTTCTTGTACTTAAGTCGGCATTGTGCCTTTTGTATTTAACTCCGATGCATTCTCTGTGTTTCATCGTCAATAAGAAGGTCAGAGGGATACAGTAAACCTGAAGTGAAGCATCGGAATCTATAACTAGTGTCACAGGAATGGTTCAAAACATAGACAGTAAGAAGAGTCAGTTTTCTTGTACTTAAGTCGGCATTTTGCCTTTTGTATTTAATTCCGATGCATTTTCTGTGTTTCATCGTCAATAAGAAGGTCAGAGGGATACAGTAAACCTGAAGTGAAGCATCAGAATCAATAATTGGTGTCACAGGAATGGTTGAAACATTGACAGTGAGAAGAGTCAGTTTTCTTGTACTTAAGTCGGCATAGAGCCTTTTGTATTTAATTCCGATGCTATTTCTGTGTTTCATCGTGAATAAGAAGGTCAGAGGGATACTATAAAACTGAAGTGAAGCATCGGAATCTATTACTAGTGTCACATGAATGGTTCAAACATAGACAGTAAGATGAGACAGTTTACTTGTACATAAGTCGGCATTGTGCCTTTTGTTTTTAATTCCGATGCATTTTCTCTGTTTCATCGACAATAAGAAGGTCAGAGGGATACAGTAAACCTTAAGAGAAGCATCGGAAACTATAATTAGTGTCACATGAATGGTTCAAAGCATAGACACTAAGAAGAGTTATTTTTCTTGTACTTAAGTCGTCATTGTGCCATTTGTATTTAATTTCCGATGCAATATCTGTGTTTCATCATCCATAGGAAGGTCAGAGGGATACAGTAAACCTGAAGTAAAGCATCGGAATCTATAAATAGTGTCACATGAATGGTTCAAAACATAGACTGTAAGAAGAGTCAGTTTTCTTGTACTTAAGTCGGCATTGTGCCTATTGTATTTAATTCTGATGCAATTTCTGTGTTTCATCGTCAATAAGAAGGTCAGAGGGATACAGTAAACCTGAAGTGAAGCAACTGAATCTATAACTAGTGTCACAGGAATGGTTCAAAACATAGACAGTAAGAAGAGTCAGTTTTCTTGTACTTAAGTCGGCATTGTGCCTTTTGTATTTAATTCCAATGCATTTTCTGTGTTTCATCGTCAATAAGAAGGTCAGAGGGATACAGTAAACCTGAAGTGAAGCATCGGAATCAATAATTGGTGTCACAGGAATGGTTCAAACATTGACACTGAGAAGAGTCAGTTTTCTTGTACTTAAGTCGGCATTGAGCCTTTTGTATTTAATTCCGATGCTATTTCTGTGTTTCATCGTGAATAAGAAGGTCAGAGGGATACTATAAAACTGAAGTGAAGCATCGGAATCTATTACTAGTGTCACATGAATGGTTCAAACATAGACAGTAAGATGAGACAGTTTTCTTGTACATAAGTCGGCATTGTGCTTTTTGTATTTAATTCCGATGCATTTTCTCTGTTTCATGGACAATAAGAAGGTCAGAGGGATACAGTAAACCTTAAGTGAAGCATCGGAAACTATAATTAGTGTCACATGAATGGTTCAAAACATAGAGAGTAAGAAGAGTCAGTTTTCTTGTACTTAAGTCGGCATTGTGCCTTTTGTATTTAATTCCGATGCAATTTCTGTGTTTCATCGTCAATAAGAAGGTCAGAGGGATATAGTAATCTTGAAGTGAAGAATCGGAATCTATAACTAGTGTCACAGGAATGGTTCAAGACATAGACAGTCAGAAGAGTCAGTTTTCTTGTACTTAAGTAGGCATTGTGCCTTTTGTATTTAATTCCGATGCAATTTCTGTGTTTCATCGTCAATAAAAAGGTCAGAGGGTTACAGTAAACCTGAAATGAAGCATCGGAATCTATAACTAGTGTCACAGGAATGGTTCAAAACATAGACTGTAGGAAGAGTCAGTTTTCTTGTACTTAAGTCGGCATTGTCCTTTTGTAATTAATTCCGATGCAATTTCTGTGTTTCATCGTCAATAAGAAGGTCAGAGGGATACAGTAAACCTGAAGTGAAGCATCGGAATCTATAACTAGTGTCAAAGGAATGGTTCAAACATTGACAGTGAGAAGAGTCAGTTTTCTTGTACTTAAGTCGGCATTGAGCCTTTTGTATTTAATTCCGATGCTATTTCTGTGTTTCATCGTCAATAAGAATGTCAGAGGGATACTATAAAAATGAAGTGAACCATCGGAATCTATAACTAGTGTCACAGGAATGGTTCAAACATAGACAGTAAGATGAGTCAGTTTTCTTGTACATAAGTCGACATTGTGCCTTTTGTATTTAATTCCGATGCAATTTCTGTGTTTCATCGACAATAAGAAGGTCAGAGGTATACAGTAAACCTGAAGTGAAGCAACGGAATCTATAACTAGTGTCACAGGAATGGTTCAAAACATAGACACTAAGAAGAGTTATTTTTCTTGTACTTAAGTCGTCATTGTGCCATTTGTATTTAATTTCCGATGCAATATCTGTGTTTCATCATCAATAAGAAGGTCAGAGGGATACAGTAAACCTGAAGTAAAGCATCGGAATCTATAAATAGTGTCACATGAATGGTTCAAAACATAGACTGTAAGAAGAGTCAGTTTTTTTGTACTTAAGTCGGCATTGTGCCTATTGTATTTAATTCTGATGCAATTTCTGTGTTACATCGTCAACAAGAAGGTCAGAGGGATAGAGTAAACCTGAAGTGAAGCATCTGAATCTATAACTAGTGTCACAGGAATGGTTCAAAACATAGACAGTAAGAAGAGTCAGTTTTCTTGTACTTAAGTCGGCATTGTGCCTTTTGTATTTAACTCCGATGCATTCTCTGTCTTTCATCGTCAATAAGAAGGTCAGAGGGATACAGTAAACCTGAAGTGAAGCATCGGAATCTATAACTAGTGTCACAGGAATGGTTCAAAACATAGACAGTAAGAAGAGTCGGTTGTCTTGTACTTAAGTCGGCATTGTGCCTTTTGTATGTAATTCCGATGCATTTTCTGAGTTTCATCGTCAATAAGAAGGTCAGAGGGATACAGTAAACCTGAAGTGAAGGATCGGAATCAATAATTGGTGTCACAGGAATGGTTCAAACATTGACAGTGAGAAGAGTCAGTTTTCTTGTACTTAAGACGGCATTGAGCCTTTTGTATTTAATTCCGATGCTATTTCTGTGTTTCATCATCAATAAGAAGGTCAGAGGGATACTATAAAACCGAAGTGAAGCATCGGAATCTATAACTAGTGTCACATGAATGGTTCAAACATAGACAGTAAGATGAGACAGTTTACTTGTTCATAAGTCGGAATTGTGCCTTTTGTATTTAATTCCGATGCAATTTCTCTGTTTCATCGAGAATAAGAAGGTCAGAGGGATACAGTAAACCTTAAGTGAAGCTTCGGGAACTATAATTAGTGTCACATGAATGGTCAAAACATAGAGAGTAAGAAGAGTCAGTTTTCTTGTACTTAAGTCCGCATTGTACCTTTTGTATTGAATTCCGATGCAATTTCTGTGTTTCATCGTCAATAAGAAGGTCAGAGGGATATAGTAATCTTGAAGTGAAGAATCGGAATCTATAACTAGTGTCACAGGAATGGTTCAAGACATAGACAGTAAGAAGCGTCAGTTTTCTTGTACTTTAGTCGGCATTGTGCCTTTTGTATTTAATTCCGAAGCAATTTCTGTGTTTCATCGTCAATAAAAGGGTCAGAGGGTTACAGTAAACCTGAAGTGAAGCATCGGAATCTATAACTAGTGTCACAGGAATGGTTCAAAACATAGACTGTAGGAAGAGTCTGTTATCTTGTACTTAAGTCGGCATTGTCCTTTTGTAATTAATTCCGATGCAATTTCTGTGTTTCATCGTCAATAAGAAGGTCAGAGGGATACAGTAAACCTGAAGTGAAGCATCGGAATCTATAACTACTGTCACAGGAATGGTTCAAACATAGACAGTAAGAAGAGTCAGTTTTCTTGTACTTAAGTCGGCATTGTGCCTTTTGTATTTAATTCCGATGCAATATCTGTGTTTCATCTTCAATAAGAAGGTCAGAGGGATACAGTAAACCTGAGGTGAAGCATCGGAATCTATAACTAGTGTCACATGAATGGTTCAAACATAGACAGTAAGATGAGACAGTTTACTTGTACATAAGTCGGCATTGTGCCTTTTGTATTTGATTCCGATGCAATTTCTCTGTTTCATCGACAATAAGAAGGTCAGAGGGATACAGTAAACCTTAAGTGAAGCATCGGAAACTATAATTAGTGTCACATGAATGGTTCAAAACATAGAGAGTAAGAAGAGTCAGTTTTCTTGTACTTAAGTCGGCATTGTGCCTTTTGTATATAATTCCGATGCAATTTCTGTGTTTCATCGTCAATAAGAAGGTCAGAGGGATACAGTAAACCTGAAGTGAAGCATCGGAATCTATAACTAGTGTCAAAGGAATGGTTCAAACATTGACAGTGAGAAGAGTCAGTTTTCTTGTACTTAAGACGGCATTGTGCCTTTTGTATTTAATTCCGATGCAATTTCTGTGTTTCATCGTCAATAAAAAGGTCAGAGGGATACAGTAAACTTGAAGTAAGGCATCGGAATCTATAAATAGTGTCACATGAATGGTTCAAAGCATAGACAGTAAGAAGAGTCAGTTTTCTTGTACTTAAGTCGGCATTGTGCCTTTTGTATTTAATTCCGATGCAATTTCTGTGTTTCATCGTCAATAAGAAGGTCAGAGGGATATAGTAAACATGAAGTGAAGAATCGGAATCTATAACTAGTGTCACAGGAATGGTTCAAAACATAGACAGTAAGAAGAGTCAGTTTTCTTGTACTTAAGTCGGCATTGTGCCTTTTGTATTTAATTCCGATGAAATTTCTGTGTTTCATCGTCAATAAAAACGTCAGAGGAATACAGTAAACCTGAAGTGAAGCATCGGAATCTATAACTAGTGTCACAGAAATGGTTCAAAACATAGACAGTAAGATGAGTCAGTTTTCTTGTACTTAAGTCGGCATTGTACCTTTTGTATTTAATTCCTTTGCAATATCTGTGTTTCATCGTCAATAAGAAGGTAAGAGGGGTACAGTAATCCTGAGGTGAAGCATCGGAATCTATAACTAGTGTCACAGGATTGGTTCAAAACATAGACTGTCGGAAGAGTCAGTTTTCTTGTACTTAATTCGGCATTGTCCTTTTGTAATTAATTCCGATGCAATTTCTGTGTTTCATCGTCAATAAGAAGGTCAGAGGGATACAGTAAACCTGAAGTGAAGCAACGGAATCTATAACTAGTGTCACAGGAATGGTTCAAAACATAGAACTAAGAAGAGTTATTTTTCATGTACTTAAGTCGTCACTGTGCCATTTGTATTTAATTTCCGATGCAATATCTGTGTTTCATCGTCAATAAGAAGGTCAGAGGGATACAGTAAACCTGAAGTAAAGCATCGGAATCTATAAATAGTGTCACATGAAAGGTTCAAAACATAGACTGTAAGAAGAGTCAGTTTTCTTGTACTTAAGTCGGCATTGAGCCTTTTGTATTTAATTCCGATGCTATTTCTGTCTTTCATCGTGAATAAGAAGGTCAGAGGGATACTATAAAACTGAAGTGAAGCATCGGAATCTATAACTAGTGTCACATGAATGGTTCAAACATAGACAGTAAGATGAGACAGTTTACTTGTACATGAGTCGGCATTGTGCCTTTCGTATTGAATTCCGATGCATTTTCTCTGTTTCATCGACAATAAGAAGGTCAGAGGGATACAGTAAACCTTAAGTGAAGCATCGGAAACTATAATTAGTGTCACATGAATGGTTCAAAACATAGAGAGTAAGAAGAGTCAGTTTTCTTGTACTTAAGTCGGCATTGTGCCTTTTGTATTTAATTCCGATGCAATTTCTGTGTTGCATCGTCAATAAGAAGGTCAGAGGGATATAGTAATCTTGAAGTGAAGAATCGGAATCTATAACTAGTGTCACAGGAATGGTTCAAGACATAGACAGTCAGAAGAGTCAGTTTTCTTGTACTTAAGTCGGCATTGTGCCTCTTGTATTTAATTCCGATGCAATTTCTGTGTGTCATCGTCAATAAAAAGGTCAGAGGGTTACAGTAAACCTGAAGTGAAGCAACGGAATCTATAACTAGTGTCACAGGAATGGTTCAAAACATAGACTGTAGGAAGAGTCAGTTTTCTTGTACTTAAGTCGGCATTGTCCTTTTGTAATTAATTCCGATGCAATTTCTGTGTTTCACGTCAATAAGAAGGTCAGAGGGATACAGTAAACCTGAAGTGAAGCATCGGAATCTATAACTAGTGTCACAAGGAATGGTTCAAAACATAGACAGTAGGAAGAGTCAGTTTTCTTGTACTTAAGTCGGCATTGTGCCTTTTGTATTTAATTCCGATGCAATATCTGTGTTTCATCTTCAATAAGAAGGTCAGAGGGATACAGTAAACATGAAGTGAAGAATCGGAATCTATAACTAGTGTCACAGGAATGGTTCAAAACATAGACAGTAAGAAGAGACAGTTTTCTTGTACATAAGTCGGCATTGTGCTTTTTGTATTTAATTCCGATGCAATTTCTGTGTTTCATCGTCAATAAAAACGTCAGAGGGATACAGTAAAACTGAAGGTAAGCATCGGAATCTATAACTAGTGTCACAGGAATGGTTCAAAACATAGACAGTAAGATGAGTCAGTTTTCTTGTACTTAAGTCGGCATTGTGCCTTTTGTATTTAATTCCGTTGCCTTTTCTGTGTTTCATCGTCAATAAGAAGGTCCGAGGGATACAGTAATCCTGAGGTGAAGCATCGGAATCTATAACTAGTGTCACAGGATTGGTTCAAAACATAGACTGTAGGAAGAGTCAGTTTTCTTGTACTTAAGTCGGCATTGTCCTTTTGTAATTAATTCCGATGCCATTTCTGTGTTTCATCGTCAATAAGAAGGTCAGAGGGATACAGTAAACCTGAAGTGAAGCATCGGAATCTATAACTAGTGTCACAGGAATGGTTCAAAACATAGACACTAAGAAGAGTTATTTTTCTTGTACTTAAGTCGTCATTGTGCCATTTGTATTTAATTTCCGAAGCAATATCTGTGTTTCATTATCAATAAGAAGGTCAGACGGATACAGTAAACCTGAAGTAAAGCATCGGAATCTATAAATAGTGTCACATGAATGGTTCAAAACATAGACTGTAAGAAGAGTCAGTTTTTTTGTACTTAAGTCGGCATTGTGCCTATTGTATTTAATTCTGATGCAATATCTGTGTTTCATCGTCAACAAGAAGGTCAGAGGGATAGAGTAAACCTGAAGTGAAGCATCTGAATCTATAACTAGTGTCACAGGAATGGTTCAAAACATAGACAGTAAGAAGAGTCAGTTTTCTTGTACTTAAGTCGGCATTGTGCCTTTTGTATTTAACTCCGATGCATTCTCTGTCTTTCATCGTCAATAAGAAGGTCAGAGGGATACAGTAAACCTGAAGTGAAGCATCGGAATCTATAACTAGTGTCACAGGAATGGTTCAAAACATAGACAGTAAGAAGAGTCAGTTGTCTTGTACTTAAGTCGGCATTATGCGTTTTGTATATAATTCCGATGCATTTTCTGTGTTTCATCGTCAATAAGATGGTCAGAGGGATACAGTAAACCTGAAGTGAAGGATCGGAATCAATAATTGGTGTCACAAGAATGGTTCAAACATTGACAGTGAGAAGAGTCAGTTTTCTTGTACTTAAGTCGGCATTGAGCCTTTTGTATTTAATTCCGATGCTATTTCTGTGTTTCATCGTCAATAAGAAGGTCAGAGGGATACTATAAAACTGAAGTGAAGCATCGGAATCTATAACAAGTGTCACATGAATGGTTCAAACATAGACAGTAAGATGAGACAGTTTACTTGTTCATAAGTCGGAATTGTGCCTTTTGTATTTAATTCCGATGCAATTTCTCTGTTTCATCGACAATAAGAAGGTCTGAGGTATACAGTAAACCTTAAGTGAAGCTTCGGAAACTATAATTAGTGTCACATGAATGGTCAAAACATAGAGAGTAAGAAGAGTCAGTTTTCTTGTACTTAAGTCCGCAGTGTACCTTTTGTATTGTATTCCGATGCAATTTCTGTGTTTCATCGTCAATAAGAAGGTCAGAGGGATATAGTAATCTTGAAGTGAAGAATCGGAATCTATAACAAGTGTCACAGGAATGGTTCAAGACATAGACAGTTAGAAGCGTCAGTTTTCTTGTACTTTAGTCGGCATTGTGCCTTTTGTATTTAATTCCGAAGCAATTTCTGTGTTTCATCGTCAATAAAAAGGTCAGAGGGTTACAGTAAACCTGAAGTGAAGCAACGGAATCTATAACTAGTGTCACAGGAATGGTTCAAAACATAGACTGTAGGAAGAGTCAGTTTTCTTGTACTTAAGTCGGCATTGTCCTTTTGTAATTAATTCCGATGCAATTTCTGTGTTTCACGTCAATAAGAAGGTCAGAGGGATACAGTAAACCTGAAGTGAAGCATCGGAATCTATAACTAGTGTCACAAGGAATGGTTCAAAACATAGACAGTAGGAAGAGTCAGTTTTCTTGTACTTAAGTCGGCATTGTGCCTTTTGTATTTAATTCCGATGCAATATCTGTGTTTCATCTTCAATAAGAAGGTCAGAGGGATACAGTAAACATGAAGTGAAGAATCGGAATCTATAACTAGTGTCACAGGAATGGTTCAAAACATAGACAGTAAGAAGAGACAGTTTTCTTGTACATAAGTCGGCATTGTGCTTTTTGTATTTAATTCCGATGCAATTTCTGTGTTTCATCGTCAATAAAAACGTCAGAGGGATACAGTAAAACTGAAGGTAAGCATCGGAATCTATAACTAGTGTCACAGGAATGGTTCAAAACATAGACAGTAAGATGAGTCAGTTTTCTTGTACTTAAGTCGGCATTGTGCCTTTTGTATTTAATTCCGTTGCCTTTTCTGTGTTTCATCGTCAATAAGAAGGTCCGAGGGATACAGTAATCCTGAGGTGAAGCATCGGAATCTATAACTAGTGTCACAGGATTGGTTCAAAACATAGACTGTAGGAAGAGTCAGTTTTCTTGTACTTAAGTCGGCATTGTCCTTTTGTAATTAATTCCGATGCCATTTCTGTGTTTCATCGTCAATAAGAAGGTCAGAGGGATACAGTAAACCTGAAGTGAAGCATCGGAATCTATAACTAGTGTCACAGGAATGGTTCAAAACATAGACACTAAGAAGAGTTATTTTTCTTGTACTTAAGTCGTCATTGTGCCATTTGTATTTAATTTCCGAAGCAATATCTGTGTTTCATTATCAATAAGAAGGTCAGACGGATACAGTAAACCTGAAGTAAAGCATCGGAATCTATAAATAGTGTCACATGAATGGTTCAAAACATAGACTGTAAGAAGAGTCAGTTTTTTTGTACTTAAGTCGGCATTGTGCCTATTGTATTTAATTCTGATGCAATATCTGTGTTTCATCGTCAACAAGAAGGTCAGAGGGATAGAGTAAACCTGAAGTGAAGCATCTGAATCTATAACTAGTGTCACAGGAATGGTTCAAAACATAGACAGTAAGAAGAGTCAGTTTTCTTGTACTTAAGTCGGCATTGTGCCTTTTGTATTTAACTCCGATGCATTCTCTGTCTTTCATCGTCAATAAGAAGGTCAGAGGGATACAGTAAACCTGAAGTGAAGCATCGGAATCTATAACTAGTGTCACAGGAATGGTTCAAAACATAGACAGTAAGAAGAGTCAGTTGTCTTGTACTTAAGTCGGCATTATGCGTTTTGTATATAATTCCGATGCATTTTCTGTGTTTCATCGTCAATAAGATGGTCAGAGGGATACAGTAAACCTGAAGTGAAGGATCGGAATCAATAATTGGTGTCACAAGAATGGTTCAAACATTGACAGTGAGAAGAGTCAGTTTTCTTGTACTTAAGTCGGCATTGAGCCTTTTGTATTTAATTCCGATGCTATTTCTGTGTTTCATCGTCAATAAGAAGGTCAGAGGGATACTATAAAACTGAAGTGAAGCATCGGAATCTATAACAAGTGTCACATGAATGGTTCAAACATAGACAGTAAGATGAGACAGTTTACTTGTTCATAAGTCGGAATTGTGCCTTTTGTATTTAATTCCGATGCTATTTCTGTGTTTCATCGTGAATAAGAAGGTCAGAGGGATACTATAAAACTGAAGTGAAGCATCGGAATCTATTACTAGTGTCACATGAATGGTTCAAACATAGACAGTAAGATGAGACAGTTTTCTTGTACATAAGTCGGCATTGTGCTTTTTGTATTTAATTCCGATGCATTTTCTCTGTTTCATGGACAATAAGAAGGTCAGAGGGATACAGTAAACCTTAAGTGAAGCATCGGAAACTATAATTAGTGTCACATGAATGGTTCAAAACATAGAGAGTAAGAAGAGTCAGTTTTCTTGTACTTAAGTCGGCATTGTGCCTTTTGTATTTAATTCCGATGCAATTTCTGTGTTTCATCGTCAATAAGAAGGTCAGAGGGATATAGTAATCTTGAAGTGAAGAATCGGAATCTATAACTAGTGTCACAGGAATGGTTCAAGACATAGACAGTCAGAAGAGTCAGTTTTCTTGTACTTAAGTAGGCATTGTGCCTTTTGTATTTAATTCCGATGCAATTTCTGTGTTTCATCGTCAATAAAAAGGTCAGAGGGTTACAGTAAACCTGAAATGAAGCATCGGAATCTATAACTAGTGTCACAGGAATGGTTCAAAACATAGACTGTAGGAAGAGTCAGTTTTCTTGTACTTAAGTCGGCATTGTCCTTTTGTAATTAATTCCGATGCAATTTCTGTGTTTCATCGTCAATAAGAAGGTCAGAGGGATACAGTAAACCTGAAGTGAAGCATCGGAATCTATAACTAGTGTCAAAGGAATGGTTCAAACATTGACAGTGAGAAGAGTCAGTTTTCTTGTACTTAAGTCGGCATTGAGCCTTTTGTATTTAATTCCGATGCTATTTCTGTGTTTCATCGTCAATAAGAATGTCAGAGGGATACTATAAAAATGAAGTGAACCATCGGAATCTATAACTAGTGTCACAGGAATGGTTCAAACATAGACAGTAAGATGAGTCAGTTTTCTTGTACATAAGTCGACATTGTGCCTTTTGTATTTAATTCCGATGCAATTTCTGTGTTTCATCGACAATAAGAAGGTCAGAGGTATACAGTAAACCTGAAGTGAAGCAACGGAATCTATAACTAGTGTCACAGGAATGGTTCAAAACATAGACACTAAGAAGAGTTATTTTTCTTGTACTTAAGTCGTCATTGTGCCATTTGTATTTAATTTCCGATGCAATATCTGTGTTTCATCATCAATAAGAAGGTCAGAGGGATACAGTAAACCTGAAGTAAAGCATCGGAATCTATAAATAGTGTCACATGAATGGTTCAAAACATAGACTGTAAGAAGAGTCAGTTTTTTTGTACTTAAGTCGGCATTGTGCCTATTGTATTTAATTCTGATGCAATTTCTGTGTTACATCGTCAACAAGAAGGTCAGAGGGATAGAGTAAACCTGAAGTGAAGCATCTGAATCTATAACTAGTGTCACAGGAATGGTTCAAAACATAGACAGTAAGAAGAGTCAGTTTTCTTGTACTTAAGTCGGCATTGTGCCTTTTGTATTTAACTCCGATGCATTCTCTGTCTTTCATCGTCAATAAGAAGGTCAGAGGGATACAGTAAACCTGAAGTGAAGCATCGGAATCTATAACTAGTGTCACAGGAATGGTTCAAAACATAGACAGTAAGAAGAGTCGGTTGTCTTGTACTTAAGTCGGCATTGTGCCTTTTGTATGTAATTCCGATGCATTTTCTGAGTTTCATCGTCAATAAGAAGGTCAGAGGGATACAGTAAACCTGAAGTGAAGGATCGGAATCAATAATTGGTGTCACAGGAATGGTTCAAACATTGACAGTGAGAAGAGTCAGTTTTCTTGTACTTAAGACGGCATTGAGCCTTTTGTATTTAATTCCGATGCTATTTCTGTGTTTCATCATCAATAAGAAGGTCAGAGGGATACTATAAAACCGAAGTGAAGCATCGGAATCTATAACTAGTGTCACATGAATGGTTCAAACATAGACAGTAAGATGAGACAGTTTACTTGTTCATAAGTCGGAATTGTGCCTTTTGTATTTAATTCCGATGCAATTTCTCTGTTTCATCGAGAATAAGAAGGTCAGAGGGATACAGTAAACCTTAAGTGAAGCTTCGGGAACTATAATTAGTGTCACATGAATGGTCAAAACATAGAGAGTAAGAAGAGTCAGTTTTCTTGTACTTAAGTCCGCATTGTACCTTTTGTATTGAATTCCGATGCAATTTCTGTGTTTCATCGTCAATAAGAAGGTCAGAGGGATATAGTAATCTTGAAGTGAAGAATCGGAATCTATAACTAGTGTCACAGGAATGGTTCAAGACATAGACAGTAAGAAGCGTCAGTTTTCTTGTACTTTAGTCGGCATTGTGCCTTTTGTATTTAATTCCGAAGCAATTTCTGTGTTTCATCGTCAATAAAAGGGTCAGAGGGTTACAGTAAACCTGAAGTGAAGCATCGGAATCTATAACTAGTGTCACAGGAATGGTTCAAAACATAGACTGTAGGAAGAGTCTGTTATCTTGTACTTAAGTCGGCATTGTCCTTTTGTAATTAATTCCGATGCAATTTCTGTGTTTCATCGTCAATAAGAAGGTCAGAGGGATACAGTAAACCTGAAGTGAAGCATCGGAATCTATAACTACTGTCACAGGAATGGTTCAAACATAGACAGTAAGAAGAGTCAGTTTTCTTGTACTTAAGTCGGCATTGTGCCTTTTGTATTTAATTCCGATGCAATATCTGTGTTTCATCTTCAATAAGAAGGTCAGAGGGATACAGTAAACCTGAGGTGAAGCATCGGAATCTATAACTAGTGTCACATGAATGGTTCAAACATAGACAGTAAGATGAGACAGTTTACTTGTACATAAGTCGGCATTGTGCCTTTTGTATTTGATTCCGATGCAATTTCTCTGTTTCATCGACAATAAGAAGGTCAGAGGGATACAGTAAACCTTAAGTGAAGCATCGGAAACTATAATTAGTGTCACATGAATGGTTCAAAACATAGAGAGTAAGAAGAGTCAGTTTTCTTGTACTTAAGTCGGCATTGTGCCTTTTGTATATAATTCCGATGCAATTTCTGTGTTTCATCGTCAATAAGAAGGTCAGAGGGATACAGTAAACCTGAAGTGAAGCATCGGAATCTATAACTAGTGTCAAAGGAATGGTTCAAACATTGACAGTGAGAAGAGTCAGTTTTCTTGTACTTAAGACGGCATTGTGCCTTTTGTATTTAATTCCGATGCAATTTCTGTGTTTCATCGTCAATAAAAAGGTCAGAGGGATACAGTAAACTTGAAGTAAGGCATCGGAATCTATAAATAGTGTCACATGAATGGTTCAAAGCATAGACAGTAAGAAGAGTCAGTTTTCTTGTACTTAAGTCGGCATTGTGCCTTTTGTATTTAATTCCGATGCAATTTCTGTGTTTCATCGTCAATAAGAAGGTCAGAGGGATATAGTAAACATGAAGTGAAGAATCGGAATCTATAACTAGTGTCACAGGAATGGTTCAAAACATAGACAGTAAGAAGAGTCAGTTTTCTTGTACTTAAGTCGGCATTGTGCCTTTTGTATTTAATTCCGATGAAATTTCTGTGTTTCATCGTCAATAAAAACGTCAGAGGAATACAGTAAACCTGAAGTGAAGCATCGGAATCTATAACTAGTGTCACAGAAATGGTTCAAAACATAGACAGTAAGATGAGTCAGTTTTCTTGTACTTAAGTCGGCATTGTACCTTTTGTATTTAATTCCTTTGCAATATCTGTGTTTCATCGTCAATAAGAAGGTAAGAGGGGTACAGTAATCCTGAGGTGAAGCATCGGAATCTATAACTAGTGTCACAGGATTGGTTCAAAACATAGACTGTCGGAAGAGTCAGTTTTCTTGTACTTAATTCGGCATTGTCCTTTTGTAATTAATTCCGATGCAATTTCTGTGTTTCATCGTCAATAAGAAGGTCAGAGGGATACAGTAAACCTGAAGTGAAGCAACGGAATCTATAACTAGTGTCACAGGAATGGTTCAAAACATAGAACTAAGAAGAGTTATTTTTCATGTACTTAAGTCGTCACTGTGCCATTTGTATTTAATTTCCGATGCAATATCTGTGTTTCATCGTCAATAAGAAGGTCAGAGGGATACAGTAAACCTGAAGTAAAGCATCGGAATCTATAAATAGTGTCACATGAAAGGTTCAAAACATAGACTGTAAGAAGAGTCAGTTTTCTTGTACTTAAGTCGGCATTGAGCCTTTTGTATTTAATTCCGATGCTATTTCTGTCTTTCATCGTGAATAAGAAGGTCAGAGGGATACTATAAAACTGAAGTGAAGCATCGGAATCTATAACTAGTGTCACATGAATGGTTCAAACATAGACAGTAAGATGAGACAGTTTACTTGTACATGAGTCGGCATTGTGCCTTTCGTATTGAATTCCGATGCATTTTCTCTGTTTCATCGACAATAAGAAGGTCAGAGGGATACAGTAAACCTTAAGTGAAGCATCGGAAACTATAATTAGTGTCACATGAATGGTTCAAAACATAGAGAGTAAGAAGAGTCAGTTTTCTTGTACTTAAGTCGGCATTGTGCCTTTTGTATTTAATTCCGATGCAATTTCTGTGTTGCATCGTCAATAAGAAGGTCAGAGGGATATAGTAATCTTGAAGTGAAGAATCGGAATCTATAACTAGTGTCACAGGAATGGTTCAAGACATAGACAGTCAGAAGAGTCAGTTTTCTTGTACTTAAGTCGGCATTGTGCCTCTTGTATTTAATTCCGATGCAATTTCTGTGTGTCATCGTCAATAAAAAGGTCAGAGGGTTACAGTAAACCTGAAGTGAAGCAACGGAATCTATAACTAGTGTCACAGGAATGGTTCAAAACATAGACTGTAGGAAGAGTCAGTTTTCTTGTACTTAAGTCGGCATTGTCCTTTTGTAATTAATTCCGATGCAATTTCTGTGTTTCACGTCAATAAGAAGGTCAGAGGGATACAGTAAACCTGAAGTGAAGCATCGGAATCTATAACTAGTGTCACAAGGAATGGTTCAAAACATAGACAGTAGGAAGAGTCAGTTTTCTTGTACTTAAGTCGGCATTGTGCCTTTTGTATTTAATTCCGATGCAATATCTGTGTTTCATCTTCAATAAGAAGGTCAGAGGGATACAGTAAACATGAAGTGAAGAATCGGAATCTATAACTAGTGTCACAGGAATGGTTCAAAACATAGACAGTAAGAAGAGACAGTTTTCTTGTACATAAGTCGGCATTGTGCTTTTTGTATTTAATTCCGATGCAATTTCTGTGTTTCATCGTCAATAAAAACGTCAGAGGGATACAGTAAAACTGAAGGTAAGCATCGGAATCTATAACTAGTGTCACAGGAATGGTTCAAAACATAGACAGTAAGATGAGTCAGTTTTCTTGTACTTAAGTCGGCATTGTGCCTTTTGTATTTAATTCCGTTGCCTTTTCTGTGTTTCATCGTCAATAAGAAGGTCCGAGGGATACAGTAATCCTGAGGTGAAGCATCGGAATCTATAACTAGTGTCACAGGATTGGTTCAAAACATAGACTGTAGGAAGAGTCAGTTTTCTTGTACTTAAGTCGGCATTGTCCTTTTGTAATTAATTCCGATGCCATTTCTGTGTTTCATCGTCAATAAGAAGGTCAGAGGGATACAGTAAACCTGAAGTGAAGCATCGGAATCTATAACTAGTGTCACAGGAATGGTTCAAAACATAGACACTAAGAAGAGTTATTTTTCTTGTACTTAAGTCGTCATTGTGCCATTTGTATTTAATTTCCGAAGCAATATCTGTGTTTCATTATCAATAAGAAGGTCAGACGGATACAGTAAACCTGAAGTAAAGCATCGGAATCTATAAATAGTGTCACATGAATGGTTCAAAACATAGACTGTAAGAAGAGTCAGTTTTTTTGTACTTAAGTCGGCATTGTGCCTATTGTATTTAATTCTGATGCAATATCTGTGTTTCATCGTCAACAAGAAGGTCAGAGGGATAGAGTAAACCTGAAGTGAAGCATCTGAATCTATAACTAGTGTCACAGGAATGGTTCAAAACATAGACAGTAAGAAGAGTCAGTTTTCTTGTACTTAAGTCGGCATTGTGCCTTTTGTATTTAACTCCGATGCATTCTCTGTCTTTCATCGTCAATAAGAAGGTCAGAGGGATACAGTAAACCTGAAGTGAAGCATCGGAATCTATAACTAGTGTCACAGGAATGGTTCAAAACATAGACAGTAAGAAGAGTCAGTTGTCTTGTACTTAAGTCGGCATTATGCGTTTTGTATATAATTCCGATGCATTTTCTGTGTTTCATCGTCAATAAGATGGTCAGAGGGATACAGTAAACCTGAAGTGAAGGATCGGAATCAATAATTGGTGTCACAAGAATGGTTCAAACATTGACAGTGAGAAGAGTCAGTTTTCTTGTACTTAAGTCGGCATTGAGCCTTTTGTATTTAATTCCGATGCTATTTCTGTGTTTCATCGTCAATAAGAAGGTCAGAGGGATACTATAAAACTGAAGTGAAGCATCGGAATCTATAACAAGTGTCACATGAATGGTTCAAACATAGACAGTAAGATGAGACAGTTTACTTGTTCATAAGTCGGAATTGTGCCTTTTGTATTTAATTCCGATGCAATTTCTCTGTTTCATCGACAATAAGAAGGTCTGAGGTATACAGTAAACCTTAAGTGAAGCTTCGGAAACTATAATTAGTGTCACATGAATGGTCAAAACATAGAGAGTAAGAAGAGTCAGTTTTCTTGTACTTAAGTCCGCAGTGTACCTTTTGTATTGTATTCCGATGCAATTTCTGTGTTTCATCGTCAATAAGAAGGTCAGAGGGATATAGTAATCTTGAAGTGAAGAATCGGAATCTATAACAAGTGTCACAGGAATGGTTCAAGACATAGACAGTTAGAAGCGTCAGTTTTCTTGTACTTTAGTCGGCATTGTGCCTTTTGTATTTAATTCCGAAGCAATTTCTGTGTTTCATCGTCAATAAAAAGGTCAGAGGGTTACAGTAAACCTGAAGTGAAGCATCGGAATCTATAACTAGTGTCACAGGAATGGTTCAAAACATAGACTGTAGGAAGAGTCAGTTTTCTTGTACTTAAGTCGGCATTGTCCTTTTGTAATTAATTCCGATGCAATTTCTGTGTTTCATCGTCAATAAGAAGGTCAGAGGGATACAGTAAACCTGAAGTGAAGCATCGGAATCTATAACTAGTGTCACAGGAATGGTTTAAAACATAGACAGTAAGAAGAGTCAGTTTTCTTGTACTTAAGTCGTTATTGTGCCTTTTGTATTTAATTCCGATGCAATATCTGTGTTTCATTTTCAATAAGAAGGTCAGAGGGATACAGTAAACCTGAGGTGAAGCATCGGAATCTATAACTAGTGTCACAGGAATGGTTGAAAACATAGACAGTAAGAAGAGATAGTTTTCTTGTACTTAAGTCGGCATTGTGCCTTTTGTATTTAATTCCGATGAAATTTCTGTGTTTCGTCGCCAATAAGAAGGTCAGAGGGATACAGTAAACCTGAAGTGAAGCATCGGAATCTATAACTAGTGTCACAGGAATGGTTCAATCATAGACAGTAAGAAGAGTCAGTTTTCTTGTACTTAAGTCGGCATTGTGCCTTTTGTATTTAATTCCGATGCAATTTCTGCGTTTCATCTTCAATAAGAAGGTCAGAGGGATACAGTAAACCTGAAGTGAAGCATCGGAATCTATAACTAGTGTCACATGAATGGTTCAAACATTGACAGTAAGAAGAGTCAGTTTTCTTGTACATAAATAGGCATTGTGCCTTTTGTATTTAATTCCGATGCAATTTCTCTGTTTCATCGACAATAAGGTCAGAGGGATACAGTAAACCTGAAGTGAAGAATCGGAACTATAATTAGTGTCACATGAATTGTTCAAAACATAGAGTGTAAGAAGAGTCAGTGTTCTTGTACTTAAGTTGGCATTGTGCCTTTTGTATTTAATTCCGATGCAATTTCTGTGTTTCATCGTCAATAAGAAGGTCAGAGGGATACAGTAAACCTGAAGTGAAGAATCGGAATCTATAACTAGTGTCACAGGAATGGTTCAAAACATAGACAGAAAGAAGAGTCAGTTTTCTAGTATTTAAGTCGTCATTGTGCCATTTGTATTTAATTTCCGATGCAATAACTGTGTTTCATCGTCAATAAGAAGGTCAGAGGGATACAGTAAACCTGAAGTGAAGCATCGGAATCTATAACTAGTGTCACAGGAAGGGTTCAAAACATAGACAGTAAGAAGAGTCAGTTTTCGTGAACATAAGTCGGCATTGTGCCTTTTGTATTTAATTCCGAAACAATTTCTGTGTTTCATCGTCAGTAAGAAGTTCAGAGGAGTACAGTAAACCTGTAGTGAAGCATAACTAGTGTCACAGGAATGGTTCAAAACATAGACTGTAGGAAGAGTCAGTTTTATTGTACTTAAGTAGGCATTGTCCTTTTGTAATTAATTCCGATGCAATTTCTGTTTTTCATCGTCAATAAGAAGGTCAGAGGGATACAGTAAACCTGAAGTGAAGCATCGGAATCTATAACTAGTGTCACAACGAATGGTTCAAAACATAGACAGTAGGAAGAGTCAGTTTTCTTGCACTTAAGTCGGCATTGTGCCTTTTGTGTTTAATTCCGATGCAATATCTGTGTTTCATCTTCAATAAGAAGGTCAGAGGGAGATAGTAAACATGAAGTGAAGAATCGGAATCTATAACTAGTGTAACATGAATGGTTAAAAACATAGACAGTAAGAAGAGTCAGTTTTCTTGTACTTAAGTCGGCATTGGGCCTTTTGTATTTAATTCCGATGCAATTTCTGTGTTTCATCGCCAATAAGAAGGTCAGAGGGATACAGTAAACCTGTAGTGAAGCATCGGAATCTATAACTAGTGTTATATGAATGGTTCATAATATAGACAGTAAGAAGAGTCAGTTATCTTGTATTTAAGTCGGCATTGTGCCTATTGTATTTAATTCCGATGCAAATTCTGTGTTTCATCGTCAATAAGAAGGTCAGAGGGATACAGTAAACCTGAAGTGAAGCATCGGAATCTATAACTAGTGTCATAGGAATGGTTCAAAACATAGACAGTAAGAAGAGTCAGTTTTCTTGTACTTAAGTCGGCATTGTGCCTCTTGTATTTAATTCCGTTGCAATTTCTGTGTTTCATCGTCAATAAGAAGGTCAGAGGGATGCAGTAATCCTGAGGTGAAGCATCGGAATCTATCCATTGCAATTTCTGTGTTTCATCGTCAATAAGTAGGTCAGAGGGTTGCAGTAATCCTGAGGTGAAGCATCGGAATCTATAACTAGTGTCACAGGAATGGTTCAAAACATAGACTGTAGGAAGAGTCAGTTTTCTTGTACTTAAGTCGGCATTGTCCCTTTGTAATAAATTCCGATGCAATTTCTGTGTTTCATCGACAATAAGAAGGTCAGAGGAATACAGTAAACCTGAAGTGAAGCATCGGAATCTACAACTAGTGTCACAGGAATGGTTCAAAACATAGACAGTAAGAAGAGTCAGTTTTCTAGTACTTAAGTCGTCATTGTGCCATTTGTATTTAATTTCCGATGCAATAACTGTGTTTCATCGTCAATAAGAAGGTCAGAGGGATACAGTAAACCTGAAGTGAAGCATCGGAATCTATAACTAGTGTCACAGGAAGGGTTCAAAACATAGACAGTAAGAAGAGTCAGTTTTCGTGAACATAAGTCGGCATTGTGCCTTTTGTATTTAATTCCGAAACAATTTCAGTGTTTCATCGTCAGTAAGAAGTTCAGAGGAGTACAGTAAACCTGTAGTGAAGCATCGGAATCTATAACTAGTGTCACAGGAATGGTTCAAAACATAGACAGTAAGAAGAGTCAGTTTTCTTTTACTTAAGTCGTCATTGTGCCATATGAATTTAATTCCGATGCAATTTCTGTGTTTCATCGTCAATAAGAAGGTCAGAGGGATACAATAAACCTCAAGTGAAGCATCGGAATCTATAATTAGTGTCACATTAATGGTTCAAAACATAGAGAGTTAGAAGAGTCAGTTTTCTTGTACTTAAGTCGGCATTGTGCCTTTTGTATTTAATTCCGATGCAATTTCTGTGTTTCATCGTCAATAAGAAGGTCAGAGGGATATAGTAAACATGAAGTGAAGAATCGGAATCTATAACTAGTGTATCAGGAATGGTTCAAGACATAGACAGTCAGAAGAGTCAGTTTTCTTGTACTTAAGTCGGCATTGTGCCTTTTGTATTTAATTCCGATGCAATTTCTGTGTTTCATCGTCAATAAGAAGGTCAGAGGGATACAGTAAACCTGAAGTGAAGCATCGGAATCTATATCTAGTATCACAGGAATGGTTCAAAACATAGACTGTAGGAAGAGTCAGTTTTCTTGTACTTAAGTCGGCATTGTCCTTTTGTAATTAATTCCGATGCAATTTCTGTTTTTCATCGTCAATAAGAAGGTCAGAGGGATACAGTAAACCTGAAGTGAAGCATCGGAATCT
The DNA here is from genome assembly GCF_023864345.2 of Schistocerca serialis cubense. NCBI lineage: Eukaryota > Metazoa > Arthropoda > Insecta > Orthoptera > Acrididae > Schistocerca > Schistocerca serialis. The sequence continues at coordinate 19,450,283 of NW_026047617.1, forward strand.
ATAACTAGTGTCACAACGAATGGTTCAAAACATAGACAGTAGGAAGAGTCAGTTTTCTTGCACTTAAGTCGGCATTGTGCCTTTTGTGTTTAATTCCGATGCAATATCTGTGTTTCATCTTCATTAAGAAGGTCAGAGGGATATAGTAAACATGAAGTGAAGAATCGGAATCTATAACTAGTGTCACAGGAATGGTTCAAAACATAGACAGTAAGATGAGTCAGTTTTCTTGTACTTAAGTCGGCATTGTGCCTTTTGTATTTAATTCCGTTGCAATTTCTGTGTTTCATCGTCAATAAGAAGGTCAGAGGGACACAGTAATCCTGAGGTGAAGCATCGGAATCTATAACTAGTGTCACAGGATTGGTTCAAATCATAGACTGTAGGAAGAGTCAGTTTTCTTGTACTTAAGTCGGCATTGTCCTTTTGTAATTAATTCCGATGCAATTTCTGTGTTTCATCGTCAATAAAAAGGTCAGAGGGATACAGTAAACCTGAAGTGAAGCATCGGAATCTATAACTAGTGTAACATGAATGGTTAAAAACATAGACAGTAAGAAGAGTCAGTTTTCTTGTACTTAAGTCGGCATTGTGCCTTTTGTATTTAACTCCGATGCATTCTCTGTGTTTCATCGTCAATAAGAAGATCAGAGGGATACAGTAAACCTGAAGTGAAGCATCGGAATCTATAACTAGTGTCACAGGAATGGTTCAAAACATAGACTGTAAGAAGAGTCAGTTTTCTTGTACTTAAGTCGGCATTGTGCCTTTTGTATTTAACTCCGATGCATTCTCTGTGTTTCATCGTCAATAAGAAGGTCAGAGAGATACAGTAAAACTAAAGTGCAACATCGGAATCTGTAACGAGTGTCACATGAATGGTTCAAACATAGACAGTACGATGAGTCAGTTTTCTTGTACAATAGTCGGCATTGTGCATTTTGTATTTCATTCCGATGCAATTTCTCTGTTTCATCGACAATAAGAAGGTCAGAGGAATACAGTAAGCCTTAAGTGAAGCATCGGAAACTATAATTAGTGTCACATGAATGGTTCAAAACATAGAGAGTAAGTAGAGTCAGTTTTCTTGTACTTAAGTCTGCATTGTGCCTTTTGTATTTAATTCCGATGCAATTTCTGTGTTTCATCGTCAATAAGAAGGTAAGAGGGATATAGTAAACTTGAATTGAAGAATCGGAATCTATAACTAGTGTCACAGCAATGGTTCAAAACATAGACTGTAAGAAGAGTGAGTTTTCTTGTACTTAAGTCGGCATTGTGCCTTTTGTATTTGACTCCGATGCATTCTCTGTGTTTCATCGTCAATAAGAAGGTCAGAGGGATATAGTAAACATGAAGTGAAGCATCGGAATCTATAACTAGTGTCACAGGAATGGTTCAAAACATAGACTGTAAGAAGAGTCAGTTTTCTTGTACTTAAGTCGGCATTGTGCCTTTTGTATTTAACTCCGATGCATTCTCTGTGTTTCATCGTCAATAAGAAGGTCAGAGAGATACAGTAAAACTAAAGTGCAACATCGGAATCTGTAACGAGTGTCACATGAATGGTTCAAACATAGACAGTAAGATGAGTCAGTTTTCTTGTACATTAGTCGGCATTGTGCCTTTTGTATTTAATTCCGATGCAATTTCTGTGTTTCATCGTCAATAAAAAGTTCAGAGGGTTACAGTAAACCTGAAGTGATGCATCCGAATCTATAACTAGTATCACAGGAATGGTTCAAAACATAGACTGTATGAAGAGTCAGTTTTCTTGTACTTAAGTCGGCATTGTCCTTTTGTAATTAATTCCGATGCAATTTCTGTTTTTCATCGTCAATAAGAAGGTCAGAGGGATACAGTAAACCTGAAGTGAAGCATCGGAATCTATAACTAGTGTCACAACGAATCATTCAAAACATAGACAGTAAGAAGAGTCAGTTTTCTTGTACTTAAGTCGGCATTGTGCCTTTTGTGTTTAATTCCGATGCAATATCTGTGTTTCATCTTCAGTAAGAAGGTCAGAGGGATATAGTAAACATGAAGTGAAGATTCGGAATCTATAACTAGTGTCACAGGAATGGTACAAAACATAGACAGTAAGAAGAGTCAGTTTTCTTGTACTTAAGTCGGCATTGTGCCTTTTGTATTTAATTCCGATGAAATTTCTTTGTTTCGTCGTCAATAAGAAGGTCAGAGGGATACAGGCAACCTGAAGTGAAGCATCGGAATATATAACTAGTGTCCCAGGAATGGTTCAATCATAGACAGTAAGATGAGTCAGTTTTCTTGTACTTAAGTCGGCATTGTGCCTTTTGTATTTAATTCCGATGCAATATCTGTGTTTTTATCTTCAATAAGAAGGTCAGAGGGATACAGCAAACCTGAGGTGAAGCATCGGAATCTATAACTAGTGTCACATGAATGGTTCAAACATAGACAGTAAGAAGAGTCAGTTTTCTTGTACATAAATAGGCATTGTGCCTTTTGTATTTAATTCCGATGCAATTTCTCTGTTTCATCGACAATAGGGTCAGATGGATACATTAAACTTTAAGTGAAGCATCGGAACTATAATTAGTGTCACAGGAATGGTTCAAAACATAGACAGTAAGAAGAGTCAGTTTTCTTGTACTTAAGTCGGCATTGTGACTTTTGTATTTAATTCCGATGCAATTTCTGTGTTTCATCGTCAATAAAAAGGTCAGAGGGATACAGTAAACCTGAAGTGCAGCATCGGAATCAATAACTAGTGTCACAGGAAAGGTTCAAACTTTGACAGTGAGAAGAGTCAGTTTTCTTGTACTTATTTCGGCATTCAGCCTTTTGTATTTACTTCCGATGCTATTTCTGTGTTTCATCGTCAATAAGAAGGTCAGAGGGATACACGAAACCTGAAGTGAAGCATCGGAATCTATAACTAGGGTCACAGGAATGGTTCAAAACATAGATTGTAGGAAGAGTCAGTTTTCTTGTACTTAAGTCGGCATTGTCCCTTTGTAATAATTTCCGATGCAATTTCTGTGTTTCATCGACAATAAGAAGGTCAGAGGAATACAGTAAACCTGAAGTGAAGCATCGGAATCTATAACTAGTGTCACAGGAATGGTTCAAAACATAGACAGTAAGAAGAGTCAGTTTTCTTGTACTTAAGTCGGCATTGTGCCTTTTGCATTTAATTTCCGATGCAATAACTGTGTTTCATCGTCAATAAGAAGGTCAGAGGGATACAGTAAACCTGAGGTGAAGCATCGGAATCTATTACTAGTGTCACAGGAATGGTTCAAAACATAGACAGTAAGAAGAGTCAGTTTTCTTGTACTTAAGTCGGCATTGTGCCTTTTGTATTTAACTCCGATGCATTCTCTGTGTTTCATCGTCAATAAGAAGGTCAGAGAGATACAGTAAACCTGAAGTGAAGCATCGGAATCTATATTTAGTGTCACAGGAATGGTTCAAAACATAGACAGTGAGAAGAGTCAGTTTTCTTGTACTTAAGTCGGCATTGTGCCTATTGTATTTAATTCCGATGCAATTTCTGTGTTTCATCGTCAATAAGAAGGTCAGAAGGATACAGTAAACCTGAAGTGAAGCATCGGAATCAATAACTAGTGTCACAGGAATGGTTCAAAACATAGACAGTAAGAAGGGTCAGTTTTCTTGTAATTTAGTCGGCATTGTGCCTTTTGTATTTAACTCCGATGGATTCTCTGTGTTTCATCGTCAATAAGAAGGTCAGAGGGATACAGTAAACCTGAAGTGAAGCAACGGAATCTATAACTAGTGTCACAGGAATGGTTCAAAACATAGACAGTAAGAAGAGTCAGTTTTCTTGTACATAAGTCGGCATTGTGCATTTTGTATTTAATTCCGATGCAATTTCTCTGTTTCATCGACAATAAGAAGGTCAGAAGGATACAGTAAACCTGAAGTGAAGCATCGGAATCAATAACTAGTGTCACAGGAATGGTTTAAACATTGACAGTGAGAAGAGTCAGTTTTCTTGTACTTAAGTCGGCATTGAGCCTTTTGTATTTAATTCCGATGCTATTTCTGTCTTTCATCATCAATAATAAGGTCAGAGGGATACAATAAAACTGAAGTGAAGCATCGGAATCTATAACTAGTGTCACATGAATGGTTCAAACATAGACAGTAAGATGAGTCAGTTTTCTTGTACATAAGTCGGCATTGTGCCTTTTGTATTTAATTCCGATGCAATTTCTCTGTTTCGTCGACAATAAGAAGGTCAGAGGGATACAGTAAACCTTAAGTGAAGCATCGGAAACTATAATTAGTGTCACATGAATGGTTCAAAACATATGGAGTAAGAAGAGTCAGTTTTCTTGTACTTAAGTCGGCATTGTGCCTTTTGTATTTAATACCGATGCAATTTCTGTGTTTCATCGTCAATAAGAAGGTCAGAGGGATATAGTAAACTTGAAGTGAAGAATCGGAATCTATAACTAGTGTCACAGGAATGGTTCAAAACATAGACAGTAAGAAGAGTCAGTTTTCTTGTACTTAAGTCGGCATTGTGCCTTTTGTATTTAATTCCGATGCAATTTCTTTGTTTCATCGTCAATAAAAAGGTCAGAGGGATACAGTAAACCTGAAGTGAAGCATCGGAATCTATAACTAGTGTAACATGAATGGTTAAAAACATAGACAGTAAGAAGAGTTAGTTTCCCTGTACTTAAGTCGGCATTGGATCTTTTGTATTTAATTCCGATGCAATTTCTGTGTTTCATCGTCAATAAGAAGGTCAGAGGGATACAGCTAACCTGAAGTGAAGCATCGGAATCTATAACTAGTGTCACATGAATGGTTCATAATATAGACAGTAAAAAGAGTCCGTTATCTTGTACTTAAGTCGGCATTGTGCCTTTTGTATTTAATTCCATTGCTATTTCTGTGTTTCATCGTCAATAAGAAGGCTAGAGGGATACAGTAATCCTGAGGTGAAGCATCGGAATCTATAACTAGTGTCACAGGAATGGTTCAAACATAGACAGTAAGATGAGTCAGTTTTCTTGTACATAAGTCGGCATTGTGCCTTTTGTATTTAAATCCGATGCAATTTCTCTGTTTCATCGACAATAAGAAGGTCAGAGGGATACAGTAAACCTTAAGTGAAGCATCGGAAACTATAATTAGTGTCACATGAATGGTTCAAAACATATGGAGTAATAAGAGTCAGTTTTCTTGTACTTAAGTCGGCATTGTCCTTTATTAATTAATTCCGATGCAATTTCTGTGTTTCATCGTCAATAAGAAGGTCAGAGGGATACTATAAAACTGAAGTGAAGCATCGGAATCTATAACTAGTGTCACATGAATGGTTCAAACATAGACAGTAAGATGAACCAGTTTTCTTGTACATAAGTCGCCATTGAGCCTTTTGTATTTAATTCCGATGCAATTTCTCTGTTTCATCGACAATAAGAAGGTCAGAGGGATACAGTAAACCTTAAGTGATGCATCGGAAACTATAATCAGTGTCACATGAATGGTTCAAAACGTAGAGAGTAAGAAGAGTCAGTTTTCTTGTACTTAAGTCGGCATTGTCCCTTTGTAATAAATTCCGATGCAATTTCTGTTTTTCATCGTCAATAAGAAGGTCAGAGGAATACAGTAAACCTGAAGTGAAGCATCGGAATCTATAATTAGTGTCACAGCAATGGTTCAAATCATAGACAGTAAGAGGAGTCAGTTTTCTTGTTCTTAAGTCGGCATTGTGCCTTTTGTATTTAATTCCGAAGCAATTTCTGTGTTTCATCGCCAATAAAAAGGTCAGAGGGATACAGTAAACCTGAAGTGAAGCATCGGAATCTATAATTAGTGTCACAGGAATGGTTCAAAACATAGACTGTAAGAAGAGTGAGTTTTCTTGTACTTAAGTCGGCATTGTGCCTTTTGTATTTAACTCCGATGCATTCTCTGTGTTTCATCGTCAATAAGAAGGTCAGAGAGATACAGTAAACCTGAAGTGAAGCATCGGAATCTATAACTAGTGTCACAGGATTGGTTCAAAACATAGACAGTAAGAAGAGTCAGTTTTCTTGTACTTACGTCGGCATTGTGCCTTTTGTATTTAATTCCGATGCAATTTCTGTGGTTCATCGTCAATAAGAAGGTCAGAGGGATATAGTAAACATGAAGTGAAGAATTGGAATCTATAACTAGTGTCACAGGAATGGTTGAAAACATAGACAGTAAGAAGAGATAGTTTTCTTGTATTTAAGTCGGCATTGTGCCTTTTGTATTTAATTCCGATGAAATTTCTGTGTTTCGTCGTCAATAAGAAGGTCAGAGGGATACAGTCAACCTGAAGTGAACATCGGAATCTATAACTAGTGTCCCAGGAATGGTTCAATCATAGACAGTAAGATGAGTCAGTATTCTTGTACTTAAGTGGCATTGTGCCTTTTGTATTTAATTCCGATGCAATTTCTGCGTTTCATCTTCAATAAGAAGGTCAGAGGGATACAGTAAACCTGAAGTGAAGCATCGGAATCTATAACTAGTGTCACGTGAATGGTTCAAACATTGACAGTAAGATGAGTCAGTTTTCTTGTACATAAATATGCATTGTGCCTTTTGTATTTAATTCCGATGCAATTTCTCTGTTTCATCGACAATAATTTCAGAGGGATACATTTAACCTGAAGCGAAGCATCGGAACTATAATTAGTGTCACATGAATTGTTCGGAACATAGAGTGTAAGAAGAGTCAGTGTTCTTGTACTTAAGTTGGCATTGTGCCTTTTGTATTTAATTCCGATGCAATTTCTGTGTTTCATCGTCAATAAGAAGGTCAGAGGGATACAGTAAACCTGAAGTGAAGAATCGGAATCTACAACTAGTGTCACAGGAATGGTTCAAAACATAGACAGTAAGAAGTGTCAGTTTTCTTGTACTTAAGTCGGCATTGTGCATTTTGTATTTAATTCCCATGCAATTTCTGTGTTTCATCGTCAATAAAAAGGTCAGAGGGATACAGTAAACCTGAAGTGAAGCATCGGAATCTATAACTAGTGTAACATGAATGGTTAAAAACATAGACAGTAAGAAGAGTCAGTTTTCTTGTACTTAAGTCGGCATTGGGCCTTTTGTATTTAATTCCGATGCAATTTCTGTGTTTCATCGTCAATAAGAAGGTCAGAGGGATACAGTAAACCTGAAGTGAAGCATCGGAATCTATAACTAGTGTCACAGGAATGGTTCAAACATAGACAGTAGGAAGAGTAAGTTTTCTTGTACTTAAGTCGGCATTGAGCCTTTTGTATTTAATTCCGATGCAATATCTGTGTTTCATCTTCAATAAGAAGGTCAGAGGGATACAGCAAACCTGAGGTGAAGCATCGGAATCTATAACTAGTGTCACATGAATGGTTCAAACATAGACAGTAAGAAGAGTCAGTTTTCTTGTACATAAATAGGCATTGTGACTTTTGTATTTAATTCCGATGCAATTTCTCTGTTTCATCGACAATAGGGTCAGATGGATACATTAAACTTTAAGTGAAGCATCGGAACTATAATTAGTGTCACAGGAATGGTTCAAAACATAGACAGTAAGAAGAGTCAGTTTTCTTGTACTTAAGTCGGCATTGTGACTTTTGTATTTAATTCCGATGCAATTTCTGTGTTTCATCGTCAATAAAAAGGTCAGAGGGATACAGTAAACCTGAAGTGAAGCATCGGAATCAATAACTAGTGTCACAGGAAAGGTTCAAACTTTGACAGTGAGATGAGTCAGTTTTCTTGTACTTATTTCGGCATTCAGCCTTTTGTATTTACTTCCGATGCTATTTCTGTGTTTCATCGTCAATAAGAAGGTCAGAGGGATACACGAAACCTGAAGTGAAGCATCGGAATCTATAACTAGGGTCACAGGAATGGTTCAAAACATAGACAGTAAGAAGGGTTAGTTTTCTTGTACTTAAGTCGGCATTGTGCCTTATGTATTTAATTACGTTGCAATTTCTGTGTTTCATCGTCAATAAGAAGGTCAGAGGGATACAGTAATCCTGAGGTGAAGCATCGGAATCCATAACTAGTGTCGCAGGAATGGTTCAAAACATAGACTGTAGGAAGTGTCAGTTTTCTTGTACTTAAGTCGGCATTGTCCTTTTGTAATTAATTCCGATGCAATTTCTGTGTTTCATCGTCAATAAGAATTTCAGAGGGATACAGTAAACCTGAAGTGAAGCATCGGAATCTATAACTAGTGTCACAGGAATGGTTCAAATTATAGACAGTAAGAAGAGTCAGTTTTCTTGTACTTAAGTCGGCATTGTGCCTTTTGTATTTAATTCCGTTGCAATTTCTGTGTTTCACCGTCAATAAGAAGGTCAGAGGGATGCAGTAATCCTGAGGTGAAGCATCGGAATCTATAACTAGTGTCACAGGAATGGTTCAAAACATAGATTGTAGGAAGAGTCAGTTTTCTTGTACTTAAGTCGGCATTGTCCCTTTGTAATAATTTCCGATGCAATTTCTGTGTTTCATCGACAATAAGAAGGTCAGAGGAATACAGTAAACCTGAAGTGAAGCATCGGAATCTATAACTAGTGTCACAGGAATGGTTCAAAACATAGACAGTAAGAAGAGTCAGTTTTCTTGTACTTAAGTCGGCATTGTGCCTTTTGCATTTAATTTCCGATGCAATAACTGTGTTTCATCGTCAATAAGAAGGTCAGAGGGATACAGTAAACCTGAAGTGAAGCATCGGAATCTATAACTAGTGTCACAGGAAGGGTTCAAAACATAGACAGTAAGAAGAGTCAGTTTTCGTGAACATAAGTCGGCATTGTGCCTTTTGTATTTAATTCCGGAACAATTTCTGTGTTTCATCGTCAATAAGAAGGTCAGAGGGATACAGTAAACCTGAAGTGAAGCATCGGAATCAATAACTGGTGTCACAGGAATGGTTCAAAACATAGACCTTAAGAAGGGTCAGTTTTCTTGTAATTTAGTCGGCATTGTGCCTTTTGTATTTAACTCCGATGGATTCTCTGTGTTTCATCGTCAATAAGAAGGTCAGAGGGATACAGTAAACCTGAAGTGAAGCAACGGAATCCATAACTAGTGTCACAGGAATGGTTCAAAACATAGACAGTAAGAAGAGTCAGTTTTCTTGTACATAAGTCGGCATTGTGCATTTTGTATTTAATTCCGATGCAATTTCTCTGTTTCATCGACAATAAGAAGGTCAGAGGGATACAGTAAACCTGAAGTGAAGCATCGGAATCAATAACTAGTGTCACAGGAATGGTTTAAACATTGGCAGTGAGAAGAGTCAGTTTTCTTGTACTTAAGTCGGCATTGAGCCTTTTGTATTTAATTCCGATGCTATTTCTGTCTTTCATCATCAATAATAAGGTCAGAGGGATACTATAAAACTGAAGTGAAGCATCGGAATCTATAACTAGTGTCACATGAATGGTTCAAACATAGACAGTAAGATGAGTCAGTTTTCTTGTACATAAGTCGGCATTGTGCCTTTTGTATTTAATTCCGATGCAATTTCTCTGTTTCGTCGACAATAAGAAGGTCAGAGGGATACAGTAAACCTTAAGTGAAGCATCGGAAACTATAATTAGTGTCACATGAATGGTTCAAAACATATGGAGTAAGAAGAGTCAGTTTTCTTGTACTTAAGTCGGCATTGTGCTTTTTGTATTTAATTCCGATGCAATTTCTGTGTTTCATCGTCAATAAGAAGGTCAGAGGGATATAGTAAACTTGAAGTGAAGAATCGGAATCTATAACTAGTGTCACAGGAATGGTTCAAAACATAGACAGTAAGAAGAGTCAGTTTTCTTGTACTTAAGTCGGCATTGTGCCTTTTGTATTTAATTCCGATGCAATTTCTGTGTTTCATCGTCAATAAAAAGGTCAGAGGGATACAGCTAACCTGAAGTGAAGCATCGGAATCTATAACTAGTGTCACATGAATGGTTCATAATATAGACAGTAAGAAGAGTCCGTTATCTTGTACTTAAGTCGGCATTGTGCCTTTTGTATTTAATTCCATTGCTATTTCTGTGTTCCATCGTCAATAAGAAGGCTAGAGGGATACAGTAATCCTGAGGTGAAGCATCGGAATCTATAACTAGTGTCACAGGAATGGTTCAAACATAGACTGTAGGAAGAGTCAGTTTTCTTGTACTTAAGTCGGCATTGTCCTTTATTAATTAATTCCGATGCAATTTCTGTGTTTCATCGTCAATAAGAAGGTCAGAGGGATACAGTAAACCTGAAGTGAAGCATCGGAATCTATAACTAATGTCACAGGAATGGTTCAAAACATAACAGTAAGAAGAGTCAGTTTTCTTGTACTTAAGTCGGCATTGAGCCTTTTGTATTTAATTCCGATGCTATTTCTGTCTTTCATCATCAATAATAAGGTCAGAGGGATACAATAAAACTGAAGTGAAGCATCGGAATCTATAACTAGTGTCACATGAATGGTTCAAACATAGACAGTAAGATGAGTCAGTTTTCTTGTACATAAGTCGGCATTGTGCTTTTTGTATTTAAATCCGATGCAATTTCTCTGTTTCATCGACAATAAGAAGGTCAGACGGATACAGTAAACCTTAAGTGAAGCATCGGAAACTATAATTAGTGTCACATGAATGGTTCAAAACATATGGAGTAATAAGAGTCAGTTTTCTTGTACTTAAGTCGGCATTGTGCCTTTTGTATTTAATTCCAATGAAATTAATGTGTTTCATCGTCAATAAGAAGGTCAGAGGGATACTATAAAACTGAAGTGAAGCATCGGAATCTATAACTAGTGTCACATGAATGGTTCAAACATAGACAGTAAGATGAACCCGTTTTCTTGTACATAAGTCGCCATTGTGCCTTTTGTATTTAATTCCGATGCAATTTCTCTGTTTCATCGACAATAAGAAGGTCAGAGGGATACAGTCAACCTTAAGTGATGCATCGGAAACTATAATCAGTGTCACATGAATGGTTCAAAACATAGAGAGTAAGAAGAGTCAGTTTTCTTGTACTTAAGTCGGCATTGTCCCTTTGTAATAAATTCCGATGCAATTTCTGTTTTTCATCGTCAATAAGAAGGTCAGAGGAATACAGTAAACCTGAAGTGAAGCATCGGAATCTATAATTAGTGTCACAGCAATGGTTCAAATCATAGACAGTAAGAGGAGTCAGTTTTCTTGTTCTTAAGTCGGCATTGTGCCTTTTGTATTTAATTCCGAAGCAATTTCTGTGTTTCATCGCCAATAAAAAGGTCAGAGGGATACAGTAAACCTGAAGTGAAGCATCGGAATCTATAATTAGTGTCACAGGAATGGTTCAAAACATAGACTGTAAGAAGAGTGAGTTTTCTTGTACTTAAGTCGGCATTGTGCCTTTTGTATTTAACTCCGATGCATTCTCTGTGTTTCATCGTCAATAAGAAGGTCAGAGAGATACAGTAAACCTGAAGTGAAGCATCGGAATCTATAACTAGTGTCACAGGATTGGTTCAAAACATAGACAGTAAGAAGAGTCAGTTTTCTTGTACTTAAGTCGGCATTGAACCATTTGTATTTAATTCCGATGCTATTTCTGTGTTTCATCGTCAATAAGAAGGTCAGAGGGATACAGTAAAACTGAAGTGAAGCATCGGAATCTATAACTAGTGTCACATGAATGGTTCAAACATAGACAGTAAGTGGAATCAGTTTTCTTGTACATAAGTCGGCATTGTGCCTTTTGTATTTAATTCCGATGCAATTTCCCTGTTTCATCGACAATAAGAAGGTCAGAGGGATACAGTAAACCTTAAGTGAAGCATCGGAAACCATAATTAGTGTCAAATTAATGGTTCAAAACATAGAGAGTAAGAAGAGTCAGTTTTCTTGTACTTACGTCGGCATTGTGCCTTTTGTATTTAATTCCGATGCAATTTCTGTGTTTCATCGTCAATAAGAAGGTCAGAGGGATATAGTAAACATGAAGTGAAGAATTTGAATCTATAACTAGTGTATCAGGAATGGTTCAAAACATAGACAGCAAGAAGAGTCAGTTTTCTTGTACTTAAGTCGGCATTGTGCTTTTTGTATTTAATTCCGATGCAATTTCAGTGTTTCATCGTCAATAAAAAGGTCAGAGGGATACAGTAAACCTGAAGTGAAGCATCGGAATGTATAACTAGTGCACTTGAATGGTTAAAAACATAGACAGTAAGAAGAGAAAGTTTTCTTGTACTTAAGTCGGTATTTAGCCTTTTGTATTTACTTCCGATGCAATTTCTGTGTTTCATCGTCAATAAGAAGCTCAGATGGATACAGTAAACCTGAAGTGAAGCATCGGAATCAATCACTAGTGTCACAGGAATGGTTCCAAACATAACAGTGAGAAGAGTCAGTTTTCTTGTACTTAAGTCGGCATTGTGCCTTTTGTATTTAATTCCGATGCAATATCTGTGTTTCATCTTCAATAAGAAGGTCATAGGGATACAGTAAACCTGAGGTGAAGCATCGGAATCTATAACTAGTGCCACAGGAAAGGTTGAAAACATAGACAGTAAGAAGAGATAGTTTTCTTGTACTTAAGTCTTCATTGTGCCTTTTGTATTTAATTCCAATGATATTTCTGTGTTTCATCGTCAATAAGAAGGTCAGAGGGATACAGTAAACCTGAAGTGAAGCATCGGAATCTATAACTAGTGTCACAGGAATGGTTCAAAACATAACAGTAAGAAGAGTCAGTTTTCTTGTACTTAAGTCGGCATTGTGCCTTTTGTATTTAATTCCGACGCAATATCTGTGTTTCATCTTCAATAAGAAGGTCATAGGGATACAGTAAACCTGAGGTGAAGCATCGGAATCTATAACTAGTGCCACAGGAATGGTTGAAAACATAGACAGTAAGAAGAGATAGATTTCTTGTACTTAAGTCGGCATTGAGCCTTTTGTATTTAATTCCGATGCTATTTCTGTGATTCATCGTCAATAAGAAGGTCAGAGGGATACTATAAAACTGAAGTGAAGCATCGGAATCTATAACTAGTGTCACATGAATGGTTCAAACATAGACAGTAAGATGAGTCAGTTATCTTGTACATAAGTCGGCATTGTGCCTTTTGTATTTAATTCCGATGCAATTTCTCTGTTTCATCGACAATAAGAAGGTCAGAGGGATACAGTAAACCTTAAGTGAAGCATCGGAAACTATAACAGTGTCACATGAATGGTTCAAAACATAGAGAGTAAGAAGAGTCACTTTTCTTGTACTTAAGTCTGCATTGTGCCTTTTGTATATAATTCCGATGAAATTTCTGTGTTTCATCGTCAATAAGAAGGTCAGAGGGATATAGTAAACTTGAAGTGAAGAATGGGAATCTATAACTAGTGTCACAGGAATGGTTCAAAACGTAGACAGTAAGAAGAGTCAGTTTTCTTGTACTTAAGTCGGCATTGTGCTTTTTGTATTTAATTCCGATGCAATTTCTGTGTTTCATCGTCAATAAAAAGGTCAGAGGGATACAGTAAACCTGAAGTGAAGCATCGGAATCTATAACTAGTGTAACATGAATGGTTAAAAACATAGACAGTAAGAAGAGTCAGTTTTCTTGTACTTAAGTCGGCATTGGGCCTTTTGTATTTAATTCCGATGCAATTTCTGTGTTTAATCGTCAATAAGAAGGTCAGAGGGATACAGTAAACCTGAAGTGAGCATCGGAATCTATAACTTGTGTCACATGAATGGTTCATAATATAGACAGTGAGATGAGTCAGTTATCTTGTACTTAAGGTGGCACTGTGCCAATTGTATTTAATTCCGATGCATTCTCTGTGTTTCATCGTCAATAAGAAGGTCAGAGAGATACAGTAAACCTGAGTTGAAGCATCGGAATCTATAACTAGTGTCACAGGATTGGTTCAAAACATAGACAGTAAGAAGAGTCAGTTTTCTTGTACTTAAGTCGGCATTGTGCCTTTTGTAATTAATTCCGATGCAATTTCTGCGTTTCATCGTCAATAAGAAGGTCAGAGGGATACAGTAAACCTGAAGTGAAGCATCGGAATCAATAACTAGTGTCACAGGAATGGTTCAAACATTGACAGTGAGAAGAGTCAGTTTTCTTGTACTTAAGTCGGCATTGAACCTTTTGTATTTAATTCCGATGCTATTTCTGTGTTTCATCATCAATAAGAAGGTCAGAGGGATACAGTAAAACTAAAGTGAAGCATTGGAATCTATAACTAGTGTCACATGAATGGTTCAAACATAGACAGTAAGATGAATCAGTTTTCTTGTACATAAGTCAGCATTGTGCCTTTTGTATTTAATTCCGATGCCATTTCCCTGTTTCATCGACAATAAGAAGGTCAGAGGGATACAGTAAACCTTAAGTGAAGCATCGGAAACCATATTTAGTGTAACATTAATGGTTCAAAACATAGACAGTAAGAAGAGATAGTTTTCTTGTACTTAAGTCGGCATTGTGCCTTTTGTATTTAATTCCGATGAAATTTCTGTGTTTCATCGTCAATAAGAAGGTCAGAGGGATACAGTAAACCTGAAGTGAAGCATCGGAATCTATAACTAGTGTCACAGGAATGGTTCAAAACATAACAGTAAGAAGAGTCAGTTTTCTTGTACTTAAGTCGGCATTGTGCCTTTTGTATTTAATTCCGATGCAATATCTGTGTTTCATCTTCAATAAGAAGGTCATAGGGATACAATAAACCTGAGGTGAAGCATCGGAATCTATAACTAGTGCCACAGGAATGGTTGAAAACATAGACAGTAAGAAGAGATAGTTTTCTTGTACTTAGGTCGGCATTGAGCCTTTTGTATTTAATTCCGATGCTATTTCTGTGATTCATCGTCAATAAGAAGGTCAGAGGGATACTATAAAACTGAAGTGAAGCATCGGAATCTATAACTAGTGTCACATGAATGGTTCAAACATAGACAGTAAGATGAGTCAGTTATCTTGTACATAAGTCGGCATTGTGCCTTTTGTATTTAATTCCGATGCAATTTCTCTGTTTCATCGACAATAAGAAGGTCAGAGGGATACAGTAAACCTTAAATGAAGCATCGGAAACTATAACAGTGTCACATGAATGGTTCAAAACATAGAGAGTAAGAAGAGTCACTTTTCTTGTACTTAAGTCGGCATTGTGCCTTTTGTATATAATTCCGATGAAATTTCTGTGTTTTATCGTCAATAAGAAGGTCAGAGGGATATAGTAAACTTCAAGTGAAGAATGGGAATCTATAACTAGTGTCACAGGAATGGTTCAAAACATAGACAGTAAGAAGAGTCAGTTTTCTTGTACTTAAGTCGGCATTGTGCCTTTTGTATTTAATTCCGATGCAATTTCTGTGTTTCATCGTCAATAAAAAGGTCAGAGGGATACAGTAAACCTGAAGTAAAGCATCGGAATCTATAACTAGTGTAACATGAATGGTTAAAAACATAGACAGTAAGAAGAGTCAGTTTTCTTGTACTTAAGTCGGCATTGGGCCTTTTGTATTTAATTCCGATGCAATTTCTGTGTTTAATCGTCAATAAGAAGGTCAGAGGGATACAGTAAACCTGAAGTGAAGCATCGGAATCTATAACTTGTGTCACGTGAATGGTTCATAATATAGACAGTAAGAAGAGTCAGTAATCTTGTACTTAAGGTGGCACTGTGCCTATTGTATTTAATTCCGATGCATTCTCTGTGTTTCATCGTCAATAAGAAGGTCAGAGAGATACAGTAAACCTGAGTTGAAGCATCGGAATCTATAACTAGGTTCAAATGGCTCTGAGCACTATGCGACTCAACTGCTGAGGTCATCAGTCGCCTAGAACTTAGTACTAATTAAACCTAACTAACCTAAGGACAGCACACAACACCCAGCCATCACGAGGCAGAGAAAATCCCTGACCCCGCTGGGAATCGAACCCGGGAACCCGGGCGTGGGAAGCGAGAACGCTACCGCACGACCACGAGATGCGGGCAACCTATAACTAGTGTCACAGGATTGGTTCAAAACATAGACAGTAAGAAGAGTCAGTTTTCTTGTACTTAAGTCGGCATTGTGCTTTTGTAATTAATTCCGATGCAATTTCTGCGTTTCATCGTCAATAAGAAGGTCAGAGGGATACAGTAAACCTGAAGTGAAGCATCGGAATCAATAACTAGTGTCACAGGAATGGTTCATACATTGACAGTGAGAAGAGTCAGTTTTCTTGTACTTAAGTCGGCATTGAACCTTTTGTATTTAATTCCGATGCTATTTCTGTGTTTCATCATCAATAAGAAGGTCAGAGGGATACAGTAAAACTAAAGTGAAGCATTGGAATCTATAACTAGTGTCACATGAATGGTTCAAACATAGACAGTAAGATGAATCAGTTTTCTTGTACATAAGTCAGCATTGTGCCTTTTGTATTTAATTCCGATGCAATTTCCCTGTTTCATCGACAATAAGAAGGTCAGAGGGATACAGTAAACCTTAAGTGAAGCATCGGAAACCATTATTAGTGTCACACTAATGGTTCAAAACATAGAGAGTAAGAAGAGTCAGTTTTCTTGTACTTACGTCGGCATTGTGCCTTTTGTATTTAATTCCGATGCAATTTCTGTGTTTCATCGTCAATAAGAAGGTCAGAAGGATATAGTAAACATGAAGTGAAGAATCGGAATCAATAACTAGTGTATCAGGAATGGTTCAAAACATAGACAGCAAGAAGAGTCAGTTTTCTTGTACTTAAGTCGGCATTGTGCCTTTTGTATTTAATTCCGATGCAATTTCTGTGTTTCATCGTCAATAAAAAGGTCAGAGGGATACAGTAAACCTGAAGTGAAGCATCGGAATGTATAACTAGTGCACATGAACGGTTAAAACATAGACAGTAAGAAGAGTCAGTTTTCTTGTACTTTAGTCGGCATTGTGCCTTTTGTATTTAACTCCGATGGATTCTCTGTGTTTCATCGTCAATAAGAAGGTCAGAGGGATACAGTAAACCTGAAGTGATGCAACGGAATCTATAACAAGTGTCACAGGAATGGTTCAAAACATAGACAGTAAGAAGAGTCAGTTTTCTTGTACTTAAGTCGGCATTGTGCCTTTTGTAATTAATTCCGATGCAATTTCTCTGTTTCATCGTCAATAAGAAGCTCAGATGGATACAGTGAACCTGAAGTGAAGCATCGGAATCAATAACTAGTGTCACAGGAATGGTTTAAACATTGACAGTGAGAACAGTCAGTTTTCTTGTACTCAAGTCGGCATTGAGCCTTTTGTATTTAATTCCGATGCTATTTCTGTCTTTCATCATCAATAAGAAGGTCAGAGGGATCCTATAAAACTGAAGTGAAACATCGGAATCTATAACTGGTGTCACATGAATGGTTCAAACTTAGATAGTAAGATGACTCAGTTTTCTTGTACATAAGTCGGCATTGTGCCTTTTGTATTTAATTCCGATGCAATTTCTCTGTTTCATCGACAATAAAAAGGTCAGAGGGATACAGTAAACCTTAAGTGAAGCATCGGAAACTATAATTAGTGTCACATGAATGGTTCAAAACATAGAGAGTAAGAAGAGTCAGTTTTCTTGTACTTAAGTCGGCATTGTGCCTTTTGTATTTAATTCCGATGCAATTTCTGTGTTTCATCGTCACTAAGAAGGTCAGAGGGATATAGTAAACTTGAACTGAAGAATCGGAATCTATAACTAGTGTCACAGGAATGGTTCAAAACATAGACAGTAAGAAGAGTCAGTTTTCTTGTACTTAAGTCGGCATTGTGCCTTTTGTATTTAATTCCGATGCAATTTCTGTGTTTCATCGTCAATAAAAAGGTCAGAGGGATGCAGTAAACCTGAAGTGAAGCATCGGAATCTATAACTAGTGTAACATGAATGGTTAAAAACATAGACAGTAAGAAGAGTCAGTTTTCCTGTACTTAAGTCGGCATTGGGCCTTTTTTATTTAATTCCGATGCAATTTCTGTGTTTCATCGTCAATAAGAAGGTCGGAGGGATACAGTAAACCTGATGTAAAGCATCGGAATCAATAACTAGTGTCACAGGAATGGTTCAAATCATAACAGTAAGAAGAGTCAGTTTTTTTGTACTTAAGTCGGCATTGTGCCTTTTGTATTTAATTCCGATGCAATTTCTGTGTTTCATCGTCACTAAGAAGGTCAGAGGGATATAGTAAACTTGAACTGAAGAATCGGAATCTATAACTAGTGTCACAGGAATGGTTCAAAACATAGACAGTAAGAAGAGTCAGTTTTCTTGTACTTAAGTCGGCATTGTGCCTTTTGTAATTAATTCCGATGCAATTTCTGTGTTTCATCGTCAATAAGAAGGTCAGAGGGACACAGTAAACCTGAAGTGAAGCATCGGAATCTATAACTAGTGTCACAGGAATGGTTCAATACATAGACAGTAAGAAGAGTCAGTTTTCATGTACTTAAGTAGGCATTGTGCTTTTTGTATTTAATTCCGATGTGATTTCTGCGTTTCATCGTCAATAAGAAGGTCAGAGGGATACAGTAAACCTGAAGTGAAGCATCGGAATCTATATGTAGTGTCACAGGAATGGTTGAAAACATAGACAGTAAGAAGAGTCAGTTTTCTTGTACTTAAGTCGACATTGTGCCTTTTGTATATAATTCCGATGAAATTTCTGTGTTTCATCGTCAATAAGAATGTCAGAGGGATACAGTAAACCTGAAGTGAAGCATCGGAATCTATAACTAGTGTCATAGGAATGGTTCAAAACATTGACAGTAGGAAGAGTCAGTTTTCTTGTACTTAAGGCGGCATTGTGCCTTTTGTAATTAATTCCGAAGCAATTTCTGTGTTTCATCGACAATAAGGTCAGAGTGATACAGTTAACCTGAAGTGAAGCATCGGCATCTACAATTAGTCTCACATGAATAGTTTAAAACATAGAGAGTAAGAAGAGTCAGTTTTCTTGTACTTAAGTCGGCATTGCGCCTTTTGTATTTAATTCCCATGCAATTTCCGTGTTTCATCGTCAATAAGAAGGTCTGAGGGATACAGAAAACCTTAAGTGAAGCATCGGAATCTATAACTAGTGTCACGGGAATGGTTCAAAACATAGACTGTAAGAAGAGACAGTTTTCTTGTACTTAAGTCGACATTGTGCATTTTGTATTTAATTCCGTTGCAATTTCTGTGTTTCATCGTCAATAAGAAGGTCAGAGGGATACAGTAAACCTGAGGTGAAGCATCGGAATCTATAAGTAGTGTCACATGAGTGGTTCAAACATAGACAGTAAGAAGAGTCAGTTTTCTTGTACATAAGTCGGCATTGTGCCTTTTGTATTTAATTCCGATGCAATTTCCGTGCTTCATCGTCAATAAGAAGGTCTGATCGATACAGTAATCCTGAAGTGAAGCATCGGAAGCTATAACTAGTGTCACATGAATGGTTCAAAACATAGACAGTAAGAAGAGTCAGTTTTCTTGTACTTAAGTCGGCATTGTGCTTTTTGTATTTAATTCCGATGCAAATTCTGCGTTTCATCGTGAACAAGAGGCTCAGAGGGATACAGTAAACCTGAAGTGAAGCATCGGAATCCATACCTAGTGTCACAGGAATGGATCAAAACATAGACTGTAAGAAGAGTCAGTTTTCTTGTACTTAAGTCGGCATTGTGCCTTTTGTATTTAATTCCGATGCAATTTCTTGTGTTTCATCGACAATAAGAATTTCAGAGTGATACAGTTAAACTGAAGTTAAGCATCGGCATCTACAATTAGTGTCACATGAATGGTTCAAAACATAGCGAGTAAGAAGAGTCAGTTTTCTTGTACTTAAGTCGGCATTGTGCCTTTTGTATTTAATTCCGATGCAATTTCTGTGTTTCATCGTCAATAAGAAGGTCAGAGGGATACAGAAAACCTGAAGTGAAGCATCGGAATCTATAACTAGTGTCACAGGTATGGTTCAAAATATAGAAAGTAAGAAGAGTCAGTTTTCTTGTACTTAAGTCGGCGTTGTGCCTTTTGTATTTAACTCCGATGTTATATCTGTATTTCGTCGTCAATAAGAAGGTCAGAGGGATACAGTAAACCTGAAGTGAAGCATCGGAATCTATAACTAGTGTCACTGGAATGGTTCAAAACATAGACAGTAAGAAGAGTCAGTTTTCTTGTACTTAAGTCGGCATTTTGCCTTTTGTATTTAATTCCGATGCAATTTCTGTGTTACATCGTCAATAAGGTCAGAGGGATACAGTAAACCTGAAGTGAATCATCGGAATCAATAAGTAGTGTCACAGGAATGGTTCAAACATAGACAGTAAGAAGAGTCAGTTTTCTTGTACTTAAGTCGGCATTGTGCCTTTTGTATTTAATTCCGATGCAATTTCTGTGTTTCGTCGTCAATAAAAATGGCAGAGGGATACACTAAACCAGAAGTGAAGCATCGGAATCTATAACTAGTGCCACATGAATGGTTCAAAACATAGACAGTTAGAAGAGTCACTTTTCTTGACCTTAACTCGGCATTGTGCCTTTTGTATTTAATTCCGATGCAATGATTGTGTTTCATCGTCAATAAGAAGGTCAGAGGGATACAGTAAACCTGAAGTGAAGCATCGGAATCTAAAACTAGTATCACAGGAATGGTTCAAAACATAGACAGTAAGAGGAGTCAGTTTTCTTGTACTTAAGTCGGCGTTGTGCCTTTTGTATTTAATTCCGATGCAATTTCTGTGTTACATTGTCAATAAGAAGGTCAGAGGGATACAGTAAACCTGAAGTGAAGCATCGGAATCAATAACTAGTGTCACAGGAATGGTTCAAACATAGACAGTAAGAAGAGTCAGTTTTCTTGTACATGAGTCGGCATGGTGGCTTTTGTATTTAATTCCAATGCAATTTCAGTGTTTCATCGACAATAAGAAGGTCAGAGGGATACAGTAAACCTGAGGTGAAGCATCGGAATCTATAACTAGTGTCACATGAGTGGTTCAAACATAGACAGTAAGAAGAGTCAGTTTTCTTGTACTTAAGTCGGCATTGTGCTTTTTGTCTTTAATTCCGATGCGAATTCTGCGTTTCATCGTCAACAAGAAGGTCAGAGGGATACAGTAAACCTGAAGTGAAGCATCGGAATCTATATCTAGTGTCACAGGAATGGTTCAAAACATAGACAGTAAGAAGTGTCAGTTTTCTTGTACTTAAGACGGCATTGTGCCTTTTGTATATCATTCCGATTCAATTTCTGTGTTTCATCGCCAATAAGAAGGTCAGAGGAATACAGTAAACCTGAAGTGAAGCATCGGAATCTATAACTAGTGTCTCAGGAATGGATCAAAACATAGACAGTAAGAAGAGTCAGTGTTCTTGTACTTAAGTCGGCATTTTGCCTTTTGTATTTAATTCCGATGCAATTTCTGTGTTACATCGTCAGTAAGGTCAGAGGGATACAGTAAACCTGTAGTGAATCATCGGAATCAATAAGTAGTGTCACTGTAATGGTTCAAACATAGACAGTAAGAAGAGTCAGTTTTCTTGTACTTAAGTCGGCTTTGTGCCTTTTGTAATTAATTCCGATGCAATTTCTGTGTTTCATCGTCAATAAGAAGGTCAGAGGGATACAGTAAATCTGAAGTGAAGCATCGGAATCTATAACTAGTGTCACATGAATGGTTCAAACATAAACAGTAAGAGGAGTCAGTTTTCTTGTACTTAAGTCGGCATTGTGCCTTTTGTATTTAATTCCGATGCAATCTCTGTGTTTCATCGTCAACAAAAATGTCAGAGGGATACAGTAAACCAGAAGTGAAGCATCGGAATCCATACCTAGTGTCACAGGAATGGATCAAAACATAGACTGTAAGAAGAGTCAGTTTTCTTGTACTTAAGTCGGCATTGTGCCTTTTGTATTTAATTCCGATGCAATTTCTTGTGTTTCATCGACAATAAGAATTTCAGAGTGATACAGTTAACCTGAAGTTAAGCATCGGCATCTACAATTAGTGTCACATGAATGGTTCAAAACATAGCGAGTAAGAAGAGTCAGTTTTCTTGTACTTAAGTCGGCATTGTGCCTTTTGTATTTAATTCCGATGCAATTTCTGTGTTTCATCGTCAATAAGAAGGTCAGAGGGATACAGAAAACCTGAAGTGAAGCATCGGAATCTATAACTAGTGTCACAGGTATGGTTCAAAATATAGAAAGTAAGAAGAGTCAGTTTTCTTGTACTTAAGTCGGCGTTGTGCCTTTTGTATTTAACTCCGACGTTATATCTGTATTTCGTCGTCAATAAGAAGGTCAGAGGGATACAGTAAACCTGAAGTGAAGCATCGGAATCTATAACTAGTGTCACTGGAATGGTTCAAAACATAGACAGTAAGAAGAGTCAGTTTTCTTGTACTTAAGTCGGCATTTTGCCTTTTGTATTTAATTCCGATGCAATTTCTGTGTTACATCGTCAATAAGGTCAGAGGGATACAGTAAACCTGAAGTGAATCATCGGAATCAATAAGTAGTGTCACAGGAATGGTTCAAACATAGACAGTAAGAAGAGTCAGTTTTCTTGTACTTAAGTCGGCATTGTGCCTTTTGTATTTAATTCCGATGCAATTTCTGTGTTTCATCGTCAATAAGAAGGTCAGAGGGATACAGTAAATCTGAAGTGAAGCATCGGAAGCTATAACTAGTGTCACATGAATGGTTCAAACAAAAACAGTAAGAGGAGTCAGTTTTCTTGTACTTAAGTCGGCATTGTGCCATTTGTATTTAATTCCGATGCAATTTCTGTGTTTCATCGTCAATATGAAGGTCAGAGGGATACAGAAAACCTGAATTGAAGCGTCGGAATCTATAACTAGTGTCACAGGACTCGTTCAAAACATAGACTGTAAGAAGAGTCAGTTTTCTTGTACTTAAGTCGGCATTGTGCATTTTGTATTTAATTCCGTTGCAATTTCTGTGTTTCATCGTCAATAAGAAGGTCAGAGGGATACAGTAAACCTGAGGTGAAGCATCGGAATCTATAACTAGTGTCACATGAGTGGTTCAAACATAGACAGTAAGAAGAGTCAGTTTTCTTGTACATAATTCGGCATTGTGCCTTTTGTATTTAATTCCGATGCAATTTCTGTGCTTGATCTTCAATAAGAAGGTCTGATCGATACAGTAATCCTGAACTGAAGCATCGGAAGCTATAACTAGTGTCACATGAATGGTTGAAAACATAGACAGTAAGAAGAGTCAGTTTTCTTGTACTTAAGTCGGCATTGTGCTTTTTGTCTTTAATTCCGATGCGAATTCTGCGTTTCATCGTCAACAAGAAGGTCAGAGGGATACAGTAAACCTGAAGTGAAGCATCGGCATCTATATCTAGTGTCACAGGAATGGTTCAAAACATAGACAGTAAGAAGTGTCAGTTTTCTTGTACTTAAGACGGCATTGTGCCTTTTGTATATCATTCCGATTCAATTTCTGTGTTTCATCGCCAATAAGAAGGTCAGAGGAATACAGTAAACCTGAAGTGAAGCATCGGAATCTATAACTAGTGTCTCAGGAATGGTTCAAAACATAGACTGTAAGAAGAGTCAGTTTTCTTGTACTTAAGTCGGCGTTGTGCCTTTTGCATTTAACTCCGATGTTATTTCTGTGTTTCATCGTCAATAAGAAGGTCAGAGGGATACAGTAAACCTGAAGTGAAGCATCGGAATCTATAACTAGTGTCACAGGAATGGATCAAAACATAGACAGTAAGAAGAGTCAGTGTTCTTGTACTTAAGTCGGCTTTGTGCCTTTTGTAATTAATTCCGATGTAATTTCTGTGTTTCATCGTCAATAAGAAGGTCAGAGGGATACAGTAAATCTGAAGTGAAGCATCGGAATCTATAACTAGTGTCACATGAATGGTTCAAACATAAACAGTAAGAGGAGTCAGTTTTCTTGTACTTAAGTCGGCATTGTGCCTTTTGTATTTAATTCCGATGCAATCTCTGTGTTTCATCGTCAATAAGGTCAGAGGGATACAGTAAACCTGTAGTGAATCATCGGAATCAATAAGTAGTGTCACAGTAATGGTTCAAACATAGACAGTAAGAAGAGTCAGTTTTCTTGTACTTAAGTCGGCTTTGTGCCTTTTGTAATTAATTCCGATGTAATTTCTGTGTTTCATCGTCAATAAGAAGGTCAGAGGGATACAGTAAATCTGAAGTGAAGCATCGGAATCTATAACTAGTGTCACATGAATGGTTCAAACATAAACAGTAAGAGGAGTCAGTTTTCTTGTACTTAAGTCGGCATTGTGCCTTTTGTATTTAATTCCGATGCAATCTCTGTGTTTCATCGTCAACAAAAATGTCAGAGGGATACAGTAAACCAGAAGTGAAGCATCGGAATCTATAACTAGTGCCACATGAATGGTTCAAAACATAGACAGTAAGAAGAGTCAGTTTTCTTGTACTTAAGTCGGCATTGTGCTTTTGTATTTAATTCCGATGCAATTTCTGTGTTTCATCGTCAATAAGGTGGTCAGAGGGATACAGTAAACCTGAAGTGAAGCATCGGAATCTAAAACTAGTGTCACAGGAATGGTTCAAACCATAGACAGTAAGAGGAGTCAGTTTTCTTGTACTTAAGTCGGCATTGTGCCTTTTATATTTAACTCCGATGCAATTTGTGTGTTTCATCGTCAATAAGAAGGTCAGAGGGGTACAGTAAACCTGAAGCGAAGCATCAGAATCTATAACTAGTGTCACAGAAATGGTTCAAAATATAGACAGTAAGAAGAGACAGTTTTCTTGTACTGAAGTCGGCATTGTGCCTTTTGTATTTAATTCCGATGCCATTTCTGTGTTACATTGTCAATAAGAAGGTCAGAGGGATACAGTAAACCTGAAGGGAAGCATCGGAATCAATAACTAGTGTCACAGGAATGGTTCAAACATAGACAGTAAGAAGAGTCAGTTTTCTTGTACTTAAGTCGGCATTGTTCCTTTTGTATTTAATTCCAATGCAATTTCTGTGTTTCATCGACAATAAGAAGGTCAGAGGGATACAGTTAACCTGAAGTGATGCATCGGCATCTACAATTAGTGTCACATGAATGGTTCAAAGCATAGAGAGTAAGAAGAGTCAGTTTTATTGTACTTAAGTCGGCATTGTGCCTTTTGTATTTAATTCCGATGCAATTTCTGTGTTTCATCGTCAATAAGAAGGTCAGAGGGATACAGAAAACCTGAAGTGAAACATCGGAATCTATAACTAGTGTCACAGGAATGGTTCAAAACATAGATTATAAGAAGAGTCAGTTTTCTTGTACTTAAGTCGGCATTGTGCATTTTGTATTTAATTCCGTTGCAATTTATGTGTTTCATCGTCAATAAGAATGTCAGAGGGATACAGTAAACCTGAGGTGAAGCATCGGAATCTATAACTAGTGTCACATGAGTGGTTCAAACATAGTCAGTAAGAAAAGTCAGTTTTCTTGTACATAAGTGAGCATTGTGCCTTTTGTATTTAATTCCGATGCAATTTCTGTGCTTTGTCTTCAATAAGAAGGTCTGATCGATACAGTAATCCTGAACTGAAGCATCGGAAGCTATAACTAGTGTCACATGAATGGATCAAAGCATAGAGAGTAAGAAGAGTCAGTTTTATTGTACTTAAGTCGGCATTGTGCCTTTTGTATTTAATTCCGATGCAATTTCTGTGTTTCATCGTCAATAAGAAGGTCAGAGGGACACAGAAAACCTGATTTGAAACATCGCAATCTATAACTAGTGTCACAGGAATGGTTCAAAACATAGACTGTAAGAAGAGTCAGTTTTCTTGTTCTTAAGTCGGCATTGTGCATTTTGTATTTAATTCCGTTGCAATTTCTGTGTTTCATCGCCAATAAGAAGGTCAGAGGAATACAGTAAACCTGAAGTGAAGCATCGGAATCTATAACTAGTGTCTCAGGAATGGTTCAAAACATAGACTGTAAGAAGAGTCAGTTTTCTTGTACTTAAGTCGGCGTTGTGCCTTTTGTATTTAACTCCGATGTTATTTCTGTGTTTCATCGTCAATTAGAAGGTCAGAGGGATACAGTAAACCTGAAGTGAAGCATCGGAATCTATAACTAGTGTCACAGGAATGGATCAAAACATAGACAGTAAGAAGAGTCAGTGTTCTTGTACTTAAGTCGGCATTTTGCCTTTTGTATTTAATTCCGATGCAATTTCTGTGTTACATCGTGAATAAGGTCAGAGGGATACAGTAAACCTGAAGTGAATCATCGGAATCAATAAGTAGTGTCACAGTAATGGTTCAAACATAGACAGTGAGAAGAGTCAGTTTTCTTGTACTTAAGTCGGCTTTGTGCCTTTTGTATTTAATTCCGATGCAATTACTGTGTTTCATCGTCAATAAGAAGGTCAGAGGGATACAGTAAACCTGAGGTGAAGCATCGGAATCTGTAACTAGTGTCACATGAGTGGTTCAAACATAGACAGTAAGAAGTGTCAGTTTTCTTGTACATATGTCGGCATTGTGCCTTTTGTATTTAATTCCGATGCAATTTCTGTGCTTCATCTTCAATAAGAAGGTCTGATCGATACAGTAATCCTGAACTGAAGCATCGGAAGCTATAACTAGTGTCACATGAATGGTTGAAAACATAGACAGTAAGAAGAGTCAGTTTTCTTGTACTTAAGTCGGCGTTGTGCCATTTGTATTTAACTCCGATTTTATATCTGTGTTTCATCATCAATAAGAAGGTCAGAGGGATACAGTAAACCTGAAGTGAAGCATCGGAATCTATAACTAGTGTCACAGGAATGGCTCAAAACATAGGCAGTAAGAAGAGTCAGTTTTCATGTACTTAAGTCGCTATTGTGCCTTTTGTGTTTCATTCCGATGCAATTTCTGTGTTACATCGTCAATAAGAAGGTCAGAGGGATACAGTAAATCTGAAGTGAAGCATCGGAGTCTATAACTGGTGTCACATGAATGGTTCAAACATAGACAGTAAGAAGAGTCAGTTTTCTTGTACATCAGTCGGCATTGTGCCTTTTGTATTTAAATCCGATGCAATTTCTGTGTTTCATCGTCAATAAGAAGGTATGATGGATACAGTAATCCTGAAGTGAAGCATCGGAAGCTATAACTTTTGTCACATGAATGGTTCCAAACATAGACAGTAAGAAGGGTCAGTTTTCTTGTACTTAAGTCGGCATTGTGCTTTTTGTATTTAATTCCGATGCAATTTCTGTGTTTTATCGTCAACAAGAAGGTCAGAGGGATAGAGTAAACCTGAAGTAAAGCATTGGAATCTAGTGTCACCGGAATGGTTCAAAACATAGACAGTTAGAAGAGTCAGTCTTCTTGTACTTAAGTCGGCATTGTGCCTTTTGTATTTAATTCCGATGCAATATCTGTGTTTCATCTTTAATAAGAAGGTCTGAGGGATACAGTAAACCTGAAGTGAAGCATCGGAATCTATAACTTATGTCACAGGAATGGTTCAAATCATAGACAGTAAGAAGAGTCAGTTTTTTTGTACTTAAGTCGGCATTGTTCCTTTTCTGTTTAATTCCGATGCAATTTCTATGTTTCATCGTCAATAAGAAGGTCAGAGGGATATAGTAAATCTGAAGTGAAGCATCGGAACCTATAACTAGTGTCACATGAACGGTTCAAACATAAATAGTAAGAGGAGTCAGTTTTCTTGTACTTAAGTCGGCATTGTGCCTTTTGTATTTAATTCCGATGCAATTTCTGTGTTTCATCGTCAATAAAAATGTCAGAGGGATACAGTAAACCAGAAGTGAAGCATCGGAATCTATAACTAGTGCCACATGAATGGTTCAAAACATAGACAGTAAGAAGAGTCAGTTTTCTTGTACTTAAGTCGGCATTGTGCCTTTTGTATTTAATTCCGATGCAATTTCTGTGTTACATCGTCAATAAGAAGGTCAGAGGGATACAGTAAACCTGAAGTGAATCATCGGATTCAATAAGTAGTGCCACAGGAATGGTTCAAACATAAACAGTAAGAGGAGTCAGTTTTCACGTACATAAGTCGGCATTGTGCCTTTTGTATTTAATTCCGATGCAATTTGGGTGTTTCACAGACAATAAGAAGGTCAGAGGGATACAGTAAACCTGAAGTGAAGCATCGGAATCTATAATTAGTGTCACATGAATGGTTCAAAACATAGAGAGTAAGAAGAGTCAGTTTTCATGTACTTAGGTCGGCATTGTGCCTTTTCTATTCAATTCCGATGCAATTTCTGTGTTTCATCGTCTATGAGAAGGTCAGAGCGATACAGTAAACCTGAAGTGAAGCATCGGAATCTATAACTGGTGTCACAGGAATGGTTCAAAACATAGACAGTAAGAAGAGCCAGTTTTCTTGTACTTAAGTCGGCATTGTGCCCTTTGTATTTAATTCCGATGCAATATCTGTGTTTCATCTTCAATAAGAAGGTCAGAGGGATACAGTAAAACTGCAATGAAGCATCGGAATCTATAACTAAAGTCACATGAATGGTTCAAACATAAACAGTAAGAAGAGTCAGTTTTCTTGTACATAAGTCGGCATTGTGCCTTTTGTATTTAATTCCGATGCAATTTCTGTGTTTCATCGTCCATAATAAGGTCAGAGGGATACAGTAAATCAGAAGTGAAGCATCACAATCTATAACTAGTGCCACATGAATGGTTCAAAACATAGACAGCAAGAAGAGTCAGTTTTCTTGTTCTTTAGTCGGCATTGTGCCTTTTGTATTTAATTCCGATGCAAGTTCAGTGTTTCATCGTCAATAAGATGGTCAGAGGGATACAGTAAACCTGAGGTGAAGTATCGGAGTCTATAACTAGTGTCACAGGAATGATTCAAAACATATACAGTAAGAAGAGTCAGTTTTCATGTACTTAAGTCGGCATTGTGCCATTTGTATTTAATTCCGATGCAATTGCTGTGTTTCATCGTCAATAAGAATGTCAGAGGGATACAGTAAACCTGAAGTGAAGCATCGGAATCTATAACTAGTGTCACTGGAATAGTTCAAAGCATAGACAGTAAGCAGAGTCCGTTTTCTTGTACTTAAGTCGGCATTGTGCCTTTTGTATTTAATTCCGTTGCAATTTCTGTGTTTCATCGTCAATAAGAAGGTCAGAGGGATACAGTAAACCTGAGGTGAAGTATCGGAGTCTATAACTAGTGTCACAGGAATGATTCAAAACATATACAGTAAGAAGAGTCAGTTTTCATGTACTTAAGTCGGCATTGTGCCTTTTCTATTCAATTCCGATGCAATTTCTGTGTTTCATCGTCTATGAGAAGGTCAGAGCGATACAGTAAACCTGAAGTGAAGCATCGGAATCTATAACTGGTGTCACAGGAATGGTTCAAAACATAGACAGTAAGAAGAGACAGTTTTCTTGTACTTAAGTCGGCATTGTGCCTTTTGTATTTAACTCCGATGCAATTTCTGTGTTTCATCTTCAATAAGAAGGTCAGAGGGATACAGTAAAACTGCAATGAAGCATCGGAATCTATAACTAAAGTCACATGAATGGTTCAAACATAAACAGTAAGAAGAGTCAGTTTTCTTGTACATAAGTCGGCATTGTGCCTTTTGTATTTAATTCCGATGCAATTTCTGTGTTTCATCGTCAATAAGAAGGTCAGAATGATACAGTACACCTGAAGTGCAGCATCGGAATCTATAATTAGTGTCACTTGAATGGTTCAAAACATAGAGAGTAAAAAGAGTCTGTTTTCTTGTACTTAAGTCGGCATGGCGCCTTTTCTATTTAATTCCGATGCAATTTCTGTGTTTCATCGTCAATAAGAAGGTCAG
This sequence comes from Schistocerca serialis cubense, assembly GCF_023864345.2. Lineage (NCBI taxonomy): Eukaryota > Metazoa > Arthropoda > Insecta > Orthoptera > Acrididae > Schistocerca > Schistocerca serialis. Next base: position 19,480,122 of record NW_026047617.1, read on the forward strand.
AGGTATACAGTAAACCTGAAGTGAAGCATCGGAATCTGTAACTAGTGTCACAGGAATGATTCAAAACATAGACTGTAAGAAGAGTCAGTTTACTTCTACTTAGGTCGGCATTGAGACTTTTGAATTTAATTCCGATAGAATTTATGTGTCGTCGTCAATAAAAAGGTCAGAGGGATACAGTAAATCTGAAGTGAAGCATCGGAGTCTATAACTAGTGTCACATGAATGGTTCATACATAGACAGCAAGAAGAGTCAGTTTTCTTGTACTTAAGTCGGCATTGTGCCTTTTGTATTTAATTCCGATGCAATTTCTGTGTTTCATCGTCAATAAGAAGTTCAGAGGGATACAGTAAACCTGAAGTGAAGCATCGGAATCTATAACTAGTGTCACATGAATGGTTGAAAACATAGACAGTAAGAAGAGTCAGTTTTCTTGTACTTAAGTCGGCATTGTGCCTTTTGTATTTAATTCCGATGCAATTTCTGTGTTTCATCGTCAATAAGAAGGTCAGACGAATACAGTAAACCTGAAGTGAAACATCGGAATCTATAACTAGTGTCACAGGAATGGTTCAAAACAAGGACTGTAAGAAGAGTCAGTTTTCTTGTACTTAAGTCGGCGTTGTGCCATTCGTATTTAACTCCGATGTTATTTCTGTGTTTCATCGTCAATAAGAAAGTCAGAGGGATACAGTAAACCTGAAGTGAAGCATCGCAATCTATAACTAGTGTCACTGGAATAGTTCAAAGCATAGACAGTAAGAAGAGTCAGTTTTCTTGTACTTTAGTCGGCATTGTGCCTTTTGTATTTAATTCCGTTGCAATTTCTGTGTTTCATCGTCAATAAGAAGGTCAGAGGGATACAGTAAACCTGAAGTGAAGCATCGGAATCTATAACTGGTGTCACAGGAATGCTTCAAACCATAGACAGTAAGAAGAGCCAGTTTTCTAGTACTTAAGTCGGCATTGTGCCCTTTGTATTTAATTCCGATGCAATATCTGTGTTTCATCTTCAATAAAAAGGTCAGAGGGATACAGTTACCCTGAAGTGAAGCATCGGTATCAATAACTAGTGTCACAGAAATGGTTCAAAACATAGACAGTAAGAAGAGTCAGTTTTCTTGTACTTAAGTCGGCACTGTGCCTTTTGTATTTAATTCCGTTGCAATTTCTGTGTTTCATCGTCAATAAGAATGTCAGAGCGATACAGTAAACCTGAGGAGATGCGTCGGAGTGTATAACTAGTGTCATAGGAATGGTTCAAAACATAGACAGTAAGAAGAGTCAGTTTTCATGTACTTAAGTCGACACTGTGCCTTTTCTATTTAATTCCGATGCAATTTCTGTGTTTCATCGTCTATGAGAAGGTCAGAGCGATACAGTAAACCTGAAGTGAAGCATCGGAATCTATAACTGGTGTCACAGGAATGGTTCAAAACATAGACAGTAAGAAGAGCCAGTTTTCTTGTACTAAAGTCGACATTGTGCCTTTTGTATTTAATTCCAATGCAATATCTGAGTTTCATCTTCAATAAGAAGGTCAGAGGGATACAGTTAACCTGAAGGGAAGCATCGTAATCAATAACTAGTGTCACAGGAATGGTTCAAAACATAGACAGTAAGAAGAGTCAATTTTCTTGTACTTAAGTCGGCATTGTTCCTTTTCTATTTAATTCCGATGCAATTTCTATGTTTCATCGTCAATAAGAAGGTCAGAGGGATACAGTAAACCTGAAGTGAAGCATCGGAATCTAAAACTAGTGTCACAGCAATGGATCAAAGCATAGACAGTAAGAAGAGTCAGTTTTCTTGTACTTAAGTCGGCATCGTGCTTTTGTATTTAATTCCGATGCAATTTTTTTGTTTCATCGTCAATAAGAAGGTCAGAGGAATACGGTAAACCTGAAGTGAAGCATCGGAATCTATAACTAGTGTCACAGGAATGGTTCAAAGTATAGACTGTAAGAAGAGTCAGTTTTCTTGTACTTAAGTCGGCATTGTGCCTTTTGTATTTAACTCCGATGCAATTTCTGTGTTTCATCGTCAACATGATTTTCAGAGGGATACAGTATACCTGAAGTGAAGCATCGGAATCTATAACTAGTGTCACATGAATGGTTCAAAACATAGACAGTAAGAAGAGTCAGTTTTCTTGTACTTAAGTCGGCGTTGTGACTTTTGTATTTCATTCTGATGCAATTTCTGTGTTACATCGTTAATAAGAAGGTCAGAGGGGTACAGTAAACCTGAAGTGAAGCATCGGAATCTATAACTAGTGTCACATGAATGGTTCAAATACAGACAGTAAGGACTTTTCTTGTACATAAGTCGACATTGTGCCTTTTGTATTTAATTCCGATGCAATTTCTGTGTTTCATCGTCAATAAGAAGGTCTGATGGATACTGTAATCCGGAAGTGAAGCATCGGAAGCTATAACTCGTGTCACATGAATGGTTCAAAACATAGACAGTAAGAAGAGTCAGTTTTCTTGCACTTACGTCGGCATTGTGCATTTTGTATTTAGTTCCGATGCAATTTCTGTGTTTCATCGTCAATAAGAAGGTGGGAGGAATACAGTAAACCTGAAGTGAAGCATGGGAATCTATAACTAGTGTCACAGGAATGGATCAAATCATAGACTGTAAGAAGAGTCAGTTTTCTTGTACTTAAGTCGGCGTAGTGCCTTCTGTATTTAACTCCGATGTTATTTCTGTGTTTCATCGTCAATAAGAAGATCAGAGGGATACAGTAAACCTGAAGTGAAGCATCGAAATCTATAACTAGTGTCACAGGAATGGTTCAAAGCATAGACAGTAAGAAGAGTCAGTTTTCTTGTACTTAAGTCGGCATTGAGCTTTTTGTATTTAATTCCGATGCAATTTCTGTTTTACATCGTCAATAAGAAGGTCAGAGTGATAAAGTAAACCTGAAGTGAATCATCGGAATCAATAACTAGTGTCACAGGAATGGTTCAAACATAGACAGTAAGAAGAGTCAGTTTTCTTGTACTTAAGTCGGCATAGTGCCTTTTGTATTTATTTCCGATGCAATTTCTGTGTTTCATCGTCAATAAGAAGGTCAGAGGGATACAGTAAACCTGAAGTGAAGCATCGGAATCTATAACTAGTCTGACATGAATGGTTCAAACATAAACAGTAAGAAGAGTCAGTTTTCTTGTACATTAGTCGGCATTGTGCCTTTTGTATTTAATTCCGATGCAATTTCTGTGTTTCATCGTCAATAAGAAGGTCAGAGGGATACAGTAAACCTGAAGTAAACCATCGGAATCTATAATTAGTGTCACATGAATGGTTCAAAACATAGAGAGTAAAAAGAGTCTGTTTTCTTGTACTTAAGTCGGCATTGTGCCTTTTCTATTTAATTCCGATGCAATTTCTGTGTTTCATCGTCAATAAGAAGGTCAGAGGGATACATTAAACTTGAAGTGAAGCATCGGAATCTGTAACTAGTGTCACAGGAATGGTTCAAAACGTAGACAGTAAGAAGTGTTAGTTTACTTGTCCTTAAGTCGGCGTTGTGCATTTTGTATTTAATTCCAATGCAATTTCTGTGTTTCATCGTCAATAAAAAGGTCAGAGGGATACAGTAAGCCTGAAGTGAAGCTTCGGTATCTATAATTAGTGTCACAGGAATGGTTCAATCATAGACAGTAAGAAGAGTCAGTTTTCTTGTACTTAACTCGGCATTGTGCCTTTCGTATTTAATTCCAATGCAATTTCTGTGTTTCATCGTCAATAAGAAGGTCAGAGGGATACAGTATACCTGAAGTGAAGCATCGGAATCTATAACTAGTGTCACACGAATGGTTCAAAACATAGACTGTAAGAAGAGTCCGTTTTCTTCTACTTAAGTCGGCATGTGCCTTTTTTTTTTTACCTCCTATGCAATTTCTGTGTTTCGTCGTCAATAAGAAGGTCAGAGGGATACAGTAAACCTGAAGTGAAGCATCGGAAGCTATAACTAGTGTCACAGGAATGGTTCAAAACATAGACAGTAAGAAGAGTCAGTTTTCTTGTACTTAAGTGGGCATTGTGCCTTTTGTATTTAATTCCGATGCGATTTCTGTGTTTCATCGTCAATAAGAAGGTCAGAGGGATACAGTAAACCTGAAGTGAAGCATCGGAATCTATAACTAGTGTCACAGGAATGGTTAAAAACATAGACAGTTAGAAGATTTAGTTTTCTTGTACTTAAGTCGGCATTGAACTTGTTGTATTTAATTCCGATGCGATTTCTGCGTTTCATCGTCAATAAGGTCAGAGGGATACAGTAAACCTGAAGTGAAGCATCGGAATCTATATCTAGTGTCACAGGAATGGTTCAAACATAGACAGTAAGAAGAGTCAGTTTTCTTGTACTTAAGGCGGCATTGTGCCTTTTGTATTGAATTCCGATGCAATTTCTGTGTTTCATCGTCAATAAGAAGGTCAGAGGGATACAGCAAACCTGAAGTGAAGCATCAGAATCTGTAAATAGGGTAACAGGAATGGTTCAAAACATAGACAGTAAGAAGAGTCAGTTTTCTTATACTTAACTCGGCATTGTGCCTTTTGTATTTAAATCCCATGCAATATCGATGTTTCATCTTCAATAAGATGGTCAGAGGGATACAGTAAACCTGAAGTGAAGCATTGGAATCTATAACTAGTGTCACAGGAATGGTTCAAAGCATAGACAGTAACAAGAGTCAGTTTTCTTGTACTTAAGTCGGCATTGTTCCTTCTCTATTTAAGTCCGATGCAATTTCTATGTTTCATCGTCAATAAGAAGGTCAGAGGGATACAGTATACCTAAAGTGAAGCATCGGAATCTATAACTAGTGTCACAGGAATGGATCCAATCATAGACAGTAAGAAGAGTCAGTTTTCTTGTACTTAAGTCGGCATTGTGCCTTTTGTATTTAATTCCGATGCGATTTCTGTGTTTCATTGTCAATAAGAAGGTCAGAGGGATACAGTAAACCTGACGTAAAGCATCGCAACCTATAACTAGTGTCGCAGGAATGGTTCAAACATAGACAGTAAGAAGATTCAGTTTTCAGTACTTAAGTCGGCATTGTGCATTTTGTATTTAATTCCGATGCAATTTCTGTGTTTCATCGTCAATAAGAAGGTCAGAAGGATACGGTAAACCTGAAGTGAAGCATCGGAATCTATAACTCGTGTCACATGAATGGTTCAAAACATAGACAGTAAGAAGAGTCAGTTTTCTTGCACTTACGTCGGCATTGTGCTTCTTGTATTTAATTCCGATGCGATTTCTGCGTTTCATCGTCAATAAGAAGGTCAGAGGGAAACAGTAAACCTGAAGTGAAGCATCGGAATCTATATCTAGTGTCACAGGAGTGGATCAAAACATAGACAGTAAGAAGAGTCACTTTTCTTGCTCTTAAGTCGGCATTGTGCATTTTGTATTTAGTTCCGATGCAATTTCTGTGTTTCATCGTCAATAAGAAGGTGGGAGGAATACAGTAAACCTGAAGTGAAGCATGGGAATCTATAACTAGTGTCACAGGAATGGATCAAATCATAGACCGTAAGAAGAGTCAGTTTTCTTGTACTTAAGTCGGCGTAGTGCCTTCTGTATTTAACTCCGATGTTATTTCTGTGTTTCATCGTCAATAAGAAGATCAGAGGGATACAGTAAACCTGAAGTGAAGCATCGAAATCCATAACTAGTGTCACAGGAATGGTTCAAAGCATAGAGAGTAAGAAGAGTCAGTTTTCTTGTACTTAAGTCGGCATTGAGCTTTTTGTATTTAATTCCGATGCAATTTCTGTTTTACATCGTCAATAAGAAGGTCAGAGTGATAAAGTAAACCTGAAGTGAATCATCGGAATCAATAACTAGTGTCACAGGAATGGTTCAAACATAGACAGTAAGAAGAGTCAGTTTTCTTGTACTTAAGTCGGCATAGTGCCTTTTGTATTTATTTCCGATGCAATTTCTGTGTTTCATCGTCAATAAGAAGGTCAGAGGGATACAGTAAACCTGAAGTGAAGCATCGGAATCTATAACTAGTCTGACATGAATGGTTCAAACATAAACAGTAAGAAGAGTCAGTTTTCTTGTACATTAGTCGGCATTGTGCCTTTTGTATTTAATTCCGATGCAATTTCTGTGTTTCATCGTCAATAAGAAGGTCAGAGGGATACAGTAAACCTGAAGTAAACCATCGGAATCTATAATTAGTGTCACATGAATGGTTCAAAACATAGAGAGTAAAAAGAGTCTGTTTTCTTATACTTAAGTCGGCATTGTGCCTTTTCTATTTAATTCCGATGCAATTTCTGTGTTTCATCGTCAATAAGAAGGTCAGAGGGATACATTAAACTTGAAGTGAAGCATCGGAATCTGTAACTAGTGTCACAGGAATGGTTCAAAACGTAGACAGTAAGAAGTGTTAGTTTACTTGTCCTTAAGTCGGCGTTGTGCATTTTGTATTTAATTCCAATGCAATTTCTGTGTTTCATCGTCAATAAAAAGGTCAGAGGAATACAGTAAGCCTGAAGTGAAGCATCGGTATCTATAATTGGTGTCACAGGAATGGTTCAATCATAGACAGTAAGAAGAGTCAGTTTTCTTGTACTTAACTCGGCATTGTGCCTTTCGTATTTAATTCCAATGCAATTTCTGTGTTTCATCGTCAATAAGAAGGTCAGAGGGATACAGTATACCTGAAGTGAAGCATCGGAATCTATAACTAGTGTCACACGAATGGTTCAAAACATAGACTGTAAGAAGAGTCCGTTTTCTTCTACTTAAGTCGGCATTGTGCCTTTTTTTTTTTACCTCCTATGCAATTTCTGTGTTTCGTCGTCAATAAGAAGGTCAGAGGGATACAGTAAACCTGAAGTGAAGCATCGGAAGCTATAACTAGTGTCACAGGAATGGTTCAAAACATAGACAGTAAGAAGAGTCAGTTTTCTTGTACTTAAGTGGGCATTGTGCCTTTTGTATTTAATTCCGATGCGATTTCTGTGTTTCATCGTCAATAAGAAGGTCAGAGGGATACAGTAAACCTGAAGTGAAGCATCGGAATCTATAACTAGTGTCACAGGAATGGTTAAAAACATAGACAGTAAGAAGATTTAGTTTTCTTGTACTTAAGTCGGCATTGAACTTGTTGTATTTAATTCCGATGCGATTTCTGCGTTTCATCGTCAATAAGGTCAGAGGGATACAGTAAACCTGAAGTGAAGCATCGGAATCTATATCTAGTGTCACAGGAATGGTTCAAACATAGACAGTAAGAAGAGTCAGTTTTCTTGTACTTAAGGCGGCATTGTGCCTTTTGTATTGAATTCCGATGCAATTTCTGTGTTTCATGTCAATAAGAAGGTCAGAGGGATACAGCAAACCTGAAGTGAAGCATCAGAATCTGTAAATAGGGTAACAGGAATGGTTCAAAACATAGACAGTAAGAAGAGTCACTTTTCTTATACTTAACTCGGCATTGTGCCTTTTGTATTTAAATCCCATGCAATATCGATGTTTCATCCTCAATAAGATGGTCAGAGGGATACAGTAAACCTGAAGTGAAGCATTGGAATCTATAACTAGTGTCACAGGAATGGTTCAAAGCATAGACAGTAACAAGAGTCAGTTTTCTTGTACTTAAGTCGGCATTGTTCCTTCTCTATTTAAGTCCGATGCAATTTCTATGTTTCATCGTCAATAAGAAGGTCAGAGGGATACAGTATACCTAAAGTGAAGCATCGGAATCTATAACTAGTGTCACAGGAATGGATCCAATCATAGACAGTAAGAAGAGTCAGTTTTCTTGTACTTAAGTCGGCATTGTGCCTTTTGTATTTAATTCCGATGCAATTTCTGTGTTTCATCGACAATAAGAAGGTCAGAGGGATACAGTGAACCTGAAGTGAAGCGTCGGAATCTATAACTAGTGTAACAGGAATGGTTCAAAACATAGACAGTAAGAAGAGCCAGTTTTCTTGTACTTACGTCCGCATTATGCCTTTTGTATTTAATTCCGATGCAATTTCTGTGTTTCATCGTCAATAAGAAGGTCAGAGGGATACAGTAAATTTGAAGTGAAGCATCGGAATCTATAACTAGTGTCACACGAATGGTTCGAAACATAGACTGTAAGAAGAGTCCGTTTTCTTGTACTTATGTCGGCATTGTGCCTTTTTTTTTAACTCCTATGCAATTTCTGTGTTTCATCGTCAATAAGAAGGTCAGAGGGATACAGTAAACCTGAAGTGAAGCAGCAGAATCTATAACTAGTGTCACAGGAATGGTTCAAAACATAGACAGTAAGAAGAGTCAGTTTTCTTGTACTTAAGTCGGCATTGTGCCTTTTGTATTTAATTCCGATGCGATTTCTGTGTTTCATTGTCAATAAGAAGGTCAGAGGGATACAGTAAACCTGACGTAAAGCATCGCAACCTATAACTAGTGTCGCAGGAATGGTTCAAACATAGACAGTAAGAAGATTCAGTTTTCAGTACTTAAGTCGGCATTGTGCATTTTGTATTTAATTCCGATGCAATTTCTGTGTTTCATCGTCAATAAGAAGGTCAGAAGGATACGGTAAACCTGAAGTGAAGCATCGGAATCTATAACTATTGTCACAGAAATGGTTCAAAACATAAACTGTTAGAAGAGTCAGTTTTCTTGTACTTAAATCGGCATTGTGCCTCCTCTATTTAATTCCGATGCAATTTCTATGTTTCATCGTCAATAAGAAGGTCAGAGGGAAACAGTCTACCTGAAGTGAAGCATCGGAATCTATAACAAGTGTCACATGAATGGTTCGAACATAGACAGTCTGAAGAGTCAGTATTCTTGTACATAAGTCGGCATTGTGCCTTTTTTATTTAATTCCGATGCAATTTCTGTGTTTCATTGTCAATAAGAAGGTCTGATGGATACAGTAATCCTGAAGTGAAGCATCGGAAGCTATAACTAGTGTCACATGAATCGTTCAAAACATAGACTGTAAGAAGACTCAGTTTTCTTGTACTTAAGTCGGCATTGTTCCATTTCTATTTAATTTCGATGCAATTTCTATGTTTGATCGTCTATAAGAAGGTCAGTGGGATACAGTATACCTAAAGTGAAGCACCGGAATCTATAACTAGAGTCACAGGAATGGTTCTAACATAGACAGTAAGAAGATCCAGTTTTCTTGTACTTAAGTCGGCATTGTGCCTTTTGTATTTAATTCCGATGCAATTTCTATTTTTCGTCGTCAATAATAAGGTCAGAGGGATACAGTAAACCGGAAGTGAAGCAACGGAATCTATAACTAGTGTCACATGAATGGTTCGAACATAGACAGTCAGAAGAGTCAGTATTCTTGTACATAAATCGGCATTGTGCCTTTTTTACTTAATTCCGATGCAATTTCTGTGTTTCATCGTTAATAAGAAGGTCTGATGGATACAGTAATCCTGAAGTGAAGCATCGGAATCTATAACTAGCGTCACAGGAATGGTTTAAAACATAGACTGTTAGGAGAGTCAGTTTTCTTGTACTTAAGTCGGCATTGTGCTTCCTCTATTTAATTCCGATGCAATTACTATGTTTCATCGTCAATAAGAAGGTCAGAGGGATACAGTAAACCTGAAGTGAAACATCGGAATCTATAACTAGTGTCACAGGAATGGTTCAAAACATAGACAGTAAGAAGATTCAGTTTTCTTGTACTTAAGTCGGCATTGTGCATTTTCTATTTAATTCCGATGCAATTTCTGTGTTTCATCGTCAATAAGAAGGTCAGAGGGATACAGTAAACCTGAAGTGAAGCATCGGAATCTATAACTAGTGTCTCAGGAATGGTTCAAAACACAGAGAGTAAGACGAGTCAGTTGTCTTGTACTTAAGTCGGCATTGTGCCTTTCGTATTTAATTCCGATGCAATTTCTGTGTTTCATCGTCAATAAGAAGGTCAGAGGGATACAGTAAACCTGATGTGAAGCATCGGAATCTATAACTAGTGTCACAGGAGTGGTTCAATACATAGACAGTATGAAGAGTCAGTTTTCTTGTACTTAAGTCGGCATTGTGCCTTTTGTATTTAATTCCGATGCAATTTCTGTGTTTCATCGACAATAAGAAGGTCAGACGCATACAGTAAACCTGAAGTGAAGCATCGGAATCTATAACTAGTGTCACAGGAATGGTTCAAAACATAGTCAGTAAGAAGAGTCAGTCTTTTTGTACTTAAGTCGGCATTGTGCCTTTTGTATTTAATTCCGATGCAATTTCAGTGTTTCATCGTCACTAAGAAGGTCAGAGGGATATAGTGAACCTAAAGTGAAGCATCGGATTCTATAATAAGTGTCACAGGAATGGTTCAAATCATAGACAGTAAGAAGAGTCAGTTTTCTTGTACTTAAGTCGGCATTTTGCCTTTTGTATTCAATCTGATGCAATTTCTGTGTTTCATCGTCAATAAGAAGGTCAGAGTGATACAGTAAACCTGCAGTGAAGCATCGGAATCTATAACTAGTGTCACATGAATGGTTTAAAACATAGACTTTAAGAGCAGTCAGTTTTCTTGTACTTAAGTCGGCATTATGCCTTTTGTATTTAATTCTGATGCAATTTCTGTGTTTCATCGTCAATAAGGAGGTCAGAGGTATACAGTAAACCTGAAGTGAAGCATCGGAATCTATAACTAGTGTCACAGGTATGGTTCAAAGCATAGACAGTAAGAAGAGTCAGTTTTCTTGACATAAGTCGGCATTGTGCTTTTTGTATTTAATTCCGATGCAATTTCTGTGTTTCATCGTCAATACGAATGTCAGAGGGATACAGTAAACCTGAAGTGAAGCATCGGAATCTATAACTAGTGTCACAGGAATGGTTTAAAACATAGACTGTTAGGAGAGTCAGTTTTCTTGTACTTACGTCGGCATTGTGCTTCCTCTATTTAATTCCGATGCAATTTCTATGTTTCATCGTCAATAAGAAGGTCAGAGGGATACAGTAAACCTGAAATTAAACATCGGAATCTATAACTACTGTCACAGGAATGGTTGAAAACATAGACAGTAAGAAGATTCAGTTATCTTGTACTTAAGTCGGCATTGTGCAATTTCTATTTAATTCCGATGCAATTTCTGTGTTTCATCGTCAATAAGAAGGTCAGAGGGATACAGTAAACCTGAAGTGAAGCATCGGAATCTATAACTAGTGTCTCAGGAATAGTTCAAAACACAGAAAGTAAGAAGAGTCAGTTGTCTTGTACTTAAGTCGGCATTGTGCCTTTCGTATTTAATTCCGATGCAATTTCTGTCTTTCATCGTCAATAAGAAGGTCAGAGGGATACAGTACACCTGATGTGAAGCATCGGAATCTATAACTAGTGTCACAGGAGTGGTTCAATACATAGACAGTAAGAAGAGTCAGTCTTCTTGTACTTAAGTCGGCATTGTGCTTTTTGTATTTAATTCCGATGCAATTCCTGTGTTTCATCGTCAATAAGAAGCTCAGAGGGATACAGTAAACCTGAAGTGAAGCATCGGAATCTATAACTAGTGTCACAGGAATGGTTCAAAACATAGACAGTAAGAAGAGTCAGTTTTCATGTACTTAAGTCGGTATTGTGCCTTTCGTATATAATTCCGATGCAATTTCTGTGTTTCATCGTCAATAAGAAGGTCAGAGGGATACAGTAAACCTGATTTGAAGCATCGGAATCTATAACTAGTGTCACAGGAGTGGTTCATAACATAGCAGTATGAAGAGTCAATTTTCTTTTACTTAAGTAGGCATCGTGCCTTTTGTATTTAATTCCGATGCAATTTCTGTGTTTCATCGACAATAAGAAGGTCAAACGCATACAGTAAACCTGAAGTTAAGCATCGGAATCTATAACTAGTGTCACAGGAATGGTTCAAATCATAGACAGTAAGAAGAGTCAGTTTTCTTGTACTAAAGTCGGCATTGTGCCTTTTGTATTTAATTCCGATGCAATTTCAGTGTTTCATCGCCAATAAGAAGGTCAGAGGGATATAGTGAACCAAAAGTGAAGCATCGGATTCTATAACTAGTGTCACAGGAATGGTTCAAAACATAGACAGTAAGAAGAGTCACTTTTCTTGTACTTAAGTCGGCATTGTGCCTTTTGTATTTAATCCGATGCAATTTCTGTGTTTCATCGTCAATAAGAAGGTCAGAAAGATACAGTAAACCTGCAGTGAAGCATCGGAATCTATAACTAGTGTCACATGAATGGTTCAAAACATAGACAATAAGAAGAGTCAGTTTTCTTGTACTTAAGTAGGCATTGTGCCTTATGTATTTAATTCCGATGCAATTTCTGTGTTTCATCGTCAATAAGATGGTCAGAGGTATACAGTAAACCTGAAGTGATGGATCTGAATCTGTAACTAGTGTCACAGGTATGGTTCAAAGCATAGACAGTAAGAAGAGTCTGTTTTCTTGACATAAGTCGGCATTGTGCTTTTTGTATTTAATTCCGATGCAATTTCTGTGTTTCATCGTCAATAAGAAGCTGAGAGGGATACAGTAAACCTGAAGTGAAGCATCGGAATCTATAACTAGTGTCACAGGAATGGTTCAAAACATAGACAGTAAGAAGAGTCAGTTTTCATGTACTTAAGTCGGTATTGTGCCTTTCGTATTTAATTCCGATTCAATTTCTGTGTTTCATCGTCAATAAGAATGTCAGAGGGATACAGTAAACCTGATGTGAAGCATCGGAATCTATAACTAGTGTCACAGGAGTGGTTCAAAACATAGACAGTAAGAAGAGTCAGTTTTTTTGTACTTAAGTCGGCATAGTGCCTTTTGTATTTAATTACGATGCAATTTCTGTGTTTCATCGACAATAAGAAGGTCAAACGCATACAGTAAACCTGAAGTGAAGCATCGGAATCTATAACTAGTGTCAAAGGAAAGGTTCAAATCATAGACAGTAAGAAGAGTCAGTTTTCTTGTACTAAAGTCGGCATTGTGCCTATTGTATTTAATTCCGATGCAATTTCAGTGTTTCATCGCCAATAAGAAGGTCAGAGGGATATAGTGAACCAAAAGTGAAGCATCGGATTCTATAACTAGTGTCACAGAAATGGTTCAAAGCATAGACAGTAAGAAGAGTCACTTTTCTTGTACTTAAGTCGGCATTGTGCCTTTTGTATTTAATCCGATGCAATTTCTGTGTTTCATCGTCAATAAGAAGGTCAGAAAGATACAGTTAACCTGCAGTGAAGCATCGGAATCTATAACTAGTGTCACATGAATGGTTCAAAACATAGACAATAAGAAGAGTCAGTTTTCTTGTACTTAAGTCGGCATTGTGCCTTTTGTATTTAATTCCGATGCAATTTCTGTGTTTCATCGTCAATAAGATGGTCAGAGGTATACAGTAAACCTGAAGTGAAGCATCGGAATCTATAACTAGTGTCACAGGAGTGGTTCAAAACATAGACAGTAAGAAGAGTCAGTTTCACTGTACCTAAGTCGGCATTGTGCCTTTTATATTTAATTTCGATGTAATTTTTGTGTTTCTTCGTCAATGAGAAGGTCAGAGGGATACAGTAAACCTGAAGTGAAGCATCGGAATCTATAACTAGTGTCACAGGAATGGTTCAAAGCATAGACAGTAAGAAGAGTCAGTTTTCTTGTACTTAAGTTGTCATTGTGCCATTTGTATTTAATTCCGATGCAATATCTGTGTTTCATCGCCAATAAGAAGGTCAGAGGGATACAGTAAACCTGAAGTGAAGCATCGGAATCTATAACTAGTGTCACAGGAATGGTTCAAAACATAGTCAGTAAGAGGAGTCAGTCTTTTTGTACTTAAGTCGGCATTGTGCCTTTTGTATTTAATTCCGATGCAATTTCAGTGTTTCATCGTCACTAAGAAGGTCAGAGGGATGTAGCGAACCTAAAGTGAAGCTTCGGATTCTATAATTAGTGTCACAGGAATGGTTCAAAGCATAGACAGTAAGAAGAGTCAGTTTTCTTGTACTTAAGTCGGCATTGTGCCTTTTGTATTCAATCTGATACAATTTCTGTGTTTCATCGTCAATAAGAAGGACAGAGGGATACAGTAAACCTGCAGTGAAGCATCGGAATCTATATCTAGTGTCACATGAATGGTTCAAAATGTAGACAGTAAGAGCAGTCAGTTTTCTTGTACTAAAGTCGGCATTGTGCCTTTTGTATTTAATTCCGATGCAATTAATGTGTTTCATCGTCAATAAAAAGGTCAGAGGGATACAGTAAACTGAAGTGAAGCATCGAAATCTATAACTAGTGTCACAGGAATGGTTCAAAACATAGACAGTAAGAAGAGTCAGTTTTCTTGTACTTAAGTCGGCATTGTGAATTTTCCATTTATTTCCGATGCAATTTCTGTGTTTCGTCGTCAATAAGAAGGTCAGAGGGATACAGTAAACCTGAAGTGAAGCATCGGAATCTATAACTAGTGTCACAGTAATGGTTCAAAACATAGACAGTAAGAGGAGTCAGTTTTCTTGTACTTAAGTCGGTATTGTGCCTATCGTATTTAATTCCGATGCAATTTCTGTGTTTCATCGTCAATAAGAAAGTCAGAGGGATGCAGTAAACCTGAAGTGAAGCATCGGAATCTATAACTAGTGTCACAGGAGTGGTTCAAAACATAGACCGTAAGAAGAGTCAGTTTCATTGTACCTAAGTCGGCATTGTGCCTTTTATATTTAATTCCGATGCAATTTCTGTGTTTCATCGTCAATGAGAATGTCAGAAGGATACAGTAAACCTGAAGTGAAGCATCGGAATCTATAACTAGTGTCACAGGAATGGTTCAAAACATAGACTTTAAGAAGAGTCAGTTTTCTTGTACTTAAGTCGGCATTGTGCCTTTTGTATTTAATTCCGATGCAATTTCAGTGTTTCATTGTCACTAAGAAGGTCAGAGGGATATAGTGAACCTAAAGTGAATCATCGGATTCTATAATTAGTGTCACAGGAATGGTTCAAAACATAGACAGTAAGGGCAGTCAGTTCTCTTGTACTTAAGTCGGCATTGTGCCTTTTGTATTTAATTCCGATGCAATTTCTGTGTTTCATCGTCAATAAGATATCAGAGGTATACAGTAAACCTGAAGTGAAGCATCGGAATCTATAACTAGTGTCACAGGAATGGTTCAAAACACAGACAGTTAGAAGAGTCAGTTGTCTTGTACTTAAGTCGGCATTGTGCCTTTCGTATTTAATTCCGATGCAATTTCTGTGTTTGATCGTCAACAAGAAGGTCAGAGGGATACAGTAAACCTGAAGTGAAGCATCGGAATCTATAACTAGTGTCACAGGAATGGTTCAAATCATAGACAGTAAGAAGAGTCAGTTTTCTTGTACATAGGTAGCCATTCTGCCTTTTGTATTAAATTCCGATGCAATTTCTGTGTTTCATCGTCAATAAGAAGCTCAGAGGGATACAGTAAACCTGAAGTGAAGCATCGGAATCTATAACTAGTGTCACAGGAATGGTTCAAAAGATAGACAGTAAGAAGAGTCAGTTTTCATGTACTTAAGTCGGTATTGTGCCTGTCGAATTTAATTCCGATGCAATTTCTGTGTTTCATCGTCAATAAGAAAGTCAGAGGGAAGCAGTAAACTTGAAGTGAAGCATCGGAATCTGTAACTAGTGTCAGAGGAATGGTTCAAACATAGACAGTAAGAAGAGTCAGTTTTCTTGTACCTAAGTCGGCATTGTGCCTTTTGTATTAAATTCCGAAGGAATTTCTGTGTTTCATCATCAATAAGAAGGTCAGAGGGATATAGTAAACCTGAAGTGAAGCATCGGAATCTATAACTAGTGTCACAGGAATGGTTCAAAGCATAGACAGTGAGAAGAGTCAGTTTTCTTGTACTTAAGTCGGCATTGTGCCTTTTGTATTTAATTCCGATGCAATTTCTGTGTTTCATCGTCAAGAAGAAGGTCAGAGGGATACAGTAAACCTGAAGTGAAGCATCGGAATCTATAACTAGTGTCACAGGAATGGATCAAAACATACACAGTAGGAATAGTCAGTTTTCTTGTACTTAAGTCGGCATTGTGCCGTTTGTATTTCATTCCGATTCAATTTCTGAGTTTCATCGTCAATAAGAAGGTCAGAGGAATACAGTAAACCTGAAGTGAAGCATCGGAATCTATAACTAGTATCACAGGAATGGTTCAGAACATAGACAGAAAGAAAAGTCAGTTTTGTTGTACTTAAGTCGGCATTGTACGTTTAGTATTTAACTCCGATGCAATTTCTGTGTTTCATCGTCAATAAGATGGTCAGAGGGATACAGTAAACCTGAAGTGAAGCATCGGAATCTATAACTAGTGTCACATGAATGGTACAAAACATAGACAGTAAGAAGAGTCACTTTTCTTGTACTTAAGTCGGCATTGTGTCTTTTATATTTAATTCCGATGCAATTTCTGTGTTTCATCGTCAATAAGAAGGTCAGAGGGATACAGTTAACCTGAAGTGAAGCATCGGAAACTATAACTAGTATCACAGGAATGGTTCAAAACACAGACAGTAAGAAGAGTCAGTTGTCTTGTACTTAAGTCGGCATTGTGCCTTTCGTATTTAATTCCGATGAAATTTCGGTGTTTCATCGTCAATAAGAAGGTCAGAGGGATACAGTAAACCTGAAGTGAAGCATCGAATCTATAACTAGTGTCACTGGAGTGGTTCAAAACATAGACAGTATGAAGAGTCAGTTTTCTTGTACTTAAGTCGGCATTGTGCCTATTGTATTTAATTCCGATGCAATTTCTGTGGTTCATCGACAATAAGAATGTCAGAGGGATACAGTAAACCTGAAGTGAAGCATCGGAATCTATAACTAGTGTCACAGGAATGGTGCAAATCATCGTCAGTAAGAAGAGTCAGTCTTTTTGTACTTAAGTCGGCATTGTGCCTTTTGTATTTAATTCCGATGCAATTTCAGTGTTTCATCGTCAATAAGAAGCTCAGAGGGATACAGTAAACCTGAAGTGAAGCATCGGAATCTATAACTAGTGTCACAGGAATGGTTCAAAGATAGACAGTAAGAAGAGTCAGTTTTCATGTACTTAAGTCGGTATTGTGCCTGTCGTATTTAATTCCGATGCAATTTCTGTGTTTCATCGTCAATAAGAAAGTCAGAGGGAAGCAGTAAACTTGAAGTGAAGCATCGGAATCTATAACTAGTGTCACAGGAATGGTTCAAAACATAGACAGTAAGAAGAGTCAGTTTTCTTGTGCCTAAGTCGGCATTGTGCCTTTTGTATTAAATTCCGAAGGAATTTCTGTGTTTCATCGTCAATAAGAAGGTCAGAGGGATACAGTAAACCTGCAGTGAAGCATCGGAATCTATAACTAGTGTCACAGGAATGGTTCAAAGCATAGACAGTAAGACGAGTCAGTTTTCTTGTACTTTAGTCGGCATTGTGCCTTTTGTATTTAATTCCGATGCAATTTCTGTGTTTCATCGTCAATAAGAAGGTCAGAGGAATACAGTAAACCTGAAGTGAAGCATCGGAATCTATAACTAGTGTCACAGGAATGGATCAAAACATACACAGTATGAATAGTCAGTTTTCTAGTACTTAAGTCGGCATTGTGCCTTTTGTATTTAATTCCGATTCAATTTCTGTGTTTCATCGTCACTAAGAAAGTCAGAGGGATATAGTGAACCTAAAGTGAAGCATCGGATTCTATAATTAGAGTCACAGGAATGGTCCAAAGCATAGACAGTAAGAAGAGTCAGTTTTCTTGTACTTAAGTCGGCATTGTGCCTTTTGTATTTAATCTGATGCAATTTCTGTGTTTCATCGTCAATAAGATGGACAGAGGGATACAGTAAACCTGCAGTGAAGCATCGGAATCTATAACTAGTGTCACATGAATGGTTCAAAATGTAGACAGAAAGAGCAGTCAGTTTTCTTGTACTTAAGTCGGCATTGTGCCTTTTGTATTTAATTCCGATGCAATTAATGTGTTTCATCGCCAATAAAAAGGTCAGAGGGATACAGTAAACCTGAAGTGAAGCATCGGAATCTATAACTAGTGTCACAGGAATGGTTCAAAACATAGACAGTAAGAAGAGTCAGTTTTCTTGTACTTAAGTCGGCATTGTGAATTTTCTATTTATTTCCGATGCAATTTCTGTGTTTCGTCGTCAATAAGAAGGTCAGAGGGATACAGTAAACCTGAAGTGAAGCATCGGAATCTATAACTTGTGTCACAGGAATGGTTTAAAACATAGACAGTAAGAGGAGTCAGTTTTCTTGTACTTAAGTCGGTATTGTGCCTATCGTACTTAATTCCGATGCAATTTCTGTGTTTCATCGTCAATAAGAAAGTCAGAGGGATGCAGTAAACCTGAAGTGAAGCATCGGAATCTATAACTAGTGTCACAGGAGTGGTTCAAAACATAGACAGTAAGAAGAGTCAGTTTCATCGTACCTAAGTCGGCATTGTGCCATTTATATTTAATTCCGATGCAATTTCTGTGTTTCATCGTCAATGAGAAGGTCAGAAGGATACAGTAAACCTGAAGTGAAGCATCGGAATCTATAACTAGTGTCGCAGGAATGGTTCAAAACATAGACTTTAAGAAGTGTCAGTTTTCTTGTACTTAAGTCGGCATTGTGCCTTTTGTATTTAATTCCGATGCAATTTCAGTGTTTCATCGTCACTAAGAAGGTCAGAGGGATATAGTGAACCTAAAGTGAATCATCGGATTCTATAATTAGTGTCACAGGAATGGTTCAAAACATAGACAGTAAGAAGAGTCAGTTTTTTGTACCTAAGTCGGCATTGTGCCTTTTGTATTCAATCCGATGCAATTTCTGTGTTTCATCGTCAATAACAAGGACAGAGGGATACAGTAAACCTGCAGTGAAGCATCGGAATCTATAACTATTGTCACATGAATGGTTCAAAACATAGACAGTAAGAGCAGTCAGTTTTCTTGTACTTAAGTCGGCATTGTGCCTTTTGTATTTAATTCCGATGCAATTTCTGTGTTTCATCGTCAATAAGAAGGTCAGAGGTATACAGTAAACCTGAAGTGAAGCATCGGAATCCATAACTAGTGTCACAGGTATGGTTCAAAGCATAGACATTAAGAAGAGTCAGTTGTCTTGTACTTAAGTCGGCATTGTGCCTTTCGTATTTAATTCCGATGCAATTTCTGTGTTTCATCGTCAACAAGAAGGTCACAGGGATACAGTAAACCTGAAGTGAAGCATCGGAATCTATAACTAGTGTCACAGGAGTGGTTCAAAGCATAGACAATATGAAGAGTCAGTTTTCTTGTACTTAACTCAGGCATTGTGCCTTTTGAATTTAATTCCGATGCAATTTCTGTGTTTCATCGACAATAAGAAGGTCAGACGCATACAGTAAACCTGAAGTGAAGTATCGGAATGTATAACTTGTGTCACAGGAATGGTTCAAATCATAGACAGTAAGAAGAGTCAGTTTTCTTGTACATAGGTCGGCATTCTGCCTTTTGTATTTAATTCCGATGCAATTTCTGTGTTTCATCGTCAATAAGAAGCTCAGAGGGATGCAGTAAACCTGAAGTGAAGCATCGGAATCTATAACTAGTGTCACAGGAATGGTTCAAAAGATAGACAGTAAGAAGAGTCAGTTTTCATGTACTTAAGTCGGTATTGTGCCTGTCGTATTTAATTCCGATGCAATTTCTGTGTTTCATCGTCAATAAGAAAGTCAGAGGGAAGCAGTAAACTTGAAGTGAAGCATCGGAATCTATAACTAGTGTCACAGGAATGGTTCAAAACATAGACAGTAAGAAGAGTCAGTTTTCTTGTACCTAAGTCGGCATTGTGCCTTTTGTAATAAATTCCGAAGGAATTTCTGTGTTTCATCGTCAATAAGAAGGTCAGAGGGATACAGTAAACCTGAAGTGAACCATCGGAATCTATAACTAGTGTCACAGGAATGGTTCAAAGCATAGACAGTAAGAAGAGTCAGTTTTCTTGTACTTAAGTCGGCTTTGTGCCTTTTGTATTTAATTCCGATGCAATTTCTGTGTTTCATCGTCAATAAGAAGGTCAGAGGATTACAGTAAACCTGAAGTGAAGCATCGGAATCTATAACTAGTGTCACAGGAATGGATCAAAACATCCACAGTAGGAATAGTCAGTTTTCTTGTACTTAAGTCGGCATTGTGCCTTTTGTATTTAATTCCGATTCAATTTCTGTGTTTCATCGTCAATAAGAAGGTCAGAGGAATACAGTAAACCTGAAGTGAAGCATCGGAATCTATAACTAGTATCACTGGAATGGTTCAGAACATAGACTGAAAGAAAAGTCAGTTTTCTTGTACTTAAGTCGGCATTGTACGTTTAGTATTTAACTCCGATGCAATTTCTGTGTTTCATCGTCAATAAGATGGTCAGAGGGATACAGTAAACCTGAAGTGAAGCATCGGAATCTATAACTAGTGTCACATGAATGCTACAAAACATAGACAGTGAGAAGAGTCAGTTTTCTTGTACTTAAGTTGTCATTGTGCCATTTGTATTTAATTCCGATGCAATATCTGTGTTTCATCGCCAATAAGAAGGTCAGAGGGATACAGTAAACCTGAAGTGAAGCATCGGAATCTATAACTAGTGTCACATGAATGGTTCAAAACATAGATAGTAAGAAGAGTCACTTTTCTTGTACTTAAGTCGGCATTGTGACTTTTATATTTAATTCCGATGCAATTTCGGTGTTTCATCGTCAATAAGAAGGTCAGAGGGATACAGTAAACCTGAAGTGAAGCATTGGAATCTATAACTAGTGTCACATGAATGATTCAAACATAGACCTTAAAAAGAGTCAGTTTTCTTGTACTTAAGTCGGCATTGTGCCTTTTCTATTTAATTCCGATGGAATTTCTGTGTTTTATCGTCAATAAGAAGGTCAGAGGGATACAGTAAACCCGAAGTGAAGCATCGGAAACTATAACTAGTGTCACAGGAATGGTTCAAAACACAGACAGTAAGAAGAGTCAGTTGTCTTATACTTAAGTCGGCATTGTGCCTTTCGTATTTAATTCCGATGAAATTTCGGTGTTTCATCGTCAATAAGAACGTCAGAGGGATACAGTAAACCTGAAGTGAAGCATCGAATCTATAACTAGTGTCACAGGAGTGGTTCAAAACATAGACAGTATGAAGAGTCAGTTTTCTTGTACTTGAGTCGGCATTGTGCCTTTTGTATTTAATTCCGATGCAATTTCTGTGTTTTATAGTCAATAAGAAGGTCAGAGGGATACAGTAAACCTGAAGTGAAGCATCGGAATCTATAACTAGTGTCACAGGAATGGTTCAAAACATCGACAGTAAGAACAGTCAGTTTTCTTGTACATAAGTCGGCATTGTGCATTTTCTATTTAATTCCGATCCAATATCTGTGTTTCATCGTCAATAAGAAGGTCAGAGGGATACAGTAAACCTGAAGTGTAGCATCGGAATCTACAACTAGTGTTACAGGAATGGTTCAAAGCATAGAATGTAAGACGAGTCAGTTTTCTTGTACATAAGTCGGCATTGTGCCTCTTGTATTTAATTCCGATGCAATTTCTGTGTTTCATTGTCAATAAGAAGGTCAGAGGGATACAGTAAACCTGAAGTGAAGCATCGGAATCTATAACTAGTGTCACATGAATGGTTCAAAGCATAGACAGTAGGAAGAGTCAGTTTTCTTGTACTTAAGTCAGTATTGTGCCTTTTGTATTTAATTCGGATGCAATTTCTGTGTTTCATCGTCAATAAGAAGGTCAGAGGGATACAGTGAACCTGAAGTGAAGCATCGGAATCTATAACTAGTGTCACAAGAATGGTTCAAAACATAGACAGTAAGAAGAGTCAGTTTTCTTGTACTTAAGTCGGCATTGTGCCTTTTGTATTTAATTTTGATGCAAAAAATTGTGTGTTATCGTCAATAAGAAGGTCAGAGGCATACAGTAAACCTGAAGTGAAGCATCGGAATCTATAACTAGTGTCACAGAAATGGTTCAAAACATAGACAGTAAGAAGGGTCAGTTTTTTTGTACTTAAGTCGGCATTGTGCCTTTTGTATTTAACTCCGACTGAAATTCAGTGTATCATCGTCAATAAGAAGGTCAGAGGGATACAGTGAACCTGAAGTGAAGCATCGGAATCTATAACTAGTGTCACTGGAATGGTTCAAATCATAGACAATAAGAAGAGTCAGTTTTCTTGTACTTAAGTCGGCATTGTGCCTTTTGTTTTTAATTCCCATGCAATTTCTTTGTTTCATCGTCAATATGAAGGTCAGAGGGATACAGTAAACCTGAAGTGAAGCATCGGAATCTATAACTAGTGTCACATGAATGGTTCAAAACATAGATAGTAAGAAGAGTCACTTTCCTTGTACTTAAGTCGGCATTGTGTCTTTTATATTTACTTCCGATGCAATTTCGGTGTTTCATCGTCAATAAGAAGGTCAGAGGGATACAGTAAACCTGAAGTGAAGCATCGGAATCTATAACTAGTGTCACATGAATGATTCAAACTTAGACCTTAAAAAGAGTCAGTTTTCTTGTACTTAAGTCGGCATTGTGCCTTTTCTATTTAATTCCGATGCAATTTCTGTGTTTTATCGTCAATAAGAAGGTCAGAGGGATACAGTAAACCCGAAGTGAAGCATCGGAAACTATAACTAGTGTCACAGGAATGGTTCAAAACACAGACAGTAAGAAGAGTCAGTTGTCTTGTACTTAAGTCGGCATTGTGCCTTTCGTATTTAATTCCGATGAAATTTCGGTGTTTCATCGTCAATAAGAAGGTCAGAGGGATACAGTAAACCTGAAGTGAAGCATCGAATCTATAACTAGTGTCACAGGAGTGGTTCAAAACATAGACAGTATGAAGAGTCAGTTTTCTTGTACTTAAGTCGGCATTGTGCCTTTTGTATTTAATTCCGATGCAATTTCTGTGTTTTATAGTCAATAAGAAGGTCAGAGGGATACAGTAAACCTGAAGTGAAGCATCGGAATCTATAACTAGTGTCACAGGAATGGTTCAAAACATAGACAGTAAGAACAGACAGTTTTCTTGTACATAAGTCGGCATTGTGCATTTTCTATTTAATTCCGATCCAATATCTGTGTTTCATCGTCAATAAGAAGGTCAGAGGGATACAGTAAACCTGAAGTGTAGCATCGGAATCTACAACTAGTGTTACAGGAATGGTTCAAAGCATAGACTGTAAGACGAGTCTGTTTTCTTGTACTTAAGTCGGTATTGTGCCTCTTGTATTTAATTCCGATGCAATTTCTGTATTTCATTGTCAATAAGAAGGTCAGAGGGATACAGTAAACCTGAAGTGAAGCATAGGAATCTATAACTAGTGTCACATGAATGGTTCAAAGCATAGACAGTAGGAAGAGTCAGTTTTCTTGTACTTAAGTCAGTATTGTGCCTTTTGTATTTAATTCGGATGCAATTTCTGTGTTTCATCGTCAATAAGAAGGTCAGAGGGATACAGTGAACCTGAAGTGAAGCATCGGAATCTATAACTAGTGTCACAAGAATGGTTCAAAACATAGACAGTAAGAAGAGTCAGTTTTCTTGTACTTAAGTCGGCATTGTGCCTTTTGTATTTAATTTTGATGCAAAAAATTGTGTGTTATCGTCAATAAGAAGGTCAGAGGCATACAGTAAACCTGAAGTGAAGCATCGGAATCTATAACTAGTGTCACAGAAATGGTTCAAAACATAGACAGTAAGAAGGGTCAGTTTTTTTGTACTTAAGTCGGCATTGTGCCTTTTGTATTTAACTCCGACTGAAATTCAGTGTATCATCGTCAATAAGAAGGTCAGAGGGATACAGTGAACCTGAAGTGAAGCATCGGAATCTATAACTAGTGTCACTGGAATGGTTCAAATCATAGACAATAAGAAGAGTCAGTTTTCTTGTACTTAAGTCGGCATTGTGCCTTTTGTTTTTAATTCCCATGCAATTTCTTTGTTTCATCGTCAATATGAAGGTCAGAGGGATACAGTAAACCTGAAGTGAAGCATCGGAATCTATAACTAGTGTCACATGAATGGTTCAAAACATAGATAGTAAGAAGAGTCACTTTTCTTGTACTTAAGTCGGCATTGTGTCTTTTATATTTAATTCCGATGCAATTTCGGTGTTTCATCGTCAATAAGAAGGTCAGAGGGATACAGTAAACCTGAAGTGAAGCATCGGAATCTATAACTAGTGTCACATGAATGATTCAAACTTAGACCTTAAAAAGAGTCAGTTTTCTTGTACTTAAGTCGGCATTGTGCCTTTTCTATTTAATTCCGATGCAATTTCTGTGTTTTATCGTCAATAAGAAGGTCAGAGGGATACAGTAAACCCGAAGTGAAGCATCGGAAACTATAACTAGTGTCACAGGAATGGTTCAAAACACAGACAGTAAGAAGAGTCAGTTGTCTTGTACTTAAGTCGGCATTGTGCCTTTCGTATTTAATTCCGATGAAATTTCGGTGTTTCATCGTCAATAAGAAGGTCAGAGGGATACAGTAAACCTGAAGTGAAGCATCGAATCTATAACTAGTGTCACAGGAGTGGTTCAAAACATAGACAGTATGAAGAGTCAGTTTTCTTGTACTTAAGTCGGCATTGTGCCTTTTGTATTTAATTCCGATGCAATTTCTGTGTTTTATAGTCAATAAGAAGGTCAGAGGGATACAGTAAACCTGAAGTGAAGCATCGGAATCTATAACTAGTGTCACAGGAATGGTTCAAAACATAGACAGTAAGAACAGTCAGTTTTCTTGTACATAAGTCGGCATTGTGCATTTTCTATTTAATTCCGATCCAATATCTGTGTTTCATCGTCAATAAGAAGGTCAGAGGGATACAGTAAACCTGAAGTGTAGCATCGGAATCTACAACTAGTGTTACAGGAATGGTTCAAAGCATAGAATGTAAGACGAGTCAGTTTTCTTGTACTTAAGTCGGCATTGTGCCTCTTGTATTTAATTCCGATGCAATTTCTGTGTTTCATTGTCAATAAGAAGGTCAGAGGGATACAGTAAACCTGAAGTGAAGCATCGGAATCTATAACTAGTGTCACATGAATGGTTCAAAGCATAGACAGTAGGAAGAGTCAGTTTTCTTGTACTTAAGTCAGTATTGTGCCTTTTGTATTTAATTCGGATGCAATTTCTGTGTTTCATCGTCAATAAGAAGGTCAGAGGGATACAGTGAACCTGAAGTGAAGCATCGGAATCTATAACTAGTGTCACAAGAATGGTTCAAAACATAGACAGTAAGAAGAGTCAGTTTTCTTGTACTTAAGTCGGCATTGTGCCTTTTGTATTTAATTTTGATGCAAAAAATTGTGTGTTATCGTCAATAAGAAGGTCAGAGGCATACAGTAAACCTGAAGTGAAGCATCGGAATCTATAACTAGTGTCACAGGAATGGTTCAAAACATAGCCAGTAAGAAGGGTCAATTTTTTTGTACTTAAGTCGGCATTGTGCCTTTTGTATTTAACTCCGATTGAAATTCAGTGTATCATCGTAAATAAGAAGGTCAGAGGGATACAGTGAACCTGAAGTGAAGCATCGGAATCTATAACTAGTGTCACTGGAATGGTTCAAATCATAGACAATAAGAAGAGTCAGTTTTCTTGTACTTAAGTCGCCATTGTGCCTTTTGTTTTTAATTCCCATGCAATATCTTTGTTTCATCGTCAATATGAAGGTCAGAGGGATACAGTAAACCTGAAGTGAAGCATCGGAATCTATAACTAGTGTCACAGGAATGGTTCAAAACATAGACAGTAAGAACAGTCAGTTTTCTTGTACATAAGTCGGCATTGTGCATTTTCTATTTAATTCCGATCCAATATCTGTGTTTCATCGTCAATAAGGAGGTCAGAGGGATACAGTAAACCTGAAGTGTAGCATCGGAATCTACAACTAGTGTTACAGGAATGGTTCAAAGCATAGAAAGTAAGAAGAGTCAGTTTTCTTGTACTTATGTCGGCATTGTGCCTCTTGTATTTAATTCCGATGCAATTTCTGTGTTTCATTGTCAATAAGAAGGTCAGAGGGATACAGTAAACCTGAAGTGAAGCATCGGGATCTATAACTAGTGTCACATGAATGGTTCAAAACATAGACAGTAAGAAGAGTCAGTTTTCTTATACTTAAGTCGGTATTGTGCCTTATGTATTTAATTCGGATGCAATTTCTGTGTTTCATCGTCAATAAGAAGGTCAGAGGGATACAGTAAACCTGAAGTGAAGCATCGGAATCTATAACTAGTGTCACAGGAGTGGTTCAAAACATAGACTGAAAGAAGAGTCAGTTTTCTTGTACATATGTCGGCATTGTACCTTTAGTATTTAACTCCGATTCAATTTGTGAGTTTCATCGTCAATAAGATGGTCAGAGGGATACAGTAAACCTGAAGTGAATCATCGGAATCTATAACTAGTGTCACATGGATGGTACAAAACATAGACAGTAAGAAGAGTCAGTTTTCTTGTACTTAAGTTGTCATTGTGCAATTTGTATTTAATTCCGATGCAATATCTGTGTTTCATCGTCAATAAGAAGGTCAGAGGGATACAGAAAACCTGAAGTGAAGCATCGGAATCTATAACTAGTGTCGCATGAATGGTTCAAACATAGACCGTAAAAAGAGGCAGTTTTCTCGTACATAAGTCGGCATTGTGCCTTTTCTATTTAATTCCGAAGCAATTTCTGAGTTTCATCGTCAATAAGAAGGTCAGAGGGATACAGTAAACCTGAAGTGAAGCATCGGAATCTATAACTAGTGTCACAGGAATGGTTCAAAACACAGACAGTAAGAAGAGTCAGTTGTCTTGTACATAAGTCGGCATTGTGCCTTTCGTATTTAATTCCGATGAAATTTCTGTGTTTCATCGTCAATAAGAAGGTCAGAGGGATACAGTAAACCTGAAGTGAAGCATCGGAATCTATAAGTAGTGTCACAGTAGTGGTTCAAAGCATAGACAGTATGAAGAGTCAGTTTTCTTGTACTTAAGTCGGCAATGTGCCTTTTGTATTTAATTCCGATGCAATTTCTGTGTTTCATCGACATTAACAAGGTCAGACGCATACAGTAAACCTGAAGTGAAGCATCGGAATCTATAACTAGTGTCACAGGAATTGTTAAAAACATAGACAGTAAGAGGAGTCAGTTTTCTTGTACATAAGTCGGTATTGTGCCTATCGTATTTAATTCCGATGCAATTTCTGTGTTTCACCGTCAATAAGAAAGTCAGAGGTATGCAGTAAACCTGAAGTGAGGCATCGGAATCTATAACTAGTGTCACAGGAATGGTTCAAAACACAGACAGTAAGAAGAGTCAGTTGTCTTGTACTTAAGTTGGCATTGTGCCTTTTGTATTTAATTCCGATGCAATTTCTGTGTTTCATCGTCAATAAGTAGGTCAGAAGAATACAGTAAACCTGAAGTGAAGCATCGGAATATATAACTAGTATCACAGGAATGGTTCAAAACATAGACTGAAAGAAGAGTCAGTTTTCTTGTACTTAAGTCGGCATTGTACCTTTAGTATTTAACTCCGATGCAATTTCTGTGTTTCATCGTCAATAAAATGGTCAGAGGGATACAGTAAACCTGAAGTGAAGCATCGGAATCTAAAACTAGTGTCACATGAATGGTACAAAACATAGACAGTAAGAAGAGTCAGTTTTCTTGTATTTAAGTTATCATTGTGCCATTTGTATTTAATTCCGATGCACTATCTGTGTTTCATCGTCAATAAGAAGGTCAGAGGGATACAGTAAACCTGAAGTGAAGCATCGGAATCTATAACTAGTGTCACCAGAATGGTTCAAACATAGACCGTAAAAAGAGTCAGTTTTCTTGTACTTAAGTCGGCATTGTGCCTTTTCTATTTAATTCCGATGCAATTTCTGTGTTTCATCGTCAATAAGAAGGTCAGAGGGATACAGTGAACCTGAAGTGAAGCATCGGAATCTATAACTAGTGTCACAGGAATGGTTCAAAACACAGACAGTAAGAAGAGTCAGTTGTCTTGTACTTAAGTCGGCATTGTGCCTTTCGTATTTAATTCCGATGCAATGTCTGTGTTTCATCGTCAATAAGAATGTCAGAGGGATTCAGTGAACCTGAAGTGAAGCATCGGAATCTATAACTAGTGTCACAGGAATGGTTCAAAACATAGACAGTAAGAAGAGTCAGTTTTCTTGTACTTAAGTCGGTATTGTGCCTTTTGTATTTAATTCCGATGCAATTTCTGTGTTTCATCGTCAATAAGAAGGTCAGAGGGATACAGTAAACCTGAAGTGAATCATCGGCATCTATAATTAGTGTCACATGAATGGTTCAAAACATAGACAGTAAGAAGAGTCAGTTTTCTTGTATTTAAATCAGCATTGTACCTTTTGTATTTAATTCCGATGCAATTTCAGTGTTTCATCGTCACTAAGAAGGTCAGAGGGATATAGTGAACCTAAAGTGAAGAATCGGATTCTATAACTAGTGTCACAGGAATGGTTCAACACATAGACAGTAAGAAGAGTCAGTTTTCTTGTACTTAAGTCGGCATTGTGCCTTTTGTATTCAATCCGATGCAATTTCTGTGTTTCATCGTCAGCAAGATGGACAGAGGGATACAGTAAACCTGCAGTGAAGCATCGGAATCTATAACTAGTGTCACATGAATGGTTAAAAACATAGACAGAGAGAGCAGTCAGTTTTCTTGTACTTAAGTCGGCATTGTGCCTTTTGTATTTAATTCCGATGCAATTTCTGTGTTTCATCGTCAATAAGAAGGACAGAGGTATACAGTAAACCTGAAGTGAAGCACCGGAATCTATAACTAGTGTCACAGGTATGGTTCAAACATAGACAGTAAGAAGAGTCAGTTTTCTTGTACATAAGTCAGCTTTGTGCCTTTTGTATTGAATTACGATGCAATTTCTGTGTTTCATCGTCAATAAGAAGCTCAGAGGGATACAGTAAACCTGAAGTGAAGCATCGGAATCTATAACTAGTGTCACAGGAATGGTTCAAAACACAGACAGTAAGAAGAGTCAGTTGTCTTGTACTTAAGTCGGCATTGTGCCTTTCGTATTTAATTCCGATGAAATTTCTGTGTTTCATCGTCAATAAGAAGGTCAGAGGGATACAGTAAACACGAAGGGAAGCATCGGAATCTATAACTAGTGTCACAGTAGTGGTTCAAAGCATAGACAGTATGAAGAGTCAGTTTTCTTGTACTTAAGTCGGCAATGTGCCTTTTGTATTTAATTCCGATGCAATTTCTGTGTTTCATCGACATTAACAAGGTCAGACGCATACAGTAAACCTGAAGTGAAGCATCGGAATCTATAACTAGTGTCACAGGAATGGTTAAAAACATAGACAGTAAGAGGAGTCAGTTTTCTTGTACTTAAGTCGGTATTGTGCCTATCGTATTTAATTCCGATGCAATTTCTGTGTTTCACCGTCAATAAGAAAGTCAGAGGGATGCAGTAAACCTGAAGTGAAGCATCGGAATCTATAACTAGTGTCACAGGAGTGGTTCAAAACATAGACAGTAAGAAGAGTCAGTTTCATTGTACCTAAGTTGGCATTGTGCCTTTTGTATTTAATTCCGATGCAATTTCTGTGTTTCATCGTCAATAAGAAGGTCAGAGGAATACAGTAAACCTGAAGTGAAGCATCGGAATATATAACTAGTATCACAGGAATGGTTCAAAACATAGACTGAAAGAAGAGTCAGTTTTCTTGTACTTAAGTCGGCATTGTACCTTTAGTATTTAACTCCGATGCAATTTCTGTGTTTCATCGTCAATAAAATGGTCAGAGGGATACAGTAAACCTGAAGTGAAGCATCGGAATCTATAACTAGTGTCACATGAATGGTACAAAACATAAACAGTAAGAAGAGTCACTTTTCTTGTATTTAAGTTGTCATTGTGCCATTTGTATTTAATTCCGGTGCAATATCTGTGTTTCATCGTCAATAACAAGGTCAGAGGATATACAGTAAACCTGAAGTGAAGCATCGGAATCTATAACTAGTGTCACATGAATGGTTCAAACATAGACAGTAAGAAGAGTCAGTTATCTTGTACTTAAGTCGGCATTGTGTCTTTTATATTTAACTCCGATGTAATTTCTGTCTTTCATCGGCAGTAAGAAGGTCAGACGGATACAGTAAACCTGAAGTGAAGCATCGGGATCTATAACTAGTGTCACCAGAATGGTTCAAACATAGACTGTAAAAAGAGTCAGTTTTCTTGTACTTAAGTCGGCATTGTGCCTTTTGTATTCAATCCGATGCAATTTCTGTGTTTCATCGTCAGTAAGAAGGACAGAGGGATACAGTAAACCTGCAGTGAAGCATCGGAATCTATAACTAGTGTCACATGAATGGTTCAAAACATAGACAGTAAGAAGAGTCTGTTTTCTTGTATTTAAATCAGCATTGTACCTTTTGTATTTAATTCCGATGCAATTTCAGTGTTTCATCGTCACTAAGAAGGTCAGAGGGATATAGTGAACCTAAAGTGAAGAATCGGATTCTATAACTAGTGTCACAGGAATGGTTAAAAACATAGACAGTAAGAGGAGTCAGTTTTCTTGTACTTAAGTCGGTATTGTGCCTATCGTATTTAATTCCGATGCAATTTCTGTGTTTCATCGTCAATTAGAAAGTCAGAGGGATGCAGTAAACCTGAAGTGAGCATCGGAATCTATAACTAGTGTCACAGGAATGGTTCAAAACATAGACAGTAAGAAGAGTCAGTTTTCTTGTACCTAAGTCGGCATTGTGCCTTTTGTATTTAATTCCGAAGGAATTACTGTGTTTCATCGTCAATAAGAAGGTCCGAGGGATACAGTAAACCTGAAGTAAAGCATCGGAATCTATAACGAGTGTCAAATGAATGGTTCAAAACATAGACAGTAAGAAGAGTCAGTTTTCTTGTACTTAAGTCGGCATTGTGCCTTTTGTATTCAATCCGATGCAATTTCTGTGTTTCATCGTCAGTAAGAAGGACAGAGGGATACAGTAAACCTGCAGTGAAGCATCGGAATCTATAACTAGTATCACAGGAATGGTTCAAAACGTAAACAGTAAGAACAGTCAGTGTTCTTGTACATAAGTCGGAATTGTGCCTTTTCTATTTAATTCCGATCCAAAATCTGTGTTCCATCGTCAATAAGAAGGTCAGAGGGATACAGTAAACCTGAAGTGTAGCATCGGAATCTACAACTAGTGTTGCAGGAATGGTTCAAAGCATAGAAAGTAAAAAGAGTCAGTTTTCTTGTAGTTAAGTCGGCATTGTGCCTCTTGTATTTAATTCCGATGCAATTTCTGTGTTTCATTGTCAATAAGAAGCTCAGAGGGATACAGTAAACCTGAAGTGAAGCATCGGAATCTATAACTAGTGTCACAAGAATGGTTCAAAACATAGACAGTAAGAAGAGTCAGTTTTCTTGTACTTAAGTCGGCAATGTGCCTTTTGTATTTAATTCCGATGCAATTTCTGTGTTTCATCGTCAATTAGAATGTCAGAGGGATACAGTAATCCTGAAGTGAAGCATCGGAATCTATAACTAGTGTCACAGGAATGGTTCTAATCATAGATAGTAAGAAGAGTCAGTTATCTTGTACTTAAGTCGGCATTGTGTCTTTTATATTTAATTCCGATGCAATTTCTGTGTTTCATCGTCAATAAGAAGGTCAGAGGGATACAGAAAACCTGAAGTGAAGCATCGGAATCTATAACTAGTGTCGCATGAATGGTTCAAACATAGACCGTAAAAAGAGGCAGTTTTCTTGTACATAAGTCGGCATTGTGCTTTTCTATTTAATTCCGAAGCAATTTCTGTGTTTCATCGTCAATAAGAAGGTCAGAGGGATACAGTAAACCTGAAGTGAAGCATCGGAATCTATAACTAGTGTCACAGGAATGGTTCAAAACACAGACAGTAAGAAGAGTCAGTTGTCTTGTACTTAAGTCGGCATTGTGCCTTTCGTATTTAATTCCGATGAAATTTCTGTGTTTCATCGTCAATAAGAAGGTCAGAGGGATACAGTAAACCTGAAGTGAAGCATCGGAATCTATAACTAGTGTCACAGTAGTGGTTCAAAGCATAGACAGTATGAAGAGTCAGTTTTCTTGTACTTAAGTCGGCAATGTGCCTTTTGTATTTAATTCCGATGCAATTTCTGTGTTTCATCGACATTAACAAGGTCAGACGCATACAGTAAACCTGAAGTGAAGCATCGGAATCTATAACTAATGTCACAGGAATTGTTACAAACATAGACAGTAAGAGGAGTCAGTTTTCTTGTACTTAAGTCGGTATTGTGCCTATCGTATTTAATTCCGATGCAATTTCTGTGTTTCACCGTCAATAAGAAAGTCAGAGGGATGCAGTAAACCTGAAGTGAAGCATCGGAATCTATAACTAGTGTCACAGGAGTGGTTCAAAACATAGACAGTAAGAAGAGTCAGTTTTCTTGTACATAAGTCAGCTTTGTGCCTTTTGTATTGAATTACGATGCAATTTCTGTGTTTCATCGTCAATAAGAAGCTCAGAGGGATACAGTAAACCTGAAGTGAAGCATCGGAATCTATAACTAGTGTCACAGGAATGGTTCAAAACATAGACAGTAAGAAGAGTCAGATTTCATGTACTTAAGTCGGTATTGTGCCTTTCGTATTTAATTCCGATGCAATTTCTGTGTTTCATCGTCAATAAGAAAGTCAGAGGGATGCAGTAAACCTGAAGTGAAGCATCGGAATCTATAACTAGTGTCACAGGAATGGTTCAAAACATAGACAGTAAGAAGTATCAGTTTTCTTGTACCTAAGTCGGCATTGTGCTTTTTGTATTTAATTCCGAAGGAATTTCTGTGTTTCATCGTCAATAAGAAGGTCAGAGGGATACAGTAAACCTGAAGTGAAGCATCGGAATCTATAACTAGTGTCACAGTAGTGGTTCAAAGCATAGACAGTATGAAGAGTCAGTTTTCTTGTACTTAAGTCGGCAATGTGCCTTTTGTATTTAATTCCGATGCAATTTCTGTGTTTCATCGTCAATAAGAAGGACAGAGGTATACAGTAAACCTGAAGTGAAGCACCGGAATCTATAACTAGTGTCACAGGTATGGTTCAAACATAGACAGTAAGAAGAGTCAGTTTTCTTGTACATAAGTCAGCTTTGTGCCTTTTGTATTGAATTACGATGCAATTTCTGTGTTTCATCGTCAATAAGAAGCTCAGAGGGATACAGTAAACCTGAAGTGAAGCATCGGAATCTATAACTAGTGTCACAGGAATGGTTCAAAACATAGACAGTAAGAAGAGTCAGATTTCATGTACTTAAGTCGGTATTGTGCCTTTCGTATTTAATTCCGATGCAATTTCTGTGTTTCATCGTCAATAAGAAAGTCAGAGGGATGCAGTAAACCTGAAGTGAAGCATCGGAATCTATAACTAGTGTCACAGGAATGGTTCAAAACATAGACAGTAAGAAGTATCAGTTTTCTTGTACCTAAGTCGGCATTGTGCTTTTTGTATTTAATTCCGAAGGAATTTCTGTGTTTCATCGTCAATAAGAAGGTCAGAGGGATACAGTAAACCTGAAGTGAAGCATCGGAATCTATAACTAGTGTCACATGAATGGTTCAAACATAGACCGTAAAAAGACGCAGTTTTCTTGTACATAAGTCGGCATTGTGCCTTTTCTATTTAATTCCGAAGCAATTTCTGTGTTTCATCGTCAATAAGAAGGTCAGAGGGATACAGTAAACCTGAAGTGAAGCATCGGAATCTATAACTAGTGTCACAGGAATGGTTAAAAACATAGACAGTAAGAGGAGTCAGTTTTCTTGTACTTAAGTCGGTATTGTGCCTATCGTATTTAATTCCGATGCAATTTCTGTCTTTCACCGTCAATAAGAAAGTCAGAGGGATGCAGTAAACCTGAAGTGAAGCATCGGAATCTATAACTAGTGTCACAGGAGTGGTTCAAAACATAGACAGTAAGAAGAGTCAGTTTCATTGTACCTAAGTTGGCATTGTGCCTTTTGTATTTAATTCCGATGCAATTTCTGTGTTTCATCGTCAATAAGAAGGTCAGAGGAATACAGTAAACCTGAAGTGAAGCATCGGAATATATAACTAGTATCACAGGAATGGTTCAAAACATAGACTGAAAGAAGAGTCAGTTTTCTTGTACTTAAGTCGGCATTGTACCTTTAGTATTTAACTCCGATGCAATTTCTGTGTTTCATCGTCAATAAAATGGTCAGAGGGATACAGTAAACCTGAAGTGAAGCATCGGAATCTATAACTAGTGTCACATGAATGGTACAAAACATAAACAGTAAGAAGAGTCACTTTTCTTGTATTTAAGTTGTCATTGTGCCATTTGTATTTAATTCCGGTGCAATATCTGTGTTTCATCGTCAATAACAAGGTCAGAGGATATACAGTAAACCTGAAGTGAAGCATCGGAATCTATAACTAGTGTCACATGAATGGTTCAAACATAGACAGTAAGAAGAGTCAGTTATCTTGTACTTAAGTCGGCATTGTGTCTTTTATATTTAACTCCGATGTAATTTCTGTCTTTCATCGGCAGTAAGAAGGTCAGACGGATACAGTAAACCTGAAGTGAAGCATCGGGATCTATAACTAGTGTCACCAGAATGGTTCAAACATAGACTGTAAAAAGAGTCAGTTTTCTTGTACTTAAGTCGGCATTGTGCCTTTTGTATTCAATCCGATGCAATTTCTGTGTTTCATCGTCAGTAAGAAGGACAGAGGGATACAGTAAACCTGCAGTGAAGCATCGGAATCTATAAGTAGTGTCACATGAATGGTTCAAAACATAGACAGTAAGAAGAGTCTGTTTTCTTGTATTTAAATCAGCATTGTACCTTTTGTATTTAATTCCGATGCAATTTCAGTGTTTCATCGTCACTAAGAAGGTCAGAGGGATATAGTGAACCTAAAGTGAAGAATCGGATTCTATAACTAGTGTCACAGGAATGGTTAAAAACATAGACAGTAAGAGGAGTCAGTTTTCTTGTACTTAAGTCGGTATTGTGCCTATCGTATTTAATTCCGATGCAATTTCTGTGTTTCATCGTCAATTAGAAAGTCAGAGGGATGCAGTAAACCTGAAGTGAGCATCGGAATCTATAACTAGTGTCACAGGAATGGTTCAAAACATAGACAGTAAGAAGAGTCAGTTTTCTTGTACCTAAGTCGGCATTGTGCCTTTTGTATTTAATTCCGAAGGAATTACTGTGTTTCATCGTCAATAAGAAGGTCCGAGGGATACAGTAAACCTGAAGTAAAGCATCGGAATCTATAACGAGTGTCAAATGAATGGTTCAAAACATAGACAGTAAGAAGAGTCAGTTTTCTTGTACTTAAGTCGGCATTGTGCCTTTTGTATTCAATCCGATGCAATTTCTGTGTTTCATCGTCAGTAAGAAGGACAGAGGGATACAGTAAACCTGCAGTGAAGCATCGGAATCTATAACTAGTATCACAGGAATGGTTCAAAACGTAAACAGTAAGAACAGTCAGTGTTCTTGTACATAAGTCGGAATTGTGCCTTTTCTATTTAATTCCGATCCAAAATCTGTGTTCCATCGTCAATAAGAAGGTCAGAGGGATACAGTAAACCTGAAGTGTAGCATCGGAATCTACAACTAGTGTTGCAGGAATGGTTCAAAGCATAGAAAGTAAAAAGAGTCAGTTTTCTTGTAGTTAAGTCGGCATTGTGCCTCTTGTATTTAATTCCGATGCAATTTCTGTGTTTCATTGTCAATAAGAAGCTCAGAGGGATACAGTAAACCTGAAGTGAAGCATCGGAATCTATAACTAGTGTCACAAGAATGGTTCAAAACATAGACAGTAAGAAGAGTCAGTTTTCTTGTACTTAAGTCGGCAATGTGCCTTTTGTATTTAATTCCGATGCAATTTCTGTGTTTCATCGTCAATTAGAATGTCAGAGGGATACAGTAATCCTGAAGTGAAGCATCGGAATCTATAACTAGTGTCACAGGAATGGTTCTAATCATAGATAGTAAGAAGAGTCAGTTATCTTGTACTTAAGTCGGCATTGTGTCTTTTATATTTAATTCCGATGCAATTTCTGTGTTTCATCGTCAATAAGAAGGTCAGAGGGATACAGAAAACCTGAAGTGAAGCATCGGAATCCATAACTAGTGTCACAGGAGTGGTTCAAAACATAGACAGTAAGAAGAGTCAGTTTCATTGTACCTAAGTTGGCATTGTGCCTTTTGTATTTAATTCCGATGCAATTTCTGTGTTTCATCGTCAATAAGTAGGTCAGAGGAATACAGTAAACCTGAATTGAAGCATCGGAATATATAACTAGTATCACAGGAATGGTTCAAAACATAGACTGAAAGAAGAGTCAGTTTTCTTGTACTTAAGTCGGCATTGTGCCTATCGTATTTAATTCCGATGCAATTTCTGTGTTTCACCGTCAATAAGAAAGTCAGAGGGATGCAGTAAACCTGAAGTGAAGCATCGGAATCCATAACTAGTGTCACAGGAGTGGTTCAAAACATAGACAGTAAGAAGAGTCAGTTTCATTGTACCTAAGTTGGCATTGTGCCTTTTGTATTTAATTCCGATGCAATTTCTGTGTTTCATCGTCAATAAGTAGGTCAGAGGAATACAGTAAACCTGAATTGAAGCATCGGAATATATAACTAGTATCACAGGAATGGTT
Organism: Schistocerca serialis cubense; assembly: GCF_023864345.2. Lineage (NCBI taxonomy): Eukaryota > Metazoa > Arthropoda > Insecta > Orthoptera > Acrididae > Schistocerca > Schistocerca serialis. The sequence goes on from NW_026047617.1 coordinate 19,516,925, forward strand.
CAAAACATAGACTGAAAGAAGAGTCAGTTTTCTTGTACTTAAGTCGGCATTGTACCTTTAGTATTTAACTCCGATGCAATTTCTGTGTTTCATCGTCAATAAAATGGTCAGAGGGATACAGTAAACCTGAAGTGAAGCATCGGAATCTATAACTAGTGTCACATGAATGGTACAAAACATAGACAGTAAGAAGAGTCAGTTTTCTTGTATTTAAGTTGTCATTGTGCCATTTGTATTTAATTCCGATGCACTATCTGTGTTTCATCGTCAATAAGAAGGTCAGAGGGATACAGTAAACCTGAAGTGAAGCATCGGAATCTATAACTAGTGTCACATGAATGGTTCAAACATAGACAGTAAGAAGAGTCAGTTATCTTGTACTTAAGTCGGCATTGTGCCTTTTATATTTAACTCCGATGCAATTTCTGTCTTTCATCGTCAATCAGAAGGTCAGACGGATACAGTAAACCTCAATTGAAGCATCGGAATCTATAACTAGTGTCACCAGAATGGTTCAAACATAGACCGTAAAAAGAGTCAGTTTTCTTGTACATAAGTCGGCATTGTGCCTTTTCTATTTAATTCCGATGCAATTTCTGTGTTTCATCGTCAATAAGAAGCTCAGAGGGATACAGTGAACCTGAAGTGAAGCATCGGAATCTATAACTAGTGTCACAGGAATGGTTCAAAACACAGACAGTAAGAAGAGTCAGTTGTCTTGTACTTAAGTCGGCATTGTGCCTTTCGTATTTAATTCCGATGCAATGTCTGTGTTTCATCGTCAATAAGAATGTCAGAGGGATTCAGTGAACCTGAAGTGAAGCATCGGAATCTATAACTAGTGTCACAGGAATGGTTCAAAACATAGACAGTAAGAAGAGTCAGTTTTCTTGTATTTAAATCAGCATTGTACCTTTTGTATTTAATTCCGATGCAATATCAGTGTTTCATCGTCACTAAGAAGGTCAGAGGGATATAGTGAACCTAAAGTGAAGAATCGGATTCTATAACTAGTGTCACAGGAATGGTTCAACACATAGACAGTAAGAAGAGCCAGTTTTCTTGTACTTAAGTCGGCATTGTGCCTTTTGCATTCAATCCGATGTAATTTCTGTGTTTCATCGTCAGTAAGAAGGACAGAGGGATACAGTAAACCTGCAGTGAAGCATCGGAATCTATAACTAGTGTCACATGAATGGTTCAAAACATAGACTGAAAGGGCAGTCAGTTTTCTTGTACTTAAGTCGGCATTGTGCCTTTTGTATTTAATTCCGATGCAATTTCTGTGTTTCATCGTCAATAAGAAGGTCAGAGGTATACAGTAAACCTGAAGTGAAGCACCGGAATCTATAACTAGTGTCACAGGTATGGTTCAAAGCATAGACAGTAAGAAGAGTCAGTTTTCTTGTACATAAGTCAGCATTGTGCCTTTTGTATTGAATTACGATGCAATTTCTGTGTTTCATCGTCAATAAGAAGCTCAGAGGGATACAGTAAACCTGAAGTGAAGCATCGGAATCTATAACTAGTGTCACAGGAATGGTTCAAAACATAGACAGTAAGAAGAGTCAGATTTCATGTACTTAAGTCGGTATTGTGCCTTTCGTATTTAATTCCGATGCAATTTCTGTGTTTCATCGTCAATAAGAAAGTCAGAGGGATGCAGTAAACCTGAAGTGAAGCATCGGAATCTATAACTAGTGTCACAGGAATGGTTCAAAACATAGACAGTAAGAAGAATCAGTTTTCTTGTACCTAAGTCGGCATTGTGCTTTTTGTATTTAATTCCGAAGGAATTTCTGTGTTTCATCGTCAATAAGAAGGTCAGAGGGATACAGTAAACCTGAAGTGAAGCATCGGAATCTATAACTAGTGTCACATGAATGGTTCAAACATAGACCGTAAAAAGACGCAGTTTTCTTGTACATAAGTCGGCATTGTGCCTTTTCTATTTAATTCCGAAGCAATTTCTGTGTTTCATCGTCAATAAGAAGGTCAGAGGGATACAGTAAACCTGAAGTGAAGCATCGGAATCTATAACTAGTGTCACAGGAATGGTTCAAAACACAGACAGTAAGAAGAGTCAGTTGTCTTGTACTTAAGTCGGCATTGTGCCTTTCGTATTTAATTCCGATGAAATTTCTGTGTTTCATCGTCAATAAGAAGGTCAGAGGGATACAGTAAACACGAAGTGAAGCATCGGAATCTATAACTAGTGTCACAGTAGTGGTTCAAAGCATAGACAGTATGAAGAGTCAGTTTTCTTGTACTTAAGTCGGCAATGTGCCTTTTGTATTTAATTCCGATGCAATTTCTGTGTTTCATCGACATTAACAAGGTCAGACGCATACAGTAAACCTGAAGTGAAGCATCGGAATCTATAACTAATGTCACAGGAATGGTTAAAAACATAGACAGTAAGAGGAGTCAGTTTTCTTGTACTTAGGTCGGTATTGTGCCTATCGTATTTAATTCCGATGCAATTTCTATGTTTCACCGTCAATAAGAAAGTCAGAGGGATGCAGTAAACCTGAAGTGAAGCATCGGAATCTATAACTAGTGTCACAGGAGTGGTTCAAAACATAGACAGTAAGAAGAGTCAGTTTCATTGTACCTAAGTTGGCATTGTGCCTTTTGTATTTAATTCAGATGCAATTTCTGTGTTTCATCGTCAATAAGAAGGTCAGAGGAATACAGTAAACCTGAAGTGAAGCATCGGAATATATAACTAGTATCACAGGAATGGTTCAAAACATAGACTGAAAGAAGAGTCAGTTTTCTTGTACTTAAGTCGGCATTGTACCTTTAGTATTTAACTCCGATGCAATTTCTGTGTTTCATCGTCAATAAAATGGTCTGAGGGATACAGTAAACCTGAAGTGAAGCATCGGAATCTATAACTAGTGTCACATGAATGGTACAAAACATAGACAGTAAGAAGAGTCAGTTTTCTTGTATTTAAGTTGTCATTGTGCCATTTGTATTTAATTCCGATGCAATATCTGTGTTTCATCGTCAATAAGAATTTCGGAGGGATACAGTAAACCTGAAGTGAAGCATCGGAATCTATAACTAATGTCACATGAATGGTCAAACATATACAGTAAGAAGAGTCAGTTATCTTGTACTTAAGTCGGCATTGTGTCTTTTATATTTAACTCCGATGTAATTTCTGTCTTTCATCGTCAATAAGAAGGTCAGACGGATACAGTAAACCTGAAGTGAAGCATCGGAATCTATAACTAGTGTCACCAGAATGGTTCAAACATAGACTGTAAAATGAGTCAGTTTTCTTGTACTTAAGTCGGCATTGTGCCTTTTGTATTCAATCCGATGCAATTTCTGTGTTTCATCGTCAGTAAGAAGGACAGAGGGATACAGTAAACCTGCAGTGAAGCATCGGAATCTATAACTAGTGTCACATGAATGGTTCAAAACATATACAGTAAGAAGAGTCAGTTTTCTTGTATTTAAATCAGCATTGTACCTTTTGTATTTAATTCCGATGCAATTTCAGTGTTTCATCGTCACTAAGAAGGTCAGAGGGATATAGTGAACCTAAAGTGAAGAATCGGATTCTATAACTAGTGTCACAGGAATGGTTAAAAACATAGACAGTAAGAGGAGTCAGTTTTCTTGTACTTAAGTCGGTATTGTGCCTATCGTATTTAATTCCGATGCAATTTCTGTGTTTCATCGTCAATAAGAAAGTCAGAGGGATGCAGTAAACCTGAAGTGAGCATCGGAATCTATAACTAGTGTCACAGGAATGGTTCAAAACATAGACAGTAAGAAGAGTCAGTTTTCTTGTACCTAAGTCGGCATTGTGCCTTTTGTTTTTAATTCCGAAGGAATTACTGTGTTTCATCGTCAATAAGAAGGTCCGAGGGATACAGTAAACCTGAAGTAAAGCATCGGAATCTATAACGAGTGTCAAATGAATGGTTCAAAACATAGACAGTAAGAAGAGTCAGTTTCCTTGTACTTAAGACGGAATTGTGCCTTTTGTATTTAATTACCATGCAATTTCGGTGGTTCTTCGTCAATAAGAAGGTCAGAGGGATACAGTAAACCTGAAGTGAAGCATCGGAATCTATAACCAGTATCACAGGAATGGTTCAAAACGTAAACAGTAAGAACAGTCAGTTTTCTTGTACATAAGTCGGAATTGTGCCTTTTCTATTTAATTCCGATCCAAAATCTGTGTTTCATCGTCAATAAGAAGGTCAGAGGGATACAGTAAACCTGAAGTGTAGCATCGGAATCTACAACTAGTGTTGCAGGAATGGTTCAAAGCATAGAAAGTAAAAAGAGTCAGTTTTCTTGTAGTTAAGTCGGCATTGTGCCTCTTGTATTTAATTCCGATGCAATTTCTGTGTTTCATTGTCAATAAGAAGCTCAGAGGGATACAGTAAACCTGAAGTGAAGCATCGGAATCTATAACTAGTGTCACATGAATGGTTCAAAACATAGTCAGTAAGAAGAGTCAGTTTACTTGTACTTAAGTCGGCATTGTGCCTTTTGTATTTAATTCCGATGCAATTTCTGTGTTTCATCGTCAATTAGAATGTCAGAGGGATACAGTAATCCTGAAGTGAGGCATCGGAATCTATAACTAGTGTCACAGGAATGGTTCAAAACACAGACAGTAAGAAGAGTCAGTTGTCTTGTACTTAAGTGGGCATTGTGCATTTCGTATTTAATTCCGATGCAATTTCTGTGTTTCATCGTCAATAAGAAGGTCAGAGCGATACAGTAAACCTCAAGTGAAGCATCGGAATCTATAACTAGTGTCACAGGAGTGGTTCAAAACATAGACAGTACGAAGAGTCAGTTTTCTTGTACTTAAGTCGGCATTGTGCCTTTTCTATTTAATTCCGATGCAATTTGTGTGTTTCATCGACAATAAGAAGGTCAGAGGGATACAGTAAACCTGAAGTGAAGCATCGGCATCTATAATTAGTGTCACATGAATGGTTCAAAACATAGACAGTAAGAAAAGTCAGTTTTCTTGTATTTAAATTAGCATTGTACATTTTGTATTTAATTCCGATGCAATTTCTGTGTTTCATGGTCAATAAGAAGGTCAGAGGGATACAGTAAACCTGAAGTGAAGCATCGGAATCTATAACTAGTGTCACAGGAATGGTTCAATACATAGACAGTAAGTTGAGTCAGTTTTATTGTACTTAAGTCGGCATAGTGCCTTTTGTATTTAACTCCGATGGAAATTCAGTGTATCATCGTCAATAAGAAGGTCAGGATGATACAGTGAACCTGAAGTGAAGCATCGGAATCTTTATCTAGTGGTTCAGGAATGGTTCAAATCATAGACAGTAAGAAGAGTCTGTTTTCTTGTACTTAAGTCGGCATTGTGCCTTTTGTATTTAATTCTGATGCAAAAAATTGTGTGTTATCGTCAATAAGAAGGTCAGAGGCATACAGTAAACCTGAAGTGAAGCATCGGAATCTATAACTAGTGTCACAGGAATGGTTCAAACATAGACAGTAAGAACAGTCAGTTTACTTGTACATAAGTCGGCATTGTGCCTTTTCTATTTAATTCCGATCCAATATCTGTGTTTCATCGTCAATAAGAAGGTCAGAGGGATACAGTAAACCTGAAGTGTAGCATCGGAATCTACAACTAGTGTTACAGGAATGGTTCAAAGCATAGAAAGTAAGAAGAGTCAGATTTCTTGTACTTAAGTCGGCATTGTGCCTCTTGTATTTAATTCCGATGCAATTTCTGTGTTTCATTGTCAATAAGAAGGTCAGAGGGATACAGTAAACCTGAAGTGAAGCATCGGAATCTATAACTAGTGTCACATGAATGATTCAAAACATAGACAGTAAGAAGAGTCAGTTTTCTTGTACTTAAGTCGCATTGTGCCTTTTGTATTTAATTCGGATGCAATTTCTGTGTTTCATCGTCAATAAGAAGGTCAGAGAAATACAGTGAACCTGAAGTGAAGCATCGGAATCTATAACCAGTGCCACAGGAATGGTTCAAAACATAGACAGTAAGAAGATCCAGTTTTCTTGTACTTATGTCAGCATCGTGCCTTTTGTATATAATTCCGATGCAATTTCTGTGTTTCATCGTCAATAAGAATTTCAAAGGGATAAAGTAAACCTGAAGTGAAGCATCGGAATCTATAACTTGTGTCACAGGAATGGTTCAAAACACAGACAGTAAGAAGAGTCAGTTGTCTTGTACTTAAGTGGGCATTGTGCCTTTCGTATTTAATTCCGATGCAATTTCTGTGTTTCATCGTCAATAAGAAGGTCAGAGGGATACAGTAAACCTGAAGTGAAGCATCGGAATCTATAACGAGTGTCAAATGAATGGTTCAAAACATAGACAGTAAGAAGAGTCAGTTTTCTTGTACTTAAGTCGGCATTGTGCTTTTTGTATTTAATTCCGATGCAATTTCAGTGTTTCATCGTCAATAAGAAGGTCAGAGGGATGCAGTGAACCTGAAGTAATGCATCGGAATCTATAACTAGTGTCACAGGAATGGTTCAAAACATAGACAGTAAGAAGAGTCAGTTTTCTTGTACTTAAGTCGGCATTGTGCCTTTTGTATTTAATTCCGATGCAATTTATGTGTTTCATCGTCAATAAGAAGGTCAGAGGGATACAGTAAACCTGAAGTGAAGCATCGGAATCTATAACTAGTGTCTCAGGAATGGTTCAAAACATAGACAGTAAGAAGAGTCAGTTTTCTTGTACTTAAGTCGGCATTGTGCCTTTTGTATTTAATTCCGATGAAATTTCTGTGTTTCATCGTCAATCAGAAGGTCAGAGGGATACAATAAACCTGAAGTGAAGCATCGGCATCTATAATTAGTGTCACATGAATGGTTCAAAGCATAGACAGTAAGAAGTGTCAGTTTTCTTGTATTTAAATCAGCATTGTACCTTTTGTATTTAATTCCGATGCAATTTCTGTGTTTCATCGTCAATAAGAAGGTCAGAGGGATACAGTAAACCTGAAGTGAAGCATCGGAATCTATAACTAGTGTCACAGGAATGGTTCAAATCATAGACAGTAAGAAGAGTCAGTTTTCTTGTATTAAAATCGGCATTGTGCCTTTTTATTTAATTCTGACGCAAAAAATTGTGTGTTATCGTCAATAAGAAGGTCAGAGGCATACAGTAAACCTGAAGTGAAGCATCGGAATCTATAACTAGTGTCACAGGAGTGGTTCAATACATAGACTGTAAGAAGAGTCAGTTTTATAGTACTTAAGTCGACATTGTGCCTTTTGTATTTAACTCCGATGGAAATTCAGTGTATCATCGTCAATAAGAAGGTCAGAGGGATACAGTAAACCTGAAGTGTAGCATCGGAATCTACAACTAGTGTTACAGGAATGGTTCAAAGCATAGAAAGTAAGAAGAGTCAGTTTTCTTGTACTTAAGTCGGCATTGTGCCTCTTGTATTTAATTCCGATGCAATTTCTGTGTTTCATTGACAATAAGAAGGTCAGAGGGATACAGTAAACCTGAAGTGAAGCATCGGAATCTATAACTAGTGTCACATCAACGGTTCAAAACATAGACAGTAAGAAGAGTCAGTTTTCTTGTACTTAAGACGGCATTGTGCCTTTTGTATTTAAATCGGATGCAATTTCTGTGTTTCATCGTCAATAAGAAGGTAAGAGGGATACAGTGAACCTGAAGTGAAGCATCGGAATCTATAACTAGTGTCACAGGAATGGTTCAAACCATAGACAGTAAGAAGATCTAGTTTTCTTGTACTTATGTCGGTATCGTGCGTTTTGCATTTAATTCCGATGCAATTTCTGTGCTTCATCGTCAATTAGAATGTCAGAGGGATACAGTAATCCTGAAGTGAAGCATCGGAATCTATAACTAGTGTCACAGGAATGGTTCAAAACACAGACAGTAAGAAGAATCAGTTGTCTTGTACTTAAGTGGGCATTGTGCCTTTCATATTTAATAACGATGCAATTTCTGTGTTTCATCGTCAATAAGAAGGTCAGAGGGATACAGTAATCCTGAAGTGAATCATCGGAATCTATAACTAGTGTAACAGGAGTGGTTCAAACATAGACAGAACGAAGAGTCAGTTTTCTTGTACTTAAGTCGGCATTGTGCCTTTTCTATTTAATTCAGATGCAATTTCTGTGTTTCATCGACAATAAGAAGGTCAGAGGGATACAGTAAACCTGAAGTGAAGCATCGGCATCTATAATTAGTGTCACATGAATGGTTCAAAACATAGACAGTAAGAAGAGTCAGTTTTCTTGTATTTAAATCAGCATTGCACCTTTTGTATTTAATTCCGATGCAATTTCTGTGTTTCATCGTCAATAAGAAGGTCACAGGGATACAGTGAACCTGAAGTGAAGCATCGGAATCTATAACCAGTGCCACAGGAATGGTTTAAAACATAGACAGTAAGAAGATCCTGTTTTCTTGTTCTTATGTCGGCATCGTGCCTTTTGTATTTAATTCCGATGCAATTTCTGTGTTTCATCGTCAATAAAAATGTCAGAGGGATACAGTAAACCTGAAGTGAAGCATCGGAATCTATAACTTGTGTCACAGGAATGGTTCAAAGCACACACAGTAAGAAGAGTCAGTTGTCTTGTACTTAAGTGGGCATTGTGCCTTTCGTATTTAATTCCGATGCAATATCTGTGTTTCATCGTCAATAAGCAGGTCAGAGGGATACAGTAAACCTGAAGTGAAGCATCGGAATCTATAACGAGTGTCAAATGAATGGTTCAAAACATAGACAGCAAGAAGAGTCAGTTTTCTCGTACTTAAGTCGGCATTGTGCCTTTTGTATTTAATTCCGATGCGTTTTCTGTGTTTCAGCGTCAATAAGAAGGTCAGAGGGATACAGTAAACCTGAAGTGAACCATCGGAATCTATAACTAGTGTCACAGGTATGGTTCAAAACATAGACAGTAAGAAGAGTCAGTTTTCTTGTACTTAAGTCGGCATTGTGCCTTTTGTATTTAATTCCGATGCAATTTCAGTGTTTCATCGTCAATAAGAAGGTCAGAGGGATGCAGTGAACCTGAAGTGAAGCATCGGAATCTATAACTAGTGTCACAGGAATGGTTCAAAACATAGACAGTAAGAAGAGTCAGTTTTCTTGTACTTAAGTCAGCATTGTGCCTTTTGTCTTTAATTCCGATGCAATTTATGTGTTTCATCGTCAATAAGAAGGTCAGAGGGATACAGTAAACCTGAAGTGAAGCATCGGAATCTATAACTAGTGTCTCAGGAATGGTTCAAAACATAGACAGTAAGAAGAGTCAGTTTTCTTGTACTTAAGTGGGCATTGTGCCTTTTGTATTTAATTCCGATGAAATTTCTGTGTTTCATCGTCAATCAGAAGGTCAGAGGGATACAATAAACCTGAAGTGAAGCATCGGAATCTATAACTAGTGTCTCAGGAATGGTTCAAAACATAGACAGTAAGAAGAGTCAGTTTTCTTGTACTTAAATCGGCATTGTGCCTTTTGTATTTAATTCTGATGCAAAAAATTGTGTTATCGTCAATAAGAAGGTCAGAGGCATACAGTAAACCTGATGTGAAGCATCGGAATCTATAACTAGTGTCACAGGAGTGGTTCAATACATAGACAGTAAGAAGAGTCAGTTTTATTGTACTTAAGTCGGCATTGTGCCTTTTGTATTTAACTCCGATGGAAATTCAGTGTATCATCGTCAATAAGAAGGTCAGAGGGATACAGTAAACCTGAAGTGTAGCATCGGAATCTACAACTAGTGTTACAGGAATGGTTCAAAGCAAAGAAAGTAAGAAGTGTCTGTTTTCTTGTTTTAAGTCGGCATTGTGCCTCTTGTATTTAATTCCGATGCAATTTCTGTGTTTCATTGACAATAAGAAGGTCAGAGGGATACAGTAAACCTGAAGTGAAGCATCGGAATCTATAACTAGTGTCACATCAATGGTTCAAAACATAGACAGTAAGAAGAGTCAGTTTTCTTGTACTTAAGTCGGCATTGTGCCTTTTGTATTTAAATCGGATGCAATTTCTGTGTTTCATCGTCAATAAGAAGGTAAGAGGGATACAGTGAACCTGAAGTGAAGCATCGGAATCTATAACTAGTGTCACAGGAATGGTTCAAAGTATAGACAGTAAGAAGATCCAGTTTTCTTGTACTTATGTCGGCATCGTCCCTTTTGCATTTAATTCCGATGCAATTTCTGTGCTTCATCGTCAATTAGAATGTCAGAGGGATACAGTAATCCTGAAGTGAAGCATCGGAATCTATAACTAGTGTCACAGGAATGGTTCAAAACACAGACAGTAAGAAGAGTCAGTTGTCTTGTACTTAAGTGGGCATTGTGCCTTTCGTATTTAATTCCGATGCAATTTCTGTGTTTCATCGTCAATAAGAAGGTCAGAGGGATACAGTAAACCTGAAGTGAAGCATCGGAATCTATAACTAGTGTCACAGGAGTGGTTCAAACATAGACAGTACGAAGAGTCAGTTTTCTTGTACTTAAGTCGGCATTGTGCCTTTTCTATTTAATTCAGATGCAATTTCTGTGTTTCATCGACAATAAGAAGGTCAGAGGGATACAGTAAACCTGAAGTGAAGCATCGGCATCTATAATTAGTGTCACTTGAATGGTTCATAACATAGACATTAAGAAGAGTCAGTTTTCTTGTATTTAAATCCGCATTGTACCTTTTGTATTTAATTCCGATGCAATTTCTGTGTTTCATCGTCAATAAGAAGGTCAGAGGGATACAGTAAACCTGAAGTGAAGCATCGGAATCTATAACTAGTGTCACAGGAATGGTTCAAAAGCATAGACAGTAAGAAGAGTCAGTTTTCTTGTACATTAGTCGGCATTGTGCCTTTTATATTTAATTCTGATGCAAAAAATTGTGTGTTATCGTCAATAAGAAGGTCAGAGGCATACAGAAAACCTGAAGTGATTCATCGGAATCTATAACTAGTGTCAGAGGAATGGTTCAAAAACATAGACAGTAAGAACAGTTTTCTTGTACATAAGTCGGCATTGTGCCTTTTCTATTTAATTCCGATCCAATATCTGTGTTTCATCGTCAATAAGAAGGTCAGAGGGATACAGTAAACCTGAAGTGTAGCATCGGAATCTTCAACTAGTGTTACAGGAATGGTTCAAAGCATAGAAAGTAAGAAGAGTCAGTTTTCTTGTACTTAAGTCGGCATTGTGCCTCTTGTATTTAATTCCGATTCAATTTCTGTGTTTCATTGTCAATAAGAAGGTCAGAGGGATACAGTAAACCTGAAGTGAAGCATCGGAATCTATAACTAGTGTCACATGAATGATTCAAAACATAGACAGTAAGAAGAGTTAATTTTCTTGTACTTAAGTCGCATTGTGCCTTTTGCATTTAATTCGGATGCAATTTCTGTGTTTCATCGTCAATGAGAAGGTCAGAGGGATACAGTGAATCTGAAGTGAAGCATCGGAATCTATAACTGGTGCCACAGGAATGGATCAAAACATAGACAGTAAGAAGATCCAGTTTTCTTGTACTTATGTCGGCATCGTGCCTTTTGTATTTAATTCCGGTGCAATGTCTGTGTTTCATCGTCAATAAGAAGGTCAGAGGGGTACAGTGAACCTGAAGTGAAGCATCGGAATCTATAACTAGTGTCAATGGAATGGTTCAAAACATAGACAGTAAGAAGAGTCAGTTTTCTTGTACTTAAGTCGGCATTGTGCCTTTTGTATTTCATTCCGATGCAATTTCTGTGTTTCATCGACAATAAGAAGGTCAGAGGGATACAGTAAACCTGAAGTGAAGCATCGGAATCTATAACTAGTGTCACAGGAATGGTTCAAAAAATAGACAGTATAAAAGTGTCCGTTTTCTTGTACTTAAGTCGGCATTGTGCCTTTTGTATTTATTTCCGATGCAATTTCTGTGTTTCATCGTCAATAAGAAGGTCAGAGGGATACAGTAAACCTGAAGTGAAGCATCGGCATCTATAATTACTATCACATGAATGGTTCAAAACATAGACAATAAGAAGAGTCAGTTTTCTTGCATTTAAATCTGCATTGTACCTTTTGTATTTAATTCCGATGCAACTTCTGTGTTTCATTGTCAATAAGAAGGTCAGAGGGATACAGTAAACCTGAAGTGAAGCATCGGAATCTATAACTAGTGTCACAGGAATGGTTCAAAACATAGACAGTAAGATGAGTCAGTTTTATTGTACTTAAGTCGGCATTGTGCCTTTTGTATTTATTCCCGTTGGAAGTTCAGAGTATCATCGTCAATAAGAAGGACAGTGGGATACAGTGAACCTGAAGTGAAGCAACGGAATCTATAACTAGTGTCACAGGAATGGTTCAAATCATAGACAGTAAGAAGAGTCAGTTTTCTTGTACTTAAGTCGGCATTGTGCTTTTTATATTTAATTCCCAGGCAATTTCTGTGTTTCATCGTCAATTAGAAGGTCAGCGGGATAGAGTATACCTGAAGTGAAGCATCGGAATCTATAACTAGTGTCACAGGAATGGTTCAAAACATAGACAGTAAGAACAGTCAGTTTTCTTGCACATAAGACGGTATTGTGCCTTTTCTATTTAATTCCGATCCAATATCTGTGTTTCATCGTCAATACGAAGGTCAGAGGGATACAGTAAACCTGAAGTGTAGCATCGGAATCTACAACTAGTGTTACAGGAATGGTTCAAAGCATAGAAAGTAAGAAGAGTCAGTTTTCTTGTACTTAAGTCGGCATCGTGCCTTTTGTATTTAATTCCGGTGCAATGTCTGTGTTTCATCGTCAATAAGAAGGTCAGAGGGATACAGTAAACCTGAAGTGAAGCATCGGAATCTAAAACCGGTCTCACAGGAAAGTTTCAAAACATAGACAGTAAGAAGAGCCAGTCACCGTGTACTTGAGTCGGCATTGTGACTTTTGTATTCAATTCCAATGCAATTTCTGTATTTCATCTTCAATAAGAAGGTCAGAGGGATACAGTAAACCTGTAGTGAGCATCGGAATGCATAGCTAGTGTCACATGAATGGTTCAAAACATAGACTGCAAGAAGAGTCAATTTTCTTGTACTTAAGTTGGCATTGTGCCTTTTGTATTTAATTCCGATGCCATTTCTGTGTTTCATCGTCAATAAGGAGGTCAGAGGGGTACGGTAAACCTGAAGTGAGGCATCGGAATCTATAACTAGTGTCACAGGAATGGCTCAAAACACAGATAGTAAGAAGAATCAGTTTTCAAGTACTTAATCGGCATTGTGCCTTTTCTATTTAATTCCGATGCAATTTCTGTGTTTCATCGTCAATAAGAAGGTGCGAGGGATACAGTAAACCCGAAGTGAAGCATCGGAATCTATAACTAGTGTCGCAGGAATGGTTCGAAACATAGACAGTAAGAAGAGCCTGTCTTCTTGTACTTGAGATGGCATTGTGCTTTTTGTATTTAATTCCGATGCAATTTCTGTGTTTCATCGTCAATAAGAAGGTCAGTGGGATACAGTAAACCTGAAGTGAAGCATCCGAATCTATAACTATTGTCACAGGAATAGTTCAAAACATAGACAGTAAGGAGAGTCAATTCTCTTGTACTTAAGTCGGCATTGTGCTTTTGTATTTAATTCCGAAGCAATTTCTGTGTTTCATCGTCAATAAGAAGGTCAGAGGGATACAGTAAACCTGAAGTGAAGCATCGGAATCTATAAGTAGTGTCACGGGAATGGGTCAAAACATAGACGGTAAGAAAAGTCAGATTTCTTGTACTTAAGTCGGCATTGTGCCTTTTCTATTTAATTTCGATGCAAATTCTGGGTTTCATCGTCAATAGGAAGGTCAGAGGGATACAGTAAACCTGAAGTGAAGCATCGGAATCTATAACAAGTGTCACAGGAATGGTTCAAAACATAGACTGTAAGTAGATCCAGTCTTCTTGTACTTGAGTCTGCATTGTGCCTATGTATTTAATTTCGATGAAATATCTTCGTTTCATCGTCAATAAGAATGTCAGAGGGATACAGTAAACCTGAAGTGAAGCATCGGAATCTATAACTAGTGTCACAAGAATGGTTCAAAGCATAGACAGTAAGAAGAGCCAGTCTTCTTGTACTTGGGTCGGCATTGTACCTTGTGTATTTAATTCCGACTCAATTTCTGTGTTTCATCGACAATAAGAAGGTCAGTGGGATACAGTAAACCCGAAGTGAAGCATCGGAATCTGTAACTAGTATCACAGGAATGGTTCAAAACAAATACAGTAGGAAGAGTCAGTTCTCATGTACTTAAGTCGGCATTGTGCTTTTGTATTTAATTCCGATGCAATTTCTGTGTTTCATCGTCAATAAGAAGGTCAGAGGGATACAGTAAACCTGAAGTGAAGCATCGGAATCTATAACTAGTGCCACGGGAATGCTTCAAATCTTAGACAGTAAGAAGAGTCAGTTTTCGTGTACTTAAGTCGGCATTGTGCCTTTTCTATTTAATTCTGATGCAATTTCTGTGTTTCATCGTCAATAGGAAGGTCAGACAGATACAGTAAACATATAGTGAAGCATCGGAATCTAAAACTGGTCTAACAGGAAATGTTGAAATCATAGTCAGTAGGAAGAGTCAGTCTTCTTGTACTTAAGTCAGCATAGTGCCTTTTGTATTTAATTCTGATGCAATTTCTGTGGTTCATCGTCAATAAGAAGGTCCAAGGGATACAGTAAACATATAGTGAAGCATCGGAATCTAAAACTGGTGTCACAGGAAATGTTCAAATCATAGTCAGTAAGAAGAGTCAGTCTTCTTGTGCTTAAGTCGGCATTGTGCCTTTTGTATTTAATTCTGATACAAAAAATTGTGTGTTATCGTCAATAAGAAGGTCAGAGGCATACAGTAAACCTGAAGTGAAGCATCGGAATCTATAACTAGGGTCACAGGAATGGTTCAAAACATTGACAGTAAGAACAGTCAGTTGTCTTACACATAAGACGGCATTGAGCCTTTTTTATTTCATTCCGATCCAATATCTGTGTTTCATCGTCAATAAGAAGGTCAGAGGGATACAGTAAACCTGAAGTGTAGCATCGGAATCTACAACTAGTGTTACAGGAATGGTTCAAAGCATAGAAAGTAAGAAGAGTCAGTTTTCTTGTACTTAAGTCGGCATTGTGCCTCTTGTATTTAATTCCGATGCAATTTCTGTGTTTCATTGTCAATAAGAGTGTCAGAGGGATACAGTAAACCGGAAGTGAAGCATCGGAATCTATAACAAGTGTCACAGGAATGTTTCAAAGCATAGACGGTAAGAAGAGTCAGTTTCCTTGTACTTAAGTCGGCATTGTGCCTTTTGTATATAATTCCGATGCAATATCTGTGTTTCATCTTCAATAAGAAGGTCAAAGGGATACAGTAAACATGAAGTGAAGCATCGGAATGCATAGCTAGTGTAACATGAATGGTTCAAAACATAGACTGTAAGAAGAGTCAATTTTCTTGTACTTAAGTCGGCATTGTGCCTTTTGTATTTAATTCCGATGCAATTTCTGTGTTTTATCGTCAATAAGGAGGTCAGAGGGATACTGTAAACCTGAAGTGAGACATCGGAATCTATAACTAGTGTCACAGGAATGGTTCAAAGCACAGATAGTAAGAAGAATCAGTTTTCATGCACTTAATCGGCATTGTGCCTTTTCTATTTAATTCCGATGCAATTTCTGTGTGTCATCATCAATAAGAAGGTGCGAGGGATACAGTAAACCCGAAGTGAAGCATCGGAATCTATAACTAGTGACGCAGGAATGGTTCAAAACATAGACGGTAAGAAGAGCCTGTCTTCATGTACTTGAGTCGGCATTGTGCCGTTTGTATTTAATTCCAATGCAATTTCTGTGTTTCATCGTCAATAAGAAGGTCAGAGGGATACAGTAAACCTGAAGTGAAGCATCGGAATCTATAACTAGTGTCACGGGAATGGGTCAAAGCATAGACGGAAAGAAGAGTCAGATTTCTTGTACTTAAGTCGGCATTGTGCCTTTTCTATTTAATTTCGATGCAATTTCTGTGTTTCATCGTCTATAGGAAGGTCAGAGGGATACAGTACACCTGAAGTGAAGCATCGGAATCTATGACAAGTGTCACAGGAATGGTTCAAAACATTGACAGTAAGAAGAGCCAGTCTTCTTGTAATTGAGTCGGCATTGTGCCTATGTATTTAATTTCGATGCAATTTCTGTGTTTCATCGTCAATAAGAAGGTCAGAGGTATACAGTAAACCTGAAGTGAAGCATCGGAATCTATAACTAGTGTCACAAGAATGGTTCAAGGCATAGAGAGTAAGAAGAGCCAGTCATCTTGTACTTGAGTAGGCATTGTGCCTTGTGTATTTCATTCCGATGCAATTTCTATGTTTCATCGACAATAAGAAGGTCAGTGGGATACAGTAAACCCGAAGTGAAGCATCGGAATCTATAACTAGTGTCACAGGAATGTTCAAAACAAAGACAGTAGGAAGAGTCAGTTCTCTTGTACTTAAGGCGGCATTGTGCTTTTGTATTTAATTCTGATGCAATTTCTGTGTTTCATCGTCAATAAGAAGGTCAGAGGGATACAATAAACCTGAAGTGAAGCATCGGAATCTATAACTAGTGTCACGGGAATGCTTCAAATCTTAGACAGTAAGAAGAGTCAGTTTTCTTGTACTTAAGTCGGCATTGTGCCTTTTCTATTTAATTCTGATGCAATTTCTGTGTTTCATCGTCAATAAGAAGGTCAGAGAGATACAGTAAACATATAGTGAAGCATCGGAATCTAAAACTGGTCTCACAGGAAATGTTGAAATCATAGTCAGTAGGAAGAGTCAGTCTCGTTGTACTTAAGTCAGCATAGTGCCTTTTGTATTTAATTCTGATGCAATTTCTGTGTTTCATCGTCAATAAGAAGGTCCAAGGGATACAGTAAACATATAATGAAGCATCGGAATCTAAAACTGGTCTCACAGGAAATGTGAAAAACATGGTCAGTAAGAACAGTCAGTCTTCTTGTACTTAATTCGGCATTGTGCCTTTTGTATTTAATTCCGATGCAATTTCTGTGTTTAATCGTCAAAAAGAAGGTCCAAGGGATACAGTAAACATATAGTGAAGCATCGGAATCTAAAACTGGTATAACAGGAAATGTTCAAAGATAGTCCGTAGGAAGTGTGAGTCTTCTTGTACTTAAGGCGGCATTGTGCCTTTTGTATTTAATTCCGATGCAATTTCTGTGTTCCGTCGTCAAAAACAAGATCCAAGGGATACAGTAAACCTGAAGTGAAGCATCGGAATCTAAAACCGGTCTCACAGGAAAGTTTCAAAACATAGACAGTAAGAAGAGCCAGTCTTTTGTACTTGAGTCGGCATTGTGCCTTTTGCATTTAATTCCGATGCAATTTCTGTGTTTCATCGTCAATAAGAAGGTCAGAGTGAAATAGTATACCTAAAGTGAAGTATCGGAATCTATAACTAGTGTCATAGGAATGGTTCAAAACAATGACAGTAGGAAGAGTCAGTTCTCTTGTACTTAAGTCGGCATTGTGCGTTTGTATTTAATTCCGATGCAATTTCTGTGTTTCATCGTCAATAAGAAGGTCAGAGGGATACAGTAAACCTGAAGTGAAGCATCGGAATCTATAACTAGTGTCACGGGAATGCTTCAAATCTTAGACAGTAAGAAGAGTCGGTTTTCTTGTACTTAAGTCGGCATTGTGCCTTTTCTATTTAATTCTGATGCAATTTCTGTGTTTCATCGTCAATAAGAAAGTCAGAGAGATACAGTAAACATATAGTGAAGCATCGGAATCTAAAACTGGTCTCACAGGAAATGTTGAAATCATAGTCAGTAGGAAGAGTCAGTCGTCTTGTACTTAAGTCATCATAGTCCCTTTTGTATTTAATTCTGATGGAATTTCTGTGTTTCATCGTCAATAAGAAGGTGCAAGGGATACAGTAAACATATAGTGAAGCATCGGAATCTAAAACTGGTCTCACAGGACATGTTCAAAACATAGTCAGTAAGAAGAGTCAGTCTTCTTGTACTTAAGTCGGCATTGTGCCTCTTGTATTTATTTCTGATGCAAAAAATTGTGTGTTATCGTCAATAAGAAGGTCAGAGGCATACAGTAGACCTGAAATGAAGCATCGGACTTTATAACTAGTGTCACAGGAATGGTTCAATGCATAGACAGTAAGAAGAGTCAGTTTTATAGTACTTAAGTCGGCATTGTGCCTTTTGTATTTAATTCCGATGGAAATTCAGTGTATCATCGTCAATTAGAAGGTCAGAGAGATACAGTGAAACTGAAGTGAAGCATCGGAATCTATAACTAGTGTCACAGGAATGGTTCAAATCATAGACAGTAAGAAGAGTCAGTTTTCTTGTACTTAAGTCGGCATTGTGCCTTTTGTATTTAATTCCCATGCAATTTCTGTGTTTCATCGTCAATAAGAAGGTCAGAGGGATACAGTAAACCTGAAGTGAAGCATCGGAATCTATAACTAGTGCGACAGGAATGGTTCAAAACATAGACAGTTAGAACAGTCAGTTTTCTTGCACATAAGACGTCATTGTGCCTTTTCTATTTAATTCCGATCCAATATTTGTGTTTCATCGTCAATAAGAAAGTCAGAGGGATACAGTAAACCTGAAGTGTAGCATCGGAATCTACAACTAGTGTTACAGGAATGGTTCAAAGCATAGAAAGTAAGAAGAGTCAGTTTTCTTGTACTTAAGTCGGCATTGTGCCTCTTGTATTTAATTCCGATGCAATTTCAGTGTTTCATTGTCAATAAGAAGGTCAGAGGGATACAGTAAACCGGAAGTGAAGCATAGGATTCTATAACAAGTGTCACAGGAATGGTTTAAAGCATAGACAGAAAGAAGAGTCAGTTTTCTTGTACTTAAGTCGGCATTGTGCCTTTTGTATTTAATTCCGATACAATTTCTGTGTTTCATCGTCAATAAGAAGGTCAGAGGGATTCAGTAAAGCTTAAGTGAAGAATCGGAAACTATAACTAGTGTCACAGGAATGGTTCAAAACATAGAAAGAAAGAAGAGTCAGTTTCCTTGTACTTAAGTCGGCATTGTGCCTTTTGTATTTAATTCCGATGCAATTTCTGTGTTTCATCGTCAATAAGAAGGTCAGAGGGATACAGTAAACCTGAAGTGAAGCAACGGAATCTAAAACCGGTCTCACAGGAAAGTCTCAAAACATAGACAGTAAGAAGAGCCAGTCTTCGTGTACTTGAGTCGGCATTGTGCCTTTTGTATTTAATTCCGATGCAATTTCTGTGTTTCATCTTCAATAAGAAGGTCGGAGGGATACAGTAAACCTGAAGTGAAGCATCGGAATGCATAGCTAGTGTCACATGAATGGTTCAAAACATAGACTGTAAGAAGAGTCAATTTTCTTGTACTTAGGTCGGCATTGTGCCTTTTGTATTTAATTCCGATGCAATTTCTGTGTTTTATCGTCAATAAGGAGGTCAGAGGGATACGGTAAACCTGAAGTGAAACATCAGAATTTTTAACTAGTGTCAGGGGAATGGGTCAAAACATAGACGGTAAGAAGAGTCAAATCTCTTGTACTTAAGTCGGCATTGTGCCTTTTCTATTTAATTTCGTTGCAATTTCTGTGTTTCATCGTCTATAGGAAGGTCAGAGGGATAAAGTAAACCTGAAGTGAAGCATCGGAATCTATAACAAGTGTCACAGGAATGGTTCAAAACATAGACAGTAAGAAGAGCCAGTCTTCTTGTACTTGAGTCAGCATTGTGCCTATGTATTTAATTTCGATGCAATTTCTGTGTTTCATCGTCAATAAGAAGGTCAGAGGGTTACAGTAAACCTGAAGCTAAGCATCGGAATCTATAACTAGTGTCACAAGAATGGTTCAAAGCATAGACAGTAAGAAGAGCCAGTCTTCTTGTACTTGAGTCGGCATTGTGCCTTGTGTATTTAATTCCTATGCAATTTCTGTGTTTCATCGACAATAAGAAGGTCAGTGGGATACAGTGAACCCGAAGTGAAGCATCGGAATCCATAACTAGTGTCACAGGAATGGTTCAAAACAAAGACAGTAGGAAGAGTCAGTTCTCTTGTACTTAAGTCGGCATTGTGCTTTTGTATTTAATTCTGATGCAATTTCTGTGTTTCATCGTCAATAAGAAGGTCAGAGGGATACAGTAAACCTAAAGTGAAGCATCGGAATCTATAACTAGTGTCACGGGAATGCTTCAAATCTTAGACACTAAGAAGAGTCAGTTTTCTTGGACTTAAGTCGGCATTGTGCCTTTTCTATTTAATTCTGATGCAATTTCTGTGTTTCATCGTCAATAAGAAGGTCAGAGAGATACAGTAAACATATAGTAAAGCATCGGAATCTAAAACTGGTCTCACAGGAAATGTTGAAATCATAGTCAGTAGGAAGAGTCAGTCTTCTTGTACTTAAGTCAGCATAGTGCCTTTTGTATTTAATTCTGATGGAATTTCTGTGTTTCATCGTCAATAAAAAGGTCCAAGGTATACAGTAAACATGTAGTGAAGCATCGGAATCTAAAACTGGTCTCACAGGAAATGTTCAAAACATAGTCAGTAAGAAGAGTCAGTCTTCTTGTACTTAAGTCGGCATTGTGCCTTTTGTATTTAATTCTGATGCAATTTCTGTGTTTAATCGTGTATAAGAAGGTCCAAGGGATACAGTAAACATATAGTGAAGCATCGGAATCTAAAACTGGTCTCACAGGAAATGTTCAAAACATAGTCAGTAAGGATAGTCAGTCTTCTTGTACTTAAGTCGGCAGTGTGCCTTTTGTAACTAATTCCGATGCAATTTCTGTGTTTCATCGTCAATAAGAAGGTCCAAGGGATACAGTAAACATCTAGTGAAGCATCGGAATCTAAAACTGGTCTCACAGGAAATGTTCAAAACATAGTCAGTAAGGATAGTCAGTCTTCTTGTACTTAAGTCGGCAGTGTGCCTTTTGTATTTAATTCCGATGCAATTTCTGTGTTTCATCGTCAATAAGAAGGTCCAAGGGATACAGTTAACCTGAAGTGAAGCATCGGA
This sequence comes from Schistocerca serialis cubense, assembly GCF_023864345.2. Taxonomy (NCBI): domain Eukaryota; kingdom Metazoa; phylum Arthropoda; class Insecta; order Orthoptera; family Acrididae; genus Schistocerca; species Schistocerca serialis. The sequence goes on from NW_026047617.1 coordinate 19,538,026, forward strand.
CCCAAAACTGGTCTCACCGGAATGGTTGAAAACATAGACAGTCAGAAGAGTTAGTTTTCTTGTACTTAAGTCAGCATTGTGCCTTTTCTATTTATTTATGATTCAATTTCTGTGTTTCATCGTCAATAAGAAGGTCAGAGGGATACAGTAAATCCGAAGTGAAACATCGGTATCTATAACTAGTGTCACAGGAATGGTCCAAAAACACAGATAGTAAGAAGAATCAGTTTTCATGTACTTAATCGGCATTGTACCTTTTGTATTTAAATCCGATGCAATTTCTGTGTTTCATCGTCAATAAGAAGGTCAGTGGGATACAGTAAACCTGAAGAGAAGCATCGGAATCTGTAACTAGTGTCACAGGAATGGTTCAAAACATAGACAGTAAGAAGAGTCAGTTCTCTAGTACTTAAGTCGGCATTGTGCTTTTTTGTATTTAATTCCCATGCAATTTCTGTGTTTCATCGTCAATAAGAAGGTCAGAGGGATACAGTAAACCTGAAGTGAAACATCAGAATTTATAACTAGTGTCAGGGGAATGGGTCAAAACATAGACGGTAAGAAGAGTCAAATTTCTTGTTCTTAAGTCGGCATTGTGCCTCTTGTATTTAATTCCGATGCAATTTCTGTGTTTCATCGTCAATAAGAAGGTCAGAGGGATACAGTAAATCCGAAGTGAAACATCGGTATCTATAACTAGTGTCACAGGAATGGTCCAAAGCACAGATAGTAAGAAGAATCAGTTTTCATGTACTTGAGTCGGCATTGTGCCTTGTGTATTTAATTCCTATGCAATTTCTGTGTTTCATCGACAATAAGAAGGTCAGTGGGATACAGTGAACCCGAAGTGAAGCATCGGAATCCATAACTACTGTCACAGGAATGGTTCAAAACAAAGACAGTAGGAAGAGTCAGTTCTCTTGTACTTAAGTCGGCATTGTGCTTTTGTATTTAATTCCGATGCAATTTCTGTGTTTCATCGTCAATAAGAAGGTCAGAGGGATACAGTAAACCTAAAGTGAAGCATCGGAATCTATAACTAGTGTCACGGGAATGCTTCAAATCTTAGACAGTAAGAAGAGTCAGTTTTCTTGGACTTAAGTCGGCATGGGCCTTTTCTATTTAATTCTGATGCAATTTCTGTGTTTCATCGTCAATAAGAAGGTCAGAGAGATACAGTAAACATATAGTAAAGCATCGGAATCTAAAACTGGTCTCACAGGAAATGTTGAAATCATAGTCAGTAGGAAGAGTCAGTCTTCTTGTACTTAAGTCAGCATAGTGCCTTTTGTATTTAATTCTGATGCAATTTCTGTGTTTCATCGTCAATAAGAAGGTCCAAGGGATACAGTAAACATCTAGTGAAGCATCGGAATCTAAAACTGGTCTCACAGGAAATGTTCAAAACATAGTCAGTAAGAAGAGTCAGTCTTCTTGTACTTAAGTCGGCATTGTGCCTTTTGTATTTAATTCTGATGCAATTTCTGTGTTTAATCGTGTATAAGAAGGTCCAAGGGATACAGTAAACATATAGTGAAGCATCGGAATCTAAAACTGGTCTCACAGGAAATGTTCAAAACATAGTCAGTAAGGATAGTCAGTCTTCTTGTACTTAAGTCGGCAGTGTGCCTTTTGTATTTAATTCCGATGCAATTTCTGTGTTTCATCGTCAATAAGAAGGTCCAAGGGATACAGTTAACCTGAAGTGAAGCATCGGACCCAAAACTGGTCTCACCGGAATGGTTGAAAACATAGACAGTAAGAAGAGTTAGTTTTCTTGTACTTAAGTCAGCATTGTGCCTTTTATATTTATTTATGATTCAATTTCTGTGTTTCATCGTCAATAAGAAGGTCAGAGGGATACAGTAAACCTGATGTGAAGCATCGGAATCTGAAACGGGTCTCACAGGAAAGTTTCAAAACATAGAGAGTAAGAAGAGCCAGTCTTCGTGTACTTGAGTCGGCATTGTGCCTATTGTATTTAATTCTGATGCAACAATCTGTGTTTCATCGTCAATAAGAAGGTCAGAGGGATACAGTTAACCTGAAGTGAAGCATCCGCATCCATAACTAGTGTCACATGAATGGTTCAAAACATAGGCAGTAAGAAGAGTCAGTTTTCTTGTTCTTAAGTCGGCATTGTGCCTCTTGTATTTAATTCCGATGCAATTTCTGTGTTTCATCGTCAATAAGAAGGTCAGAGGGATACAGTAAATCCGAAGTGAAACATCGGTATCTATAACTAGTGTCGCAGGAATGGTTCAAGACATAGACAGTAAGAAGAGCCTGTCCTCTTGTACTTGAGTTAGCATTGTGCCTTTTGTATTTAATTCCGATGCAATTTATGTGTTTCATCGTCAATAAGAAGGTCAGTGGGATATAGTAAACTTGAAGTAAAGCATCGGAATCTACAACTAGTGTCACAGGAATGGTTCAAAGCATAGACAGTTAGAAGAGCCAGTCTTCTTGTACTTGAGTCGGCATTGTGCCCATGTATTTAATTCCGTTGCAATTTCTGTGTTTCATCGTCAATAAGAAGGTCAGAGGGATACAGTAAACCTGAAGTGAAGCATCGGAATCTATAACTAGTGTCACAAGAATGGTTCAAACCACAGACAGTAAGAAGAGCCAGTCTTCTTGTACTTGAGTCGGCATTGTGCCTTGTGTATTTAATACCGATTCAATTTCTGTGTTTCATCGTCAATAAGAAGGTCAGTGTAATACAGTAAACCCGAAGTGAAGCATCGGAATCTATAACTAGTGTCACAGGAATGGTTCAAAACAAAGACAGTAGGATGAGTCAGTTCTCTTGTACTTAAGTCGGCAGTGTGCTTTTGTATTTAATTCCGATGCAATTTTTGTGTTTCATCGTCAATAAGAAGGTCAGAGGGATACAGTAAACCTGAAGTGAAACATCGGAATCTATGACTAGTGTCACGGGAATGGTTCTAAACATAGACAGTAAGAAGAGTCAGTTTTCTTGTACTAAAGTCGGCATTGTGCCTTTTCTATTTAATTCTGATGCAATTTATGTGTTTCATCGTCAATAAGAAGGTCAGAGGGATACAGTAAACATATAGTTAAGCATCGGAATCTAAATCTGGTCTCACAGGAAATGTTGAAATCATAGTCAGTAGGAAGAGTCAGTTTTCTTGTACTTAAGTCAGCATTGTGCCTTTTCTATTTAATTCTGATTCAATTTCCGTGTTTCATCGTCAATAAGAAGATCCAAAGGATACAGCAAACCTGAAGTGAAGCATCGGAATCTAAAACCGGTCTCACAGGAAATTTTCAAAACATAGACAGTAAGAAGAGCCAGTCTTCGTGTACTTGAGTCTTCATTGTGCCTTTTGTATTTAATTCCGATGCAATTTTTGTGTTTCATCTTCAATAATAAGGTCAGAGGGATACAGTAAACCTGAAGTGAAGCATCGGAATCCATAACTAGTGTCACAGGAATGGTTCGAAACATAGACAGTAAGAAGAGTCAGTTTTCTTGTACTTAAGTCGGCGTTGTGTTTTTTGTATTTAATTCGGATGGAATTTCAGTGTTTCATCGTCAATAAGGTCAGAGGGATACAGTGAACATGTAGTGAAGCATCGGAATCAATAAATAGTGTCACAAGAATGGTTCAAAGCATAGACAGTAATAAGAGTTAGTCTTCTTGTACATAAGTTGGCATTGTGCCTTTTGAATTTAATTCCGATGCAATTACTGTGTTTCGTCGTCAATTACAAGATCCAAGGGATACAGTAAACCTGAAGTGAAGCATCGGAATCTAAAACCGGTCTCACAGGAAATTTTCAAAACATAGACAGTAAGAAGAGCCAGTCTTTGTGTACTTGAGTCAGCATTGTGCCTTTTGTATTTAATTCCGATGCAATTTCTGTGTTTCATCTTCAATAAGAAGGTCAGAGGGATACAGTAAACCTGAAGTGAAGCATCGGAATGCATAGCTAGCGTCACATGAATGGTTCAAAACATAGACTGTAAGAAGAGTCAATTTTCTTGTACTTAAGTCGCCATTGTGCCTTTTGTATTTAATTCCGATGCAATTTCTGTGTTTTATCGTCAATAAGGAGGTCAGAGAGATACGGTAAACCTGTAGTGAGGCATCGGAATCTATAACTAGTGTCACAGGAATGGTTCGAAGCACAGATAGTAAGAAGAATTAGTTTTCATGTCCTTAATCGGCATTATGCCTTTTGTATTTAATTCCGATGCAATTTCTGTGTTTCATCGTCAATAAGAAGGTGCGAGGGATACAGTAAACCCGAAGTGAAACATCGGATTCTATAACTAGTGTCGCAGGAATGGTTCAAAACATAGACAGTAAGAAGAGCCTGTCTTCTTGTACTTGAGTCGGCATTGTGTTTTGTATTTAATTCCGATGCAATTTCTGTGTTTCATCGTCAATAAGAAGGTCGGAGGGATACAGTAAACCTGAAGTGAAGCATCGGAATCTATAACTAGTGTCACGGGAATGCTTCAAATCTTAGACAGTAAGAAGAGTCAGTTTTCTTGTACTTATGTCGGCATTGTGCCTTTTCTATTTAATTCTGATGCAATTTCAGTGTTTCATCGTCAATAAGAAGGTCAGGGAGATACAGTTAACATATAGTGAAGCATCGGAATCTAAAACTGGTCTCACAGGAAATGTTGAAATCATAGTCAGTAGAAAGAGTCAGTCTTCTTGTACTTATGTCAGCATAGTGCCTTTTGTATTTAATTCTGATGCAATTTCTTTGTTTCATCGTCAAGAAGAAGGTCCAAGGGATACAGTAAATATATAGTGAAGCATCGGAATCTAAAACAGGTCTCACAGGAAATGTTCAAAACATAGTCATTAAGAAGAGTCAGTCTTCTTGTACTTAAGTCGGCATTGTGCCTTTTGTATTTATTTCCGATGCAATTTCTGTGTTTAATCGTCAATAAGAAGGTCCAAGGGATACAGTAAACATATAGTGAAGCATCGGAATCTAAAACTGGTATAACAGGAAATGTTCAAAGATAGTCCGTAGGAAGAGTGAGTCTTCTTGTACTTAAGTCGGCGTTGTGCCTTTTGTATTTAATTCCGATGCAATTTCTGTGTTTCATCGTCAATAAGAAGGTCCAAGGGATACAGTAAACATATAGTGAAGCATCAGAATCTAAAACTGGTCTCACAGGAAATGTTCAAAACATAGTCAGTAAGGATAGTCAGTCTTCTTGTACTTAAGTCGGCATTGTGCCTTTTGTATTTAAATCCGATGCAATTTCTGTGTTTCATCGTCAATAAGAAGGTCCAAGGGATACAATTAACCTGAAGTGAAGCATCGGACCCTAAAACTGGTCTCACAGGAATGGTTGAAAACATAGACAGTAAGACGAGTTAGTTTTCTTGTACTTAAGTCAGCATTGTGCCTTTTCTATTTATTTATGATTCAATTTCTGTGATTCATCGTCAATAAGAAGGTCAGAGGGATACAGTAAACCTGAAGTGAAGCATCGGAATCTATAACTAGTGTCACAGGAATGGTTCAAAACATAGAGAGTAAGAAGAGTCAGTTTTCTTGTACTTAAGTCGGCGTTGTGACTTTTGTATTTAATTCCGATGGAATTTCAGTGTTTCATCGTCAATAAGAAGGTCAGAGGGATACAGTGAACCTAAAGTGAAGCATCGGAATCTATAACTAGTGTCACAAGAATGGTTCAAAACATAGGCAGTAATATGAGTCAGTCTTTTTGTACTTAAGCGGCATTGTGCCTCTTGTATTTAATTCCGATGCAATTTCAGTGTTCCGTCGTCAATAAGAAGATCCAAGGGATACATTAAACCTGATGTCAAGCATCGGAATCTAAAACCGGTCTCACAGGAAAGTTTCAAAACATAGACAGTAAGAATAGCCAGTCATTTGTACTTGAGTCGGCATTGTGCCTTTTGCATTTAATTCCGATGCAATTTCTGTGTTTCATCGTCAATAAGAAGGTCAGAGTGAAATAGTATACCTAAAGTGAAGCATCGGAATCTATAACTAGTGTCACAGGAATGGTTCAAAACATACACAGTAAGAACAGTCAGTTTTCTTGTACTTAAGTCCGCATTGTGCCTCTTTTATTTCATTCCGATGAAATATCTGTGTTTCATCGTCAATAAGAAGGTCAGAGGGATACAGTAAACATATAGTGAAGCATCGGAATCTAAAACTGGTCTCACAGGAAATGTTGAAATCATAGTCAGTAGAAAGAGTCAGTCTTCTTGTACTTAAGTCAGCATTGTCCCTTTTTGTATTTAATCCTGATGTAATTTCTGTGTTTCATCGTCAGTAAGAAGGTCCAATGGATACAGTAAACATATAGTGAAGCATCGGAATCTAAAACTGGTCTCACAGGAAATGTTCAAAACATAGTCAGTAAGAAGAGTCAGTCTTCTTGTACTTAAGTCGGCATTGTGCCTTTTGTATTTAATTCCGATACAATTTCTGTGTTTCATCGTCAATAAGAAGGTCAGAGGGATACAGTAAATCTGAAGTGAAGCATCGGAATCTATTACTAGTGTCACAGGAATGGTTCAAAGCATAGACAGTAAGAAGAGTCAGTTTTCTTGTACTTAAGTCGGCATTGTGCCATTTGTATTTAACTCTGATGTAAAAAATTGTGTGTTATCGTCAATAAGAAAGTCAAAGACATACAGTAAACCTGAAGTGAAGCATCGGAATTTATAACTAGTGTCACAGGAATGGTTCAATGCATAGACAGTAAGAAGAGTTAGTTTTATTGTACTTAAGTCGACATTGTGCCTTTAGTATTTAATTCCGATGGAAATTCAGTGTATCATCGTCAATTAGAAGGTCAGAGAGATGCAGTGAACCTGAAGTGAAGCATCGGAATCTATAACTAGTGTCACAGGAATGGTTCAAATCATAGACAGTAAGAAGAGTCAGTTTTCTTGTACTTAAGTCGGCATTGTGCCTTTTGTATTAAATTCCGATGAAATTTCTGTGTTCCATCGTCAATAAAAAGGTCAGTGGGATACAGTGAACCTGAAGTGAAGCATCGGATTCTAAAACCGGTCTCACAGGAAAGTTTCAAAACATAGAGAGTAAGAAGAGCCAGTCTTCGTTTACTTGAGTCGGCATTGTGCCTTTTGTATTTAATTCCGACGCCATTTCGGTGTTTCATCGTCAATAAGAAGGACAGAGGGATACAGTTAACCTGAAGTGAAGCATCGGAATCCATAACTAGTGTCACATGAATGGTTCAAAACATAGGCAGTAAGAAGAGTAAGTTTTCTTGATCTTAAGTCGGCATTGTGCCTCTTGTATTTAATTCAGATGCAATTTCAGTGTTTCATTGTCAATAAGAGGGTCAGAGGGATACAGTAAACCGGAAGTGAAGCATAGGAATCTGTAACAAGTGTCACAGGAATGGTTCAAAGCATAGACAGAAAGAAGAGTCAGTTTTCTTGTACTTAAGTCGGCATTGTGCCTTTTGTATTTAATTACGATACAATTTCTGTGTTTCATCGTCAATAAGTAGGTCAGAGGGATACAGTAAAGCTGAAGTGAAGAATCGGAATCTATAACTAGTGTCACAGGAATGGTTCAAAACGTAGAAAGTAAGAAGAGTCAGTTTCCTTGTACTTAAGTCGGCATTGTGCCTTTTGTATTTAATTCCGATGCAATTTCTGTGTTTCATCGTCAATAAGAAGGTCAGAGCGATACAGTAAACCTGAAGTGAAGCATCGGAATCTAAAACCGGTCTCACAGGAGAGTCTCAAAACATAGACAGTAAGAAGACCCAGTCTTCGTGTACTTGAGTCGGCATTGTGCCTTTTGTATTTAATTCCGATGCAATTTCTGTGTTTCATCTTCAATAAGAAGGTCAGAGGGATACAGTAAACCTGAAGTGAAGCATCAGAATGCATAGCTAGTGTCACATGAATGGTTCAAAACATAGACTGTAAGAAGAGTCAATTTTCTTGTACTTAAGTCGGCATTGTGCCTTTTGTATTTAATTCTGATGCAATTTCTGTGTTTTATCGTCAATAAGGAGGTCAGAGGGATACGGTAAACCTGAAGTGAGGCATCGGAATCTATAACTAGTGTCACAGGAATGGTCCAAAGCACAGATAGTAACAAGAATCAGATTTCATGTACTTAATCGGCATTGTGCCTTTTGTATTTAAATCCGATGCAATTTCTGTGTTTCATCGTCAATAAGAAGGTCAGTGTTATACAGTAAACCTGAAGTGAAGCATCGCAATCTAAAAATAGTGTCACAGGAATGGTTCAAAACATAGACAGTAAGAAGAGTCAGTTCTCTTGTACTTAAGTCGGCATTGTGCTTTTGTATTTAATTCCGATGCAATTTCTGTGTTTCATCGTCAATAAGAAGGTCAGAGGGATACAGTAAACCTGAAGTGAAGCATCGGAATCTATAACTAGTGTCACGGGAATGGGTCAAAACATAGACGGTAAGAAGAGTCAGATTTCTTGTACTAAAGTCGGCATTGTGCCGTTTCTATTTAATTTCATTGCAATTTCTGTGTTTCATCGTCTATAGGAAGGTCAGAGGGATACAGTAAACCTGAAGTGAGGCATCGGAATCGATAACAAGTGTCACAGGAATGGTTCAAAACAAAGACAGTAGGAAGAGTCAGTTCTCTTGTACTTAAGTCGGCATTGTGCTTTTGTATTTAATTCCGATGCAATTTCTGTGTTTCATCGTCAATATGAAGGTCAGAGGGATAGAGTAAACCTGAAGTGAAGCATCGGAATCTATAACTAGTATCACGGGAATGCTTCAAATCTTAGACAGTAATAAGAGTCAGATCTCTTGTACTTAAGTCGGCATTGTGCTTTTGTATTTAATTCCGATGCAATTTCTGTGTTTCATCGTCAATAAGAAGGTCAGAGGGATACAGTAAACCTGAAGTGAAGCATCGGAATCTATAACTAGTGTCACAAGAATGGTTCAAAGCATAGACAGTAAGAAGAGCCAGTCTTCTTGTACTTGAGTCGGCATTGTGCCTTGTGTATTTAATTCCGATTCAATTTCTGTGTTTCATCGACAATAAGAAGGTCAGTGGGATACAGTAAACCCGAAGTGAAGCATCGGAATCCATAACTAGTGTCACAGGAATGGTTCAAAACAAAGACAGTAGGAAGAGTCAGTTCTCTTGTACTTAAGTCGGCATTGTGCTTTTGTATTTAATTCCGATGCAATTTCTGTGTTTCATCGTCAATATGAAGGTCAGAGGGATAGAGTAAACCTGAAGTGAAGCATCGGAATCTATAACTAGTATCACGGGAATGCTTCAAATCTTAGACAGTAATAAGAGTCAGATCTCTTGTACTTAAGTCGGCATTGTGCTTTTGTATTTAATTCCGATGCAATTTCTGTGTTTCATCGTCAATAAGAAGGTCAGAGGGATACAGTAAACCTGAAGTGAAGCATCGGAATCTATAACTAGTGTCACGGGAATGCTTCAAATCTTAGACAGTAAGAGGAGTCAGTTTTCTTGTACTTAAGTCGGCATTGTGCCTTTTCTATTTAATTCTGATGCAATTTCTGTGTTTCATCGTCAATAAGAAGGTCAGAGAGATACAGTAAACATATAGTGAAGCATCGGAATCTAAAACTGGTCTCACAGGAAATGTTGAAATCATAGTCAGTAGGAAGAGTCAGTCTTCTTGTACTTAAGTCAGCATAGTGCCTTTTGTATTTAATTCTGATGCAATTTCTGTGTTTCATCGTCAATAAGAAGGTCCAAGGGATACAGTAAACATATAGTGAAGCATCAGAATCTAAAACTGGTATAACAGGAAATGTTCAAAGATAATCAGTAGGAAGAGTGAGTCTTCTTGTACTTAAGTCGGCGTTGTGGCTTTTGTATTTAATTCCGATGCAATTTCTGTGTTTCATCGTCAATAAGAAGGTCCAAGGGATACAGTAAACATATAGTGAAGCATCAGAATCTAAAACTGGTCTCACCGGAAATGTTCAAAACATAGTCTGTAAGGATAGTCAGTCTTCTTGTACTTAAGTCGGCATTGTGCCTTTTGTATTTAATTCCGATGCAATTTCTGTGTTTCATCGTCAATAAGAAGGTCCAAGGGATACAGTTAAAATGAAGTGAAGCATTGGACCCTAAAACTGGTCTCACAGGAATGGTTGAAAACATAGACAGTATGAAGGGATAGTTTTCTTGTACTTAAGTCAGCATTGTGCCTTTTCTATTTATTTATGATTCAATTTCTGTGTTTCATCGTCAATAAGAAGGTCAGAGGTATGCAGTGAACCTGAAGTGAAGCATCGGAATCTATAACTAGTGTCACAGGAATGGTTCAAATCATAGAGAGTAAGAAGAGTCAGTTTTCTTGTACTTAAGTCTGCATTGTGCCTTTTGTATTTAATTCCGATGCAATTTCTGTAATTCATCGTCAATAAGAAGGTCAGAGGGATACAGTAAACCTGAAGTGAAGCATCGGAATCTATAACTAGTGTCACGGGAATGGGTCAAAACGTGGACAGTAAGAAGAGTCAGTTATCTTGTTCTGAAGTCGGCATTGTGCCTTTTCTATTTAATTTCGATGCAATTTCTGTGTTTCATCGTCAATAGGAAGGTCAGAGGGATACAGTAAACATGAAGTGAAGCATCGGAATCAATAACAAGTGTCACAGGATTGGTTCAAAACATAGACAGTTAGAAGAGCCAGTCTTCTTGTACTTGAGTCGGCATTGTGCCTATGTATTTAATTCCGTTGCAATTTCTGTGTTTCATCGTCAATAAGAAGGTCAGAGGGATACAGTAAACCTGAAGTGAAGCATCGGAATCTATAACTAGTGCCACAAGAATGGTTCAAAACATAGACATTAAGAAGAGCCAGTCTTCTTGTACTTGAGTCGGCATTGTGCCTTGTGTATTTAATTCCGATGCAATTTCTGTGTTTCATCGTCAATAAGAATGTCAGTGGGATATAGTAAACCCGAAGTGAAGCATCGGAATCTTTAACTAGTGTAACAGGAATGGTTCAAAACAAAGACAGTAGGAAGAGTCAGTTCTCTTCTACTTAAGTCGGCATTGTGCTTTTGTATTTAATTCCGATGCAATTTCTGTGTTTCATCGTCAATAAGAAGGACAGAGGGATACAGTAAACCTGAAGTGAAGCATCGGAATCCATAACTACTGTCACAGGAATGGTTCAAAACATAGACAGTAAGAAGAGTCAGTTTTCTTGTACTTAAGTCGGCGTTGTGTTTTTTGTATTTAATTCGGATGGAATTTCAGTGTTTCATCGTCAATAAGAAGGTCAGAGGGATACAGTGAACCTGTAGTGAAGCATCGGAATCAATAACTAGTGTCACAAGAATGGTTCAAAGCATAGACAGTAATAAGAGTTAGTCTTCTTGTACTTAAGTCGGCATTGTGCCTGTTGAATTTAATGCCGATGCAATTACTGTGTTTCGTCGTCAATAACAAGATCCAAGGGATACAGTAAACCTGAAGTGAAGCATCGGAATCCAAAACCGGTCTCACAGGAAAGTTTCAAAACATAGACAGTAAGAAGAGCCAGTCTTCGTGTACTTGAGTCGGCATTGTGCCTTTTGTATTTAATTCCGATGCAATTTCTGTGTTTCATCTTCAATAAGAAGGTCAGAGGGATACAGTAAACCTGAAGTGAAGCATCGGAATGCATAGCTAGTGTCACATGAATGGTTCAAAACATAGACTGTAAGAAGAGTCAATTTTCTTGTTCTTAAGGCGGCATTGTGCCTTTTGTATTTAATTCCGATGCAATTTCTGTGTTTTATCCTCAATAAGGAGGTCAGAGAGATACGGTAAACCTGTAGTGAGGCATCGGAATCTATAACTAGTGTCACAGGAACGGTTCAAAGCACAGATAGTAAGAAGAATCAGTTTTCATGTACTTAATCGGCATTGTGCCTTTTGTATTTAATTCCGATGCAATTACTGTGTTTCATCGTCAATAAGAAGGTTCGAGGGATACAGTAAACCCGAAGTGAAACATCGGATTCTATAACTAGTGGCGCAGGAATGGTTCAAATCATAGACAGTAAGAAGAGCCTGTCTTCTTGTACTTGATTCGGCATTGTGCCTTTTGTATTTAAATCCGATGCAATTTCTGTGTTTCATCGTCAATAAGAAGGTCAGTGGGATACAGTAAACCTGAAGTGAAGCATCGGAATCTATAACTAGTGTCACAGGAATGGTTCAAAACATAGACAGTAAGAAGAGTCAGTTCTCTTGTACTTAAGTCGGCATTGTGCTTTTGTATTTAATTCCGATGCAATTTCTGTGTTTCATCGTCAATAAGAAGGTCAGAGGGATACAGTAAACCTGAAGTGAAGCATCGGAATCTATAACTAGTGTCACGGGAATGGGTCAAAACATAGACGGTAAGAAGAGTCAGATTTCTTGTACTTAAGTCGGCATTGTGCCTTTTCTATTTAATTTCGTTGCAATTTCTGTGTTTCGTCGTCTATAGGAAGGTCAGAGGGATACAGTAAACCTGAAGTGAACCATCGGAATCTATAACAAGTGTCACAGGAATGGTTCAAAACAAAGACAGTAAGAAGAGCCAGTCTTCTTGTACTTGAGTCGGCATTGTGCCTATGTATTTAATTTCGATGCAATTTCTGTGTTTTATCGTCAATAAGAAGGTCAGAGGGATACAGTAAACCTGAAGTGAAGCATCGGAATCTATAACTAGTGTCACAGGAATGGTTCAAAGAATGGACAGTAAGAAGAGCCAGTCTTCTTGTACTTGAGTCGGCATTGTGCCTTGTGTATTTAATTCCGATGCAATTTCTGTGTTTCATCGACTATAAGGAGGTCAGTGGGATACAGTGAACCCGAAGTGAAGCGTCGGAATCTATAACTAGTGTCACAGGAATGGTTCAAAACAAAGACAGTAGGAAGAGTCAGTTCTCTTGTACTTAAGTCGGCATTGTGCTTTTGTATTTAATTCCGATGCAATTTCTGTGTTTCATCGTCAATAAGAAGGTCAGAGGGATACAGTAAACCTGAAGTGAAGCATCGGAATCTATAACTAGTGTCACGGGAATGCTTCAAATCTTAGACAGTAAGATGAGTCAGTTTTCTTGTACTTAAGCCGGCATTGTGCCTTTTCTATTTAATTCTGATGCAATTTCTGTGTTTCATCGTCAATAAGAAGGTCAGGGAGATACAGTAAACATATAGTGAAGCATCGGAATCTAAAACTGGTCTCACAGGAAATGTTGAAATCATATTCAGTAGGAAGAGTCAGTCTTCTTGTACTTATGTCAGCATAGTGCCTTTTGTATTTAATTCTGATGCAATTTCTGTGTTTCATCGTCAATTAGAAGGTGCAAGTGATACAGTAAACATTAAGTGAAGCATCGGAATCTAAAACTGGTCTCACAGGAAATGTTCAAATCATAGTCAGTAAGAAGAGTCAGTCTACTTGTACTTAAGTCGGCATTGTGCCTTTTGTATTTAATTCCGATGCAATTTCTGTGTTTAATCGTCAATAAGAAGGTCCAAGGGATACAGTAAACATATAGTGAAGCATCGGAATCTAAAACTGGTATAACAGTAAATGTTCAAAGATAGTCCGTAGGAAGAGTGAGTCTTCTTGTACTTAAGTCGGCGTTGTGCCTTTTGTATTTAATTCCGATGCAATTTCTGTGTTTCATCGTCAATAAGAAGGTCCAAGGGATACAGTAAACATATAGTGAAGCATCAGAATCTAAAACTGGTCTCACAGGAAATGTTCAAAACATAGTCAGTAAGGATAGTCAGTCTTCTTGTACTTAAGTCGGCATTGTGCCTTTTGTATTTAATTCCGATGCCATTTCTGTGTTTCATCGTCAATAAGAAGGACCAAGGGATACAGTTAACCTGAAGTAAAGCATCAGACCCTAAAACTGGTCTCACAGAAATGGTTGAAAACATAGACAGTACGTAGAGTTAGTTTTCTTGTACTTAAGTCAGCATTGTGCCTTTTCTATTTATTTATGATTCAATTTCTGTGTTTCATCGTCAATAAGAAGGTAAGAGGGATACAGTAAACCTGAAGTGAAGGATCGGAATCTATAACTAGTGTCACAAGAATGGTTCAAAACATAGACAGTAATATGAGTGAGTCTTTTTGTACTTAAGCCGGCATTGTGCCTTTTGTATTTAATTCCGATGCAATTTCTGTGTTTCATTGTCAATAAGAAGGTCAGAGTGAAAAAGTATACCTAAAGTGAAGCATCGGAATCTATAACTAGTGTCACAGGAATGGTTCAAAACATACACAGTCAGAACAGTCGGATTTCTTGTACTTAAGTCCGCATTGTGCCTTTTCTATTTCATTCCGATGCAATTTCTGTGATTCATCGTCAGTAAGAAGGTCCAATGGATACAGTAAACTTATAGTGAAGCATCGGAATCTAAAACTGGTCTCACAGGAAATGTTCAAAACATAGTCAGTAAGAAGAGTCAGTCTTCTTGTACTTAAGTCGGCATTGTGCCTTTTGTATTTAATTCCGATGCAATTTCTGTGCTTCATCGTCAATAAGAAGGTCAGAGGGATACAGTAAATCTGAAGTGAAGCATCGGAATCTGTAACTAGTGTCACAGGAATGGTTCAAAGCATAGACAGTAAGAAGAGTCAGTTTTCTTGTACTTAAGTCGGCATTGTGCCTTTTGTATTTAATTCCGATGCAATTTCTGTGTTTCATCGTCAATAAGAAGGTCAGAGGGATACAGTAAACCTGAAGTGAAGCATCGGAATCCATAACTAGTGTCACATGAATGGTTCAAAACATAGGCAGTAAGAAGAGTCAGTTTTCTTGTCCTTAAGTCGGCATTGTGCCTCTTGTATTCAATTCAGATGCAATTTCTGTGTTTCATCGTCAACAAATAGGTGAGAGGGATACGGTAAACCTGAAGTGAAGCATCGGAATCTATAACTAGTGTCACAGGAATGGTTCAAACATAGATAGTAAGAAGAATCAGTTTTCATGTACTTAAACGGCATTGTGACTTTTCTATTTAATTCCGATGCAATTTCTGTGTTTCATCGTCAATAGGAAGGTCAGAGGGTTACAGTAAACCTGAAGTGAAGCATCGGAATCTATAACAAGTGTCACAGGATTGGTTCAAAACATAGACAGTTAGAAGAGCCAGTCTCCTTGTACTTGAGTCGGCATTGCGCCTATGCACTTAATTCCGTTGCAATTTCTGTGTTTCATCGTCAATAAGAAGGTCAGAGGGATACAGTAAACCTGAAGTGAAGCATCGGAATGTATAACTAGTGTCACAAGAATGGTTCAAAGCATAGACAGTAAGAAGAGCCAGTCTTCTTGTACTTGAGTCGACATTGTGCCTTGTGTATTTAATTCCGATGCAATTTCTGTGTTTCATCGTCAATAAGAAGGCCAGTGGGATACAGTAAACCCGAAGTGAAGCATCGGAATCTATAACTAGGGTCACAGGAATGGTTCAAAACAAAGACAGTAGGAAGAGTCAGTTCTCTTGTACTTAAGTCGGCATTGTGATTTTGTATTTAATTCCGATGCAATTTCTGTGTGTCATCGTCAATAAGAAGGTCAGAGGGATACAGTAAACCTGAAGTGAAGCATCGGAATTTATGACTAGTGTCACGGGAATGCTTCAAAACATAGACAGTAAGAAGAGTCAGTTTTCTTGTACTTAAGTCGGCATTGTGCCTTTTCTATTTAATTCTGATGCAATTTATGTGTTTCATCGTCAATAAGAAGGTCAGAGGGATACAGTAAACATATAGTGGAGCATCGGAATCTAAATCTTGTCTCACAGGAAATGTTGAAATCATAGTCAGTAGGAAGAGTCAGTTTTCTTGTACTTAAGTCAGCATTGTGCCTTTTTTATTTAATTCTGATTCAATTTCCGTTTTTCATCGTCAATAAGAAGGTCAGAGGGATACAGTAAACCTGAAGTGAAGCATCGGAAACCATAACTAGTGTCACAGGAATGGTTCAAAACATAGACAGTAAGAAGAGTCAGTTTTCTTGTACTTAAGTCGGCGTTGTGTTTTTTGTATTTCATTCGGACGGAATTTCAGTGTTTCATCGTCAATAAGAAGGTCAGAGGGATACAGTGAACCTGTAGTGAAGCATCGGAACCAATAACTAGTGTCACAAGAATGGTTCAAAGCATAGACAGTAATAAGAGTTAGTCTTCTTGTACTTAGGTCGGCATTGTGCCTTTTGAATTTAATTCCGATGCAATTACTGTGTTTCGTCGTCAATAACAAGATCCAAGGGATACAGTAAACCTGAAGTGAAGCATCGGAATCTAAAACCGGTCTCACAGGAAAGATTCAAAACATAGACAGTAAGAAGAGTTAGTTTTCTTGTACTTAAGTCAGCAATGTGCCTTTTCTATTTAATTATGATTTAATTTCTGTGTTTCATCGTCAATAAGAAGGTCAGAGGGATACAGTAAACCTGAAGTGAAGCATCGGAAACTATAACTAGTGTCACAGGAATGGTTCAAAACATAGACAGTTAGAAGAGTCAGTTTTCTTGTACTTAAGTCGGCATTGTGCCTTTTGTATTTAATTCCGAAGGATTTTCAGTGTTTCATCGTAAATAAGAAGGTCAGAGGGTAACAGTGAACCTGAAGTGAAGCATCGGAATCTATAACTAGTGTCACAAGAATGGTTCAAAACATAGACAGTAATAAGAGTCAGTCTTCTTGTACTTAAGTCGGCATTGTGCCTTTTGTATTTAATTCCGATGCAATTTCTTTGTTTCATCGTCAATAAGAAGGTCAGAGGGATACAGTAAACCTGAAGTGAAGCATCGGAATCTATAACTAGTGGCACAGCAATGGTTCAAAACTTAGACAGTAAGAAGAAACAGTTTTCTTGTACTTAAGAAGGCATTGTGCCTTTTGTATTTAATTCCGATTCACATTCTGCGACTCATCCTCAATAAGAAGGTCAAAGGCATACAGTAAACCTGGAGTGAAGCATCGGAATCTGTAACTAGTGTCACAGAAATGGTTCAAATCATAGACTGTCAGAAGGGTTAGTTTTTTGTACTTATGTCGGCATTGTGCCTTTTGTATTAAATTCCGATGGAATTTCAGTGTTTCATCGTCAATAAGAAGGTCAGAGGGATACAGTGAACCTGAAGTGAAGCATCGGAATCTATAACTAGTGTCACAAGAATGGTTCAAAACATTGACAGTAATAAGAGTCTGTCATCTTGTACTTATGTCGGCATTGTGCCTTTTGTATTTAATTCCGATGCAATTTCTGTGTTTCGTCGTCAATAAGAAGATCAAAGGGATACAATAAACCTGAAGTGAAGCATCGGAATCTAAAACCGGTCTCCCTGGAAAGTTTCAAAACATAGACAGTAAGAAGAGCCAGTCTTCTTGTACTTGAGTCGGCATTGTGCCTTTTGTATTTAATTCCGATGCAATTTCTATGTTTCATCGTAAATAAGATGGTCTGAGAGATATAGTATACCTGAAGTAAGGCATCGGAATCTATAACTAGTGTCACAGGAATGGTTCAAAACATACACAGTAAGAACAGTCAGTTTTCTTGTACTTAAGACCGCATTGTGCCTTTTCTATTTAATTCCGATGCAATTTCTGTGTTTCGTCGTCAATAAGAAGGTCCAAGGGATACAGTAAACATATAGTGAAGCATCGGAATCTAAAAGTGGTATAACAGGAAATGTTCAAAAGATAGTCAGTAAGAAGAGGCAGTCTTCTTGTACTTAAGTCAGCGTTCTGCCTTTTGTATTTAATTCCGATGCAATTTCCGTGTTTCATCGTCAATAAGAAGGTCCAAGGGATACAGTAAAATTATATTGAAGCATCAGAATCTAAAACTGGTCTCACAGATAATGTTCAAAACATAGTCAGTAAGGAGAGTCAGTCTTCTTGTACTTATGTCGGCATTGTGCCTTTTGTATTTAATTCCGATAGAATTTCAGTGTTTCATCGTCAATAAGATGGTCAGAGGGATACAGTGAACCTGAAGTGAACCATCGGAATATATAACTAGTGTCACAAGAATTGTTCAAATCATAGACTGTAATAAGAGTCAGTCTTCTTGTACTTAAGTCGGCATTGTGCCTTTTGTATTTAATTCCGATGCAATTTCTGTGCTTCATCGTCAATAAGAAGGTCCAAGGGATACAGTAAACATATAGTGAAGCATCGGAATCTAATACTGGTCTCACAGGAAATGTTCAAAACATAGTCAGTAAGAAGGGTCAGTCTTCTTGTACTTAGATCGGTATTGAGCCTTTTGTATTTAATTCCGATGCAATTTCTGTGTTTAATCGTCAATAAAAAGGTCCAAGGGATACAATAAACGTATAGTGAAGCATCGGAATCTACAACTGGTCTCACAGGAAATGTTCAAAACATAGTCAGTAAGAAGAATCAGTCTTCTTGTACTTAAGTCGGCGATGTGCCTTTTGCATTTAATTCCGATGCAATTTCTGGGTTTCATGGTCAATAAGAAGGTCCAAGGAATACAGTAAACATATCGTGAAGCATCAGAATCTAAAACTGGTCTCACAGGTAATGTTTAAACATAGTCAGTAAGGAGAGTCTGTCTTCTTGTACTTAAGTCGTCATTGTGCTTTTTTGTATTTAATTCCGATAGAATTTCAGTGTTTCATCGTCAATAAGAAGGTCAGAGGGATACAGTGAACCTCAAGTGAAGCATCGGAATCTATAACAAGTGCCACAAGAATTGTTCAAAACATAGACTGTAATAAGAGTCAGTCTTCTTGTACTTAAGTCGGCATTGTGCCTTTTGTATTTAATTCCGTTGCCTTTTCTGTGTTTCATCGTCAATAAGAAGGTCAGAGGGATACAGTAAACCTGAAGTGAAGCGTCGGAAACTATAACTAGTGTCACAGGAATGGTTCAAAACATAGACAGTTAGAAAAGTCAGTTTTCTTGTACTTAAGTCAGCATTGTGCCTTTTGTATTTAATTCCGATGCAATTTCTGTGTTTCATCGTCAATAAGAGGGTCAGAGGGATACAGTAAACCTGAAGTGAAGCATCGGAATCTACAATTAGTGTCACAGGAATGGTTCTAAACATAGACAGTAAGAGGAGTCAGTTTTCTTGTACTTAAGTCGGCATTGTGCCTTTTGTATTTAATTCCGATGCAATTTCTTTGTTTCATCGTCAATAAGAACGTCAGAGGGATACAGTAAACCTGAAGTGAAGCATCGGAATCTATAACTAGTGTCACATTAATGGTTCAAAACATAGACAGTAAGAAGAGTCAGTTTTCTTGTACTTAAGTCGGCATTGTGCCTTTTGTATTTCATTCCGATGCAATTTCTGTGTTTCATCGTCAATAAGAAGGTCAGAGGGATACAGTAAACTCGACGTGAAGCATCGGAATCTATAACTAGTGTCACATGAATGGTTAAAAACATAGACAGTAAGAAGGGTCAGTTTTCTTGTACTTAAGTCGGCATTGTGCCAATTGTATTTAATTACGATACAATTTCTGTGTTTCATCGTCAATAAGAAGGTCAGAGGGTTACTGCAAACCTGAAGTGAAGCATAGGAATCTATAACTAGTGTCACAGGAATGGTTCAAAACATAGACAGTAAGAAGAGTTAGTTTTCTTGTACTTAAGTCGGCATTGTGCCTTTTGTATTTAATTCCGATGCAATTTCTGTGTTTCATCGTCAATAAGAGGGTCAGAGGGATACAGTAAACCTGAAGTGAAGCATCGGAATCTACAATTAGTGTCACAGGAATGGTTCTAAACATAGACAGTAAGAGGAGTCAGTTTTCTTGTACTTAAGTCGGCATTGTGCCATTTGTATTTAATTCCGATGCAATTTCTGTGTTTCATCGTCAATAAGAAGGTCAGAGGGATACAGTAAACCTGAGGTGAAGCATCGGAATCTAAGACCGGTCTCACAGGAAAGTTTCAAACATAGACTGTAGGAGGAGCCAGTCTTCTTGTACTTGAGTCGGCATTGTGCTTTTGTATTTAATTCCGATGCAATTTCTGTGTTTCATCGTCAACAAGATGGTCAGAGGGATACAGTAAACCTGAAGTGAAGCATCGGAATCTGTAACTAGTGTCACATGAGTGGTTCAAAACAAAGACAGTAAGAAGAGTCAGTTTTCTTGTACTTAAGTCGGCATTGTGCCTTTTGTATTTCATTCCGATGCAATTTCTGTGTTTCATCGTCAATAAGAAGGTCAGAGGGATACAGTAAACCCGACGTGAAGCATCGGAATCTATAACTAGTGTCACAGGAATGGTTCAAAACATAGACTGTAAGAAGAGTCAGTTTTCGTGTACTTATGTCGGCATTGTGGCTTTTGTGTTTAATTCCGATGCAATTTCTGTGTTTCATCGTCAATAAGAAGGGCAGAGGGATACAGTAAACCTGAAGTGAAGCATCGGAATCTATAACTGGTGTTACAGGAATGGTTCAAATCATAGACAGTAAGAAGAGTCAGTTCTCTTGTACTTAAGTCGGCAATTTGCCTTTTGAATTTAATTCCGATACAATTTCTGTGTTTCATCGTCAATAAGAAGGTCATTGGGATACAGTAAACCTGAAGTGAAGCATCGGAATCTACAACTAGTGCCACATGAATGGTCCAAAACATAGACAGTAAGAAGAGTCAGGTTTCTTGCACTTAAGTCGGCATTGTGCCTTTTGTATTTAATTCCGATGCAATTTCTGTGGTTCATCGTCAATAAGAAGGTCAGAGGGATACAGTAAACCTGAAGTGAAGCATCTAAATCTATAACTAGTGTCACAGGAATGGTTCAAAACATAGACAGTAAGAAGAATCAGTTTTCTTGTACTTAAGTCGGCATTGTGCTATTTGTATTTAATTCCGATACAATTTCTGTGTTTCATCGTCAATAAGAGTGTCAGAGGGATACAGTAAACCTGAAATGAAGCATCGGAATCCATCACTAGTGTCACAGGAATGGTTCAAAACATAAATAGTAAGATAAATCAGTTTTCATGTACTTAAGTCGGCATTGTGCCTTTTCTATTTCATTCCGATGCAATTTCTGTATTTCATCGTCAATAAGAAGGTCAGAGGGATACAGTAAACCTGAAGTGAAGCATCGGAATATATAACGAGTGTCACAGGAATGGTTCAAAACATAGGCTCTATGAAGAGTCAGTTATCTTGTACTTAAGTCGGCATTATGCCTTTTGTATTTAATTCCTAAGCAATTTCTGTGTCTCATCGTCAATAAGAAGGGCAGAGGGATACAGTAAACCTGAAGTGAAGCATCGGAATCTATTACTAGTGTCACAGGAATGGTACAAAACATAGACAGTAAGAAGAGTCAGTTCTCTTGTACTTAAGTCGGCAATTTGCCTTTTGTATTTAATTGCGATACAATTTCTGTGTTTCATCGTCAATAAGATGGTCAGAATCGTCAACCTGAAGTGAAGCATCGGAATCTACAACTAGTGTCACATGAATGGTTCAAAACATAGACAGTAAGAAGAATCAGTTTTCTTGTACTTAAGTCGGCATTGTGCCTTTTGTATTTCATTCCGATGCAATTTCTGTGTTTCATCGTCAATAAGAAGGTCAGAGGGATACAGTGAACCTGAAGTGAAGCATCGGAATGTATAACTATTGTCACAGGAATGGTTCAAAACATAGAAAGTAAGAAGAGTCAGTCTTCTTGTACTTAGGTCGGCATTGTGCCTCTTGTATTTAATTCCGATGCAATTTCTGTGTTTCATCGTCATTAAGAAGGTCAGAGGGATATAGTAAACCTGAAGTGAAGCATCGGAATCTATAACTAGTGTCACATGAATGGTTCTAAACATAGACAGTAAGAAGAGTCAGTTTTCATGTACATAAATCGGCATTGTGCCTTTTGTATTTAATTCCGATGCAATTTCTGTGTTTCATCGTCAATAGGATTGTCAGAGGGATACAGTGAACCTGAAGTGAAGCATCGGAATGTATAACTATTGTCACACGAATGGTTCAAAACATAGAAAGTAAGAAGAGTCAGTCTTCTTGTACTTAGGTCGGCATTGTGCCTTTTGTATTTCATTCCGATGCAATTTCTGTGTTTCATCGTCAATAAGAAGGTCAGAGGGATACAGTAAACCTGACGTGAAGCATCGGAATCTATAACTAGTGTCACATGAATGGTTAAAATCATAGACAGTAAGAAGGGTCAGTTTTCTTGTACTTAAGGCGGCATTGTGCCTTTTGTATTTAATTCCGATACAATTTCTGTGTTTCATCGTCAATAAGAAGGTCGGAGGTTTACTGCAAACCTGAAGTGAAGCATAGGTATCTATAACTAGTGTCACAGGAATGGTTCAAAACATAGACAGTAAGTAGAGTCAGTTTTCTTGTACTTATGTCGGCATTGTGCCTTTTGTATTTAATTCCGATGCAATTTCTGTGTTTCATCGTCAATAAGAGGGTCAGAGGGATACAGTAAACCTCAAGTGAAGCATCGGAATCTACAATTAGTGTCACAGGAATGGTTCTAAACATAGACAGTAAGAGGAGTCAGTTTTCTTATACTTAAGACGGCATTGTGCCTTTTGTATTTAATTCCGATGCAATTTCTGTGTTTCATCGTCAATAGGAGTGTCAGAGGGATACAGTAAACCTGAAGTGAAGCATCGGAATCTACAATTAGTGTGACAGGAATGGTTCTAAACATAGACAGTAAGAGGAGTCAGTTTTCTTGTACTTAAGTCGGCATTGTGACTTTTGTATTTCATTCCGATGCAATTTCTGTGTTTCATCATCAATAAGAAGGTCAGAGGGATACAGTGAACCTGAAGTGAAGCATCGGAATCTATAACTATTGTCACAGGAAAGGTTCAAAACATAGAAAGTAAGAAGAGTCAGTCTTCTTGTACTTAGGTCGGCATTGTGCCTCTTGTATTTAATTCCGATGCAATTTCTGTGTTTCATCGTCAATAAGAAGGTCAGAGGGATACAGTAAACCTGAAGTGAAGCATCTAAATCTATAACTAGTGTCACATGAATGGTTCAAAACATAGACAGTAAGAAGAATCAGTTTTCTTCTACTTAAGTCGGCATTGTGCCTTTTGTATTTCATTCCGATGCCATTTCTGTGTTTCATCGTCAATAAGATGGTCAGAGCGATACAGTGATCCTGAACTGAAGCATCGGAATCTACAACTAGTGTCACAGGAATGTTCAAAAAATAGAAAGTAAGAAGGGTCAGTTTTATTGTACTTATGTCGGCATTGTGCCTCTTGTATTTAAATCCGATGCAATTTCTGTGTTTCATCGTCAATAAGAGGGTCAGAGGGATACAGTAAACCTGAAGTGAAGCATCGGAATCTACAATTAGTGTCACAGGAATGGTTCTAAACGTAGACAGTAAGAGGAGTCAGTTTTCTTGTACTTAAGTCGGCATTGTGCCCTTTGTATTTAATTCCGATGCAATTTCTGTGTTTCATCGTCAATAAGAAGGTCAGAGGGATACAGTGAACCTGAGGTGAAGCATCGGAATCTATAACTATTGTCACAGGAATGGTTCAAAACATAGAAAGTAAGAAGAGACAGTTTTCTTGTACTTAAGTCGGCATTGTGCCTCTTGTATTTAATTCCGATGCAATTTCTGTGTTTCATCGTCAATAAGAAGTTCAGTGGGATACAGTAAACCTGAAGTGAAGCATCGGAATCTATAACTAGTGTCACATGAATGGTTCAAAGCATAGACAGTAAGAAGAGTCAGTTTTCTTGTACTTAAGTCGGCATTGTGCCTTTTGTATTTAATTCCGATGCAATTTCTGTGTTTCATCGTCAATAAGAAGGTCAGAGGGATACTGTAAACCTGAAGTGAAGCATGGGAAACTATAACTAGTGTCACAGGAATGGTTCAAAACATAGACAGTAAGAAGAGTCAGTTTTCTTGTACTTAAGTCGGCCTTGTGTCTTTTGTATTTAATTCCGATGCAATTTCTGTGTTTCATCGTCAATAAGAAGGACAGATGGATACAGTAAACCGGAAGTGAAGCATCGGAATCTATAACTAGTGTCACAGGAATGGTTCAAAACATAGACAGTAAGAAGAGTCAGTTTTCTTGTACTTAAGTCGGCATTGTGTCATTTGTATTTAATTCCGATACAATTTCTGTGTTTCATCGTCATTAAGAGAATCAGAGGGATACAGTAAACCTGAAGTGAAGCATCGGAATCTATAACTAGAGTCACAGGAATGGTTCAAAACATAGATAGTAAGATGAATCAGTTTTCATGTACTTAAGTCGGCATTGTGCCTTTTCTATTTAATTCCGATGCAATTTCTGTGTTTCATCGTCAATAAGATGGTCACAGGGATACAGTAGACCTGAAGTGAAGCATCGGAATCCGTAACTAGTGTCACATGAATGGTACGAAACAAAGACAGTAAGAAGAGTCAGTTATCTTGTACTTAAGTCGGCATTGTTTCTTTTGTATTTAATTCCGATGCAATATCTGTGTTTAATCGTGAATAAGAAGGTCAGAGGGATACAGTAAACCTGAAATGAAGCATCGGAATCTATAACTAGTGTCACAGGAATGGTTCACAACATAGATAGAAAGAGGAATCAGTTTTCATGTACTTAAGTCGGCATTGTGCCATTTCTATTTAATTCCGATGCAATTTCTGTGTTTCATCGTCAATAAGAAGGTCAGAGGGATACAGTAAACCTGAAGTGAAGCATCGGAGTGTGTAACTAGTGTCACAGGAATGGTTCAAAACATAGACAGTAAGAAGAGGCAGTCTTCTTGTACTTGAGTCGGCATTGTGCCTTTTGTATTTAATTCCGATGCAATTTCTGTGTTTCATCGTCAATAAGAAGGTCAGTAGGATACAGTATACCTGAAGTGAAGCATCGGAATCTATAACTAGTGTCACAGGAATGGTTCAAAACATAGACAGTAAGAAGAGTCAGTTTTCTTGTACTTATGTCGGCATTGTGCCTCTTGTATTTAAATCCGATGCAATTTCTGTGTTCATCGTCAATAAGAAGGTCAGAGGGATACAGTAAACCTGAAGAGAAGCATCGGAATCTATAACTAGTGTCACATGAATGGTTCAAAACATAGACAGTAAGAAGAGTCAGTTTTCTTGTACTTAGGTCGGCATTGTGCCTTTTGTAATTAATTCTGATGCAATTTCTGTGTTTCAACGTCTATAAGAAGGTCAGAGGGATACAGTAAACCTGAAGTGAGCATCGGAATCTATAACTAGTGTCACAGGAATGGTTCAAAACATAGACAGTAAGAAGAGTGAGTTTTCTTGTACTTAAGTCGGCATTGTGCCATTAGTATTTAATTCCGATACAATTTCAGTGTTTCATCGCCAATAAGAAGGTCAGAGGGATACAGTAAACCTGAAGTGAAACATCGGAAACGATTACTAGTGTCACAGGAATGGTTCAAAGCATAGCCAGTAAGAAGAGTCAGTTTTCTTGTACTTAAGTCGGCATTGTGCCTTTTGTACTTAATTCCGATGCAATTTCTGTGTTTCATCGTCAATAAGAAGGTCAGAGGGATACAGTAAACCTGAGGTGAACCATCGGAATCTAAAACCGGTCTCTCAGGAAAGTGTCAAAACATAGACAGTAAGAAGAGCCAGTCTTCTTGTACTTGAGTCGGCATTGTGCTTTTGTATTTATTTCCGATGCAATTTCTGTGTTTCATCGTCAATAAGAAGGTCAAAGGGATACAGTAAACCTGAAGTGAAGCATCGGAATCTGTAACTAGTGTCACATGAATGGTTAAAAGCATAGACAGTAAGAAGAGTCAGTTTTCTGGTACTTAAGTCGGCATTGTGCTTTTGTATTTAATTCCGATGCAATATCTGTGTTTCATCGTCAATAAGAAGGTCAGAGGGATACAGTAAACCTGAAATGAAGCATCGGAATCTGTCACTAGTGTCACAGGAATGGTTCACAACATAGATAGTAAGAGGAATCAGTTTTCATGTACTTAAGTCGGCATTGTGCATTTTCTATTCAATTCCAATGCAATTTCTGTGTTTCAAAGTCAATAAGAAGGTCAGAGGGATACAGTAAACCGTAAGTGAAGCATCGGAATGTGTAACTAGTGGCATAGGAATGGTTCAAAACATAGATAGTAAGAAGAGCCAGTCTTTTTGTACCTGAGTCGGCATTGTGCCTTTTGTATTTAATTCCGATGCAATTTCTGTGTTTCATCGTCAATAAGAAGGTCAGAGGGATACAGTAAACGTATAGTGAAGCATCGGAAACTAAAACTGGTCTCACAGGAAATGTTCAAAACGTAGTCAGTAAGAAGAGTCAGTCTTCTTGTACTTAATTCGACATTATGCCTTTTGTATTTAATCCCGTTGCAATTTCTGTGTTTCATCGTCAATAAGAAGGTCCAAGGGATACAGTAAACCAGAAGTGAAGCATCGGAATCTATAACTGGTCTCACAGGAAAGGTTCAAAACATAGACAGTAAGAAGAGTTAGTTTTCTTGTACTTAATCAGCCTTGTGCCTTTTCTATTTAATTCTGATTCAATTTCTGTGTTTCATCGTCATTAAGAAGGTCAGAGGGATACAGTGAACCTGAGGTGAAGCATAGCAAACTATATCTAGTGTCACAGGAATGGTTCAAAACATAGACAGTAAGAAGAGTCAGTTTTCTTGTACTTAAGTCGGCATTGTTCATTTTGTATTTAATTCCGATGCAATTTCTGTGTTTCATCGTCAATAAGACGGTCAGAGGGATACAGTAAACCTGACGTGAAGCATCGGAATCTATAACTAGTGTCTCAGGAATGGTTCAAACATAGAGAGTAAGAAGAGTCAGTCATCTTGTACTTAAGTCGGGATTGTAACTTTTGTATATAATTCCGATGCAATTTCTGTGTTTCATCGTCTATAAGAAGGTCAGAGGGATACAGTAAACCTGAAGTGAGCATCGGAATCTATAACTAGTGTCACAGGAATGGTTCAAAACATAGACAGTAAGAAGAGTTAGTTTTCTTGTACTTAAGTCGGCATTGTGCTATTTGTATTTAATTCCGATACAATTTCTGTGTTTCATCGCCAATAAGAAGGTCAGAGGGATACAGTAAACCTGAAGTGAAGCATCGGAATCGATAACTAGTGTCACAGGAATGGTTCAAAGCATAGACATTAAGAAGAGTCAGTTTTCTTGTACTTAAGTCGGCATTGTGCTTTTGTATTTAATTCCCATGCAATTTCTATGTTTCATCGTCAATAAGAAGGTCAGAGGAATACAGTAAACCTGAAGTGAAGCATCGGAATCTGTAACTAGTGTCACATGAAAGGTTCATAGCATAGACAGTAAGAAGAGTCAGTTTTCTTGTACTTAAGTCGGCATTGTGCCTTTTGTATTTCATTCCGATACAATTTCTGTGTTTCATCGTCAATAAGAAGGTCAGAGGGATACAGTAAACCTGAAGTGAAGCATCGGAATCTATAACTAGTGTCACATGAATGGTTAAAAGCATAGACAGTAAGAAGAGTCAGTTTTCTTGTACTTAAGTCGGCATTGTGCCATTTGTATTTAATTCCGATACAATTTCTGTGTTTCATCGTCAATAAGAGAGTCAGAGGGATACAGTAAACCTGAAGTGAAGCATCGGAATCTATAACTAGTGTCTCAGGAATGGTTCAAAACATAGATAGTAAGATGAATCAGTTTTCATGTACTTAAGTCGGCATTGTGCCTTTTTTATTTAATCCCGATGCAATTTCTGTGTTTCATCGTCAATAAGATGGTCAGAGGGATACAGTAAACCTGAAGTGAAGCATCGGAATCTGTAACTAGTGTCACATGAATGGTACAACACAAAGACAGTAAGAAGAGTCAGTTTTCTTGTACTTAAGTCGGCATTGTTTCTTTTGCATTTAATTCCGATGCAATATCTGTGTTTAATCGTGAATAAGAAGGTCTGAGGGATACAGTAAACCTGAAATGAAGCATCGGAATCTATAACTAGTGTCACAGGAATGGTTCACAACATAGATAGTAAGAGGAATCTGTTTTCATGTACTTAAGTCGGCATTGTGCCATTTCTATTTAATTCCGATGCAATTTCTGTGTTTCATCGTCAATAAGAAGGTCAGAGGGATACAGTAAACCTGAAGTGAAGCATCGGAGTGTGTAACTAGTGTCACAGGAATGGTTCAAAACATAGACAGTAAGAAGAGCCAGTCTTCTTGTACTTGAGTCGGCATTGTGCCTTTTGTATTTAATTCCGATGCAATTTCTGTGTTTCATCGTCAATAAGAAGGTCAGAGGGATACAGTAAACCGGAAGTGAAGCATCGGAATCTATAACTAGTGTCACAGGAATGGTTAAAAACATTGACAGTAAAAAGAGTCAGTTTTCTTGTACTTATGTCGGTGTTGTGCCTTTTGTATTTAATTCCGATACAATTTCTGTGTTTCATCGTCAATAAGAAGGTCAGAGGGAAACAGTAAACCTGAAGTGAAGCATCGGAATCTATAACTAGTGTCACAGGAATGGATCGAAACATAGACAGTAAGAAGAGTCAGTTTTCTTGTACTTGAGTCGGCATTGTGCCTTTTGTATTTAATTCCGATGTAATTTCTGTGTTTCATCGTCAATCAGAAGGTCAGAGGGATACAGTAAACCTGAAGTGAAGCATCGGAATCTAAAACCGGTCTCACAGGAAAGTTTCAAACATAGACAGTAAGAAGAGCCAGTCTTCTTGTACTTGAGTTGGCATTGTGCCTTTTGTATTTAATTCCGATGCAATTTCTGTGTTTCATCGTCAATAAGAAGGTCAGAGGTATACAGTAAACCTGAAGTGAAGCATCGGAATCTATAACTAGTGTCACATGAATGGATCAAAGCATAGACAGTAAGAAGACTCTGTTTTCTTGTACTTAAGTCGGCATTGTGCCTTTTGTATTTAATTCCGATGTAATATCTGTGTTTCATCGTTGATAAGAAGGTCAGAGGGATACAGTAAACCTGGAGTGAATCATCGGAATCAATAACTAGTGTCACAGGAATGGTTCAAAACATAGACAGTAAGAAGAGTCAGTTTTCTTGAACGTAAGTCGGCATTGTGCCTTTTGTATTTCATTCCGATTCAATTTCTGTTTTTCATCGTCAATAAGAAGGTCAGAGGGATACAGTAAACCTGAAGTGAAGCATCGGAATCTATAACTAGTGTCACATGAATGGTTAAAAACATAGACAGTAAGAAGACTCAGTTTTCTTGTACTTAAGTCGGCAATGTGCCTTTTGTATTTAATTCCGATGCAATTTCTGTGTTTCATCGTCAATAAGAAGGTCAGAGGGATACTGTAAACCTGAAGTGAAGCATAGGAAACTATAACTAGTGTCACAGGAATGGTTCAAAACATAGACAGTAAGAGGAGTCAGTTTTCATGTACTTAAGTCGGCATTGTGCCTGTTCTATTTAATTACGATGCAATTACTGTGTTTCATCATCAATAAGAAGGTCAGAGGGATACAGTAAACCTGAAGTGAAGCATCGGAATCTGTAACTAGTCTCACAGGAATGGAACAAAACATAAACAGTAAGAAGAGTCAATCTTCTTGTACTTGAGTCGGCATTGTGCCTTTTGTACTTAATTCCGATGCAATTTCTGTGTTTCATCGTCAATAAGAAGGTCAGAGGGATACAGTAAACCCGAAGTGAAACATCGGAATCTATAACTAGTGTCACAGGAATGGTTCAAAACATAGACAGTAGGAAGGGTCAGTTCTCTTGTACTTAAGTCGGCATTGTGTTTTTGTATTTAATTCCGATGCAATTTCTGTGTTTCGTCGTCAATAAGAAGGTTAGAGGGATACATTAAACTTGAAGTGAAGCATCGGAATGTGTAACTAGTGTCACAGGAATGGTTCAAATCATAGACAGTAAGAAGAGTCAGTTTTCTTGTACTTATGTCGGCATTGTGCCTCTTGTATTTAAATCCGATGCCATTTCTGTGTTCATCGTCAATAAGAAGGTCAGAGGGATACAGTAAACCTGAAGTGAAGCATCGGAATCTATAACTAGTGTCACATGAATGGTTCAAATCTTAGACAGTAAGAAGAGTCAGTTATCTTGTACTTAGGTCGGCATTGTGCCTTTTGTATTTAATTCCGATGCAATTTCTGTGTTTCATCGTTTATAAGAAGGTCAGAGGGATACAGTAAACCTGAAGTGAGCACCGGAATCTATAACTAGTGTCACAGGAATGGTTCAAAGCATAGACAGTAACAAGAGTCAGTTTTCTTGTACTTAAGTCGGCATTGTGCTTTTGTATTTAATTCCCATGCAATTTCTGTGCTTCATCGTCAATAAGAAGGTCAGAGGGATACAGTAAACCTGAGGTGAAGCATCGGAATCTAAAACCGGTCTCTCAGGAAAGTTTCAAAACATAGCCAGTAAGAAGAGCCAGTCTTCTTGTGCTTGAGTCGGCATTGTGCTTTTGTATTTAATTCCCATGCAATTTCTGTGTTTCATCGTCAATAAGAAGGTCAGAGGGATACAGTAAACCTGAAGTGAAGCATCGGAATCTATAACTAGTGTCACATGAATGGATCAAAGCATAGACAGTAAGAAGAGTCAGTTTTCTTGTTCTTAAGTCGGCATTGTGCCTTTTGTATTTCATTCCGATACAATTTCTGTGTTTCATCGTCAATAAGAAGGTCAGAGGGATACAGTAAACCTGAAGTGAAGCATCGGAATCTATAACTAGTGTCACATGAATGGTTAAAAACATAGACAGTAAGAAGAGTCAGTTTTCTTGTACTTAAGTCGGCATTGTGCCTTTTGTATTTAATTCCGATGCAATTTCTGTGTTTCATCGTCAATAAGAAGGTCAGAGGGATACTGTAAACCTGAAGTGAAGCATAGGAAACTATAACTAGTGTCACAGGAATGGTTCAAAACATAGACAGTAAGAAGAGTCAGTTTTCTTGTACTTAAGTCGGCATTGTGTCTTTTGTATTTAATTTCGATGCAATTTCTGTGTTTCATCGTCAATAAGAAGGTCAGATGGATACAGTAAACCGGAAGTGAAGCATCGGAATCTATAACTAGTGTCACAGGAATGGTTCAAAACATAGACAGTAAGAAGAGTCAGTTTTCTTGTACTTAAGTCGGCATTGTGCCATTTGTATTTAATTCCGATACAATTTCTGTGTTTCATCGTCAATAAGAGAGTCAGAGGGATACAGTAAACCTGAAGTGAAGCATCGGAATCTATAACTAGTGTCACAGGAATGGTTCAAAACATAGATAGTAAGATGAATCAGTTTTCATGTACTTAAGACGGCATTGTGCCTTTTCTATTTAATCCCGATGCAATTTCTGTGTTTCATCGTCAATAAGATGGTCAGAGGGATACAGTAAACCTGTAGTTAAGCATCGGAATCTGTAACTAGTGTCACATGAATGGTACAACACAAAGACAGTAAGAATAGTCAGTTTTCTTGTACTTAAGTCGGCATTGTTTCTTTTGTATTTAATTCCGATGCAATATCTGTGTTTAATCGTGAATAAGAAGGTCGGAGGGATACAGTAAAACTGAAATGAAGCATCTTAATCTATAACTAGTGTCACAAGAATGGTTCAAAACATAGACAGTAATAAGTGTCAGTCTTCTTGTACTTAAGTCGGCATTGTGCCTTTTGTATTTAATTCCGATGCAATTTCTTTGTTTCATCGTCAATAAGAAGGTCAGAGGGATACAGTAAACCTGAAGTGAAGCATCGGAATCTATAACTAGTGGCACAGCAATGGTTCAAAACTTAGACAGTAAGAAGAAACAGTTTTCTTGTACCTAAGAAGGCATTGTGCCTTTTGTATTTAATTCCGATTCACATTCTGTGACTCATCCTCAATAAGAAGGTCAAAGGCATACAGTAAACCTGGAGTGAAGCATCGGAATCTGTAACTAGTGTCACAGAAATGGTTCAAAACATAGACTGTCAGAAGGGTTAGTTTTTTGTACTTATGTCGGCATTGTGCCTTTTGTATTTAATTCCGATGGAATTTCAGTGTTTCAACGTCAATAGGAAGGTCAGAGGGATACAGTGAACCTGAAGTGAAGCATCGGAATCTATAACTAATGTCACAGCAATGGTTCAAATCATAGAGAGTAAGAAGAGTCAGTTTTCTTGTACTTATGTCGGCATTGTGCCTTTTGTATTAAATTCCGATGGAATTTCAGTGTTTCATCGTCAATAAGAAGGTCAGAGGGATACAGTGAACCTGAAGTGAAGCATCGGAATCTATAACTAGTGTCACAATTATGGTTCAAAACATTGACAGTAATAAGAGTCTGTCATCTTGTACTTATGTCGGCATTGTGCCTTTTGTATTTAATTCCGATGCAATTTCTGTGTTTCGTCGTCAATAAGAAGATCAAAGGGATACAATAAACCTGAAGTGAAGCATCGGAATCTAAAACCGGTCTCCCAGGAAAGTTTCAAAACATAGACAGTAAGAAGAGCCAGTCTTCTTGTACTTGAGTCGGCATTGTGCCTTTTGTATTTAATTCCGATGCAATTTCTGTGTTTCATCGTAAATAAGATGGTCAGAGAGATATAGTATACCTGAAGTAAGGCATCGGAATCTATAACTAGTGTCACAGGAATGGTTCAAAACATACACAGTAAGAACAGTCAGTTTTCTTGTACTTAAGACCGCATTGTGCCTTTTCTATTTAATTCCGATGCAATTTCTGTGTTTCGTCGTCAATAAGAAGGTCCAAGGGATACAGTAAACATATAGTGAGGCATCGGAATCTAATACTGGTCACACAGGAAATGTTCAAAAACATAGTCAGTAAGAAGAGTCAGTCTTCTTGTATTTAAGTCGGTATTGTGCTTTTTGTATTTAATTCCGATGCAATTTCTGTATTTAATCGTCAATAAAAAGGTCCGAGGGATACAATAAACATATAGTGTAGCATCGGAATCTAAAAGTGGTATAACAGGAAATGTTCAAAAGATAGTCAGTAAGAAGAGTCAGTCTTCTTGTACTTAAGTCACCGTTCTGCCTTTTGTATTTAATTCCGATGCAATTTCTGTGTTTCATCGTCAATAAGAAGGTCCAAGGGATACAGTAAAATTATATTGAAGCATCAGAATCTAAAACTGGTCTCACAGGTAATGTTCAAAACATAGTCAGTAAGGAGAGTCAGTCTTCTTGTACTTATGTCGGCATTGTGCCTTTTGTATTTAATTCCGATAGAATTTCAGTGTTTCATCGTCAATAAGATGGTCAGAGGGATACAGTGAACCTGAAGTGAACCATCGGAATATATAACTAGTGTCACAAGAATTGTTCAAATCATAGACTGTAATAAGAGTCAGTCTTCTTGTACTTAAGTCGGCATTGTGCCTTTTGTATTTAATTCCGATGCAATTTCTGTGCTTCATCGTCAATAAGATGGTCCAAGGGATACAGTAAACATATAGTGAAGCATCAGAATCTAATACTGGTCTCACAGGAAATGTTCAAAACATAGTCAGTAAGAAGGGTCAGTCTTCTTGTACTTAAGTCGGTATTGAGCCTTTTGTATTTAATTCCGATGCAATTTCAGTGTTTAATCGTCAATAAAAAGGTCCAAGGGATACAATAAACGTATAGTGAAGCATCGGAATCTACAACTGGTATAACAGGAAATGTTCAAAAGATAGTCAGTAAGAAGAATCAGTCTTCTTGTACTTAAGTCGGCGATGTGCCTTTTGCATTTAATTCCGATGCAATTTCTGTGTTTCATCGTCAATAAGAAGGTCCAAGGGATACAGTAAACATATAGTGAAGCATCAGAATCTAAAACTGGTCTCACAGGTAATGTTTAAACATAGTCAGTAAGGAGAGTCAGTCTTCTTGTACTTAAGTCGTCATTGTGCTTTTTTGTATTTAATTCCGATAGAATTTCAGTGTTTCATCGTCAATAAGAAGGTCAGAGGGATAAAGTGAACCTCAAGTGAAGCATCGGAATCTATAACAAGTGCCACAAGAATTGTTCAAAACATAGACTGTAATAAGAGTCAGTCTTCTTGTACTTAAGTCGGCATTGTGCCTTTTGTATTTAATTCCGTTGCCTTTTCTGTGTTTCATCGTCAATAAGAAGGTCAGAGGGATACAGTAAACCTGAAGTGAAGCGTCGGAAACTATAACTAGTGTCACAGGACTGGTTCAAAACATAGACAGTTAGAAAAGTCAGTTTTCTTGTACTTAAGTCAGCATTGTGCCTTTTGTATTTAATTCCGATGCAATTTCTGTGTTTCATCGTCAATAAGAGGGTCAGAGGGATACAGTAAACCTGAAGTGAAGCATCGGAATCTACAATTAGTGTCACAGGAATGGTTCTAAACATAGACAGTAAGAGGAGTCAGTTTTCTTGTACTTAAGTCGGCATTGTGCCTTTTGTATTTAATTCCGATGCAATTTCTGTGTTTCATCGTCAATAAGAACGTCAGAGGGATACAGTAAACCTGCAGTGAAGCATCGGAATCTATAACTAGTAACACAGGAATGGTTCAAAACATAGACAGTAAGAAGAGTCAGTTTTCATGTACTTTAATCTGCATTGTGCCTTTTGTATTTAATTCCGATGCAATTTCTTTGTTTCATCGTCAATAGGGGTGTCAGAGGGATACAGTAAACCTGAAGTGAAGCATCGGAATCTACAATTAGTGTCACAGGAATGGTTCTAAACATAGACAGTAAGAGGAATCAGTTTCCTTGTACTTAAGTCGGCATTGTGCCTTTTGTTTTTCATTCCGATGCAATTTCTGTGTTTCATCGTCAATAAGATGGTCAGAGGGATACAGTGAACCTGAAGTGAAGCATCGGAATGTATAACTATTGTCACAGGAATGGTTCAAAACATAGAAAGTAAGAAGAGTCAGTCTTCTTGTACTTAGGTCGGCATTGTGCATCTTGTATTTAATTCCGATGCAATTTTTGTGTTTCATCGTCAATAAGAAGGTCAGAGTGATACAGTAAACCTGAAGTGAAGCATCGGAAGCTATAACTAGTGTCACATTAATGGTTCAAAACATAGACAGTAAGAAGAGTCAGTTTTCTTGTACTTAAGTCGGCATTGTGCCTTTTGTATTTCATTCCGATGCAATTTCTGTGTTTCATCGTCAATAAGAAGGTCAGAGGGATACAGTAAACCCGACGTGAAGCATCGGAATCTATAACTAGTGTCACATGAATGGTTAAAAACATAGACAGTAAGAAGGGTCAGTTTTCTTGTACTTAAGTCGGCATTGTGCCAATTGTATTTAATTACGATACAATTTCTGTGTTTCATCGTCAATAAGATGGTCAGAGGGTTACTGCAAACCTGAAGTGAAGCATAGGAATCTATAACTAGTGTCACAGGAATGGTTCAAAACATAGACAGTAAGAAGAGTTAGTTTTCTTGTACTTAAGTCGGCATTGTGCCTTTTGTATTTAATTCCGATGCAATTTCTGTGTTTCATCATCAATAAGAGGGTCAGAGGGATACAGTAAACCTGAAGTGAAGCATCGGAATCTACAATTAGTGTCACAGGAATGGTTCTAAACATAGACAGTAAGAGGAGTCAGTTTTCTTGTACTTAAGTCGGCATTGTGCCTTTTGTATTTAATTCCGATGCAATTTCTGTGTTTCTTCGTCAATAAGAAGGTCAGAGGGATACAGTAAACCTGAGGTGAAGCATCGGAATCTAAAACCGGTCTCACAGGAAAGTTTCAAACATAGACTGTAGGAGGAGCCAGTCTTCTTGTACTTGAGTCTGCATTGTGCTTTTGTATTTAATTCCGATGCAATTTCTGTGTTTCATCGTCAACAAGATGGTCAGAGGGATACAGTAAACCTGAAGTGAAGCATCGGAATCTATAACTAGTGTCACAGGAATGGTTCAAAACATAGACAGTAAGAAGAGTCAGTTTTCTTGTACTTATGTCGGCATTGTGCCTCTTGTATTTAAATCCGATGCAATTTCTGTGTTCATCGTCAATAAGAAGGTCAGAGGGATACAGTAAACCTGAAGTGAAGCATCGGAATCTATAACTAGTGTCACATGAATGGTTCAAAACATAGACAGTAAGAAGAGTCAGTTTTCTTGTACTTAGGTCGGCATTGTGCCATTAGTATTTAATTCCGATACAATTTCAGTGTTTCATCGCCAATAAGAAGGTCAGAGGGATACAGTAAACCTGAAGTGAAGCATCGGAAACGATAACTAGTGTCACAGGAATGGTTCAAAGCATAGCCAGTAAGAAGAGTCAGTTTTCTTGTACTTAAGTCGGCATTGTGCCTTTTGTACTTAATTCCGATGCAATTTCTGTGTTTCATCGTCAATAAGAAGGTCAGAGGGATACAGTAAACCTGAGGTGAACCATCGGAATCTAAAACCGGTCTCTCAGGAAAGTTTCAAAACATAGACAGTAAGAAGAGCCAGTCTTCTTGTACTTGAGTCGGCATTGTGCTTTTGTATTTATTTCCGATGCAATTTCTGTGTTTCATCGTCAATAAGAAGGTCAAAGGGATACAGTAAACCTGAAGTGAAGCATCGGAATCTGTAACTAGTGTCACATGAATGGTTAAAAGCATAGACAGTAAGAAGAGTCAGTTTTCTGGTACTTAAGTCGGCATTGTGCTTTTGTATTTAATTCCGATGCAATATCTGTGTTTCATCGTCAATAAGAAGGTCAGAGGGATACAGTAAACCTGAAATGAAGCATCGGAATCTATCACTAGTGTCACAGGAATGGTTCACAACTTAGATAGTAAGAGGAATCAGTTTTCATGTACTTAAGTCGGCATTGTGCATTTTCTATTCAATTCCAATGCAATTTCTGTGTTTCATAGTCAATAAGAAGGTCAGAGGGATACAGTAAACCGTAAGTGAAGCATCGGAATGTGTAACTAGTGGCATAGGAATGGTTCAAAACATAGATAGTAGGAAGAGCCAGTCTTTTTGTACCTGAGTCGGCATTGTGCCTTTTGTATTTAATTCCGATGCAATTTCTGTGTTTCATCGTCAATAAGAAGGACAGTGGGATACAGTAAACCTGAAGTGAAGCATCGGAATCTGTAACTAGTGTCACAGGAATGGTTCAAAACATAGACAGTAAGAAGAGTCAGTTCTCTTGTACTTAAGTCGCCATTGTGCTGTTGTATTTAATTCCGATGCAATTTCTGTGTTTCATCGTTAATAAGAAGGTCATAGCGATACAGTAAGCCTGAAGTGAAGCATCGGAATCGATAACTAGTGTCACAGGAATGGTTCAAAACATAGACAGTAAGAAGAATCAGTTTTCTTGTACTTAAGTCGGCATTGTGCCTTTTCTATTTAATTCCGATGCAATTTCTGTGTTTCGTCGTCAATAAGAAGATCCAAGAGATACAGTAAACCTGAAGTGAAGCAACGGAATCTAAAATCAGTCTCACATGAAAGTTTCAAAACATAGACAGTAAGAAGAGCCAGTCTTCTTGTACTTGAGTTGGCATTGTGCCTTTTGTATTTAATTCCGATGCAATTTCTGTGTTTCATCGTCAACAAGAAGGTCAGAGAGATACAGTATAAATGAAGTGAAGCATCGGAATCTGTAACTAGTGTCACAGGAATGGTTCAAAACATACACAGTAAGATGAGTCAGTTTTCTTGTACTTAAGTCCGCTTGGGGCCTTTTGTATTTAATTCTGATGCAATTTCTGTGTTTCATCATCAATAGGAAGGTCAAAGGGATACAGTTAACATATAGTGAAGCATCGGAATCAAAAACTGGTTTCACAGGAAATGTTCAAATCAAAGTCAGTAAGAAGAGTCTGTCTTCTTGTACTTAAGTCGGCATTGTGCCTTTTGTATTTAATTCCGATGCAATTTCTGTGTTTCATCGTCAATAAGAAGGTCAGAGGGATACAGTAAACGTATAGTGAAGCATCGGAATCTAAAACTGGTCTCACAGGAAATGTTCAAAACATAGTCAGTAAGAAGAGTCAGTCTTTTTGAACTTAAGTCGGCATTGTGCCTTTTGTATTTAATTCCGATGCAATTTCTGTGTTTCATCCTCAATAAGAAGGTCCAAGGGATGCAGTAAACATATAGTGAAGCAGCAGAATCTAAAACTGTTCTCACAGGAAATGTTCAAAACGTAGTCAGTAAGAAGAGTCAGTCTTCTTGTACTTACTTCGACATTATGCCTTTTGTATTTAATCCCGTTGCAATTTCTGTGTTTCATCGTCAATAAGAAGGTCCAAGGGATACAGTAAACCAGAAGTGAAGCATCGGAATCTATAACTGGTCTCACAGGAAATTTTCAAAACATAGACAGTAAGAAGAGTTAGTTTTCTTGTACTTAATCAGCATTGTGCCTTTTCTATTTAATTCTGATTCAATTTCTGTGTTTCATCGTCAATAAGAAGGTCAGAGGGATACAGTGAACCTGAGGTGAAGCATCGGAATCTATAACTATTGTCACAGGAATGGTTCAAAACATAGAAAGTAAGAACAGACAGTTTTCTTGTACTTAAGTCGGCATTGTGCCTCTTGTATTTAATTCCGATGCAATTTCTGTGTTTCATCGTCAATAAGAAGTTCAGAGGGATACAGTAAACCTGAAGTGAAGCATCGGAATCTATAACTTGTGTCACATGAATGGTTCAAAGCATAGACAGTAAGAAGAGTCAGTTTTCTTGTACTTAAGTCGGCATTATGCCTTTTGTATTTCATACCGATACTATTTCTGTGTTTCATCGTCAATAAGAAGGTCAGAGGGATACAGTAAACCTGAAGTGAAGCATCGGAATATATAACTAGTGTCACATGAATGGTTAAAAACATAGACAGTAAGAAGAGTCAGTTTTTTTGTACTTAAGTCGGCATTGTGCCTTTTGTATTTAATTCCGATGCAATTTCTGTGTTTCATCGTCAATAAGAAGGTCAGAGGGATACTGTAAACCTGAAGTGAAGCATAGGAAACTATAACTAGTGTCACAGGAATGGTTCAAAACATAGATAGTAAGATGAATCAGTTTTCATGTACTTAAGTCGGCATTGTGCCTTTTCTATTTAATTCCGATGCAATTTCTGTGTTTCATCGTCAATAAGCTGGTCAGAGGGATACAGTAAACCTGAAGTGAAGCATCGGAATCTGTAACTAGTGTCACATGAATGGTACATAACAAAGACAGTAAGAAGAGTCAGTTTTCATGTACTCAAGTCGGCATTGTTTCTTTTGTATTTAATTCCGATGCAATATCTGTGTTTAATCGTGAATAAGAAGGTCAGAGGGATACAGTAAACCTGAAATGAAGCATCGGAATCTATAACTAGTGTCACAGGAATGGTTCACAACATAGATAGCAAGAGGAATCAGTTTTCATGTACTTAAGTCGGCATTGTGCCATTTCTATTTAAATCCGATGCAATTTCTGTGTTTCATCGTCAATAAGAAGGTCAGAGCGATACAGTAAACCTGAAGTGAAGCATCGGAGTGTGTAACTAGTGTCACAGGAATGGTTCAAAACATAGACAGTAAGAAGAGCCAGTCTTCTTGTACTTGAGTCGGCATTGTGCCTTTTGTATTTAATTCCGATGCAATTTCTATGTTTCATCTCAATAAGAAGGTCAGTGGGATACAGTATACCTGAAGTGAAGCATCGGAATCTATAACTAGTGTCACAGGAATGGTTCAAAACATAGACAGTAAGAAGAGTCAGTTTTCTTGTACTTAAAACGGCATTGTGCCATTAGTATTTAATTCCGATACAATTTCAGTGTTTCATCGCCATTAAGAAGGTCAGAGGGATACAGTAAACCTGAAGTGAAGCATCGGAAACGATAACTAGTGTCACAGGAATGGTTCAAACATAGCCAGTAAGAAGAGTCAGTTTTCTTGTACTTAAGTCGGCATTGTGCCTTTTGTACTTAATTCCGATGCAATTTCTGTGTTTCATCGTCAATAAGAAGGTCAGAGGGATACAGTAAACCTGAGGTGAACCATCGGAATCTAAAACCGGTCTCTCAGGAAAGTTTCAAAACATAGACAGTAAGAAGAGCCAGTCTTCTTGTACTTGAGTTGGCATTGTGCCTTTTGTATTTTATTCCGATGCAATTTCTGTGTTTCATCGTCAACAAGAAGGTCAGAGAGATACAGTATACCTGAAGTGAAGCATCGGAATCTGTAACTAGTGTCACAGGAATCTTTCAAAACATACACAGTAAGAAGAGTAAGTTTTCTTGTACTTAAGTCCGCTTGGGGCCTTTTGTATTTAATTCTGATGCAATTTCTGTGTTTCATCATCAATAAGAAGGTCAAAGGGATACAGTAAACGTATAGTGAAGCATCGGAATCTAAAACTGGTCTCACAGGAAATGTTCAGAAGATAGTCAGTAAGAAGAGTCAGTCGTCTTGTATTTATGTCGGCGTTGTGCCTTTTGTATTTAATTCCGATGCAATTTCTGTGTTTCATCGTCAATAAGAAGGTCCAAGGGATGCAGTAAACATATAGTGAAGCAGCAGAATCTAAAACTGTTCTCACAGGAAATGTTCAAAACATAGTCAGTAAGAAGAGTCAGTCTTCTTGTACTTAATTCGACATTATGCCTTTTGTATTTAATCCCGTTGCAATTTCTGTGTTTCATCGTCAATAAGAAGGTATAAGGGATACAGTAAACCAGAAGTGAAGCATCGGAATCTATAACTGGTCTCACAGGAAAGGTTCAAAACATAGACAGTAAGAAGAGTTAGATTTCTTGTACTTAATCAGCATTGTGCCTTTTCTATTTAATTCTGATTCAATTTCTGTGTTTCATCGTCAATAAGAAGGCCACAGGGATACAGTAAAGCTGAAGTGAAACATCGGAATCTATACTAGTGTCACAGGAATGGTTCAAAACATAGACAGTAAGAAGAGCCAGTCTTCTTGTACATGAGTCGGCATTGTGCCTTTTGTATTTAATTCCGATGCAATTTCTGTGTTTCATCGTCATTAAGAAGGTCAGAGGGATACAGTAAACCGGAAGTGAAGCATCGGAATCTATAACTAGTGTCACAGGAATGGTTCAAAACATAGACAGTAAGAAGAGTCAGTTTTCTTGTACTTATGTCGGTGTTGTGCCTTTTGTATTTAATTCCGGTACAATTTCTGTGTTTCATCGTCAATATGAAGGTCAGAGGGATACAGTAAACCTGAAGTGAAGCATCGGAATCTGTAACTAGTCTCACAGGAATGGAACAAAACATAGACAGTAAGAAGAGTCAGTCTTCTTGTACTTGAGTGGGCATTGTGCCTTTTGTACTTAATTCCGATGCAATTTCTGTGTTTCATCGTCAATAAGAAGGTCAGAGGGATACAGTAAACCCGAAGTGAAACATCGGAATCTATAACTAGTGTCACAGGAATGGTTCAAAACATAGACAGTAGGAAGGGTCAGTTCTCTTGTACTTAAGACGGCATTGTGTTTTTGTATTTAATTCCGATGCAATTTCTGTGTTTCATCGTCAATAAGAAGGTCAGAGGGATACAGTAAACCTGAAGTGAAGCATCGGAATGTGTAACTAGTGTCACAGGAATGGTTCAAATCATAGACAGTAAGAAGAGTCAGTTTTCATCTACTTAAGTCGGCATTGTGCCTTTTGTATTTCATTCCGATGCAATTTCTGTGTTTCATCGTCAATAAGAAGGTCAGAGGGATACTGTAAACCTGAGGTGAAGCATAGGAAACTATAACTAGTGTCACAGGAATGGTTCAAAACATAGACAGTAAGAAGAGTCAGTTTTCTTGTACTTAAGTCGGCATTGTTCATTTTGTATTTAATTCCGATACAATTTCTGTGTTTCATCGCCAATAAGAAGGTCAGAGGGATACAGTAAACCTGAAGTGAAGCATCGGAATCGATAACTAGTGTCACAGGAATGGTTCAAAGCATAGACAGTAAGAAGAGTCAGTTTTCTTGTACTTAAGTCGGCATTGTGCTTTTGTATTTAATTCCCATGCAATTTCTATGTTTCATCGTCAATAAGAAGGTCAGAGGGATACAGTAAACCTGAAGTGAAGCATCGGAATCTATAACTAGTGTCACATGAAAGGTTCATAGCATAGACAGTAAGAAGAGTCAGTTTTCTTGTACTTAAGTCGGCATTGTGCCTTTTGTATTTCATTCCGATACAATTTCTGTGTTTCATCGTCAATAAGAAGGTCAGAGGGATACAGTAAACCTGAAGTGAAGCATCGGAATCTATAACTAGTGTCACATGAATGGTTAAAAGCATAGACAGTAAGAAGAGTCAGTTTTCTTGTACTTAAGTCGGCATTGTGCCTTTTGTATTTAATTCCGATGCAATTTCTGTGTTTCATCGTCAATAAGAAGGTCAGAGGGATACTGTAAACCTGAAGTGAAGCATAGGAAACTATAACTAGTGTCACAGGAATGGTTCAAAACATAGACAGTAAGAAGAGTCAGTTTTCTTGTACTTAAGTCGGCATTGTGTCTTTTGTATTTAATTCCGATGCAATTTCTGTGTTTCATCGTCAATAAGAAGGTCAGATGGATACAGTAAACCGGAAGTGAAGCATCGGAATCTATAACTAGTGTCACAGGAATGGTTCAGAACATAGACAGTAAGAAGAGTCACTTTTCTTGTACTTAAGTCGGCATTGTGCCATTTGTATTTAATTCCGATACAATTTCTGTGTTTCATCGTCAATAAGAGAGTCAGAGGGATACAGTAAACCTGAAGTGAAGCATCGGAATTTATAACTAGTGTCACAGGAATGGTTCAAAACATAGATAGTAAGATGAATCAGTTTTCATGTACTTAAGTCGGCATTGTGCCTTTTTTATTTAATCCCGATGCAATTTCTGTGTTTCATCGTCAATAAGATGGTCAGAGGGATACAGTAAACCTGAAGTGAAGCATCGGAATCTGTAACTAGTGTCACATGAATGGTACAACACAAAGACAGTAAGAAGAGTCAGTTTTCTTGTACTTAAGTCGGCATTGTTTCTTTTGTATTTAATTCCGATGCAATATCTGTGTTTAATCGTGAATAAGAAGGTCTGAGGGATACAGTAAACCTGAAGTGAAGCATCGGAGTGTGTAACTAGTGTCACAGGAATGGTTCAAAACATAGACAGTAAGAAGAGCCAGTCTTCTTGTACTTGAGTCGGCATTGTGCCTTTTGTATTTAATTCCGATGCAATTTCTGTGTTTCATCGTCAATAAGAAGGTCAGAGGGATACAGTAAACCGGAAGTGAAGCATCGGAATCTACAACTAGTGTCACAGGAATGGTTAAAAACATTGACAGTAAGAAGAGTCAGTTTTCTTGTACTTATGTCGGTGTTGTGCCTTTTGTATTTAATTCCGATACAATTTCTGTGTTTCATCGTCAATAAGAAGGTCAGAGGGAAACAGTAAACCTGAAGATAAGCATCGGAATCTATAACTAGTGTCACAGGAATGGATCGAAACATAGACAGTAAGAAGAGTCAGTTTTCTTGTACTTGAGTCGGCATTGTGCCTTTTGTATTTAATTCCGATGTAATTTCTGTGTTTCATCGTCAATCAGAAGGTCAGAGGGATACAGTAAACCTGAAGTGAAGCATCGGAATCTAAAACCGGTCTCACAGGAAAGTTTCAAACATAGACAGTAAGAAGAGCCAGTCTTCTTGTACTTGAGTTGGCATTGTGCTTTTGTATTTAATTCCCATGCAATTTCTATGTTTCATCGTCAATAAGAGAGTCAGAGGGATACAGTAAACCTGAAGTGAAGCATCGTTATCTATATCTAGTGTCACAGGAATGGTTCAAAACATAGACAGTAAGAAGAGTCAGTTTTCTTGTACGTAAGTCGGCATTGTGGCTTTTGTATTTCATTCCGATTCAATTTCTGTGTTTCATCGTCAATAAGAAGGTCAGAGGGATACAGTAAACCTGAAGTGAAGCATCGTAATCTATAACTAGTGTCACATGAATGGTTAAGAACATAGACAGTAAGAAGACTCAGTTTTCTTGTACTTAAGTCGGCATTGTGCCTTTTGTATTTAATTCCGATGTAATTTCTGTGTTTCATCATCAATAAGAAGGTCAGAGGGATACTGTAAACCTGAAGTGAAGCATAGGAAACTATAACTAGTGTCACAGGAGTGGTTCAAAACATAGACAGTAAGAAGAGTCAGTTTATGTACTTAAGTCGGCATTGTGCCTGTTCTATTTAATTACGATGCAATTACTGTGTTTCATCATCAATAAGAAGGTCAGAGGGATACAGTAAACCTGAAGTGAAGCATCGGAATCTGTAACTAGTCTCACAGGAATGGAACAAAACATAGACAGTAAGAAGAGTCAGTCTTCTTGTACTTGAGTCGGCATTGTG
The DNA here is from genome assembly GCF_023864345.2 of Schistocerca serialis cubense. Taxonomy (NCBI): domain Eukaryota; kingdom Metazoa; phylum Arthropoda; class Insecta; order Orthoptera; family Acrididae; genus Schistocerca; species Schistocerca serialis. Next base: position 19,582,415 of record NW_026047617.1, read on the forward strand.
TCTTTTGTACTTAATTCCGATGCAATTTCTGTGTTTCATCGTCAATAAGAAGGTCAGAGGGATACAGTAAACCCGAAGTGAAACATCGGAATCTATAACTAGTGTCACAGGAATGGTTCAAAACATAGACAGTAGGAAGGGTCAGTTCTCTTGTACTTAAGTCGGCATTGTGTTTTTGTATTTAATTCCGATGCAATTTCTGTGTTTCATCGTCAATAAGAAGGTCAGAGGGATACAGTAAACCTGAAGTGAAGCATCGGAATGTGTAACTAGTGTCACAGGAATGGTTCAAATCATAGACAGTAAGAAGAGTCAGTTTTCTTCTACTTAAGACGGCATTGTGCCTTTTGTATTTCATTCCGATGCAATTTCTGTGTTTCATCGTCAATAAGAAGATCAGAGCGATACAGTGATTCTGAAGTGAAGCATCGGATACTATAACTAGTGTCACAGGAATGGTTCAAAATATAGAAAGTAAGAAGAGTCAGTTTTCTTGTACTTATTTCGGCATTGTGCCTCTTGTATTTAAATCCGATGCAATTTCTGTGTTCATCGTCAATAAGAAGGTCAGAGGGATACAGTAAACCTTAAGTGAAGCATCGGAATCTATAACTAGTGTCACATGAATGGTTCAAATCTTAGACAGTAAGAAGAGTCAGTTATCTTGTACTTAGGTCGGCATTGTTCTATTTGTATTTAATTCCGAATCAATTTCTGTGCTTCATCGCCAATAAGAAGGTCAGAGGGATACAGTAAACCTGAAGTGAAGCATCGGAATCTATAACTAGTGTCACATGAATGGTTAAAAGCATAGACAGTAAGAAGAGTCAGTTTTCTTGTACTTAAGTCGGCATTGTGCCTTTTGTATTTAATTCCGATGCAATTTCTGTGTTTCATCGTCAATAAGAAGGTCAGAGGGATACTGTAAACCTGAAGTGAAGCATAGGAAACTATAACTAGTGTCACAGGAATGGTTCAAAACATAGACAGTAAGAAGAGTCAGTTTTCTTGTACTTAAGTCGGCATTGTGTCTTTTGTATTTAATTCCGATGCAATTTCTGTGTTTCATCGTCAATAAGAAGGTCAGATGGATACAGTAAACCGGAAGTGAAGCATCGGAATCTATAACTAGTGTCACAGGAATGGTTCAGAACATAGACAGTAAGAAGAGTCAGTTTTCTTGTACTTATGTCGGCATTGTGCCATTTGTATTTAATTCCGATACAATTTCTGTGTTTCATCGTCAATAAGAGAGTCAGAGGGATACAGTAAACCTGAAGTGAAGCATCGGAATCTATAACTAGTGTCACAGGAATGGTTCAAAACATAGATAGTAAGATGAATCAGTTTTCATGTACTTAAGTCGGCATTGTGCCTTTTTTATTTAATTACGATGCAATTTCTGTGTTTCATCGTCAATAAGATGGTCAGAGGGATACAGTAAACCTGAAGTGAAGCATCGGAGTGTGTAACTAGTGTCACAGGAATGGTTCAAAACATAGACAGTAAGAAGAGCCAGTCTTCTTGTACTTGAGTCGGCATTGTGCCTTTTGTATTTAATTCCGATGCAATTTCTGTGTTTCATCGTCAATAAGAAGGTCAGAGGGATACAGTAAACCGGAAGTGAAGCATCGGAATCTATAACTAGTGTCACAGGAATGGTTAAAAACATTGACAGTAAGAAGAGTCAGTTTTCTTGTACTTATGTCGGTGTTGTGCCTTTTGTATTTAATTCCGATACAATTTCTGTGTTTCATCGTCAATAAGAAGGTCAGAGGGAAACAGTAAACCTGAAGTGAAGCATCGGAATCTATAACTAGTGTCACAGGAATGGATCGAAACATAGACAGTAAGAAGAGTCAGTTTTCTTGTACTTGAGTCGGCATTGTGCCTTTTGTATTTAATTCCGATGTAATTTCTGTGTTTCATCGTCAATCAGAAGGTCAGAGGGATACAGTAAACCTGAAGTTAAGCATCGGAATCTAAAACCGGTCTCACAGGAAAGTTTCAAACATAGACAGTAAGATGAGCCAGTCTTCTTGTACTTGAGTTGGCATTGTGCCTTTTGTATTTAATTCCGATGCAATTTCTGTGTTTCATCGTCAATAAGAAGGGCAGAGGAATACAGTAAACCTGAAGTGAAGCATCGGAATCTATAACTAGTGTCACATGAATGGATCAAAGCATAGACAGTAAGAAGACTTAGTTTTCTTGTACTTAAGTCGGCATTGTGCCTTTTGTATTTAATTCCGATGTAATATCTGTGTTTCATCGTCGATAAGAAGGTCAGAGGGATACAGTAAACCTGGAGTGAATCATCGGAATCTATAACTAGTGTCACAGGAATGGTTCAAAACATAGACAGTAAGAAGAGTCAGTTTTCATGTACTTAAGTCGGCATTGTGCCTGTTCTATTTAATTACGATGCAATTACTGTGTATCATCATCAATAAGAAGGTCAGAGGGATACAGTAAACCTGAAGTGAAGCATCGGAATCTGTAACTAGTCTCACAGGAATGGAACAAAACATAGACAGTAAGAAGAGTCAGTCTTCTTGTACTTGAGTCGGCATTGTGCCTTTTGTACTTAATTCCGATGTAATTTCTGTGTTTCATCGTCAATAAGAAGGTCAGAGGGATACAGTAAACCCGAAGTGAAACATCGGAATCTATAACTAGTGTTACAGGAATGGTTCAAAACATAGACAGTAGAAAGGGTAAGTTCTCTTGTACTTAAGTCGGCATTGTGTTTTTGTATTTAATTCCGATGCAATTTCTGTGTTTCATCGTCAATAAGAAGGTCAGAGGGATACAGTAAACCTGAAGTGAAGCATCGGAATGTGTAACTAGTGTCACAGGAATGGTTCAAATCATAGACAGTAAGACGAGTCAGTTTTCTTCTACTTAAGTCAGCATTGTGCCTTTTGTATTTCATTCCGATGCAATTTCTGTGTTTCATCGTCAATAAGAAGATCAGAGCGATACAGTGATTCTGAAGTGAAGCATCGGATACTATAATTAGTGTCACAGGAATGGTTCAAACATAGAAAGTAAGAAGAGTCAGTTTTCTTGTACTTATGTCGGCATTGTGCCTCTTGTATTTAAATCCGATGCAATTTCTGTGTTCATCGTCAATAAGAAGGTCAGAGGGATACAGTAAACCTGCAGTGAAGCATCGGAATCTATAACTAGTGTCACATGAATGGTTCAAATCTTAGACAGTAAGAAGAGTCAGTTATCTTGTACTTAGGGCGGCATTGTTCTATTTGTATTTAATTCCGAATCAATTTCTGTGCTTCATCGCCAATAAGAAGGTCAGAGGGATACAGTAAACCTGAAGTGAAGCATCGGAATCGATAACTAGTGTCACAGGAATGGTTCAAAGCATAGACAGTAAGAAGAGTCAGTTTTCTTGTACTTAAGTCGGCATTGTGCCTTTTGTATTTAATTCCGATGCAATTTCTGTGTTTCATCGTCAATAAGAAGGTCAGAGGGATACAGTAAACCTGAGGTGAAGCATCGGAATCTAAAACCGGTCTCTCAGGAAAGTTTCAAAACATAGCCAGTAAGAAGAGCCAGTCTTCTTGTACTTGAGTCGGCATTGTGCTTTTGTATTTAATTCCCATGCAATTTCTGTGTTTCATCGTCAATAAGAAGGTCAGAGGGATACAGTAAACCTGAAGTGAAGCTTCGGAATCTATAACTAGTGTCACATGAATGGATCAAAGCATAGACAGTAAGAAGAGTCAGTTTTCTTGTACTTAAGTCGGCATTGTGCCTTTTGTATTTCATTCCGATACAATTTCTGTGATTCATCGTCAATAAGAAGGTCAGAGGGATACAGTAAACCTGAAGTGAAGCATCGGAATCTATAACTAGTGTCACATGAATGGTTAAAAACATAGACAGTAAGAAGAGTCAGTTTTCTTGTACTTAAGTCGGCATTGTGCCTTTTGTATTTAATTCCGATGCAATTTCTGTGTTTCATCGTCAATAAGAAGGTCAGAGGGATACTGTAAACCTGAAGTGAAGCATAGGAAACTATAACTAGTGTCACAGGAATGGTTCAAAACATAGACAGTAAGAAGAGTCAGTTTTCTTGTACTTAAGTCGGCATTGTGTCTTTTGTATTTAATTTCGATGCAATTTCTGTGTTTCATCGTCAATAAGAAGGTCAGATGGATACAGTAAACCGGAAGTGAAGCATCGGAATCTATAACTAGTGTCACAGGAATGGTTCAAAACATAGACAGTAAGAAGAGTCAGTTTTCTTGTACTTAAGTCGGCATTGTGCCATTTGCATTTAATTCCGATACAATTTCTGTGTTTCATCGTCAATAAGAGAGTCAGAGGGATACAGTAAACCTGAAGTGAAGCATCGGAATCTATAACTAGTGTCACAGGAATGGTTCAAAACATAGATAGTAAGATGAATCAGTTTTCATGTACTTAAGTCGGCATTGTGCCTTTTCTATTTAATCCCGATGCAATTTCTGCGTTTCATCGTCAATAAGATGGTCAGAGGGATACAGAAAACCTGAAGTTAAGCATCGGAATCTGTAACTAGTGTCACATGAATGGTACAACACAAAGACAGTAAGAATAGTCAGTTTTCTTGTACTTAAGTCGGCATTGTTTCTTTTGTATTTAATTCCGATTCAATATCTGTGTTTAATCGTGAATAAGAAGGTCGGAGGGATACAGTAAAACTGAAATGAAGCATCGGAATCTATAACTAGTGTCACAGGAATGGTTCACAACATAGATAGTAAGAGGAATCTGTTTTCATGTACTTAAGTCGGCATTGTGCCATTTCTATTTAATTCCGATGCAATTTCTGTGTTTCATCGTCAATAAGAAGGTCAGAGGGATACAGTAAACCTGAAGTGAAGCATCGGAGTGTGTAACTAGTGTCACAGGAATGGTTCAAAACATAGACAGTAAGAAGAGCCAGTCTTCTTGTACTTGAGTCGGCATTGTGCCTTTTGTATTTAATTCCGATGCAATTTCTGTGTTTCATCGTCAATAAGAGGGTCAGTGGGATACAGTATACCTAAAGTGGAACATCGGAATCTATAACTAGTGTCACAGGAATGGTTCAAAACATAGACAGTATGAAGAGTCAGTTTTCTTGTACTTATGTCGGCATTGTGCCTCTTGTATTTAAATCCGATGCAATTTCTGTGTTCATGGTCAATACGAAGGTCAGAGGGGTACAGTACCTGAAGTGAAGCATCGGAATCTATAACTAGTGTCACATGAATGGTTCAAAACATAGACAGTAAGAAGAGTCAGTTTTCTTGTACTTAGGTCGGCATTGTGCTTTTTGTATTTAATTCTGATGCAATTTCTGTGTTTCAACGTCTATAAGAAGGTCAGAGGGATACAGTAAACCTGAAGTGAGCATCGGAATCTATAACAGGTGTCACAGGAATGGTTCAAAACATAGACAGTAAGAAGAGTCAGTTTTCTTGTACTTAAGTCGGCATTGTGTCTTTTGTATTTAATTTCGATGCAATTTCTGTGTTTCATCGTCAATAAGAAGGTCAGAGGGATACAGTAAACCTGAGGTGAACCATCGGAATCTAAAACCGGTCTCTCAGGAAAGTTTCAAAACATAGACAGTAAGAAGAGCCAGTCTTCTTGTACTTGAGTCGGCATTGTGCTTTTGTATTTATTTCCGATGCAATGTCTGTGTTTCATCGTCAATAAGAAGGTCAAAGGGATACAGTATACCTGAAGTGAAGCATCGGAATCTGTAACTAGTGTCACATGAATGGTTAAAAGCATTGACAGTAAGAAGAGTCAGTTTTCTTGTACTTATGTCGGCATTGTTTCATTTGTATTTAATTCCGATGCAATATCTGTGTTTCATCGTCAATAAGAAGGTCAGAGGGATACAGTAAACCTGAAATGAAGCATCGGAATCTATCACTAATGTCACAGGAATGGTTCACAACATAGATAGTAAGAGGAATCAGTTTTCATGTACATAAGTCGGCATTGTGCATTTTCTATTCAATTCCGATGCAACTTCTGTGTTTCATAGTCAATAAGAAGGTCAGAGGGATACAGTAAACCTGAAGTGAAGCATCGGAATGTGTAACTAGTGGCATAGGAATGGTTCAAAACATAGATAGTAAGAAGCGCCAGTCTTTTTGTACCTGAGTCGGCATTGTGCCTTTTGTATTTAATTCCGATGCAATTTCTGTGTTTCATAGTCAATAAGAAGGACAGTGGGATACAGTAAACCTGAAGTAAAGCATCGGAATCTGTAAATAGTGTCACTGGAATGGTTCAAAGCATAGACAGTAAGAAGAGTCAGTTCTCTTGTACTTAAGTCGCCATTGTGCTGTTGTATTTAATTCCGATGCAATTTCTGTGTTTCATCGTCAATAAGAAGGTCATAGCGATACAGTAAGCCTGAAGTGAAGCATCGGTATCGATAACTAGTGTCACAGGAATGGTTCAAAACATAGACAGTAAGAAGAGTCAGTTTTCTTGTACTTAAATCGGCATTGTGCCTTTTCTATTTAATTTCGATACAATTTCTGTGTTTCGTCGTCAATAAGAGGATCCAAGGGATACAGTAAACCTGAAGTGAAGCAACGGAATCTAAAATCAGTCTCACATGAAAGTTTCAAAACATAGACAGTAAGAATAGCCAGTCTTCTTGTACTTGAGTCGGCATTGTGCCTTTTGTATTTAATTCCGATGCAATTTCTGTGTGTCTTCGTCAACAAGAAGGTCAGAGAGATACAGTATACCTGAAGTGAAGCATCGGAATCTGTAACTAGTGTCACAGGAATGGTTCAAAACATACACAGTAAGAAGAGTCAGTTTTCTTGTACTTAAGTCCGCTTGGGGCCTTTTGTATTTAATTCTGATGCAATTTCTGTGTTTCATCATCAATAAGAAGGTCAAAGGGATACAGTAAACATATAGTGAAGCATCGGAATCAAAAACTGGTTTCACAGGAAATGTTCAAAACATAGTCAGTAAGAAGAGTCAGTCTTCTTGTACTTAAGTCGGCATTGTGCCTTTTGTATTTAATTCCGATGCAATTTCTGTGTTTCATCGTCAATAAGAAGGTCAGAGGGATACAGTAAACGTATAGTGAAGCATTGGAAACTAAAACTGGTGTCACAGGAAATGTTCAAAAGATAGTCAGTAAGAAGAGTCAGTCGTCTTGTATTTATGTCGGCGTTGTGCCTTTTGTATTTAATTCCGATGAATTTCTGTGTTTCATCGTCAATAAGTAGGTCCAAGGGATGCAGTAAACATATAGTGAAGCAGCAGAATCTAAAACTGTTCTCACAGGAAATGTTCAAAACATAGTCAGTAAGAAGAGTCAGTCTTGTTGTACTTAATTCGACATTATGCCATTTGTATTTAATCCCGTTGCAATTTCTGTGTTTCATCGTCAATAAGAAGGTTTAAGGGATACAGTAAACCAGAAGTGAAGCATCGGAATCTATAACTGGTCTCACAGGAAAGGTTCAAAACATAGACAGTAAGAAGAGTTAGTTTTCTTGTACTTAATCATCATTGTGCCTTTTCTATTTAATTCTGATTCAATTTCTGTGTTTCATCGACAATAAGAAGGCCACAGGGATACAGTAAAGCTGAAGTGAAACATCGGAATCTATAACTAGTGTCACAGGAATGCTTCAAAGCATAGACAGTAAGAAGAGCCAGTCTTCTTGTACTTGAGTCGGCATTGTGCCTTTTGTATTTAACTCCGATGCAATTTCTGTGTTTCATCGTCAATAAGAAGGTCAGAGGGATACAGTAAACCGGAAGTGAAGCATCGGAATCTATAACTAGTGTCACAGGAATGGTTCAAAACATAGACAGTAAGAAGAGTCAGTTTCCTTGTACTTATGTCGGTGTTGTGCCTTTTGTATTTAATTCCGATACAATTTCTGTGTTTCATCGTCAATAAGAAGGTCAGAGGGATACAGTAAACCTGAAGTGAAGCATCGGAATCTATAACTAGTGTCACAGGAATGGATCGAAACATAGACAGTAAGAAGAGTCAGTTTTCTTGTACTTGAGTCGGCATTGTGCCTTTTGTATTTAATTCCGATGCAATTTCTGTGTTTCATCGTCAATAAGATGGTCAGAGGGATACAGTAAACCTGAAGTGAAGCATAGGAATCTAAAACCGGTCTCACAGGAAAGTTTCAAAACATAGACAGTAAGAAGAGCCAGTCTTCTTGTACTTGAGTCGGCATTGTGCCTTTTGTATTTAATTCCGATGCAATTTCTGTGTTTCATCGTCAATAAGAAGGTCAGAGGAATACAGTAAACCTGAAGTGAAGCATCGGAATCTATAACTAGTGTCACATGAATGGATCAAAGCATAGACAGTAAGAAGACTCAGTTTTCTTGTACTTAAGTCGGCATTGTGCCTTTTGTATTTAATTCCGATGTAATATCTGTGTTTCATCGTCGATAAGAAGGTCAGAGGGATACAGTAAACCTGGAGTGAATCATCGGAATCTATAACTAGTGTCACAGGAATGGTTCAAAACATAGATATTAAGAAGAATCAGGTTCCATGTACTTAAGTCGGCATTGTGCCTATTCTATTTAATTACGATGCAATTACTGTGTTTCATCGTCAATAAGAAGGTCAGAGGGATACAGTAAACCTGAAGTGAAGCATCGGAATCTGTAACTAGTCCCACAGGAATGGAACAAAACATAGAAAGTAAGAAGAGTCAGTCTTCTTGTACTTGAGTCGGCATTGTGCCTTTTGTACTGAATTCCGATACAATTTCTGTGTTTCATCGTCAATAAGAAGGTCAGAGGGATACAGTATACCTGAAGTGAAGCATCGGAATCTATAACTAGTGTCACAAGAATGGTTCAAAACATAGACAGTAAGAAGAGTCAGTTTTCTTGTACTTATGTCGGCATTGTGCCTCTTGTATTTAAATCCGATGCAATTTCTCTGTTCATGGTCAATAAGAAGGTCAGAGGGATACAGTAAACCTGAAGTGAAGCATCGGAATCTATAACTAGTGTCACATGAATGGTTCAAAACATAGACAGTAAGAAGAGTCAGTTTTCTTGTACTTAGGTCGGCATTGTGCCTTTTGTATTTAATTCTTATGCAATTTCTGTGTTTCAACGTCTATAAGAAGGTCAGAGGGATGCGGTAAACCTGAAGTGAGCATCGGAATCTATAACTGGTGTCACAGGAATGGTTCAAAACATAGACAGTAAGAAGAGTCAGTTTTCTTGTACTTAAGTCGGCATTGTGCCATTAGTATTTAATTCCGATGCAATTTCTGTGTTTCATCGTCAACAAGAAGGTCAGAGAGATACAGTATACCTGAAGTGAAGCATCGGAATCTGTAACTAGTGTCACAGGAATGGTTCAAAACATACACAGTAAGAAGAGTCAGTTTTCCTGTACTTAAGTCCGCATGGGGCCTTTTGTATTCAATTCTGATGCAATTTCTGTGTTTCATCATCAATAAGAAGGTCAAAGGGATACAGTAAACATATAGTGAAGCATCGGAATCAAAAACTGGTTTCACAGGAAAGGTTCAAAACATAGTCAGTAAGAAGAGTCAGTCTTCTTGTACTTAAGTCGGCATTGTGCCTTTTGTATTTAATTCCGATGCAATTTCTGTGTTTCATCGTCAATAAGAAGGTCAGAGGGATACAGTAAACGTATAGTGAAGCATCGGAATCTAAAACTGGTCTCACAGGAAATGTTCAAAAGATAGTCAGTAAGAAGAGTCAGTCGTCTTGTATTTATGTCGGCGTTGTGCCTTTTGTATTTAATTCCGATTCAAATTTCTGTGTTTCATCGTCAATAAGTAGGTCCAAGGGATGCAGTAAACATATAGTGAAGCAGCAGAATCTAAAACTGTTGTCACAGGAAATGTTCAAAACATAGTCAGTAAGAAGAGTCAGTCTTCTTGTACTTAATTCGACATTATGCCTTTTGTATTTAATCCCGTTGCAATTTCTGTGTTTCATCGTCAATAAGAAGGTCCAAGGGATACAGTAAACCAGAAGTGAATCATCGGAATCTATAACTGGTCTCACAGGAAAGGTTCAAAACATAGACAGTAAGAAGAGTTAGTTTTCTTGTACTTAATCAGCTTTGTGCCTTTTCTATTTAATTCTGATTCAATTTCTGTGTTTCATCGACAATAAGAAGGCCACAGGGATACAGTAAAGCTGAAGTGAAACATCGGAGTCTATAACTAGTGTCACAGGAATGGTTCAAAGCATAGATAGTAAGAAGAGCCAGTCTTCTTGTACTTGAGTCGGCATTGTGCCTTTTGTATTTAATTCCGATGCAATTTCTGTGTTTCATCGTCGATAAGAAGGTCAGAGGTATACAGTAAACCTGGAGTGAATCATCAGAATCTATAACTAGTGTCACAGGAATGGTTCAAAACATAGATATTAAGAAGAATCAGTTTTCATGTACTTAAGTCGGCATTGTGCCTATTCTATTTAATTACGATGCAATTACTGTGTTTCATCGTCAATAAGAAGGTCAGAGGGATACAGTAAACCTTAAGTGAAGCATCGGAATCTGTAACTAGTCCCACAGGAATGGAACAAAACATAGACAGTAAGAAGAGTCAGTCTACTTGTACTTGAGTCGGCATTGTGCCTTTTGTATTTAATTCCGATGCAATATCTGTGTTTCATCGTCAATAAGAAGGTCAGAGGGATACAGTAAACCCGAAGTGAAACATAGGAATCTATAACTAGTGTCACAGGAATGGTTCAAAACATAGACAGTAGGAAGGGTCAGTTCTCTTGTACTTAAGTCGGCATTGTGTTTTTGTATTTAATTCCGATGCAATATCTGTGTTTCATCGTCAATAAGAAGGTCAGAGGGATACAGTAAACCTGAAGTGAAGCATCGGAATCTATAACTAGTGTCACAGGAATGGATCGAAACATAGACTGTAAGATGAGTCAGTTTTCTTGTACTTGAGTCGGCATTGTGCCTTTTGTATTTAATTCCGATGCAATGTCTGTGTTTCATCGTCAATAAGAAGGTCAGAGGGATACAGTAAACCTGAAGTGAAGCATCGGAATCTAAAACCGGTCTCACAGGAAAGTTTCAGAACATAGACAGTAAGAAGAGCCAGTCATCTTGTACTTAAGTCGGCATTGTGCCTTTTGTATTTAATTCCGATGCAATTTCTGTGTTTCATCGTCAATAAGAAGGTCAGAGGAATACAGTAAACCTGAAGTGAAGCATCGGAGTCTGTAACTAGTGTGACATGAATGGCTCAAAGCATAGACATTAAGAAGAGTCAGTTTTCTTGTACTTAAGTCGGCATTGTGCATTTTGTATTTAATTCCGATGTAATATCTGTGTTACATCGTCAGTAAGAAGGTCAGAGGGATACAGTAAACCTGAAGTGAAGCATCGGAATCTATAACTAGTGTCACAGGAATGGTTCAAAACATAGATAGTAAGAAGAGTCAGTTTTCTTGTACTTAAGTCGGCATTGTGCCTTTTCTATTTAATTCCGATGCAATTTCTGTGTTTCGTCGTCAATAAGAAGGTCCAAGGGATACAGTAATCATATAGTGAAGCATCGGAATCTAAAACTGGTCTCACAGGAAATGTTGAAATCATAGTCAATAGGAATGGTCAGTCTTCTTGTACTTAAGTCAGCATTGTGCCTTTTGTATTTAATTCTGATGCAATTTCTGTGTTTCATCGTCAATAAGAAGGTCCAAGGGATACAGTAATCATATAGTGAAGCCTTGGAATCTAAAACTGGTCTCACAGGAAATGTTTAAAGCATAGTCAGTAAGAAGAGTCAGTCTTCTTGTACTTAAGTCGGCATTTTGCCGTTTGTTTTTAATTCCGATGCAATTTCTGTGTTTAATCGTCAATAAGAAGGTCCAAGGGATACAGTAAACATATAGTGAAGCATCGGAATCTAATACGGAACTCACAGGAAATGTTCAAAAGACAGTCAGTAAGAAGAGTCAGTCTTCTTGTACTTAAGTCGGCGTTGTGCATTTTGTATTTAATTCCGATGCAATTTCTGTGTTTCATCGTCAATAAGAAGGTCCGAGGGATACAGTAAATCTGAAGTGAATCATCGGAATCTAAAACTGATCTCACAGGAAAGGTTCAAAACATAGACAGTAAGAAGAGTCAGTTTTCTTGTACTTAAGTCGACATCGTGCCATTCCTCTTTAATTCCGATGCAATTTCTGCGTTTCGACGTCAATAAGAAGGTCCATCGGATAGAGTAAACCTGAAGTGAAGCATCGGAATCAAAAACCGGTATCACAGGAAAGGTAAAAAACACAATCAGTAAGAACAGCCAGTCTTCTTGTACTTGAGTCGGCATTGTGCCTTTTGTATTTAATTCCGATGCAATTTCTGTGTTTAATCGTCAATAAGATGGTCAGAGGGATACAGTAAAGATATAGTCAAGCACCGGAATCAAAATCTGGTCTCACAGAAAATGCTCAAAACATAGTCAGTAAGAAGAGTCAGTCTCCTTGTACTTAAGTCGGCAATGTGCCTTTTCTATTTAATTCCGATGCAATTTCTGTGTTTTGTCGTCAATAAGAAGGTCCAAGGGATACAGTAAACCTGAAGTGAAGCATCGGAATCTAAAACCGGACTCACAGGAAAGGTTCAAAGCATAGACAGTAAGGAGAGCCAGTCTTCTTGAACTTGATTCGGCAATGTGCCTTTTGTAATTAATTCCGAAGCAATTTCTGTGTTTCATCGTCAATAAGAAGGTCAGAGGGATACAGTGAACTTGAAGTGAAGCATCGGAATCTATAACTAGTGTCAAAGGAATGGTTCAAAACATAGACAGTAAGAAACGTCAGTCTTCTTGTACTTAAATCGGCATTGTGCCTTTTCTATTTAATTCCAATGAAATGTCTGTGTTTCATCTTCAATAAGAAGGTCAGAGGGATATAGTTAACGTGAAGTGAAAAATCGGAATCTATAACTAGTGTCACAGGAATGGTTCAAAGCATAGACAGTAGGAAGAGTCTGTATCCTTGTACTTAAGTCGGCATTGTGCGTTTTCTATTTAATTCCGATGCAATTTCTGTGTTTCATCGTCAATAAGAAGGTCAGAGGGATACAGTAAATCTGAAGTGAAGCATCGGAATCTATAACTAGTGTCACAGGAATGGTTCAAAACGTAGACAGTAGGAAGAGCCAGTGTTCTTGTACTTGAGTCGGCATTGTGCTTTTGGATTTAATTCCGATGCAATTTCTGTGTTTCATCGTCAATAAGAAGGTCAGAGAGATACAGTAAACCTGAAGTGAAGCATCGGAATCGATAACTAATGTCACAGGAATGGTTCAAAACACAGACATTAAGAAGAGTTAGATTTCTTGTGCTTAAGTCGGCATTGTGCCTTTTGTATTTAACTCCGATGCAATTTCTGTGATTCATCGTCAATAAGAAGGTCAGAGGGATACAGTAAACCTGAACTGAAGCATCGGAATGTGTAACTAGTGTCACAGGTATGGTTCAAATCATAGTGAGTAAGAAGAGTCAGTTTTCTTGTACTTAATTCGGCATTGTGCCTATTCTATTTAAATCCGATGCAATTTCTGCGTTTCATCGTCGATAAGAATGTCCTAGGGATACAGTAAAGATATAGTGAAGCATCGGAATCTAAATCAGGTCTCACAGGAAATGTTGAAATCATAGTCAGTAGGAAGAGTCAGTCTTTATGTACTTAATCCGGCATTGTGCCTTTTGTATATAATTCCGATGCAATTTCTGTGTTTCATCGTCAATAAGAAGGTCAGAGGGATACAGTAAATCAGAAGTGAAGCATCGGAATCTATAACTAGTGTCACAGGAATGGTTCAAAACATAGAAAGTAAGAAGAGTCAGTTTTCTTGTACTTATGTCGGCATTGTGCCTCTTGTATTTAAATCCGATGCAATTTCTGTGTTCATCGTCAATAAGAAGGTCAGAGGGATACAGTAAACCTGAAGTGAAGCATCGGAATCTATAACTAGTGTCACATGAATGGTTCAAACATAGACAGTAAGAAGAGTCAGTTTTCCGGTACTTAGGTCGGCATTGTTCCTTTGTATTTAATTGCGATGCAATTTCTGTGTTTCATCGTCTATAAGAAGGTCAGAGGGATACAGTAAACCTGAAGTGAGCATCGGAATCTATAACTAGTGTCACAGGAATGGTTAAAAACATCGACAGTAAGAAGAGTCAGTTTACTTGTACTTAAGTCGGCATTGTGCTATTTGTATTTAATTCCGATACAATTTCTGTGTTTCATCGCCAATAAGAAGGTCAGAGGGATACAGTAAACCTGAAGTGAGCATCGGAATCTATAACTAGTGTCACAGGAATGGTTCAAACCATAGACAGTAAGAAGAGTCAGTTTTCTTGTACTTAAGTCGGCATTGTGCTATTTGTATTTAATTCCGATACAATTACTGTGTTTCATCGCCAATAAGAAGGTCAGAGGGATACAGTTTACCTGAAGTGAAGCACTGGAATCTATAACTAGTGTCACAGGAGTGGTTCAAATCATAGACAGTAAGAAGAGCCAGTCTTCTTGTACTTGGGCCACAATTGTGCCTATGTATTTAATTCCGATGCAATTTCTGTGTTTCATCGTCAATACGAAGGTCCGAGGGATACTGTACAACTTAAGTTAAGCAACGGAATCTATAACTAGTGTCACAGGAATGGATCAAAACATAGACAGTAAGAAGAGTCAGTCTTCTTGTACTTGAGTCGGCATTGTGCCTTATGTATTTAATTCCTACTCAGTGTCTGTGTTCCATGGTCAATAATAAGGTCAGTAGGATACAGTAAACCCGGAGTGAAGCATCGGAATCTACAACTAGTGTCACAGGAATGGTTCAAAACATAGACAGTTGGAAGAGTAGTTCTCTTCAACTTAATTCGGCATTGTGCTTTTGTATTTAATTCCGATGCAATTTCTGAGTTTCATCGTCAATAAGAAGGTCAGAGGGATACAGTAAACCTGAACTGAAGCCTCGGAATGTATAGCTAGTGTCAAGGGAATGCTACAAATCATAGACAGTAAGAAGAGTCAGTTTTCTTGTACTTAAGTAGGCATTGTGCCTATGTATTGAATAGCGATGCAATTTCTATGTTTCATCGTCAATAAGAAGGTCAGAGGGATACAGTAAATCTGAAGTGAAGCATCGGAATCTATAACTAGTGTCACAGGAATGGTTCAAAACATAGACAGTAGGAAGAGCCAGTCTTCTTGTACTTGAGTCGGCATTGTGCTTTTGGATTTAATTCCGATGCAATTTCTGTGTTTCATCGTCAATAAGAAGGTCAGAGAGATACAGTAAATCTGAAGTGAAGCATCGGAATCGATAACTAATGTCACAGGAATGGTTCAAAACACAGAAATTAAGAAGAGTTTGATTTCTGGTGCTTAAGTCGGCATTGTGCCTTTTGTATTTAATTCCGATGCAATTTCTGTATTTCATCGTCAATAAGAAGGTCAGAGGGATACAGTAAACCTGAAGTGAAGCATCGAAATCCATAACTAGTGTCACAGGAATGTTTCAAACAAAGACAGTGAGAAGAGTCAGTTTTCTTGTACGTAAGTCGGCATTTTGCCTTTTGTATTAAATTCCGATGCAATTTCTGTGATTCATCGTCAATAAGAAGGTCAGAGGGATACAGTAAACCTGAAGTGAAGCATCGGAATGTGTAACTAGTGTCACAGGAATGGTTCAAATCATAGTGAGTAAGAAGAGTCAGTTTTCTTGTACTTAAGTCGGCATTGTGCCTATTCTATTTAATTCCGATGCAATTTCTGTGTTTCATCGTCGATAAGAAGGTCCAAGGGATACAGTAAACATATAGTGAAGCATCGGAATCTAAATCAGGTCTCACAGGAAATGTTGAAATCATAGTCATTAGGAAGAGTCAGTCTTTATGTACTTAATCCGGCATTGTGCCTTTTGTATATAATTCCGATGCAATTTCTGTGTTTCATCGTCTATAAGAAGGTCAGAGGGATACAGTAAACCTGGAGTGATCATCGGAATCTATAACTAGTGTCACAGGAATGGTTCTAAACATAGATAGTAAGAAGAATCAGTTTTCATGTACTTAAGTCGGCATTGTGCTTATTCTATTTAATTCCGCTGCAATTTCTGTGCTTCATCGTCAATACGAAGGTCAGAGGGATACAGAAAACCTGAAGTGAAGCATCGGAATGTGTAACTAGTGTCACAGGAATGGTTCAAAACATAGACAGTAAGAAGAGTCAGTTTTCTTGTACTTAAGTCGGCATTGCGCCTTTTCTGTTAATTTCGATGCAATTTCTGTGTTTCGTCGTCAATAAGAAGATCCAAGGGATGCAGTAAACCTGAAGTGAAGCATCGGAATCTAAAACCGGTCTCACAGGAAAGTTTCAAAATAGAAACAGTAAGAAGAGCCAGTCCTCCTGTAGTTGAGTCGGCATTGTGCCTTTTGTATTTGATTCCGATTCAATTTCTGTTTTTCATCGTCAATAAGAAGGTCAGAGAGCTACAGTATACCTGAAGTGAAGCATCGGAAACTATAACTAGTGTCACAGGAATGGTTCAAAACATACACAGTAAGAAGAGTCAGTTTTCTTGTACTTAAGTCGGCATTGTGCCATTTCTATTTAATTCCGATGCAATTTCTGTGTTTCATCGTCAATAAGAAGGTCCAAGGGATACAGTAAACATATAGTGAAGCATCGGAATCTAAAACTGGTCTCACAGGAAATGTTGAAATCATAGTCAATAGGAATGGTCAGTCTTCTTGTACTTAAGTCAGCATTGTGCCTTTTGTATTTAATTCTGATGCAATTTCTGTGTTTCATCGTCAATAAGAAAGTCCAAGGGATACAGTAATCATATAGTGAAGCCTCGCAATCTAAAACTGGTCTCACAGGAAATGTTTAAAACATAGTCAGTAAGAAGAGTCAGTCATCTTGTACTTAAGTCGGCATTGTGCCGTTTGTTTTTAATTCCGATGCAATATCTGTGTTTAATCGTCAATAAGAAGGTCCAAGGGATACAGTAAACATATAGTGAAGCATCGGAATCTAAAACTGAACTCACAGGAAATGTTCAAAAGACTGTCAGTAAGAAGAGTCAGTCTTCATGTACTTAAGTCGGCAATGTGCCTTTTGTATTAAATTCCGATGCAATTTCTATGTTTCATCGTCAATAATAAGGTCAGAGGGATACAGTAAATCTGAAGTGAAGCATCGGAATCTAAAACTGATCTCACAGGAAAGGTTCAAAACAAAGACAGCAAGAAGAGTTAGTTTTCTTGTACATAAGTCGACATCGTGCATTTTCCTCTTTAATTCCGATGCAATTTCTGTGTTTCGACGTCAATAAGAAGGTCCATCGGATAGAGTAAACCTGAAGTGAAGCATCGGAATCTAAAACCGGTCTCACAGGAAAGGTTCAAAGCATAGACAGTATGAAGAGCCAGTCTTCTTGAACTTGATTCGGCATTGTGCCTTTTGTAATTTATTCCGATGCAATTTCTGTGTTTCATCGTCAATAAGAAGGTCAGAGGGATACAGTGAACCGGAAGTGAAGCATCGGAATCTATAACTAGTGTCAAAGGAATGGTTCAAAACATAGACAGTAAGAAGAGTCAGTCTTCTTGTACTTAAGTCGGCATTGAGGCATTTCTATTTAATTCCGATGAAATATCTGTGTTTCATCTTCAATAAGAAGGTCAGAGGGATATAGTAAACCTGAAGTGAAAAATCGGAATCTATAACTAGTGTCACAGGAATGGTTCAAAACATAGACAGTAGGAAGAGTCTGTCTTCTTGTACTTAAGTCGGCATTGTGCGTTTTCTATTTAATTCCGATGCAATTTCTGTGTTCAATCGTCAATAAAAAGGTCAGAGTGTTACAGTAAACCTGAAGTGAAGCATCGGAATCTATAACTAGTGTCAGGGGAACGGTTCAAAACATAGACAGTAAGAAGAGTCAGTCTTCTTGTACTTGAGTCGGCATTGTGACTTATGTATTTAATTCCGACTCAGCGTCTGTGTTCAATCGTCAATAATAAGGTCAGTGGGATACAGTAAACCCGGAGTGAAGCATCGGAATCTACAACTAGTGTCACAGGAATGGTTCAAAACATAGACAGTAGGAAGAGTAGTTCTCTTCAACTTAATTCGGCATTGTGCTTTTGTATTTAATTCCGATGCAATTTCTGAGATTAATCGTCAATAAGGAGGTCAGAGGGATACAGTAAACCTGAAGTGAAGCATCGGAATGTATAACTAGTGTCACGGGAATGCTACAAATCATAGACAGTAAGAAGAGTCAGTTTTCTTGTACATAAGTCGGCATTGTGCCCATGTATTTAATACCGATGCAATTTCTGTGTTTCATCGTCAATACGAAGGTCATAGGGATACTCTAAATCTGAAGTGAAGCATCGGAATCTATAACTAGTGTCACAGGAATGGTTCAAAACATAGACAGTAGGAAGAGCCAGTCTTCTTGTACTTGAGTCGGCATTGTGCTTTTGGATTTAATTCCGATGCAATTTCTGTGTTTCATCGTCAATAAGAAGGTCAGAGAGATACAGTAAACCTGAAGTGAAGCATCGGAATCGATAACTAATGTCACAGGAATGGTTCCAAACACAGACATTAAGAAGAGATAGATATCTTGTGCTTAAGTCGGCATTGTGCCTTTTGTATTTAATTCCGATGCAATTTCTGTGTTTCATCGTCAATAAGAAGGTCAGAGGGATACAGTAAACCTGAAGTGAAGCATCGAAATCCATAACTAGAGTCACAGGAATGGTTCAAACAAAGACAGTGAGAAGAGTCAGTTTTCTTGTACGTAAGTCGGCATTTTCCCTTTTGTATTTAATTCCAATGCAATTTCTGTGTTTCATCGTCAATAAGAAGGTCAGAGGGATACAGTAAACCTGAAGTGAAGCATCGGAATGTGTAACTAGTGTCACAGGAATGGTTCAAATCATAGTGAGTAAGAAGACTCTGTTTTCTTGTACTTAAGTCGGCATTGTGCCTTTTCTATTTAATTCCGATGCAATTTTTGTGTTTCATCGTCGATAAGAAGGTCCAAGGGATACAGTAAACATATAGTGAAGCATCGGAATCTAAATCAGGTCTCACAGGAAATGTTGAAATCATAGTCAGTAGGAAGAGTCAGTCTTTGTGTACTTAATCCGGCATTGTGCCTTTTGTATATAATTCCGATGCAATTTCTGTGTTTCATCGTCAATAAGAAGGTTAGAGGGATACAGTAAATCAGAAGTGAAGCATCGGAATCTGTAACTAGAGTCACAGGAGTGGTTCAAAACATAGAAAGTAAGAAGAGTCAGTTTTCTTGTACTTATGTCGGCATTATGCCTCTTGTATTTAAATCCGATGCATTTTCTGTGTTCATCGTCAATAAGAAGGTCAGAGGGATACAGTATACCTGAAGGGAAGCATCGGAATCTATAACTAGTGTCACATGAATGGTTCAAAACATAGACAGTAAGAAGAGTCAGTTTTCTTGTACTTAGGTCGGCATTGTGCCTTTTGTATTTAATTCCGATGCAATTTCTGTGTTTCATCGTCTATAAGAAGGTCAGAGGGATACAGTAAACCTGAAGTGAGCATCGGAATCTATAACTAGTGTCACAGGAATGGTTCAAAACATAGTCAGTAAGAAGAGTCAGTTTTCTTGTACTTAAGTCGGCATTGTGCTATTTGTATTTAATTCCGATACAATTTCTGTGTTTCATCGCCAATAGGAAGGTCAGAGGGATACAGTAAACCTGAAGTGAAGCATCGGAATCGATAACTAGTGTCACAGGAATGGTTGAAAGCATAGACAGTAAGATGAGTCAGTTTTCTTGTACTTAAGTCGGCATTGTGCCTTTTGTATTTAATTCCGATGCAATTTCTGTGTTTCATCGTCAGTAAGAAGGTCAGAGGGATACAGTAAACCTGAGGTGAAGCATCGGAATATAAAACCGGTCTCTCAGGAAAGTTTCAAAACATAGACAGTAAGAAGAGCCAGTCTTCTTGTACTTGAGTCGGCATTGTGCTTTTGTATTTAATTCCCATGCAATTTCTGTGTTTCATATTCAATAAGAAGGTCAGAGGGATACAGTAAACCTGAAGTGAAACATCGGAATCTGTAACTAGTGTCACATGAATGGTTAAAAACATAGACAGTAAGAAGAATCAGTTTTCTTGTACTTAAGTCGGCATTGTTTCTTTTGTATTTAATTCCGATGCAATATCTGTGTTTCATCGTCAATAAGAACGTCAGAAGAATACAGGAAACCTGAAATGAAGCATCGGAAACTGTAACTAGTGTCACAGGAATAGTTAAAAACATACACAGTAAGAAGAGTCAGTTTTCTTGTACTTAAGTCCGCTTGGGGCCTTTTGTATTTAATTCTGATGCAATTTCTGTGTTTCATCGTCAATAAGAAGGTCAAAGGGATACAGTAAACATATAGTGAAGCATCGGAATCAAAAACTGGTCTCACAGGAAATGTTCAAAAAATAGTAAGTAAGAAGAGTCAGTCTTCTTGTACTTAAGTCATTATTGTGCCTTTTGTATTTAATTCCGATGCAATTTCTCTGTTTCATCGTCAATAAGAAGGTCAGAGGGATACAGTAAACGTATAGTGAAGTATCGGAATCTAAAACTGATCTCACAGGAATTGTTCAAAGGATAGTCAGTAAGAAGAGTCAGTCGTCTTGTATTTATGTCGGCATTGTGCCTTTTGTATTTAATTCCGATGCAATTTCTGTGTTTCATCGTCAATAAGAAGGTCCAAGGGATGCAGTAAACATATAGTGAAGCAGCAGAATCTAAAACTGTTCTCACAGGAAATGTTCAAAACATGGTCAGTAAGAAGAGTCAGTCTTCTTGTACTTAATTCGACATTATGCTTTTTGTATTTAATCCCGTTGCAATTTCTGCGTTTCATCGTCAATAAGAAGGTCCAAGGGATACAGTAAACCTGAAGTGAAGCATCGGAATCGATAACTAGTGTCACAGGAATGGTTCAAAACGTAGACAGTAAGAAGAGCCAGTCTTCTTGTACTTGAGTCGGCATTGTGCCTTTTGTATTTAATTCCTATGCAATTTCTGTGTTTCATCGCCAGCAAGATGGTCAGAGGGATACAGTAAACCGGAAGTGAAGCATCGGAATCTATAACTAGTGTCACACGAATGGTTCAAAACATAGACAGTAAGAAGAGTCAGTTTTCTTGTACTTATGTCGGTTTTGTGCCTTTTGTATGTAATTCCGATACAATTTCTGTGTTTCATCGTCAATAAGAAGGTCAGAGGGATACAGTAAACCTGAAGTGAAGCATCGGAATCTATAACTAGTGTCACAGGAATGGATCGAAACATAGACTGTAAGAAGAGTCAGTTTTTTGTACTTGAGTCGGCATTGTGCCCTTTGTATTTAATACCGATGCAATGTCTGTGTTTCATCGTCAATAAGAAGGTCAGAGGGATACAGTAAACCTGATGTGAAGCATCGGAATCTAAAACCGGTCTCACAGGAAAGTTTCAGAACATAAACAGTAAGAAGAGCCAGTCTTCTTGTACTTGAGTCGGCAATGTGCCTTTTGTATTTAATTCCGATGCAATTTCTGTGTTTCATCGTCAATAATAAGGTCAGAGGGATACAGTAAACCAGAAGTGAAGCATCGGAATCTATAACTAGTGTCACAGGAATGGTTCAAAACATAAACAGTAAGATGAGTCAGTTTTCTTGTACTTAAGTCGACATCGTGCCTTTCCTCTTTAATTCCGATTCAATTTCTGTGTTTCGACGTCATTAACAAGGTCCATCGGATAGAGTAAACCTGAAGAGAAGCATCAGAATCAAAAACCGGTATCACAGGAAAGGTTCAAAACACAATCAGTAAGAAGAGCCAGTCTTCTTGTACTTGAGTCGGCATTGTGCCTTTTGTATTTAATTCCGATGCAATTTCTCTGTTTAATCGTCAATCAGAAGGTCAGAGGGATACAGTAAACATATAGTCAAGCACCGGAATCAAAAACTGGTCTCACAGAAAATGCTGAAAACATAGTCAGTAAGAAGAGTCAGTCTCCTTGTACTTAAGTCGGCATTGTGCCTTTTCTATTTAATTCCGATGCAATTTCTGTGTTCTGTCGTCAATAAGAAGGTCCAAGGGATACAGTAAACCTGAAGTGAAGCATGGGAATCTAAAACCGGTCTCACAGGAAAGGTTCAATGCTTAGACAGTAAGAAGAGCCAGTCTTCTTGAACTTGATTCGGCATTGTGCCTTTTGTAATTAATTCCGATGCAATTTCTGTGTTTCATCGTCAATAAGAAGGTCAGAGGGATACAGTGAACCTGAGGTGAAGCATCGGAATCTATAACTAGTGTCAAAGGAATGGTTCAAACATAGACAGTAAGAAGCGTCAGTCTTCTTGTACTTAAGACGGCATTGTGCCTTTTCTATTTAATTCCGATGAAATGTCTGTGTTTCATCTTCAATAAGAAGGTCAGAGGGATATAGTAAACCTGAAGTGAAAAATCGGAATCTATAACTAGTGTCACAGGAATGGTTCAAAACGTAGACAGTAGGAAGAGTCTGTCTTCTTGTACTTAAGTCGGCATTGTGCGTTTTCTATTTAATTCCGATGCAATTTCTGTGTTCCATCGTCAATAAGAAGGTCAGAGTGTTACAGTAAACCTGAAGTGAAGCATCGGAATCTATAACTAGTGTCAGGGGAATGGTTCAAATCATAGACAGTAAGAAGTTACAGTTTTCTTGTACTTAAGTCGGCATTATCCCTTTTCTATTACATTCCGATGCAATTTCTGTGTTTCATCGTCAATAAGAAGGTCAGAGGGATACAGTAAACCTGAAGTGAAGCATCGGAATGTATAACTAGTGTCACGGGAATGCTACAAATCATAGACAGTAAGAAGAGTCAGTTTTCTTGTACTTAAGTCGGCATTGTGCCTATGTATTTAATACCGATGCAATTTCTGTGTTTCATCGTCAATAAGAAGGTCAGAGGGATACAGTAAATCTGAAGTGAAGCATCGGAATCTATAACTAGTGTCACAGGAATGGTTCAAAACATAGACAGTAGGAAGAGCCAGTCTTCTTGTACTTGAGTCCGCATTGTGCTTTTGGATTTAATTCCGATGCAATTTCTGTGTTTCATCGTCAATAAGAAGGTTAGAGAGATACAGTAAACCTCAAGTGAAGCATCGGAATCGATAACTAATGTCACAGGAATGGTTCAAAACACAGACATTAAGAAGAGTTAGATTTCTTGTGCTTAAGTCGGCATTGTGCCTTTTGTATTTAATTCCGATGCAATTTTTGTGTTTCATCGTCAATAAGAAGGTCAGAGGGATACAGTAAACCTGAAGTGAAGCATCGAAATCCATAACTAGTGTCACAGGAATGGTTCAAACAAAGACAGTGAGAAGAGTTAGTTTTCTTGTACGTAAGTCGGCATTTTGCCTTTTGTATTTAATTCCGATGCAATTTCTGTGTTTCATCGTCAATAAGAAGGTCAGAGGGATACAGTAAACCTGAAGTGAAGCATCGGAATGTATAACTAGTGTCACGGGAATGCTACAAATCATAGACAGTAAGAAGAGTCAGTTTTCTTGTACTTAAGTCGGCATTGTGCCTATGTATTTAATACCAATGCAATTTCTGTGTTTCATCGTCAATAAGAAGGTCAGAGGGATACAGTAAATCAGAAGTGAAGCATCTGAATCTATAACTAGTGTCAGGGGAATGGTTCAAAACAAAGACAGTAAGAAGAGTCAGTTTTCTTGTACTTAAGTCGGCATTGTCCCTTTTCTATTTAATTCCGATGCTATTTCTGTGTTTCATCGTCAATAAGGTCAGAGGGATACAGTTAACCTGAAGTGAAGCACTGGAATCTATAACTAGTGTCACAGGAGTGGTTCAAATCATAGACAGTAAGAAGAGCCAGTCTTCTTGTACTTGAGCCACAATTGTGCCTATGCATTTAATTCCGATGCAATTTCTGTGTTTCATCGTCAATAAGAATGTCAGAGGGATAAGGTAAAACTTAAGTTAAGCAATGGAATCTATAACTAGTGTCACAGGAATGGTTCAAAACATAGACAGTAAGAAGCGTCAGTCTTCTTGTACTTAAGTCGGCATTGTGCCTTTTCTATTTAATTCCGATGAAATGTCTGTGTTTCATCTTCAATAAGAAGGTCAGAGGGATATAGTAAACCTGAAGTGAAAAATCGGAATCTATAACTAGTGTCACAGGAATGGTTCAAAACGTAGACAGTAGGAAGAGTCTGTCTTCTTGTACTTAAGTCGGCATTGTGCGTTTTCTATTTAATTCCGATGCAATTTCTGTGTTCCATCGTCAATAAGAAGGTCAGAGTGTTACAGTAAACCTGAAGTGAAGCATCGGAATCTATAACTAGTGTCAGGGGAATGGTTCAAATCATAGACAGTAAGAAGTTACAGTTTTCTTGTACTTAAGTCGGCATTATCCCTTTTCTATTACATTCCGATGCAATTTCTGTGTTTCATCGTCAATAAGAAGGTCAGAGGGATACAGTAAACCTGAAGTGAAGCATCGGAATGTATATCTAGTGTCACGGGAATGCTACAAATCATAGACAGTAAGAAGAGTCAGTTTTCTTGTACTTAAGTCGGCATTGTGCCTATGTATTTAATACCGATGCAATTTCTGTGTTTCATCGTCAATAAGAAGGTCAGAGGGATACAGTAAATCTGAAGTGAAGCATCGGAATCTATAACTAGTGTCACAGGAATGGTTCAAAACATAGACAGTAGGAAGAGCCAGTCTTCTTGTACTTGAGTCCGCATTGTGCTTTTGGATTTAATTCCGATGCAATTTCTGTGTTTCATCGTCAATAAGAAGGTTAGAGAGATACAGTAAACCTGAAGTGAAGCATCGGAATCGATAACTAATGTCACAGGAATGGTTCAAAACACAGACATTAAGAAGAGTTAGATTTCTTGTGCTTAAGTCGGCATTGTGCCTTTTGTATTTAATTCCGATGCAATTTTTGTGTTTCATCGTCAATAAGAAGGTCAGAGGGATACAGTAAACCTGAAGTGAAGCATCGAAATCCATAACTAGTGTCACTGGAATGGTTCAAACAAAGACAGTGAGAAGAGTTAGTTTTCTTGTACGTAAGTCGGCATTTTGCCTTTTGTATTTAATTCCGATGCAATTTCTGTGTTTCATCGTCAATAAGAAGGTCAGAGGGATACAGTAAACCTGAAGTGAAGCATCGGAATGTATAACTAGTGTCACGGGAATGCTACAAATCATAGACAGTAAGAAGAGTCAGTTTTCTTGTACTTAAGTCGGCATTGTGCCTATGTATTTAATACCGATGCAATATCTGTGTTTCATCGTCAATAAGAAGGTCAGAGGGATACAGTAAATCAGAAGTGAAGCATCTGAATCTATAACTAGTGTTAGGGGAATGGTTCAAAACAAAGACAGTAAGAAGAGTCAGTTTTCTTGTACTTAAGTCGGCATTGTCCCTTTTCTATTTAATTCCGATGCTATTTCTGTGTTTCATCGTCAATAAGGTCAGAGGGATACAGTTAACCTGAAGTGAAGCACTGGAATCTATAACTAGTGTCACAGGAGTGGTTCAAATCATAGACAGTAAGAAGAGCCAGTCTTCTTGTACTTGAGCCACAATTGTGCCTATGCATTTAATTCCGATGCAATTTCTGTGTTTCATCGTCAATAAGAAGGTCAGAGGGATAAGGTAAAACTTAAGTTAAGCAATGGAATCTATAACTAGTGTCACAGGAATGGTTCAAAACATAGACAGTAAGAAGAGCCAGTCTTCTTGTACTTGAGTCTTCATTGTGCCTTATGTATTTAATTCCGACTCAGTGTCTGTGTTCCATCGTCAATAATAAGGTCAGTGGGATACAGTAAACCCGAAGTGAAGCATCGGAATCTATAACTAGAGTCAGAGGAATGGTTCAAAACATAGACAGTAAGAAGAGTCAGTCTTCTTGTACTTAAGTCGGCATTGTGTCTTATGTATTTAATTCCGATGCAATTTCTGTGTTTCATCGTCAATAAGAAGGTCAGAGGGATTCAGTAAACCTGAAATGAAGCATTGGAATCTATAACTAGTGTCACAGGAATGGTTCAAAACATAGACCGTAGGAAGAGTAGTTCTCTTCTACTTAATTCGACATTGTGCTTTTGTATTTAATTCCGATGCAATTTCTGAGTTTCATCGTCAATTAGAAGGTCAGAGGGATACAGTAAACCTGAAGCATCGGAATGTATAACTAGTGTCACGGGAATGCTTCAAAACATAGACAGTAAGAAGAGTCAGTTTTCTTGTACATAAGTCGACATTGTGCCTATGTATTTAATACCGATGCAATTTCTGTGTTTCATCTTCAATAAGAAGGTCAGAGGGATACAGTAAATCTGAAGTGAAACATCGGAATCTATAACTAGTGTCACAGGAATGGTTCAAAACATAGACAGTAGGAAGAGCCAGACTTCTTGTACTTGAGTCGGCATTGTGCTTTTGGATTTAATTCCGATGCAATTTCTGTGTTTCATCGTCAATAAGATGGTCAGAGGGATACAGTAAACCTGAAATGAAGCATCGGAATCTATAACTAGTGTCATAGGAATCGTTCAAAACATAGACAGTAAGAAGAGTCAGTCTTCTTGTACTTAAGTCGGCATTGTGTCTTTTGTATTTAATTCCGATGCTATTTCTGTGTTTCATCGTCAATAAGAAGATCGGAGGGATACAGTAAACCTGAAGTGACGCATCGGAATGTGTTACTAGTGTCACAGGAATGGTTCAAAACATAGTGAGTAAGAAGAGTCAGTTTTCTTGTACTTAAGTCGCCGTTGGGCCTTTTCTTTTTAATTCTGATTCAATTTCTGTGTTTCAGCGTCAATAAGAAGGTCCAAGTGATACAGTAAACCTGAAGTGAAGCATCGGAATCTGAAACCGGTCTCACAGGAAAGCTTCATAACATAGACAGTAAGAAGAGCCAGTCTACTTGAACCTCAGTCGGCATTGTGCCTTTTGTATTTAATTCCGATGCAATTTCTGTGTTTCGTCGTCAATACGAAGGTCCAAGGGATACAGTAAACCTGAAGTGAAGTATCAGAATCTATAACTAGTGTCAGGGGAGTTGCTCAAAGCATTGACAGTAAGAAGAGTCAGTCTTCTTGTACGTAAGTCGGCATTGTGCCTTTTGAATTTAATTCCGATGCAATTTCTGTGTTTCCTCGTCAATAAGAATGTCAGAGGGATACACAAAACCTGAAGTGAAGCATCGGAATCTATAACTAGTGTCACAGGAATGACTCAAACATAGATAGTGGGAAGGGTCAGTCTTCTTGTACTTAAGTCGGCATTGTGCTATTCTATTTAATTAAGATGAAACTTCTGTGTTTCGTCGTCAATAAGAAGGTCTAAGGGATACAGTAAACCTGAAGTGAAGCATCGAAATCTATAACTAGTGTCACAGGAAAGGTTCAGAACATAGACAGTAAGAAGAGTCAGTCTTCTTGTACTTAAGTCGCCGTTGGGCCTTTTGTATTTAATTCCGATGCAATTTCTGTGTTTCATCGTCAATAAGAAGGTCAGAAGGATACAGTAAACCTGAAGTGAAGCATCGGAATCTATAACT
The DNA here is from genome assembly GCF_023864345.2 of Schistocerca serialis cubense. Taxonomy (NCBI): domain Eukaryota; kingdom Metazoa; phylum Arthropoda; class Insecta; order Orthoptera; family Acrididae; genus Schistocerca; species Schistocerca serialis. The sequence goes on from NW_026047617.1 coordinate 19,610,139, forward strand.
AGTGTCAAAGGAATGGTTCCAAACATAGACAGTAGGAACAGTCAGTCTTCTAGAACTTAAGTCGGCATTGTGCCTCTTCTATTTAAATCCGATGCAATTTCTGTGTTTCGACGTCAATAAGAAGGTCCAAGGGATACAGTAAACATATAGTGAAGCATTGGAATCTAAAACTGGTCTCACAGGAAATGTTCAAAACATAGTCAGTAGGAAGAGTAAGTCTTTTGTACTTAAGTTGGCATTGTGCCTTTTCTATTTATTTCCGATGCAATTTCTGTGCTTAGTCGTCAATAAGAAGGTCCAAGGGATACAGCAAACCTGAAGTGAAGCATAGGAATATATAACTAGTGTCACAGGATAGGTTCAGAACATAGACAGTAAGAAGAGTCAGTCTTCTTGTACTTAAGTCGCCAATGTGCGTTTTGTATTTAATTCCGATGCAATTTCTGTGTTACATCGTCAATAAGAAGGTCAGAGGGATACAGTAAACCTAAAGTGAAGCATCCGAATCTATGACTAGTGTCACAGGAATGGTTCAAATCACAGTCAGTAAGAAGAGTCAGTCTTCTTGTACTTAAGTCGGCATTGTGCCTTTTCTATTTAATTCCGATGCAATTTCTGTGTTTCGTCGTCAATAAGAAGGTCCAAGGGATATAGTAAACCTGAAGTGAAGCATCGGAATCTATTACTAGTGTCACAGGAATGGTTCAAAACATAGAGAGTGGGAAGAGTTAGTCTTGATGAACTTAAGTCGGCATTGTGCCTTTTCTATTTAATTCCGATGCAATATCTGTGTTTAGTCGTCAATAAGGAGGTCCAAGGGATACAGTAAACATATAGTGAAGCATCGGAACCTTAAACTGGTCTCACAGGAAATGTTCATAACATAGTCAGTAAGAAGAGTCAGTCCACTTGTACTTAAGTCGGCATTGTGCCTTTTCTATTTCATTCCGATGCAATTTCTATGTTTTGTCGTCAATAAGAATCTCCAAGGGATACATTAAACCTGAATTGAAGGATCGGAATCTATAACTAGTGTCACAGGAAAGGTTCAAAACATAGACAGTAAGATTAGTCAGTCTTTTTGTACTTAAGTCGGCATTGTGCCTTTTGTATTTAATTCCGTTGCAATTTCTGTGATTCATCGTCAATAAGAAGGTCACGGGGATACAATAAGCCTGAAGTGAAGCGTCGGAATCTATAACTAGTGTCACAGGAATGGTTCAAAACAAAGACAGTAGGAAGAGTCAGTCTTATTGTACTTACTTCGGCATTGTGCCTTTTCTATTTAATTGCGATGCAAACTCTGTGTTTCGTCCTCAATAAGAATGTCCAACGGATACAGAAAACCTGAAGTGAAGTATCGGAACCTATAACTAGTGTCACAGGAATTGCTCAAAACATAGACAGTAAGAAGAGTCAGTCTTCTTGTAATTATGTCGGCATTGTGCCTTTTGAATTTAATTCCGATGCAATTTCTGTGTTTCATCGTCATTAAGAATGTCAGAGGGATACAGTAAACCTGAAGTGAAGCATCGGAATCTATAACTAGTGTCACAGGAATGGTTCAAAACATAGACAGTGGGAAGAGTCAGTCTTCTTGTACTTAAGTCGGCATTGTGCTTTTCTATTTCATTAAGATGAAACTTCTGAGTTTCGTCGTCAATAAGAAAGTCCAAGGGATACAGTAAACCTGAAGTGAAGCATCGGAATCTATAACTAGTGTCACAGGAAAGGTTCAGAACATAGACAGTAAGAAGAGTCAGTCTTCTTGTACTTAAGTCGGCATTGTGCCTTTTGTATTTAATTCCGATGCAATTTCTGTGTTTCATCGTCAATAAGAAGGTCCAAGTGATACAGTAAACCTGAAGAGAAGCATCGGAATCTATAACTAGGGTCAAAGGAATGGTTCAAAACATAGACAGTAGGAACAGTCAGTCTTCTTGAACTTAAGTCGGCATTGTGCCTCTTCTATTTAAATCCGATGCAATTTCTGTGTTTCGACGTCAATAAGAAGGTCCAAGGGATTCAGTAAACATATAGTGAAGCATTGGAATCTAAAACTGGTCTCACAGGAAATGTTCAAAACATAATCAGCAAGAAGAGTCAGTCTTTTGGACTTAAGTTGGCATTGTGCCGTTTCTATTTAATTCCGATGCAATTTCTGTGTTTTGTCGTCAATAAGAAGGTCCAAGGGATACAGCAAACCTGAAGTGAAGCATAGGAATATATAACTAGTGTCACAGGATAGGTTCAAAACATAGACAGTAAGAAGAGTCAGTCTTCTTGAACTTAATTCGCCAATGTGCGTTTTGTATTTAATTCCGATGCAATTTCTGTGTTACATCGTCAATAAGAAGGTGCCTTTTTTATTTAATTGCGGTGCAAACTCTGTGTTTCGTCGTCAATAAGAAGGTCACGGGGATACAATAAGCCTGAAGTGAAGCGTCGGAATCTATAACTAGTGTCACAGGAATGGTTCAAAACAAAGACAGTAGGAAGAGTCAGTCTTATTGTACTTACTTCGGCATTGTGCCTTTTCTATTTAATTGCGATGCAAACTCTGTGTTTCGTCCTCAATAAGAATGTCCAACGGATACAGTTAACCTGAATTGAAGCATCGGAATCTATAACTAGTGTCACAGGAAAGGTTCAAAACATAGACAGTAAGATTGGTCAGTCTTCTTGTACTTAAGTCGGCATTGTGCCTTTTGTATTTAATTCCGATGCAATTTCTGTGATTCATCGTCAATAAGATGGTCACGGGGATTCAGTAAGCCTGAAGTGAAGCGTCGGAATCTATAACTAGTGTAACAGGAATGGTTCAAAACATAGACAGTAGGAAGAGTCAGTCTTATTGAACTTACTTTGGCATTGTGCCTTTTCTATTTAATTCCGATGGAATTTCTGTGTTTCGTCGTCAATACGAAGGTCCAAGGGATACAGAAAACCTGAAGTGAAGTATCGGAATCTATAACTAGTGTCACAGGAATTGCTCAAAACATAGACAGTAAGAAGAGTCAGTCTTCTTGTAATTATGTCGGCATTGTAACTTTCGAATTTAATTCCGATGCAATTTCTGTGTTTCATCGTCACTAAGAATGTCAGAGGGATACAGTAAACCTGAAGTGAAGCATCGGAATCTATAACTAGTGTCACAGGAATGGTTCAAAACATAGACAGTGGGAAGAGTCAGTCTTCTTGTACTTAAGTCGGCATTGTGCTTTTCTATTTAATTAAGATGAAACTTCTGTGTTTCGTCGTCAATAAGAAAGTGCAAGGGATACAGTAAACCTGAAGTGAAGCATCGGAATCTATAACTAGTGTCACAGGAATGGTTCAAAACATAGACAGTAGGAACAGTCAGTCTTCTTGAACTTAAGTCAGCATTGTGCCTCTTCTATTTAAATCCGATGCAATATCTGTGTGTCGACGTCAATAAGAAGGTCCAAGGGATACAGTAAACATATAGTGAAGCATTGGAATCTAAAACTGGTCTCACAGGAAATGTGCAAAACATAGTCAGTAAGAGGAGTCAGTCTTTTGTAACAAAGTTGGCATTGTGCCTTTTCTATTTAATTCCTATGCTATTTCTGTGTTTAGTCGTCAATACGAAGGTCCAAGGGATACAGCAAACCTGAAGCGAAGCATAGGAATATATAACTAGTGTCACAGGATAGGTTCAAAACATAGACAGTAAGAAGAGTCAGTCTTCTTGTACTTAAGTCGCCAATGTGGGTTTTGTATTTAATTCCGATGCAATTTCTGTGTTTCATCGTCAATAAGAAGGTCTAAGAGATACAGTAACCTGAAGAGAAGCATCGGAATCTATAACTAGTGTCAAAGGAATGGTTCAAAACATAGACAGTAGGAACAGTCAGTCTTCTTGAACTTCAGTCAGCATTGTGCCTCTTCTATTTAAATCCGATGCAATTTCTGTGTGTCGACGTCGATAAGAAGGTCCAAGGGATACAGTAAACTTATAGTGAAGCATTGGAATCTAAAACTGGTCTCACAGGAAATGTGCAAAACATAGTCAGTAAGAAGAGTCAGTCTTTTGTAACGAAGTTGGCATTGTGCCTTTTCTATTTAATTCCTATGGTATTTCTGTGTTTAGTCGTCAATAAGAAGGTCCAAGGGATACAGCAAACCTGAAGCGAAGCATAGGAATATATAACTAGTGTCACAGGATATGTTCAAAACATAGACAGTAAGAAGAGTCAGTCTTCTTGTACTTAAGTCGCCAATGTGGGTTTTGTATTTAATTCCGATGCAATTTCTGTGTTACATCGTCAATAAGAACGTCAGAGGGATACAGTAAAGCAGAAGTGAAGCATCGGAATCTATTACTAGTGTCACAGGAATGGTTCAACACATAGACAGTAGGAACAGTCAGTCTTCTAGAACTTAAGTCGGCATTGTGCCTCTTCTATTTAAATCCGATGCAATTTCTGTGTTTCGACGTCAATAAGAAGGTCCAAGGGATACAGTAAACCTGAATTGAAGCATCGGAATCTATAACTAGTGTCACAGGAAAGGTTCAAAACATAGACAGTAAGATTAGTCAGTCTTCTTGTACTTAAGTCGGCATCGTGCCTTTTGTATTTAATTCCGTTGCAATTTCTGTGATTCATCGTCAATAAGAAGGTCACGGGGATACAATAAGCCTGAAGTGAAGCGTCGGAATCTATAACTAGTGTCACAGGAATGGTTCAAAACAAAGACAGTAGGAAGAGTCAGTCTTATTGTACTTACTTCGGCATTGTGCCTTTTCTATTTAATTGCGATGCAAACTCTGTGTTTCGTCCTCAATAAGAATGTCCAACGGATACAGTAAACCTGAATTGAATCATCGGAATCTATAACTAGTGTCACAGGAAAGGTTCAAAACATAGACAGTAAGATTGGTCAGTCTTCTTGTACTTAAGTCGGCATTGTGCCTTTTGTATTTAATTCCGATGCAATTTCTAAGATTCATCGTCAATAAGAAGGTCACAGGGATTCAGTAAGCCTGAAGGGAAGCGTCGGAATCTATAACTAGTGTAACAGGAATGGTTCAAAGCATAGACAGTAGGAAGAGTCAGTCTTATTGAACTTACTTCGGCATTGTGCCTTTTCTATTTAATTCCGATGGAATTTCTGTGTTTCGTCGTCAATACGAATGTCCAAGGGATACAGAAAACCTGAAGTGAAGTATCGGAATCTATAACTAGTGTCACAGGAATTGCTCAAAACATAGACAGTAAGAAGAGTCAGTCTTCTTGTAATTATGTCGGCATTGTGCCTTTTGAATTTAATTCCGATGCAATTTCTGTGTTTCATCGTCATTAAGAATGTCAGAGGGATACAGTAAACCTGAAGTGAAGCATCGGAATCTATAACTAGTGTCACAGGAATGGTTCAAAACATAGACAGTGGGAAGAGTCAGTCTTCTTGTACTTAAGTCGGCATTGTGCTTTTCTATTTAATTAAGATGAATCTTCTGTGTTTCGTCGTCAATAAGAAAGTCCAAGGGATACAGTAAACCTGAAGTGAAGCATCGGAATCTATAACTAGTGTCACAGGAAAGGTTCAGAACATAGACAGTAAGAAGAGTCAGTCTTCTTGTACTTAAGTCGGCATTGTGCCTTTTGTATTTAATTCCGATGCAATTTCTGTGTTTCATCGTCAATAAGAAGGTCTAAGGGATACAGTAAACCTGAAGAGAAGCATCGGAATCTATAACTAGTGTCAAAGGAATGGTTCAAAACATAGACAGTAGGAACAGTCAGTCTTCTTGAACTTAAGTCAGCATTGTGCCTCTTCTATTTAAATCCGATGCAATTTCTGTGTGTCGACGTCAATAAGAAGGTCCAAGGGATACAGTAAACATATAGTGAAGCATTGGAATATAAAACTGGTCTCACAGGAAATGTTCAAAACATAGTCAGTAAGAAGAGTCAGTCTTTTGTACTTAAGTTGGCATTGTGCCTTTTCTATTTAATTCCTATGGTATTTCTGTGTTTGGTCGTCAATAAGAAGGTCCAAGGGATACAGCAAACCTGAAGCGAAGCATAGGAATATATAACTAGTGTCACAGGATATGTTCAAAACATAGACAGTAAGAAGAGTCAGTCTTCTTGTACTTAAGTCGCCAATGTGGGTTTTGTATTTAATTCCGATGCAATTTCTGTGTTACATCGTCAATAAGAACGTCAGAGGGATACAGTAAAGCAGAAGTGAAGCATCGGAATCTATTACTAGTGTCACAGGAATGGTTCAACACATAGACAGTAGGAACAGTCAGTCTTCTAGAACTTAAGTCGGCATTGTGCCTCTTCTATTTAAATCCGATGCAATTTCTGTGTTTCGACGTCAATAAGAAGGTCCAAGGGATACAGTAAACCTGAATTGAAGCATCGGAATCTATAACTAGTGTCACAGGAAAGGTTCAAAACATAGACAGTAAGATTAGTCAGTCTTCTTGTACTTAAGTCGGCATCGTGCCTTTTGTATTTAATTCCGTTGCAATTTCTGTGATTCATCGTCAATAAGAAGGTCACGGGGATACAATAAGCCTGAAGTGAAGCGTCGGAATCTATAACTAGTGTCACAGGAATGGTTCAAAACAAAGACAGTAGGAAGAGTCAGTCTTATTGTACTTACTTCGGCATTGTGCCTTTTCTATTTAATTGCGATGCAAACTCTGTGTTTCGTCCTCAATAAGAATGTCCAACGGATACAGTAAACCTGAATTGAATCATCGGAATCTATAACTAGTGTCACAGGAAAGGTTCAAAACATAGACAGTAAGATTGGTCAGTCTTCTTGTACTTAAGTCGGCATTGTGCCTTTTGTATTTAATTCCGATGCAATTTCTAAGATTCATCGTCAATAAGAAGGTCACGGGGATTCAGTAAGCCTGAAGGGAAGCGTCGGAATCTATAACTAGTGTAACAGGAATGGTTCAAAGCATAGACAGTAGGAAGAGTCAGTCTTATTGAACTTACTTCGGCATTGTGCCTTTTCTATTTAATTCCGATGGAATTTCTGTGTTTCGTCGTCAATACGAATGTCCAAGGGATACAGAAAACCTGAAGTGAAGTATCGGAATCTATAACTAGTGTCACAGGAATTGCTCAAAACATAGACAGTAAGAAGAGTCAGTCTTCTTGTAATTATGTCGGCATTGTGCCTTTTGAATTTAATTCCGATGCAATTTCTGTGTTTCATCGTCATTAAGAATGTCAGAGGGATACAGTAAACCTGAAGTGAAGCATCGGAATCTATAACTAGTGTCACAGGAATGGTTCAAAACATAGACAGTGGGAAGAGTCAGTCTTCTTGTACTTAAGTCGGCATTGTGCTTTTCTATTTAATTAAGATGAATCTTCTGTGTTTCGTCGTCAATAAGAAAGTCCAAGGGATACAGTAAACCTGAAGTGAAGCATCGGAATCTATAACTAGTGTCACAGGAAAGGTTCAGAACATAGACAGTAAGAAGAGTCAGTCTTCTTGTACTTAAGTCGGCATTGTGCCTTTTGTATTTAATTCCGATGCAATTTCTGTGTTTCATCGTCAATAAGAAGGTCTAAGGGATACAGTAAACCTGAAGAGAAGCATCGGAATCTATAACTAGTGTCAAAGGAATGGTTCAAAACATAGACAGTAGGAACAGTCAGTCTTCTTGAACTTAAGTCAGCATTGTGCCTCTTCTATTTAAATCCGATGCAATATCTGTGTGTCGACGTCAATAAGAAGGTCCAAGGGATACAGTAAACATATAGTGAAGCATTGGAATATAAAACTGGTCTCACAGGAAATGTTCAAAACATAGTCAGTAAGAAGAGTCAGTCTTTTGTACTTAAGTTGGCATTGTGCCTTTTCTATTTAATTCCTATGCTATTTCTGTGTTTAGTCGTCAATAAGAAGGTCCAAGGGATACAGAAAACCTGAAGCGAAGCATAGGAATATATAACTTGTGTCACAGGATAGGTTCAAAACATAGACAGTAAGAAGAGTCAGTCTTCTTGTACTTAAGTCGCCAATGTGGGTTTTGTATTTAATTCCGATGCAATTTCTGTGTTACATCATCAATAAGAAGGTCAGAGGGATACAGTAAACCTAAAGTGAAGCATCCGAATCTATAACTAGTTTCGCAGGAATGGTTGAAATCACAGTCAGTAAGAAGAGTCAGTCTTATTGTACTTAAGTCGGCATTGTGCCTTTTCTATTTTATTCCGATGCAATTTCTGTGTTTCGTCGTCAATAAGAAGGTCCAAGGGATACAGTAAACGTGAATTGAAGTATCGGAATCTATTACTAGTGTCACAGGAATGGTTCAAAACATAGAGAGTGGGAAGTGTTAGTCTTCATGAACTTAAGTCGGCATTGTGCCTTATCTATTTAATTCCGATGCAATTTCTGTGTTTCGTCGTCAATAAGGATTTCCAAGGGATACAGTAAACGTATAGTGAAGCATCGGAACCTAAAACTGGTCACACAGGAAATGTTCAAAACATAGTCAGTAAGAAGAGTCAGTCCTCTTGTACTTAAGTCGGCATTGTGCCTTTTCTATTTCATTCCGATGCAATTTCTGTGTTTCGTCGTCAATAAGAATGTCCAAGGGATACAGTAAACCTGAATTGAAGCATCGGAATCAATAACTAGTGTCACAGGAACGGTTCAAAACATAGACAGTAAGATTTGTCAGTCTTCTTGTACTTAAGTCGGCATAGTTCCTTTTGTATTTAATTCCGATGCAATTTCTGTGATTCATCGTCAATAAGAAGGTCACGGTGATACAGTAAGCCTGAAGTGAAATGTCGGAATCTATAACTAGTGTCACAGGAATGGTTCAAATCATAGACAGTAGGAAGAGTCAGTCTTATTGTACATACTTCGGCATTGTGCCTTTTCTATTTAATTCCGATGCAATTTCTGTGTCTCGTCGTCAATACGATGGTCCAAGGGATACAGTAAACCTGAAGTGAAAAATCGGAATCTATAACTAGTGTCACAGGAATTGCTCAAAACATAGACAGTAAGAAGAGTCAGTCTTCTTGTACTTATGTCGGCATTGTGCCTTTTGAATTTAATTCCGATGCAATTTCTGTGTTACATCGTCAATAATAATGTCAGAGGGATACAGTAAACCTGAAGTGATGCATCGGAATCTATAACTAGTGTCACAGGAATGGTTCAAAACATAGACAGTGGGAAGAGTCAGACTTCTTGTACTTAAGTCGGCATTGTGCTTTTCTATTTAATTAAGATGAAACTTCTGTGTTTCGTCGTCAATAAGAAGGTCCAAGGGATACAGTAAACCTGAAGTGAAGCATCGGAATCTATAACTAGTGTCACAGGAAAGGTTCAGAACATAGACAGTAAGAAGAGTCAGTCTTCTTGTACTTAAGTCGGCATTGTGCCTTTTCTATATAATTGCGATGCAAACTCTGTGTTTCGTCCTCAATAAGAATGTCCAACGGATACAGTAAACCTGAATTGTAGCATCGGAATCTATAACTAGTGTCACAGGAAAGGTTCAAAACATACACAGTAAGATTAGACAGTCTTCTTGTACCTAAGTCGGCATTGTGCCTTTTGTATTTTATTCCGATGCAATTTCTGTGATTCATCGTCAATAAGAAGGTCACGGGGATACAGTAAGCCTGAAGTGAAGCGTCGGAATCTATAACTAGTGTAACAGGAATGGTTCAAAGCATAGACAGTAGGAAGAGTCAGTCTTAATGTACTTACATCGGCATTGAGCCTTTTCTATTTAATTCCGATGGAATTTCTGTGTTTCGTCGTCAATACGAAGGTCCAAGGGATACAGAAAACCTGAAGTGAAGTATCGGAATCTATAACTAGTGTCACAGGAATTGCTCAAAACATAGACAGTAAGAAGAGTCAGTCTTCTTGTAATTATGTCGGCATTGTGCCTTTTGAATTTAATTCCGATGCAATTTCTGTGTTTCATCGTCAATAAGAATGTCAGAGGGATACACAAAACCTGAAGTGAAGCATCGGAATCTATAACTAGTGTCACAGGAATGGTTCAAAACATAGACAGTGGGAAGAGTCAGTCTTCTTGTACTTAAGTCGGCATTGTGCTTTTCTATTTAATTAAGATGAAACTTCTGTGTTTCGTCGTCAATAAGAAAGTCCAAGGGATACAGTAAACCTGAACTGAAGCATCGGAATCTATAACTAGTTTCACAGGAAAGGTTCAGAACATAGACAGTAAGAAGAGTCAGTCTTCTTGTACTTAAGTCGGCATTGTGCCTTTTGTATTTAATTGCGATGCAATTTATGTGTTTCATCGTCAATAAGAAGGTCCAAGGGATACAGTAAACCTGAAGAGAAGCATCGGAATCTATAACTAGGGTCAAAGGAATGGTTCAAAACATAGACAGTAGGAACAGTCAGTCTTCTTGAACTTAAGTCGGCATTTTGCCTCTTCTATTTAAATCCGATGCAATTTCTGTGTTTCGACGTCAATAAGAAGGTCCAAGGGATACAGTAAACATATAGTGAAGCAATGGAATCTAAAACTGGTCTCACAGGAATTGTTCAAAACATAGTCAGTAAGAAGAGTCAGTCTTTTGGACTTAAGTTGGCATTGTGCCTTTTCTATTTGATTCCGATGCAATTTCTGTGTTTAGTCGTCAATAAGAAGGTCCAAGGGATACTGCAAACCTGAAGTGAAGCAAAGGAATATATAACTAGTGTCACAGGATAGGTTCAAAACATAGACAGTAAGAAGAGTCAGTCTTCTTGTACTTAATTCGCCAATGTGCGTTTTGTATTTAATTCCGATGCAATTTCTGTGTTACATCGTCAATAAGAAGGTCAGAGGGATACAGTAAACCTAAAGTGAAGCATCCGAATCTATAACTAGTGTCACAGGAATGGTTCAAATCACAGTCAGTAAGAAGAGTCAGTCTTCTTGTACTTAAGTCGGCATTGTGCCTTTTCTATTTAATTCCGATGCAATTTCTGTGTTTCGTCGTCAATAAGGATTTCCAAGGGATACAGTAAACGTATAGTGAAGCATCGGAACCTAAAACTGGTCACACAGGAAATGTTCAAAACATAGTCAGTAAGAAGAGTCAGTCCTCTTGTACTTAAGTCGGCATTGTGACTTTTCTATTTCATTCCGATGCAATTTCTGTGTTTCGTCGTCAATAAGAATGTCCAAGGGATACAGTAAACCTGAATTGAAGCATCGGAATCTATAACTAGTGTCACAGGAACGGTTCAAAACATAGACAGTAAGATTAATCAGTCTTCTTGTACTTAAGTCGGCATTGTGCCTTTTGTAATTTAATTCCGATGCAATTTCTGTGATTCATCGTCAATAAGAAGGTCACGGGGATACAGTAAGCCTGAAGTGAAATGTCGGAATCTATAACTAGTGTCACAGGAATGGTTCAAATCATAGACAGTAGGAAGAGTCAGTCTTATTGTACTTACTTCGGCATTGTGCCTTTTCTATTTAATTGCGATGCAATTTCTGTGTTTCGTCCTGAATAAAAATTTCCAACGGATACAGTAAACCTGCATTTAAGCATCGGAATCTATAACTAGTGTCACAGGAAATGTTCAAAACATAGTCAGTAAGAAGAGTCAGTCTTTTGTACTTAAGTTGGCATTGTGCCTTTTCTATTTAATTCCTATGCTATTTCTGTGTTTAGTCGTCAATAAGAAGGTCCAAGGGATACAGAAAACCTGAAGCGAAGCATAGGAATATATAACTTGTGTCACAGGATAGGTTCAAAACATAGACAGTAAGAAGAGTCAGTCTTCTTGTACTTAAGTCGCCAATGTGGGTTTTGTATTTAATTCCGATGCAATTTCTGTGTTACATCATCAATAAGAAGGTCAGAGGGATACAGTAAACCTAAAGTGAAGCATCCGAATCTATAACTAGTTTCGCAGGAATAATTGAAATCACAGTCAGTAAGAAGAGTCAGTCTTATTGTACTTAAGTCGGCATTGTGCCTTTTCTATTTTATTCCGATGCAATTTCTGTGTTTCGTCGTCAATAAGAAGGTCCAAGGGATACAGTAAACGTGAAGTGAAGCATCGGAATCTATTACTAGTGTCACAGGAATGGTTCAAAACATAGAGAGTGGGAAGTGTTAGTCTTCATGAACTTAAGTCGGCATTGTGCCTTATCTATTTAATTCCGATGCAATTTCTGTGTTTCGTCGTCAATAAGGATTTCCAAGGGATACAGTAAACGTATAGTGAAGCATCGGAACCTAAAACTGGTCACACAGGAAATGTTCAAAACATAGTCAGTAAGAAGAGTCAGTCCTCTTGTACTTAAGTCGGCATTGTGCCTTTTCTATTTCATTCCGATGCAATTTCTGTGTTTCGTCGTCAATAAGAATGTCCAAGGGATACAGTAAACCTGAATTGAAGCATCGGAATCAATAACTAGTGTCACAGGAACGGTTCAAAACATAGACAGTAAGATTTGTCAGTCTTCTTGTACTTAAGTCGGCATAGTTCCTTTTGTATTTAATTCCGATGCAATTTCTGTGATTCATCGTCAATAAGAAGGTCACGGTGATACAGTAAGCCTGAAGTGAAATGTCGGAATCTATAACTAGTGTCACAGGAATGGTTCAAATCATAGACAGTAGGAAGAGTCAGTCTTATTGTACATACTTCGGCATTGTGCCTTTTCTATTTAATTCCGATGCAATTTCTGTGTCTCGTCGTCAATACGATGGTCCAAGGGATACAGTAAACCTGAAGTGAAAAATCGGAATCTATAACTAGTGTCACAGGAATTGCTCAAAACATAGACAGTAAGAAGAGTCAGTCTTCTTGTACTTATGTCGGCATTGTGCCTTTTGAATTTAATTCCGATGCAATTTCTGTGTTACATCGTCAATAATAATGTCAGAGGGATACAGTAAACCTGAAGTGATGCATCGGAATCTATAACTAGTGTCACAGGAATGGTTCAAAACATAGACAGTGGGAAGAGTCAGACTTGTTGTACTTAAGTCGGCATTGTGCTTTTCTATTTAATTAAGATGAAACTTCTGTGTTTCGTCGTCAATAAGAAGGTCCAAGGGATACAGTAAACCTGAAGTGAAGCATCGGAATCTATAACTAGTGTCACAGGAAAGGTTCAGAACATAGACAGTAAGAAGAGTCAGTCTTCTTGTACTTAAGTCGGCATTGTGCCTTTTCTATATAATTGCGATGCAAACTCTGTGTTTCGTCCTCAATAAGAATGTCCAACGGATACAGTAAACCTGAATTGTAGCATCGGAATCTATAACTAGTGTCACAGGAAAGGTTCAAAACATACACAGTAAGATTAGACAGTCTTCTTGTACCTAAGTCGGCATTGTGCCTTTTGTATTTTATTCCGATGCAATTTCTGTGATTCATCGTCAATAAGAAGGTCACGGGGATACAGTAAGCCTGAAGTGAAGCGTCGGAATCTATAACTAGTGTAACAGGAATGGTTCAAAGCATAGACAGTAGGAAGAGTCAGTCTTAATGTACTTACATCGGCATTGAGCCTTTTCTATTTAATTCCGATGGAATTTCTGTGTTTCGTCGTCAATACGAAGGTCCAAGGGATACAGAAAACCTGAAGTGAAGTATCGGAATCTATAACTAGTGTCACAGGAATTGCTCAAAACATAGACAGTAAGAAGAGTCAGTCTTCTTGTAATTATGTCGGCATTGTGCCTTTTGAATTTAATTCCGATGCAATTTCTGTGTTTCATCGTCAATAAGAATGTCAGAGGGATACACAAAACCTGAAGTGAAGCATCGGAATCTATAACTAGTGTCACAGGAATGGTTCAAAACATAGACAGTGGGAAGAGTCAGTCTTCTTGTACTTAAGTCGGCATTGTGCTTTTCTATTTAATTAAGATGAAACTTCTGTGTTTCGTCGTCAATAAGAAAGTCCAAGGGATACAGTAAACCTGAACTGAAGCATCGGAATCTATAACTAGTTTCACAGGAAAGGTTCAGAACATAGACAGTAAGAAGAGTCAGTCTTCTTGTACTTAAGTCGGCATTGTGCCTTTTGTATTTAATTGCGATGCAATTTATGTGTTTCATCGTCAATAAGAAGGTCCAAGGGATACAGTAAACCTGAAGAGAAGCATCGGAATCTATAACTAGGGTCAAAGGAATGGTTCAAAACATAGACAGTAGGAACAGTCAGTCTTCTTGAACTTAAGTCGGCATTTTGCCTCTTCTATTTAAATCCGATGCAATTTCTGTGTTTCGACGTCAATAAGAAGGTCCAAGGGATACAGTAAACATATAGTGAAGCAATGGAATCTAAAACTGGTCTCACAGGAATTGTTCAAAACATAGTCAGTAAGAAGAGTCAGTCTTTTGGACTTAAGTTGGCATTGTGCCTTTTCTATTTGATTCCGATGCAATTTCTGTGTTTAGTCGTCAATAAGAAGGTCCAAGGGATACTGCAAACCTGAAGTGAAGCAAAGGAATATATAACTAGTGTCACAGGATAGGTTCAAAACATAGACAGTAAGAAGAGTCAGTCTTCTTGTACTTAATTCGCCAATGTGCGTTTTGTATTTAATTCCGATGCAATTTCTGTGTTACATCGTCAATAAGAAGGTCAGAGGGATACAGTAAACCTAAAGTGAAGCATCCGAATCTATAACTAGTGTCACAGGAATGGTTCAAATCACAGTCAGTAAGAAGAGTCAGTCTTCTTGTACTTAAGTCGGCATTGTGCCTTTTCTATTTAATTCCGATGCAATTTCTGTGTTTCGTCGTCAATAAGGATTTCCAAGGGATACAGTAAACGTATAGTGAAGCATCGGAACCTAAAACTGGTCACACAGGAAATGTTCAAAACATAGTCAGTAAGAAGAGTCAGTCCTCTTGTACTTAAGTCGGCATTGTGACTTTTCTATTTCATTCCGATGCAATTTCTGTGTTTCGTCGTCAATAAGAATGTCCAAGGGATACAGTAAACCTGAATTGAAGCATCGGAATCTATAACTAGTGTCACAGGAACGGTTCAAAACATAGACAGTAAGATTAATCAGTCTTCTTGTACTTAAGTCGGCATTGTGCCTTTTGTAATTTAATTCCGATGCAATTTCTGTGATTCATCGTCAATAAGAAGGTCACGGGGATACAGTAAGCCTGAAGTGAAATGTCGGAATCTATAACTAGTGTCACAGGAATGGTTCAAATCATAGACAGTAGGAAGAGTCAGTCTTATTGTACTTACTTCGGCATTGTGCCTTTTCTATTTAATTGCGATGCAATTTCTGTGTTTCGTCCTGAATAAAAATTTCCAACGGATACAGTAAACCTGCATTTAAGCATCGGAATCTATAACTAGTGTCACAGGAAATGTTCAAAACATAGTCAGTAAGAAGAGTCAGTCTTTTGGACTTAAGTTGGCATTGTGCCTTTTCTATTTAATTCCGATGCAATTTCTGTGTTTAGTCGTCAATAAGAAGGTCCAAGGGATACAGCAAACCTGAAGTGAAGCAAAGGCATATATAACTAGTGTCACAGGATAGGTTCAAAACATAGACAGTAAGAAGAGTGAGTCTTCTTGTACTTAATTCGCCAATGTGCGTTTTGTATTTAATTCCGATGCAATTTCTGTGTTACATCGTCAATAAGAAGGTCCAAGGGATACAGTAAACCTGAAGTGAAGCATCGGAATCTAAAACTAGTGTCTCAGGAAAGGTTCAGAACATAGACAGTAAGAAGAGTCAGTCTTCCTGTACTTAA
Source organism: Schistocerca serialis cubense (assembly GCF_023864345.2). Lineage (NCBI taxonomy): Eukaryota > Metazoa > Arthropoda > Insecta > Orthoptera > Acrididae > Schistocerca > Schistocerca serialis. Next base: position 19,625,889 of record NW_026047617.1, read on the forward strand.
GTCGGCATTGTGCCTTTTGTATTTAATTCCGATGCAATTTCTGTGTTTCATCGTCAATAAGAAAGTCCAAGTGATACAGTAAACCTGAAGAGAAGCATCGGAATCTATAACTAGTGTCAAAGGAATGGTTCAAAACATAGACAGTAGGAACAGTCAGTCTTCTTGAACTTAAGTCGGCATTGTGCCTCTTCTATTTAAATCCGATGCAATTTCTGTGTTTCGACGTCAATAAGAAGGCCCAAGGGATACAGTGAACATATAGTGAAGCATTGGGATCTAAAACTGGTCTCACAGGAAATGTTCAAAACATAGTCAGTAAGAAGAGTCAGTCTTTTGTACTTAAGTTGGCATTGTGCCTTTTCTATTTAATTCCTATACTATTTCTGTGTTTAGTCGTCTATAAGAAGGTCCAAGGGATACAGCAAACCTGAAGTGAAGCATAGGAATATATAACTAGTGTCACAGGAAAGGTTCCTAACATTGACAGTAAGATTAGTCAGTCTTCTTGTACTTAAGTCGGCATTGTGCTTTTTGTATTTCATTCCGATGCAATTTCTGTGATTCATCGTCAATAAGAAGGTCACGGGGATTTAGTAAGCCTGAAGTGAAGCGTCGGAATCTATAACTAGTGTAACAGGAATGGTTCAAATCACAGTCAGTAAGAAGAGTCAGTCTTCTTGTACTTAAGTCGGCATTGTGCCTTTTCTATTTAATTCCGATGCAATTTCAGTGTTTCGTCGTCAATAAGAAGGTCCAAGGGATCCAGTAAACCTGACGTGAAGCATCGGAATCTATTACTAGTGTCACAGGAATGGTTCAAAACATAGAGAGTGGGACGAGTTAGTCTTCATGAACTTAAGTCGGCATTGTGCCTTTTCTATTTTATTCCGATGCAATTTCTGTGTTTCGTGGTCAATAAGGAGGTCCAAGGGATACAGTAAACATATAGTGAAGCATCGGAACGTAAAACTGGTCTCACAGGAAATGTTCAAAACATACTCAGTAAGATGAGTCAGTCCTCTTGTACTTAAGTCGGCATTGTGCCTTTTCTATTACATTCCGATGCAATATCTGTGTTTCGTCGTCAATAAGAATGTCCAAGGGATACAGTAAACCTGAATTGAAGCATCGGAATCTATAACTAGTGTCACAGGAACGGTTCAAAGCATAGACAGTAAGATTAGTCAGTCTTCTTGTACTTAAGTAGTCATTGTGCCTTTTGTATTTAATTCCGATGCAATTTCTGTGATTCATCGTCAATAAGAAGGTCACGGGGATACAGTAAGCCTGAAGTGAAATGTCGGAATCTATAACTAGTGTCACAGGAATGGTTCAAAACATAGACAGTAGGAAGAGTCAGTCTAATTGTACTTACTTCGGCATTGTGCCTTTTGTATTTAATTTCGATGCAATTTCTGTGTTTCGTCCTCAATAAAAATGTCCAACGGATACAGTAAACCTGAATTGAAGCATCGGAATCTATAACTAGTGTCACAGGGAAGGTTCAAAGCATTGACAGTAAGATTAGTCAGTCTTCTTGTACTTAAGTCGGCATTGTGCTTTTTGTATTTAATTCCGATGCAATTTCTGTGATTCATCGTCAATAAGAAGGTCACGGGGATTTAGTAAGCCTGAAGTGAAGCGTCGGAATCTATAACTAGTGTAACAGGAATGGTTCAAAAGATAGACAGTAGGAAGAGTCAGTCTTTTGTACTTAAGTTGGCATTGTGCCTTTTCTATTTAATTCCGATGCAATTTCTGTGTTTAGTCGTCAATAAGAAGGCCCAGGGGATACAGTTAACATATAGTGAAGCATTGGGATCTAAAACTGGTCTCACAGGAAATGTTCAAAACATAGTCAGTAAGAAGAGTCAGTCTTTTGTACTTAAGTTGGCATTGTGCCTTTTCTATTTAATTCCTATGCTATTTCTGTGTTTAGTCGTCAATAAGAAGGTCCAAGGGATACAGCAAACCTGAAGTGAAGCATAGGAATATATAACTAGTGTCACAAGAATGGTTCAAAATATAGAGAGTGGGAAGAGTTAGTCTTCATGAACTTAAGTCGGCATTGTGCCTTTTCTTTTTTATTCCGATGCAATTTCTGTGTCTCGTCGTCAATACGAAGGTCCAAGGGATACAGTAAACCTGAAGTTAAGTATCGGAATCTATAACTTGTGTCACAGGAATTGCTCAAAACATAGACAGTAAGAAGAGTCAGTCTTCTTGTACTTAAGTCGGCTTTGTGCCTTTTGAATTTAATTCCGATGCAATTTCTGTGTTACATCGTCAATAAGAATGTCAGAGGGATACAGTAAACCTGAAGTGATGCATCGGAATCTATAACTAGTGTCACAGGAATGGTTCAAAACATAGACAGTAAGAAGAGTCAGTCTTTTGTACTTAAGTCGGCATTATGCCTTTTCTATTTAATTCCGATGCAATTTCTGTGTTTCGTCGTCAATAAGAAGGTCCAAGGGATACAGTAAACCTGAAGTGAAGCATCCGAATCTATTACTAATGTCACAGGAATGGTTCAAAACATAGACAATAAGAAGAGTCAGTCTTCTTCTACTTAAGTCGGTATTGTGCCTTTTGTATTTAATTCCGATGCAATTTCTGTGTTTCATCGTCAATAAGAAGGTCCAAGGGATACAGTAAACCTGAAGTGATGCATCGGAATCTATAACTAGTGTCACAGGAATGGTTCAAAACATAGAAAGTAGGAAGAGTCAGTCTTCTAGTACTTAAGTCGACATTGTGAGTTTTGTATTTAATTCCGATGCAAATTCTGTGTTTCGTCGTCAATAAGAAGGTCAGAGATATACAGTACACCTGAAGTGAAGCAGCGGAATTTATAACTAGTGTCACAGGAATGGTTCAAATCATTGACAGTAACAAGAGTCAGTCATCTTGTAGTTAAGTCGGCTTTGTGCCTTTTCTATTTAATTCCGACGCAATTTCTGTGTTTCATCGTCAATAAGAAGGTCCAGGGGATACAGTAAACCTGAAGTGAACCATCTGAATCCGTTACTACTGTCCCTGGAATGGTTCAAATTATAGACAGTAAGTTGAGTCAGTCTTATTGTACTTAAGTCGGCATTGTGCCTTTTCTATTTAAATGCGATGCCATTTCTGTGTTTCATCGTCAATAAGAATGTCAGAGGGATACAGAAACCTGAAGTGAAGCATCGGAATCTATAACTAGTGTGACAGGAATGGTTCAGAACATAGACAGTAGGAAGAGTCAGTGTTCTTGTACTTAAGTCGGCATTGTGCCTTTCCAATTTAATTTCGATGCCATTTCTGTGTTTCGTCGTCAATAAGAAGGTCCAAGAGATACAGTAAACCTGAAGTGAAGCATCGGAATCTATAACTAGTATCACAGGAAAGGTTCAAATCATAGACAGTAAGAAGAGTCAGTCTTCTTGAACTTAAGTCGGCATTGTGCCTCTTCTATTTAAATCCGATGAAATTTCTGTGTTTCGACGTCAATAAGAAGGTCCAAGGGATACAGCAAACCTGAAGTGAAGCATAGGAATATATAACTAGTGTCACGGGATAGGTCCAAAACATAGACAGTAAGAAGGATCTGTCTTCTTGTACTTAAGTCGCCAATGTGCGTTTTGTATTTAATTCCGATGCAATTTCTGTGTTACATCGTCAATAAGAAGGTCAGAGGGATACAGTAAACCTAAAGTGAAGCATCCGAATCTATAACTAGTGTCACAGGAATGGTTCAGAACATAGACAGTAGGAAGAGTCAGTGTTCTTGTACTTAAGTCGGCATTGTGCCTTTTCTATTTAATTCCGATGCAATTTCTGTGTTTCGTCGTCAATAAGAAGGTCCAAAGGATACAGTAAACCTGAAGTGAATCATTGGAATCTATAACTAGTGTCACAGGAATGGTTCAAAACATAGACAATTTGAAGAGTCAGTCTTCTACTACTTAAGTCGGTATTGTGCCTTTTGTATTTAATTCCGATGCAATTTCTGTGATTCATCGTCAATAAGAAGGTCACGGGGAATCAGTAAGCCTGAAGTGAAGCGTCGGAATCTATAACTAGTGTCACAGGAATGGTTCAAATCATAGAAAGTAGGAAGAGTCAGTCTTCTTGTACTTAAGTCGGCATTGTGCCTTTTGTATTTAATTCCGATGCAATTTCTGTGATTCATTGTCAATAAGAAGGTCACGGGGAATCAGTAAGCCTGAAGTGAAGCGTCGGAATCTATAACTAGTGTCACAGGAATGGTTAAAACATAGACAGTAGGAAGAGTTAGTCTTATTCTACTTACTTCGGCATTGTGCCTTTTCTATTTAATTGCGATGCAATTTCTGTGTTTCGTCCTCAATAAGAATGTCCAAGGGATACAGTAAACCTGAATTGGAGCATCGGAATCTATAACTAGTGTCAGAGGAATGATTCAAAACATAGACAGTAAGAAGAGTCAGTCTTCTTGTACTTAAGTCGGCACTGTGCCTTTTGTATTTAATTCCGATGCATTTTCTGTGTTTCATCGTCAATAAGAAGGTCAGAGAGATACAGTAAACCAGAAGTGAAGCATCGGAATCGATAACTAATGTCACAGGAATGGTTCAAAACACAGACAGTAAGAAGAGTTAGATTTCGTGTGCTTAAATCGGCATTGTGCCTTTTGTATTTAATTCCGATGCAATTTCTGTGTTTCATCGACAATAAGAAGGTCAGAGGGATACAGTAAACCTGAAGTAAAGCATCGAAATCCATAACTAGTGTCACAGGAATGGTTCAAACAAAGACAGTGAGAAGAGTCTGTTTTCTTGTACGTAAGACGGCATTTTGCGTTTTGTATTTAATTCCGATGCAATTTCTGTGTTTCATCGTCAATAAGAAGGTCAGAGGGATACAGTAAACCTAAAGTGAAGCATCCGAATCTATAACTAGTGTCACAGGAATGGTTGAAATCACAGTCAGTAAGAAGAGTCAGTCTTTTTGTACTTAAGTCGGCATTGTGCCTTTTCTATTTAATTCCGATGCAATTTCTGTGTTTCGTCGTCAATAAGAAGGTCCAAGGGATACAGTAAACCTGAAGTGAAGCATCGGAATCTATTACTAGTGTCACAGGAATGGTTCAAAACATAGAGAGTGGGAAGAGTTAGTCTTCATGTACTTAAGTCGGCATTGTGCCTTTTCTATTTAATTCCGATGCAATTTCTGTGTTTCGTCGTCAATAAGAAGGTCCAAGGGATACAGTAAACCTGAAGTGAAGCATCGAAATCCATAACTAGTGTCAGAGGAATGGTTCAAAACATAGACAGTAAGGAGAGTCAGTCTTCTTGTACTTAAGTCGGCATTGTGCCGTTTGAATTTAATTGCGTTGCAATTTCTGTGTTTCATCGTCAATAAGAATGTCAGAGGGATACAGTAAACCTGAAGTGAAACATCGGAATCTATAACTAGTGTCACAGGAATGGTTCAAAACATAGACAGTGGGAAGAGTCAGTCTTCTTGTACTTAAGTCGGCATTGTGCTTTTCTATTTAATTACGATGAAACTTCTGTGATTCGTCGTCAATAAGAAGGTCCAAGGGATACAGTAAACCTGAAGTGAAGCATCGGAATCTATAACTAGTGTCACAGGAAAGGTTCAGAACATAGACAGTAAGAAGAGTCAGTCTTCTTGTACTTAAGTCGGCATTGTGCCTTTTGTATTTAATTCCGATGCAATTTCTGTTATTCATCGTCAATAAGAAGGTCACAGGGATACAGTAAGCCTGAAGTGAAGCGTCGGAATCTATAACTAGTGTCTCAGGAATGGTTCAAAACATAGACAGTAGGAAGAGTCAGTCTTATTGTACTTACTTCGGCATTGTGCCTTTTCTATTTAATTGCGGTGCAAACTCTGTGTTTCGTCCTCAATAAGAATGTCCAAGGGATACAGTAAACCTGAATTGAAGCATCGGAATCTATAACTAGTGTCACAGGAAAGGTTCAAATCATAGACAGTAAGATTAGTCAGTCTTCTTGTACTTAAGTCGGCATTGTGCCTTTTGTATTTAATTCCGATGCAATTTCTGTGATTCATCGTCAATAAGAAGGTCACGGGGATACAGTAAGCCTGAAGTGAAGCGTCGGAATCTGTAACTAGTGTCAAAGGAATGGTTCAAAACATAGACAGTAGGAACAGTCAGTCTTCTTGAACTTAAGTCGGCATTGTGCCTCTTCTATTTCAATCCGATGCAATTTCTGTGTTTCGTCGTCAATAAGGAGGTCCAAGGGATACAGTAAACATATAGTGAGGCATCGGAACCTAAAACTGGTCTCACAGGAAATGTTCAAAACATAGTCAGTAAGAAGAGTCAGTCCTCTTGTACGTAAGTCGGCATTGTGCCTTTTCTATTTCATTCCGATGCAATTTCTATGTTTCGTCGTCAATAAGAATGTCCAAGGGATACAGTAAACCTGAATTGAAGCATCGGAATCCATAACTAGTGTCACAGGAAAGGATCAAAACATAGACAGTAAGATTAGTCAGTCTTCTTGTACTTAAGTCGGCATTGTGCCTTTTGTATTTAATTCCGATGCAATTTCTGTGATTCATCGTCAATAAGAAGGTCACGGGGATACAGTAAGCCTGAAGTGAAGCGTCGGAATCTGTAACTAGTGTCAAAGGAATGGTTCAAAACATAGACAGTAGGAACAGTCAGTCTTCTTGAACTTAAGTCGGCATTGTGCCTCTTCTATTTCAATCCGATGCAATTTCTGTGTTTCGTCGTCAATAAGGAGGTCCAAGGGATACAGTAAACATATAGTGAAGCATCGGAACCTAAAACTGGTCTCACAGGTAATTTTCAAAACATAGTCAGTAAGAAGAGTCAGTCCTCTTGTACTTAAGTCGGCATTGTGCCTTTTCTATTTCATTCCGATGCAATTTCTATGTTTCGTCGTCAATAAGAATGTCCAAGGGATACAGTAAACCTGAATTGAAGCATCGGAATCTATAACTAGTGTCACAGGAAAGGTTCAAAACATAGACAGTAAGATTAGTCAGTCTTCTTGTACTTAAGTCGGCATTGTGCCTTTTGTATTTAATTCCGATGCAATTTCTGTGTTTCGTCGTCAATAAGAAAGTCCAAGGGATACAGTAAACCTGAAGTGAAGCATCGGAATCTATAACTAGTGTCACAGGAAAGGTTCAGAACATAGACAGTAAGAAGAGTCAGACTTCTTGTACTTAAGTCGGCATTGTGCCTTTTGCATTTAATTCCGATGCAATTTCTGTGTTTCATCGTCAATAAGAAGGGCCAAGGGATACAGTAAACCTGAAGAGAAGCATCGGAATCTATAACTAGTGTCAAAGGAATGGTTCAAAACATAGACAGTAGGTACAGTCAGTCTTCTTGAACTTAAGTCAGCATTGTGCCTCTTCTATATAAATCCGACGCAATTTCTGTGTTTCGACGTCAATAAGAAGGTCCAAGTGATACAGTAAACATATAGTGAAGCATTGGAATCTAAAACTGGTCTCACAGGAAATGTTCAAAACATAGTCAGTAAGAAGAGTCAGTCCTCTTGTACTTAAGTCGGCATTGTGCCTTTTCTATTTCATTCCGATGCAATTTCTGTGTTTCGTCGTCAATAAGAATGTCCAAGGGATACAGTAAACCTGAATTGAAGCATCGGAATCTATAACTAGTGTCACAGGAACGGTTCAAAACATAGACAGTAAGATTAGTCAGTCTTCTTGTACTTAAGTCGGCATTGTGCCTTTTGTATTTTATTCCGATGCAATTTCTGTGATTCATCGTCAATAAGAAGGTCACGGGGATACAGTAAGCCTGAAGTGAAATGTCGGAATCTATAACTAGTGTCACAGGAATGGTTCAAAACATAGACAGTAGGGAGAGTCAGTCTTATTGTACTTACTTCGGCATTGTGCCTTTTCTATTTATTTGCGATGCAATTTCTGTGTTTCGTCCTCAATAAAAATGTCCAACGGATACAGTAAACCTGAATTGAAGCATCGGAATCTATAACTAGTGTCACAGGAAAGGTTCAAAACATAGGCAGTAAGATTAGTCAGTCTTCTTGTACTTAAGTCGGCATTGTGCTTTTTGTATTTAATTCCGATGCAATTTCTGTGCTTCATCGTCAATAAGAAGGTCACGGGGATTATGTAAGCCTGAAGTGAAGCGTCCTAATCTATAACTAGTGTTACAGGAATGGTTCAAAACATAGACAGTAGGAAGAGTCAGACTTAATGTACTTACTTCGGCATTGTGCCTTTTTTATTTAATTCCGATGCAATTTCTGTGTCTCGTCGTCAATACGAAGGTCCAAGGGATACAGTAAACCTGAAGTGAAGTATCGGAATCTATAACTAGTGTCACAGGAATTGCTCAAAACATAGACAGTAAGAAGAGTCAGTCTTCTTGTACTTAAGTCGGCATTGTGCCTTTTGAATTTAATTCCGATGAAATTTCTGTGTTTCATCGTCCATAAGAATGTCAGAGGGATACAGTAAACCTGAAGTGATGCATCGGAATCTATAACTAGTGTCACAGGAATGGTTCAAAACATAGACAGTGGGAAGAGTCAGTCTTCTTGTACTTAAGTCGGCATTATGCTTTTCTATTTAATTAAGATGAAACTTCTGTGTTTCGTCGTCAATAAGAAGGTCCAAGAGATACAGTAAACCTGAAGTAAAGCATCTGAATCTATAACTAGTGTCACAGGACAGGTTCAGAACATTGACAGAAGAAGAGTCAGTCTTCTTGTACTTAAGTCGGCATTGTGCCTTTTGTATTTACATCCGATGCAATTTCTGTGTTTCGTCGTCAATAAGAAGGTCCAGGGGATACAGTAAACCTGAAGTGAACCATCTGAATCTATTACTACTGACACTGGAATGGTTCAAATTATAGACAGTAAGTTGAGTCAGTCTTTTTGTACTTAAGTCGGCATTGTGCCTTTTCTATTTTAATGCGATGCAATTTCTGTGTTTCATCGTCAATAAGAATGTCAGAGGGATACAGTAAACCTGAAGTGAAGCATCGGAATCTATAACTAGTGTGACAGGAATGGTTCAGAACATAGACAGTAGGAAGAGTCAGTGTTCTTGTACTTAAGTCGGCATTGTGCCTTTCCAATTTAATTTCGATGCCATTTCTGTGTTTCGTCGTCAATAAGAAGGTCCAAGAGATACAGTAAACCTGAAGTGAAGCATCGGAATCTATTACTAGTGTCACAGGAATAGTTCAAAACATAGACAATAAGAAGAGTCAGTCTTCTTCTACTTAAGTCGCTATTGTGCCTTTTGTATTTAATTCCGATGCAATTTCTGTGTTTCATCGTCAATAAGAAGGTCCAAGGGATACAGTAAACCTGAAGTGATGCATCGGAATCTATAACTAGTGTCACACTAATGGTTCAAAACATAGAAAGTAGGAAGAGTCAGACTTCTTGTACTTAAGTCGACATTGTGAGTTTTGTATTTAATTCCGATGCAATTTCTGTGTTTCATCGTCAATAATAAGGTCAGAGATATACAGTACACCTGAAGTGAAGCATCGGAATCTATAACTAGTGTCACAGGAATTGTTCAAAGCATAGACAGTAAGAAGAGTCAGTCTTCTGCTATTTAAGTCGTCATTGTGCCTTTTGTATTTAATTCAGATGCAATTTCTGTATTTCATCGTCAATAAGAAGGTGCAACTGATACAGAAAACCTGAAGTGAAACATCGGAAACAATAACTAGTGTCAAAGGAATGGTTCAAAACATAGACAGTAGGAACAGTCAGTCTTCTTGAACTTAAGTCGGCATTGTGCCTCTTCTATTTCAATCCGATGCAATTTCTGTGTTTCGTCGTCAATAAGGAGGTCCAAGGGATACAGTAAACATATAGTGAGGCATCGGAACCTAAAACTGGTCTCACAGGAAATGTTCAAAACATAGTCAGTAAGAAGAGTCAGTCCTCTTGTACGTAAGTCGGCATTGTGCCTTTTCTATTTCATTCCGATGCAATTTCTATGTTTCGTCGTCAATAAGAATGTCCAAGGGATACAGTAAACCTGAATTGAAGCATCGGAATCCATAACTAGTGTCACAGGAAAGGATCAAAACATAGACAGTAAGATTAGTCAGTCTTCTTGTACTTAAGTCGGCATTGTGCCTTTTGTATTTAATTCCGATGCAATTTCTGTGATTCATCGTCAATAAGAAGGTCACGGGGATACAGTAAGCCTGAAGTGAAGCGTCGGAATGTATAACTAGTGTCACAGGAATGGTTCAAAACATAGACAGTAGGAAGAGTCAGTCTTATTGTACTTACTTCGGCATTGTGCCTTTTCTATTTAATTGCGGTGCAAACTCTGTGTTTCGTCCTCAATAAGAATGTCCAACGGATACAGTAAACCTGAATTGAAGCATCGGAATCTATAACTAGTGTCACAGGAAAGGTTCAAAACATAGACAGTAAGATTAGTCAGTCTTCTTGTACTTAAGTCGGCATTGTGCCTTTTGTATTTAATTCCGATGCAATTTCTGTGATTCATCGTCAATAAGAAGGTCTCGGGGATACGGTAAGCCTGAAGTGAAGCGTCGGAATCTATAACTAGTGTCAAAGGAATAGTTCAAAACATAGACAGTAGGAACAGTCAGTCTTCTTGAACTTAAGTCGGCATTGTGCCTCTTCTATTTAAATCCGATACAATTTCTGTGTTTCGTCGTCAATAAAGAGGTCCAAGGGATACAGTAAACATATAGTGAAGCATCGGAACCTAAAACTGGTCTCACAGGTAATTTTCAAAACATAGTCAGTAAGAAGAGTCAGTCCTCTTGTACTTAAGTCGGCATTGTGCCTTTTCTATTTCATTCCGATGCAATTTCTATGTTTCGTCGTCAATAAGAATGTCCAAGGGATACAGTAAACCTGAATTGAAGCATCGGAATCTATAACTAGTGTCACAGGAAAGGTTCAAAACATAGACAGTAAGATTAGTCAGTCTTCTTGTACTTAAGTCGGCATTGTGCCTTTTGTATTTAATTCCGATGCAATTTCTGTGTTTCGTCGTCAATAAGAAAGTCCATGGGATACAGTAAACCTGACGTGAAGCATCGGAATCTATAACTAGTGTCACAGGAAAGGTTCAGAACATAGACAGTAAGAAGAGTCAGTCTTCTTGTACTTAAGTCGGCATTGTGCCTTTTGTATTTAATTCCGATGCAATTTCTGTGTTTCATCGTCAATAAGAAGGTCCAAGGGATACAGTAAACCTGAAGAGAAGCATCGGAATCTATAACTAGTGTCAAAGGAATGGTTCAAAACATAGACAGTAGGAACAGTCAGTCTTCTTGAACTTAAGTCAGCATTGGGCCTCTTCTATATAAATCCGACGCAATTTCTGTGTTTCGACGTCAATAAGAAGGTCCAAGTGATACAGTAAACATATAGTGAAGCATTGGAATCTAAAACTGGTCTCACAGGAAATGTTCAAAACATAGTCAGTAAGAAGAGTCAGTCCTCTTGTACTTAAGTCGGCATTGTGCCTTTTCTATTTCATTCCGATGCAATTTCTGTGTTTCGTCGTCAATAAGAATGTCCAAGGGATACAGTAAACCTGAATTGAAGCATCTGAATCTATAACTAGTGTCACAGGAACGGTTCAAAACATAGACAGTAAGATTAGTCAGTCTTCTTGTACTTAAGTCGGCATTGTGCCTTTTGTATTTTATTCCGATGCAATTTCTGTGATTCATCGTCAATAAGAAGGTCACGGGGATACAGTAAGCCTGAAGTGAAATGTCGGAATCTATAACTAGTGTCACAGGAATGGTTCAAAACATAGACAGTAGGGAGAGTCAGTCTTATTGTACTTACTTCGGCATTGTGCCTTTTCTATTTATTTGCGATGCAATTTCTGTGTTTCGTCCTCAATAAAAATGTCCAACGGATACAGTAAACCTGAATTGAAGCATTGGAATCTATAACTAGTGTCACAGGAAAGGTTCAAAACATAGGCAGTAAGATTAGTCAGTCTTCTTGTACTTAAGTCGGCATTGTGCTTTTTGTATTTAATTCCGATGCAATTTCTGTGCTTCATCGTCAATAAGAAGGTCACGGGGATTATGTAAGCCTGAAGTGAAGCGTCCTAATCTATAACTAGTGTTACAGGAATGGTTCAAAACATAGACAGTATGAAGAGTCAGACTTAATGTACTTACTTCGGCATTGTGCCTTTTGAATTTAATTCCGATGAAATTTCTGTGTTTCATCGTCCATAAGAATGTCAGAGGGATACAGTAAACCTGAAGTGATGCATCGGAATCTATAACTAGTGTCACAGGAATGGTTCAAAACATAGACAGTGGGAAGAGTCAGTCTTCTTGTACTTAAGTCGGCATTGTGCTTTTCTATTTAATTAAGATGAAACTTCTGTGTTTCGTCGTCAATAAGAAGGTCCAAGAGATACAGTAAACCTGAAGTAAAGCATCGGAATCTATAACTAGTGTCACAGGACAGGTTCAGAACATTGACAGAAGAAGAGTCAGTCTTCTTGTACTTAAGTCGGCATTGTGCCTTTTGTATTTACATCCGATGCAATTTCTGTGTTTCGTCGTCAATAAGAAGGTCCAGGGGATACAGTAAACCTGAAGTGAACCATCTGAATCTATTACTACTGACACTGGAATGGTTCAAATTATAGACAGTAAGTTGAGTCAGTCTTTTTGTACTTAAGTCGGCATTGTGCCTTTTCTATTTTAATGCGATGCAATTTCTGTGTTTCATCGTCAATAAGAATGTCAGAGGGATACAGTAAACCTGAAGTGAAGCATCGGAATCTATAACTAGTGTGACAGGAATGGTTCAGAACATAGACAGTAGGAAGAGTCAGTGTTCTTGTACTTAAGTCGGCATTGTGCCTTTCCAATTTAATTTCGATGCCATTTCTGTGTTTCGTCGTCAATAAGAAGGTCCAAGAGATACAGTAAACCTGAAGTGAAGCATCGGAATCTATTACTAGTGTCACAGGAATAGTTCAAAACATAGACAATAAGAAGAGTCAGTCTTCTTCTACTTAAGTCGCTATTGTGCCTTTTGTATTTAATTCCGATGCAATTTCTGTGTTTCATCGTCAATAAGAAGGTCCAAGGGATACAGTAAACCTGAAGTGATGCATCGGAATCTATAACTAGTGTCACAGGAATGGTTCAAAACATAGAAAGTAGGAAGAGTCAGACTTCTTGTACTTAAGTCGACATTGTGAGTTTTGTATTTAATTCCGATGCAATTTCTGTGTTTCATCGTCAATAATAAGGTCAGAGATATACAGTACACCTGAAGTGAAGCATCGGAATCTATAACTAGTGTCACAGGAATTGTTCAAAGCATAGACAGTAAGAAGAGTCAGTCTTCTGCTATTTAAGTCGTCATTGTGCCTTTTGTATTTAATTCAGATGCAATTTCTGTATTTCATCGTCAATAAGAAGGTGCAACTGATACAGAAAACCTGAAGTGAAACATCGGAAACAATAACTAGTGTCAAAGGAATGGTTCAAAACATAGACAGTAGGAACAGTCAGTCTTCTTGAACTTAAGTCGGCATTGTGCCTCTTCTATTTCAATCCGATGCAATTTCTGTGTTTCGTCGTCAATAAGGAGGTCCAAGGGATACAGTAAACATATAGTGAGGCATCGGAACCTAAAACTGGTCTCACAGGAAATGTTCAAAACATAGTCAGTAAGAAGAGTCAGTCCTCTTGTACGTAAGTCGGCATTGTGCCTTTTCTATTTCATTCCGATGCAATTTCTATGTTTCGTCGTCAATAAGAATGTCCAAGGGATACAGTAAACCTGAATTGAAGCATCGGAATCCATAACTAGTGTCACAGGAAAGGATCAAAACATAGACAGTAAGATTAGTCAGTCTTCTTGTACTTAAGTCGGCATTGTGCCTTTTGTATTTAATTCCGATGCAATTTCTGTGATTCATCGTCAATAAGAAGGTCACGGGGATACAGTAAGCCTGAAGTGAAGCGTCGGAATGTATAACTAGTGTCACAGGAATGGTTCAAAACATAGACAGTAGGAAGAGTCAGTCTTATTGTACTTACTTCGGCATTGTGCCTTTTCTATTTAATTGCGGTGCAAACTCTGTGTTTCGTCCTCAATAAGAATGTCCAACGGATACAGTAAACCTGAATTGAAGCATCGGAATCTATAACTAGTGTCACAGGAAAGGTTCAAAACATAGACAGTAAGATTAGTCAGTCTTCTTGTACTTAAGTCGGCATTGTGCCTTTTGTATTTAATTCCGATGCAATTTCTGTGATTCATCGTCAATAAGAAGGTCTCGGGGATACGGTAAGCCTGAAGTGAAGCGTCGGAATCTATAACTAGTGTCAAAGGAATAGTTCAAAACATAGACAGTAGGAACAGTCAGTCTTCTTGAACTTAAGTCGGCATTGTGCCTCTTCTATTTAAATCCGATACAATTTCTGTGTTTCGTCGTCAATAAAGAGGTCCAAGGGATACAGTAAACATATAGTGAAGCATCGGAACCTAAAACTGGTCTCACAGGTAATTTTCAAAACATAGTCAGTAAGAAGAGTCAGTCCTCTTGTACTTAAGTCGGCATTGTGCCTTTTCTATTTCATTCCGATGCAATTTCTATGTTTCGTCGTCAATAAGAATGTCCAAGGGATACAGTAAACCTGAATTGAAGCATCGGAATCTATAACTAGTGTCACAGGAAAGGTTCAAAACATAGACAGTAAGATTAGTCAGTCTTCTTGTACTTAAGTCGGCATTGTGCCTTTTGTATTTAATTCCGATGCAATTTCTGTGTTTCGTCGTCAATAAGAAAGTCCATGGGATACAGTAAACCTGACGTGAAGCATCGGAATCTATAACTAGTGTCACAGGAAAGGTTCAGAACATAGACAGTAAGAAGAGTCAGTCTTCTTGTACTTAAGTCGGCATTGTGCCTTTTGTATTTAATTCCGATGCAATTTCTGTGTTTCATCGTCAATAAGAAGGTCCAAGGGATACAGTAAACCTGAAGAGAAGCATCGGAATCTATAACTAGTGTCAAAGGAATGGTTCAAAACATAGACAGTAGGAACAGTCAGTCTTCTTGTACTTAAGTCGGCATTGTGCTTTTCTATTTAATTAAGATGAAACTTCTGTGTTTCGTCGTCAATAAGAAGGTCCAAGAGATACAGTAAACCTGAAGTAAAGCATCGGAATCTATAACTAGTGTCACAGGACAGGTTCAGAACATTGACAGAAGAAGAGTCAGTCTTCTTGTACTTAAGTCGGCATTGTGCCTTTTGTATTTACATCCGATGCAATTTCTGTGTTTCGTCGTCAATAAGAAGGTCCAGGGGATACAGTAAACCTGAAGTGAACCATCTGAATCTATTACTACTGACACTGGAATGGTTCAAATTATAGACAGTAAGTTGAGTCAGTCTTTTTGTACTTAAGTCGGCATTGTGCCTTTTCTATTTTAATGCGATGCAATTTCTGTGTTTCATCGTCAATAAGAATGTCAGAGGGATACAGTAAACCTGAAGTGAAGCATCGGAATCTATAACTAGTGTGACAGGAATGGTTCAGAACATAGACAGTAGGAAGAGTCAGTGTTCTTGTACTTAAGTCGGCATTGTGCCTTTCCAATTTAATTTCGATGCCATTTCTGTGTTTCGTCGTCAATAAGAAGGTCCAAGAGATACAGTAAACCTGAAGTGAAGCATCGGAATCTATTACTAGTGTCACAGGAATAGTTCAAAACATAGACAATAAGAAGAGTCAGTCTTCTTCTACTTAAGTCGCTATTGTGCCTTTTGTATTTAATTCCGATGCAATTTCTGTGTTTCATCGTCAATAAGAAGGTCCAAGGGATACAGTAAACCTGAAGTGATGCATCGGAATCTATAACTAGTGTCACAGGAATGGTTCAAAACATAGAAAGTAGGAAGAGTCAGACTTCTTGTACTTAAGTCGACATTGTGAGTTTTGTATTTAATTCCGATGCAATTTCTGTGTTTCATCTCAATAATAAGGTCAGAGATATACAGTACACCTGAAGTGAAGCATCGGAATCTATAACTAGTGTCACAGGAATTGTTCAAAGCATAGACAGTAAGAAGAGTCAGTCTTCTGCTATTTAAGTCGGCATTGTGCCTTTTGTATTTAATTCAGATGCAATTTCTGTATTTCATCGTCAATAAGAAGGTGCAACTGATACAGAAAACCTGAAGTGAAACATCGGAAACAATAACTAGTGTCAAAGGAATGGTTCAAAACATAGACAGTAGGAACAGTCAGTCTTCTTGAACTTAAGTCAGCATTGCGCCTCTTCTATATAAATCCGACGCAATTTCCGTGTTTCGACGTCAATAAGAAGGTCCAAGTGATACAGTAAACATATAGTGAAGCATTGGAATCTAAAACTGGTCTCACAGGAAATGTTCAAAACATAGTCAGTAAGAAGAGTCAGTCCTCTTGTACTTAAGTCGGCATTGTGCCTTTTCTATTTCATTCCGATGCAATTTCTGTGTTTCGTCGTCAATAAGAATGTCCAAGGGATACAGTAAACCTGAATTGAAGCATCGGAATCTATAACTAGTGTCACAGGAACGGTTCAAAACATAGACAGTAAGATTAGTCAGTCTTCTTGTACTTAAGTCGGCATTGTGCCTTTTGTATTTTATTCCGATGCAATTTCTGTGATTCATCGTCAATAAGAAGGTCACGGGGATACAGTAAGCCTGAAGTGAAATGTCGGAATCTATAACTAGTGTCACAGGAATGGTTCAAAACATAGACAGTAGGGAGAGTCAGTCTTATTGTACTTACTTCGGCATTGTGCCTTTTCTATTTATTTGCGATGCAATTTCTGTGTTTCGTCCTCAATAAAAATGTCCAACGGATACAGTAAACCTGAATTGAAGCATCGGAATCTATAACTAGTGTCACAGGAAAGGTTCAAAACATAGGCAGTAAGATTAGTCAGTCTTCTTGTACTTAAGTCGGCATTGTGCTTTTTGTATTTAATTCCGATGCAATTTCTGTGCTTCATCGTCAATAAGAAGGTCACGGGGATTATGTAAGCCTGAAGTGAAGCGTCCTAATCTATAACTAGTGTTACAGGAATGGTTCAAAACATAGACAGTAGGAAGAGTCAGACTTAATGTACTTACTTCGGCATTGTGCCTTTTTTATTTAATTCCGATGCAATTTCTGTGTCTCGTCGTCAATACGAAGGTCCAAGGGATACAGTAAACCTGAAGTGAAGTATCGGAATCCATAACTAGTGTCACAGGAATTGCTCAAAACATAGACAGTAAGAAGAGTCAGTCTTCTTGTACTTAAGTCGGCATTGTGCCTTTTGTATTTACATCCGATGCAATTTCTGTGTTTCGTCGTCAATAAGAAGGTCCAGGGGATACAGTAAACCTGAAGTGAACCATCTGAATCTATTACTACTGACACTGGAATGGTTCAAATTATAGACAGTAAGTTGAGTCAGTCTTTTTGTACTTAAGTCGGCATTGTGCCTTTTCTATTTTAATGCGATGCAATTTCTGTGTTTCATCGTCAATAAGAATGTCAGAGGGATACAGTAAACCTGAAGTGAAGCATCGGAATCTATAACTAGTGTGACAGGAATGGTTCAGAACATAGACAGTAGGAAGAGTCAGTGTTCTTGTACTTAAGTCGGCATTGTGCCTTTCCAATTTAATTTCGATGCCATTTCTGTGTTTCGTCGTCAATAAGAAGGTCCAAGAGATACAGTAAACCTGAAGTGAAGCATCGGAATCTATTACTAGTGTCACAGGAATAGTTCAAAACATAGACAATAAGAAGAGTCAGTCTTCTTCTACTTAAGTCGCTATTGTGCCTTTTGTATTTAATTCCGATGCAATTTCTGTGTTTCATCGTCAATAAGAAGGTCCAAGGGATACAGTAAACCTGAAGTGATGCATCGGAATCTATAACTAGTGTCACAGGAATGGTTCAAAACATAGAAAGTAGGAAGAGTCAGACTTCTTGTACTTAAGTCGACATTGTGAGTTTTGTATTTAATTCCGATGCAATTTCTGTGTTTCATCGTCAATAATAAGGTCAGAGATATACAGTACACCTGAAGTGAAGCATCGGAATCTATAACTAGTGTCACAGGAATTGTTCAAAGCATAGACAGTAAGAAGAGTCAGTCTTCTGCTATTTAAGTCGTCATTGTGCCTTTTGTATTTAATTCAGATGCAATTTCTGTATTTCATCGTCAATAAGAAGGTGCAACTGATACAGAAAACCTGAAGTGAAACATCGGAAACAATAACTAGTGTCAAAGGAATGGTTCAAAACATAGACAGTAGGAACAGTCAGTCTTCTTGAACTTAAGTCGGCATTGTGCCTCTTCTATTTCAATCCGATGCAATTTCTGTGTTTCGTCGTCAATAAGGAGGTCCAAGGGATACAGTAAACATATAGTGAGGCATCGGAACCTAAAACTGGTCTCACAGGAAATGTTCAAAACATAGTCAGTAAGAAGAGTCAGTCCTCTTGTACGTAAGTCGGCATTGTGCCTTTTCTATTTCATTCCGATGCAATTTCTATGTTTCGTCGTCAATAAGAATGTCCAAGGGATACAGTAAACCTGAATTGAAGCATCGGAATCCATAACTAGTGTCACAGGAAAGGATCAAAACATAGACAGTAAGATTAGTCAGTCTTCTTGTACTTAAGTCGGCATTGTGCCTTTTGTATTTAATTCCGATGCAATTTCTGTGATTCATCGTCAATAAGAAGGTCACGGGGATACAGTAAGCCTGAAGTGAAGCGTCGGAATGTATAACTAGTGTCACAGGAATGGTTCAAAACATAGACAGTAGGAAGAGTCAGTCTTATTGTACTTACTTCGGCATTGTGCCTTTTCTATTTAATTGCGGTGCAAACTCTGTGTTTCGTCCTCAATAAGAATGTCCAACGGATACAGTAAACCTGAATTGAAGCATCGGAATCTATAACTAGTGTCACAGGAAAGGTTCAAAACATAGACAGTAAGATTAGTCAGTCTTCTTGTACTTAAGTCGGCATTGTGCCTTTTGTATTTAATTCCGATGCAATTTCTGTGATTCATCGTCAATAAGAAGGTCTCGGGGATACGGTAAGCCTGAAGTGAAGCGTCGGAATCTATAACTAGTGTCAAAGGAATAGTTCAAAACATAGACAGTAGGAACAGTCAGTCTTCTTGAACTTAAGTCGGCATTGTGCCTCTTCTATTTAAATCCGATACAATTTCTGTGTTTCGTCGTCAATAAAGAGGTCCAAGGGATACAGTAAACATATAGTGAAGCATCGGAACCTAAAACTGGTCTCACAGGTAATTTTCAAAACATAGTCAGTAAGAAGAGTCAGTCCTCTTGTACTTAAGTCGGCATTGTGCCTTTTCTATTTCATTCCGATGCAATTTCTATGTTTCGTCGTCAATAAGAATGTCCAAGGGATACAGTAAACCTGAATTGAAGCATCGGAATCTATAACTAGTGTCACAGGAAAGGTTCAAAACATAGACAGTAAGATTAGTCAGTCTTCTTGTACTTAAGTCGGCATTGTGCCTTTTGTATTTAATTCCGATGCAATTTCTGTGTTTCGTCGTCAATAAGAAAGTCCATGGGATACAGTAAACCTGACGTGAAGCATCGGAATCTATAACTAGTGTCACAGGAAAGGTTCAGAACATAGACAGTAAGAAGAGTCAGTCTTCTTGTACTTAAGTCGGCATTGTGCCTTTTGTATTTAATTCCGATGCAATTTCTGTGTTTCATCGTCAATAAGAAGGTCCAAGGGATACAGTAAACCTGAAGAGAAGCATCGGAATCTATAACTAGTGTCAAAGGAATGGTTCAAAACATAGACAGTAGGAACAGTCAGTCTTCTTGTACTTAAGTCGGCATTGTGCTTTTCTATTTAATTAAGATGAAACTTCTGTGTTTCGTCGTCAATAAGAAGGTCCAAGAGATACAGTAAACCTGAAGTAAAGCATCGGAATCTATAACTAGTGTCACAGGACAGGTTCAGAACATTGACAGAAGAAGAGTCAGTCTTCTTGTACTTAAGTCGGCATTGTGCCTTTTGTATTTACATCCGATGCAATTTCTGTGTTTCGTCGTCAATAAGAAGGTCCAGGGGATACAGTAAACCTGAAGTGAACCATCTGAATCTATTACTACTGACACTGGAATGGTTCAAATTATAGACAGTAAGTTGAGTCAGTCTTTTTGTACTTAAGTCGGCATTGTGCCTTTTCTATTTTAATGCGATGCAATTTCTGTGTTTCATCGTCAATAAGAATGTCAGAGGGATACAGTAAACCTGAAGTGAAGCATCGGAATCTATAACTAGTGTGACAGGAATGGTTCAGAACATAGACAGTAGGAAGAGTCAGTGTTCTTGTACTTAAGTCGGCATT
Source organism: Schistocerca serialis cubense (assembly GCF_023864345.2). Taxonomy (NCBI): domain Eukaryota; kingdom Metazoa; phylum Arthropoda; class Insecta; order Orthoptera; family Acrididae; genus Schistocerca; species Schistocerca serialis. The sequence continues at coordinate 19,646,349 of NW_026047617.1, forward strand.
GTGCCTTTCCAATTTAATTTCGATGCCATTTCTGTGTTTCGTCGTCAATAAGAAGGTCCAAGAGATACAGTAAACCTGAAGTGAAGCATCGGAATCTATTACTAGTGTCACAGGAATAGTTCAAAACATAGACAATAAGAAGAGTCAGTCTTCTTCTACTTAAGTCGCTATTGTGCCTTTTGTATTTAATTCCGATGCAATTTCTGTGTTTCATCGTCAATAAGAATGTCCAAGGGATACAGTAAACCTGAATTGAAGCATCGGAATCTATAACTAGTGTCACAGGAACGGTTCAAAACATAGACAGTAAGATTAGTCAGTCTTCTTGTACTTAAGTCGGCATTGTGCCTTTTGTATTTTATTCCGATGCAATTTCTGTGATTCATCGTCAATAAGAAGGTCACGGGGATACAGTAAGCCTGAAGTGAAATGTCGGAATCTATAACTAGTGTCACAGGAATGGTTCAAAACATAGACAGTAGGGAGAGTCAGTCTTATTGTACTTACTTCGGCATTGTGCCTTTTCTATTTATTTGCGATGCAATTTCTGTGTTTCGTCCTCAATAAAAATGTCCAACGGATACAGTAAACCTGAATTGAAGCATCGGAATCTATAACTAGTGTCACAGGAAAGGTTCAAAACATAGGCAGTAAGATTAGTCAGTCTTCTTGTACTTAAGTCGGCATTGTGCTTTTTGTATTTAATTCCGATGCAATTTCTGTGCTTCATCGTCAATAAGAAGGTCACGGGGATTATGTAAGCCTGAAGTGAAGCGTCCTAATCTATAACTAGTGTTACAGGAATGGTTCAAAACATAGACAGTAGGAAGAGTCAGACTTAATGTACTTACTTCGGCATTGTGCCTTTTTTATTTAATTCCGATGCAATTTCTGTGTCTCGTCGTCAATACGAAGGTCCAAGGGATACAGTAAACCTGAAGTGAAGTATCGGAATCCATAACTAGTGTCACAGGAATTGCTCAAAACATAGACAGTAAGAAGAGTCAGTCTTCTTGTACTTAAGTCGGCATTGTGCCTTTTGAATTTAATTCCGATGAAATTTCTGTGTTTCATCGTCAATAAGAATGTCAGAGGGATACAGTAAACCTGAAGTGATGCATCGGAATCTATAACTAGTGTCACAGGAATGGTTCAAAACATAGACAGTGGGAAGAGTCAGTCTTCTTGTACTTAAGTCGGCATTGTGCTTTTCTATTTAATTAAGATGAAACTTCTGTGTTTCGTCGTCAATAAGAAGGTCCAAGAGATACAGTAAACCTGAAGTGAAGCATCGGAATCTATAACTAGTGTCACAGGACAGGTTCAGAACATTGACAGAAGAAGAGTCAGTCTTCTTGTACTTAAGTCGGCATTGTGCCTTTTGTATTTACATCCGATGCAATTTCTGTGTTTCGTCGTCAATAAGAAGGTCCAGGGGATACAGTAAACCTGAAGTGAACCATCTGAATCTATTACTACTGACACTGGAATGGTTCAAATTATAGACAGTAAGTTGAGTCAGTCTTTTTGTACTTAAGTCGGCATTGTGCCTTTTCTATTTAAATGCGATGCAATTTCTATGTTTCATCGTCAATAAGAATGTCAGAGGGATACAGTAAACCTGAAGTGAAGCATCGGAATCTATAACTAGTGTGACAGGAATGGTTCAGAACATAGACAGTAGGAAGAGTCAGTGTTCTTGTACTTAAGTCGGCATTGTGCCTTTCCAATTTAATTTCGATGCCATTTCTGTGTTTCGTCGTCAATAAGAAGGTCCAAGAGATACAGTAAACCTGAAGTGAAGCATCGGAATCTATTACTAGTGTCACAGGAATAGTTCAAAACATAGACAATAAGAAGAGTCAGTCTTCTTCTACTTAAGTCGCTATTGTGCCTTTTCCATTTAATTCCGACGCAATTTCTGTGTTTCATCGTCAATAAAAATGTCAGAGGGATACAGTAAACCTCAAGTGAAGCATCTGAGTCTATAACCAGTGTCACAGGAATGGTTCAAAACATAGACAGTAAGAAGAGTCAGTCTTCTTGTACTTAAGTCGGCATTATGCCTCTTGTATTTAATTGCGATGCAATTTCTGTGTTTCGTCCTCAATAAGAATGTCCAAGGGATACAGTAAACCTGAATTGAAGCATCGGAATCTATAACTAGTGTCACAGGAAAGGTTCAAAACATAGACAGTAAGATTAGTCAGTCTTCTTGTACTTAAGTCGGCATTGTGCCTTTTGTATTTAATTCCGATGCAATTTCTGTGATTCATCGTCAATAAGAAGGTCACGGGGATACAGTAAGCCTGAAGTGAAGCGTCGGAATCTATAACTAGTGTTACAGGAATGGTTCAAAACATAGACAGTAGGAAGATTCAGTCTTAATGTACTTACTTCGGCATTGTGCCTTTTCTGTTTAATTGCGATGGAATTTCTGTCTTTCGTCGTCAATAAGAAGGTCAGAGGGATACAGTAAACCTGAAGTGAAGCATCGAAATCTATAACTAGTGTCACAGGAATGGTTCAAAACATAGACAATAAGAAGAGTCAGTCTTCTTCTACTTAAGTCGGTATTGTGCCTTTTGTATTTAAGTCCGATGCAATCTCTGTGTTTCATCGTCAATAAGAAGGTCCAAGGGATACAGTAAACCTGAAGTGAAGCATCGGAATCTATAACTACTGTCAGAGGAATGGTTCAAAGCTTAGAGAGTAGGAAGAGTTAGTGTTCTTGAACTTAAGTCGGCATTGTGCCTTTTCTATTTAAACCGATGCAATTTCTGTGTTTCGTCGTCAATAAGAAAGTCCAGGGGATACAGTAAACATATAGTGAAGCATCGGAACCTAAAACAGGTCTCACAGGAAATGTTCAAAACATATTCTTTAAGAAGAGTCAGTCTTCTTGTATTTCAATAGGCAATGTGCCTTTTGTATTTACATCCGATGCGATTTCTGTGTTTCGTCGTCAATAAGAAGGTTCAGGGAATACAGTAAACCTGAAGTGAACCATCTGAATCTATTACTACTGTCACTGGAATGGTTCAAATTATAGACAGTAAGTTGTGTCAGTCTTTTTGTACTTAAGTCGGCATTGTGCCTTTTCTATGTAAATGCGATGCAATTTCTGTGTTTCATCGTCAATAAGAATGTCAGAGGGATACAGTAAACCTGAAGTGAGCATCGGAATCTATAACTAGTGTGACAGGAATGGTTCAGAACATAGACAGTAGGAAGAGTCAGTGTTCTTGTACTTAAGTCGGCATTGTGCCTTTCCAATTTAATTTCGATGCCATTTCTGTGTTTCGTCGTCAATAAGAAGGTCCAAGAGATACAGTAAACCTGAAGTGAAGCATCGGAATCTATAACTAGTGTCACAGGAAAGGTTCAAATCATAGACAGTAAGAAGAGTCGGTCTTCTTGTACTTAAGTCGGCATTGTGACTTTTCTACTTAATTCCGATGCAATTTCTGTGTTTCATCGTCAATAAGAAGGTCCAAGGGATACAGTAAACCTGAAGAGAAGCATCGGAATCTATAACTAGTGTCAAAGGGATGGTTCAAAACATAGACAGTAGGAACAGTCAGTCTTCTAGAACTTAAGTCGGCATTGTGCCTCTTCTATTTAAATCCGATGCAATTTCCGTGTTTCGACGTCAATAAGATGGTCCAAGGAATATAGTGAACATATAGTGAAGCATTGGAATCTAAAACTGGTCTCACAGGAAATGTTCAAAACATATTCAGTAAGAAGAGTCAGTCTTTTGTACTTAAGTTGGCATTGTGCCTTTTCTATTTAATTCCGATGCAATTTCTGTGTTTAGTCGTCAATAAGAAGGTCCAAGGGATACAGCAAACCTGAAGTGAAGCATAGGAATGTATAACTGGTGTCACAGGATAGGTTCAAAACATAGACAGTAAGAAGAGTCAGTCTTCTTGTACTTAAGTCGCCAATGTGCGTTTTGTATTTAATTCCGATGCAATTTCTGTGTCACATCGTCAATAAGAAGGTCAGAGGGATACAGTAAACCTAAAGTGAAGCATCCGAATCTATAACTAGTGTCACAGGAATGGTTCAAATCACAGTCAGTAAGAAGAGTCAGTCTTCTTGTACTTAAGTCGACATTGTGCCTTTTGTATTTAATTCCGATGCAATTTCTGTGTTTCGTCGTCAATAAGAAGGTGAAAGGGATACAGTAATCCTAAAGTGAAGCATCGGAATATATGACTAGTGTCACAGGAATGGTTCAAAACATAGACAATAAGAAGAGTCAGTCTTCTTCTACTTAAGTCGGTATTGTGCCTTTTGTATTTAATTCCGATGCAATTTCTGTGTTTCTTCGTCAATAAGAAGGTCCAAGGGATACAGTAAACCTGAAGTGATGCATCGGAATCTATAACTAGTGTCACAGGAATGATTCAAAACATAGAAAGTAGGAAGAGTCAGTCTTCTTGTACTTAAGTCGACATTGTGAGTTTTGTATTTAATTCCGATGCAAATTCTGTGTTTCATCGTCAATAACAAGGTCAGAGATATACAGTACACCTGAAGTGAAGCATCGGAATCTATAACTAATGTCACAGGAGTGGTTCAAATCATTGACAGTAACAAGAGTCAGTCATCTTGTAGTTAAGTCGGCTTTGTGCTTTTTCTATTTAATTCCGACGCAATTTCTGTGTTTCATCGTCAATAAGAATGTCAGAGGGATACAGTAAACCTCAAGTGAAGCATCTGAGTCTATTACCAGTGTCACAGGAATGGTTCAAAATATAGACAGTAAGAAGAGTCAGTCTTCTTGTACTTAAGTCGGCATTGTGCCTTTTGTATTTAATTCCGATGCAATTTCTGTCTTTCATCGTCAATAAGAAGGTCAGAGGGATACAGTAAACCTGAAATGAAGCATCGGAATCTATAACTAGTGTCACAGGAATGGTTCAAAACATAGACAGTGGGAAGAGTCAGTCTTCTTGTACTTAAGTCGGCATTGTGCTCTTCTATTTAATTAAGTTGAAACTTCTGTGTTTCGTCGTCAATAAGAAGGTCCAAGGGATACAGTAAACCTGAAGTGAAGCATCGGAATCTATAACTAGTGTCACAGGAAAGGTTCAGAACATAGACAGTAAGAAGAGTCAGTCTTCTTGTACTTAAGTCAACATTGTGCCTTTTGTATTTAATTCCGATGCAATGTCTGTGTTTCATCGTCAATAAGAAGGTCAGAGGGATACAGTAAACCTGAAGTGAAGCTTCGGAATCTATAACTAGTGTCACAGGAATGGTTCAAAACATAGACAGTAGGAACAGTCAGTCTTCTTGAACTTAAGTTGGCATTGTGCCTTTTCAATTTAATTCCGATGCAATTTCTGTGTTTAGACGTCAATAAGAAGGTCCAAGGGATACAGCAAACCTGAAGTGAGGAATAGGAATATATAACTAGTGTCACAGGATAGGTTGAAAACATAGACAGTAAGATTAGTCAGTCTTCTTGTACTTAAGTCGGCATTGTGCCTTTTGTATTTAAAACCGACGCAATATCTGTGATTCATCGTCAATAAGAAGGTCACGGGGAAACAGTAAGCCTGAAGTGAAGCGTCGGAATCTATAACTAGTGTCACAGGAATGGTTCAAAACATAGACAGTAGGAAGAGTCAGTCTTATTGTACTTACTTCGGCATTGTGCCTTTTCTATTTAATTGCGATGCAAATTCTGTGTTTCGTCCTCAATAAGAATGTCCAAGGGATACAGTAAACCTGAATTGAAGCATCGGAATCTATAACTAGTGTCAGAGGAATGGTTCAAAACATAGACAGTAAGAAGAGTCAGTCTTCTTGTACTTAAGTCGGCACTGTGCCTTTTGTATTTAATTCCGATGCAATTTCTGTGTTTCATCGTCAATAAGAAGGTCAGAGAGATAAAGTAAACCTGAAGTGAAGCATCGGAATCGATAACTAATGTCACAGGAATGGTTCAAAGCACAGACAGTAAGAAGAGTTAGATTTCTTGTGCTTAAATCGGCATTGTGCCTTTTGTATTTAATTCCGATGCTATTTCTGTGTTTCATCGACAATAGGAAGGTCAGAGGGATACAGTAAACCTGAAGTGAAGCATCGGCATCTATTACTAGTGTCACAGGAATGGTTCAAATCATTGACAGTAAGAAGAGTCAGTCATCTTGTAGTTAAGTCGGCTTTGTGCCTTTTCTATTTAATTCCGATGCAATTTCTGTGTTTCATCGACAATAGGAAGGTCAGAGGGATACAGTAAACCTGAAGTGAAGCATCGGCATCTATTACTAGTGTCACAGGAATGGTTCAAATCATTGACAGTAAGAAGAGTCAGTCATCTTGTAGTTAAGTCGGCTTTGTGCCTTTTCTATTTAATTCCGATGCAATTTCTGTGTTTTATCGTCAATTAGAAGGTCAGAGGGTTACAGTAAACCTGAGGTGAAGCATCGGAATCTATAACTAGTGTCACAGGTATTGTTCAATACATAGACAGTAAGAAGAGTCAGTCTTCTTGTACGTATGTCGGCATTGTGCCTTTTGAATTTAATTCCGATGCAATTTCTGTGTTTCATCGTCAATAAGAATGTCAGAGGGATACAGTAAACCTGAAGTGAAGCATCGGAATTTATAACAAGTGTCACAGAAATGGTTCAAAGCATAGACAGTTGGAAGAGTCAGTGTTCTTGAACTTAAGTCGGCATTGTGCCTTTTCTATTTAATTCCGATGCAATTTCTGTGTTTCGTAGTCAATAAGAAGGTCCAAGGGATATGGTAAACCTGATTGAAGTATCGGAATCTATAACTAGTGTCCCAGGAATTGCTCAAAACATAGACAGTAAGAAGAGTCAGTCTTCTTGTACTTAAGTCAGCATTATGCCTTTTGTATTTAATTCCGATGCAATTTCTGTGTTTCATCGCCAATAAGAAGGTCAGAAGGATACAGTACACCTGAAGTGAAGCATCGGAATCTATAACTAGTGTCACAGGAATGGTTCAAATCATAGACAGTAAGAGGAGTCAGTCTTCTTGTAGTTAAGTCGGCTTTGTGCCTTTTCTATTTAATTCCGATGCAATTTCTGTGTTTCATCGTCAATAAGAATGTCAGGGGGATACAGTAAACCTCAAGTGAAGCATCGGAGTCTATAACTAGTGTCACAGGAATGGTTCAAAACATAGACAGTAAGAAGAGTCAGTCTTCTTGTACTTAAGTCGGCATTATGCCTTTTGTATTTAATTCCAATGCAATTTCTGTGCTTCATCGTCAATTAGATGGTCAGAGGGTTACAGTAAACTTGAGGTGAAGCATCGGAATCTATAACTAGTGTCACAGGAATTGTTCAAAACATAGACAGTAAGAAGAGTCAGGCTTCTTGTACGTAAGTCGGCATTGTGACTTTTGAATTTAATTCCGATGCAATTTCTGTGTTTCATCGTCAATAAGAATGTCAGAGGGATACAGTAAACCTGAAGTGAAGCATCGGAATCTATAACTAGTGTCACAGGAATGGTTCAAAACATAGACAGTGAGAAGAGTCAGTCTTTTTGTACTTAAGTCGGCATTGTGCTTTTTCTATTTAATTCCGATGCAATTTCTGTGTTTCGTCGTCAATAAGAAGGTCCAAGGGATACAGCGAACCTGAAGTGAAGCATAGGAATATATAACTAGTGTCACAGGATAGGTTCAAAACATAGACAGTAAGAAGAGTCAGTCTTCTTGTACTTAAGTCGCCAATGTGCGTTTTGTATTTACTTCCGATGCAATTTCTGTGTTACATCGTCAATAAGAAGGTCAGAGGGATACAGTAAACCTAAAGTGAAGCATCCGAATCTATAACTAGTGTCACAAGAATGGCTCAAATCACAGTCAGTAGGAAGAGTCAGTCTCCTTGTACTAAAGTCGGTATTGTGATTTTCTATTTAATTCCGATGCAATTTCCGTGTTTCGTCGTCAATAAGAAGGTCCAAGGGATACAGTAAAGCTGAAGTGAAGCATTTGAATCTATAACTAGTGTCACAGGAATGGTTCAAAACATACACAGCAAGAAGAGTCTGTCTTCTTGTACTTAAGTCGGCATTGTGCCTTTTGTATTTAATTCCGATGCTATTTCTGTGTTTCATCGTCAAGAAGAAGGTCCAAGGGATACAGTAAACATATCGTGATGCATCGGAATCAAAACTGGTCTCACAGGAAATATTCAAATCATAGTCAGTAAGAAGAGTCAATCTTCTTGTACTTATGTCGGCATTGTGCCTTTACTATTTAATTCCGATGCAAAATCTGTGTTTCGTCGACAATAAGAAGGTCCAAGGGATACAGTAAACCTGAAGTGAAGCATCGGAATCTAAAACCGGTCTCACAGGAAAGGTTCAAAACATAGAGAGTAAGAAGAGCCAGTCATCTTGTATTTGAGTCGGCAGTGTGCCATTTTGTATTTAATTCCGATGCAATTTCTGTGTTTCATCGTCAATAAGAAGGTCAGAGGGATACAGTAAACCTGAAGTGAAGCATCGGAATCTATAACTAGTGTCACAGGAATGGTTAAAACATAGACAGTAGGAAGGGTCAATCTTCTTGTACTTAAGTCGGCATTGTTCCTTTTGTATTTAATCCTGATTCAATTTCTGTGTTTTGTCGTCAATGAGACGGTCCAAGGGATACAGTAAACCTGACGTGAAGCATCGGAATCTATATCTAGTGTCACAGGAATGTGTCAAAGCATAGACACGGAAGAGTCAGTCTTCTTGTACTTAAGTCGTCATTGTGCCTTTTCTATTTAATTCCGATGCAATTTCTGTGTTTCGTCGGCAATGAGAAGGTCCAAGGGATTCAGTAACCCTGAAGTGAAGCATCTGAATCTATAACTAGAGTCACAGGAATGGTTCAAAACATAGACAGTAGGAAGAGTCAGTCTTCTTGTATTTAAGTCGGCATTGTGCCTTTTCTATTTAATTCCGATGCAATTTCTGTGTTTCGTCGTCAATACGAAGTTCAGAAGGATACAGTAAACCTGAAGTGAAGCATCGGAATCTATAACTAGTGTCAAAGGAATGGTTCAAAACATAGACAGTGGGAAGAGTCAGTCTTCTTGAACTTAAGTCGGCATTGTGCCTCTTCTATTTAAATCCGATGCAATTTCTGTGTTTCAACGTCAATAAGAAGGTCCAAGGGATACAGTAAACATATAGTGAAGCATTGGAATCTAAAACTGGTCTCACAGGAAATGTTCAAAACATAGTCAGTAAGAAGAGTCAGTCTTTTGTACTGAAGTTAGCATTGTGCCTTTTCTATATAATTCCGATGCAACTTCTGGGTTTCGTCGTCAATAAGAAGGTCCAAGGGATACAGCAAACCTGAATTGAAGCATCGGAATCTATAACTAGTGTCACAGGAAAGGTTCAAAGCATAGACAGTAAGATTAGTCAGTCTTCTTGTACTTAAGTCGGCATTGAGCCTTTTGTATCTAATTCCGATGAAATTTCTGTGATTCATCGTCAATAAGAAGGTCATGGGGATACAGTAAGCCTAAAGTGAAGCGTCGGAATCTATAACTAGTGTCACAGGAATGGGTCATAACATAGACAGTAGGAAGAGTCAGTCTTAATGTACTTACTAGGGCATTGTGCCTTTTCTATTTAATTGCGATGCAATTTCTGTGTTTCGTCCTCAATAAGAATGTCCAAGGGATACAGTAAACCTGAATTGAAGCATCGGAATCTATAACTAGTGTCACAGGAAATGTTCAAAACATAGACAGTAAGATTAGTCAGTCTTCTTGTACTTAAGTCGGCATTGTGCCTTTTGTATTTAATTCCGATGCAATTTCTGTGATTCATCGTCAATAAGAAGGTCTCGGGGATACAGTAAGCCTGAAGTGAAGCGTCGGAATCTATAACTAGTGTCACAGGAATGGTTCAAAACATAGACAGTAGGAAGAGTCAGTCTTATAGTACTTACTTCGGCATTGTGCCTTTTCTATTTAATTGCGATGCAATTTCTGTCTTTCGTCGTCAATAAGAAGGTCAGAGGGATACAGTAAACCTGAAGTGAAGCATCGAAATCTATAACTAGTGTCACAGGAATGGTTGAAAACATACGCAGCAAGAAGAGTCAGTCTTCTTGTACTTAAGTCGGCATTGTGCCTTTTGTATTTAATTCCGATGATATTTCTGTGTTTCATCGTCAAGAAGAAGGTCCAAGGGATACAGTAAACATATCGTTTTGATGCAATTTCTGTGTTTCTTGGTCAATAAGAAGGTCAGAGGGATACAGAAAACCTGAAGTAACGCATCGGAATCTATAACTAGTGTCACAGGAATGGTTAAAACATAGACAGTAGGAAGGGTCAATCTTCTTGTACTTAAGTCGGCATAGTTCCTTTTGTATTTAATCCCGATGCAATTTCTGTGTTTCGTCGGCAATAAGAAGGTCCAAGGGATACAGTAAACCCGAAGTGAAGCATCGGAATCTATAACTAGTGTCACAGGAATGGTTCAAAACATAGACAGTGGGAAGAGTCAGTCTTCTTGTACTTAAGTCGGCATTGTGCTTTTCTATTTAATTCCGATGCAATTTCTGTGTTTCATCGTCAATAAGAAGGTCAGAGAGAAACAGTACACCTGAAGTCAAGCATCGGAATCTATAACTAGGGTCACAGGAATGGTCAAATCATAGACAGTAAAAAGAGTCAGTCTTCTTGTACTTAAGTCGGCATTGTGCCTTTCCTATTTAATTCCGATGCAATTTCTGTGTTTCATCGTCAATAAGAGGGTCCAAGAGATACAGTAAACCTGAAGTAAAGCATCGGAATCTATAACTAGTGTCGCAGGAAAGGTTCAAATCATAGACAGTAAGAAAAGTCAGTCTTCTTGTACTTAAGCCGGCATTGTGCCTTTTGTATTTAATTACGATGCAATTTCTGTGTTACATCGTCAATAAGAAGGTCAGAGGGATTCAGTAAACCTAAAGTGAAGCATCCGAATCTACAACTAGAGTCACAGGAATGGATAAAATCACAGTCAGTATGAAGAGTCAGTCTTCTTGTACTTAAGTCGGCATTGTGCCTTTTCTATTTAATTCCGATGCAATTTCTGTGTTTCGTCGTCAATAAGAATGTCAGAGGGATACAGTAAACCTGAAGTGAAGCATCGGAATCTATAACTAGTGTCTCAGGAATGGTTCAATACATATACAGTAGGAAGAGTCAGTCTTCTTGTACTTAAGTCGGTATTGTGCCTTTTGTATTTAATTACGATGCAATTTCTGTGTTTCATCGTCAATAACAAGGCCCAAGGGATACAGTAAACCTGAAGTGATGCATCGGAATCTATAACTAGTGTCACAGGAATGGTTCAAAACATAGACAGTAAGAAGAGTCAGTCTTTTGTACTTAAGTCGGCATTATGCCTTTTCTATTTAATTCCGATGCAATTTCTGTGTTTCGTCGTCAATAAGAATGTCCAAGGGATACAGTAAACCTGAAGTGATGCATCGGAATCTATAACTAGTGTCACAGGAATGCTTCAAAAGATAGACAGTAGGAAGAGTCAACTTTCTTGTACTTAAGTCGACATTGTGAGTTTTGTTTTTAATTCCGATGCAATTTCTGTGTTTCATCGTCAATAAGAAGGTCCAAGGGATACAGTAAACCTGAAGTGAAGCATCGGAATGTATAACTAGTGTCACAGGAATGGTTCAAAACATACACAGCAAGAAGAGTCAGTCCTCTTTTACTTAAGTCGGCATTGTACCTTTTGTATTTAATTCCGATGCTATTTCTGTGTTTCATCGTCAAGAAGAAGGTCCAAGGGATACAGTAAACATATCGTGATGCATCGGAATCTAAAACTGGTCTCACAGGAAATGTTCAAATCACAGTCAGTAAGAAGAGTCAATCTTCTTGTACTTATGTCGGCATTATGCCTTTTCTATTTAATTCCGATGCAATTTCTGTGTTTCATCGTCAATAAGAAGGTCAGAGGGATACAGTAAACCTGAAGTGAAGCATCGGAATCTATAACTAGTGTCAGAGGAATAGTTCAAAGCTTAGAGAGTAAGAAGAGTCAATCTTCTTGTACTTAAGTCGGCATTGTGCCTTTTATACTTAATTCCGATGCAATTTCTGTGTTTCGTCGTCAATATGAAGGTCCAGGGGATACAGTAAACCAGAAGTAAAGCATCGGAATCTATTACTACTGTCATAGGAATGGTTCAAATTATAGACAGTAAGAAGAGTCAGTCTTTTTGTACTTCAGTCGGCATCGTGCCTTTTGTATTTAAATCCAATGCAATTTCTGTGTTTCATCGTCAATAAGAGGGTCAGAGGGATACAGTAAACCTGAAGTGAAGCATCGGAATCTATAACTAGAGTCACAGGAGTGGTTCAAAACATAGACAGTAGGAAGAGTCAGTCTTCTTGTATTTAGGTCGGCATTGTGCCTTTTCTATTTAATTCCGATGCAATTTCTGTGTTTCGTCGTCAATACGAAGGTCCGAGGGATACAGTAAACCTGAAGTGAAGCATCGGAATCTATAACTAGTGTCACAGGAATGGTTCAAATCATAGACAGTAAGAAGGGTCAGTCTTCTTGTAGTTAAGTCGGCTTTGTGCCTTTTCTGTTTAATTCCGATGCAATTTCTGTGTTTCATCGTCAATAAGAATGTCAGAGGGATGCTGTAAACCTCAATTGAGGCATCGGAGTCTATAACCAGTGTCAGAGGAATGGTTCGAATCATAGACAGTGAGAAGAGTCAGTTTTCTTGTACTTAAGTCGGCATCGTGCCTTTTCTATTAAATTCCAATGCAATTTCTTTGTTTCGACGTCAATAAGATGGTCCATGGGATACAATAAACCTGAAGTGAAGCATCGGAATCTAAAACCGGTCTTACAGGAAAGTTTCAAAACACAGGCAGTAAGATGAGCCAGTCTTCTTGTACTTAAGTCGGCATTGTGCCTTTTCTATTTAATTCCGATGCAATTTCTGTGTTTCGTCGTCAATAACAAGGCCCAAGGGATACAGTAAACCTGAAGTGAAGCATCGGAATCTATAACTAGTGTCTCAGGATTGGTTCAAATCACAGTCAGTAAGAAGAATCAGTCTTCTTGTACTTAAGTCGGCATTGTGCCTTTTCTATTTAATTCCGATGCAATTTCTGTGTTTCGTCGTCAATAAGAAGGTCCAAGGGATACAGTAAACCTGAAGTGAAGCATCGGAATCTATAACTAGTGTCACAGGAATGGTTCAAAACATAGAGAGTGGGAAGAGTTAGTCTTCATGAACTTAAGTCGGCATTGTGCCTTTTGTATTTAATTCCGATGAAATTTCTGCGTTTCGTCGTCAATAATGAGGTCCAAGGGATACACTAAACATATAGTGAAGCATCGGAACCTAAAATTGGTCCCAAAGGAAATGTTCAAAACATAGTCAGTAAGAAGAGTCAGTCTTTTGTGCTTAAGTTGGCATTGTGCATTTTCTATTTAATTCCGATGCAATTTCTGTTTTTTCGTCGTCACTAAGAAGGTCCAAGGGATACAGCAATCCTAGAGTGAAGCGTAGGAATATATAACTAATGTCACAGGATTGGTTCAAAACATCGACAGCAAGAGGAGTCAGTCTTCTTGTACATAAGTCACCATTGTGCGTTTTGTATTTAATTCCGATACAATTTCTGTGTTACATCGTCAATAAGAAGGTCAGAGGGATAGAGTAATCCAAAAGTGAAGCATCTTAATCTGTAACTAGTGTCTCAGGAATGGTTCAATACATATACAGTAGGAAGAGTCAGTCTTCTTGTACTTAAGTCGGCATTGTGCATTTTGTATTTAATTCCGATGCAATTTCTGTGATTCATCGTCAATAAGAAGGTCATGAGGATACAGTAAGCCTGAAGTGAAGCGTCGGAATCTATAACAAGTGTCACAGGAATGGTTCAAAACATAGACAATAGGAAGAGTGAGTCTTGTAGTACTTACTTCGGCATTGTTACTTTTCTATTTAATTGCGATGCAAATTCTGTCATTCATCGTCAATAAGAAGGTCACAGGGATACAGTAAACCTGAAGTGAAGCATCGAAATCTATAACTAGTGTCACAGGAATGGTTCAAAACATAGACAATAAGAAGAGTCCGTCTTCTTCTACTTAAGTCGGTATTGTGCCTTTTGTATTTAATTCCGATGCAATTTCTGTGTTTCATCGTCAATAAGAAGGTCCAAGGGATACAGTAAACCTGAAGTGATGCATCGGAATCTATAACTAGTGTCACAGGAATGGTTCAAAACATTGACAGTAGGAAGAGTCAGTCTTCTTGTACTTAAGTCGTCATTGTGAGTTTTGTATCTAATTCCGATGCAAATTCTGTGTTTCATCGTCAATAAGAAGGTCCAAGGGACACAGTAAACCTGAAGTTAAGCATCGGAATCTATAACTAGTGTCAAGAATGGTTCAAAACATACACAGCAAGAAGAGTCAGTCTTATTGTACTTAAGTCGGCATTGTGCCCTTTGTATTTAATTCCGATGCTATTTCTGTGTTTCTTCGTCAAGAAGAAGGTCCAAGGGATACAGTAAACATATCGTGATGCATCGGAATCTAAAACTGGTCTCATAGGAAATGTTCAAATAATAGTCAGTAAGAAGAGTCAATCTTCTTGTACTTATGTCGGCATTGTGCCTTTTCTATTTAATTCCGATGCCAAATCTGTGTTTCGTCGTCAATAAGAAGGTCCAAGGGATACAGTAAACCTGAAGTGAAGCATCGGAATCTAAAACCGGTCTCACAGGAAAGTTTAAAATCATAGAGAGTAAGAAGAGCCAGTCATCTTGTATTTGAGTCGGCAGTGTGCCTTTTGTATTTAATTCCGATGCAATTTCTGTGTTTCATCGTCAATAAGAAGGTCAGAGGGATACAGTAAACCTGAAGTGAAGCATCGGAATCTATAACTAGTGTCACAGGAATGGTTAAAACATAGACAGTAGGAAGGGTCAATCTGCTTGTACTTAAGTCGGCATTGTTCCTTTTGTATTTAATCCTGATTAAATTTCTGTGTTTCGTCGTCAATGAGAAGGTCCAGGGGATACAGTAAACCTGAAGTGAAGCATCGGAATCTATATCTAGTGTCACAGGAATGTTTCAAAGCATAAACACAGAAGAGTCAGTCTTCTTGTACTTAAGTCGGCATTGTGACTTTTTCTATTTAATACCGATGCAATTTCTGTGTTTCGTCGGCAATAAGAAGGGCCAAGGGATACAGTAAACCTGAAGAGAAGCATCGGAATCTATAACTAGTGTGACAGGAATGGTTCAAAACATAGACAGTAGCAAGAGTCAGTCTTCTTGTACTTAAGTCGGCATTGTGCCTTTTTTATTTAATTCCGATGCAATTTCTGTGTTTCATCGTCAATAAGAAGGTCAGAGGGATACAGTAAACCTGAAGTGAGGCCTCCGAATCTATAACTAGAGTCACAGGAATGGTTCAAAACATAGACAGTAGGAAGAGTCAGCCTTCTTCTATTTAAGTCGGCATAGTGCCTTATCTATTTCATTCCGATGCAATTTCTGTGTTTCGTCGTCAATACGAAGGTCAGAGGGATACAGTAAACCTGAAGTGAAGCATCGGAATCTATAACTAGTGTCACAGGAATGGTTGAAAACATACACAGCAAGAAGAGTCAGTATTCTTGTACTTAAATCGACATTGGGCCTTTTGTATTTAATTCCGATGCAATTTCTGTGTTTCATCGGCAATAAAAAGGTCCAAGGGATACAGTAAACATATAGTGAAGCATTGGAATCTAAAACTAGTCTCACAGGAAATGTTCAAATCATAGTCAGTAAGAAGAGTCGGTCTTCTTATACTTAAGTCGGCTTTGTGCCATTTGCATTTAATTCCGATGCAATTTCTGTGTTTCATCGTCAATAAGAAGGTCCAAGGGATACAGTAAACATATAGTGAAGCATCGGAATCTAAAACTGGTCTCACAGGAATTGTTCACAACATAGTCAGTAAGAAGAGTCAGTCTTCTTGTACTTAAGTCGGCACTGTGCCGTTTGTATTTAATTCCGTTGCAATTTCTGTGTTTCATCGTCAGCAAGAATGTCAGAGGAATACGGTAGACCTGAAGTGAAGCATCGGTATCTATAACTAGTGTCACAGGAATGGTTCAAAACATAGACAGTAAGAAGAGTCAGTCTTCTAGTACTTAAGTCGGCATTGTGCCTTTTGTAGTTACTTCCGATGCAATTTCTGTGTTTCATCGTCAATAAGAAGGACCAAGTGATACATTATAAATATAGTGAAGCATCGGAATCTAAAACTGGTCTCACAGGAAATGTTCAAATCATAGTCAGTAAGAAGAGTCAGTCTTCTTATACCTATGTCGGCATTGTGCCTTTTCTACTTAATTCCGATGAAGTTTCTGTGTTTCGTCGACAATAAGAAGGTCCACGGGATACAGTAAACCTGAAGTGAAGCTTCGGAATCTAAATCTGGTCTCACAGGAAATGTTCACAACATAGTCAGTAAGAAGAGTCAGTCTCCTTTACTTAAGTCGGCATTGTGCATTTTGTATTTAAGTCCGATGCAATTTCTGTTTCATCGTCTATAGCAAGGTCCAAGGGATACAGTAAACCTGAGGTGAAGCATCGAAATCTATAACTAGTGTCTCAGGAATGGTTCAAAACATAAACAGAAAGAAGAGTCAGTCTTCTTGTACTTAAGTCGGCATTGTGCCTTTTCTATTTAATTCCGATGCAATTTCTGTGTTTCATCGTCAATAAGAAGGTCCAAGGGATACAGTAAACATATAGTGAGGCATCGGAATCTAAAACTGGTCTCACAGGAAATTTTCACAACATAGTCAGTAAGAAGAGTCAGTCTTCTTGTACTTAAGTCGGCATTGCGCATTATGTATCTCATTCCGATGCAATTTCTCTGTTTCATCATCAATAAGATGGTCAGAGGGATACAGCAAACCTGAAGTGAAGCATCGGAGTCTATAACTAGTGTCACAGGGATCGTTCAAATCATAGACAGTAGGAAGAGTCAGTCTTCTCGCACTTAAGTCGGCATTGTGCCTATGTATTTAATACCGAAGCAATTTCTGTGTTTCATCGTCAATAAGAAGGTCAGAGGAAAACAGTAAACCTAAAATGAAGTATCGGAATCTATAACTAGTGTCACAGGAATGGTTCAAAACATAGACAGTAAGAAGAGTCAGTCTTCTCGTACTTAAGTCGGCATTGTGCCTTTTGTATTTAATTACGATGCAATTTCTGTGTTTCATCGTAAATAAGAAGGTCAGAGGGATACAGTAAACCTGAAGTGAAGCACCGGAATCTATAACTAGTGTCACAGGAATCGTTCTAAACATAGACAGTAAGAAGAGTCAGTCTTCTTGTACTTAAGTCGGCATTGTGCCTTATGTATTTAATTCCGATGCAATTACTGTGTTTCTTCGTCAATAAGAAGGTCAGAGGGATACAGTAAATTTGATGTGAAGCATCGAAATCTATAACTATTGTTACAGCAATTTAACAAAACATAGACTGTAAGAAGAGTCAGTCTTCTTGTACTTAAGTCGGCATTGTGCCTTTTCTACTTAATTCCGGTGTAATTTCTGTGTTTCGTCGTCAATAAGAAGGTCCACGGGATGCAGTAACCCTGAAGTGAAGCATCGAAATCTAAAACCGGTCTCACAGGAAAGGTTCAAAACATAGAGAGTAAAAAGAGACAGTCATCTTGTATTTGAGTCGGCATTGTGCCTTTTGTGTTTAATTCCGATGCAATTTCTGTGTTTCATCGTCAATAAGAAGGTCAGAGGGATACAGTAAACGTGAAGTGAAGCATCGGAACCTATAACTATAGTCGCAGGAATGGTTAAAACATGGACAGTAGGAAGAGTCAGTCTTCTTGTACTTAAGTCGGCATTGTGATTTTTGTATTTAATTCCGATGCAGTTTCTGTGTTTCATCGTTAATATGAAGGTCCAAGGGATAAAGTAAACATATAGTGAAGCTTCGGAATCTAAATCTGGTCTCACAGGAAATGTTAACAACATAGTCAGTGAGAAGAGTCAGTCTTCTTGTACTTAAATCGGCATTGTGCATTATGCATTTAAGTCCGAAGCAATTTCTGTGTTTCATCGTCAATAACAAGGTCCAAGGGATACAGTAAACCTAAGGTGAAGCATCGGAAACTATAACTAGTGTCACAGGAATGGTTCAAAACATAGACAGTAAGAAGAGTCAGTCTTCTTGTACTTAAGTCGTCATTGTGCTTTTTGTAGTTAATTCCAATGCAATTTCTGTGTTTCATCGTCGATAAGAAGGTGCAAGGGATACTGGAAACCTGAAGTGAAGCATCGGAATCTATAACTAGTGTCACAGGAATGGTTCAAACATAGACAGTAACATGAGTCAGTCTTCTTGTACTTAATTCGGCATTGTGCCTTTTGTATTTAATTACGATGCAATTACTGTGTTTCATCGTCAATAAGAAGGTCGGAGGGATACAGTTAATTTGAAGTGAAGCATCGGAATCTATAACTATTGTTACAGCAATTTTACAAAACATAGACTGTAAGAAGAGTCAGTCTTCTTGTACTTAATTCGGCATTGTGCCTTTTTTATTTAATTCCGATGCAATTTATGTGTTTCGTCGTCAATAAGGAGGTCCAGAGGATACACTGAACCTGAAGTGAAGCATCGGAATCTATAACTAGTGTCACAGAAAAGGTTCAAAACATGGACAGTAAGAAGAGTCTGTCTTCTTGTACTTAAGTCGACATTGTGCATTTTGTATTTAATTCCGTTGCAATTTCTGTGTTTCATCGTCAATAAGAAGGTCAGAGGGATACAGGAAACCTGAAGTGAAGCATCGGAATCTATAACTAGTGTTACAGGTATGGTTCAAAACATAGACTGTAAGAAGAGTCGGTCTTCTTGTACTTAAGTCCGCATTGTGCCTTTTCTATTTAATTCCGATGCGATCTCTGTGTTTCATCGACAATATGAATGTCATAGGGATACAGTAAACCTGAAGTGAAGCATCGGAATCTACAACCAGAGTCACAGGAATGGTTCAAAACATAGACACAAGGAAGAGTCAGACTTCTTGTACTTAATTCGGCATTGTGCCTTTGGTATTTAATTCCGATGCAATTTCTGTGTTTCATCATCAATAACAAGGTCCAAGGGATACAGTAAACCTGAAATGAAGCATCGGAATCTATAACTAGTGTCACAGGAATGGTTCAAAACATAGACAGAAAGAAGAGTCAGTCTTCTTGTACTTAAGTCGGCATTGTGCCTTTTCTATTTATTTCCGATGCAATTTCTGTGTTTCATCGTCAATAAGAAGGTCCTAGGGATACAGTAAATATATAGTGAAGCATCGGAATCTAAAACTGTCTCACAGGAAATTTGCACAACATAGTCAGTAAGAAGAGTCAGTCTTCTTGTACTTAAGTCGGCATTGTGCATTATGTATTTCATTCCGATGCAATTTCTGTGTTTCATCATCAATAAGAAGGTCGGAGGGATACAGCAAACCTGAAGTGAAGCATCGGAATCTATAACTAGTGTCACAGGAATGGTTCAAAGCATAGACAGTAAGAAGAGTTAGTCTTCTTGTACTTAAGTCGGCATTGTGCCTTTTGTATTTAATTGCGATGCGATTACTGTGTTTAATCGTCAATAAGAATTTCAGAGGGATACAGTAAATTTGAAGTGAAGCATCGAAATCTATAACTATTGTTACAGCAATTTTACAAAACATAGACTGTAAGAAGAGTCAGTCTTCTTGTACTTAATATGGCATTTTGGCTTTTCTTTTTAATTCCGATGCAATTTCTGTGTTTCATCGACAATAAGAATATCAGAGGGCTACAGTAAACCTGAAGTGAAGCATCGGAATCTATAACTAGTGTCACAGGAGCGGTTCAAAGCATAGACACCAGGAAGAGTCAGTCTTCTTGTACTTAAGTGGGCATTGTGCCTTTTTTATTTAATTCCGATGCAATTTCTGTGTTTCGTCGTCAATAAGAAGCTCAGAGGGATACAGGAAACCTGAATTGATGCATCGGAATCTATAACTAGTGTTACAGGGATGTTTCAAAACATAGACTGTGAGTAGAGTCAGTCTTCTTGTACTTAAGTCGGCATTGTGCCTTTTCTATTTCTACATCTACATCTACATCTATACTCCGCGAGCCACCTTATGGTGTGTGGCGGAGGGTACTTATTGTACCAGAATCTGATCCCCCCTTCCCTGTTCCATTCACGAATTGTGCGTGGAAATAACGACTGCTTGTATGTCTCCGTATTTGCTCTAATTTCTCGGATCTTTTCGTTGTGATCATTACGCGAGATATATGTGGGCGGTAGTAATATGTTGCCCATCTCTTCCCGGAATGTGCTCTCTCGTAATTTCGATAATAAACCTCTCCGTATTGCGTAACGCCTTTCTTGAAGTGTCCGCCACTGGAGCTTGTTCAGCATCTCCGTAACGCTCTCGCGCTGACTAAATGTCCCCATGACGAATCGCGCTGCTTTTCGCTGGATCATGTCTATCTCTTCTATTAATCCAACCTGGTAAGGGTCCCATACTGCTGAGCAATACTCAAGAATCGGACGAACAAGCGTTTTGTAAGCTACTTCTTTCGTCGATGAGTCACATTTTCTTAGAATTCTTCCTATGAATCTCAACCTGGCGCCTGCTTTTCCCACTATTTGTTTTATGTGATCATTCCACTTCAGATCGCTCCGGATAGTAACTCCTAAGTATTTTACGGTCGTTACCGCTTCCAATGATTTACCACCTATGGCATAATCGTACTGGAATGGATTTCTGCCCCTATGTATGCGCATTATATTACATTTATCTACGTTTAGGGAAAGCTGCCAGCTGTCGCACCATGCATTAATCCTCTGCAGGTCCTCCTGGAGTACGTACGAGTCTTCTGATGTTGCTACTTTCTTGTAGACAACCGTGTCATCTGCAAATAGCCTCACGGAGCTACCGATGTTGTCAACTAAGTCATTTATGTATATTGTAAACAATAAAGGTCCTATCACGCTTCCCTGCGGTACTCCCGAAATTACCTCTACATCTGCAGATTTTGAACCGTTAAGAATGACATGTTGTGTTCTTTCTTCTAGGAAATCCTGAATCCAATCACAAACCTGGTCCGATATTCCGTAAGCTCGTATTTTTTTCTCTAAACGTAAGTGCGGAACTGTATCAAATGCCTTCCTGAAGTCCAGGAATACGGCATCAATCTGCTCGCCAGTGTCTACGGCACTGTGAATTTCTTGGGCAAATAGGGCGAGCTGAGTTTCACATGATCTCTGTTTGCGGAATCCATGTTGGTTATGATGAAGGAGATTTGTATTATCTAAGAACGTCATAATACGAGAACACAAAACATGTTCCATTATTCTACAACAGATTGACGTAAGCGAAATAGGCCTATAATTATTCGCATCTGATTTATGACCCTTCTTGAAAATGGGAACGACCTGCGCTTTCTTCCTGTCGCTAGGTACTTTACGTTCTTCCAGCGATCTACGATAAATTGCTGATAGAAAGGGGGCAAGTTCTTTAGCATAATCACTGTAGAATCTTAAGGGTATCTCGTCTGGTCCGGATGCTTTTCCGCTACTAAGTGATAGCAGTTGTTTTTCAATTCCGATATCGTTTATTTCAATATTTTCCATTTTGGCGTCCGTGCGACGGCTGAAGTCAGGGACCGTGTTACGATTTTCTGCAGTGAAACAGTTTCGGAACACTGAATTCAGTATTTCTGCCTTTCTTCGGTCGTCCTCTGTTTCGGTTCCATCGTGGTCAACGAGTGACTGAATAGGGGATTTAGATCCGCTTACCGATTTTACATATGACCAAAACTTTTTAGGGTTCTTGTTTAGATTGTTTGCCAATGTTTTATGTTCGAATTCGTTGAATGCTTCTCTCATTGCTCTCTTTACGCTCTTTTTCGCTTCGTTCAGCTTTTCCTTATCAGCTATGATTCGACTACTCTTAAACCTATGATGAAGCTTTCTTTGTTTCCGTAGTACCTTTCGTACATGATTGTTATACCACGGTGGATCTTTCCCCTCGCTTTGGACCTTAGTCGGTACGAACTTATCTAAGGCGTACTGGACGATGTTTCTGAATTTTTTCCATTTTTGTTCCACATCCTCTTCCTCAGAAATGAACGTTTGATGGTGGTCACTCAGATATTCTGCGATTTGTGCCCTATCACTCTTGTTAAGCAAATATATTTTCCTTCCTTTCTTGGCATTTCTTATTACACTTGTAGTCATTGATGCAACCACTGACTTATGATCACTGATACCCTCTTCTACATTCACGGAGTCGAAAAGTTCCGGTCTATTTGTTGCTATGAGGTCTAAAACGTTAGCTTCACGAGTTGGTTCTCTAACTATCTGCTCGAAGTAATTCTCGGACAAGGCAGTCAGGATAATGTTACAAGAGTCTCTGTCCCTGGCTCCAGTTCTGATTGTGTGACTATCCCATTCTATACCTGGTAGATTGAAGTCTCCCCCTATTACAATAGTATGATCACGAAACTTCTTCACGACGTTCAGCAGGTTCTCTCTGAGGCGCTCAACTACTACGGTTGCTGATGCAGGTGGTCTATAGAAGCATCCGACAATCATATCTGACCCACCTTTGATACTTAACTTAACCCAGATTATTTCACATTCGCATTCGCTAATAACTTCACTGGATATTATTGAATTCTTTACTGCTATAAATACTCCTCCACCATTGGCGTTTATCCTATCCTTGCGGTATATATTCCATTCTGTGTCTAGGATTTCGTTACTGTTCACTTCCGGTTTTAACCAACTTTCCGTTCCTAATACTATATGCGTACTATTTCCTTCAATAAGAGATACTAATTCAGGAACCTTGCCCTGGATACTCCTGCAGTTTACCAATATTACGTTAACTTTTCCTGTTTTTGGTCTCTGAGGACGGACATTCTTTATCAACGATGATAATGTCCTCTCTGGTAAGCCGTCAGGTATTTTATCGTTTCGCCCAAGGGGGGGGGGGGTCCCTCTAACCTAAAAAACCCCCGTGTGCACGCCACACGTACTCTGCTACCCTAGTAGCTGCTTCCGGTGTGTAGTGCACGCCTGACCTGTCTAGGGGGGCCCTACAGTTCTCCACCCAATAACGGAGGTCGATGAATTTGCAACCATTATAGTCGCAGAGTCGTCTGAGCCTCTGGTTTAGACCCTCCACACGGCTCCAAACCAGAGGACCGCGATCGACTCTGGGCACTATGCTGCAGATATTAAGCTCAGCTTGCACTCCGCGTGCGATGCTGGTTGTCTTCACCAAATCAGCCAGCCGCCGGAAGGAACCAAGGATGGCCTCAGAACCCAAGCGGCAGGCGTCATTCGTTCCGACATGTGCTACTATCTGCAGCCGGTCACACCCAGTGCGTTCAATAGCTGCCGGAAGGGCCTCCTCCACATTACGGACGAGACCCCCCGGCAAGCACACCGAGTGCACACTGGCATTCTTCCCCGACCTACCCGCTATTTTCCTGAGGGGCTCCATAACCCGCCTAACGTTGGAGCTCCCTATAACTAATAGGCCCGCCCTCTGTGACTGTCGGGACCTTGCCGGAGAATCGGCCACTGGCCCAACAGGCGAGGCACCCTGTGGTGGCTCGGAAACGATGTCATCACCACTAGGAAGCACCCCGTACCTGTTGGAAAGGGGTAAGGCAGCTGCCACGCGGCCAGATCCCACCTTCGCCTTTCGGCCAGGCACGCGCGAGCCCACCACTGTCCGCCATTCACCCTGGAGTGATGGCTGACCGGTAAGATGCTCACTGCCGGAAGACGCAGCGACATCAGGGGTTCCATGTAATTCCAAGGCCACCGAAGTAGGCATCGGTCTCACCACAGTTGCCCCAACGCCACTACGAGCCGACGCCTGCGCCTCGAGCTCGATGAGCCTAACAGACAAAGCCTCCACCTGCCCCCGAAGAGTGGCCAATTCTCCTTGCGTCCGCTCACAACAACCACAGTCCCTACACATGACTATGTTTACCCTACTCTATACGGTGACAAATTCCCAAGATAATCTTCTGATGAGCTACTCTGATAATCAAGAAACACTCACTGAAATACGAGACGCGAAAACTACGCTAGGTTTTCCCAGAAAAACTATTTAAAAGCTAAGCGCAGCAAATAAGTACAAAAACGCTTTATACAAACAGTACTCGCTGCTGCTGGTGCTGTCGCTCTGGTTGTCACAAGACAACTGCTGATTCAGGTGACTAGTGGCTAACGGCCGCGAAACAAACAAAAGACGGTTTTAGGGCGCTTTCTGTTCTAAACGATCAAGAAAACACTAAGAAATCTAACACGAAAACTACGTAAAGTTTTATCAAGAACTGTTAGTTACTATGCAGAGCAGATAAACACAAATAGAACCCCTTCCTTAGTGGAAGGTCGTAAACAAAATGCAAAATAAACGCTTTATACAAACAGTACTCGCTGCTGCTGGTGCTGTCGCTCTGGTTGTCAAAAGACAACTGCTGATTCAGGTGACTATTTAATTCCGATGCAATTTCTGTGTTTCATCGACAATAAGAATGTCAGAGGGATACAGTAAACCTGAAGTGCAGCACCGGAATATACAACTAGTGTCACAGGAACGGTTCAAACATAGACACTAGGAAGAGTCAGACTTCTAGTACTTAATTCGGCATTGTGCCTTTTGTATTTTATTTCGATGCATATTCTGTGTTTCATCATCTATAAGAAGGTCCAAGGGATACAGTAAACCTGAAGTGAAGCATCGGAATCTATAACTAGTGTCAAAGGAATGGTTCAAAACATAGACAGTAAGATGAGTCAGTCTTCTTGTACTTAAGTCGGCATTGTGCCTTTTCTATTTAATTCCCATGCAATTTCTGTGTTTCGTCGTCAGTAAGAAGGTCCAAGGGATACAGTAAACCTGAAGTGATTCACCGATATCGAAAACCGGTCTCTCGGGAAAGGTTCAAAGCATTGAGAGTAAGAAGAGCCAGTCATTTTGTATTTGAATAGGCATTGTGCCTTTTGTATTTAATTTCGAATCAATTTCTGTGATTCATCGTCAATAAGAAGGTCCAAGGGATACAGTAAATATATAGTGAAGCATCGGAATCAAAAACTGGTCTCACAGGAAATTTTCACAACATAGTCAGTAAGAAGAGTCAGTCTTCTTGTACTTAAGTCGGCATTGTGCGTTTTGTATTTAATTCCGATGCAATTTCTGTGTTTCATCATCAATAAGAAGGTCAGAGGGATACAGTAAACCTGAAGTGAAGCATCGGAATCTATAACTAGTGTCACAGGAATGGTTCAAATCATAGACATTAGGAAGAGTCCGTCTTCTTTTACTTAAGTCGGCATTGAGCCTTTTCTATTTAATTCCGATGCAATTTCTGTGTTTCGTCGACAATAAGAATGTCCAAGGGATACAGTAAACCTAAAATAAAGTATCGGAATCCATAACTAGTGTCACAGGAATGGTTCAAAACATAGACAGTAAGAAGAGTCAGTCTTCTTGGACTTAAGTCGGCATTGTGCCTCTTGTATTTAATTCCGATGCAATTTCTGTGTTTCATCGTCGATAAGAAGGTCCAAGGGATACAGTAAACCTGAAGTGAAGCATCGGAATTTATTACTAGTGTCACAGGAATGGTTCTAAACATAGACAGTAAGAAGAGTCAGTCTTCTTGTACTTAAGTCGCATTGTGCCTTTTGTATTTAATTCCGATGCAATTTCTGTGTTTCATTGTCAATAAGAAGGTCCAATGGATACAATAAACATATAGTGAAGCATCGGAATCTAAAACTGGTCTCACAGGAAATGTTCACATCATAGTCAGAAAGAAGGGTCAGTCTTCTAGTACTTAAGTCCGCATTGTGCCTTTTGTATTTAATTCCGATGTAATTTCTGTGTTTCATCGCCAATAAGAAGGTCAGAGCGATTCAGTAAACCTGAAGTGAAGCATCGGAATCTATAACTAGTGTCACAGGAATTGTTCAAAGCATAGACAGTAAGAAGAGTCAGTCTTCTTCTATTTAAGTCGGCATTGTGCCTTTTGTATTTAATTCAGATGCAATTTCTGTATTTCATCGTCAATAAGAAGGTGCAACTGATACAGAAAACCTGAAGTGAAACATCGGAAACAATAACTAGTGTCACCGGAATGGTTCAAATCATAGACAGTAAGAAAGTCAGTCTTCTTGTACTTATGTCGGCATTGTGCCTTTTGTATTTAACTCCGATGCAATTTCTGTGATATATCGGCAATATGAAAGTCCAAGGGATACAGTAAACATATAGTGAAGCATCGGAATCTAAAACTGGTCTCACAGGAAATGTTCAAATCATTGTCAGTAAGAAGCGTCAGTCTTCTTATACTTAAGTCGGCTTTGTGCCATTTGTATTTAATTACGATGCAATTTCTGTGTTTCATCGTCAATAAGAAGGTCCAAGGGATACAGTAAACATATGCTGAAGCATCGGAATGTAAAACTTGTCTCACAGGAAATGTTCACAACATAGTCAGTAAGAAGAGTCAGTCTTCTTGTACTTAAGTCGGCATTGTGCCTTTTTTATTTAATTCCGATGCAATTTCTTTGTTTCATCGTCAATAAGAAGGTCAGAGGGATACAGTAAACCTGAAGTGAGGCCTCGGAATCTATAACTAGAGACACAGGAATGGTTCAAAACATAGACAGTAGCAAGAGTCAGTCTTCTTGTACTTAAGTCGGCATTGTGCCTTTTGCATTTCATTCCGATGCAATTTCTGTCTTTCATCGTCAATAATCAGGTCCTAGGGATACAGTAAACCTGAAGTGAAGCATCGGAATGTATTACTAGTGTCACAGGAATGGTTCAAAACATAGACAGTAGCAAGAGTCAGTCTTCTTGTACTTAAGTCGGCATTGTGCCTTTTGCATTTAATTCCGATGCAATTTCTGTGATTTATCGGCAATATGAAAGTCCAAGGGATACAGTAAACATATACTGAAGCATCGGAATGTAAAACTTGTCTCACAGGAAATGTTCACAACATAGTCAGTAAGAAGAGTCAGTCTTCTTGTACATAAGTCGACATTGGGCCTTTTGTATTTAATTCCGATGCAATTTCTGTGTTTCATCGTCAATAAGAAGGTCAGAGGGATAGAGTAAACCTGAAGTGATGCATCGGAATCTATAACTAGTGTCACAGGAATGGTTCAAAACATAGACAGTAGCAAGAGTCAGTCTTCTTGTACTTAAGTCGGCATTGTGCATTTAGTATTTAATTCCGATGCAATTTCTGTCTTTCATCGCCAATAATCAGGTCCAAGGGATACAGTAAACCTGAAGTGAAGCATCGGAATCTATTACTAGTATCACAGGAATGGTTCAAAACATAGACAGTAAGAAGAGTCAATCTTCTTGTACTTAAGTCGGCATTGTGCATTTAGTATTTAATTCCGATGCAATTTCTGTGTTTCATCGGCAATAAAAAGGTCCAAGGGATACAGTAACATATAGTGAAGCATCGGAATCTAAAACTAGTCTCACAGGAAATGTTCAAATCATAGTCAGTAAGAAGAGTCGGTCTTCTTATACTTAAGTCGGCCTTGTGCCATTTGTATTTAATTCCGATGCAATTTCTGTGTTTCATCGCCAATAAGAAGGTCCAAGGGATACAGTAAACATATAGTGAAGCATCGGAATCTAAAACTGGTCTCACAGGAAATTTTCACAACGTAGTCAGTAAGAAGAGTCAGTCTTCTTGTACTTCAGTCGGCATTGTGCCGTTTGTATTTAATTCCCCCTTTGCAATTTCTGTGTTTCATCTTCAGTAAGAATGTCAGAGGGATACAGTAAACCTGAAGTGAAGCATCGGAATCTATAACTAGTGTCACAGAAAAGGTTCAAAACTTAGACAGTTAGAAGAGTCAGTTTCCTTGTACTTAAGTCGGCATTGTGCCTTTTGTATTTAATTCCGATGCAATATCTGTGTTTCATCGTCAATACGAAGGTCAGAGGGATACAGTAAACGTGAAGTGAAGCATCGGAATCTGTAACCAGTATCACAGGAATGGTTCAAAACATAGACAGTCGGAAGAGTTAGTTTTCTTGTACTTAAGTCGGCATTGTGCCTTTTGTATTTAATTCCGAAGTAATTTCTGTGTTCCATCGTCAATAACAAGGTCCAAGGGATACGGTAGACCTGAAGTGAAGCATCGGTATCTATAACTAGTGGCACAGGAATGGCTCAAAACATAGACAGTAAGAAGATTCAGTCTTCTTGTACTTAAGTCGGCATTGTGCCTTTTGTATTTACTTCCGATGCAATTTCTGTGTTTCATCGTCAATAAGAAGGACCAAGGGATACATTATAAATATAGTGAAGCATCGGAATCTAATACTGGTCTCACAGGAAATGTTCAAATCATAGTCAGTAAGAAGAGTCAGTCTTCTTATACTTATGTCGGCATTGTGCCTTTTCTACTTAATTCCGATGAAGTTTCTGTGTTTCGTCGTCAATAAGAAGGTCCACGGGATACAGTAAACCTGAAGTGAAGCATCGGAATCTAAAACTGGTCTCACAGGAAAGGTTCAAAACATAGAGAGTAAGAAGAGACAGTCATCTTGTATTTGAGTCGGCATTGTGCCTTTTGTATTTTATTCCGATGCAATTTCTGTGTTTCATCGTCAATAAGAACGTCAGAGGGATACAGTAATCCTGAAGTGAAGCATCGGAACCTATAACTAATGTTACAGGAATGGTTAAAACATAGACAGTAGGAAGAGTCAGTCTTCTTGTACTTAAGTCGGCATTGTGATTTTTGTATTTAATTCCGATGAAGTTTCTGTGTTTCATCGTTAATAAGAAGGTCCCAGGGATACAGTAAACATATAGTGAAGCTTCGGAATCTAAATCTGGTCTCACAGGAAATGTTCACAACATAGTCAGTAAGAAGAGTCAGTCTTCTTGTACTTAAGTCGGCATTGTGCATTTTGTATTTAAGTCCGATGCAATTTCTGTTTCATCGTCAATAACAATGTCCAAGGGAAACAGTAAACCTGAGGTGAAGCATCGGAAACTTTAACTAGTGTCACAGGAATGGTTCAAAACATAGACAGTGAGAAGAGTCAGTCTTCTTGCACATAAGTCGGCATTGTGCCTTTTGTAGTTAATTCCGATGCAATTTCTGTGTTTCATCGTCGATAAGAAGGTCCAAGGGATACAGGAAACCTGAAGTGAAGCTTCGGAATCTATAACTAGTGTCACAGGAATGGTTCAAACATAGACAGTAACATGAGTCAGTCTTCTTGTACTTAATTCGGCATTGTGCCTTTTGTATTTAATTCCGATGCAATTACTGTGTTCCATCGTCAATAAGAAGGTCAGAGGGATACAGTAAATTTGAAGTGAAGCATCGGAATCTATAACTATTGTTCCAGCAATTTTACAAAACATAGACTGTAAGAAGAGTCAGTCATCTTGTACTTAATACGGCATTGTGCCTTTTCTTTTTAATTCCGATGCAATTTCTGTTTTTCATCGACAATAAGAATGTCAGAGGGATACATTAAACCTGAAGTGAAGCATTGGAATCTATAACTAGTGTCACAGGAACGGTTCAAAACATAGACACCAGGAAGAGTCAGTCTTCTTGTACTTAAGGTTTCATTGTGCCTTTTTTATTTATTTCCGATGCAATTTATGTGTTTCGTCGTCAATAAGAAGGTCCAGAGGATACACTAAACCTGAAGTGAAGCATCGGAATCTATAACTAGTGTCACAGAAAAGGTTCAAAACATGGACAGTAAGAAGAGTCAGTCTTCTTGAACTTAAGTCGGCATTGTGCCTTTTGTATTTAATTCCGATGCAATTTCTGTGTTTCATCGTGAATAAGAAGGTGCAAGGGATACAATAAACATATAGTGAAGCATCGGAATCTAAAACTGGTCTCACAGGTATAGTTCACAACATAGTCGGGAAGAAGAGTCAGTCTTCTCGTACTTAAGTTGGCATTGTGCCTTTTGTATTTAATTCCGATGTAATTTCTGTGTTTCATCGTCAATAAGAAGGTCAGAGGGATTCAGTAAACCTGAAGTGAAGCATCGGAATCTATAACTAGTGTCACAGGAACGGTTCAAAACAGAGACTGTAGGAAGAGTCAGTCTTCTTGTACTTAAGTCGGCTTTGTGCCTTTACTATTTAATTCCGATGCAAATTCTGTGATTCGTCGTCAATAAGAAGGTCCAAGGGATACAGTAAACCTGAAGTGAAGCATCGGAATCTATAACTAGCGTCATAGGAATGGTTCAAAAATAGACAGTAAGAAGAGTCAGTCTTCTTGTACTTAAGTCGGCATTGTGCCTTATCTATTTCATTCCGATGCAATTTCTGCGTTTCATCGTCAATAAGAAGGTCAGAGGGATACAGTAAACCTGAAGTGAAGCATCGGAATCTATAACTAGTGTCACAGGAATGGTTCAAACATTGACAATAGGAAGTGTCAGTCTTCTTGTTCTTAAGTCGACATAGTGCCTTTTGTATTTAATTCCGATGCAATTTCTGTGTTTCATCGTGAATAAAAAGTTCAGAGGGATACAGTAAACCTGAAGTGAAGCATCGGAATCTCTAACTAGTGTCACAGGAATGGTTCTAAACATAGACAGTAAGAAGAGTCAGTCTTCTTGAACTTAGGTCGCATTGTGCCTTTTGTATTTAATTCCGATGCAATTTCTGTGTTTCATCGTCAATAAGAAGGTCCAAGGGATACAATAAACATATAGTGCAGCATCGGAATCTAAATCTGGTCTCACAGGAAATGTTCACAACATAGTCGGGAAGAAGAGTCAGTCTTCTTGTACTTAAGTAGGCATTGTGCCTTTTGTATTTAATTCCGATGCAATTTCTGTGTTTCATCGTCAATAACAAGGTCCAAGGGATACAGTAAACCTGAAGTAAAGCATCGGAATCTATAACTAGTGTCACAGGAATGGTTCAAAACATAGTTAGTAAGAAGAGTCAGTCTTCTTGTACTTAAGTGGGCATTGTGCCTATTCTATTTAATTCCGATGCAAATTCTGTGTTTCATCATCAGTCAGAAGGTCAGAGGTATACAGTAAACCTGAAGTGAAGCATCGGAATCTATAACTAGTGTCACAGGAACGGTTGAAAACATAGACGCCAGGAAGAGTCAGTCTTCTTGTACTTAAGTCGCCATTGTGCCTTTTCTGTTTAATTCCGATGCAATTACTGTGTTTAGTCGTCAATAAGAAGGTCCTAAGGATACACTAAACCTGAAGTGAAGCATCGGAATCTATAACTAGTGTCACAGAAAAGGTTCAAAACATAGACAGTTAGAAGAGTCAGTCTTCTTGTACTTAAGTCGGCATTGTGCCTTTTGTATTTAATTACGATGCAATTTCTGTGTTTCATCGTCAATAAGATGGTCCAAGGGATACAGTAAACACATAATGATGCATAGGAATCTAAAACTGGTCTCACAGGAAATGTTCACAACATAGTCGGGAAGAAGAGTCAGTCTTCCTGTACTTAAGTCGGCATTGTGCCTTTTGTATTTAATTCCGATGCAATTTCTGTGTTTCATCGTGAATAAGAAGGTGCAAGGGATACAATAAACATATAGTGAAGCATCGTAATCTAAAACTGGTCTCACAGGTATAGTTCACAACATAGTCGGGAAGAAGAGTCAGTCTTCTCGTACTTAAGTTGGCATTGTGCCTTTTGTATTTAATTCCGATGTAATTTCTGTGTTTCATCGTCAATAAGAAGGTCAGAGGGATTCAGTAAACCTGAAGTGAAGCATCGGAATCTATAACTAGTGTCACAGGAACGGTTCAAAACAGAGACAGTAGGAAGAGTCAGTCTTCTTGTACTTAAGTCGGCATTGTGCCTTTTGCATATAATTCCGATGCAATTTCTGTGTTTCATCGTGAATAAGAAGGTGCAAGGGATACAATAAACATATAGTGAAGCATCGGAATCTAAAACTGGTCTCACAGGTATTGTTCACAACATAGTCGGGAAGAAGAGTCAGTCTTCTCGTACTTAAGTTGGCATTGTGCCTTTTGTATTTAATTCCGATGTAATTTCTGTGTTTCATCGTCAATAAGAAGGTCAGAGGGATTCAGTAAACCTGAAGTGAAGCATCGGAATCTATAACTAGTGTCACAGGAACGGTTCAAAACAGAGACAGTAGGAAGAGTCAGTCTTCTTGTACTTAAGTCGGCTTTGTGCCTTTACTATTTAATTCCGATGCAAATTCTGTGATTCGTCGTCAATAAGAAGGTCCAAGGGATACAGTAAACCTGAAGTGAAGCATCGGAATCTATAACTAGCGTCATAGGAATGGTTCAAAAATAGACTGTAAGAAGAGTCAGTCTTCTTGTACTTAAGTCGGCATTGTGCCTTATCTATTTAAATCCGATGCAATTTCTGCGTTTCATCGTCAATAAGAAGGTCAGAGGGATACAGTAAACCTGAAGTGAATCATCGGAATCTATAACTAGTGTCACAGGAATGGTTCAAACATTGACAATAGGAAGAGTCAGTCTTCTTGTTCTTAAGTCGACATAGTGCCTTTTGTATTTAATTCCGATGCAATTTCTGTGTTTCATCGTAAATAAAAAGGTCAGAGGGATACAGTAAACCTGAAGTGAAGCATCGGAATCTCTAACTAGTGTCACAGGAATGGTTCTAAACATAGACAGTAAGAAGACTCAGTCTTCTTGAACTTAGGTCGCATTGTCCCTTTTGTATTTAATTCCGATGCAATTTCTGTGTTTCATCGTCAATAAGAAGGTCCAAGGGATACAATAAACATATAGTGAAGCATCGGAATCTAAATCTGGTCTCACAGGAAATGTTCACAACATAGTCGGGAAGAAGAGTCAGTCTTCTTGTACTTAAGTCGGCATTGTGCCTTTTGTATTTAATTCCGATGCAATTTCTGTGTTTCATCGTCAATAAGAAGGTCCAAGGGATACAGTAAACCTGAAGTAAAGCATCGGAATCTATAACTAGTGTCACAGGAATGGTTCAAAGCATAGTTAGTAAGAAGAGTCAGTCTTCTTGTACTTAAGTGGGCATTGTGCCTATTCTATTTAAGTCCGATGCAAATTCTGTGTTTCATCATCAGTCAGAAGGTCAGAGGTATACAGTAAACCTGAAGTGAAGCATCGGAATCTATAACTAGTGTCACAGGAACGGTTGAAAACATAGACGCCAGGAAGAGTCAGTCTTCTTGTACTTAAGTCGCCATTGTGCCTTTTCTATTTAATTCCGATGCAATTTCTGTGTTTAGTCGTCAATAAGAAGGTCCAAAGCATACACTAAACCTGAAGTGATGCATCAGAATCTATAACTAGTGTCACAGGAATGGTTCAAAACATAGACAGTAAGAAGAGTCAGTCTTCTTGTACTTAAGTCGGAATTGTGCCTTTTGTATTTAATTACGATGCAATTTCTGTGATTCATCGTCAATAAGAAGGTCCAAGGGATACAGTAAACACATAATGATGCATAGGAATCTAAAACTGGTCTCACAGGAAATGTTCACAACATAGTCGGGAAGAAGAGTCAGTCTTCCTGTACTTAAGTCGGCATTGTGCCTTTTGTATTTAATTCCGATGCAATTTCTGTGTTTCATCGTGAATAAGAAGGTGCAAGGGATACAATAAACATATAGTGAAGCATCGTAATCTAAAACTGGTCTCACAGGTATAGTTCACAACATAGTCGGGAAGAAGAGTCAGTCTTCTCGTACTTAAGTTGGCATTGTGCCTTTTGTATTTAATTCCGATGTAATTTCTGTGTTTCATCGTCAATAAGAAGGTCAGAGGGATTCAGTAAACCTGAAGTGAAGCATCGGAATCTATAACTAGTGTCACAGGAACGGTTCAAAACAGAGACAGTAGGAAGAGTCAGTCTTCTTGTACTTAAGTCGGCTTTGTGCCTTTACTATTTAATTCCGATGCAAATTCTGTGATTCGTCGTCAATAAGAAGGTCCAAGGGATACAGTAAACGTGAAGTGAAGCATCGGAATCTATAACTAGCGTCATAGGAATGGTTCAAAAATAGACAGTAAGAAGAGTCAGTCTTCTTGTACTTAAGTCGGCATTGTGCCTTATCTATTTAATTCCGATGCAATTTCTGCGTTTCATCGTCAATAAGAAGGTCAGAGGGATACAGTAAACCTGAAGTGAAGCATCGGAATCTATAACTAGTGTCACAGGAATGGTTCAAACATTGACAATAGGAAGAGTCAGTCTTCTTGTTCTTAAGTCGACATAGTGCCTTTTGTATTTAATTCCGATGCATTTTCTGTGTTTCATCGTGAATAAAAAGGTCAGAGGGATACAGTAAACCCGAAGTGAAGCATCGGAATCTCTAACTAGTGTCACAGGAATGGTTCTAAACATAGACAGTAAGAAGAGTCAGTCTTCTTGAACTTAGGTCGCATTGTGCCTTTTGTATTTAATTCCGATGCAATTTCTGTGTTTCATCGTCAATAAGAAGGTCCAAGGGATACAATAAACATATAGTGCAGCATCGGAATCTAAATCTGGTCTCACAGGAAATGTTCACAACATAGTCGGGAAGAAGAGTCAGTCTTCTTGTACTTAAGTCGGCATTGTGCCTTTTGTATTTAATTCCGATGCAATTTCTGTGTTTCGTCGTCAATAAGAAGGTCCAAGGGATACAGTAAACCTGAAGTAAAGCATCGGAATCTATAACTAGTGTCACAGGAATGGTTCAAAACATAGTTAGTAAGAAGAGTCAGTCTTCTTGTACTTAATTGGGCATTGTGCCTATTCTATTTAATTCCGATGCAAATTCTGTGTTTCATCATCAGTCAGAAGGTCAGAGGTATACAGTAAACCTGAAGTGAAGCATCGGAATCTATAACTAGTGTCACAGGAACGGTTGAAAACATAGACGCCAGGAAGAGTCAGTCTTCTTGTACTTAAGTCGCCATTGTGCCTTTTCTGTTTAATTCCGATGCAATTTCTGTGTTTAGTCGTCAATAAGAAGGTCCTAAGGATACACTAAACCTGAAGTGAAGCATCGGAATCTATAACTAGTGTCACAGAAAAGGTTCAAAACATAGACAGTTAGAAGAGTCAGTCTTCTTGTACTTAAGTCGGCATTGTGCCTTTTGTATTTAATTACGATGCAATTTCTGTGTTTCATCGTCAATAAGATGGTCCAAGGGATACAGTAAACCTGAAGTAAAGCATCGCAATCTATAACTAGGGTCACAGGAATGGTTCAAATCATAGACAGTAGGAAGAGTCAGTCTTCTTGTACTTACGTCGGCATTGTGCCTATTCTATTTAATTCCGATGCAATTTCTGTTATTCGTCGTCATTAAGAATGTCCAAGGGATACAGTAAACCTAAAATGAAGTATCGGAATCTATAGCTAGTGTCACAGGAATGGTTCAAAATATAGACAAAAGAAGAGTCAGTCTTCTTAGACTTAAGTCGGCATTGTGCCTTTTGTATTTAATTCCGATGCAATTTCTGTGTTTCATCGTCGATAAGAAGGTCCAAGCGATACAGTAAACCTGAAGTGATGCATCGGAATCTATAACTAGTGTCACAGGAATTGTTCAAAACATAGACAGTAAGAAGAGTCAGTCTTCTTCTACTTAACTCGGCATTGTGCCTTTTGTATTTAATTCAGATGCAAATTCTGTATTTCATCGTCAATAAGAAGGTCCAACTGATACAGTAAACCTGAAGTGAAGCATCGGAAACTATAGCAAGTGTCACCGTAATGGTTCAAATCATAGACAGTAAGAAGAGTCAGTCTTCTTGTACTTAAGTCGGCATTGTGCCTTTTGCATTTAATTCCGATGCAATTTCTGTGTTTCATCGTGAATAAGAAGGTGCAAGGGATACAAGAAAACATATAGTGAAGCATCGGAATCTAAAACTGGTCTCACAGGTATTGTTCACAACATAGTCGGGAAGAAGAGTCAGTCTTCTCGTACTTAAGTTGGCATTGTGCCTTTTGTATTTAATTCCGATGTAATTTCTGTGTTTCATCGTCAATAAGAAGGTCAGAGGGATTCAGTAAACCTGAAGTGAAGCATCGGAATCTATAACTAGTGTCACAGGAACGGTTCAAAACAGAGACAGTAGGAAGAGTCAGTCTTCTTGTACTTAAGTCTGCTTTGTGCTTTTACTATTTAATTCCGATGCAAATTCTGTGATTCGTCGTCAATAAGAAGGTCCAAGGGATACAGTAAACCTGAAGTGAAGCATCGGGATCTATAACTAGCGTCATACGAATGGTTCAAAAATAGACTGTAAGAAGAGTCAGTCTTCTTGTACTTAAGTCGGCATTGTGCCTTATCTATTTAATTCCGATGCAATTTCTGCGTTTCATCGTCAATAAGAAGGTCAGAGGGATACAGTAAACCTGAAGTGAATCATCGGAATCTATAACTAGTGTCACAGGAATGGTTCAAACATTGACAATAGGAAGAGACAGTCTTCTTGTTCTTAAGTCGACATAGTGCCTTTTGTATTTAATTCCGATGCAATTTCTGTGTTTCATCGTAAATAAAAAGGTCAGAGGGATACAGTAAACCTGAAGTGAAGCATCGGAATCTCTAACTAGTGTCACAGGAATGGTTCTAAACATAGACAGTAAGAAGAGTCAGTCTTCTTGAACTTAGGTCGCATTGTGCCTTTTGTATTTAATTCCGATGCCATTTCTGTGTTTCATCGTCAATAAGAAGGTCCAAGGGATACAATAAACATATAGTGAAGCATCGGAATCTAAATCTGGTCTCACAGGAAATGTTCACAACATAGTCGGGAAGAAGAGTCAGTCTTCTTGTACTTAAGTCGGCATTGTGCCTTTTGTATTTAATTCCGATGCAATTTCTGTGTTTCATCGTCAATAAGAAGGTCCAAGGGATACAGTAAACCTGAAGTAAAGCATCGGAATCTATAACTAGTGTCACAGGAATGGTTCAAAACATAGTTAGTAAGAAGAGTCAGTCTTCTTGTACTTAAGTGGGCATTGTGCCTATTCTATTTATTTCCGATGCAAAATCTGTGTTTCATCATCAGTCAGAAGGTCAGAGGTATACAGTAAACCTGAAGTGAAGCATCGGAATCTATAACTAGTGTCACAGGAACGGTTGAAAACATAGACGCCAGGAAGAGTCAGTCTTCTTGTACTTAAGTCGCCATTGTGCCTTTTCTATTTAATTCCGATGCAATTTCTGTGTTTAGTCGTCAATAAGAAGGTCCAAAGGATACACTAAACCTGAAGTGATGCATCAGAATCTATAACTAGTGTCACAGGAATGGTTCAAAACATAGACAGTAAGAAGAGTCAGTCTTCTTGTACTTAAGTCGGAATTGTGCCTTTTGTATTTAATTACGATGCAATTTCTGTGATTCATCGTCAATAAGAAGGTCCAAGGGATACAGTAAGCACATAATGATGCATAGGAATCTAAAACTGGTCTCACAGGAAATGTTCACAACATAGTCGGGAAGAAGAGTCAGTCTTCTTGTACTTAAGTCGGCATTGTGCCTTTTGTATTTAATTCCGATGCAATTTCTGTGTTTCGTCGTCAGTAAGAAGGTATAAGGGATACAGTAAACCTGAAGTGATGCACCGGAATCTAAAACCGGTCTCTCAGGAAAGGTTCAAAACATAGAGAGTAAGAAGAGCCAATCATCTTGTATTTGAGTCGGCATTGTGCATTTTGTATTTCATTCCTATGCAGTTTCTGTGTTTCATCGTCAATAAGAAGATCAGAGGGAATCAGTAAACCTGAAGTGAAGCATCGGAATCTATAACTAATGTCACAGGACAGGTTATAACATAGTCATTAGGAAGAGTCAGTCTTCTTGTACTTAAGTCGGCATCGTGCCTTTTCTATTTAATTCCGATGCAATTTCTGTGTTACATCGTTAATAAGAAGGTCCTAGGGATACAGTAAACATATAGTGAAGCATCGGAATCTAAAACTGGTCTCACAGGAAATGTTCACAACATAGTTAGTAAGAAGAGTCAGTGTTCTTGTACTTAAGTCGGCATTGTGCAATTTGTATTTAATTCCGATGCAATTTCTGTGTTTCATCATCAATAAGAAGGTCAGAGGGATACAGTAAACCTGAAGTGAAGAATCGGAAACTATAACTAGTGTCACAGGAATGGTTCAAAACATAGACAGTAGGAAGAATCAGCCTTCTTGTTCTTAAGTCGGCATTGTGCCTTTTCTATTTACTTCCGATGCAATTTCTGTGTTTCGTCGTCAATAAGAAGGTCCAAGGGATACAGTACACCTAAAATGAAGTATCGGAATCTATAACTAGTGTCACAGGAATGATTCAAAGCATAGACAGTAAGAAGAGTCAGTCGTCTTGTATTTAAGTCGGCATTGTGCCACTTGTATTTAATTCCGATGCAATTTCTGTGTTTCATCGTCGATAAGAAGGTCCAAGGGATACAGTAAACCTGAAATGAAGCATCGGAATCTATAACTAGTGACACAGGATTGGTTCAAAATATAGACAACAGGAAGAGTCAGTCATCTTGTACTTAAGCCGGCATTGCGCGTTTCCTATTTAATTCCGATGCAATTTCTGTGTTTCGTCGTCAATAAGAAGGTCCAAGGGATACAATAAACGTATAGTGAAGCATCGGAATCTAAAACTGGTCTCACAGGAAATGTTCACAACATAGGCAGAAACCAGAGTCAGTCTTCTTGTACTTAAGTCGGCATTGTGCCTTTTGTATTTAATTCCGATGTAATTTCTGTGTTTCATCGTCAATAAGAAGGTCAGAGATATTCAGTAAATCTGAAGTGAAGCATCGGAATCTATAACTAGTGTCACACGAATGGTTCAAAACACAGACAGTAGGAAGAGTTAGTCTTCTTGTACTTAAGTCGGCATTGTGCCTTTTGTCTTTAATTCCGATGCAATTTCTGTGTTTCTTCATCAATAAGAAGGTCCAAGGGATGCAGTAAACCTGAAGTGCAGCATCGGAAACTATAACTAGTGTCATTGGAATGGTTCAAAACTTAGACAGTGAGAAGCGTCAGTCCTCTTGTACTTAAGTCGGCATTGTGCCGTTTGTATTTTATTCCGATGCAATCATCGGAATCTATAACTAGTGTCACAGGAATGGTTCAAAACATAGACAGTAGGAAGAGTCAGTCTTCTTGTACTTATGTTGGCATTGTGCCTTTTGTATTTAATTCCCATGCAATTTCTGTGTTTCATCGTCAATAAGAAGGTCCAAGGGATACAGAAAACCTGAAGTAAAGCATCGGAATCTACAACTAGTTTCACAGGGATGGTTCAAAACATAGACAGTAGGAAGAGTCAGTCTTCCTGTACTTAAGTCGGCATTGTGCCTTTTGTATTTAATTCCGATGCAATTTCTGTGTTTCATCGTCAATGAGAAGGTCAGAGGGATACAGTAAAACTGAAGTGAAGCATCAGAATCTATAACTAGTGTCACAGGAATGGTTCAAAACATAGACAGTAAGAAGAGTCAGTCTACTTGTACTTAAGTCGGCATTGTGCCTTTTGTATTTAATCCTGATGCAATTTCTGTGTTTCATCTTCAATAAGAAGTTCCAAGGGATGCAGTAAACCTGAAGTGAAGCATCGGAATCTATAACTAGTGTCACAGGAATGGTTCAAAACATAGACAGTAAGAAGAGTCAGTCTTCTTGTACTTAAATCGGCATTGTACCTTTGTATTTAATTTCGATGCAATTTCTATGTTTTATCGTCAATAAGAAGGTCAGAGGGATCCAGTACACCTGAAGTGAATCATCGGAATCTATAACTAGTGTCAGAGGGATGGTTCAAAACGTAGACAGTAGGAAGAGTCAGTCGTCTTGTACTTAAGTCGGCATTGTGCGTTTTGTATTTAATTCCGCTGCAATTTCTGTGTTTCATCGTCAATAAGAGGGTCAGAGGGATACAGTAAGCCTGAAGTGAAGCATCAGAATCTTTAACTTGTGTCACAGGAATGGTTCAAAACATAGACAGTTAGAAGAG
Source organism: Schistocerca serialis cubense (assembly GCF_023864345.2). NCBI lineage: Eukaryota > Metazoa > Arthropoda > Insecta > Orthoptera > Acrididae > Schistocerca > Schistocerca serialis. Next base: position 19,686,482 of record NW_026047617.1, read on the forward strand.
TCATTCTACTTGTACTTAAGTCGACATTGTGCCTTTTGTATTTAACTCCGATGCAATATCTGTGTTTCATCGTCAACAAGAAGGTCCAAGGGATACAGTACACCTGAAGTGTAGAATCGGAATCTATAACTAGTGTCACAGCAATGGTTCAAATCATAGTCAGTAAGAAGAGTCAGTCTTCTTGAACTTATGTCGGCATTGTGCCTTTTGTATTTAATTCCGATGCAATTTGTGTGTTTCATCGTCAATAAGAAGGTCCAAGGGATACAGTAAACCTGAAGTGAGGCATCGAAATCTATAACTAGTGTCACAGGAATGGTTCAAAACATTGACAGTAAGAAGAGTCAGTTTTCTTGTACTTAAGTCGGCATTGTGCCTTTTCTGTTTAATTCCGATGCAATCTCGGTGTTTCATCGTCCATAAGAAGGTCAGAGGGATACAGTAAACCTGAAGTGAAGCATCGGAATCTATAACTAGTGTCACAGGAATGGTTCAAAACATAGTCAGTAAGACGAGTCAGTCTTCTTGTACTTAAGTCGGCATGGTGCCTTTCGTATTTAATTCCGATGCAATTTCTGTGTTTCATCATCAATAAGAAGGTCCAAGGGATACAGTAAACCAGAAGCGAGGCAGCAGAATCTATAACTAGTGTCACAGGAATGGTTCAAAACATAGTCACTAAGAAGAGTCAGTCGTCTTGTACTTAAGTCGGCATGGTGCCTTTTGTATTTAATTCCGATGCAATTTCTATGTTTCATCGTCAACAAGAAGGTCCAAGGGAAATAGTAAACATATAGTGATGCATCGGAATCTAAAACTGCTCTCACAGGAAATGTTCAAAATTTAGTCAGTAAGAAGAGTCAGTCTTCTTGTACTTAAGTCGGCATTGTGCCTTTTTAAATTTATTACGATGCAATTTCTGTGTTTCGTCGTCAATAACAAGGTCCAAGGGATACAGTATACCTGAAGTGAAGCATCGGAATCTAAAACCGGTCTCACAGGAAAGGTTCAAAACATAGAGAGTAAGACGAGCCAGTCATCTTGTATTTGAGTCGGCATTGTGCCTTTTGTATTAAATTCCGATGCAATTTCTAAGTTTCATCGTCAATAAGAAGGTCCAAGGGATACAGTAAACCTGAAGTGATGCATCGGAATCTATAACTAGTGTCACAGGAATGGTTCAAAACATAGACAGTAGGAAGAGTCAGTCTTCTTGTACTTAAGTCGGCATTGTGCCTTTTGTATTTAATTCCGATGCAATTTCTGTGTTTCATCGTCAATAAGAAGGTCCAAGGGATACAGTAAACCTGAATTGAAGCATCGGAATCTGTAACTAGTGTCACAGGAATGGTACAAAGCATAGACATTAAAAAGAGTCAGTCTTCTTGTACTTACGTCGGCATTGTGCTTTTTGTATTTAATTTCGATGCAATTTCTATGTTTTATCTTCAATAAGAAGGTCTGAGGGATACAGTAAACCTGAAGTGAATCATCGGAATCTATAACTAGTGTCACAGGGATGGTTCAAAACGTAGACAGTAGGAAGAGTCAGTCGTCTTGTACTTAAGTCTGCATTGTGCGTTTTGTATTTAATTCCGATGCAATTTCTATGTTTCATCGTCAATAAGAGGGTCAGAGGGATACAGTAAACCTGAAGTGAAGTATCACAATCTTTAACTAGTGTCACAGGAATGGTTCAAAACATAGACAGTTGGAAGAGTCAGTCAACTTGAACTTATGTCGGCATTGTGCTTTTTGTATTTAATTCCGATGCAATATCTGTGTTTCATTGTCAACAAGAAGGTCCACGGGATACAGTACACTTTAAGTGAAGAATCGGAATCTATAACTAGTGTCACAGGAATGGTTCAAATCATAGATAGTAAGAAGAGTCAGTCTTCTTGTACTTATGTCGGCATTGTGCCTTTTTTATTTAATTCCGATGCAATTTCTGTGTTTCATCGTCAATAAGGAGGTCAGAGGGATACAGTAAACCTGAAGTGAATCATCGGAATCTATAACTAGTGTCACAGGAATGGTTCAAAACATAGACAGTAGGAAGAGTTAGTCTTCTTGTACTTGAGTCGGCTTTGTGCCTTTTGTATTTAATTCCGATGCAATTTCTGTTTTTCATAGTCAATAAGAAGGTCAGAGGGATACAGTAAACCTGAAGTGAAGCATCGGAATCAATAGCTAGTGTCACAGGAAATGTTCAAAACATAGACAGTAGGAAGAGTTGGCTTCTTGTACTTAAGTCGGCATTGTGCCTTTTCTATTTAATTCCGATGCAATTTCTATGTTTCATCGTCAATAAGAAGGTCAGAGGGATACAGTAAACCTGAAGTGAAGCATCGGAGTCTATAACTAGTGTCACAGGAATGGGTCAAAACATACACAGTAGGAAGAGTCAGTCTTCTTGTACTTAAGTCGGCATTGTGCCTTTTGTATTTAATTCCGATGCAATTTCTGTGTTTCATCGTCAATAAGAAGGTCCAAGGGATACAGTAAACCTGAAGTGAGGCATCGGAATCTATAACTAGTGTCACAGGAATGGTTCAAAACTTAGACAGTAGGAAGAAACAGTTTTCTTTCAATTAAGACGGCATTGTGCCTTTTCTGTTTAATTCCGATGCAATTTCTGTGTTTCATCGTCAATAAGAAGGTTAGAGGGATACAGTAAACCTGAAGTGAAGCATCGGAACCTATAACTAGTGTCACAGGAATGGTTCAAAGCATTGACAGTAGGAAGAGTCAGTCATCTTGTACTTAAGTCGGCATTGTGCCTTTTCCATTTAATTCCGATGCAATTTCTGGGTTTCATCGTCAATAAGAAGGTCAGAGGGATACAGTAAAGCTGAAGTGAAGCATCGGAATCCATAACTAGTGTCACAGGAATGGTTCAAATCATAGTCAGTAAGAAGAGTCAGTCTTCTTGTACTTAAGTCGATGGTGTGCTTTTCCTATTTCATTCCGATGCAATTTCTGTGTTTCATCGTCAATAAGAAGGTCCAATGGGTGCAGTACACCTGAAGTGAAGCATCGGAATCTATAACTAGTGTCACAGGAATGGTTCAAATCTTAGACAGAAAGAAGAGTCGGTCTTGTTGCACATCATTCGGCATTATGCGTTTTCTATTTATTTCCGATGCAATTTCTGTGTTTCATCTTCCATAAGAAGGTCAGAGGGATACAGTAAACCTGAAGTGAAGCATCGGAATCTATAAGTGGTGTCACAGGAATGGTTCAAAACATAGTCGTAAGAAGAGTCAGTCTTCTTGTACTTACGTCGGCATTGTGCCTTTCGTATTTAATTCCGATGCAATTTCGGTGTTTCATCGTCAATAAGAAGGTCCAAGGGATACAGTAAACCTGAAGTGAGGCATCGGAATCTATAACTAGTGTCACAGGAATGGTTCAAAACATAGTCAGTAAGACGAGTCAGTCTTCTTGTACTTAAGTCGGCATGGTGCCTTTCGTATATATTTCCGATGCAATTTCTGTGTTTCATCATCAATGAGAAGGTCCAAGGGATACAGTAAATTAGAAGCGAGGCAGCGGAATCTATAACTAGTGTCACAGGAATGGTTCAAAACATAGTCAGTAAGAAGAGTCAGTCTTCTTGTACTTAAGTCGGCATGGTGCCTTTTGTATTTAATCATGATGCAATTACTGTGTTTCATCGTCAATAAGAAGGCCAGGGGATACAGTAAACATATAGTGATGCATCGGAATCTAAAACTGGTTTCACAGGAAATGTTCAAAATATAGTCAAAAAGAAGAGTCAGTCTTCTTGTACTTAAGTCGGCATTGTGCCTTTCGTATTTAATTCCGATTCAATTTCGGTGTTTCATCGTGAATAAGAAGGTCCAAGGTATACAGTAAACCTGAAGTGAAGCATCGGAATCTATAACTAGTGTCACAGGTTCGGTTCAAAACATAGACAGTAAGAAGAGTCCGTCTTCTTGTACTTAAGTCAGCATTGTGCCCTTTCTATTTAATTCCGATGCAATTTCTGTGTTTCATCATCAATAAGAATGTCAGAGGGATACAGTAAACCTGAAGTGAAGCATCGGAGTTTATAACTAGTGTCACAGGAATGGTTCAAAACATAGTCAGTAAGAAGAGTCAGTCTTCTTGTACTTAAGTCGGCATTGTGCCTTTTCTATTTAATTCCGATGCAATAACTGTGTTTCATAGTCAATAAGAAGGTTAGAGGGATACAGTAAACCTGAAGTGAGGCATCGGATTCTATAATTAGTGTCACAGGAATGGTTCAAAGCATAGTCAGTAAGAAGAGGCAGTCTTCTTGTACTTAAGTCGGCATTGTGCCTTTTGTATTTAATTCCGATGCAATTTCTGTGTTTCATCGTCAATACGAGGGTCAGAGGTATACAGTAAATCTGAAGTGAAGCATCAGAATCTATAACTAGTGTCACAGGAATGGTTCAAATGATAGACAGTATGAAGTGTCAGTCTACTTGTACTTAAGTTGGCATTGTGCCTTTTGTATTTAATTCCGATGCAATTTCTGTGTTTCATCGTCAATAAGAAGGTCCAAGGGATGCAGTACACCTGAAGTGAAGCATCGGAAACTATAACTAGTGTCACAGGAATGTTTCAAAACATAGACAGTAAGAAGAGTCAGTCTTCTTGTACTTAAGTCGGCATTGTGCCTTTTCTATTTAATTCCGAAGCAATCACAGTGTTTCATCGTCAATAAGAAGGTCAGAGGGATAATGTAACCTGAACTGAAGCATCGGAATCTATAACTAGTGTCACAGGAATGGTTCAAAACATAGACAGTAGGAAGAGTCAGTGTTCTTGTACTTAAGTCGGTATTGTGCATTTTGTATTTAATTCCGATGCAATTTCTGTTTTTCATCGTGAATAAGAAGGTCAGAGGGATACAGTAAACATATAGTGAAGCATCGGAATCTAAAACTGGTCTCACAGGATATGTTCACAACATAGTTAGTAAGAAGAGTCAGTCTTCTTGTACTTAAGTCGGCATTGTGCAATTTGTATTTAATTCCGATGCAATTTCTGTGTTTCATCATCAATAAGAAGGTCAGAGGGATACAGTAAACCTGAAGTGAAGAATCGGAAAATATAACTAGTGTCACAGGAATGGTTCAAATCATAGACAGAAGGAAGAGTCAGTCTTCTTGTACTTAAGTCGGCATTGTGCCTTTTCTATTTACTTCCGATGCAATTTCTGTGTTTCGTCGTCAATAAGAAGGTCCAAGGGATACAGTACACCTAAACTGAAGTATCGGAATCTATAACTAGTGTCACAGGAATGATTCAAAACATAGACAGTAAGAAGAGTCAGTCGTCTTGTATTTAAGTCGGCATTGTGCCACATGTATTTAATTCCGATGCAATTTCTGTGTTTCATCGTCGATAAGAAGGTCCAAGGGATACAGTAAACCTGAAATGAAGCATCGGAATCTATAACTAGTGTCACAGGATTGGTTCAAAACATAGACAATAGGAAGAGTCAGTCATCTTGTACTTAAGTCCGCATTGTGCCTTTCCTATTTAATTCTGATGCAATTTCTGTGTTTCGTCGTCAATAAAAAGGTCCAAGGGATACAATAAACATATAGTGATGCATCGGAATCTAAAACTGGTCTCACAGGAAATGTTCACAACATAGTCAGAAAGCAGAGTCAGTCTTCTTGTACTTAAGTCGGCATTGTGCCTTTTGTATTTAATTCCGATGTAATTTCTGTGTTTCATCGTCAATAAGAAGGTCAGAGGGATTCAGTAAACCTGAAGTGAAGCATCGGAATCTATAACTAGTGTCATTGGAATGGTTCAAAACATAGACAGTGAGAAGCGTCAGTCCTCTTGTACTTAAGTCGGCATTGTGCCGTTTGTATTTTATTCCGATGCAATCATCGGAATCTATAAGTAGTGTCACAGGAATGGTTCAAAACATAGACAGTAAGAAGAGTCAGTCTTCTGGTACTTAAATCGGCATTGTACCTTTGTATTTAATTTCGATGCAATTTCTACGTTTTATCGTCAATAAGAAGGTCAGAGGGATACAGTACACCTGAAGTGAATCATCGGAATCTATAACTAGTGTCAGAGGGATGGTTCAAAACGTAGACAGTAGGAAGAGTCAGTCGTCTTGTACTTAAGTCGGCATTGTGCGTTTTGTATTTAATTCCGATGCAATTTCTGTGTTTCATCGTCAATAAGAAGGTCCAAGGGATACAGTAAACCTGAAGTGAGGCATCGAAATCTATAACTAGTGTCACAGGAATGGTTCAAAACATTGACAGTAAGAAGAGTCAGTTTTCTTGTACTTAAGTCGGCATTGTGCCTTTTCTGTTTAATTCCGATGCAATTTCGGTGTTTCATCGTCCATAAGAAGGTCAGAAGGATACAGTAAACCTGAAGTGAAGCATCGGAATCTATAACTAGTGTCACAGGAATGGTTCAAAACATAGTCAGTAAGACGAGTCAGTCTTCTTGTACTTAAGTCGGCATGGTGCCTTTCGTATTTAATTCCGATGCAATTTCTGTGTTTCATCATCAATAAGAAGATCCAAGGGAAATAGTAAACATATAGTGATGCATCGGAATCTAAAACTGGTCTCACAGGAAATGTTCAAAATTTAGTCATTAAGAAGAGTCAGTCTTCTTGTACTTAAGTCGGCATTGTGCCTTTTCAAATTAATTACGATCCAATTTCTGTGTTTCGTCGTCAATAACAAGGTCCAAGGGATACAGTATACCTGAAGTGAAGCATCGGAATCTAAAACCGGTCTCACAGGAAAGGTTCAAACCATAGAGAGTAAGACGAGCCAGTCATCTTGTATTTGAGTCGGCATTGTGCCTTTTGTATTAAATTCCGATGCAATTTTTAAGTTTCATCGTCAATAAGAAGGTCCAAGGGATACAGTAAACCTGAATTGAAGCATCGGAATCTGTAACTAGTGTCACAGGAATGGTTCAAAACATAGACATTAAAAAGAGTCAGTCTTCTTGTACTTACGTCGGCATTGTGCTTTTTGTATTTAATTTCGATGCAATTTCTATGTTTTATCTTCAATAAGAAGGTCTGAGGGATACAGTAAACCTGAAGTGAATCATCGGAATCTATAACTAGTGTCACAGGGATGGTTCAAAACGTAGACAGTAGGAAGAGTCAGTCGTCTTGTACTTAAGTCTGCATTGTGCGTTTTGTATTTAATTCCGATGCAATTTCTGTGTTTCATCGTCAACAAGAGGGTCAGAGGGATACAGTAAACCTGAAGTGAAGTATCAGAATCTTTAACTAGTGTCACAGGAATGGTTCAAAACATAGACAGTTGGAAGAGTCAGTCTACTTGAACTTATGTCGGCATTGTGCTTTTTGTATTTAATTCCGATGCAATATCTCTGTTTCATTGTCAACAAGAAGGTCCAAGGGATACAGTACACCTTAAGTGAAGAATCGGAATCTATAACTAGTGTCACAGGAATGGTTCAAATCATAGACAGTAAGAAGAGTCAGTCTTCTTGTACTTATGTCGTCATTGTGCCTTTTCTATTTAATTCCGATGCAATTTCTGTGTCTCATCGTCAATAAGGAGGTCAGAGGGATACAGTAAACCTGAAGTGAATCATCGGAATCAATAACTAGTGTCACAGGAATGGTTCAAAACATAGACAGTAGGAAGAGTCAGTCTTCTTGTACTTGAGTCGGCATTGTGCTTTTTGTATTTAATTCCGATGCAATTTCTGTTTTTCATAGTCAATAAGAAGGTCAGAGGGATACAGTAAACCTGAAGTGAGGCATCGAAATCTATAACTAGTGTCAGAGGGATGGTTCAAAACGTAGACAGTAGGAAGAGTCAGTCGTCTTGTACTTAAGTCGGCATTGTGCGTTTTGTATTTAATTCCGATGCAATTTCTGTGTTTCATCGTCAATAAGAAGGTCCAAGGGATACAGTAAACCTGAAGTGAGGCATCGAAATCTATAACTAGTGTCACAGGAATGGTTCAAAACATTGACAGTAAGAAGAGTCAGTTTTCTTGTACTTAAGTCGGCATTGTGCCTTTTCTGTTTAATTCCGATGCAATTTCGGTGTTTCATCGTCCATAAGAAGGTCAGAGGGATACACTAAACCTGAAGTGAAGCATCGGAATCTATAACTAGTGTCACAGGAATGGTTCAAAACATAGTCAGCAAGACGAGTCAGTCTTCTTGTACTTAAGTCGGCATGGTGCCTTTCGTATTTAATTCCGATGCAATTTCTGTGTTTCATCATCAATAAGAAGGTCCAAGGGATACAGTAAACCAGAAGCGAGGCAGCAGAATCTATAACTAGTGTCACAGGAATGGTTCAAAACATAGTCACTAAGAAGAGTCAGTCGTCTTTTACTTAAGTCGGCATGGTGCCTTTTGTATTTAATTCCGATGCAATTTCTATGTTTCATCGTCAACAAGAAGGTCCAAGGGAAATAGTAAACATATAGTGATGCATCGGAATCTAAAACTGGTCTCACAGGAAATGTTCAAAATTTAGTCAGTAAGAAGAGTCAGTCTCCTTGTACTTAAGTCGGCATTGTGCCTTTTCAAATTAATTACGATCCAATTTCTGTGTTTCGTCGTCAATAACAAGGTCCAAGGGATACAGTATACCTGAAGTGAAGCATCGGAATCTAAAACCGGTCTCACAGGAAAGGTTCAAAACATAGAGAGTAAGACGAGCCAGTCATCTTGTATTTGAGTCGGCATTGTGCCTTTTGTATTAAATTCCGATGCAATTTCTAAGTTTCATCGTCAATAAGAAGGTCCAAGGGATACAATAAGCCTGAAGTGATGCATCGGAATCTATAACTAGTGTCACAGGAAAGGTTCAAAACATAGACAGTAGGAAGAGTCAGTCTTCTTGTACTTAAGTCGGCATTGTGCCTTTTGTATTTAATTCCGATGCAATTTCTGTGTTTCATCGTCAACAAGAGGGTCAGAGGGATACAGTAAACCTGAAGTGAAGTATCAGAATCTTTAACTAGTGTCACAGGAATGGTTCAAAACATAGACAGTTGGAAGAGTCAGTCTACTTGAACTTATGTCGGCATTGTGCTTTTTGTATTTAATTCCGATGCAATATCTGTGTTTCATTGTCAACAAGAAGGTCCAAGGGATACAGTACACCTTAAGTGAAGAATCGGAATCTATAACTAGTGTCACAGGAATGGTTCAAATCATAGACAGTAAGAAGAGTCAGTCTTCTTGTACTTATGTCGTCATTGTGCCTTTTCTATTTAATTCCGATGCAATTTCTGTGTCTCATCGTCAATAAGGAGGTCAGAGGGATACAGTAAACCTGAAGTGAATCATCGGAATCTATAACTAGTGTCACAGGAATGGCTCAAAACATAGACAGTAGGAAGAGTCAGTCTTCTTGTACTTAAGTCGGCATTGTGCCTTTTGTATTTAATTCCGATGCAATTTCTGTGTTTCATCATCAATGAGAAGGTCCAAGGGATACAGTAAATTAGAAGCGAGGCAGCGGAATCTATAACTAGTGTCACAGGAATGGTTCAAAACATAGTCAGTAAGAAGAGTCAGTCTTCTTGTACTTAAGTCGGCATGGTGCCTTTTGTATTTAATCATGATGCAATTACTGTGTTTCATCGTCAATAAGAAGGCCAGGGGATACAGTAAACATATAGTGATGCATCGGAATCTAAAACTGGTTTCACAGGAAATGTTCAAAATATAGTCAAAAAGAAGAGTCAGTCTTCTTGTACTTAAGTCGGCATTGTGCCTTTCGTATTTAATTCCGATTCAATTTCGGTGTTTCATCGTGAATAAGAAGGTCCAAGGTATACAGTAAACCTGAAGTGAAGCATCGGAATCTATAACTAGTGTCACAGGTTCGGTTCAAAACATAGACAGTAAGAAGAGTCCGTCTTCTTGTACTTAAGTCAGCATTGTGCCCTTTCTATTTAATTCCGATGCAATTTCTGTGTTTCATCATCAATAAGAATGTCAGAGGGATACAGTAAACCTGAAGTGAAGCATCGGAGTTTATAACTAGTGTCACAGGAATGGTTCAAAACATAGTCAGTAAGAAGAGTCAGTCTTCTTGTACTTAAGTCGGCATTGTGCCTTTTCTATTTAATTCCGATGCAATAACTGTGTTTCATAGTCAATAAGAAGGTTAGAGGGATACAGTAAACCTGAAGTGAGGCATCGGATTCTATAATTAGTGTCACAGGAATGGTTCAAAGCATAGTCAGTAAGAAGAGGCAGTCTTCTTGTACTTAAGTCGGCATTGTGCCTTTTGTATTTAATTCCGATGCAATTTCTGTGTTTCATCGTCAATACGAGGGTCAGAGGTATACAGTAAATCTGAAGTGAAGCATCAGAATCTATAACTAGTGTCACAGGAATGGTTCAAATGATAGACAGTATGAAGTGTCAGTCTACTTGTACTTAAGTTGGCATTGTGCCTTTTGTATTTAATTCCGATGCAATTTCTGTGTTTCATCGTCAATAAGAAGGTCCAAGGGATGCAGTACACCTGAAGTGAAGCATCGGAAACTATAACTAGTGTCACAGGAATGTTTCAAAACATAGACAGTAAGAAGAGTCAGTCTTCTTGTACTTAAGTCGGCATTGTGCCTTTTCTATTTAATTCCGAAGCAATCACAGTGTTTCATCGTCAATAAGAAGGTCAGAGGGATAATGTAACCTGAACTGAAGCATCGGAATCTATAACTAGTGTCACAGGAATGGTTCAAAACATAGACAGTAGGAAGAGTCAGTGTTCTTGTACTTAAGTCGGTATTGTGCATTTTGTATTTAATTCCGATGCAATTTCTGTTTTTCATCGTGAATAAGAAGGTCAGAGGGATACAGTAAACATATAGTGAAGCATCGGAATCTAAAACTGGTCTCACAGGATATGTTCACAACATAGTTAGTAAGAAGAGTCAGTCTTCTTGTACTTAAGTCGGCATTGTGCAATTTGTATTTAATTCCGATGCAATTTCTGTGTTTCATCATCAATAAGAAGGTCAGAGGGATACAGTAAACCTGAAGTGAAGAATCGGAAAATATAACTAGTGTCACAGGAATGGTTCAAATCATAGACAGAAGGAAGAGTCAGTCTTCTTGTACTTAAGTCGGCATTGTGCCTTTTCTATTTACTTCCGATGCAATTTCTGTGTTTCGTCGTCAATAAGAAGGTCCAAGGGATACAGTACACCTAAACTGAAGTATCGGAATCTATAACTAGTGTCACAGGAATGATTCAAAACATAGACAGTAAGAAGAGTCAGTCGTCTTGTATTTAAGTCGGCATTGTGCCACATGTATTTAATTCCGATGCAATTTCTGTGTTTCATCGTCGATAAGAAGGTCCAAGGGATACAGTAAACCTGAAATGAAGCATCGGAATCTATAACTAGTGTCACAGGATTGGTTCAAAACATAGACAATAGGAAGAGTCAGTCATCTTGTACTTAAGTCCGCATTGTGCCTTTCCTATTTAATTCTGATGCAATTTCTGTGTTTCGTCGTCAATAAAAAGGTCCAAGGGATACAATAAACATATAGTGATGCATCGGAATCTAAAACTGGTCTCACAGGAAATGTTCACAACATAGTCAGAAAGCAGAGTCAGTCTTCTTGTACTTAAGTCGGCATTGTGCCTTTTGTATTTAATTCCGATGTAATTTCTGTGTTTCATCGTCAATAAGAAGGTCAGAGGGATTCAGTAAACCTGAAGTGAAGCATCGGAATCTATAACTAGTGTCATTGGAATGGTTCAAAACATAGACAGTGAGAAGCGTCAGTCCTCTTGTACTTAAGTCGGCATTGTGCCGTTTGTATTTTATTCCGATGCAATCATCGGAATCTATAAGTAGTGTCACAGGAATGGTTCAAAACATAGACAGTAAGAAGAGTCAGTCTTCTGGTACTTAAATCGGCATTGTACCTTTGTATTTAATTTCGATGCAATTTCTACGTTTTATCGTCAATAAGAAGGTCAGAGGGATACAGTACACCTGAAGTGAATCATCGGAATCTATAACTAGTGTCAGAGGGATGGTTCAAAACGTAGACAGTAGGAAGAGTCAGTCGTCTTGTACTTAAGTCGGCATTGTGCGTTTTGTATTTAATTCCGATGCAATTTCTGTGTTTCATCGTCAATAAGAAGGTCCAAGGGATACAGTAAACCTGAAGTGAGGCATCGAAATCTATAACTAGTGTCACAGGAATGGTTCAAAACATTGACAGTAAGAAGAGTCAGTTTTCTTGTACTTAAGTCGGCATTGTGCCTTTTCTGTTTAATTCCGATGCAATTTCGGTGTTTCATCGTCCATAAGAAGGTCAGAAGGATACAGTAAACCTGAAGTGAAGCATCGGAATCTATAACTAGTGTCACAGGAATGGTTCAAAACATAGTCAGTAAGACGAGTCAGTCTTCTTGTACTTAAGTCGGCATGGTGCCTTTCGTATTTAATTCCGATGCAATTTCTGTGTTTCATCATCAATAAGAAGATCCAAGGGAAATAGTAAACATATAGTGATGCATCGGAATCTAAAACTGGTCTCACAGGAAATGTTCAAAATTTAGTCATTAAGAAGAGTCAGTCTTCTTGTACTTAAGTCGGCATTGTGCCTTTTCAAATTAATTACGATCCAATTTCTGTGTTTCGTCGTCAATAACAAGGTCCAAGGGATACAGTATACCTGAAGTGAAGCATCGGAATCTAAAACCGGTCTCACAGGAAAGGTTCAAACCATAGAGAGTAAGACGAGCCAGTCATCTTGTATTTGAGTCGGCATTGTGCCTTTTGTATTAAATTCCGATGCAATTTTTAAGTTTCATCGTCAATAAGAAGGTCCAAGGGATACAGTAAACCTGAATTGAAGCATCGGAATCTGTAACTAGTGTCACAGGAATGGTTCAAAACATAGACATTAAAAAGAGTCAGTCTTCTTGTACTTACGTCGGCATTGTGCTTTTTGTATTTAATTTCGATGCAATTTCTATGTTTTATCTTCAATAAGAAGGTCTGAGGGATACAGTAAACCTGAAGTGAATCATCGGAATCTATAACTAGTGTCACAGGGATGGTTCAAAACGTAGACAGTAGGAAGAGTCAGTCGTCTTGTACTTAAGTCTGCATTGTGCGTTTTGTATTTAATTCCGATGCAATTTCTGTGTTTCATCGTCAACAAGAGGGTCAGAGGGATACAGTAAACCTGAAGTGAAGTATCAGAATCTTTAACTAGTGTCACAGGAATGGTTCAAAACATAGACAGTTGGAAGAGTCAGTCTACTTGAACTTATGTCGGCATTGTGCTTTTTGTATTTAATTCCGATGCAATATCTCTGTTTCATTGTCAACAAGAAGGTCCAAGGGATACAGTACACCTTAAGTGAAGAATCGGAATCTATAACTAGTGTCACAGGAATGGTTCAAATCATAGACAGTAAGAAGAGTCAGTCTTCTTGTACTTATGTCGTCATTGTGCCTTTTCTATTTAATTCCGATGCAATTTCTGTGTCTCATCGTCAATAAGGAGGTCAGAGGGATACAGTAAACCTGAAGTGAATCATCGGAATCAATAACTAGTGTCACAGGAATGGTTCAAAACATAGACAGTAGGAAGAGTCAGTCTTCTTGTACTTGAGTCGGCATTGTGCTTTTTGTATTTAATTCCGATGCAATTTCTGTTTTTCATAGTCAATAAGAAGGTCAGAGGGATACAGTAAACCTGAAGTGAGGCATCGAAATCTATAACTAGTGTCAGAGGGATGGTTCAAAACGTAGACAGTAGGAAGAGTCAGTCGTCTTGTACTTAAGTCGGCATTGTGCGTTTTGTATTTAATTCCGATGCAATTTCTGTGTTTCATCGTCAATAAGAAGGTCCAAGGGATACAGTAAACCTGAAGTGAGGCATCGAAATCTATAACTAGTGTCACAGGAATGGTTCAAAACATTGACAGTAAGAAGAGTCAGTTTTCTTGTACTTAAGTCGGCATTGTGCCTTTTCTGTTTAATTCCGATGCAATTTCGGTGTTTCATCGTCCATAAGAAGGTCAGAGGGATACACTAAACCTGAAGTGAAGCATCGGAATCTATAACTAGTGTCACAGGAATGGTTCAAAACATAGTCAGCAAGACGAGTCAGTCTTCTTGTACTTAAGTCGGCATGGTGCCTTTCGTATTTAATTCCGATGCAATTTCTGTGTTTCATCATCAATAAGAAGGTCCAAGGGATACAGTAAACCAGAAGCGAGGCAGCAGAATCTATAACTAGTGTCACAGGAATGGTTCAAAACATAGTCACTAAGAAGAGTCAGTCGTCTTTTACTTAAGTCGGCATGGTGCCTTTTGTATTTAATTCCGATGCAATTTCTATGTTTCATCGTCAACAAGAAGGTCCAAGGGAAATAGTAAACATATAGTGATGCATCGGAATCTAAAACTGGTCTCACAGGAAATGTTCAAAATTTAGTCAGTAAGAAGAGTCAGTCTCCTTGTACTTAAGTCGGCATTGTGCCTTTTCAAATTAATTACGATCCAATTTCTGTGTTTCGTCGTCAATAACAAGGTCCAAGGGATACAGTATACCTGAAGTGAAGCATCGGAATCTAAAACCGGTCTCACAGGAAAGGTTCAAAACATAGAGAGTAAGACGAGCCAGTCATCTTGTATTTGAGTCGGCATTGTGCCTTTTGTATTAAATTCCGATGCAATTTCTAAGTTTCATCGTCAATAAGAAGGTCCAAGGGATACAATAAGCCTGAAGTGATGCATCGGAATCTATAACTAGTGTCACAGGAAAGGTTCAAAACATAGACAGTAGGAAGAGTCAGTCTTCTTGTACTTAAGTCGGCATTGTGCCTTTTGTATTTAATTCCGATGCAATTTCTGTGTTTCATCGTCAACAAGAGGGTCAGAGGGATACAGTAAACCTGAAGTGAAGTATCAGAATCTTTAACTAGTGTCACAGGAATGGTTCAAAACATAGACAGTTGGAAGAGTCAGTCTACTTGAACTTATGTCGGCATTGTGCTTTTTGTATTTAATTCCGATGCAATATCTGTGTTTCATTGTCAACAAGAAGGTCCAAGGGATACAGTACACCTTAAGTGAAGAATCGGAATCTATAACTAGTGTCACAGGAATGGTTCAAATCATAGACAGTAAGAAGAGTCAGTCTTCTTGTACTTATGTCGTCATTGTGCCTTTTCTATTTAATTCCGATGCAATTTCTGTGTCTCATCGTCAATAAGGAGGTCAGAGGGATACAGTAAACCTGAAGTGAATCATCGGAATCTATAACTAGTGTCACAGGAATGGCTCAAAACATAGACAGTAGGAAGAGTCAGTCTTCTTGTACTTAAGTCGGCATTGTGCCTTTTGTATTTAATTCCGATGCAATTTCTGTGTTTCATCGTCAATAAGAAGGTCCAAGGGATACAGTAAACCTGAAGTGAGGCATCGGAATCTATAACTAGTGTCACAGGAATGGTTCAAAACTTAGACAGTAAGAAGAAACAGTTTTCTTTTAATTAAGACGGCATTGTGCCTTTTCTGTTTAATTCCGATGCAATTTCTGTGTTTCATCGTCAATAAGAAGGTTAGAGGGATACAGTAAACCTGAAGTGAAGCATCGGAACCTATAACTAGTGTCACAGGAATGGTTCAAAGCATTGACAGTAGGAAGAGTCAGTCATCTTGTACTTAAGTCGGCATTGTGCCTTTTCCATTTAATTCCGATGCAATATCTGTGTTTCATCGTCAATAAGAAGGTCAGAGGGATACAGTAAAGCTGAAGTGAAGCATCGGAATCTATAACTAGTGTCACAGGAATGGTTCAAATCATAGTCAGTAAGAAGAGTCAGACTTCTTGTACTTAAGTCGATGGTGTGCTTTTCCTATTTAATTCCGATGCAATTTCTGTGTTTCATCGTCAATAAGAAGGTCCAATGGGTGCAGTACACCTGAAGTGGAGCATCTGAATCTATAAGTGGTGTCACAGGAATGGTTCAAAACATAGTCGTAAGAAGAGTCAGTCTTCTTGTACGTACGTCGGCATTGTGCCTTTCGTATTTAATTCCGATGCAATTTCGGTGTTTCATCGTCAATAAGAAGGTCCAAGGGATACAGTAAACCTGAAGTGAGGCATCGGAATCTATAACTAGTGTCACAGGAATGGTTCAAAACATAGTCAGTAAGACGAGTCCGTCTTCTTGTACTTCAGTCGGCATGGTGCCTTTCGTATATAATTCCGATGCAATTTCTGTGTTTCATCATCAATAAGAAGGTCCAAGGGATACAGTAAATTAGAAGCGAGGCAGCGGAATCTATAACTAGTGTCACAGGAATGGTTCAAAACATAGTCAGTAAGAAGAGTCAGTCTTCTTGTACTTAAGTCGGCATGGTGCCTTTTGTATTTAATCCCGATGCAATTACTGTGTTTCCTCGTCAATAAGAAGGCCAGGGGATACAGTAAACATATAGTGATTCATCGGAATCTAAAACTGGTCTCACAGGAAATGTTCAAAATATAGTCAAAAAGAAGAGTCAGTCTTCTAGTACTTAAGTCGGCATTGTGCCTTTCGTATTTAATTCCGATTCAATTTCGGTGTTTCATCGTGAATAAGAAGGTCCAAGGTATACAGTAAACCTGAAGTGAAGCATCGGAATCTATAACTAGTGTCACAGGTTCGGTTCAAAACATAGACAGTAAGTAGAGTCCGTCTTCTTGTACTTAAGTCAGCATTGTGCCCTTTCTATTTAATTCCGATGCAATTTCTGTGTTTCATCATCAATAAGAATGTCAGAGGGATACAGTAAACCTGAAGTGAAGCATCGGAGTTTATAACTAGTGTCACAGGAATGGTTCAAAACATAGTCAGTAAGAAGAGTCAGTCTTCTTGTACTTAAGTCGGCATTGTGCCTTTTGTATTTAATTCCGATGCAATTTCTGTGTTTCATCGTCAATGAGAAGGTCAGAGGTATACAGTGCACCTGAAGTGAAGCATCGGAATCTATAACTAGTGTCACAGGAATGGTTCAAATCATAGACAGTAAGAAGAGTCATCCTTCTTGTACTTAAGTCGGCATTGTGCCTTTTCTATTTAATTCCGATGCAATTTCTGTGTTTCATCGTCAATAAGAAGGTCACAGGGATACGGTAAACCTGAAGTGAAGCATCGGAATCTATAACTAGTGTCACAGGAATGGTTCAAAACATAGACAGTAGGAAGAGTCAGTCTTCTTGTACTTAAGTCGGTATTGTGCATTTTGTATTTAATTCCGATGCAATTTCTGTTTTTCATCGTGAATAAGAAGGTCAGAGGGATACAGTAAACATATAGTGAAGCATCGGAATCTAAAACTGGTCTCACAGGAAATGTTCACAACATAGTTAGTAAGAAGAGTCAGTCTTCTTGTACTTAAGTCGGCATTGTGCCTTTTGTATTTAATTCCGATGTAATTTCTGTGTTTCATCGTCAATAAGAAGGTCAGAGGGATTCAGTAAACCTGAAGTGAAGCATCGGAATCTATAACTAGTGTCATTGGAATGGTTCAAAACATAGACAGTGAGAAGCGTCAGTCCTCTTGTACTTAAGTCGGCATTGTGCCGTTTGTATTTTATTCCGATGCAATTTCTGTGTTTCATCTTCAATACGAAGGTCCAAGGGATACAGTAAACCTGAAGTAAAGCATCGGAAACTACAACTAGTTTCACACGAATGGTTCAAAACACAGACAGTAGGAAGAGTCAGTCTTCTTGAACTTAAGTCGGCATTGCGCCTTTTCTATTTAGTTCCGATGCAAATTCTGTGTTTCGTCGTCAATAAGAAGGTCCAAGGGATACAGTAAACCTGAAGTGAAGCATCGGTATCTATAACTAGTGACACAGGATTCGTTCAAAACATAGACAATAGGAAGAGTCAGTCTTCTTTTACTTAAGTCGGCATTGTGCCTTTCCTATTTAATTCCGATGCAATTTCTGTGTTTCGTCGTCAATAAGAAGGTCCAATGGATGCAGTAAACCTGAAGTGAAGCATCGGAAACTATAACTAGTGTCATTGGAATGGTTCAAAACATAGACAGTGAGAAGCGTCAGTCCTCTTGTACTTAAGTCGGCATTGTGCCGTTTGTATTTTATTCCGATGCAATCATCGGAATCTATAACTAGTGTCACAGGACTGGTTCAAAACATAGACAGTAGGAAGAGTCAGTTTTCTTGTACTTATGTCGGCATTGTGCTTTTTGTATTTAATTCCGATGCAATTTCTGTGTTTCATCTTCAATAAGGAGGTCCAAGGGATACAGTAAACCTGAAGTAAAGCATCGGAATCTACAACTAGTTTCACAGGGATGGTTCAAAACATAGACAGTAGGAAGAGTCAGTCTTCCTGTACTTAAGTCGGCATTGTGCCTTTTGTATTTAATTCCGATGCAATATCTGAGTTTCATCGTCAATGAGAATGTCAGAGGGATACAGTAAAACTGAAGTGAAGCATCTGAATCTATAACTAGTGTCACAGGAATGGTTCAAAACATAGACAGTAAGAAGAGTCAGTCTACTTGTACTTAAGTCGGCATTGTGCCTTTTGTATTTAATCCCGATGCAATTTCTGTGTTTCATCTTCAATAAGAAGTTCCAAGGGATACAGTAAACCTGAATTGAAGCATCGGAATCTATAACTAGTGTCACAGGAATGGTTCAAAACATAGACAGTAAGGAGAGTCAGTCTTCTTGTACTTAAGTCGGCATTGTGCCTTTTGTATTTAATTCCGATGCAATTTCTGAGTTTCATCGTCAATGAGAATGTCAGAGGGATACAGTAAAACTGAAGTGAAGCATCTGAATCTATAACTAGTGTCACAGGAATGGTTCAAAACATAGACAGTAAGGAGAGTCAGTCTTCTTGTACTTAAGTCGGCATTGTGCCTTTTGTATTTAATTCCGATGCAATTTGTGTGTTTCATCGTCAATAAGAAGGTCCAGGGGATACAGTAAACTTGAACTGAGGCATCGAAATCTATAACTAGGGTCAGAGGAATGGTTCAAAACATTGACAGTAAGAAGAGTCAGTTTTCTTGTACTTATGTCGGCATTGTGCCTTTTCTGTTTAACTCCGATGCAATTTCTGTGTTTCATCGTCCATAAGAAGGTCAGAGGGATACAGTAAACCTGAAGTGAAGCATCGGAATCTATAACTAGTGTCACAGGAATTGTTCAAAACATAGTCAGTAAGACGAGTCAGTCTTCTTGTACTTAAGTCGGCATGGTGCCTTTCGTATTTAATTCCGATGCAATTTCTGTGTTTCATCATCAATAAGAAGGTCCAAGGGATACAGTAAACCAGAAGCGAGGCAGCAGAATCTATAACTAGTGTCACAGGAATGGTTGAAAACATAGTCACTAAGAAGAGTCAGTCGTCTTGTACTTAAGTCGGCATGGTGCCTTTTGTATTTAATTCCGATGCAATTTCTGTGTTTCATCGTCAATAAGAAGGTCCAAGGGAAACAGTAAACATATAGTGATGCATCGGAATCTAAAACTCGTCTCACAGGAAATGTTCAAAATATAGTCAGTAAGAAGAGTCAGTCTTCTTGTACTTAAGTCGGCATTGTGCCTTTTCTAATTAATTCCGATGTAATTTCTGTGTTTCGTCGTCAATAAGAAGGTCCAAGGGATACAGTAAACCTGAAGTGAAGCATCGGTATCTAAAACCGGTCTCACAGGAAAGGTTCAAAACATAGAGAGTAAGACGAGCCAGTCATCTTGTATTTGAGTCGGCATTGTGCCTTTTGTATTTAATTCCGATGCAATTTCTAAGTTTCATCGTCAATAAGAAGGTCCAAGGGATACAGTAAACCTGAAGTGATGCATCGGAATCTATAACTAGTGTCACAGGAATGGTTCAAAACATAGACAGTAGGAAGAGTCAGTCTTCTTGTACTTAAGTCGGCATTGTGCTTTTTGTATTTAATTCCGATGCAAATTCTGTGTTTCATCGTCAATAAGAAGGTCCAAGGGATACAGTAAACCTGAATTGAAGCATCGGAATCTGTAACTAGTGTCACAGGAATGGTTCAAATCATAGACAGTAAGAAGAGTCAGTCTTCTTGTACTTGCGTCGGCATTATGCCTTTTGTATTTAATTTCGATGCAATTTCTATGTTTTATCTTCAATAAGAAGGTCAGAGGGATACAGTTAACCTGAAGTGAATCATCGGAATCTATAAATAGTGTCACAGGGATGGTTCAAAACGTAGACAGTAGGAAGAGTCAGTCGTCTTGTACTTAAGTCGGCATTGTGCGTTTTGTATTTAATTCCGATGCAATTTCTGTGTTTCATCGTCAATAAGAGGGTCAGAGGGATACAGTAAACCTGAAGTGAAGTATCAGAATCTTTAACTACTGTCACAGGAATGGTTCAAATCATAGACAGTAAGAAGAGTCAGTCTTCTTGTACTTAAGTCGGTGTTGTGCTTTTTCTATTTAATTCCGATGCAATTTCTGTGTTTCATCGTCAATATGAAGGTCCAAGGGGTGCAGTACACCTGAAGTGAAGCATCGGAATCTATAACTAGTGTCACAGGAATGGTTCAAAACATAGACAGTAGGAAGAGTCAGTCTTCTTGTACTTGAGTCGGCATTGTGCCTTTTGTATTTAATTCCGATGCTATTTCTGTTTTTCATAGTCAATAAGAAGGTCAGAGGGATACAGTAAACCTGAAGTGAAGCATCGGAATCTATAGCTAGTGTAACAGGAAATGTTCAAAACATAGACAGTAGGAAGAGTTAGTCTTCTTGTACTTAAGTCGGCATTGTGCCTTTTCTATTTAATTCCGATGCAATTTCTATGTTTCATCGTCAATAAGAAGGTCAGAGGGATACAGTAAACCTGAAGTGAAGCATCGGAGTCTATAACTAGTGTCACAGGAATGGTTCAAAACATAGGCAGTAGGAAGAGTCAGTCTTCTTGTACTCAAGTCGGCATGGTGCCTTTCGTATATAATTCCGATGCAATTTCTGTGTTTCATCAACAATAAGAAGGTCCAAGGGATACAGTAAACCAGAAGCGAGGCAGCGGAATCTATAACTAGTGTCACAGGAATGGTTCAAAGCATAGTCAGTAAGAAGAGTCAGTCTTCTTGTACTTAAGTCGGCATGGTGCCTTTTGTATTTAATCCCGATGAAATTTCTGTGTTTCATCGTCAATAAAAATGTCAGAGGGATACAGTAAACCTGAAGTGAAGCATCGGAGTTTATAACTAGTGTCACAGGAATGGTTCAAAACATAGTCTGTAAGAAGAGTCAGTCTTCTTGTACTTAAGTCGGCACTGTGCCTTTTCTATTTAATTCCGATGCAATAACTATGTTTCATAGTCAATAAGAAGGTTAGAGGGATACAGTAAACCTGAAGTGAGGCATCGGATTCTATAATTAGTGTCACAGGAATGGTTCAAAACATAGTCAGTAAGAAGAGTCAGTCTTCTTGTACTTAAGTCGGCATTGTGCCTTTTGTATTTAATTCCGATGCATTTTCTGTGTTTCATCGTCAATACGAGTGTCAGAGGGATACAGTAAACCTGAAGTGAAGCATCAGAATCTATAACTAGTGTCACAGGAATGGTTCAAATCATAGACAGTAAGAAGTGTCCGTCTACTTGTACTTAAGTCGGCATTGTGCCTTCTGTATTTAATTCCGAAGCAATTTCTGTGTTTCATCGTCAATAAGAAGGTCAGAGGTATACAGTACACCTGAAGTGAAGCATCGGAATCTATAACTAGTGTCACAGGAATGGTTCAAATCATAGACAGTAAGAAGAGTCAGTCTTCTTGTACTTAAGTCGGCATTATGCCTTTTCTATTTAATTCCGATGCAATTTCTGTGTTTCATCGTCAATACGAAGGTCAGAGGGATACAGTAAACCTGAAGTGAAGCATCGGAATCTATAACTAGTGTCACAGGAATGGTTCAAAACATAGACAGTAGGAAGAGTCAGTCTTCTTGCACTTAAGTCGGTATTGTGCATTTTGTATTTAATTCCGATGCAATTTCTGTTTTTCACCGTCAATAAGAGGGTCAGAGGGATACAGTACTCCAGAAGTGAAGCATCGGAATCTATAACTAGTGTCACAGGAATGGTTTAAAACATAATCAGTAAGAAGTGTCTGTCATCTTGTACTTAAGTCGGCATTGTGACTTTTATATTTAATTCCGATGCAATTTCTGTGTTTCATCGTCAATAAGAAGGTCCAAGGGGTGCAGTACACCTGACGTGAAGCATCGGAATCTCTTATTGACGATGAAACACAGATATTGCATCGGAATTAAATAGAAAAGGCACAATGCCGACTTAAGTACATGAAGACTGACTCTTCTTACTGTCTATGATTTGAACCAATGCTGGGACACTAGTTAGAGATTTCGATGCTTCACTTCAGGTGTACTGTATACCTCTGACCTTCTTATTGACGATGAAACACAGTAATTGAATCGGAATTAAATACAAAAGGCACAATGCCGACTTAAGTACAATAAGACTGACTCTTCCTACTGTATATGTTTTGAACCGTTCCTGTGACACTTGTTTTTGATTCCGATGCTTCACTTTAGGTTTACTGTATCCCTTGGACCTTCTTATTGACGATGATACACTAAAATTGCATCGGAATTAAATACAAAAGGCACAATGCCGACTTAAGTACAAGCAGACTGACTCTTCTTACTGTCTATGTTTTGAACCATCCCTTTGACACCACTTATAGATTCCGATGCTTCACTTCAGGTTTACTGTATCCCTTGGACCTTCTTATTGACGACGAAACGCAGAAATTGCATCGGAATTATTTAGAAATGGCACAATGCCGACTTAAGTACAAGAAGACTGACTCTTCTTACTGACTATATTTTGAACATTACCTGTGAGACCAGTTTTAGATTCCGATGCATCACTATATGTTTACTGTATCCCCTGGCCTTCTTATTGACGATGAAACACAGAAATTGCATCGGAATTATATACAAAAGGCACCATGCTGACTTAAGTACAAGAAGACTGACTGTTCTTACTGACTATGTTTTGAACCACTCCTGTGACACTAGTTATAGATTCCGCTGCCCCGCCTCTGGTTTACTGTATCCCTTGGACCATCTTATTGATGATGATACACAGAAATTGCATCGGAATTATATACGAACGGCACCATGCCGACTTAAGTACAAGAAAACTGACTCGTCTTACTGACTATGTTTTGAACCATTCCTGTGACACTAGTAATAGATTCCGATGCCTCACTTCAGGTTTACAGTATCCCTTGGACCATCTTATTGACGATGAAACACCGAAATTGCATCGCAAATAAATAGAAAAGGCACAATGCCGACTTATGTAAAAGAAGACTGACTCTTCTTACTGACTATGTTTTAAACCATTCCTGTGACACTAGTGATAGATTCCGATGCTTCACTTCTGGAGTACTGTATCCCTCTGACCTTCTTATTGACGATGAAAAACAGAAATTGCATCGGAATTAAATAGAAAAGGAACAATGCCGACTTAAGTACAAGAAGACTGACTCTTATTACTGACTCTGTTTTGAACCATTCCTGTGAAACTTGTTATAGATTCGGATGCCTCACTTCAGGTTTACTGTATCCCTTGGACCTTCTTATTGACGATGAAACACAGAAATTGCATCGGAATTAAATACAAAAGGCACATTGCCGACTTAAGTACAAGAAGACTGACTATTCTTACGGTCTATGTTTTGAACCATTCCTGTGACACTAGTTATAGATTCCGATGCTTCACTTCAGGTGTACTGCATCCCTTGGACCTTCTTATTGACGATGAAACACATTAATTGCTTCGGAATTAAATAGAAAAGGCACAATGCCGACTTAAGTTCAAGAAGACTGACTCTTCTTACTATATTTTGAACCATTCCTGTGACACTAGTTATAGATTCCGATGCCTCACTTCAGGTTTACTGTATTCCTCTGACCCTCGTATTGACGATGAAACACAGAAATTGCATCGGAATTAAATACAAAAGGCACAATGCCGACTTAAGTACAAGAAGACTGACTCTTCTTACTGTCTATGATTTGAACCATTCCTGGGACACTAGTTATAGATTCCGATGCTTCACTTCAGGTGTACTGTATACCTCTGACCTTCTTATTGACGATGAAACACAGAAACTGCATCGGAATTAAATACAAAAGGCACAATGCCGACTTAAGTACAAGAAGACTGACTCTTCCTACTGTCTATGTTTTGAACCATTCCTGTGACACTAGTTTTTGATTCCGATGCTTCACTTTAGGTTTACTGTATCCCTTGGACCTTCTTATTGACGATGATACACTGAAATTGCATCGGAATTAAATACAAAAGGCACAATGCCGACTTAAGTACAAGAAGACTGACTCTTCTTACTGTCTATGTGTTGAACCATTCCTGTGACACTAGTTATTGATTCCGATGCATCACTTCAGGCTTACGGTATCCCTCTGACCTTCATATTGACCATGAAACTTAGAAATTGCATCGGAATTAAATACAAAAGGCACAATGCCGACGTAAGTACAAGAAGTCTGACTCTTCTTACGACTATGTTTTGAACCATTCCTGTGACACAACTTATAGATTCCGATGCTTCACTTCAGGTTCACTGTATCCCTTGGACCTTCTTATTGACGACGAAACACAGAAATTGCATCGGAATTAATTAGAAATTGCACAATGCCGACTTAAGTACAAGAAGACTGACTCTTCTTACTGACTACATTTTGAACATTTCCTGTGAGAGCAGTTTTAGATTCCGATGCATCACTATATGTTTACTGTATCCCCTGGCCTTCTTATTGACGATGAAACACAGAAATTGCATCGGAATTAAATACAAAAGGCACCATGCTGACTTAAGTACAAGAAGACTGACTGTTCTTACTGACTATGTTTTGAACCACTCCTGTGACACTAGTTATAGATTCCGCTGCCCCGCCTCTGGTTTACTGTATCCCTTGGAAGTTCTTATTGATGATGAAACACAGATATTGCATCGGAATTATATACGAAAGGCACCATGCCGACTTAAGTACAAGAAAACTGACTCGTCTTACTGACTATGTTTTGAACCATTCCTGTGACACTAGTTATAGATTCCGATGCCTCACTTCAGGTTTGCTGTATCCCTTGGACCTTCTTATTGACGATGAAACACCGAAATTGCATCGCAAATAAATAGAAAAGGCACAATGCCGACTTAAGTAAAAGAAGACTGACTCTTCTTACTGTCTATGCTTTGAACCATTCCTGTGACACTAGTTATAGATTCCGATGCTTCATGTCAGGTGTACTGCATCCCTTGGACCTTCTTATTGACGATGAAACACAGAAATTGAATCGGAATTAAATAGAAAAGGCACAATGCCGACTTAAGTACAAGAAGACTGACTCTTCTTACTGACTATGTTTTAAACCATTCCTGTGACACTAGTGATAGATTCCGATGCTTCACATCTGGAGTACTGTATCCCTCTGACCTTCTTATTGACGATTAAAGACAGAAATTGCATCGGAATTAAATACAAAATGCACAATACCGACTTAAGTACAAGAAGACGGACTATTCCTACTGTCTATGGTTTGGACCATTCCTGTGACACTAGTTATAGAATCCGATGCTTCACTTCAGGCTTACTGTATCCCTCCGACCTTCTTATTGACGATGAAACAAAGAAATTGCATCGGAATTAAATAGAAAATGCACAATGCCGACTTAAGTACAAGAAGACTGACTCTTCTTACTGTCTATGATTTGAGCCATTCCTGTGACACTAGTTATAGATTCCGATGCTTCACTTCAGGTGTACTGTATACCTCTGACCTTCTTATTGACGATGAAACACAGAAATTGCCACGGAATTAAATACAAAAGGCACAATGCCGACTTAAGTACAAGTAGACTGACACTTCTTACTGTCTATGATTTGAACCATTCCTGTGACACTAGTTATCGATTCTGATGCTTCACTTCAGGTTTACTGTATCCCTCTGACCCTCGTATTGACGATGAAACACAGAAATTGCATCGGATTAAATACAAAAGGCACAATGCCGACTTAAGTACAAGAAGACTGACTCTTCTTACTGACTAATTTTGAACCATTCCTGTTACACTAATTTTAGAATCCGATGCCTCACTTCAGGTTTACTGTATCCCTCTAACCTTCTTATTGACGATGAAACACAGTTATTGCATCGGACTTAAATAGAAAAGGCACAATGCCGACTTAAGTACAAGAAGACTGACTCTTCTTACTGACTATGTTTTGAACCATTCCTGTGACACTAGGTTTAAACTCCGATGCTTCACTTTAGGTTTACTGTATCCCTCTGACATTCTTATTGATGATGAAACACAGAAATTGCATCGGAATTAAATAGAAAAGGCACAATGCTGACTTAAGTACAAGAAGACGGACTCTTCTTACTGTCTATGTTTTGAACCGAACCTGTGACACTAGTTACAGATTCCGATGCTTCACTTCAGGTTTACTGTATACCTTGGACCGTCTTATTCACGATGAAACACTGAAATTGCATCGGAATTATATACGAAAGGCACCATGCCGACTTAAGTACAAGAAGACTGACTCGTCTTACTGACTATGTTTTGAACCATTCCTGTGACACTAGTTATAGATTCCGATGCTTCACTTCTGGTGTACTGCACCCCTTGGACGTTCTTATTGACATTGAAAAATAGAAATTGCATCGGAATTAAATAGAAAAGGCACAACGCCGACTTAAGTACAAGAAGACTGACTCTTCTTACTGACTATGATTTGAACCATTCCTGTGACACTAGTTATAGATTCCGATGCTTCACTTCAGGTTTACTGTATCCCTCTGACCTTCTTATTGACGATGAAACACAGAAATTCCATCGGAATTAAATGGAAAAGGCACAATGCCGACTTAAGTACAAGATGACTGACTCTTCCTACTTTCTATGTTTTGAACCATTCCTGTGACACTAGTTATAGATTCCGATGCATCACTTCAGGTTTACTGTATTCCTCTGACCTTCTTATTGACGATGAAACACAGATATTGCATCGGAATTAAATAGAAAAGGCACAATGCCGACTTAAGTACAAGAAGACTGACTCTTCTTACTGACTATGTTTTGAACCATTCCTGTGACACTAGTTATAGACTCCGATGCCTCACTTCAGGTTTACTGTATGCCTCTGACCATCTTATTGGTGATGAAACACAGAACTTGCATCGGAATTAAATAGTAAAGGCACAATGCCGACTTAAGTACAAGAAGACTGACTCTTCTTTCTGTCCATGTTCTTAACCGAACCTGTGACACTAGTTATAGATTCCGGTGCTTCACTTTAGGTTTACTGTATCCCTTGGAACTGCTTATTGACGATGAAACACCGAAATTGCATCGGAAATAAATACGAAAGGCACAATGCCGACTCAAGTACAAGAAGACTGACTCTTCTTACTGACTATGTTTTGAAACATTCCTGTGACACTAGTTATAAACTCCGATGCTTCACTTCAGGTTTACTGTATCCCTCTCACATTCTTATTGATGATGAAACACAGAAATTTGCATCGGAATTAAATAGAAAAGGCACAATGCTGACTTAAGTACAAGAAGACGGACTCTTCTTACTGTCTATGTTTTGAACCGAACCTGTGACACTAGTTATAGATTCCGATGCATCACTTCAGGTGTACTGCATCCCTTCGACCTTCTTATTGAAGATGAAACACAGAAATTGAATCGGAATTAAATAGAAAATGCACAATGCCGACTTAAGTACAAGAAAACTGACTCTTCTTACTGAATATGTTTTGAACCATTCCTGTGACACTAGTTATTGATTCCGATGCCTCACTTCAGGTTTCCTGTATCACTTTGACCTTCTTATTGACGATGAAAAACAGATATTGCATGGAATTAAATAGAAAAGGCACAATGCCGACTTAAGTACAAGAAGACTGACTCTTCTTACTGTCTATGTTTTGGACCATTCCTGTGACACTAGTTATAGACTCCAATGCTTCTCTTCAGGTTTACTGTATCCCCCTGACCTTCTTGTTGATGATGAAACACAGAAATGGCATCAGAATTAAATAGAAATGGCACAATGCCGACTTAAGTACAAGAAGACTGACTCTTCTTACTGTCCATGTTATTAACCGAACCTGTGACACAAGTTATAGATTCCGGTGCTTCACTTCAGGTTTACTGTATGCCTTGGACCTGCTTATTGACGATGAAACACCGAAATTGCATCGGAATTAAATACGAAAGGCACAATGCCGACTCAAGTACAAGAAGACTGTCTCTTCTTACTGACTATGTTTTGAACCATTCCTGTGACACCACTTATAGATTCCGATGCTTCACTTCAGGTTTACTGTATCCCTCTGACCTTCTTGTGGACAATGAAACACAGAAATTGCATCGCAAATAAATAGAAAAGGCATAATGCCGACTTAAGTAAAAGAAGACTGACTCTTCTTACTGTCTATGCTTTGAACCATTCCTGTGATACTAGTTATAGATTCCGATGCTTCACTTCAGGTTTACTGTATCCCTCTGACCTTCTTATTGACGATGAAACACAGAAATTGCATCGGAATTAAATGGAAAAGGCACAATGCCGACTTAAGTACAAGATGACTGACTCTTCCTACTGTCTATGTTTTGAACCATTCCTGTGACACCAGTTATAGATTCCGATGCATCACTTCAGGTTTACTGTATTCCTCTGACCTTCTTATTTACGATGAAACACAGATATTGCATCGGAATTAAATAGAAAAGGCACAATGCCGACTTAAGTACAAGAAGACTGACTCTTCTTACTGACTATGATTTGAACCATTCCTGTGACACTAGTAATAGACTCTGATGCTTCACTTCAGGTTTACTGTATGCCTCTGACCTTCTTATTGATGATGAAACACAGAACTTGCATCGGAATTAAATAGTAAAGGCACAATGCCGACTTAAGTACAAGAAGACTGACTCTTCTTACTGTCTATCTTTTGAACCGAATCTTTGACACTAGTTATGCATTCCGATGCTTCACTTCAGGTTTACTGTATCGCTTGGGCCTTCTTATTGACGATGAGACACCGAAATTGCATCGGAATTAAATACCAAAGGCACAATGCCAACTCAAGTACAAGAAGACTGTCTCTTCTTACTGACTATGTTTTGAACCATTCCTGTGACACCACTTATAGATTCCGACGCTTCACTTCAGGTTTACTGTATCCCTCTGACCTTCTTATGGACAATGAAACACAGAAATTGCATCGCAAATGAATAGAAAAGGCATAATGCCGACTTAAGTAAAAGAAGACTGACTCTTCTTACTGTCTATGCTTTGAACCATTCCTGTGACACTAGTTATAGATTCCGATGCTTCACGTCAGGTATACTGCATCCCTTGGACCTTCTTATTGACGACGAAACACTGAAATTGCATCGGAATTAAATAGAAAAGGCACAATGCCGACTTAAGTACAAGAAGGCTGACTCTTCTTACTGACAATGTTTTAAACCATTCCTGTGACATTAGTTATAGATTCCGATGCTTCACTTCAGGTTTACTGTATCCCTCTGACCTTCTTATTGACGATGAAACACACAAATTGCATCGAAATTAAATAGAAAAGGCACAATGCCGACTTAAGTACAAGAAGACTGACTCTTCTTACTGTCTATGATTTGAACCATTCCTGGGACACTAGTTAGAGATTCCGATGCTTAACTTCAGGTGTACTGTATACCTCTGACCTTCTTATTGACGATGTAACACAGAAATTGCACCGGAATCAAATACAAAAGGCACAATGCCGACTTATGTCAAGAAAACTGACTCTACTTACTGTCTATGCTTTGAACCATACCTGTGACACTAGTTATAGATTCCGATGCTTCACTTCAGGTTTACTGTATACCTCTGACCTTCTTATTGACGATGAAACACAGAAATTGCATCGGAATTAAATGGAAAAGGCACAATGCCGACTTAAGTACAAGATGACTGACTCTTCCTACTGTCTATGTTTTGAACCATTCCTGTGACACTAGTTATAGATTCCGCTGCCTCGCTTCTGGTTTACTGTATCCCTTGGACCTTCTTATTGATGATGAAACACAGAAATTGCATCGGAATTATATACGAAAGGCACCATGCCGACTTAAGTACAAGAAGACTGACTCGTCTTACTGACTATGCTTTGAACCATTCCTGTGACACTAGTTATAGTTTCCGATGCTTCACTTCTGGTGTACTGCACCCCTTGGACGTTCTTATTGACAATGAAAAATAGAAATTGCATCGGAATTAAATAGAAAAGGCAGAACGCCGACTTCAGTACAAGAAGACTGACTCTTCTTATTGACTATGATTTGAACCATTCCTGTGACGCTAGTTATAGATTCCGATGCTTCACTTCAGGTTTACTGTATCCATCTCACCTTCTTATAGACGATGAAACACAGAAATTGCATCGGAATTAAATGGAAAAGTCACAATGCCAACTTAAGTACAAGATGACTGACTCTTCCTACTGTCTATGTTTTGAACCATTCCTGTGACACTAGTTATAGATTCCGATGCATCACTTCAGGTTTACTGTATTCCTCTGACCTTCTTATTGACGATGAAACACAGATATTGCATTGGAATTAAATAGAAAAGGCACAATGCCGACTTAAGTGCAAGAAGACTGACTCTTCTTACTGACTATGTTTTGAACCATTCCTGTGACACCACTTATAGATTCCGATGCTTCACTTCAGGTTTACTGTATCCCTCTGACCTTCTTATGGACGATGAAACACAGAAATTGCATCGCAAATAAATAGAAGAGGCACAATGCCGACTTAAGTAAAAGAAGACTGACTCTTCTTACTGTCTATGATTTGAACCATTCCTGTGACACTAGTTATAGATTCCGATGCTTCACGTCAGGTGTACTGCATACCTTTGACCTTCTTATTGACGATGAAACACAGAAATTGCATTGGAATTAAATAGAAAAGGCACAATGCCGACTTAAGTACAAGAAGACTGTCTCTTCTTACTGACTATGTTTTAAACCAATCCTGTGACACTAGTTATAGATTCCGATGCTTCACTTCAGGTTTACTGTATCCCTCTGACCTTCTTATTGACGATGAAACACAGAAATTGCATCGGAATTAAATAGAAAAGGCACAATGCCGACTTAAGTACAAGAAGACTGACTCTTCTTACTGTCTATGATTTGAAACATTCCTGGGACACTAGTTAGAGATTCCGATGCTTCACTTCAGGTGTACTGTATACCTCTGACCTTCTTATTGACGATGAAACACAGAAATTGCATTGGAATTAAATAGAAAAGGCACAATGCCGACTTAAGTACAAGTAGACTGACACGTCTTACTGTCTATGACTTGAACCATTCCTGTGACACTAGTTATTGATTCTGATGCTTCACTTCATGTTTACTTTAACCCTCTGACCCTCGTATTGACTATTAAACACAGAAATTGCATCGGAATTAAATACAAAAGGCACAATGGCGACTCAAATACAAGATGACTGGCTCTTCTTACTCTCTATGTTTTGAACCGTTCCTGTGAGACCGGTTTAAGATTCCGATGCTTCACTTCAGGTTTACTGTATCCCTTGGACCCTCTTATTGACGACGAAACACAGAAATTGCATCGGAATTAAATAGAAAAGGCACAATGCCGACTTAAGTGTAAGGACACTGACACTTCTTACTGACTATGTTTTGAACATTGCCTGTGATACCAGGTTTAGATTCCGATGGTTCACCATATGGTTACTGTATCACTTGGACCTTCTTATTGACGATGAAACTCAGAAATTGCATCGGAATTAAATATAAAGGGCACAATGCCGACTTAAGTACAAGAAGACTGACTCTTCCTACTGTCTATGTTTTGAACCATTCCTGTGACACTAGTTGTAGATTCCGATGCTTCACGTTAGGTGTACTGTATCCCTTGGACATTCTTATTGAGAACGAAACACCGAAATTGCATCGGAATTAAATACGAAAGGTATAATGCCGACTTAAGTACAAGAAGACTGATTCTTCTTACTGACTATGTTTTGAAACATTCCTGTGACACCACTTATTGATTCCGATGCATCACTTCAGGTTTACTGCATCCCTCTGACCTTCTTCTTGATGATGAAACACAGAAATTGCATCGGAATTAAATAGAAAAGGCACAATGCCGACTTAAGTACAAGAAGACTGACTCTTCTTACTGACTATGTTTTGAACCATTCCTGTGACACTAGTTATAAACTCCGATGCTTCACTTCAGGTTTACTGTATCCCTCTGACATTCTTATTGATGATGAAACACAGAAATTGCATCGGAATTAAATAGAAAAGGCACAATGCTGACTTAGGTACAAGAGGACGGACTCTTCTTACTGTCTATGTTTTGAACCGAACCTGTGACACTAGTTATAGATTCCGATGCTTCACTTCAGGTTTACTGTATACCTTGGACCCTCTTATTCACGATGAAACACCGAAATTGAATCGGAATTAAATACGAAAGGCACAATGCCGACTTAAGTACAAGAAGACTGACTCTTCTTACTGACTATATTTTGAACATTTCCTGTGAGACCAGTTTTATATTCCGATGCATCACTATATGTTTACTGTATCCCCTGGACTTCTTATTGACGATGAAACACAGAAATTGCATCGGGATTAAATACAAAAGGCACCATGCCGACTTAAGTACAAGAAGACTGACTCGTCTTACTGACTATGTTTTGAACCATTCCTGTGACACTAGTTATAGATTCCGATGCTTCACTTCAGGTGTACTCCACCCCTTGGACGTTCTTATTGACGATGAAACACAGAAATTGCATCGGAATTAAATAGAAAAGGCACAACGCCGACTTAAGTACAAGAAGACTGACTCTTCTTACTGACTATGATTTGAACCATTCCTGTGACACTAGTTATAGATTCCGATGCTTCACTTCAGGTTTACTGTATCCCTCTGACCTTCTTATTGACGATGAAACACAGAAATTGCATCGGAATTAAATGGAAAAGGCACAATGCCGACTTAAGTACAAGATGACTGGCTCTTCCTACTGTCTATGTTTTGAACCATTCCTGTGACACTAGTTATAGATTCCGATGCATCACTTCAGGTTTACTGTATTCCTCTGACGTTCTTATTGACGATGAAACACAGATATTGCATCGGAATTAAATAGAAAAGGTACAATGCCGACTTAACTACAAGAAGACTGACTCTTCTTACTGACTATGTTTTGAACCATTCCTGTGACACTAGTTATAGACTCCGATGCTTCACTTCAGGTTTACTGTATCCCCCTGACCTTCTTGTTGATGATGAAACACAGAAATGACATCAGAGTTAAATAGAAATGGCACAATGCCGACTTAAGTACAAGAAGACTGACTCTTCTTACTGTCCATGTTTTTAACCGAACATGTGACACTAGTTATAGATTCCGATGCTTCACTTCAGGTTTACTGTATCCCTTGGACCTGCTTATTGACGATGAAACGCCGAAATTGCATCGGAATTAAATACGAAAGGCACAATGCCGACTCAAGTACAAGAAGACTGTCTCTTCTTACTGACTATGTTTTGAACCATTCCTGTGACACCACTTATACATTCCGATGCTTCACTTCAGGTTTACTGTATCGCTCTGACCTTCTTATGGACAATGAAACACAGAAATGGCATCGGAATTAAATAGAAAAGGCACAATGCCGACTTAAGTACAAGAAGACTGTCTCTTCTTACTGACTATGTTTTAAACCAATCCTGTGACACTAGTTATAGATTCCGATGCTTCACTTCAGGTTTACTGTATCCCTCTGACCTTCTTATTGACGATGAAACACAGAAATTGCATCGGAATTAAATGGAAGAGGCACAATGCCGACTTAAGTACAAGATGACTGGCTCTTCCTACTGACTATGTTTTGAACCATTCCTGTGACACCACTTATAGATTCTGATGCTTCACTTCATGTTTACTGTAACACTCTGACCCTCGTATTGACGATGAGACACAGAAATTGCATCGGAATTAAATACAAAAGGCACAATGCCGACTTAAGTACAAGAAGACTGACTCTTCTTACTGACTATGTTTTGAACCATTCCTGTGACACTAATTATAGAATCCGATGCCTCACTTCAGGTTTACTGTATCCCTCTAATGTTTCAAAACATAGTCAGTAAGAAGAGTCAGTCTTCTTGTACTTAAGTCGGCATTGTGCCTTTTCTATTTGATTCCGATGCAATTTCTGTGCTTCATCATCAATAAGAAGGTCAGTGGGATACAGTAAACCTGAAGTGAAGCATCGGAGTCTATAACTAGTGTCACAGGAATGGTTCAAGACGTAGTCAGTAAGAAGAGTCAGTCTTCTTGTACTTAAGTCGGCATTGTGCCTTTTCCATTTAATTCCGATGCAATATCTGTGTTTCATCGTCAATAAGAAGGTCGCAGGAATACAGTAAACCTGAAGTCATGCATCGCAATCTATAACTAGTGTCACAGGAATGGTTAAAAACATGAACAGTAGGAAGAGTCAGTCTTCTTGTACTTAAGTCGGCATTGAGCCTTTTTTATTTTATTCCGATGCAATTTCTGTGTTTCATCGTAAATGAGAAGGTCAGAGGGATACAGTAAACCTGAAGTGAAGTATCAGAATCTATAACTAGTGTCACTGTTATGGTTCAAAGCATAGACAGTCAGAAGAGTCAGTCTACATGAACTTAAGTCGGCATTGTGCCTTTTGTATTTAATTCCTATGCAATTTCTGTGTTTCATCGTCAATAAGAAGGTCAGAGGGATACAGTAAACCTGAAGTGAAGCATCGGAATCTATAACTTGTGTCACAGGAATGGTTCAAAACATAGACAGTAGGAAGAGTCAGTCTTCTTGTACTTAAGTCGTCATGGTGACTTTTGTATTTAATTCCGATGCAATTTCTGTGTTTCATCGTCAGTAAGAAGGTCCAAAGGATACAGTAAGCATATAGTGATGCATCGGAATCTAAAACTGGTCTAACAGGAAATGTTCAAAATATAGTCAGTAAGAAGAGTCAGTCTTCTTGTACTTAAGTCGGCATTGTGCCTTTTCTAATTATTTCCGATGCAATTTCTGTGTTTCGTCGTCAATAAGAAGGTCAGAGGGATACAGTAAACCTGAAGTGAAGCATCGGAATCTATAACTAGTGTCACAGGAATGGTTCAAAACATAGACAGTAGTAAGAGTCAGTCTTCTTGTACTTAAGTCGTCATGGTGCCTTTTGTATTTAATTCCGCTGCAATTTCTGTGTTTCATCGTCAATAAGAAGGTTAGAGGGATACAGTAAACCTAAAGTGAAGCATCGGAATCTATAACTAGTGTCATAGGAATGGTTCAAATCATAGAGAGTAGGAAGATTCAGTCTTCTTGTACTTATGTCTGCATTGTGCCTTCTGTATTAATTCCGATGCAGTCTCTGTGTTTCATCGTCAATAAGAAGGTCCAAGGGATACAGTAAACCTGAAGTGAGGCATCGGATTCTATAACTAGTATCACAGGAATGGTTCAAACATAGTCAGTAAGAAGAGTGGGGCTTCTTGTACTTAAGTCGGCATTGTGCCTTTTGTATTTAATTCCGATGCAATTTCTGTGTTTGTCAATGAGAAGGTCCAAGGGATACAGTAAACATATAGTGAGGCATCGGAATCTAAAACTTGTCTCACAGGAAATGTTCAAAACATAGTCATTAAGAAGAGTCAGTTTTCCTGTACTTAAGTCGGCATTGTGCCTTTTCTATTTAATTCCGATGCAATTTCTGTGTTTCATCATCAATAAGAAGGTCAGAGGGAAACAGTAAACCTGAAGTGAAGCATCGGAGTCTATAACTATTGTCACAGGAATGTTTCAAAACATAGTCAGTAAGAAGAGTCAGTCTTCTTGTACTTAAGTCGGCATTGTGCCTTTTCTATTTGATTCCGATGCAATATCTGTGTTTCATCATCAATAATAAGGTCAGAGGGATAGAGTAAACCTGAAGTGAAGCATCGGAATCTATAACTAGTGTCACAGGAATGGTTCAAAACATAGACTGTAGGAAGAGTCAGTCTTCTTGTACTTAAGTCGGCATGGTTCATTTTATATTTAATTCCGATGCAATTTCTGTGTTTTATCGTCAATAAGAAGGTCAGAGGGATACAGTACACCTGAAGTGAAGAATCGGAATCTATAACTAGTGTCACACTAATGGTTCAAAACATAGACAGTAGGAAGAGTCAGTCTTCTTGTACTCAAGTCGGCATTGTGCCTTTTGTATATAATTCCGATGCAATTTCTGTGTTTCATCGTCAATAAGAGGGTCCAAGGGATCAGATAAACCTGAAGTGAGGCATCGGAATCTATAACTAGTGTCACAGGAATGGTTCAAATCAGAGTCGGTAAGAAGAGTCTGTCTTCTTGAACTTAAGTCGGCATTGTGCCTTTTGTATTTAATTCCGATGCAATTTCTGTGTTTCATCGTCAATAAGAAGGTCCAAGGTATACAGTAAACATATAGTGAAGCATCGGAATCTCACAGGAAATGTTCAAAACATAGTAATTATGAAGAGTCAGTCTTCTTGTACTTAAGTCGGCATTGTGCCTTTTCTATTTAATTCCGATCCAGTTTCTGTGTTTCGTCGTCAATAGGAAGGTACAAGTAATACAGTAAGCCTGAAGTGAAGCATCGGAATCTAACACCGGTCTCACAGGAAAGGTTCAAAACATAGAGAGTAAGAAGAGCCAGTCATCTTGTATTTGAGTCGGCATTGAGCCTTTTGTATTTAGTTCCGATGCAATATATGTGTTTCATCGTCAATAGAAGGTCAGAGGGATATAGTAAACCTGAAGTGAAGCATCGGAATCTATAACTAGTGTCACAGGAATGGTTAAAACATAGACAGTAAGAAGAGTCAGTCTTCTTGTACTTTAGTCGGCATTGTGCCTTTTGTATTTAATTCCGATGAAATTTTTGTGTTTTATCGTCAATAAGAAGGCCAGAGGGATACAGTAAACCTGAAGTGAGTCATCGGAATCTATAACTAGTGTCACAGGAATAGTTCAAATCATAGACAGTAAGATGTGTCAGTCTTCTTGTACATAAGTCGGCATTGTGCCTTTTCTAATTTATTCCGATGTAATATCTGTGATTCATCGTCAATAAGAAGGTCCAAGGGATAAAGTAAACCTGATGTGAAGCATCGGAATCTATAACTAGTTTCACTGGAATGGTTCAAAACATAGACAGTAAGAAGAGTCAGTCTTCTTGTACTTAAGTCGGCATTGTGCCTTTTCTATTCAATTCCGATGCAATTTCAGTATTTCATCGTCAATAAGAAGGTCACAGGGATACAGTAAACCTGAAGTGAAGTATCGGAATCTGTACCTAGTGTCACAGGAATGGTTCAAAACATAGACAATAGGAAGGGTCAGTCTTCTCGAGCTTAAGTCGGCATTGTGCCTTTTCAATGTAATTCCGATGCAATTTCTGTGTTTCGTCGTCAATAAGAAGGTCCAAGGGAAACAGTAAACCTGAAGTGAAGCATCGGAATCTATAACTAGTGTCACAGGCATGTTTCAAAACATAGACAGCAAGAAGAGTCAGTCCTCTTGTACTTAAGTCGGCATTGTGATTTTTGTATCTAATTCAGATGCAATTTCTGTGTTTCATCGTCAATAAGAAGGTCAGAGGGATACAGTAAACCTGATGTGAAGCAGCGGAATCTATAACTAGTGTCACAGGAATGGTTCAAAACATAGACAGTAGGAAGAGTCAGTCTTCTTGTACTTAAGTCGGCATTGTGCCTTTTCTATTTAATTCCGATGCAATTTCTTTGTTTCGTCGTCAATAAGAAAGTCCAAGGGATACAGTAAACTTGAAGTTAAGCATCAGAATCTATAACTAGTGTCACAGGAATGGTTCAAAACATAGACAGTAAGATGAGTCTGTCTTCTTGTACATAAGTCGGCATTGTGCCTTTTGAATTTAATTCCGATGCAATTTCTGTGTTTCATCGTCAATAAGAAGGTTAGAGGGATACAGTAAACCTAACGTGAAGCATCGGAATCTATAACTAGTGTCACAGGAATGATTTAAAACATCGACAGTAAGAAGAGTCAGTCTACTTGAATTTGAGTCGGCATTGTGCCATTTGTATTTATTTCCGATGCAATATCTGTGTTTCATCGTCAATTAGAAATTCAGAGGGATAAAGTGAACCTGAAGTGAAGCATCGGAATCTATAACTAGTGTCACAGGAATGGTTCAAATCAGAGACGGTAAGAAGAGTCTGTCTTCTTGTACTTAAGTCGGCATTGTGCCTTTTCCAATTAATTCCGATGCAATTTCTGTGTTGCATCGTCAATAAGAAGGTCAGAGGGATACAGTAAACCTTAAGTGAAGCATCGGAATCAATAAGTGGTGTCACAGGAATGGTTCAAAACATAGTCAGTAAGAAGAGTCAGTCATCTTGTACTTAAGTCGGCATTGTGCCTTATGTATTTAATTCCGATGCAATTTCTGTGTTTCATCGTCAATAAGAAGGTCCAAGGTATACAGTAAACATATAGTGAAGCATCGGAATCTCACAGGAAATGTTCAAAACATAGTCATTAAGAAGAGTCAGTCTTCTTGTACTTAAGTCGGCATTGTGCCTTTTATATTTAATTCCGATCCAATTTCTGTGTTTCGTCGTCAATAAGAGTGTCAGTGGGATACAGTTGACCTGAAGTTAAGCATCGGAATCTATAACTAGTGTCACAGGAATGGTTCAAAACATAGACAGTAAGACGAGTCAGTCTTCTTGTACTTTAGTCGGCATTGTGCCTTTTGTATTTAACTCCGATGAAATTTTTGTGTTTTATCGTCAATAAGAAGGCCAGAGGAATACAGTAAACCTGAAGTTAGTCATCGGAATCTATAACTAGTGTCACAGGAATAGTTCAAATCATAGACAGTAAGATGTGTCAGTCTTCTTGTACATAAGTCGGCATTGTGCCTTTTCTAATTAATTCCGATGTAATATCTGTGAATCATCGTTAATAAGAAGGTCCAAGGGATAAAGTAAACCTGATGTGAAGCATCGGAATCTATAACTAGTGTCACAGGAATGGTTCAAAACATGGACAGTAAGATGAGTTAGTCTTCTTGTACTTAAGTCGGCATTGTGCCTTTTCTATTTAATTCCGATGCAATTTCTTTGTTTCATCTTCAATAGGAAGGTCAGAGGGATACCGTAAACCTGAAGTGAAGCATCGGAATCTATAACTAGTGTCACTGGAATGGTTCAAAACATAGACAGTAAGAAGAGTCAGTCTGCTTGTAGTTAAGTCGGCATTGTGCCTTTTCTATTCAATTCCGATGCAATTTCAGTGTTTCATCGTCAATAAGAAGGTCAGAGGGATACAGTAAACCTGAAGTGAAGTATCGGAATCTATACCTAGTGTCACAGGAATGTTTCAAAACATAGACAATAGGAAGGGTCAGTCTTCTTGAGCTTAAGTCGGCATTGTGCCTTTTCAATGTAATTCCGATGAAATTTCTGTGTTTCGTCGTCAATAAGAAGGTCCAAGGGAAACAGTAAACCTGAAGTGAAGCATCGGAATTTATAACTAGTGTCACAGGCATGTTTCAAAACATAGACAGCAAGAAGAGTCAGTCCTCTTGTACTTAAGTCGGCATTGTGCCTTTTGAATTTAATTCCGATGCAATTTCTGTGTTTCATCGTCAATAAGAAGGTTAGAGGGATACAGTAAACCTAACGTGAAGCATCGGAATCTATAACTAGTGTCACAGGAATGGTTCAAATCATAGAGAGTAGGAAGAGTCAGTCTTCTTGTACTTAAGTCTGCATTGTGCCTTCTTCATTTAATTCCGATGTAATTTCTGTGTTTCATCGTCATTAAGAAGGTCATAGGGATACAGTAAACGTGAAGTGAAGCATCGGAATCTATAACTAGTGTCACAGGAATGGTTCAAAACATAGTCAGTAAGAAGAGTCAGTCTTCTTGTACTTAAGTCGGCAATGTGCCTTTTCTATTTAATTCCGATGCAATTTCTGTGTTTCATCGTCAATAAGAAGTTCAGAGGTATACAGTAAACCTGAAGTGAAGCATCGGAATGTATACCTAGTGTCACAGGAATGATTTAAACATCGACAGTAAGAAGAGTCAGTCTACTTGAATTTGAGTTGGCATTGTGCCGTTTGTATTTATTTCCGATGCAATTTCTGTGTTTCATCGTCAATTAGAATTTCAGAGGGATAAAGTGAACCTGAAGTGAAGCATCGGAATCTATAACTAGTGTCACAGGAATGGTTCAAAACATAGACAGTACGAAGAGTCAGTCTTCTTGTACTTAAGTCGGCATTGTGCCTTTTCTATTTAATTCCGATGCAATTTCTGTGTATCGACGTCAATAAGAAGGTCCAAGGGATACAGTAAACCTGAAGTGAAGCATCGGAATCTATAACTAGCGTCAGAGGAATGGTTCAAAACATAGACAGTAAGATGAGTCAGTCTTCTTGTACATAAGTCGGCATTGTGCCTTTTGTATTTAATTGCGATGCAATTTCTGTGCTTCATCGTCAATATGAAGGTCCAAGGGATCCAGTAAATCTGAAGTGAAGCATCGGAATCTATAACTAGTGTCACAGGAATGGTTCAAAACATAGACAGTAATAAGAGTCAGTCTTCTTGTACTTAAGTCGGCATTGTGCCTTTTGTATTTCATTATGATGCAATTTCTGTGTTTCAGCGTCAAAAATAAGGTCAGAGGTATACAGTAATCCTGAAGTGAAGCATCGGAATCTGTAACTAGTGTCACAGGAATGGTTCAAAACATAGAGAGTAGGAAGAGTCAGTTTTCTTGTACTTAAGTCGCCATTGTGCCTTTTGTATTTAATTCCGATGCAATTTCTGTGTTTCATCGTCAATAAGAAGGTCCAAGGGATACAGTACACCTAAAGTGAACCATCGGAATCTAGAACTAGTGTCACAGGAATGGTTCAAATCATAGACAGTAAGAAGAGTCAGTCTACATGTACTTAAGTCGGCATTGTGCCTTTTGTATTTAAGTCCGATGCAATTTCTGTGTTTCTTCGTCAATAAGAAAGTCCAAGGGATACAGTACATCTGAAGTGAAGCTTCGGAATCTATACCTAGTGTCACAGGAATGTTTCAAATCATAGACAGTAAGAAGAGTCAGTCTTCATGTACTTAAGTCGGCTTTGTGCCTTTTCTATTTAATTCCGATGCAATTTCTGTGTTTCATCGTCAATAAGAAGGTCAGAATGATACAGTAAGACTGAAGTGAAGCATCGGAATCTATAACTAGTGTCACAGGAATGGTTTAAAACATAGACAGTAATAAGAGTCAGTCTTCTTGTACTTAAGTCGGCATTGTGCCTTTTGTATTTCATTATGATGCAATTTCTGTGTTTCAGCGTCACAAATTAGGTCAGAGGGATGCAGTAAACCTGAACTGAAGCATCGGAATCTATAACTAGTATCACAGGAATGGTTCAACACATAGTCAGTAAGAAGAGTCAGTCTTCTTGTACTTAATTCGGCATTGTGTCTTTTTATTTAATTCCGATGCAATTTCTGTGTTTCATCGTCAATAAGAAGGTCCAAGGGTACAGTAAACCTGAAGTGAAGCATCGGAATCTATAACTAGTGTCACAGAAAAGGTTCAAAACATAGTCAGTAAGAAGAGTCAGTCTTCTTGTACTTAATTCGGCATTGTGCCTTTTGAATTTAATTCCGATGCAATTTCTGTGTTTCATCGTCAATAAGAAGGTCAGAGGGATACAGTAAACCTGAAGTGAAGCATCGGAATCAATAACTAGTGACACAGGAATGGTTCAAAACGTAGTCAGTAAGAAGAGTCAGTCTTCTTGTACTTAATTCGGCATTGTGGCTTTTTATTTAATTCCGATGCAATTTCTGTGTTTCATCGTCAATAAGAAGGTCCAAGGGTACAGTGAACCTGAAGTGAAGCATCGGAATCTATAACTAGTGTCACAGAAATGGTTCAAAACATAGACAGTAAGAAGAGTCTGTCTTCATGTACTTAAGTCGGCATTGAGCCTTTTCTATTAACTTCCGATGCAATTTTTGTGTTTCATCGTCAATAAGATGGTCTGAGCGATACAGTGAACCTGAAGTGAAGCATCGGAATGTATAGCTAGTGTCACAAGAATCGTTCAAAACGTAGACAGTAGGAAGATTCAGTCGTCTTGTATTATGTCGGCATTGTGCCTTTTGTATTTTATTCCGATGCAATTTCTGTGTTTCATCTTCAATAAGAAGGTCAGAGGGATACAGTACACCTGAAGTGAAGCATCGGAATCTATAACTAGTTTCACAGAAATGGTTCAAAACATAGTCAGTAAGAAGAGTCAGACTTCATGTACTTAAGTCGGCATTGTGCCTTCTATTAACTTCCATTGCAATTTCTGTGTTTCATCGTCAATAAGAAGGTCAGAGGGATACAGTAAACCTGAAGTGAAGCATCGGAATGTATAGCTAGTGTCACAGGAATCGTACAAAACATAGACAGTAGGAAGAGTCAGTCTTCTTGTACATAAGTCGGCGATGTGCTTTTGTATTTAATTCCGATGCAATTTCTGTGTTTCATCGTCAATAAGAAGGTCCAAGGGATACAGTACACCTGAGGTGAAGCTTCGGAATCTATAACTAGTGTCACAGGAATGGTTCCAATCATAGACAGTAAGAAGAGTCAGTCTACTTGTACTTAAGTCGGAATTGTGCCTTTTGTATTTAATTCCGATGCAATTTCTGTGTTTCATCGTCAATAAGAAGGTCCAAGGGATACAGTACACCTGAAGTGAGGCTTCGGAATCTATAACTAGTGTCACAGGAATGGTTCAAATCATAGACAGTAAGATGAGTCAGTCCTCCTGTACTGAGGTCGGCATTGTGCCTTTTCTATTTAATTCCGATGCAATTTCTGTGTTTCATCGTCAATAAGAAGGTCCAAGGGATACAGTAAACATATAGTGAAGCATCGGAATGTATACCTAGTGTCACAGGAATGATTTAAAACATCGACAGTAAGAAGAGTCAGTCTACTTGAATTTGAGTCGGCATTGTGCCGTTTGCATTTATTTCCGATGCAATTTCTGTGTTTCATCGTCAATTAGAATTTCAGAGGGATAAAGTGAACCTGAAGTGAAGTATCGGAATCTATAACTAGTGTCACAGGAATGGTTCAAATCATAGACAGTACGAAGAGTCAGTCTTCTTGTACTTAAGTCGGCATTGTGCCTTTTCTATTTAATTCCGATGCAATTTCTGTGTATCCTTGTCAATAAGAAGGTCCATGGGATACAGTAAACCTGATGTGAAGCATCGGAATCTATAACTAGCGTCAGAGGAATGTTTCAAAACATAGACAGTAAGATGAGTCAGTCTTCTTGTACATAAGTCGGCATTGTGCCTTTTGTATTTAATTCCGATGCAATTTCTGTGCTTCATCGTCAATATGAAGGTCCAAGGGATACAGTAAACCTGAAGTGAAGCATCGGAATCTATAACTAGTGTCACAGGAATGGTTTAAAACATAGACAGTAATAAGAGTCAGTCTTCTTGTACTTAAGTCGGCATTGTGCCTTTTGTATTTCATTATGATGCAATTTCTGTGTTTCAGCGTCAAAAATAAGGTCAGAGGGATACAGTAATCCTGAAGGGAAGCATCGGAATCTGTAACTAGTGTCACAGGAATGGTTCAAAACATTGAGAGTAGGAAGAGTCAGTTTTCTTGTACTTAAGTCGCCATTGTGCCTTTTGTATTTAATTCCGATGCAATTTCTGTGTTTCATCGTCAATAAGAAGGTCCAAGGGAAACAGTACACCTAAAGTGAATCATCGGAATCTAGAACTAGTGTCACAGGTATGGTTCAAATCATAGACAGTAAGAAGAGTCAGTCTACTTGTACTTAAGTCGGCATTTTGCCTTTTGTATTTAATTCCGGTGCAATTTCTGTGTTTCATCGTCAATAAGAAAGTCCAAGGGATACAGTACATCTGAAGTGAAGCTTTGGAATCTATAACTAGTGTCACAGGAATGTTTCAAATCATAGACAGTAAGAAGAGTCAGCCTTCATGTACTTAAGTCGGCTTTGTGCCTTTTCTATTTAATTCCGATGCAATTTCTGTGTTTCATCGTCAATAAGAAGGTCAGAATGATACAGTAAACCTGAAGTGAAGCATCGGAATCTATAACTAGTGTCACAGGAATGGTTTAAAACATAGACAGTATTAAGAGTCAGTCTTCTTGTACTTAAGTCGGCATTGTGCCTTTTGTATTTCATTATGATGCAATTTCTGTGTTTCAGCGTCCCAAATAAGGT
Source organism: Schistocerca serialis cubense (assembly GCF_023864345.2). Classification (NCBI taxonomy): domain Eukaryota; kingdom Metazoa; phylum Arthropoda; class Insecta; order Orthoptera; family Acrididae; genus Schistocerca; species Schistocerca serialis. Next base: position 19,731,033 of record NW_026047617.1, read on the forward strand.
CAGAGGGATGCAGTAAACCTGAAGTGAAGCATCGGAATCTATAACTAGTGTCACATTAATGGTTCAAATCATAGACAGTACGAAGAGTCAGTCTTCTTGTACTTAAGTCGGCATTGTGCCTTTTCTATTTAATTCCGATGCAATTTCTGTGTTTCGTCGTCAATAAGAAGGTCCAAGGGATACAGTAAACCTGAAGTGAAGCATCGGAATCTATAACTAGCGTCAGAGGAATGGTTCAAAACATAGACAGTAAGATGAGTCAGTCTTCTTGTACATAAGGCGGCATTGTGCCATTTGTATTTAATTCCGATGCAATGTCTGTGCTTCATCGTCAATATGAAGGCCCAAGGGATACAGTAAACCTGAAGTGAAGCATCGGAATCTATAACTAGTGTCACAGGAATGGTTCAAAACATAGACAGTAATAAGAGTCAGTCTTCTTGTACATAAGTCGGCATTGTGCCTTTTGTATTTCATTATGATGCAATTTCTGTGTATCTGCGTAAAAAATAAGGTCAGAGGGATACAGGAAATCTGAAGTGAAGCATCGGAATCTATAACTAGTGCCACAGGAATGGTTCAAAACATAGAGAGTAGGAACAGTCAGTCTTCTTGTACTTAAGTCGGCATTGTGCCTTTTGAATTTAATTCCGATGCAATTTTTGTGTTTCATCGTCAATAAGAAGGTCACAGGGATACAGTAAACCTGAAGTGAAGCATCGGAATCTATAACTAGTGTCACAGGAATGGTTCAAAACTTAGTCAGTAAGAAGAGTCAGTCTTCTTGTACTTAATTCGGCATTGTGTCTTTTTATTTAATTCCGATGGAATTTCTGTGTTTAATCGTCAATAAGAAGGTCCAAGGGTACAGTAAACCTGAAGTGAAGCATCGGAATGTATAGCTAGTGTCACAGGAATCGTACAAAACATAGACAGTAGGAAGATTCAGTCGTCTTGTATTATGTCGGCAGTCTGCCTTTTGTATTTAATTACGATGCAATTTCTGTGTTTCATCGTCAATAAGAAGGTCAGAGGGATACCGTAAACCTGAAGTGAAGCATCAGAATCTATAACTAGTGTCACAGGAATGGTTCAAAGCATAGACAGTAAGAAGAGTCAGTCTGCTTGTACTTAAGTCGGCATTGTGCCTTCTGTATTTAATTCCGATGCAATTTCTGTGTTTCATCGTCAATAATAAAGTCCAAGGGATACAGTACATCTGAAGTGAAGCTTCGGAATCTATAACTAGTGTCACAGGATGTTTCAAATCATAGACAGTAAGAAGAGTCAGTCTTCATGTACTTAAGTCGGCATTGTGCCTTTTCTATTTAATTCCGATGCAATTTCTTTGTTTCATCGTCAATAAGAAGGTCCAAGGGATACAGTAAACATATAGTGAAGCATCGGAATGTATACCTAGTGTCACAGGAATGATTTAAAACATCGACAGTAAGAAGAGTCAGTCTACTTGAATTTGAGTCGGCATTGTGCCGTTTGCATTTATTTCCGATGCAATTTCTGTGTTTCATCGTCAATTAGAATTTCAGAGGGATAAAGTGAACCTGAAGTGAAGTATCGGAATCTATAACTAGTGTCACAGGAATGGTTCAAATCATAGACAGTACGAAGAGTCAGTCTTCTTGTACTTAAGTCGGCATTGTGCCTTTTCTATTTAATTCCGATGCAATTTCTGTGTATCGTCGTCAATAAGAAGGTCCATGGGATACAGTAAACCTGAAGTGAAGCATCGGAATCTATAACTAGCGTCAGAGGAATGGTTCAAAACATAGACAGTAAGATGAGTCAGTCTTCTTGTACATAAGTCGGCATTGTGCCTTTTGTATTTAATTCCGATGCAATTTCTGTGCTTCATCGTCAATATGAAGGTCCAAGGGATACAGTAAACCTGAAGTGAAGCATCGGAATCTATAACTAGTGTCTCAGGAATGGTTCAAAACATAGACAGTAATAAGAGTCAGTCTTCTTGTACTTAAGTCGGCATTGTGCCTTTTGTATTTCATTATGATGCAATTTCTGTGTTTCAGCGTCAAAAATAAGGTCAGAGGGATACAGTAATCCTGAAGTGAAGCATCGGAATCTGTAACTAGTGTCACAGGAATGGTTCAAAACATTGAGAGTAGGAAGAGTCAGTTTTCTTGTACTTAAGTCGCCATTGTGCCTTTTGTATTTAATTCCGATGCAATTTCTGTGTTTCATCGTCAATAAGAAGGTCCAAGGGAAACAGTACACCTAAAGTGAATCATCGGAATCTAGAACTAGTGTCACAGGTATGGTTCAAATCATAGACAGTAAGAAGAGTCAGTCTACTTGTACTTAAGTCGGCATTTTGCCTTTTGTATTTAATTCCGGTGCAATTTCTGTGTTTCATCGTCAATAAGAAAGTCCAAGGGATACAGTACATCTGAAGTGAAGCTTTGGAATCTATAACTAGTGTCACAGGAATGTTTCAAATCATAGACAGTAAGAAGAGTCAGTCTTCTTGTACTTAAGTCGGCTTTGTGCCTTTTCTATTTAATTCCGATGCAATTTCTGTGTTTCATCGGCAATAAGAAGGTCAGAATGATACAGTAAACCTGAAGTGAAGCATCGGAATCTATAACTAGTGTCACAGGAATGGTTTAAAACATAGACAGTAATAAGAGTCAGTCTTCTTGTACTTAAGTCGGCATTGTGGCTTTTGTATTTCATTATGATGCAATTTCTGTGTTTCAGCGTCCCAAATAAGGTCAGAGGGATGCAGTAAACCTGAAGTGAAGCATCGGAATCTATAACGAGTGTCACATTAATGGTTCAAATCATAGACAGTACGAAGAGTCAGTCTTCTTGTACTTAAGTCGGCATTGTGCCTTTTCTATTTAATTCCGATGCAATTTCTGTGTTTCGTCGTCAATAAGAAGGTCCAAGGGATACAGTAAACCTGAAGTGAAGCATCGGAATCAATAACTAGCGTCAGAGGAATGGTTCAAAACATAGACAGTAAGATGAGTCAGTCTTCTTGTACATAAGGCGGCATTGTGCCATTTGTATTTAATTCCGATGCAATTTCTGTGCTTCATCGTCAATATGAAGGCCCAAGGGATAAAGTAAACCTGAAGTGAAGCATCGGAATCTATAACTAGTGTCACAGGAATGGTTCAAAACATAGACAGTAATAAGAGTCAGTCTTCTTGTACATAAGTCGGCATTGTGCCTTTTGTATTTCATTATGATGCAATTTCTGTGTATCTGCGTAAAAAATAAGGTCAGAGGGATACAGGAAATCTGAAGTGAAGCATCGGAATCTATAACTAGTGCCACAGGAATGGTTCAAAACATAGAGAGTAGGAACAGTCAGTCTTCTTGTACTTAAGTCGGCATTGTGCCTTTTGAATTTAATTCCGATGCAATTTTTGTGTTTCATCGTCAATAAGAAGGTCAGAGGGATACAGTAAACCTGAAGTGAAGCATCGGAATCTATAACTAGTGTCACAGGAATGGTTCAAAACATAGTCAGTAAGAAGAGTCAGTCTTCTTGTACTTAATTCGGCATTGTGTCTTTTTATTTAATTCCGATGCAATTTCTGTGTTTAATCGTCAATAAGAAGGTCCAAGGGTACAGTAAACCTGAAGTGAAGCATCGGAATGTATAGCTAGTGTCACAGGAATCGTACAAAACATAGACAGTTGGAAGATTCAGTCGTCTTGTATTATGTCGGCAGTCTGCCTTTTGTATTTAATTACGATGCAATTTCTGTGTTTCATCGTCAATAAGAAGGTCAGAGGGATACCGTAAACCTGAAGTGAAGCATCAGAATCTATAACTAGTGTCACAGGAATGGTTCAAAACATAGACAGTAAGAAGAATCAGTCTGCTTGTACTTAAGTCGGCATTGTGCCTTCTGTATTTAATTCCGATGCAATTTCTGTGTTTCATCGTCAATAATAAAGTCCAAGGGATACAGTACATCTGAAGTGAAGCTTCGGAATCTATAACTAGTGTCACAGGAATGTTTCAAATCATAGACAGTAAGAAGAGTCAGTCTTCATGTACTTAAGTCGGCATTGTGCCTTTTCTATTTAATTCCGATGCAATTTCTGTGTTTCAGCGTCAAAAATAAGGTCAGAGGGATGCAGTAAACCTGAAGTGCAGCATCGGAATCTATAACTAGTGTCACAGGAATGGTTCAAAACATAGAGAGTAGGAACAGTCTGTCTTCTTGTACTTAAGTCGGCATTGTGCCTTTTGAATTTAATTCCGATGCAATTTTTGTGTTTCATCGTCAATAAGAAGGTCAGAGGGATACAGTAAACCTGAAGTGAAGCATCGGAATCTATAACTAGTGTCACAGGAATGGTTCAAAACATAGAGAGTAGGAACAGTCAGTCAACTTGTACTTAATTCGGCATTGTGCCTTTTGAATTTAATTCCGATGCAATTTCTGTGTTTCATCGTCAATAAGAAGGTCAGAGGGATACAGTAAACCTGAAGTGAAGCATCGGAATCTATAACTAGTGTCACAGGAACGGTATAAAAATAGACAGTAGGAAGAGTCACACTTTTTGTACTTAAGTCGGCATTGTGCCTTTTGTATTTAATTCCGATGCAATTTCTGTGTATCATCGTCAATAAGAAGGTCCAAGGGATACAGTAAACTTATAGTGTAGCATCTAAATCTAAAACTGGTCTCACAGGAAGTGTTCACAACATAGTCAGTAAGAAGAGTCAGTCTTCTTGTACTTAAGTCGGCATTGTGCCTTTTGTATTTAATTCCGATGCAATTTCTGTGTTTCATCGTCAATAAGAAGGTCAGAGGGATACAGTAAACCTGAAGTGAACATCGGAATCTATAACTATTATCACAGGAATGGTTAAAAACATAGACAGTAAGAAGAGTCAGTCTTCTTGTACTTAAGTCGGCATTGTGAATTTTCTATTTAATTCCGATGCAATTTCTGTGTTTCATCGTCGATAAGAAGGTCAGAGGGATACCGTAAACCTGAAGTGAAGCATCGGAATGTATAACTAGTGTCAAAGGAATGGTTCAAAGCATAGTCAGTAAGAAGAGTCAGTCTTCTTGTACTTAAGTCGGCATTGTGCCTTTTGTATTTAATTCCGATGCAATTTCTGTGTTTCATCGTCAATAAGAAGGTCCAGGAGATGCAGTACACCTGAAGGGAAGCATCGGAATCTATAACTAGTGTCACAGGAATGGTTCAAAACGTAGACAGTAAGAAGAGTCAGTCTTCTTGTACTTAAGTCGGCATTGTCCTTTTCAATTTAATTCCGACGCAATTTCTGTGTTTCGTCGTCAATAAGAAGGTCAGAGGGATACAGTAAACCTGAAGTGAAGCACCGGAATCTATCAGTGGTGTCACATGAATGGTTAAAACATAGACAGTAAGAAGAGTCAGTCTTCTTGTATTTAAGTCGGCATTGTGATTTTCGTATTTAATTCCGATGCAATTTCGGTGTTTCATCGTCAATCAGAAGGTCCAAGGGATACAGTAAACCGGAAGTAAACATCGGAATCTATAACTAGTGTCACAGGAATGGTTCAAAACATAGTCAGTATGAAGAGTCATTCTTCTTGTACTTAAGTCGGCATTGTGCCTTTTCTATTTAATTCCGATGCAATTTCTGTCTTTCGTCGTCAATAAGAAGGTCCAAGAGGACAGTAAACCTGAAGTGAAGCATCGGAATCTATAACTAGTGTCACAGAAATGGTTCAAAACATAGTCAGTAAGAAGAGTCAGACTTCATTAACTTAAGTCGGCATTGTGCCTTCTATTAACTTCCATTGCAATTTCTGTGTTTCATCGTCAATAAGAAGGTCAGAGGGATACAGTAAACCTGAAGTGAAGCATCGGAATGTATAGCTAGTGTCACAGGAATCTTTCAAAACATAGACAGTAGGAAGACTCAGTCTTCTTGTACATAATTCGGCATTGTGCCTTTTGTATTAAATTCCGATGCAATTTCTGTGTTTCATCGTCAATAAGAAGGTCCAAGGGATAGAGTACACCTGAAGTGAAGCTTCGGAATCTGTAACTAGTGTCACAGGAATGGTTCCAACCATAGACAGTAAGAAGAGTCAGTCTACTTGTACTTAAGTCGGCATTGTGCCTTTTGTATTTAATTTCGATGCAATTTCTGTGTTTCATCGTCAATAAGAAGGTCCAAGGGATACAGTAAACATGTAGTAAAGCATCGGAATCTAAAACTGGTCTCACAGGAAATGTTCACAACATAGTCAGTAAGAAGAGTCAGTCCTCTTGCACTTAAGTCGGCAATGTGCATTTTGTATCTAATTCCGATGCAATTTCTGTGTTTCATCGTCAATTAGAATTTCAGAGGGATACAGTAAACCTGAAATGAAACATCGGAATCTATAACTAGTGTCACAGGAATGGTTCAAAACATAGACAGTAGGAAGAGTCAGTCTTCTTGTACTTAAGTCGGCATTGTGCCTTTTCTATTTAATTCCGATGCAATTTCTGTGTTTCATCGTCAATAAGAAGGTCCAAGGGATGCAGTACACCTGATGGGAAGCATCGGAATCTAAAACTAGTGTCACAGGAATGGTTCAAAACATAGACAGTAAGAAGAGTCAGTCTTCTTGTACTTAAGTCGGCATTGTGCCTTTTCTATTTAATTCCGACGCAATTTCTGTGTTTCATCGTCAATAAGAAGGTCAGAGGGATACAGTAAACCTGAAGTGAAGCACCGGAATCTATCAGTGGTGTCACATGAATGGTTCAAACATAGAAAGTAAGAAGAGTCAGTCTTCTTGTACTTAAGTCGGCATTGTGCCTTTTCTATTTAATTCCGATGCAATTTCTGTGTTTCATCGTCAATAAGAAGTTCCAAGGGATGCAGTACACCTGAAGGGAAGCATCGGAATCTAAAACTAGTGTCACAGGAATGGTTCAAAACATAGTCAGTAAGAAGAGTCAGACTTCATGTACTTAAGTCGGCATTGTGACTTTTCTATTAACTTCCGATGCAATTTCTGTGTTTCATCGTCAATAAGAAGGTCTGAGGGATACAGTAAACCTGAAGTGAAGCATCGGAATGTATAACTAGTGTCATAGGAATGGTTCCACACATAGACAGTAATAAGAGTCAGTCTTCTTGTACTTAATTCGGCATTGTGCCTTTTGTATTTAATTATGATGCAATTTCTGTGTTTCAGCGTCAAAAATATGGTCAGAGGGATACAGTAAGCCTGAAGTGAAGCATCGGAATCTATAACTAGTGTCACAGGAATGGTTCAAAACATAGAGTGTAGGAAGAGTCAGTCTTCTTGCACTTAAGTCGGCATTGTGCCTTTTGTATTAAATTCCGATGCAATTTCTGTGTTTCATCGTCAATAAGAAGGTCCAAGGGATACAGTACACCTGAAGTGAAGCTTCGGAATCTATAACTAGTGTCACAGGAATGGTTCCAATCATAGACAGTAAGAAGAGTCAGTCTACTTGTACTTAAGTCGGCATTGTGCCTTTTGTATTTAATTCCGATGCAATTTCTGTGTTTCATCGTCAATAAGAAGGTCCAAGGGATACAGTACACCTGAAGTGAGGCTTCGGAATCTATAACTAGTGTCACAGGAATGGTTCAAATCATAGACAGTAAGATGAGTCAGTCTTCCTGTACTGAAGTCGGCATTGTGCCTTTTCTATTTAATTCCGATGCAATTTCTGTGTTTCATCGTCAATAAGAAGGTCCAAGGGATACAGTAAACATATAGTGAAGCATCGGAATCTAAAACTGGTCTCACAGGAAATGTTCACAACATAGTCAGTAAGAAGAGTCAGTCCTCTTGCACTTAAGTCGGCATTGTGCTTTTTGTATCTAATTCCGATGCAATTTCTGTGTTTCATCGGCAATTAGAATTTCAGAGGGATACAGTAAACCCGAAGTGAAGCATCGGAATCTATAACTAGTGTCACAGGAATGGTTCAAATCATAGACAGTAGGATGAGTCAGTCTACTTGTACTTAAGTCGGCATTGTGCCTTTTCTATTTAATTCCGATGCAATTTCTGTGTTTCATCGTCAATAAGAAGGTCCAAGGGATGCAGTACACCTGATGGGAAGCATCGGAATCTAAAACTAGTGTCACAGGAATGGTTCAAAACATAGACAGTTAGAAGAGTCAGTCTTCTTGTACTTAAGTCGGCATTGTGCCTTTTCTATTTAATTCCGACGCAATTTCTGTGTTTCATCGTCAATAAGAAGGTCAGAGGGATACAGTAAACCTGAAGTGAAGCACCGGAATATATCAGTGGTGTCACATGAATGGTTCAAACATAGAAAGTAAGAAGAGTCAGTCTTCTTGTACTTAAGTCAGCATTGTGCCTTTTCTATTTAATTCCGATGCAATTTCTGTTTTTCATCGTCAATAAGAAGTTCCAAGGGATGCAGTACACCTGAAGGGAAGCATCGGAATCTAAAACTAGTGTCACAGGAATGGTTCAAAACATAGTCAGTAAGAAGAGTCAGACGTCATGTACTTAAGTCGGCATTGTGACTTTTCAATTAACTTCCGATGCAATTTCTGTGTTTCATCGTCAATAAGATGGTCTGAGGGATACAGTAAACCTGAAGTGAAGCATCGGAATGTATAACTAGTGTCACAGGAATGGTTCAGAACATAGTCAGTTATAAGAGTCAGTCTTCTAGTACTTAAGTCGGCATTGTGCCTTTTTTATTTAATTATGATGCAATTTCTGTGTTTCAGCGTCAAAAATATGGTCAGAGGGATACAGTAAACCTGAAGTGAAGCATCGGAATCTATAACTAGTGTCACAGGAATGGTTCAAAACATAGAGAGTAGGAAGAGTCAGTCTTCTTGTACTTAAGTCGGCATTGTGAATTTTCTATTTGATTCCGATGCCATTTCTGTGTTTCATCGTCCATAAGAAGGTCCGAGGGATGCAGTACACCTGAAACGAAGCATCGGAATCTATAACTAGTGTCACAGGAATGGTTCAAAACAAAGACAGTAAGAAGAGTGAATCTTCTTGTACCTAAGTTGGCATTGTGCCTTTTCTATTTAATTCCGATGCAATATCTGTTTTTCATCGTGAATAAGACGGTCAGAGGGATACAGTAAACCTGAAGTGAATCATGGAAATCTATAACTAGTGTCACAGGAATGGTTCAAAACATAGACAGTAAGAAGAGTCAGTCTACTTGTACTTAAGTCGGCATTGTGCCTTCTGTATTTAATTCCGAGGCAATTTCTGTGTTTCATCGTCAATAAGAAGGTCCAAGGGATACAGTAAACCTGAAGTGAATCATGGAAATCTATAACTAGTGTCACAGGAATGGTTCAAAACATAGACAGTAAGAAGAGTCAGTCTACTTGTACTTAAGTCGGCATTGTGCCTTCTGTATTTAATTCCGATGCAATTTAGGTGTTTCATCGTCAAGAAGAAGGTCCAAGGGATACAGTAAACCGGAAGTGAAGCATCGGAATCTATAACTAGTGTCACTGGAATGGGACAAAGCATAGTCAGTAAGAAGAGTCAGTCTTCTTGTACTTAAGTCGGCATTGTGCCTTTTCCGTTTAATTCCGATGCAATTTCTGTCTTTCGTCGTCAATAAGAAGGTCCAAGGGTACAGTAAACCTGAAGTGATGCATCGGAATCTGTAACTAGTGTCACAGAAATGGTTCAAAACATAGTCAGTAAGACGAGTCAGACTTCATGTACTTAAGTCGGCATTGTGCATTTTCTATTAACTTCCGATGCAATTTCTGTGATTCATCGTCAATAAGAAGGTCAGTGGGATACAGTAATCCTGAAGTGAAGCATCGGAATGTATAGCTAGTGTCACAGGAATCGTTCAAAACATAGGCAGTAGGAAGAGTCAGTCTTCTAGTACTTAAATCGGCATTGTGCATTTGTATTTAATTCCGATTCAATATCTGTGTTTCATCGTCAATAAGAAGGTCCAAGGGATACAGTACACCTGAAGTAAAGCTTCGGAATCTATAACTAGTGTCACAGGAATGGTTCAAATCATAGACAGTAAGAAGAGTCAGTCTACTTGTACTTAAGTCGGCATTGTGCCACATCTATTTAATTCCGATGCAATTTCTGTGTTTCATCGTCAAAAAGAAGGTCCGAGGGATGCAGTACACCTGAAACGAAGCATCGGAATCTATAAGTAGTATCACAGGAATGGTTCAAAACATAGACATTAAGATGAGTCAGGCCTCTTGTACGTAATTCGGCATTGTGCATTTTTATTTAATTCCCATGCAATTTCTGTGTTTCATCGTCAATACGAAGGTCAGAGGGATACAGTAAACCTAACGTGAAGCATCGGAATCTATAACTAGTGTCACAAAAATGGTTCAAAACATAGTCAGTAAGAAGAGTCAGCCTTCTTGTACTTAAATCGGCATTGTGCCGTTTGTATTTAATTCCGATGCAATTTCTGTCTTTCATCGTCAATAAGAAGGTCAGAGGGATACAGTAAACCTGAAGTGAGGCATCGGAATGTATAACTAGTCTCCAAGGAATCGTTTAAAACATAGACAGTAGGAAGAGTCAGTCTTCTTCTACTTGATTTGGCATTGTGCCTTTTGTATTTATTTCCGATGCAATTTCTGTGTTTCATCGTCAATAAGAAGGTCAGAGGGATACAGTAAACCTGAAGTGAAGCATCGGAATCTATAACTAGTGTCTCAGGAATGGTTCAAAACATAGTCAGTAAGAAGAGTCTGTCCTCTTGTAGTTAAGTCGGCATTGTGCCTTTTCTATTTAATTCCGATGCAATAACTGTGTTTCATCGTCAATAAGAAGGTCCGAGGGATGCAGTACACCTGAAACGAAGCATCGGAATCTATAAGTAGTATCACAGGAATGGTTAAAATCATAGACAGTAGGAAGAGTCAGTCTACATGTTCTTAAGTCGGCATTTTGCCTTTCGTATTTAATTCCGATGTAATTTCTGTGTTTCATCGTCAATATGAAGGTAAGAGGGATACAGATAACCTGAAGTGAAGCATCAGAATCTATAACTAGTGTCACAGGAATGGTTCAAAACATAGACAGTAAGAAGAGTCAGTCTACTTGTTCTTAAGTCGGCATTGTGCCTTCTGTATTTAATTCCGAGGCAATTTCTGTGTTTCGTCGTCAATAAGAAGGTCCAAGGGAAACAGTAAATCTGAAGTGAAGCATCGGAATCTATAACTAGTGTCACAGGAATAGTTCAAAACATAGACTGTAAGAAGAGTCAGTCTTCTTGTACTTAAGTCGGCATGTGCCTTTTGTATTTAATACCGATGCAATCTCTGTGTCTCATCGTCGATAAGAAGGTCCTAGGGATACAGTAAACCTGAAGTCAAGCATCGGAATCTACAACTAGTGTCACAGGAATGGTTCAAATCATAGACAGTAAGAAGAGTCAGTCTTCCTGTACTGAAGTCGGCATTGTGTCTTTTCTATTTCATTCCGATGCAATTTCTGTGTTTCATCGTCAATAAAAAGGTCCAAGGGATACAGTAAACATATAGTGAAGCATCGGAATGTAAAACTGGTCCCACAGGAAATGTTCACAACATAGTCAGTAAGAAGAGTCAGTCCTCTTGTACGTAAGTCGGCATTGTGCTTTTTGTATCTAATTCCGATGCAATTTCTGTGTTTCATCGTCAATTAGAATTTCAGAGGGATACAGTAAACCTGAAGTGAAGCATCGGAATCTATAACTAGTGTCACAGGAGTGGTTCAAATCATAGACAGTAGGAAGAGTCAGTCTTCTTGTACTTAAGTCGGCATTGTGCCTTTTCTATTTAATTCCGATGTAATTTCTGTGTTTCGTCGTCAATAAGAAGGTCCTAGGGATACGGTAAACCTGAAGTGAAGCATCGGAATCTATAACTAGTGTCACAGGAATGGTTCAAAACATAGACAGTAACAAAAGTCAGTCCTCTTGTACTTGAGTCGGCATTGTGCGTTTTGTATTTAATTATGATGCAATTTCTGTGTTTCAGCGTCAAAATTAAGGTCAGAGGGATACAGTAAACCTGAAGTGAAGCATCGGAATCTATATCAAGTGTCACAGGAATGGTTCAAAACATAGAGAGTAGGAAGAGTCAGTCTTCTTGTACTTAATTCGGCATTGTGCCTTTTGTATTTAATTCCGATGCAATTTCTGTGTTTCATCGTCAGTAAGAAGGTCAGAGGGATACAGTAAACCTGAAGTGAAGCATCGGAATCTATAACTAGTGTCACAGGTATGGTTCGAAACAAAGTCAGTAAGAAGGGTAAGTTTTCTTGTACTTAATTCGGCATTGTGCCTTTTTATTTAATTCCGATGCAATTTCTGTGTTTCATCGTCCATAAGAAGGTCAGAGGGATACAGTTAACCTGAAGTGAAGCATCGGAATCTATAACTAGTGTCACAGAAATGATTCAAAACATAGTCAGTAAGAAGAGTCAGTCTTCATGTACATAAGTCGGCATTGTGCCTTTTCTATTAACTTCCGATGCAATTTCTGTGTTTCATCGTCAACAAGATGTTCAGAGGGATACAGTAAACCTGAAGTGAAGCATCGGAATGTATAGCTAGTGTCACAGGAATCGTTCAAAACATAGACAGTAGGAAGATTCAGTCGTCTTGTACTTATGTCGGCATTGTGCCTTTTGTATTTAATTCCGATGCAATTTCTGTGTTTCATCGTCAATGAGATGTTCCAAAGGATACAGTAAACCTGAAGTGAGGCATCGGAATCTATAACTAGTGTCACAGGAATGGTTCAAAGCATAGTCAGTAAGAAGAGTCAGTCCTCTTGTACTTAAGTCGGCATTGTGCCTTTTCTATTTAATTCCGATGCAATTTCTGTGTTTCATCGTCAATAAGAAGTCCGAGGGATGCAGTACACCTGAAACGAAGCATCGGAATCTATAAGTAGTATCACAGGAATGGTTCAAAACATAGACAGTAAGAAGAGTCAGTCTTCTGGTACCTAAGTCGGCATTGTGCCTTTTCTATTTAATTCCGATGCAATTTCTGTGTTTCATCGTCAATAAGAAGGTCAGAGGGATACAGTAAACCTGAAGTGAAGCATCGGAATGTATAACTAGGGTCTAAGGAATCGTTCAAAACATTGACAGTAGGACCAGTCAGTCTTCTTCTACTTGATTCGGCATTGTGCCTTTTGTATTTATTTCCGATGCAATTTCTGTGTTTCATCGTCAATAAGAAGGTCAGAGGGATACAGTAAACCTGAAGTGAAGCGTCGGAATTTATAACTAGTCTCATAGGAATGGTTCAAAACATAGACAGTTGGAAGAATCAGTCTTCATGTACTTAAGTCGGCATTGTGCCTTTTGTATTTAATTCCGATGCAATTTCTGTGTTTCGTCGTCAATAAGAAGGTCCAAGGGATGCAGTACACCTGAAGGGAAGCATCGGTATCTGTAACTAGTGTCACAGGAATGGTTCAAAACATAGGCAGTAAGAAGAGTCAGTCTTCCTGTACTTAAGTAGGCATTGTGCTTTTTCTATTTAATTCCGACGCTATTTCTGTGTTTCTTCGTCAATAAGAAGGTCAGAGGGATACAGTAAACCTGAAGTGAAACACCGGAATCTATCAGTGGTGTCACAGGAATGGTTCAAACATAGTCAGTAAGAAGAGTCAGTCTTCTTGTAAATAAGTTCGCATTGTACCTTTTTTATTTAATTCCGATGCAATTTCGGTGTTTCATCGTCAATAAGAAGGTCCAAGGGATACAGTAAACCGGAAGTGAAGCATCGGAATCTATAACTAGTGTCACAGGAATGGTTCAAATCATAGTCAGTAAGAAGAGTCAGTCTTCTTGTACTTACGTCAGCATTGTGCCTTTTCCATTTAATTCCGATGAAATTTCTGTCTTTCGTCGTCGATATGAAGGTCCAAGGGTACAGTAAACCTGAAGTGAAGCATCGGAATCTATAACTAGTGTCACAGAAATGGTTCAAAACATAGTCAGTAAGAAGAGTCAGACTTCATGTACTTAAGTCGGCATTGTGCCTTTTCTATTAACTTCCGATGCAATTTCTGTGTTTCATCGTCAATAAGAAGGTCAGAGGGATACAGTAAACCGGAAGTGAAGCACCGGAATCTATCAGTGGTGTCACAGGAATGGTTCAAACATAGTCAGTAAGAAGAGTCAGTCTTCTTGTACTTAAGTCGGCATTGTGCCTTTCGTATTTAATTCCGATGCAATTTAGGTGTTTCATCGTCAACAAGAAGGTCCAAGGGATACAGTAAACAGGAAGTGAAGCATTGGAATCTATAACTAGTGTCACAGGAATGGGACAAAGCATAGTCAGTAAGAAGAGTCAGTCTTCTTGTACTTAAGTCGGCATGTGCCTTTTGTATTTAATACCGATGCAATCTCTGTGTCTCATCGTCGATAAGAAGGTCCTAGGGATACAGTAAACCTGAAGTCAAGCATCGGAATCTACAACTAGTGTCACAGGAATGGTTCAAATCATAGACAGTAAGAAGAGTCAGTCTTCCTGTACTGAAGTCGCCATTGTGTCTTTTCTATTTCATTCCGATGCAATTTCTGTGTTTCATCGTCAATAAAAAGGTCCAAGGGATACAGTAAACATATAGTGAAGCATCGGAATGTAAAACTGGTCCCACAGGAAATGTTCACAACATAGTCAGTAAGAAGAGTCAGTCCTCTTGTACGTAAGTCGGCATTGTGCTTTTTGTATCTAATTCCGATGCAATTTCTGTGTTTCATCGTCCATAAGAAGGTCAGAGGGATACAGTTAACCTGAAGTGAAGCATCGGAATCTATAACTAGTGTCACAGAAATGATTCAAAACATAGTCAGTAAGAAGAGTCAGTCTTCATGTACATAAGTCGGCATTGTGCCTTTTCTATTAACTTCCGATGCAATTTCTGTGTTTCATCGTCAACAAGATGTTCAGAGGGATACAGTAAACCTGAAGTGAAGCATCGGAATGTATAGCTAGTGTCACAGGAATCGTTCAAAACATAGACAGTAGGAAGATTCAGTCGTCTTGTACTTATGTCGGCATTGTGCCTTTTGTATTTAATTCCGATGCAATTTCTGTGTTTCATCGTCAATGAGATGTTCCAAAGGATACAGTAAACCTGAAGTGAGGCATCGGAATCTATAACTAGTGTCACAGGAATGGTTCAAAGCATAGTCAGTAAGAAGAGTCAGTCCTCTTGTACTTAAGTCGGCATTGTGCCTTTTCTATTTAATTCCGATGCAATTTCTGTGTTTCATCGTCAATAAGAAGTCCGAGGGATGCAGTACACCTGAAACGAAGCATCGGAATCTATAAGTAGTATCACAGGAATGGTTCAAAACATAGACAGTAAGAAGAGTCAGTCTTCTGGTACCTAAGTCGGCATTGTGCCTTTTCTATTTAATTCCGATGCAATTTCTGTGTTTCATCGTCAATAAGAAGGTCAGAGGGATACAGTAAACCTGAAGTGAAGCATCGGAATGTATAACTAGGGTCTAAGGAATCGTTCAAAACATTGACAGTAGGAACAGTCAGTCTTCTTCTACTTGATTCGGCATTGTGCCTTTTGTATTTATTTCCGATGCAATTTCTGTGTTTCATCGTCAATAAGAAGGTCCAAGGGATACAGTAAACAGGAAGTGAAGCATTGGAATCTATAACTAGTGTCACAGGAATGGGACAAAACATAGTCAGTAAGAAGAGTCAGTCTTATTGTACTTAAGTCGGCATTGTGCCTTTTCCATTTAATTCCGATGCAATTTCTGTCTTTCGTCGTCAATAAGAAGGTCCAAGGTTACAGTAAACCTGAAGTGATGTATCGGAATCTGTAACTAGTGTCACAGAAATGGTTCAAAACATAGTCAGTAAGACGAGTCAGACTTCATGTACTTAAGTCGGCATTGTGCCTTTTCTCTTAACTTTCGATGCAATTTCTGTGTTTCATCGTCAATAAGAAGGTCAGAGGGATACAGTAAACCTGAAGTGAAGCATCGGAATGTATAGCTAGTGTCACAGGAATCGGTCAAAACATAGGCAGTAGGAAGAGTCAGTCTTCTTGTACTTATGTCGGCATTGTGCCTTTTGTATTTCATTCCGATTCAATATCTGTGTTTCATCGTCAATAAGAAGGTCCAAGGGATACAGTACACCTGAAGTGAAGCTTCGGAATCTATAACTAGTGTCACAGGAATGGTTCAAATCATAGACAGTAAGCAGAGTCAGTCTACTTGTACTTAAGTCGGCATTGTGCCATTTCTATTTAATTCCGATGCAATTTCTGTGTTTCATCGTCAATAAGAAGGTCCGAGGGATGCAGTACACCTGAAACGAAGCATCGGAATCTATAAGTAGTATCACAGGAATGGTTCAAAACATAGACATTAAGATGAGTCAGGCTTCTTGTACTTAATTCGGCATTGTGCATTTTTATTTAATTCCGATGCAATTTCTGTGTTTCATCGTCAATAAGAAGGTCAGAGGGATGTACTAAACCTGAAGTGAATCATCGGAATCTATAACTAGTGTCACAGAAATGGTTCAAAACATAGACAGTAGGAAGAGTCAGTCTACATGTACTTAAGTCGGCATTGTGCCTTTTGTATTTAATTCCGAGGCAATTTCCTTGTTTCATCGTCAATAAGAAGGTCCAAGGGATACAGTACACCTGAAGGGAAGCATTGGAATCTATAACAAGTGTCACAGGAATGGTTCATAACATAGACAGTAAGAAGAGTCAGTCTTCTTGTACTTAAGTCGGCATTGTGCCTTTTCTATTTAATTGCGACGCAATTTCTGTGTTTCATCGTCAATAAGAAGCTCAGAGGGATACAGTAACCCTGAAGTGAAGCACCAGAATCTATCAGTGGTGTCACAGGAATGGTTCAAACATAGTCAGTAAGAAGAGTCATTTTTCTTGTACTTAAGACGGCATTGTGCCTTTCGTATTTAATTCCGATGCAATTTAGGTGTTTCATCGTCAACAAGAAGGTCCAAGGGATACAGTAAACCGGAAGTGAAGCATCGGAATCTATAACTAGTGTCACTGGAATGGGACAAAGCATAGTCAGTAAGAAGAGTCAGTCTTCTTGTACTTAAGTCGGCATTGTGCCTTTTCCGTTTAATTCCGATGCAATTTCTGTCTTTCGTCGTCAATAAGAAGGTCCAAGGGTACAGTAAACCTGAAGTGATGCATCGGAATCTGTAACTAGTGTCACAGAAATGGTTCAAAACATAGTCAGTAAGACGAGTCAGACTTCATGTACTTAAGTCGGCATTGTGCATTTGCTATTAACTTCCGATGCAAATTCTGTGATTCATCGTCATTAAGAAGGTCAGTGGGATACAGTAAACCTGAAGTGAAGCATCGGAATGTATAGCTAGTGTCACAGGAATCGTTCAAAACATAGGCAGTAGGAAGAGTCAGTCTTCTAGTACTTAAGTCGGCATTGTGCCTTTTGTATTTAATTCCGATTCAATATCTGTGTTTCATCGTCAATAAGAAGGACCAAGGGATACAGTACACCTGAAGTAAAGCTTCGGAATCTATAACTAGTGTCACAGGAATGGTTCCAATCATAGACAGTAAGAAGAGTCAGTCTACTTGTACTTAAGTCGGCATTGTGCCATTTCTAGTTAATTCCGATGCAATTTCTGTGTTTCATCGTCAATAAGAAGGTCCGAGGGATGCAGTACACCTGAAACGAAGCATCGGAATCTATAAGTAGTATCACAGGAATGGTTCAAACATAGACATTAAGATGAGTCAGGCCTCTTGTACGTAATTCGGCATTGTGCATTATTATTTAATTCCCATGCAATTTCTGTGTTACATCGTCAATACGAAGGTCAGAGGGATACAGTAAACCTAACGTGAAGCATCGGAATCTATAACTAGTGTCACAGAAATGGTTCAAAACATAGTCAGTAAGAAGAGTCAGCCTTCTTGTACTTAAATCGGCATTGTGCCGTTTGTATTTAATTCCGATGCAATTTCTGTCTTTCATCGTCAATAAGAAGGTCAGAGGGATACAGTAAACCTGAAGTGAAGCATCGGAATGTATAACTAGTGTCCAAGGAATCGTTTAAAACATAGACAGTAGGAAGAGTCAGTCTTCTTCTACTTGATTCGGCATTGTGCCTTTTGTATTTCTTTCCGATGCAATTTCTGTGTTTCATCGTCAATAAGAAGGTCAGAGGGATACAGTAAACGTGAAGTGAAGCATCGGAATCTATAACTAGTGTCTCAGGAATGGTTCAAAACATAGTCAGTAAGAAGAGTCTGTCCTCTTGTACTTAAATCGGCATTGTGCCTTTTCTATTTAATTCCGATGCAATGACTGTGTTTCATCGTCAATAAGAAGGTCCGAGGGATGCAGTACACCTGAAACGAAGCATCGGAATCTATAAGTAGTATCACAGGAATGGTTCAAAACATAGACAGTAGGAAGAGTCAGTCTACATGTACTTAAGTCGGCATTTTGCCTTTCGTATTTAATTCCGATGTAATTTCTGTGTTTCATCGTCAATATGAAGGTAAGAGGGATACAGATAACCTGAAGTGAAGCATCAGAATCTATAACTAGTGTCACAGGAATGGTTCAAAACATAGACAGTAAGAAGAGCCAGTCTACTTGTTCTTAAGTCGGCATTGTGCCTTCTGTATTTAATTCCGAGGCAATTTCTGTGTTTCATCGTCAATAAGAAGGTCCAAGGGATACGGTACACCTGATGTGAAGCATCGGAATCTTTAAATAGTGTCACAGGAATGGTATAAATCATAGACAGTAAGAAGAGTCAGTCTTCTTGTACTTAAGTCAGCGTTGTGCCTTTTCTGTTTAATTCCGATGCAATTTCTATGTTTCATCGTCAATAAGAAGGTCAGCGGGATACAGTAAACCTGAAGTGAAGCATTGGAATCTATAACTAGTGTCACAGGAATGGTTCAAATCATAGACAGAAAGAAGATTCAGTCATCTTGTACTTAAGTCGGCATTGTGAATTTTCTATTTAATTCCGATGCAATTTCTGTGTTTCGTCGTCAATAAGAAGGTCCAAGGGAAACAGTAAATCTGAAGTGAAGCATCGGAATCTATAACTAGTGTCACAGGAATAGTTCAAAACATAGACTGTAAGAAGAGTCAGTCTTCTTGTACTTAAGTCGGCATTGTGCCTTTTGTATTTAATTCCGATGCAATCTCTGTGTCTCATCGTCGATAAGAAGGTCCAAGGGATACAGTAAACCTGAAGTCAAGCATCGGAATCTACAACTAGTGTCACAGGAATGGTACAAAACTTAGAGAGTAGGAAGAGTCAGTCTTCTAGTACTTAAGTCGGCATTGTGCCTTTTCTATTTCATTCCGATGCAATTTCTGTGTTTCGTCGTCAATTAGGAGGTCCAAGGGATACAGTAAACGTGAAGTAAAGCATCGGAATCTATAACTAGTGTCAGAGGAGTGGTTCAATACATAGACAGTAAGATGCGTCAGTCTTCTTGCACTTAATTCGGCATTGTGAATTTTTATTTTATTCCGATGCAATTTCTGTGTTTCATCGTCAATAAGAAGGTCAGAGGGATACAGTAAACCTGACGTGAAGCATCGGAATCTATAACTAATGTCACAGAAATGGTTCAAAACATAGTCAGTAAGAGTAGTCAGCCTTCTTGTACTTAAATCGGCATTGTGCCTTTTGTATTTAATTCCGATGCAATTTCTGTGTTTCATCGTCAATAAGAAGGTCAGAGGGATAAAGTAAACCTGAAGTGAAGCATCGGAATGTATAACTAGACTCACAGGAATGATTCAAAACATAGACAGTAGGAAGAATCAGTCTTCATGTACTTAAGTCGGTATTGTGCATTTTCTATTTAATTCCGATGCAATATCTGTGTTTCATCGTCAATAAGAAGGTCAGAGGGATGCACTAAACCTGAAGTGAATCATCGGAATCTATAACTAGTGTCACAGAAATGGTTCAAAACATAGACAGTAGGAAGAGTCAGACTATATGTACTTAAGTCGGCATTGTGCCTTTTGTATTTAATTCCGATGTAATTTCTGTGTTTCATCGTCAATATGAAGGTCAGAGGGATACAGTAAACCTGAAGTGAAGCATCAGAATCTATAACTAGTGTCACAGGAATGGTTCAAACAGTAAGAAAAATCAGTCTACTTGTACTTAAGTCGGCATTGTGCCATTTCTATTTAATTCCGATGCATTTTCTGTGTTTCATCGTCAATAAGAAGGTCCGAGGGATGCAGTACAGCTGAACCGAAGCATCGGAATCTATAAGTAGTATCACAGGAATGGTTCAAAGCATAGACATTAAGATGAGTCTGGCTTCTTGTACTTAATTCGGCATTGTGCATTTTTATTTAATTCCGATGCAATTTCTGTGTTTCATCGTCAATAAGAAGGTCAGAGGGATACAGTAAACCTGACGTGAAGCATCGGAATCTATAACTAGTGTCACAGAAATGGTTCAAAACATAGTCAGTAGGAAGAGTCAGCCTTCTTGTACTTAAATCGGCATTGTGCCGTTTGTATTTTATTCCGATGCAATTTCTGTGTTTCATCGTCAATAAGAAGGTCAGAGGGATACAGTAAACCTGAAGTGAAGCCTCGGAATGTATAACTAGTGTCTAAGGAATCGTTTAAAACATAGACAGTAGGAAGAGTCAGTCTTCTTCTACTTGATTCGGCATTGTGCCTTTTGTATTTATTTCCGATGCCATTTCTGTGTTTCATCGTCAATAAGAAGGTCAGAGGGATACAGTAAACCTGAAGTGAAGCATCGGAATCTATAACTAGTGTCACAGGAATGGTTCAAAAACATAGTCAGTAAGAAGAGTTCGTCCTCTTGTACTTAAGTCGGCATTGTGCCTTTTCTATTTAATTCCGATGCAATTTCTGTGTTTCATCGTCAATAAGAAGGTCCGAGGGATGCAGTACACCTGAACCGAAGCATCGGAATCTATAAGTAGTATCACAGGAATGGTTCAAAACATAGACAGTAGGAAGAGTCAGTCTACATGTACTTAAGTCGGCATTTGGCCTTTTGTATGTAATTCCGATGTAATGTCTGTGTTTCATCGTCAATATGAAGGTAAGAGGGATACAGTAAACCTGAAGTGAAGCATCAGAATCTATAACTAGTGTCACAGGAATGGTTCAAACATAGACAGTAAGAAGAGTCAGTCTACTTGTTCTTAAGTCGGCATTGTGCCTTCTGTATTTAATTCCGAGGCAATTTCTGTGTGTCATCGTCAATAAGAAGGTCCAAGGGATACAGTACACCTGATGTGAAGCATCGGAATCTATAAATAGTGTCACAGGAATGGTTTACATCATAGACAGTAAGAAGAGTCAGTCTTCTTGTACTTAAGTCAGCATTGTGCCTTTTCTGTTTAATTCCGATGCAATTTCTGTGTTTCATCGTCAATAAGAAAGTCAGCGGGATACAGTAAACCTGAAGTGAAGCATCGGAATCTATAACTAGTGTCACAGGAATGGTTCAAAACATAGACAGGGAAAATATTCAGTCTTCTTGTACTTAAGTCGGCATTGTGAATTTTCTATTTAATTCCGATGCAATTTCTGTGTTTCGTCGTCAATAACAAGGTCCAAGGGATACAGTAAACCTGAAGTCAAGCATCGGAATCTATAACTTGTGTCACAGGAATGGTTCAAAACATAGAGAGTAGGAAGAGTCAGTCTTCTAGTACTTAAGTCAGCATTGTGCCTTTTCTATTTCATTCCGATTCAATTTCTGTGATTCGTCGTCAATTAGAAGGTCCAAGGGATACAGTAAACGTGAAGTAAAGCATCGGAATCTATAACTAGTGTCAGAGGAATGGTTCAATACATAGACAGTAAGATGAATCAGTCTTCTTTTACTTAATTCGGCATTGTGCATTTTTATTTAATTCCGATGCAATTTCTGTGTTTCATCGTCAATAAGAAGGTCAGAGGGATACAGTAAACCTGACGTGAAGCATCGGAATCTATAACTAATGTCACAGGAATGGTTCAAAACAAAGTCAGTAATAAGAGTCAGTCTTCTTGTACTTAAGTCGGCATTGTGCCTTTTCTATTTACTTCCGATGCAATTTCTGTGTTTCATCGTCAATAACAACGTCAGAGGAATACCGTAAACCTGATGTGTAGCATCTGAATC
This sequence comes from Schistocerca serialis cubense, assembly GCF_023864345.2. NCBI lineage: Eukaryota > Metazoa > Arthropoda > Insecta > Orthoptera > Acrididae > Schistocerca > Schistocerca serialis. Next base: position 19,753,216 of record NW_026047617.1, read on the forward strand.
TATAACAAGTGTCACAGAAATGGTTCAAAACATACACAATAGGAAGAGTCAGTCTTGTTGTACTTAAGTCGGCATTGTGCCTTTTGTATTTATTTCCGATGCAATTCCTGTGTTTCATCGTCAATAAGAAGGTCAGAGAGATACAGTAAACCTGAAGTGAAGCATCGGAATCTATAACTAGTGGCACACGAATGGTTCAAAACATAGACAGTAGGAAGAGTCAGTCTTCTTCTACTTAAGTCGGCATTGTGCCTTTTGTATTTAATTCCGATGCAATTTCTGTGTTTCATCGTCAATAAGAAGGTCCAAGGAATACAGTAAACCTGAAGTGAGGCATCGGAATCTATAACTAGTGTAACAGGAATGGTTCAAACACACAGTCAGTAAAAAGAAACAGTATTCTTGTACTGAAGTCGGCATTGTGCCTTTTGTATTTAATTCCGATGCAATTTCTGTATTTCATCGTCAATAAGAAGGTCCAAGGGATGCAGTACACCTGAAGTGAAGCATCGGAAGCTATAACTAGTGTCTCAGGAATGGTTCCAAACATAGACAGTAAGAAGAGACAGTCTTCTTGTACTTAAGTCGGCATTGTGCCTTTTCTATTTAATTCCGACGTAATTTCTGTGTTTCATCGTCAATAAGAAGGTCAGAGGGATACAGTAAACCTGAAGTGAAGCACCGGAATCTATCAGTGGTGTCACAGGAATGGCTCAAACATAGTCAGTAAGAAGAGTCAGTCTTCTTGTACTGAAGTCGGCATTGTGCCTTTCGTATTTAATTCCGATGGAATTTCATCGTCAATAAAAACGTCCAAGGGATACAGTAAACCTGAAGTGAAGCATCGGAATCTACAGCTAGTGTCACAGGAATGCTTCAAAACCTAGTCAGTAAGAAGAGTCAGTCTTCTTGTAGTTAAGTCGGCATTGTGTCTTTTCTATTTAATTCCGATGCAATTTCTGTCTTTCGTTGTCGATATGAAGGTCCAAGGGTATAGTAAACCTGAAGTGAAGCATTGGAATCTATAACTAGTGTCACAGGAATGTTTCAAAACATAGACAGTAAGAAGAGACAGTCCTCTTGTACTTAAGTCGGCATTGTTCTTTTTGTATTTAATTCCGATGCCATTTCTGTGTTTCATCGTCAATAAGAAGGTCAGAGGGATACAGTAAACCTGAAGTGAAGCATCGGAATCTATAACTAGTGTCACAGGAATGGTTCAAAACATGGACAGTAGGAAGAGTCAGTCTTCTTGTACTTAAGTCGGCATTGTGCCTTTTCTATTTAATTCCGATGCAATTTCTGTGTTTCGTTGTAAATATGAAGGTCCAAGGGATACAGTAAATCCGAAGTGAAGCATCGGAATCAATAACTAGTGTCACAGGAATGGTCCAAACATAGACAGTAAGATGAGTCAGTCTTCTTGTACATAAGTCGGCATTGTGCCTTTTCTATTTAATTCCGATGCAATTTCTGTGTTTCATCGTCAACAAGAAGGTCAGAGGGATACAGTAAAGCTAAAGTGAAGCATCGGAATCTATAACTAGGGTCACATGAATGGTTCAAATCATAGAGAGAAGGAAGAGTCTGTCTTCTTGTGATTAAGTCGGCATTGTGCCTTTTGTATTTAATTCCGATGCAATTTCTGTGTTTCATCGTCAATAAGAAGGTCAGATGGATACAGTAAACCTGAAGTGAAGCATCGGAATCTATAACTAGTGTCACAGGAATGCTTCAACACATAGTAAGTAAGAAGAGTCAGTCTTCTTGTGCTTAATTCGGCATTGTGCCTTTTTATTTAATTCCGATGCAATTTCTGTGTTTCATCGTCAATAAGAAGGTCCAAGGGATACAGTAAACCTGAAGCGTCGGAATCTATAACTAGTGTCACAGAAATGGTTCAAAACATATTCAGTAAGAGGAGTCAGTCTTCTTGTACTTAAGTCGGCATTGTGCCTTTTCTATTTAATTCCGATGCAATTTCTGTGTTTCATCGTCAATAAGAAGGTTAGAGGGATACAGTAAACCTGAAGTGAAGCATCGGAATGTATATCTAGTGTCACAGGAATGGTTCTAATCATAGACAGCAGAAAGAGTCATTCTTCTTGTACTTAAGTCGGCATTGTTCCTTTTCTATTTAATTCCGATGCAATTTCTGAGTTTCATCGTCAATAAGAAGGTCAGAGGGATACAGTAAACCTGAAGTGAATCGTCGGAATCTATAACTAGGGTCACAGGAATCATTCAAAACATAGACAGTAGGAAGAGTCAGTCTACATGTACTTAAGTCGGCATTGTGCCTTTTGTATTTAATTCCGATGCAATTTTTGTGTTTCATCGTCAATAACAAGGTCCAAGGGATACAGTAAACCTGAAGTGAAGAATCGGAGTCTATAACTAGTGTCACTGGAATGGTTCAAAACATAGTCAGTAAGAAGATTCAGTCGTCTTGTACTTAAGTCGCCATTGTGCCTTTTCTATTTACTTCCGATGCAATTTCTGTGTTTCATCGTCAATAAGAAGGTAAGAGGGATACAGTAAACCTGAAGTGAAGCATCGGAATCTATAACTAGTGTCACAGGAATGGTTCAAATCATAGACAGTAAGAAGAGTCAGTCTTCTTGTACTTAAGTCGGCATTGTGGCGTTTGTATTTAATTCCGAAGCAATTTCTGTGTTTCATCGTCAATAAGAAGGTCAGAGGGATACAGTAAACCTGAAGTGAAGCATTAGAATCTATAACTAGTGTCACAGGAATGGTTCAAAACAAAGTCAGTAAGAAGAGTCAGTCTTCTTGTACTTAAGTCGGCATTGTGCCTTTTCTATTTACTTCCGATGCAATTTCTGTGTTTCATCGTCAACAAAAAGGTCAGAGGAATACAGTAAACCTGAAGTGTAGCATCGGAATCTATAACTAGTGTCACAGGAATGGTTCAAAACATACACAGTAGGAAGAGTCAGTCTTGTTGTACTTAAGTCGGCATTGTGCCTTTCGTATTTAATTCCGATGCAATATCTGTGTTTCTTCGTCAATAAAAAGGTCAGGGGGATACAGTAAACCTGAAGTGAAGCATGAGAATCTATAACTAGTGTCACAGGAATGGTTCAAAACATAGACAGTAGGAAGAGTCAGTCTACATGTACTTAAGTCGGGATTGTGCCTTTTGTATTTAATTCCGATGCAAATTTTGTGTTTCATCGTCAATAAGATGGTCCAAGGGATACAGTAAACCTGAAGTGAAGAATCGGAATCTATAACTAGTGTCACTGGAATGGTTCAAAACATAGTAAGTAAGAAGAGTCAGTCGTCTTGTACTTAAGTCGCCATTGTGCATTTTTTACTTACTTCCGATGCAATTTCTGTGTTTCATCGTCAATAAGAAGGTCCAAGGGATACAGTAAACCTGAAGTGAAGAATCGGAGTCTATAACTAGTGTCACTGGAATGGTTCAAAACATAGTCAGTAAGAAGATTCAGTCATCTTGTACTTAAGTCGCCATTGTGCCTTTTCTATTTACTTCCGATGCAATTTCTGTGTTTCATCGTCAATAAGAAGGTAAGAGGGATACAGTAAACCTGAAGTGAAGCATCGGAATCTATAACTAGTGTCACAGGAATGGTTCAAATCATAGACAGTAAGAAGAGTCAGTCTTCTTGTACTTAAGTCGGCATTGTGGCGTTTGTATTTAATTCCGAAGCAATTTCTGTGTTTCATCGTCAATAAGAAGGTCAGAGGGATACAGTAAACCTGAAGTGAAGCATTAGAATCTATAACTAGTGTCACAGGAATGGTTCAAAACAAAGTCAGTAAGAAGAGTCAGTCTTCTTGTACTTAAGTCGGCATTGTGCCTTTTCTATTTACTTCCGATGCAATTTCTGTGTTTCATCGTCAACAAAAAGGTCAGAGGAATACAGTAAACCTGAAGTGTAGCATCGGAATCTATAACTAGTGTCACAGGAATGGTTCAAAACATACACAGTAGGAAGAGTCAGTCTTGTTGTACTTAAGTCGGCATTGTGCCTTTCGTATTTAATTCCGATGCAATATCTGTGTTTCTTCGTCAATAAAAAGGTCAGGGGGATACAGTAAACCTGAAGTGAAGCATGAGAATCTATAACTAGTGTCACAGGAATGGTTCAAAACATAGACAGTAGGAAGAGTCAGTCTACATGTACTTAAGTCGGGATTGTGCCTCTTGTATTTAATTCCGATGCAAATTTTGTGTTTCATCGTCAATAAGAAGGTCCAAGGGATACAGTAAACCTGAAGTGAAGAATCGGAATCTATAACTAGTGTCACTGGAATGGTTCAAAACATAGTAAGTAAGAAGAGTCAGTCGTCTTGTACTTAAGTCGCCATTGTGCATTTTTTACTTACTTCCGATGCAATTTCTGTGTTTCATCGTCAATAAGAAGGTCAGAGGGATACAGTAAACCTGAAGTGAAGCATCAGAATCTATAACTAGTGTCACAGGAATGGTTCAAATCATAGACAGCAAGAAGAGTCAGTCTTCTTGTACTTAAGTCGGCAGTGTTCCTTTTGTATTTAATTCCGGTGCAATTTCTGTGTTTCATCGTCAATAAGAAGGTCAGAGGGATACAGTTAACCTGAAGTGAAGCATCAGAATCTATAACTAGTGTCACAGGAATGGTTCAAAACATAGACAGTAAGAAGAGTCAGTGTACTTGTACTTATGTCGGCATTGTGCCTTTTGTATTTAATTCCGATGCAATTTCTGTGTTTCATCATCAATAAGAAGGTCCAAGGGATATAGTACACCTGAAGTGAAGCATCGGAGTCTATAATTAGTGTCACAGGAGTGGTTCAAATCATAGACAGTATGAAGAGTCAGGCTTCTTGTACGTAAGTCAGCATTGTGCCTTTTCTCTTTAATACCGATGCAATTTATGTGTATCATCGTCAATAAGCAGGTCCAAGGGATGCAGTACACCTGAAGTGAAGCATCGGAATCTATAACTAGTGTCACAGGAATGGATCAAAACATAGACAGTAAGAAGAGTCAGTCCTCTTGTACTTAAATCGGCATTGTGCCTTTTCTATTTAATTCCGATTCAATTTCTGTGTTTCATCGTCAATAAGAAGGTCAGAGGGATACAGTAAACCTGAAGTGAAGCATCGGAATCTGTAACTAGTGTCACATGAATGGTTCAAAGCATAGACAGTAAGAAGAGTCAGTTTTCTTGTACTTAAGTCGGCATTGTGCCTTTTGTATTTAATTCCGTTGCAATATCTGTGTTTCATCGTCAATAAGAAGGACAGAGGGATACAGTAAACCTGAAGTGAATAATCGGAATCTATAACAAGTGTCACAGGAATGGTTCAAAACATAGATAGTAAGAAAAATCAGTTTTCATGTACTTAAGTCGGCATTGTGCCTTTTGTATTAATTCCGATGCAATTTCTGTGTTTCATCGTCAATAAGAACGTCCAAGGGATACAGTAAAGCTGAAGTGAGGCATCGGAATCTATAACTAGTGTCACAGGAATGGTTAAAAACATAGTCAGTAAGAAGAGTCAGTCTTCTTGTACTTAAGTCGGCATTGTGCCTTTTCTATTTAAACCCGAAGCAATTTATGTGTTTCATCGTCAATAAGAAGGTCCAAGGGATGCAGTACACCTGAAGTGAAGCATCGGAATCTATAACTAGTGTCACAGGAATGGTTCAAAACATAGACCGTAAGAAGAGTCAGTCTTCTTGTACTTAATTCAGCATTGTGCCTATTCTATTTAATTCCGATGCAATTTCTGTGTTTCATCGTCAATAAGAAGGCCAGAGGGATACAGTAAACCTGAAGTGAAGCACCGGAATCTATCAGTGGTGTCACAGGAATGGTTCAAACATAGTCAGTAAGAAGAGTCAGTCTCCTTGTACTGAAGTCGGCATTGTGCCTTTCGTATTTAATTCCGATGGAACTTCATCGTCAATAAGAAGGTCCAAGGGATACAGTAAACCTGAAGTGAAGCATCGGAATCATGAACTAGTGTCACAGGAATGGTTCAAATCATAGTCAGTAAGAATTGTCAGTCTTCTTGTAGTTAAGTAGGCATTGTGTCTTCTCTATTTAATTCCGATGCAATTTCTCTCTTTCGTTGTCAATAAGAAGGTCCAAGGGTACGGTAAACCTGAAGTGAAGCATTGGAATCTATAACTAGTGTCACAGGAATGTTTCAAAACATAGACAGTAAGAAGAGACAGTCCTCTTGTACTTAAGTCGGCATTGTGCTTTTTGTATCTAATTCCGATGCCATTTCTGTGTTTCATCGTCAATAAGAAGGTCAGAGTGATACAGTAAACCTGATGTGAAGCATCGGAATCTATAACTAGTGTCACAGGAATGGTTCAAATCGTGGACAGTAGGAAGAGTCAGTCTTCTTGTACTTAAGTCGGCATTGTGCCTTTTCTATTTAATTCCGATGCAATTTCTGTGTTTCGTTGTCAATATGAAGGTCCAAGGGATACAGTAAACCTGAAGTGAAGCATTGGAATCAATAACTAGTGTCACAGGAATTGTTCAAAACAAAGTAAGTAAGAAGAGTCAGTCTTCTTGTACTTAAGTCGGCATTGTGCCTTTTCTATTTACTTCCGATGCAATTTCTGTGTTTCATCGTCAATAAGAAGGTCAGAGGAATACAGTAAACCTGAAGTGAAGCATCGGAATCTATTACTAGTGTCACAGGAATGGTTCAAAACATACACAGTAGGAAGAGTCAGTCTTGTTGTACTTAGGTCGGCATTGTGCCTTTCGTATTTAATTTCGATGCAATATCTGTGTTTCATCGTCAATAAAAAGGTCAGGGGGATACAGTAAACCTGAAGTGAAGCATCAGAATCTATAACTAGTGTCACAGGAATGGTTCAAAACATAGACAGTTGGAAGAGTCAGTCTACATGTACTTAAGTCGGGATTGTGCCTTTTGTATTTAATTCCGATGCAATTCTTGTGTTTCCTCGTCAATAAGAAGGTCCAAGGGATACAGTAAACCTGAAGTGAAGAATCGGAATCTATAACTAGTGTCACTGGAATGGTTCAAAACATAGTCAGTAAGAAGAGTTAGTCGTCTTGTACTTAAGTCGCCATTGTGCATTTTCTATTTACTTCCGATGCAATTTCTGTGTCTCATCGTCAATAAGAAGGTCAGAGGGATACAGTAAACCTGAAGTGAAGCACCGGAATCTATCAGTGGTGTCACAGGAATGGTTCAAACATAGTCAGTAAGAAGAGTCAGTCTTTTTGTACTGAAGTCGGCATTGTGCCTTTCGTATTTAATTCCGATGGAATTTCATCGTCAATAAGAAGGTCCAAGGGATACAGTAAACCTGAAGTGAAGCATCGGAATCTAGAACTAGTGTCACAGGAATGGTTAAAAACATAGTCAGTAAGAAGAGTCAGTCTTCTTGTAGTTAAGTCGGCATTGTGTCTTCTCTATTTAATTCCGATGCAATTTCTGTCTTTCGTTGTCAATAAGAAGGTCCAAGGGTACAGTAAACCTGAAGTGAAGCATTGGAATCTATAACTAGTGTCACAGGAATGTTTCAAAACATAGACAGAAAGGAGAGACAGTCCTCTTGTACTTAAGTCGGCATTGTGCTTTTTGTATCTAATTCCGATGCCATTTCTGTGTTTCATCGTCAATAAGAAGGTCAGAGTGATACAGAAAACCTGAAGTGAAGCATCGGAATCTATAACTAGTGTCACAGGAATGGTTCAAAACAAAGTCAGTAAGAAGAGTCAGTCTCCTTGTACTTAAGTCGGCATTGTGCCTTTTCTATTTACATCCGATGCAATTTCTGTGTTTCATCGTCAATAAGAAGGTCAGACTAATACAGTAAACCTGAAGTGAAGCATCGGAATCTATAACTAGTGTCACAGGAATGGTTCAAAACATTCTCAGTAGGAAGAGTCAGTCTTGTTGTACTTATGTCGGCATTGTGCCTTTCGTATTTAATTCCAATGCAATATCTGTGTTTCATCGTCAATAAAAAGGTCAGGGAGATACAGTAAGCCTGAAGTGAAGCATCGGAATCTATAACTAGTGTCACAGGAATGGTTCAAAACATATACAGTAAGAAAATTCAGTCTTCTTGTACTTAAGTCGGCATTGTGAATTTTCTATTTAATTCCGATGCAATTTCTATGTTTCGTCGTCAATAACAAGGTCCAAGGGATACAGTAAACCTGAAGTCAAGCATCGGAATCTATAACTAGTGTCACAGGAATGGTTCAAAACATAGAGAGTAGGAAGAGTCAGTCTTCTAGTACTTAAGTCGGCATTGTGCCTTTTCTATTTCATTCCGATGCAATTTCTGTGATTCGTGGTCAATTAGAAGGTCCAAGGGATACAATTAACGTGAAGTGAAGCATCGGAATCTATAACTAGTGTCAGAGGAATGGTTCAATACATAGACAGTAAGATGAATCAGTCTTCTTGTACTTAATTCGGCATTGTGCATTTTTATTTAATTCCGATGCAATTTCTGTGTTTCATCGTCAATAAGAAGGTCAGAGGGATACAGTAAACCTGACGTGAAGCATCGGAATCTATAACTAATGTCACAGGAATGGTTCAAAACTAAGTCAGTAAGAAGAGTCAGTCTTCTTGTACTTAAGTCGGCATTGTGCCTTTTCTATTTACTTCCGATGCAATTTCTGTGTTTCATCGTCAATAGGAAGGTCAGAGGAATACAGTAAACCTGAAGCGTAGCATCGGAATCTATAACAAGTGTCACAGAAATGGTTCAAAACATACACAGTAGGAAGAGTCAGTCTTGTTGTACTTAAGTCGGCATTGTGCCTTTTGTATTTATTTCCGATGCAATTCCTGTGTTTCATCGTCAATAAGAAGGTCAGAGGGATACAGTAAACCTGAAGTGAAGCATCGGAATCTATAACTAGTGGCACACGAATGGTTCAAAACATAGACAGTAGGAAGAGTCAGTCTTCTTCTACTTAAGTCGGCATTGTGCCTTTTGTATTTAATTCCGATGCAATTTATGTGTTTCATCGTCAATAAGAAGGTCCAAGGAATACAGTAAACCTGAAGTGAGGCATCGGAATCTATAACTAGTGTAACAGGAATGGTTCAAACACACAGTCAGTAAGAAGAGTCAGTATTCTTGTACTGAAGTCGGCATTGTGCCTTTTGTATTTAATTCCGATGCAATTTCTGTGTTTCATCGTTAATAAGAAGGTCCAAGGGATGCAGTACACCTGAAGTGAAGCATGGGAAGCTATAACTAGTGTCTCAGGAATGGTTTCAAACATAGACAGTAAGAAGAGACAGTCTTCTTGTACTTAAGTCGGCATTGTGCCTTTTCTTTTTAATTCCGATGTAATTTCTGTGTTTCATCGTCAATAAGAAGGTCAGAGGGATACAGTAAACCTGAAGTGAAGCACCGGAATCTATAACTAGGGTCACATGAATGGTTCAAAACATAGAGAGAAGGAAGAGTCTGTCTTCTTGTACTTAAGTCGGCATTGTCCCTTTCGTATTTAATTCCGATGCAATTTCTGTGTTTCATCGTCAATAAGAAGGTCAGAGGGATACAGTAAACCTGAAGTGAAGCATCGGAATCTATAACTAGTGTCACAGGAATGCTTCAACACATAGTCAGTAAGAAGAGTCAGTCTTCTTGTGATTAATTCGGCATTGTGCCTTTTTATTTAATTCCGATGCAATTTCTGTGTTTCATCGTCAATAAGAAGGTCCAAGGGATACAGTAAACCTGAAGCGTCGGAATCTATAACTAGTGTCACAGAAATGGTTCAAAACATAGTCAGTAAGAGGAGTCAGTCTTCTTGTACTTAAGTCGGCATTGTGCCTTTCGTATTTAATTCCGATGCAATGTCTGTGTTACATCGTCAATAAGAAGGTCAGAGGGTTACAGTAAACCTGAAGTGAAACATCAGAATCTATAACTAGTGTCACAGGAATGGTTCAGAACATAGACAGTAGGAAGAGTCAGTCTACATGTACTTAAGTCGGCAATGTGCCTTTTGTATTTAATTCCGATGCAATTTTTGTGTTTCATCGTCAATAACAAGGTCCAAGGGATACAGTAAACCTGAAGTGAAGAATCGGAATCTATAACTAGTGTCACTGGAATGGTTCAAAACATAGTCAGTAAGAAGATTCAGTCGTCTTGTACTTAAGTCGCCATTGTGCCTTTTCTATTTATTTCCGATGCAATTTCTGTGTTTCATCGTCAATAAGAAGGTAAGAGGGATACAGTAAACCTGAAGGGAAGCATCGGAATCTATAACTAGTGTCACAGGAATGGTTCAAATCATAGACAGTAAGAAGAGTCAGTCTTCTTGTACTTAAGTCGGCATTGTGGCGTTTGTATTTAATTCCGAAGCAATTTCTGTGTTTCATCGTCAATAAGAAGGTCAGAGGGATACAGTAAACCTGAAGTGAAGCATTAGAATCTATACCTAGTGTCACAGAATGGTTCAAAACATAGACAGTAAGAAGAGTCAGTCTACTTGTACTTAAGTCGGCATTGTGCCTTTTGTATTTAAATCCGATGCAATTTCTGTGTTTCATCGTCAATAAGAAGGACCAAGGGATATAGTACACCTGAAGTGAAGCATCGGAATCAATAATTAGTGTCACAGGAATGGTTCAAATCATAGACAGTAAGAAGAGTCAGGCTTCTTGTACTTAAGTCAGCTTTATGCCTTTTCTCTTTAATTCCGATGCAATTTATGTGTTTCATCGTCAATAAGAAGGTCCAAGGGATGCAGTACACCTGAAGTAAAGCATCGGAATCCATAACTAGTGTCACAGGAATGGTTCAAAACATAGACAGTAAGAAGAGTCAGTCCTCTTGTACTTAAATCGGCATTGAGCCTTTTCTATTTAATTCCGATGCAATATCTGTGTTTCATCGTCAATATGAAGGTCAGAGGGATACAGTAAACCTGAAGTGAATAATCGGTATCTATAACTAGTGTCACAGGAATGGTTCAAATCATAGACAGTAAGAAGAGTCAGTCTTCTTGTACTTAAGTCGGCATTGTGGCGTTTGTATTTAATTCCGAAGCAATTTCTGTGTTTCATCGTCAATAAGAAGGTCAGAGGGATACAGTAAACCTGAAGTGAAGCATCGGAATCGATAACTAGTGTCACAGGAATAAGTCAAATCAAAGTCAGTAGGAAGACTCAGTCTTCTTGTACTTAAGTCGGCATTGTGCCTTTTGTATTTAATTCCGATGCAATTTCTGTGTTTCATCATCAATAAGAAGGTCCAAGGGATACAGTAAACCTGAAGTGAGGCATCGGAATCTATAACTAGTGTCACAGGAATGGTTAAAAACATAGTCAGTAAGAAGAGTCAGTCTTCTTGTACTTAAGTCGGCATTGTGACTTTTCTATTTAATTCCGAAGCAAATTATGTGTTTCATCGTCAATAAGAAGGTCCAAGGGATGCAGTACACCTGAAGTGAAGCATCGGAATCTATAACTAGTGTCACAGGAATGGTTCAAAACATAGACCGTAAGAAGAGTCAGTCTTCTTGTACTTAATTCGGCATTGTGCCTATTCTATTTAATTCCGATGCAATTTCTGTGTTTCATCGTCAATAAGAAGGTCAGAGGGATACAGTAAACCTGAAGTGAAGCACCGGAATCGATCAGTGGTGTCACAGGAATGGTTCAAACATAGTCAGTAAGATGAGTCAGTCTCCTTGTACTGAAGTCGGCATTGTGCCTTTCGTATTTAATTCCGATGGAACTTCATCGTCAATAACAAGGTCCAAGGGATACAGTAAACCTGAAGTGAAGCATCGGAATCTAGAACTAGTGTCACAGGAATGGTTCAAATCATAGTCAGTAAGAAGAGTCAATCCTCTTGTAGTTAAGTCGGCATTGTGTCTTCTCTATTTAATTCCGATGCAATTTCTCTCTTTCGTTCTCAATAAGAAGGTCCAAGGGTACAGTAAACCTGAAGTGAAGCATTGGAATCTATACATAGTGTCACAGGAATGTTTCAAAACATAGACAGTAAGAAGAGACAGTCCTCTTGTACTTAAGTCGGCATTGTGCTTTTTGTATCTAATTCCGATGCCATTTCTGTGTTTCATCGTCAATAAGAAGGTCAGAGTGATACAGTAAACCTGAAGTGAAGCATCGGAATCTATAACTAGTGTCACAGGAATGGTTCAAAACATAGACAGTAAGAAAATTCAGTCTTCTTGTACTTAAGTCGGCATTGTGAATTTTCTATTTAACTCCGATGCAATTTCGGTGTTTCATCGTCAATACGAAGGTCAGAGGAATACAGTAAACCTGAAGTGTAGCATCGGAATCTATAACAAGTGTCACAGAAATGGTTCAAAACATAGACAGTAGGAAGAGTCAGTCTTGTTGTACTTAAGTCGGCATTGTGCCTTTTGTATTTATTTCCGATGCAATTCCTGTGTTTCATCGTCAATAAGAAGGTCAGGGGGATACAGTAAACCTGAAGTGAAACATCGGAATCAATAACTAGTGGCACACGAATGGTTCAAAACATAGACAGTAGGAAGAGTCAGTCTTCTTCTACTTAAGTCGGCATTGTGCCTTTTGTATTTTATTCCGATGCAATTTCTGTGTTTCATCGTCAATAAGAAGGTCCAAGCAATACAGTAAACCTGAAGAGAGGCATCGGAATCTATAACTAGTGTAACAGGAATGGTTCAAACACACAGTCAGTAAGAAGCGTCAGTATTCTTGTACTGAAGTCGGCATTGTGTCTTTTCTATTTAATTCCGATGCAATTTCTGTGTTTCGTTGTCAATATGAAGGTCCAAGGGATACAGTAAACCTGAAGTGAAGCATCGGAATCAATAACTAGTGTCACAGGAATGGTCCAAACATAGACAGTAAGATGAGTCAGTCTTCTTGTACATAAGTCGGCATTGTGCCTTTTCTATTTAATTCCGATGCAATTTCTGTGTTTCATCGTCAATAAGAAGGTCAGAGGGATGCAGTACACCTGAAGTGAAGCACCGGAATCTATAACTAGTGTCACAGGAATGGTTCAAAACATAGACAGTTGGAAGAGTCAGTCTACATGTACTTAAGTCGGGATTGTGCCTTTTGTATTTAATTCCGATGCAATTCTTGTGTTTCATCGTCAATAAGAAGGTCCAAGGGATACAGTAAACCTGAAGTGAAGAATCGGAATCTATAACTAGTGTCACTGGAATGGTTCAAAACGTAGTCAGTAAGAAGAGTCAGTCGTCTTGTACTTAAGTCGCCATTGTGCATTTTCTATTTACTTCCGATGCAATTTCTGTGTTTCATCGTCAATAAGAAGGTCAGAGGGATACAGTAAACCTGAAGTGAAGCATCAGAATCTATAATTAGTGTCACAGGAATGGTTCATATCATAGACAGTAAGAAGAGTCAGTCTTCTTGTACTTAAGTCGGCATTGTTCCTTTTGTATTTAATTCCGGTGCAGTTTCTGTGTTTCATCGTCAATAAGAAGGTCAGAGGGATACAGTAAACCTGAAGTGAAATATCAGAATGTATAACTAGTGCCACAGGAATGGTTCAAAACATAGACAGTAAGAAGAGTCAGTGTACTTGTACTTAAGTCGGCAGTGTGCCTTTTGTATTTAATTCCGATGCAATTTCTCTGTTTCATCGTCAATAAGAAGGTCCAAGGGATATAGTACACCTGAAGTGAAGCATCGGAGTCTATAATTAGTGTCACAGGAATGGTTCAAATCATAGACAGTATGAAGAGTCAGGCTTCTTGCACGTAAGTCAGCATTGTGCCTTTTCTCTTTAATTCCGATGCAATTTATGTGTTTCATCGTCAATAAGAAGGTCCAAGGGATGCAGTACACCTGAAGTGAAGCATCAGAATCTATAACTAGTGTCACAGGAATGGTTCAAAACATAGACCGTAAGAAGAGTCAGTCTTCTTGTTTCTTAATTCGGCATTGTGCCTATTCTATTTAATTCCGATGCAATTTCTGTGTTTCATCGTCAATAAGAAGGTCAGAGGGATACAGTAAACCTGAAGTGAAGCACCGGAATCTATCAGTGGTGTCACAGGAATGGTTCAAACATAGTCAGTAAGAAGAGTCAGTCTTCTTGTACTGAAGTCGGCATTGTGCCTTTCGTATTTAATTCCGATGGAATTTCATCGTCAATAAGAAGGTCCAAGGGATACAGTAAACCTGAAGTGAAGCATCGGAATCTAGAACTAGTGTCACAGGAATGGTTAAAAACATAGTCAGTAAGAAGAGTCAGTCTTCTTGTAGTTAAGTCGGCATTGTGTCTTCTCTATTTAATTCCGATGCAATTTCTGTCTTTCGTTGTCAATAAGAAGGTCCAAGGGTACAGTAAACCTGAAGTGAAGCATTGGAATCTATAACTAGTGTCACAGGAATGTTTCAAAACATAGACAGAAAGGAGAGACAGTCCTCTTGTACTTAAGTCGGCATTGTGCTTTTTGTATCTAATTCCGATGCCATTTCTGTGTTTCATCGTCAATAAGAAGGTCAGAGTGATACAGAAAACCTGAAGTGAAGCATCGGAATCTATAACTAGTGTCACAGGAATGGTTCAAAACAAAGTCAGTAAGAAGAGTCAGTCTTCTTGTACTTAAGTCGGCATTGTGCCTTTTCTATCTACATCCGATGCAATTTCTGTGTTTCATCATCAATAAGAAGGTCAGAGGAATACAGTAAACCTGAAGTGAAGCATCGGAATCTATAACTAGTGTCACAGGAATGGTTCAAAACATTCACAGTAGGAAGAGTCAGTCTTGTTGTACTTATGTCGGCATTGTGCCTTTCGTATTTAATTCCAATGCAATATCTGTGTTTCATCGTCAATAAAAAGGTCAGGGAGATACAGTAAGCCTGAAGTGAAGCATCGGAATCTATAACTAGTGTCACAGGAATGGTTCAAAACATAGACAGTAAGAAAATTCAGCCTTCTTGTACTGAAGTCGGCATTGTGCCTTTCGTATTTCATTCCGATGGAATTTCATCGTCAATAAAAAGGTCCAAGGGATACAGTAAACCGGAAGTGAAGCATCGGAATCTACAGCTAGTGTCACAGGAATGCTTCAAAACATAGTCAGTAAGAAGAGTCAGTCTTCTTGTAGTTAAGTCGGCATTGTGTCTTTTCTATTTAATTCCGATGCAATTTCTGTGTTTCGTTGTCAATATGAAGGTCCAAGGGATACAGTAAACCTGAAGTGAAGCATCGGAATCAATAACTAGTGTCACAGGAATGGTCCAAACATAGACAGTAAGATGAGTCAGTCTTCTTGTACATAAGTCGGCATTGTGCCTTTTCTATTTAATTCCGATGCAATTTCTGTGTTTCATCGTCAATAAGAAGGTCAGAGGGATGCAGTACACCTGAAGTGAAGCACCGGAATCTATAACTAGTGTCACAGGAATGGTTCAAAACATAGACAGTTGGAAGAGTCAGTTTACATGTACTTAAGTCGGGATTGTGCCTTTTGTATTTAATTCCGATGCAATTCTTGTGTTTCATCGTCAATAAGAAGGTCCAAGGGATACAGTAAACCTGAAGTGAAGAATCGGAATCTATAACTAGTGTCACTGGAATGGTTCAAAACATAGTCAGTAAGAAGAGTCAGTCGTCTTGTACTTAAGTCGCCATTGTGCATTTTCTATTTACTTCCGATGCAATTTCTGTGTTTCATCGTCAATAAGAAGGTCAGAGGGATACAGTAAACCTGAAGTGAAGCATCAGAATCTATAATTAGTGTCACAGGAATGGTTCATATCATAGACAGTAAGAAGAGTCAGTCTTCTTGTACTTAAGTCGGCATTGTTCCTTTTGTATTTAATTCCGGTGCAGTTTCTGTGTTTCATCGTCAATAAGAAGGTCAGAGGGATACAGTAAACCTGAAGTGAAATATCAGAATGTATAACTAGTGCCACAGGAATGGTTCAAAACATAGACAGTAAGAAGAGTCAGTGTACTTGTACTTAAGTCGGCAGTGTGCCTTTTGTATTTAATTCCGATGCAATTTCTCTGTTTCTTCGTCAATAAGAAGGTCCAAGGGATATAGTACACCTGAAGTGAAGCATCGGAGTCTATAATTAGTGTCACAGGAATGGTTCAAATCATAGACAGTATGAAGAGTCAGGCTGCTTGCACGTAAGTCAGCATTGTGCCTTTTCTCTTTAATTCCGATGCAATTTATGTGTTTCATCGTCAATAAGACGGTCCAAGGGATGCAGTACACCTGAAGTGAAGCATCAGAATCTATAACTAGTGTCACAGGAATAGTTCAAAACATAGACCGTAAGAAGAGTCAGTCTTCTTGTACTTAATTCGGCATTGTGCCTATTCTATTTAATTCCGATGCAATTTCTGTGTTTCATCGTCAATAAGAAGGTCAGAGGGATACAGTAAACCTGAAGTGAAGCACCGGAATCTATCAGTGGTGTCACAGGAATGGTTCAAACATAGTCAGTAAGAAGAGTCAGTCTTCTTGTACTGAAGTCGGCATTGTGCCTTTCGTATTTAATTCCGATGGAATTTCATCGTCAATAAGAAGGTCCAAGGGATACAGTAAACCTGAAGTGAAGCATCGGAATCTAGAACTAGTGTCACAGGAATGGTTAAAAACATAGTCAGTAAGAAGAGTCAGTCTTCTTGTAGTTAAGTCGGCATTGTGTCTTCTCTATTTAATTCCGATGCAATTTCTGTCTTTCGTTGTCAATAAGAAGGTCCAAGGGTACAGTAAACCTGAAGTGAAGCATTGGAATCTATAACTAGTGTCACAGGAATGTTTCAAAACATAGACAGAAAGGAGAGACAGTCCTCTTGTACTTAAGTCGGCATTGTGCTTTTTGTATCTAATTCCGATGCCATTTCTGTGTTTCATCGTCAATAAGAAGGTCAGAGTGATACAGAAAACCTGAAGTGAAGCATCGGAATCTATAACTAGTGTCACAGGAATGGTTCAAAACAAAGTCAGTAAGAAGAGTCAGTCTTCTTGTACTTAAGTCGGCATTGTGCCTTTTCTATTTACATCCGATGCAATTTCTGTGTTTCATCGTCAATAAGAAGGTCAGAGGAATACAGTAAACCTGAAGTGAAGCATCGGAATCTATAACTAGTGTCACAGGAATGGTTCAAAACATTCACAGTAGGAAGAGTCAGTCTTGTTGTACTTATGTCGGCATTGTGCCTTTCGTATTTAATTCCAATGCAATATCTGTGTTTCATCGTCAATAAAAAGGTCAGGGAGATACAGTAAGCCTGAAGTGAAGCATCGGAATCTATAACTAGTGTCACAGGAATGGTTCAAAACATAGACAGTAAGAAAATTCAGTCTTCTTGTACTGAAGTCGGCATTGTGCCTTTCGTATTTCATTCCGATGGAATTTCATCGTCAATAAAAAGGTCCAAGGGATACAGTAAACCGGAAGTGAAGCATCGGAATCTACAGCTAGTGTCACAGGAATGCTTCAAAACATAGTCAGTAAGAAGAGTCAGTCTTCTTGTAGTTAAGTCGGCATTGTGTCTTTTCTATTTAATTCCGATGCAATTTCTGTGTTTCGTTGTCAATATGAAGGTCCAAGGGATACAGTAAACCTGAAGTGAAGCATCGGAATCAATAACTAGTGTCACAGGAATGGTCCAAACGTAGACAGTAAGATGAGTCAGTCTTCTTGTACATAAGTCGGCATTGTGCCTTTTCTATTTAATTCCGATGCAATTTCTGTGTTTCATCGTCAATAAGAAGGTCAGAGGGATGCAGTACACCTGAAGTGAAGCACCGGAATCTATAACTAGTGTCACAGGAATGGTTCAAAACATAGACAGTTGGAAGAGTCAGTCTACATGTACTTAAGTCGGGATTGTGCCTTTTGTATTTAATTCCGATGCAATTCTTGTGTTTCAATGTCAATAAGAAGGTCCAAGGGATACAGTAAACCTGAAGTGAAGAATCGGAATCTATAACTAGTGTCACTGGAATGGTTCAAAACATAGTCAGTAAGAAGAGTCAGTCGTCTTGTACTTAAGTCGCCATTGTGCATTTTCTATTTACTTCCGATGCAATTTCTGTGTTTCATCGTCAATAAGAAGGTCAGAGGGATACAGTAAACCTGAAGTGAAGCATCAGAATCTATAATTAGTGTCACAGGAATGGTTCATATCATAGACAGTAAGAAGAGTCAGTCTTCTTGTACTTAAGTCGGCATTGTTCCTTTTGTATTTAATTCCGGTGCAGTTTCTGTGTTTCATCGTCAATAAGAAGGTCAGAGGGATACAGTAAACCTGAAGTGAAATATCAGAATGTATAACTAGTGCCACAGGAATGGTTCAAAACATAGACAGTAAGAAGAGTCAGTGTACTTGTACTTAAGTCGGCAGTGTGCCTTTTGTATTTAATTCCGATGCAATTTCTCTGTTTCATCGTCCATAAGAAGGTCCAAGGGATATAGTACACCTGAAGTGAAGCATCGGAGTCTATAATTAGTGTCACAGGAATGGTTCAAATCATAGACAGTATGAAGAGTCAGGCTTCTTGCACGTAAGTCAGCATTGTGCCTTTTCTCTTTAATTCCGATGCAATTTATGTGTTTCATCGTCAATAAGAAGGTCCAAGGGATGCAGTACACCTGAAGTGAAGCATCAGAATCTATAACTAGTGTCACAGGAATGGTTCAAAACATAGACCGTAAGAAGAGTCAGTCTTCTTGTACTTAATTCGGCATTGTGCCTATTCTATTTAATTCCGATGCAATTTCTGTGTTTCATCGTCAATAAGAAGGTCAGAGGGATACAGTTAACCTGAAGTGAAGCTCCGGAATCTATCAGTGGTGTCACAGGAATGGTTCAAACATAGTCAGTAAGAAGAGTCAGTCTTCTTGTACTGAAGTCGGCATTGTGCCTTTCGTATTTAATTCCGATGGAATTTCATCGTCAATAAGAAGGTCCAAGGGATACAGTAAACCTGAAGTGAAGCATCGGAATCTAGAACTAGTGTCACAGGAATGGTTAAAACATAGTCAGTAAGAAGAGTCAGTCTTCTTGTAGTTAAGTCGGCATTGTGTCTTCTCTATTTAATTCCGATGCAATTTCTGTCTTTCGTTGTCAATAAGAAGGTCCAAGGGTACAGTAAACCTGAAGTGAAGCATTGGAATCTATAACTAGTGTCACAGGAATGTTTCAAAACATAGACAGAAAGGAGAGACAGTCCTCTTGTACTTAAGTCGGCATTGTGCTTTTTGTATCTAATTCCGATGCCATTTCTGTGTTTCATCGTCAATAAGAAGGTCAGAGTGATACAGAAAACCTGAAGTGAAGCATCGGAATCTATAACTAGTGTCACAGGAATGGTTCAAAACAAAGTCAGTAAGAAGAGTCAGTCTTCTTGTACTTAAGTCGGCATTGTGCCTTTTCTATTTACATCCGATGCAATTTCTGTGTTTCATCGTCAATAAGAAGGTCAGAGGAATACAGTAAACCTGAAGTGAAGCATCGGAATCTATAACTAGTGTCACAGGAATGGTTCAAAACATTCACAGTAGGAAGAGTCAGTCTTGTTCTACTTATGTCGGCATTGTGCCTTTCGTATTTAATTCCAATGCAATATCTGTGTTTCATCGTCAATAAAAAGGTCAGGGAGATACAGTAAGCCTGAAGTGAAGCATCGGAATCTATAACTAGTGTCACAGGAATGGTTCAAAACATAGACAGTAAGAAAATTCAGTCTTCTTGTACTTAAGTCGGCATTGTGAATTTTCTATTTAATTCCGATGCAATTTCTGTGTTTCGTCGTCAATATCAAGGTCCAAGGGATACAGTAAACCTGAAGTCAAGCATCGGAATCTATAACTAGTGTCACAGGAATGGTTCAAAACATAGAGAGTAGGAAGAGTCAGTCTTCTAGTACTTAAGTCGGCATTGTGCCTTTTCTATTTCATTCCGATGCAATTTCTGTGATTCGTGGTCAATTAGAAGGTCCAAGGGATACAGTAAACGTGAAGTGAAGCATCGGAATCTATAACTAGTGTCAGAGGAATGGTTCAATACATAGACAGTAAGATGAATCAGTCTTCTTGTACTTAATTCGGCATTGTGCATTTTTATTTAATTCCGATGCAATTTCTGTGTTTCATCGTCAATAAGAAGGTCAGAGGGATACAGTAAACCTGACGTGAAGCATCGGAATCTATAACTAATGTCACAGGAATGGTTCAAAACTAAGTCAGTAAGAAGAGTCAGTCTTCTTGTACTTAAGTCGGCATTGTGCCTTTTCTATTTACTTCCGATGCAATTTCTGTGTTTCATCGTCAATAGGAAGGTCAGAGGAATACAGTAAACCTGAAGCGTAGCATCGGAATCTATAACAAGTGTCACAGAAATGGTTCAAAACATACACAGTAGGAAGAGTCAGTCTTGTTGTACTGAAGTCGGCATTGTGCCTTTTGTATTTAATTCCGATGCAATTTCTGTGTTTCATCGTTAATAAGAAGGTCCAAGGGATGCAGTACACCTGAAGTGAAGCATGGGAAGCTATAACTAGTGTCTCAGGAATGGTTCCAAACATAGACAGTAAGAAGAGACAGTCTTCTTGTACTTAAGTCGGCATTGTGCCTTTTCTTTTTAATTCCGATGTAATTTCTGTGTTTCATCGTCAATAAGAAGGTCAGAGGGATACAGTAAACCTGAAGTGAAGCACCGGAATCTATCAGTGGTGTCACAGGAATGGCTTAAACATAGTCAGTAAGAAGAGTCAGTCTTCTTGTACTAAAGTCGGCATTGTGCCTTTCGTATTTAATTCCGATGGAATTTCATCGTCAATAAAAAGGGCCAAGGGATACAGTAATCCTGAAGTGAAGCATCGGAATCTACAGCTAGTGTCAGAGGAATGCTTCAAAACATAGTCAGTAAGAAATGTCAGTCTTCTTGTAGTTAAGTCGGCATTGTGTCTTTTCTATTTAATTCCGATGCAATTTCTGTGTTTCGTTGTCAATATGAAGGTCCAAGGGATACAGTAAACCTGAAGTGAAGCATCGGAATCAATAACTAGTGTCACAGGAATGGTCCAAACATAGACAGTAAGATGAGTCAGTCTTCTTGTACATAAGTCGGCATTGTGCCTTTTCTATTTAATTCCGATGCAATTTCTGTGTTTCATCGTCATTAAGAAGGTCAGAGGGATACAGAAAAGCTAAAGTGAAGCATCGGAATCTATAACTAGGGTCACATGAATGGTTCAAAACATAGAGAGAAGGAAGAGTCTGTCTTCTTGTACTTAAGTCGGCATTGTCCCTTTCGTATTTAATTCCGATGCAATTTCTGTGTTTCATCGTCAATAAGAAGGTCAGAGGGATACAGTAAACCTGAAGTGAAGCATCGGAATCTATAACTAGTGTCACAGGAATGCTTCAACACATAGTCAGTAAGAAGAGTCAGTCTTCTTGTGCTTAATTCGGCATTGTGCCTTTTTATTTAATTCCGATGCAATTTCTGTGTTTCATCGTCAATAAGAAGGTCCAAGGGATACAGTAAACATGAAGCGTCGGAATCTATAACTAGTGTCACAGAAATGGTTCAAAACATAGTCAGTAAGAGGAGTCAGTCTTCTTGTACTTAAGTCGGCATTGTGCCTTTCGTATTTAATTCCGATGCAATGTCTGTGTTACATCGTCAATAAGAAGGTCAGAGGGTTACAGTAAACCTGAAGTGAAACATCAGAATCTATAACTAGTGTCACAGGAATGGTTCAGAACATAGACAGTAGGAAGAGTCAGTCTACATGTACTTAAGTCGGCATTGTGCCTTTTGTATTTAATTCCGATGCAATTTTTGTGTTTCATCGTCAATAACAAGGTCCAAGGGATACAGTAAACCTGAAGTGAAGAATCGGAATCTATAACTAGTGTCACTGGAATGGTTCAAAACATAGTCAGTAAGAAGATTCAGTCTTCTTGTACTTAAGTCGGCATTGTGGCGTTTGTATATAATTCCGAAGCAATTTCTTTGTTTCATCGTCAATAAGAAGGTCACAGGGATACAGTAAACCTGAAGTGAAGCATTAGAATCTATACCTAGTGTCACAGAATGGTTCAAAACATAGACAGTAAGAAGAGTCAGTCTACTTGTACTTAAGTCGGCATTGTGCCTTTTGTATTTAAATCCGATGCAATTTCTGTGTTTCATCGTCAATAAGAAGGACCAAGGGATATAGTACACCTGAAGTGAAGCATCGGAATCAATAATTAGTGTCACAGGAATGGTTCAAATCATAGACAGTAAGAAGAGTCAGGCTTCTTGTACTTAAGTCAGCATTATGCCTTTTCTCTTTAATTCCGATGCAATTTATGTGTTTCATCGTCAATAAGAAGGTCCAAGGGATGCAGTACACCTGAAGTAAAGCATCGGAATCCATAACTAGTGTCACAGGAATGGTTCAAAGCATAGACAGTAAGAAGAGTCAGTCCTCTTGTACTTAAATCGGCATTGAGCCTTTTCTATTTAATTCCGATGCAATTTCTGTGTTTCATCGTCAATATGAAGGTCAGAGGGATACAGTAAACCTGAAGTGAATAATCGGTATCTATAACTAGTGTCACAGGAATGGTTCAAATCATAGACAGTAAGAAGAGTCAGTCTTCTTGTACTTAAGTCGGCATTGTGGGGTTTGTATTTAATTCCGAAGCAATTTCTGTGTTTCATCGTCAATAAGAAGGTCAGAGGGATACAGTAAACCTGAAGTGAAGCATCGGAATCGATAACTAGTGTCACAGGAATGGTTCAAATCATAGTCAGTAGGAAGACTCAGTCTTCTTGTACTTAAGTCGGCATTGTGCCTTTTGTATTTAATTCCGATGCAATTTCTGTGTTTCATCGTCAATAAGAAGGTCCAAGGGATACAGTAAACCTGAAGTGAGGCATCGGAATCTATAACTAGTGTCACAGGAATGGTTAAAAACATAGTCAGTAAGAAGAGTCAGTCTTCTTGTACTTAAGTCGGCATTGTGACTTTTCTATTTAATTCCGAAGCAAATTATGTGTTTCATCGTCAATAAGAAGGTCCAAGGGATGCAGTACACCTGAAGTGAAGCATCGGAATCTATAACTAGTGTCACAGGAATGGTTCAAAACATAGACCGTAAGAAGAGTCAGTCTTCTTGTACTTAATTCGGCATTGTGCCTATTCTATTTAATTCCGATGCAATTTCTGTGTTTCATCGTCAATAAGAAGGTCAGAGGGATACAGTAAACCTGAAGTGAAGCACCGGAATCGATCAGTGGTGTCACAGGAATGGTTCAAACATAGTCAGTAAGATGAGTCAGTCTCCTTGTACTGAAGTCGGCATTGTGCCTTTCGTATTTAATTCCGATGGAACTTCATCGTCAATAACAAGGTCCAAGGGATACAGTAAACCTGAAGTGAAGCATTGGAATCTATAACTAGTGTCACAGGAATGTTTCAAAACATAGACAGTAAGAAGAGACAAACCTCTTGTACTTAAGTCGGCATTGTGCTTTTTGTATCTAATTCCGATGCCATTTCTGTATTTCATCGTCAATAAGAAGGTCAGAGTGATACAGTAAACCTGAAGTGAAGCATCGGAATCTATAACTAGTGTCACAGGAATGGTTCAAAACATAGACAGTAAGAAAATTCAGTCTTCTTGTACTTAAGTCGGCATTGTGAATTTTCTATTTAACTCCGATGCAATTTCGGTGTTTCATCGTCAATACGAAGGTCAGAGGAATACAGTAAACCTGAAGTGTAGCATCGGAATCTATAACAAGTGTCACAGAAATGGTTCAAAACATAGACAGTAGGAAGAGTCAGTCTTGTTGTACTTAAGTCGGCATTGTGCATTTTGTATTTATTTCCGATGCAATTCCTGTGTTTCATCGTCAATAAGAAGGTCAGAGGGATACAGTAAACCTGAAGTGAAACATCGGAATCAATAACTAGTGGCACACGAATGGTTCAAAACATAGACAGTAGGAAGAGTCAGTCTTCTTCTACTTAAGTCGGCACTGTGCCTTTTGTATTTAATTCCGATGCAATTTCTGTGTTTCATCGTCAATAAGAAGGTCCAAGCAATACAGTAAACCTGAAGTGAGGCATCGGAATCTATAACTAGTGTAACAGGAATGGTTCAAACACACTGTCAGTAAGAAGAGTCAGTAGTCTTGTACTGAAGTCGGCATTGTGCCTTTTGTATTTAATTCCGATGCAATTTCTGTGTTTCATCATCAATAAGAAGGTCCAAGGGATGCAGTACACCTGAAGTGAAGCATCGGAAGCTATAGCTAGTGTCTCAGGAATGGTTCCAAACATAGACAGTAAGAAGAGACAGTCTTCTTGTACTTAAGTCGGCATTGTGCCTTTTCTATTTAATTCCGACGTAATTTCTGTGTTTCATCGTCAATAAGAAGGTCAGAGGGATACAGTAAACGTGAAGTGAAGCACCGGAATCTATCAGTGGTGTCACAGGAATGGCTCAAACATAGTCAGTAAGAAGAGTCAGTCTTCTTGTACTGAAGTCGGCATTGTGCCTTTCGTATTTCATTCCGATGGAATTTCATCGTCAATAAAAAGGTCCAAGGGATACAGTAAACCGGAAGTGAAGCATCGGAATCTACAGCTAGTGTCACAGGAATGCTTCAAAACATAGTCAGTAAGAAGAGTCAGTCTTCTTGTAGTTAAGTCGGCATTGTGTCTTTTCTATTTAATTCCGATGCAATTTCTGTGTTTCGTTGGCAATATGAAGGTCCAAGGGATACAGTAAACCTGAAGTGAAGCATCGGAATCAATAACTAGTGTCACAGGAATGGTCCAAACATAGACAGTAAGATGAGTCAGTCTTCTTGTACATAAGTCGGCATTGTGCCTTTTCTATTTAATTCCGATGCAATTTCTGTGTTTCATCGTCAATAAGAAGGTCAGAGGGATACAGTAAAGCTAAAGTGAAGCATCGGAATCTATAACTAGGGTCACATGAATGGTTCAAATCATAGAGAGAAGGAAGAGTCTGTCTTCTTGTACTTAAGTCGGCATTGTGCCTTTTGTATTTAATTCCGATGCAATTTCTGTGTTTCATCGTCAATAAGAAGGTCAGAGTGATACAGTAAACCTGAAGTGAAGCATCGGAATCTATAACTAGTGTCACAGGAATGCTTCAACACATAGTCAGTAAGAAGAGTCAGTCTTCTTGTGCTTAATTCAGCATTGTGCCTTTTTATTTAATTCCGATGCAATTTCTGTGTTTCATCGTCAATAAGAAGGTCCAAGGGATACAGTAAACCTGAAGCGTCGGAATCTATAACTAGTGTCACAGAAATGGTTCAAGACATAGTCAGTAAGAGCAGTCAGTCTTCTTGTACTTAAGTCGGCATTGTGTCTTTTCTATTTAATTCCGATGCAATTTCTGTGTTTCATCGCCAATAAGAAGGTTACAGGGATACAGTAAACCTGAAGTGAAGCATCGGAATGTATATCTAATGTCACAGGAATGGTTCTAATCATAGACAGCAGAAAGAGTCATTCTTCTTGTACTTAAGTCGGCATTGTTCCTTTTCTATTTATTTCCGATGCAATTTCTGAATTTCATCGTCAATAAGAAGGTCAGAGGGATACAGTAAACCTGAAGTGAATCGTCGGAATCTATAACTAGTGTCACAGGAATCATTCAAAACATAGACAGTAGGAAGAGTCAGTCTACATGTACTCTAGTCGGCATTGTGCCTTTTGTATTTAATTCCGATGCAATTTTTGTGTTTCATCGTCAATAAGGAGGTCCAAGGGATACAGTAAACCTGAAGTGGAGAATCAGAATCTATAACTAGTGTCACAGGAATGGTTCAAAACAAAGTCAGTAAGAAGAGTCAGTCTTCTTGTACTTAAGTCGGCATTGTGCCTTTTCTATTTACTTCCGATGCAATTTCTGTGTTTCATCGTCAATAAGAAGGTCAGAGGAATACAGTAAACCTGAAGTGTAGCATCGAAATCTATAACTAGTGTCACAGGAATGGTTCAAAACATACACAGTAGGAAGGGTCAGTCATCTTGTACTTAAGTCAGCTTTGTGCCTTTCGTATTTAATTCCGATGCAATGTCTGTGTTTCATCGTCAATAAGAAGGTCAGAGGGTTACAGTAAACCTGAAGTGAAGCATCAGAATCTATAACTAGTGTCACAGGAATGGTTCAAAACATAGACAGTAGGAAGAGTCAGTCTACATGTACTTAAGTCGGCATTGTGCCTTTTGTATTTAATTCCGATGCAATATTTGTGTTTCATCGTCAATAACAAGGTCCAAGGGATACAGTAAACCTGAAGTGAAGAATCGGAATCTATAACTAGTGTCACTGGAATGGATCAAAACATAGTCAGTAAGAAGATTCAGTCGTCTTGTACTTAAGTCGCCATTGTGCCTTTTCTATTTACTTCCGATGCAATTTCTGTGTTTCATCGTCAATAAGAAGGTAAGAGGGATACAGTAAACCTGAAGTGAAGCATCGGAATCTATAACTAGTGGCACAGGAATGGTTCAAATCATAGACAGTAAGAAGAGTCAGTCTTCTTGTACTTATGTCTTCATTGTGGCGATTGTATTTAATTCCGAAGCAATTTCTGTGTTTCATCGTCAATAAGAAGGTCAGAGGGATACAGTAAACCTGAAGTGAAGCATTAGAATCTATAACTAGTGTCACAGGAATGGTTCAAAACATAGACAGTAAGAAGAGTCAGTCTACTTGTACTTAAGTCGGCATTGTGCCTTTTGTATTTAAATCCGATGCAATTTCTGTGTTTCATCGTCAACAAGAAGGACCAAGGGATATAGTACACCTGAAGTGAAGCATCGGAATCAATAATTAGTGTCACAGGAATGGTTCAAATCATAGACAGTAAGAAGAGTCAGGCTTCTTGTACTTAAGTCAGCATTATGCCTTTTCTCTTTAATTCCGATGCAATTTATGTGTTTCAACGTCAATAAGAAGGTCCAAGGGATGCAGTACACCTGAAGTAAAGCATCGGAATCTATAACTAGTGTCACAGGAATGGTTCAAAACATAGACAGTAAGAAGAGTCAGTCCTCTTGTACTTAAATCGGCATTGAGCCTTTTCTATTTAATTCCGATGCAATTTCTGTGTTTCATCGTCAATAAGAAGGTCAGAGGAATACAGTAAACCTGAAGTGAATAATCGGTATCTATAATTAGTGTCACAGGAATGGTTCAAATCATAGACAGTAAGAAGAGTCAGGCTTCTTGTACTTAAGTCAGCATTATGCCTTTTCTCTTTAATTCCGATGCAATTTCTGTGTTTCATCGTCAATAAGAAGGTCCAAGGGATACAGTAAACCTGAAGCGTCGGAATCTATAACTAGTGTCACAGAAATGGTTCAAAACATAGTCAGTAAGAGGAGTCAGTCTTCTTGTGCTTAAGTCGGCATTGTGCCTTTTCTATTTAATTCCGATGCAATTTCTGTGTTTCATCGTCCATAAGAAGGTTAGAGGGATACAGTAAACCTGAAGTGAAGCATCGGAATGTATATCTAGTGTCACAGGAATGGTTCTAATCATAGACATCAGAAAGAGTCATTCTTCTTGTACTTAAGCCGGCATTGTTCCTTTTCTATTTAATTCCGATGCAATTTCTGAATTTCATCGTCAATAAGAAGGTCAGAGGGATACAGTAAACCTGAAGTGAATCGTCGGAATCTATAAGTAGTGTCACAGGAATCATTCAAAACATAGACAGTAGGAAGAGTCAGTCTACATGTACTTAAGTCGGCATTGTGCCTTTTGTATTTAATTCCGATGCAATTTTTGTGTTTCATCGTCAATAAGAAGGTCCAAGGGATACAGTAAACCTGAAGTGAAGAATCAGAATCTATAACTAGTGTCACAGGAATGGTTCAAAACAAAGTCAGTAAGAAGAGTCAGTCTTCTTGTACTTAAGTCGGCATTGTGCCTTTTCTATTTACTTCCGATGCAATTTCTGTGTTTCATCGTCAATAAGAAGGTCAGAGGAATACAGTAAACCTGAAGTGTAGCATCGGAATCTATAACTAGTGTCACAGGAATGGTTCAAAACATACACAGTAGGAAGGGTCAGTCTTCTTGTACATAAGTCGACATTGTGCCTTTCGTATTTAATTCCGATGCAATGTCTGTGTTTCATCGTCAATAAGAAATCAGAGGGTTACAGTAAACCTGAAGTGAAGCATCAGAATCTATAACTAGTGTCACAGGAATGGTTCAAAACATAGACAGTAGGAAGAGTCAGTCTACATGTACTTAAGTCGGCATTGTGCCTTTTGTATTTAATTCCGATGCAATTTTTGTGTTTCATCGTCAATAACAAGGTCCAAGGGATACAGTAAACCTGAAGTGAAGAATCGGAATCTATAACTAGTGTCACTGGAATGGATCAAAACATAGTCAGTAAGAAGATTCAGTCGTCTTGTACTTAAGTCGCCATTGTGCCTTTTCTATTTACTTCCGATGCAATTTCTGTGTTTCATCGTCAATAAGAAGGTAAGAGGGATACAGTAAACCTGAAGTGAAGCATCGGAATCTATAACTAGTGTCACAGGAATGGTTCAAATCATAGACAGTAAGAAGAGTCAGTCTTCTTGTACTTTTGTCGGCATTGTGGCGTTTGTATTTAATTCCGAAGCAATTTCTGTGTTTCATCGTCAATAAGAAGGACCAAGGGATATTGTACACCTGAAGTGAAGCATCGGAATCAATAATTAGTGTCACAGGAATGGTTCAAATCATAGACAGTAAGAAGAGTCAGGCTTCTTGTACTTAAGTCAGCATTATGCCTTTTCTCTTTAATTCCGATGCAATTTATGTGTTTCATCGTCAATAAGAAGGTCCAAGTGATGCAGTACACCTGAAGTAAAGCATCGGAATCTATAACTAGTGTCACAGGAATGGTTCAAAACATGGACAGTAAGAAGAGTCAGTCCTCTTGTACTTAAATCGGCATTGAGCCTTTTCTATTTAATTCCGATGCAATTTCTGTGTTTCATCGTCAATAAGAAGGTCAGAGGGATACAGTAAACCTGAAGTGAATAATCGGTATCTATAACTAGTGTCACAGGAATGGTTCAAAACATAGATAGTAAGAAAAATCAGTTTTCATGTACTTAAGTCGGCATTGTGCCTTTTCTATTTAATTCCGATGCAATTTCTGTGTTTCATCGTCAATAAGAAGGTCAGAGGGATACACTAAACCTGAAGTGAAGCATCGGAATCGATAACTAGTGTCACAGGAATGGTTCAAATCATAGTCAGTAGGAAGACTCAGTCTTCTTGTACTTAAGTCGGCATTGTGCCTTTTGTATTTAATTCCGATGCAATTTCTGTGTTTCATCGTCAATAAGAAGGTCCAAGGGATACAGTAAACCTGAAGTGAGGCATCGGAATCTATAACTAGTGTCACAGGAATGGTGAAAAACATAGTCAGTAAGAAGAGTCAGTCTTCTTGTACTTAAGTCGGCATTGTGACTTTTCTATTTAATTCCGAAGCAATTTATGTGTTTCATCGTCAATAAGAAGGTCCAAGGGATGCAGTACACCTGAAGTGAAGCATCGGAATCTATAACTAGTGTCACAGGAATGGTTCAAAACATAGACCGTAAGAAGAGTCAGTCTTCTTGTACTTAATTCGGCATTGTGCCTATTCTATTTAATTCCGATGCAATTTCTGTGTTTCATCGTCAATAAGAAGGTCAGAGGGATACAGTAAACCTGAAGTGAAGCACCGGCATCTATCAGTGGTGTCACAGGAATGGTTCAAACATAGTCAGTAAGAAGAGTCAGTCTCCTTGTACTGAAGGCGGCATTGTGCCTTTCGTATTTAATTCCGATGGAACTTCATCGTCAATAAGAAGGTCCAAGGGATATTGTAAACCTGAAGTGAAGCATCGGAATCTAGAACTAGTGTCTCAGGAATGGTTCAAATCATAGTCAGTAAGAAGAGTCAGTCTTCTTGTAGTTAAGTCGGCATTGTGTCTTCTCTATTTAATTCCGATGCAATTTCTCTCTTTCGTTGTCAATAAGAAGGTCCAAGGGTACAGTAAACCTGAAGTGAAGCATTGGAATCTATAACTAGTGTCACAGGAATGTTTCAAAACATAGACAGTAAGAAGAGACAGTCCTCTTGTACTTAAGTCGGCATTGTGCTTTTTGTATCTAATTCCGATGCCATTTCTGTGTTTCATCGTCAATAAGAAGGTCAGAGTGATACAGTAGACCTGAAGTGAAGCATTGGAATCTATAACTAGTATCACAGGAATGGTTCAAATCATGGACAGTAGGAAGAGTCAGTCTTCTTGTACTTAAGTCGGCATTGTGCCTTTTCTATTTAATTCCGATGCAATTTCTGTCTTTCGTTGTCAATATGAAGGTCCAAGGGATACAGTAAACCTGAAGTGAAGCATCGGAATCAATAACTAGTGTCACAGGAATGGTTCAAAACGAAGTAAGTAAGAAGAGTCAGTCTTCTTGTACTTAAGTCCGAATTGTGCCTTTTCTATTTACTTCCGATGCAATTTCTGTGTTTCATCGTCAATAAGAAGGTCAGAGGAATACAGTAAACCTGAAGTGAAGCATCGGAATCTATAACTAGTGTCACAGGAATGGTTCAAAACATACACAGTAGGAAGTGTCAGTCTTGTTGTACTTAGGTCGGCATTGTGTCTTTCGTATTTAAATTCGATGCAATATCTGTGTTTCATCGACAATAAAAAGGTCAGGGGGATACAGTAAACCTGAAGTGAAGCATCAGAATCTATAACTAGTGTCACAGGAATGGTTCAAAACATAGACAGTTGGAAGAGTCTGTCTACATGTACTTAAGTCGGGATTGTGCCTTTTGTATTTAATTCCGATGCAATTTTTGTGTTTCATCGTCAATAAGAAGGTCCAAGGGATACAGTAAACCTGAAGTGAAGAATCGGAATCTATAACTAGTGTCACTGGAATGGTTCAAAACATAGTCAGTAAGAAAAGTCAGTCGTCTTGTACTTAAGTCGCCATTGTGCATTTTCTATTTACTTCCGATGCAATTTCTGTGTTTCATCGTCAATAAGAAGGTCAGAGGGATACAGTAAACTTGAAGTGAAGCTTCGGAATCTATAACTAGTGTCACAGGAATGGTTCAAAACATACACAGTAGGAAGAGTCAGTCTTGTTGTACTTAAGTCGGCGTTGTGGCTTTTGTATTTAATTCCGATGCAATTTCTGTGTTTCATCGTCAATAAGAAGGTCCAAGGGATACAGTAAACATATAGTGAAGCATCAGAATCTATAACTAGTGTCACAGGAATGGTTCAAATCATAGACAGTAAGAAGAGTCAGTCTTCTTGTACTTAAGTCGGCATTGTTCCTGTTGTATTGAATTCCGTTGCAATTTCTGTGTTTCATCGTCAATAAGAAGGTCAGAGGGATACAGTAAACCTGAATTGAAGCATCAGAATCTATAACTAGTGTCACAGGAATGGTTCAAAACATGGACAGTAGGAAGAGTCAGTCTTCTTGTACTTAAGTCGGCATTGTGCCTTTTCTATTTAATTCCGATGCAATTTCTGTGTTTCGTTGTAAATATGAAGGTCCAAGGGATACAGTAAATCTGAAGTGAAGCATCGGAATCAATAACTAGTGTCACATGAATGGTTCAAAACATAGACAGTAAGAAGAGTCAGTTTTCATGTACTTAAGTCGGCATTGTGCCTTTTGTATTTAATTCCGCTGCAATATCTGTGTTTCATCGTCAATAAGAAGGTCAGAGGGATACAGTAATCCTGAAGTGAATAATCGGTATCTATAACAAGTGTCACAGGAATGGTTCAAAACATAGATAGTAAGAAAAATCAGTTTTCATGTACTTAAGTCGGCATTGTGCCTTTTCTATTTAATTCCGATGCAATTTCTGTGTTTCATCGTCAATAAGAAGGTCAGAGGGATACACTAAACCTGAAGTGAAGCATCGGAATCTATAACTAGTGTCACATGAATGGTTCAAATCATAGTCAGTAGGAAGACTCAGTCTTCTTGTACTTAAGTCGGCATTGTGCCTTTTGTACTTAATTCCGATGCAATTTCTGTGTTTCATCGTCAATAAGTATGTCCAAGGGATACAGTAAACCTGAAGTGAGGCATCGGAATCTATAACTAGTGTCACAGGAATGGTTCAAAACATAGTCAGTAAGAAGAGTCAGTCTTCTTGTACTTAAGTCGGCATTGTGCATTTCTATTTAATTCCGAAGCAATTTATGTGTTTCATCGTCAATAAGAAGGTCCAAGGGATGCAGTACACCTGAAGCGAAGCATCGGAATCTATAACTAGTATCACAGGAATGGTTCAAAACATAGACCGTAAGAAGTGTCAGTCTTCTTGTACTTAATTCGGCATTGTGCCTTTTTTATTTAATTCCGATGCAATTTCTGTGTTTCATCGTCAATAAGAAGGTCAGAGGGATACAGTAAACCTGAAGTGAAGCACCGGAATCTATCAGTTGTGTCACAGGAATGGTTCAAACATAGTCAGTAAGAAGAGTCAGTCTTCTTGTACTGAAGTCGGCATTGTGCCTTTCGTATTTAATTCCGATGGAATTTCATCGTCAATAAGAAGGTCCAACGGATACAGTAAACCTGAAGTGAAGCATCGGAATCTAGAACTAGTGTCACAGGAATGGTTCAATACATAGTCAGTAAGAAGAGTCAGTCTTCTTGTAGTTAAGTCGGCATAGTGTCTTCTCTATTTAATTCCGATGCAATTTCTGTCTTTCGTTGTCAATAAGAAGGTCCAAGGGTACAGTAAACCTGAAGTGAAGCATTGGAATCTATAACTAGTGTCACAGGAATGGTTCAAAACATGGACAGTAGGAAGAGTCAGTCTTCTTGTACTTAAGTCGGCATTGTGCCTTTTCTACGTAATTCCGATGCAATTTCTGTGTTTCGTTGTCAATATGATGGTCCAAGGGATACAGTAAACCTGAAGTGAAGCATCGGAATCAATAACTAGTGTCACAGGAATGGTCCAAACATAGACAGTAAGATGAGTCAGTCTCCTTGTACATAAGTCGGCATTGTGCCTTTTCTATTTAATTCCGATGCAATTTCTGTGTTTCATCGTCAATAAGAAGGTCCAAGGGATACAGTAAACCTGAAGCGTCGGAATCTATAACTAGTGTCACAGAAATGGTTCAAAACATAGTCAGTAAGAGGAGTCAGTCTTCTAGTACTTAAGTCGGCATTGTGCCTTTTCTATTTAATTCCGATGCAATTTCTGTGTTTCATCGTCAATAAGAAGGTTAGAGGGATACATTAAAACTGAAGTGAAGCATCGGAATGTATATCTAGTGTCACAGGAATGGTTCTAATCATTGACAGCAGAAAGAGTCATTCTTCTTGTACTTAAGTCGGCATTGTTCCTTTTCTTTTTACTTCCGATGCAATTTCTGAGTTTCATCGTCAATAAGAATGTCAGAGGGATACAGTAAACCTGAAGTGAATCATCGGAATCTATAACTAGTGTCACAGGAATCATTCAAAACATAGACAGTAGGAAGAGTCAGTCTACATGTACTTAAGTCGGCATTGTGCCTTTCGCATTTAATTCCGAAGCAATTTCAGTGTTTCATCGTCAATAAGAAGGTCAGAGGGATACAGTAAACCTGAAGTGAAGCATCGGAATCAATAACTAGTGTCACAGGAATGGTCCAAACATAGACAGTATGATGAGTCAGTCTCCTTGTACATAAGTCGGCATTGTGCTTTTTGTATTTAATTCCGATGCAATTTTTGTGTTTCATCGTCAATAAGAAGGTCTAAGGGATACAGTAAACCTGAAGTGAAGAATCGGAATCTGTAACTAGTGTCACAGGAATGGTTCAAAACAAATTCAGTAAGAAGAGTCAGTCTTCTTGTACTTAAGTCGGCATTGTGCCTTTTCTATTTACTTCCGATGCAATTTCTGTGTTTCATCGTCAATAAGAAGGTCTGAGGAATACAGTAAACCTGAAGCGTAGCATCGGAATCTATTACTAGTGTCACAAGAATGGTTCAAACATACACAGTAGGAAGGGTCAGTCTTCTTGTACTTAAGTCGGCATTGTGCCTTTCGTATTTAATTCCGAAGTAATTTCAGTGTTTTATCGTCAATAAGAAGGTCAGAGGGATACAGTAATCCTGAAGTGAAGCATTAGAATCTATAACTAGTGTCACAGGAATGGTTCAAAACATAGACAGTAAGAAGAGTCAGTCTACTTGTACTTAAGTCGGCATTGTGCCTTTTGTATTTAATTCCGATGCAATTTCTGTGTTTCACCGTCAATAAGAAGGTTAGAGGGATACATTAAAACTGAAGTGAAGCATCGGAATGTATATCTAGTGTCACAGGAATGGTTCTAATCATTGACAGCAGAAAGAGTCATTCTTCTTGTACTTAAGTCGGCATTGTTCCTTTTCTTTTTACTTCCGATGCAATTTCTGAGAAGGTCAGAGGAATACAGTAAACCTGAAGTGTAGCATCGGAATCTATAACTAGTGTCACAGGAATGGTTCAAAACATACACAGTAGGAAGAGTCAGTCTTGTTGTACTTAAGTCGGCATTGTGCCTTTCGTATTTAATTCCGATGAAATATCTGTGTTTCATCGTCAATAAAACGGTCAGGGGGATACAGTAAACCTGAAGTGAAGCATCAGAATCTATAACTAGTGTCACAGGAATGGTTCAAATTATAGACAGTAAGAAGAATCAGTCTTCTTGTACTTAAGTCGGCATTGTTCCTTTTGTATTTAATTCCGATGCAATTTCTGTGTTTCATCGTCAATAAGAAGGTCAGAGGGATACAGTAAACCTGAAGTGAAGCATAAGAATCTATAACTAGTGTCACAGGAATGGTTCAAAACATAGACAGTAAGAAGAGTCAGTGTACTTGTACTTAAGTCGGCATTGTGCCTTTTGTATTTAATTCCGATGCAATTTCTGTGTTTCATCGTCAATAAGAAGGTCAGAGGGATACAGTTAACCTGAAGTGAAGCATCGGAATCTATAACTAGTGTCACATGAATGGTTCAAAGCATAGACAGTAAGAAGAGTCAGTTTTCTTGTACTTAAAACGGCATTGTGCCTTTTGTATTTAATTCCGATGCAATATTTGTGTTACATCGTCAATAAGAAGGTCTGAGGGATACTGTAAGCCTGAATTGAAGCATCGGAAACTATAACTAGTGTCACATGAGTGGTTCAAAGCATAGACAGTAAGAAGAGTCAGTCCACTTGTACTTAAGTCGGCATTGTGCCTTTTCTATTTAATTCCGATGCAATTTCTGTGTTTCATCGTCAATAAGAAGGTCAGAGGGATACAGTAAACCTGAAGTGAATAATCGGTATCTGTAACTAGTGTCACAGGAATGGTTCAAAACATAGATAGTAAGAAGAATCAGTTTTCATGTACTTAAGTCGGCATTGTGCCTTTTCTATTTAATTCCGATGCAATTTCTGGGTTTCATCGTCAATAAGAAGGTCAGAGGGATACACTAAACCTGAAGTGAAGCATCGGAATCTATAACTAGTGTCACAGGAATGGTTCAAATCATAGTCAGTAGGAAGACTCAGTCTTCTTGTACTTAAGTCGGCATTGTGCCTTTTGTATATAATTCCGATGCAATTTCTGTGTTTCATCGTCAATAAGAAGGTCCAAGGGATACAGTAAACCTGAAGTGAGGCATCGGAATCTATAACTAGTGTCACAGGAATGGTTCAAAATATAGTAAGAAGAGTCAGTCTTCTTGAACTTAAGTCGGCATTGTGCCTTTTCTATTTAATTCCGAAGCAATTTATGTGTTTCATCGTCAATAAGAAGGTACAAGGGATGCAGTACACCTGAAGTGAAGCATCGGAATCTATAATTAGTGTCACAGGAATGGTTCAAATCATAGACAGTAAGAAGAGTCAGGGTTCTTGTACTTTAGTCAGCATTGTGCCTTTTCTCTTTAATTCCGATGCAATTTATGCGTTTCATCGTCAATAAGAAGGTCCAAGGGATGCAGTACACCTGAAGTGAAGCATCGGAATCTATAACTAGTGTCACAGGAATAGTTCAGAACATAGACAGTAAGAAGAGTCAGTCCTCTTGTACTTAAGTCGACATTGTGCCTTTTCTATTTAATTCCGATGCAATTTCTGTGTTTCATCGTCAATAAGAAGGTCAGAGGGATACAGTTAACCTGAAGTGAAGCATCGGAATCTATAAATAGTGTCACATGAATGGTTCAAAGCATAGACAGTAAGAAGAGTCAGTTTTCTTGTACTTAAGTCGGCATTGTGCCTTTTGTATTTAATTCCGATGCAATATCTGTGTTTCATCGTCAATAAGAAGGTCTGAGGGATACTGTAAGCCTGAAATGAATCATCGGAATCTATAAGTGGTGTCACAGGAATGGTTCAAAACATAGTGAGTAAGAAGTGTCAGTCTTCTTGTACTTAAGTCGGCATTGTGCCTTTCGTATTTAATTCCGATGCAATTTCGGTGTTTCATCGTCAATAAGAAGGTCAGAGGGATACAGTAAACCTGAAGTGAGGAATCGGAATCTATAACTAGTGTCACAGGAATGGTTCAAAACAAAGTCAGTAAGAAGAGTCAGTCTTCTTGTACTTAAGTCGGCATTGTGCCTTTTCTATTTAATTCCGAAGCAATTTATGTGTTTCATCGTCAATAAGAAGGTCCAAGGGATGCAGTACACATGAAGTGAAGCATCGGAATCTCTAACTAGTGTCACAGGATCGGTTCAAAACATGGACAGTAAGAAAGGTCAGTCTTCTTGTACTTAAGTCGGCATTGTGCCTTTCCTATTTAATTCCGATGCAATTTCTGTGTTTCATCGTCAATACGAAGGTCAGAGAGATACAGTAATCCTGAAGTGAGGAATCGGAATCCATAACTAGTGTCACAGGAATGGTTCAAAACAAAGTCAGTAAGAAGAGTCAGTCTTCTTGTACTTAAGTCGGCATTGTGCCTTTTCTATTTACTTCCGATGCAATTTCTGTGTTTCATCGTCAATAAGAAGGTCAAAGGAATACAGTAAACCTGAAGTGTAGCATCGGAATCTATAACTAGTGTCACAGTAATGGTTCAAAACATACAGAGTAGGAAGAGTCAGTCTTGTTGTACTTAAGTCGGCATTGTGCCTTTCGTATTTAATTACGATGCAATATCTGTGTTTCATCGTCAATAAAAAGGTCAGGGGGATACAGTAAACCTGTAGTGAAGAATCAGAATCTATAACTAGTGTCACAGGAATGGTTCAAAACATAGACAGTAGGAAGAGTCAGTCTACATGTACTTAAGTCGGGATTGTGCCTTTTGTATTTAATTCCGATGCAATTTTTGTGTTTCATCGTCAATAAGAAGGTCTGAGGGATACAGTAAACCTGAAGTGAAGCATCAGAATCTATAACTAGTGTCACAGGAATGGTTCAAATCATAGACAGTAAGAAGAGTCAGTCTTCTTGTACTTATGCCGGCATTGTGCCTTTTGCATTTAATTCCGATGCAATTTATGTGTTTCATCGTCAATAAGAAGGTCCAAGGGATGCAGTACACCTGAAGTGAAGCATCAGAATCTATAACTAGTGTCACAGGAATGGTTCAAAACATAGACAGTAAGAAGAGTCAGTCCTCTTGTACTTAAGTCGGCATTGTGCCTTTTCTATTTAATTCCGATGCAATTTCTGTGTTTCATCGTCAATAAGAAGGTCAGAGGGATACAGTAAACCTGAAGTGAATAATCGGTACCTGTAACTAGTGTCACAGGAATGGTTCAAAACATACATTGTAAGAAGAATCAGTTTTCATGTACTTAAGTCGGCATTGTGCCTTTTCTATTTAATTCCGATGCAATTTCTGTGTTTCATCGTCAATAAGAAGGTCAGAGGGATACACTAAACCTGAAGTGAAGCATCGGAATCTACAACTAGTGTCACAGGAATGGTTCAAATCATAGTCAGTAGGAAGACTCAGTCTTCTTGTTCTTAAGTCGGCATTGTGCCTTTTGTATATAATTCCGATGCAATTTCTGTGTTTCATCGTCAATAAGAAGGTCCAAGGGATACAGTAAACCTGAAGTGAGGCAACGGAATCTATCACTAGTGTCACAGGAATTTTTCAAAACATAGTAAGAAGAGTCAGTCTTCTTGAACTTAAGTCGGCATTGTGCTTTTTCTATTTAATACCGAAGCAATTAATGTGTTTCATCGTCAATAAGGAGGTCCAAGGGATGCAGTACACCTGAAGTGAAGCATCGGAATCTATATCTAGTGTCACAGGAATGGTTCAAAACATAGACCGTAAGAAGAGTCAGTCTTCTTGTACTTAAGTCGGCATTGTGCCTTTTGTATTTAATTCCGGTGCAATTTCTGTGTTTCATCGTCAATAAGAAGGTCCAAGGGATACAGTAAACCTGAAGTGAGGCATCGGAATCTATAACTAGTTTCACAGGAATGGTTCGAAACAGAGTCAGTAATAAGAGTCAGTCTTCTTGTACTTAAGTCGGCATTGTGC
Source organism: Schistocerca serialis cubense (assembly GCF_023864345.2). Classification (NCBI taxonomy): domain Eukaryota; kingdom Metazoa; phylum Arthropoda; class Insecta; order Orthoptera; family Acrididae; genus Schistocerca; species Schistocerca serialis. The sequence continues at coordinate 19,791,793 of NW_026047617.1, forward strand.
CTTTTCTATTTAATTCCGAAGCAATTTATGTGTTTCATCGTCAATAAGAAGGTCCAAGGGATGCAGTACACCTGAAGTGAAGCATCGGAATCTATAATTAGTGTCACAGGAATGGTTCAAATCATAGACAGTAAGAAGAGTCAGGCTTCTTGTACTTAAGTCAGCATTGTGCCTTTTCTCTTTAATTCCGATGCAATTAATGTGTTTCATCGTCAATAAGAAGGTCCAAGGGATGCAGTACACCTGAAGTGAAGCATCGGAATCTATAACTAGTGTCACAGGAATGGTTCAAAACATAGTCAGTAAGAAGAGTCAGTCCTCTTGTACTTAAGTCGACATTGTGCCTTTTCTATTTAATTCCGATGCAATTTTTGTGTTTCATCGTCAATAAGAAGGTCAGAGAGATACAGTTAACCTGAAGTGAAGCATCGGAATCCATAACTAGTGTCACATGAATGGTTCAAAACATAGACAGTAAGAAGAGTCAGTTTTCTTGTACTTAAGTCGGCATTGTGCCTTTTGTATTTAATTCCGATGCAATATCTGTGTTTCATCGTCAATAAGAAGGTCTGAGGGATACTGTAAGCCTGAAGTGAAGCATTGGAATCTATAAATGGTGTCACAGGAATGGTTCAAAACATAGTGAGAAAGAAGTGTCAGTCTTCTTGTACTTAAGTCGGCATTGTGCCTTTCTTATTTAATTCCGATGCAATTTCGGTGTTTCATCGTCAATAAGAAGGTCCAAGGGATACAGTAAACCTGAAGTGAAGCATCGGAATCTCTAACTAGTGTCACAGGATCGGTTCAAAACATGGACAGTAAGAAGAGTCAGTCTTCTTGTACTTAAGCCGGCATTGTGCCTTTTCTATTTAATTCTGATGCAATTTCTGTGTTTCATCGTCAATACGAATGACAGAGGGATACAGTAAACCTGAAGTGAGGAATCGGAATCTATAACTAGTGTCACAGGAATGGTTCAAAACAAAGTCAGTAAGAAGAGTCAGTCTTCTTGTACTTAAGTCGGCATTGTGCCTTTTCTATTTACTTCCGATGCAATTTCTGTGTTTCATCGTCAATAAGAATGTCAGAGGAATACAGTAAACCTGAAGTGTAGCATCGGAAACTATAACTAGTGTCACAGGCATGGTTCAAAACATACACAGTAGGAAGAGTCAGTCTTGTTGTACTTAAGTCGGCATTGTGCCTTTCGTATTTAATTCCGATGCAATATCTGTGTTTCATCGTCAATAAAAAGGTCAGGGGGATACAGTAAACCTGAAGTGAAGCATCAGAATCTATAACTAGTGTCACAGGAATGGTTCAAAACATAGACAGTAGGAAGAGTCAGTCTACATGTACTTAAGTCGGGATTGTGCCTTTTGTATTTAATTCCGATGCAATTTTTGTGTTTCATCGTCAATAAGAAGGTCCAAGGGGTAAAGTAAGCCTGAAGTGAAGAATCGGAATCTATAACTAGTGTCACTGGAATGGTTCAAAACATAGTCAGTAAGAAGAGTCAGTCGTCTTGTACTTAAGTCGCCATTGTGCATTTTCTATTTACTTCCGATGCAATTTCTGTGTTTCATCGTCAATAAGAAGGTCAGAGGGATACAGTAAACCTGAAGTGAAGCATCAGAATCTATAACTAGTGTCACAGGAATGGTTCAAATCATAGACAGTAAGAAGAGTCAGTCTTCCTGTACTTAAGTCGGCATTGTGCCTTTTGTATTTAATTCCGATGCAATTTCTGTGTTTCATCGTCAATAAGAAGGTCAGAGGGATACAGTAAACCTGAAGTGAAGCATCAGAATCTATAACTAGTGTCACAGGAATGGTTCAAAACATAGACAGTAAGAAGAGTCAGTGTACTTGAACTTAAGTCGGCATTGGGCCTTTTGTATTTAATTCCGATGCAATTTCTGTGTTTCATCGTCAATAAGAAGGTCCAAGGGATATAGTACACCTGAAGTGAAGCATCGGATTCTATAATTAGTGTCACAGGAATGGTTCAAATCATCGACAGTATGAAGAGTCAGGCTTCTTGTACGTAAGTCAGCATTGTGCCTTTTCTCTTTAATTCCGATGCAAGTTATGTGTTTCATCGTCAATAAGAAGGTCCAAGGGATGCAGTACACCTGAAGTGAAGCATCGGAATGTATAACTAGTGTCACAGGAATGGTTCAAATCATAGTCAGTAAGAAGAGTCAGACCTCTTGTACTTAAGTCGGCATTGTGCCTTTTCTATTTAATTCCGATTAAACTTCTGTGTTTCATCGTCAATAAGAAGGTCAGAGGGATACAGTAAACCTGAAGTGAAGCATCGGAATCTATAACTAGTGTCACATGAACGGTTCAAAGCATAGACAGTAAGAAGAGTCAGTTTTCTAGTACTTAAGTCGGCATTGTGCCTTTTGTATTTAATTCCGCTGCAATATCTGTGTTTCATCGTCAATAAGAAGGTCAGAGGGATACAGTAAACCTGAAGTGAATAATCGGTATCTGTAATTAGTGTCACAGGAATGGTTCAAAACATAGATAGTAAGAAGAATCAGTTTACATGTACTTAAGTCGGAATTGTGCCTTTTCTTTTTAATTCCGATGCAATTTCTGTGTTTCATCGTCAATAAGAAGGTCAGAGGGATACACTAAACCTGAAGTGAAGCATCGGAATCTATAACTAGTGTCACAGGAATGGTTCAAATCATAGTCAGTAGGAAGACTCAGTCTTCTTGTACTTAAGTCGGCATTGCGCCTTTTGTATTTAATTCCGATGCAATTTCTGTGTTTCATCGTCAATAAGAAGGTCCAATTGATACAGTAAACCTGAAGTGAGGCATCGGAATCTATAACTAGTGTCACAGGAATGGTTCAAAACATAGTAAGAAGAGTCAGTCTTCTTGAACTTAAGTCGGCATTGTGCCTTTTCTATTTAATTCCGAAGCAATTTATGTGTTTCATCGTCAATAAGAGGGTCCAAGGGATGCAGTACACCTGAAGTGAAGCATCGGAATCCATAACTAGTGTCACAGGAATGGTTCAAAACATAGACCGTAAGAAGAGTCAGTCTTCTTGTACTTAAGTCGGCATTGTGCCTTTTGTATTTAATTCCGGTGCAATTTCTGTGTTTCATCGTCAATAAGAAGGTGCAAGGGATACAGTAAACCTGCAGTGAGGCATCGGAATCTATAACTAGTTTCACAGGAATGGTTCAAAACAGAGTCAGTAATAAGTGTCAGTCTTCTTGTACTTAAGTCGGCATTGTGCCTATTCTATTTAATTCCGAAGCAATTTATGTGTTTCATCGTCAATAAGAAGGTCCAATGGATGCAGTACACCTGAAGTGAAGCATCGGAATCTATAATTAGTGTCACAGGAATGGTTCAAATCATAGACATTAAGAACAGTCAGGCTTCTTGTACTTAAGTCAGCATTGTGCCTTTTCTCTTTAATTCCGATGCAATTTATGTGTTTCATCGTCAATAAGAAGGTCCAAGGGATGCAGTACACCTGAAGTGAAGCATCGGTATCTATAACTAGTGTCACAGGAATGGTTCAAAACATAGACAGTAAGAAGAGTCAGTCCTCTTGTACTTAAGTCGACATTGTGCCATTTCTACTTAATTCCGATGCAATTTCTGTGTTTCATCGTCAATAAGAAGATCAGAGGGATACAGTTAACCTGAAGTGAAGCATCGGAATCTATAACTAGTGTCACATGAATGGTTCAAAGCATAGACAGTAAGAAGAGTCAGTTTTCTTGTACTTAAGTCGGCATTGTGCCTTTTGTATTTAATACCGATGCAATATCTGTGTTTCATCGTCAATAAGAAGGTCTGAGGGATACTGTAAGCCTCAAGTGAAGCATCGGAATCTATAAGTGGTGTCAAAGGAATGGTTCAAAACATAGTGAGTAAGATGTGTCAGTCTTCTTGTACTTAAGTCGGCATTGTGCCTTTCGTATTTAATTCCGATGCAATTTCGGTATTTCATCGTCAATAAGTAGGTCCAAGGGATACAGTAAACCTGAAGTGAAGCATCGGAATCTATAACTAGTGTCACAGGAATGGTTCGAAACATAGACCGTAAGAAGAGTCAGTCTTCTTGTACTTAAGTCGGCATTGTGCCTTTTGTATTTAATTCCGGTGCAATTTCTGTGTTTCATCGTCAATAAGAAGGTGCAAGGGATACAGTAAACCTGAAGTGAGGCATCGGAATCTATAACTAGTTTCACAGGAATGGTTCAAAACAGAGTCAGTAATAAGTGTCAGTCTTCTTGTACTTAAGTCGGCATTGTGCCTATTCTATTTAATTCCGAAGCAATTTATGTGTTTCATCGTCAATAAGAAGGTCCAATGGATGCAGTACACCTGAAGTGAAGCATCGGAATCTATAATTAGTGTCACAGGAATGGTTCAAATCATAGACATTAAGAACAGTCAGGCTTCTTGTACTTAAGTCAGCATTGTGCCTTTTCTCTTTAATTCCGATGCAATTTATGTGTTTCATCGTCAATAAGAAGGTCCAAGGGATGCAGTACACCTGAAGTGAAGCATCGGTATCTATAACTAGTGTCACAGGAATGGTTCAAAACATAGACAGTAAGAAGAGTCAGTCCTCTTGTACTTAAGTCGACATTGTGCCATTTCTATTTAATTTCGATGCAATTTCTGTGTTTCATCGTCAATAAGAAGGTCAGAGGGATTCAGTTAACCTGAAGTGAGGCATCGGAATCTATAACTAGTGTCACATGAATGGTTCAAAGCATAGACAGTAAGAAGAGTCAGTTTTCTTGTACTTAAGTCGGCATTGTGCCTTTTGTATTTAATTCCGATGCAATATCTGTGTTTCATCGTCAATAAGAAGGTCTGAGGGATACTGTAAGCCTCAAGTGAAGCATCGGAATCTATAAGTGGTGTCACAGGAATGGTTCAAAACATAGTGAGTAAGATGTGTCAGTCTTCTTGTACTTAAGTCGGCATTGTGCCTTTCGTATTTAATTCCGATGCAATTTCGGTATTTCATCGTCAATAAGAATGTCCAAGGGATACAGTAAACCTGAAGTGAAGCATCGGAATCTCTAACTAGTGTCACACGATCGGCTCAAAACATGGACAGTAAGAAGAGTCAGTCTTCTTGTACTTAAGTCGGCATTGTGCCTTTTCTATTTAATTCCGATGCAATTTCTGTGTTTCATCGTCAATACGAATGTCAGAGGGATACAGTAAACCTGAAGTGAGGAATCGGAATCTATAACTAGTGTCACAGGAATGGTTCAAAACAAAGTCAGTAAGAAGAGTCAGTCTCCTTGTACTTATGTCGGCATTGTGCCTTTTCTATTTACTTCCGATGCAATTTCTGTGTTTCATCGTCAATAAGAAGGTCAGAGGAATACAGTAAACCTGAAGTGTAGCATCGGAATCTATAACTAGTGTCACAGGCATGGTTCAAAACATACACAGTAGGAAGAGTCAGTCTTGTTGTACTTAAGTCGGCATTGTGCCTTTCGTATTTAATTCCGATGCAATATCTGTGTTTCATCGTCAATAAAAAGGGCAGGGGGATACAGTAAACAGGAAGTGAAGCATCAGAGTCTATAACTAGTGTCACAGGAATGGTTCAAAACATAGACAGTAGGAAGAGTCAGTCTACATGTACTTAAGTCGGGATTGTGCCTTTTGTATTTAATTCCGATGCAATTTTTGTGTTTCATCGTCAATAAGAAGGTCCAACGGATAAAGTAAGCCTGAAGTGAAGAATCGGAATCTATAACTAGTGTCACTGGAATGGTTCAAAACATAGTCAGTAAGAAGTGTCAGTCGTCTTGTACTTAAGTCGCCATTGTGCATTTTCTATTTACTTCCGATGCAATTTCTGTGTTTCATCGTCAATAAGAAGGTCAGAGGGATACAGTAAACCTGAAGTGAAGCATCAGAATCTATAACTAGTGTCACAGGAATGGTTCAAATCATAGACAGTAAGAAGAGTCAGTCTTCTTCTACTTAAGTCATCATTGTGCCTTTTGTATTTAATTCCGATGCAATTTCTGCGTTTCATCGTCAATAAGAAGGTCAGAGGAATACAGTAAACCTGAAGTGAAGCATCAGAATCTATCACTAGTGTCACAGGAATGGTTCAAAACATAGACAGTAAGAAGAGTCTGTGTACTTGTACTTATGTCGGCATTGTGCCTTTTGTATTTAATTCCGATGCAATTTCTGTGTTTCATCGTCAATAAGAAGGTCCAAGGGATTTAGTACACCTGAAGTGAAGCATCGGAATCTATAATTAGTGTCACAGGAATGGTTCAAATCATAGACAGTATGAAGAGTCAGGCTTCTTGTACGTAAGTCAGCATTGTGCCTTTTCTCTTTAATTCCGATGCAATTTATGTGTTTCATCGTCAATAAGAAGGTCCAAGGGATGCAGTACACCTGAAGTGAAGCATCGGTATCTATAACTAGTGTCACAGGAATGGTTCAAAACATAGACAGTAAGAAGAGTCAGTCCTCTTGTACTTAAGTCGACATTGTGCCATTTCTATTTAATTCCGATGCAATTACTGTGTATCATCGTCAATAAGAAGGTCAGAGGGATACAGTTAACCTGAAGTGAAGCATCGGAATCTATAACTAGTGTCACATGAATGGTTCAAAGCATAGACAGTAAGAAGAGTCAGTTTTCTGGTACTTAAGTCGGCATTGTGCCTTTTGTATTTAATTCCGATGCAATATCTGTGTTTCATCGTCAATAAGAAGGTCTGAGGGATACTGTAAGCCTCAAGTGAAGCATCGGAATCTATAAGTGGTGTCACAGGAATGGTTCAAAACATAGATAGTAAGAAGAATCAGTTTTCATGTACTTAAGTCGGCATTGTGCCTTTTCTATTTAATTCCGATGCAATTTCTGTGTTTCATCGTCAATAAGAAGGTCAGAGGGATACACTAAACCTGAAGTGAAGCATCGGAATCTATAACTAGTGTCACAGGAATATTTCAAATCATAGTCAGTAGGAAGACTCAGTCATCTTGTACTTAAGTCGGCATTGCGCCTTTTGTATTTAATTCCGATGCAATTTCTGTGTTTCATCGTCAATAAGAAGGTCCAATTGATACAGTAAACCTGAAGTGAGGCATCGGAATCTATAACTAGTGTCACAGGAATGGTTCAAAACATAGTAAGAAGAGTCAGTCTTCTTGAACTTAAGTCGGCATTGTGCCTTTTCTATTTAATTCCGAAGCAATTTATGTGTTTCATCGTCAATAAGGAGGTCCAAGGGATGCAGTACACCTGAAGTGAAGCATCGGAATCTATAACTAGTGTCACAGGAATGGTTCAAAACATAGACCGTAAGAAGAGTCAGTCTTCTTGTACTTAAGTCGGCATTGTGCCTTTTGTATTTAATTCCGGTGCAATTTCTGTGTTTCATCGTCAATAAGAAGGTCTGAGGGATACTGTAAACCTGAAGTGAAGCATAGAAATCTATAAGTGGTGTCACAGGAATGGTTCAAAACATAGTCAGTAAGAAGGGTCAGTCTTCTTGTTCTTAAGTCGGCATTGTGCCTTTCGTATTTAATTCCGGTGCAATTTCTGTGTTTCATCGTCAATAAGAAGGTCAGAGGGATGCAGTAAAACTGAAGTGAAGAATCGGATTCTATTACTAGTGTCACAGGAATGGTTCAAAACAAAGTCAGTAAGATGAGTCAGTCTTCTTGTACTGAAGTCGGCATTGTGCCTTTTCTATTTACTTCCGAAGCAATTTCTGTGTTTCATCGTCAATAAGAAGGTCAGAGGGATACAGTAAACCTGAAGTGAAGCATCGGAAACTATTAATAGTGTCACATTAATGGTTCAAAACATAGACAGTAAGAAGAGTCAGTGTACTTGTACTTAATTCGGCATTGTGCCTTTTGTATTTAATTCCGATTCAATTTCTGTGTTTCATCGTCAATAAGAAGGTCCAAGGGATATAGTACACCTGAAGTGAAGCATCGGAATCTATAATTAGTGTCACAGGAATGTTTCAAATAATAGACAGTATGAAGAGTCTGGCTTCTTGTACGTAAGTCAGCATTGTGCCTTTTCTCTTTAATTCCGATGCAATTTATGTGTTTCATCGTCAATAAGAAGGTCCAAGGGATGCAGTACACCTGAAGTGAAGCATCGGAATCTATAAGTAGTGTCACAGGATTGGTTCAAAACATAGACAGTAAGAAGAGTCAGTCCTCTTGTACTTAAGTCGGCATTGTGCCTTTTCTATTTAATTCCGATGCAATTTCTGTGTTTCATCGTCAATAAGAAGGTCAAAGGGATACAGTAAACCTGAAGTGAAGCATCGGAATCTATAACTAGTGTCATATGAATGGTTCAAAGCATAGACAGTAAGAAGAGTCAGTTTTCTTGTACTTAAGTCGGCATTGTGCCTTTTGTATTTAATTCCGCTGCAATATCTGTGTTTCATCGTCAATAAGAAGGTCAGAGGTATACAGTAAACCTGAAGTGAATAATCGGTATCTATAACTAGTTTCACAGGAATGGTTCAAAACATAGATAGTAAGATGAATCAGTTTTCATGTACTTAAGTCGGCATTGTGCCTTTTCTATTTAATTTCGATGCAATTTCTGTGTTTCACCGTCAATAAGAAGGTCAGAGGGATACACTAAACCGGAAGTGAAGCAGCGGAATCTATAACTAGTGTCACAGGAATGGTTCAAATCATAGTCAGTAGGAAGATTCAGTCTTCTTGTACTTAAGTCGGCATTGTGCCGTTTTTATTTAATTCCTATGCAATTTCTGTGTTTCATCGTCAATAAGAAGAACCACGGGATACAGTAAACCTGAAGTGAGGCATCGGAATCTATAACTAGTGTCACAGGAATGGTTCAAAACATAGTCAGTAAGAAGAGTCAGTCTTCTTGTACTTAAGTCGGCATTGTGAGTTTTTCTATTTAATTCCGAAGCAATTATTGTGTTTCATCGTCAATAAGAAGGTCCGAGGGATACAGTACACCTGAAGTGAAGCATCGGAATCTATAACTAGTGTCACAGGAATGGTTCAAAACATAGACCGTAAGAAGAGTCAGTCTTCTTGTACTTAATTCGGCATTGTGCGTTTTCTATTTAATTCCGACGCAATTTCTGTGTTTCATCGTCAATAAGAAGGCCTGAGGAATACAGTAAACCTGAAGTGTAGCATCGGAATCTATAACTAGTGGCACAGGAATGGTTCAAAACATACACAGTAGGAAGAGTCAGTCTTCTTGTACTTAAGTCGGCATTGTGCCTTTCGTATTTAGTTCCGATGTAATATCTGTGTTTCATCGTCAATAAGAAGGTCAGAGGGATACAGTAAACCTGAAGTGAAGCATCAGAATCTATAACTAGTGTCATGGGAATGGTTCAAACATAGACAGTAAGAAGTGTCAGTCTGCTTGTACTTAAGTCGGCATTGTGCCTTTTGTATTTAATTCCGATGCAATTTCTGTGTTTCATCGTCAATAAGAAGGTCCAAGGGATATAGTACACCTGACGTGAAGCATCGGAATCTATAATTAGTGTCACAGGAATGGTTCAAATAATAGACAGTATGAAGAGTCAGGCTTCTTGTACGTAAGTCATCGTTGTGCCTTTTCTCTTGAATTCCGATGCAATTTATGTGTTTCATCGTCAATAAGAAGGTCCAAAGGATGCAGTACACCTGAAGTGAAGCATCGGAATCTATAACTAGTGTCACAGGAATGGTTCAAAACATAGACAGTAAGAAGAGTCAGTCCTCTTGTACTTAAGTCGGTATTGTGCCTTTTCTATTTAATTCCGATTCAATTTCTGTGTTTCATCGTCAATAAGAAGGTCAGAGGGATACAGTAAACCTGAAGTGAAGCATCGCAATCTATAACTAGTGTCACATGAATGGTTCAAAGCACAGACAGTAAGAAGAGTCAGTTTTCTTGTACTTAAGTCGGCATTGTGCCTTTTGTATTTAATTCCGATGCAATATCTGTGTTTCATCGACAATAAGAAGGTCAGAGGGATACAGTAAACCTGAAGTGGATCATCATAACCTTTAACTAGTGTCACAGGAATGGTTCAAAACATAGATAGTAAGAAGAATCAGTTTTCATGTACTTAAGTCGGCATTGTGCCTTTTCTATTTAATTCCGATGCAATTTCTGTGTTTCATCGTCATTAAGAAGGTCACAGAGATACATTAAACCTGAAGTGAAGCATCGGAATCTATAGCTAGTGTCACAGGAATGTTTCAAATCATAGTCAGTAGGAAGAGTCAGTCTTCTTGTACTTAAGTCGGCATTGTCCCTTTTGTATTTAATTCCGATGCAATTTCTGTGTTTCATCGTCAATAAGAAGGTCCAAGGGATACAGTAAACCTGAAGTGAGGCATCGGAATTTATAACTAGTGTCACAGGAATCGTTCAAAACATAGTCAGTAAGAAGAGTCAGTCTTCTTGTACTTAAGTCGGCATTGTGCCTTTTCTATTTAATTCCGAAGCAATTTATGTGTTTCATCGTCAATAAGAAGGTCCAAGGGATGAAGTACACCTGAAGTGAAGCATCGGAATCTATAACTAGTGTCAGAGGAATGGTTCAAAACATACACAGTAGGAAGAGTCGTTCTTCTTGTACTTTAGTCGGCATTGTGCCTTTCGTATTTAATTCCGATGCAATTTCTGTGTTTCATCGTCCATGAGAAGGTCAGCGGGATACAGTAAACCTGAAGTGAAGCATCAGAATCTATACCTAGTGTCACAGGAATGGTTCAAAACATAGACAGTAGGAAAGGTTAGTCTACATGTACTTAAGTCGGCATTGTGCCTTTTAAATTTAATTCCGAGGCAATTTCTGTGTTTCATCGTCAATAAGAAGGTCAGAGGGATACAGTAAACCTGAAGTGAAGCATCAGAATCTATAACTAGTGTCACAGGAATGGTTCAAAACATAGAAAGTAAGAAGAGTTAGTCTACTTGCACTTAAGTCGGCATTGTGCCTTTTGTATTTAATTCCGATGCAATTTCTGTGTGTCATCGTCAATAAGAAGGTCCAAGGGATATAGTACACCTGAAGGGAAGTATCGGAATCTATAATTCGAGTCACAGGAATGGTTCAAATCATAGACAGTATGAAGAGTCAGGCTTCTTGTACGTAAGTCAGCATTGTGCCTTTTCTCTTTAATTCCGATGCAATTTATGTGTTTCATCGTCAATAAGAAGGTCCAAGGGACGCAGTACACCTGAAGTGAAGCATCGGAATGTATAACTAGTGTCACAGGAATGGTTCAAAATATAGACAGTAAGAAGAGTCAGTCCTCTTGTACTTAAGTCGGCATTGTGCCTTTTCTATTTAATTCCGATGCAATTTCTGTGTTTCATCGTCAATAAGAAGGTCTGAGGGATACAGTAAACCTGAAGTGAAGCATCGGAATCTATAACTAGTGTCACATGAATGGTTCAAAGCATAGACAGTAAGAAGAGTCAGTTTTCTTGTACTTAAGTCGGCATTGTGCCTTTTGTATTTAATTCCGATGCAATATCTGTGTTCCATCGTCAATAAGAAGGTCAGAGGGATACAGTAAACCTGAAGTGAATAATCGGAATCTATAACTAGTGTCACAGGAATGGTTCAAAACATAGATAGTAGGAAGAATCAGTTTTCATGTACTTAAGTCGGCATTGTGCCTTTTGTATTTAATTCCGATGCAATTTCTGTGTTTCATCGTCAATAAGAAGGTCCGAGGGATACAGTAAACCTGAAGTGAGGCATCGGAATCTATAACTAGTGTCACAGGAAAGGTTCAAAACATAGTCAGTAAGAAGAGTCAGTCTTCTTGTACTGAAGTCGGCATTGTGCCTTTTCTATTTCATTCCGAAGCAATTTATGTGTTTCATCGTCAATAAGAAGGTCCAAGGGATGCAGTACACCTGAAGTGAAGCATCGGAATCTATAACTAGTGTCACAGGAATGGTTCAAAACATAGACCGTAAGAAGAGTCAGTCTTCTTGTACTTAAGTCGGCATTATGCCTTTTCTATTTAATTCCGATGCAATTTCTGTGTTTCATCGTCAATAAGAAGGTCAGAGGGATACAGTAAACCTGAAGTGAAAAATCGGAATCTATAACTAGTGTCACAGGAATGGTTCAAAGCAAAGTCAGTAAGAAGAGTCAGTCTTCTTGTACTTAAGTCGGCATTGTGCCTTTTCTATTTACTTCCTATGCAATTTCTGTGTTTCATCGTCAATAAGAAGGTCAGAGGATTACAGTAAACGTGAAGTGTAGCATCGGAATCTATAACTAGTGTCAGAGGAATGGTTCAAAACATACACAGTAGGAAGAGTCAGTCTTCTTGTACTTAAGTCGGCATTGTGCCTTTCATATTTAATTCCGATGCAATATCTGTGTTTCATCGTCCATGAGAAGGTCAGAGGGATACAGTAAACCTGAAGTGAAGCATCAGAATCTATACCTAGTGTCACAGGAATGGTTCAAAACATAGACAGTAGGAAAAGTTAGTCTACATGTACTTAAGACGGCATTGTGCCTTTTAAATTTAATTCCGATGCAATTTCTGTGTTTCATCGTCAATAAGAAGGTCAGAGGGATACAGTAAACCTGAAGTGAAGCATCAGAATCTATAACTAGTGTCACAGGAATGGTTCAAAACATAGACAGTAAGAAGAGTTAGTCTACTTGCACTTAAGTCGGCATTGTGGCTTTTGTATTTAATTCCGATGCAATTTCTGTGTTTCATCGTCAATAAGAAGGTCCAAGGGATATAGTACACCTGAAGTGAAGTATCGGAATCTATAATTCGAGTCACAGGAATGGTTCAAATCATAGACAGTATGAAGAGTCAGGCTTCTTGTACGTAATCAGCATTGTGCCTTTTCTCTTTAATTCCGATGCAATTTATGTGATTCATCGTCAATAAGAAGGTCCAAGGGACACAGTACACCTGAAGTGAAGCATCGGAATGTATAACTAGTGTCACAGGAATGGTTCAAAACATAGATAGTAAGAAGAATCAGTTTTCATGTACTTAAGTCGGCATTGTGCCTTTTCTATTAAAATCCGATGCAATTTCTGTGTTTCATCGTCAATAAGAAGGTCAGAGGGATACACTAAACATAAAGTGAAGCATCAGAATCTATAACTAGTGTCACAGGAATGGTTCAAATCATTGTCAGTAGGAAGAGTCAGTCTTCTTGTACTTAAGTCGTCATTGTGCCTTTTCTATTTAATTCCGATGCAATTTCTGTGTCTCATCGTCGATAAGAAGGTCCAAGGGATACAGTATACCTGAAGTGAGAATTCGGAATCGATACCTAGTGTCACAGGACTGGTTCAAAGCATAGTCAGTAAGAAGAGTCAGTTTTCTTGTACTTAAGTCGGCATTGTGCCTTTTGTATTTAATTCCGATGAATTTCTGTGTTTTATCGTCAATAAGAAGGTTAGAGGGATACAGTAAACCTGAAGTGAAGCACGGAATCTATAACTAGTGTCACAAAAATGGTTCAAAACATAGACAGTAGGAAGAGTCATTCTTCTTGTACTTAAGTCGGCATTATGCCATTTGTATTTAATTCCGATGCAATTTCTGTGTTTCATCGTCAATAAGAAGGTCAGAGGGATACAGTAAACCTGAAGTGAAGCATCGGAATCAATAAGTGGTGGCACAGGAATGCTTCAAAACATAGTCAGTAAGAAGAGTCAGTCTTCTTGTACTTAACTCGGCATTGTGCATTTCGTATTCAATTCCGATGCAATTTCGGTGTTTCATCGTCAATAAGTAGGTCCAAGGGATACAGTAAACCTGAATAGAAGTATCGGGATCTATAACTAGTGTCACAGGAATGGTTCAAAACATAGACAGTAAGAAGAGTCAGTCTTCTTGTACTTAAGTCGGCATTGTGCCTTTTCTATTTAATACCGATGCAATTTCTGTGTTTCATGGTCAAAGCAAGGTCAGAGGGATACAGTAAACCTGAAGTGAAGAATCGGATTCTATTACTTGTGTCACAGGAATGGTTCAAAACAAAGTCAGTAAGAAGAGTCAGTCTTCTTGTACTTAAGTCGGCATTGTGCATTTTCTATTTACTTCCGATGCAATTTCTGTGTTTCATCGTCAATATGAAGGTCAGAGGGATACAGTAAACCTGAAGTCAAGCATCGGAATCTATAACTAGTGTCACAGGAGTGGTTCAAAACATAGACAGTAGGAAGAGTCAGTCTTCTTGTACTTAAGTCGGCATTGTGCCTTTCGTATTTAATTCCGATGCAATATCTGTGTTTCATCGTCAATAAGTAGGTCCAAGGGATACAGTAAACCTGAATAGAAGTATCGGGATCTATAACTAGTGTCACAGGAATGGTTCAAAACATAGACAGTAAGAAGAGTCAGTCTTCTTGTACTTAAGTCGGCATTGTGCCTTTTCTATTTAATACCGATGCAATTTCTGTGTTTCATGGTCAATAACAAGGTCAGAGGGATACAGTAAACCTGAAGTGAAGAATCGGATTCTATTACTTGTGTCACAGGAATGGTTCAAAACAAAGTCAGTAAGAAGAGTCAGTCTTCTTGTACTTAAGTCGGCATTGTGCATTTCGTATTCAATTCCGATGCAATTTCGGTGTTTCATCGTCAATAAGTAGGTCCAAGGGATACAGTAAACCTGAATAGAAGTATCGGGATCTATAACTAGTGTCACAGGAATGGTTCAAAACACAGACAGTAAGAAGAGTCAGTCTTCTTGTACTTAAGTCGGCATTGTGCCTTTTCTATTTAATTCCGATGCAATTTCTGTGTTTCATGGTCAATAACAAGGTCAGAGGGATACAGTAAACCTGAAGTGAAGAATCGGATTCTATTACTTGTGTCACAGGAATGGCTCAAAACAAAGTCAGTAAGAAGAGTCAGTCTTCTTGTACTTAAGTCGGCATTGTGCATTTTCTATTTACTTCCGATGCAATTTCTGTGTTTCATCGTCAATATGAAGGTCAGAGGGATACAGTAAACCTGAAGTCAAGCATCGGAATCTATAACTAGTGTCACAGGAGTGGTTCAAAACATAGACAGTAGGAAGAGTCAGTCTTCTTGTACTTAAGTCGGCATTGTGCCTTTCGTATTTAATTCCGATGCAATATCTGTGTTTCATCGTCAATAAGAAGGTCCAAGGGATATAGTACACCTGAAGTGAAGTATCGGAATCTATAATTAGTGTCACAGGAATGGTTCAAATCATAGACAGTAAGAAGAGTCAGGCTTCTTGTACTTAAGTCAGCATTGTGCCTTTTCTCTTTAATTCCGATGCAATTTATGTGTTTCATCGACAATAAGAAGGTCCAAGGGATGCAGTACACCTGAAGTGAAGCATCGGAATCTATAACTAGTGTCACAGGAATGGTTTAAAACATAGACAGTAAGAAGAGTCAGTCCTCTTGTACTTAAGTCGGCATTGTGCCTTTTCTATTTAATTCCGACGCAATTTCTGTGTTTCATCGTCAATAAGAGGGTCAGAGGGATACAGTAAACCTGAAATGAAGCATCGGAATCTATAACTAGTGTCACATGAATGGATCAAAGCATGGACAGTAAGAAGAGTCAGTTTTCTTGTACTTAAGTCGGCATTGTGCCTTTTGTTTTTAATTCCGATGCAATATCTGTGTTTCATCGTCAATAAGAAGGTCAGAGGGATACAGTAAACCTGAAGTGAATCATCATAACCTATAACTAGTGTCATAGGAATGGTTCAAAACATAGATAGTAAGAAGAATCAGTTTTCATGTACTTAAGTCGGCATTGTGCCTTTTCTATTTAATTCCGATGCAATTTCTGTGTTTCATCGTCATTAAGAAGGTCAGAGGGATACATTAAACCTGAAGTGAAGCATCTGAATCTATTGCTAGTGTCACAGGATTGTTTCAAATCATAGTTAGTGGGAAGAGTCAGTCTTCTTGTACTTAAGTCGGCATTGTGCCTTTTGTATTTAATTCCGATGCAATTTCTGTGTTTCATCGTCAATAAGACGGTCCAAGGGATACAGTAAACCTGAAGTCAGGCATCGGAATCTATAACTAGTGTCACAGGAATGGTTCAAAATATAGTCAGAAAGAAGAGTCAGTCTTCTTGTACTTAAGTCGGCATTGTGCCATTTCTATTTAATTCCGAAGCAA
Organism: Schistocerca serialis cubense; assembly: GCF_023864345.2. Lineage (NCBI taxonomy): Eukaryota > Metazoa > Arthropoda > Insecta > Orthoptera > Acrididae > Schistocerca > Schistocerca serialis. The sequence continues at coordinate 19,807,973 of NW_026047617.1, forward strand.
TTTATGTGTTTTATCGTCAATAAGAAGGTCCAAGGGATGCAGTACACCTGAAGTGAAGCATCGGAATCTATAACTAGTGTCACAGGAATGGTTCAAAACATAGACCGTAAGAAGAGTCAGTCTTCTTGTACTTAAGTCGGCATTGTGCCTTTTCTATTTAATTCCGATGCAATTTCTGTGTTTCATCGTCAATAAGAAGGTCAGAGGGATACAGTAAACCTGAAGTGAAGAATCGGAATCTATAACTAGTGTCACAGGAATGGTTCAAACCATAGTCAGTAAGAAGAGTCAGTCTTCTTGTACTTAAGTCGGCATTGTGCCTTTTCTATTTACTTCCGATGCAATTTCTGTGTTTCATCGCCAATAAGAAGGTCAGAGGAATACGGTAAACCTGAAGTGTAGCATCGGAATCTATAACTAGTGTCAGAGGAATGGTTCAAAACATACACAGTAGGAAGAGTCAGTCTTCTTGTACTTAAGTCGGCATTGTGCCATTCGTATTTAATTCCGATGCAATATCTGTGTTTCATCGTCCATAAGAAGGTCAGAGGGATACAGTAAACCTGAAGTGAAGCATTAGAATCTATACCTAGTGTCACAGGAATGGTTCAAAGCATAGACAGTAGGAAGAGTTAGTCTACATGTACTTAAGTCGGCATTGTGCCTTTTGAATTTAATTCCGATGCAATTTCTGTGTTTCATCGTCAATAAGAAGGTCAGAGGGATACACTAAACATAAAGTGAAGCTTCAGAATCTATAACTAGTGTCACAGGAATGGTTCAAATCATTGTCAGTAGGAAGAGTCAGTCTTCTTGTACTTATGTCGTCATTGTGCCTTTTCTATTTAATTCCGATGCAATTTCTGTGTTTGATCGTCAATAAGAAGGCCCGGGGGTTAATGTAAACCGGAAGTGAAGCATCGGAATCTATAAGTGGTGTCACAGGAATGGTTCAAATCATAGTCAGTAAGAAGGTTCAGTCTTCTTGTACTTAAGTCGGCATTATGCCTTTTGTATTTAATTCCGATGCAATTTCTGTGTTTCATAGTCAATAAGAAGGTCCAAGGGATACAGTATACCTGAAGTGAGAATTCGGAATCGATACCTAGTGTCACAGGACTGGTTCAAAGCATAGTCAGTAAGAAGAGTCAGTTTTCTTGTACTTAAGTCGGCATTGTGCCTTTTGTATTTAATTCCGATGCAATTTCTGTGTTTTATCGTCAATAAGAAGGTTACAGGGATACAGTAAACCTGAAGTGAAGCACGGAATCTATAACTAGTGTCACAGGGATGGTTCAAAACATAGACAGTAGGAAGAGTCATTCTTCTTGTACTTAAGTCGGCATTATGCATTTTGTATTTAATTCCGATGCAATTTCTGTGTTTCATCGTCAATAAGAAGGTCCAAGGGATACAGTAAACCTGAAGTGAGGCATCGGAATCTATAGCTAGTGTCACAGGAATGGTTCAAAACAGAGAAAGTTAGAAGAGTCTGTCTTCTTGTACTTAAGCCGGCATTGTGCATTTTCTATTTAATTCCGATGCAATTTCTGTGTTTCATCGTCAATAAGAAGGTCAGAGGGATACAGTAAACCTGAAGTGAAGCATCGGAATCAATAAGTGGTGGCACAGGAATGCTTCAAAACATAGTCAGTAAGAAGAGTCAGTCTTCTTGTACTTAAGTCGGCATTGTGCATTTCGTATTCAATTCCGATGCAATTTCGGTGTTTCATCGTCAATAAGTAGGTCCAAGGGATACAGTAAACCTGAAATGAAGTATTGGAATCTATAACTAGTGTCACAGGAATGGTTCAAAACATAGACAGTAAGAAGAGTCAGTCTTCTTGAACTTAAGTCGGCATTGTGCCTTTTCTATTTAATTCCGATTCAATTTCTGTGTTTCATCGTCAATAACAAGGTCAGAGGGATACAGTAAACCTGAAGTGAAGAATCGGATTCTATTACTTGTGTCACAGGAATGGTTCAAAACAAAGTCAGTAAGAAGAGTCAGTCTTCTTGTACTTAAGTCGGCATTGTGCATTTTCTATTTACTTCCGATGCAATTTCTGTGTTTCATCGTCAATAGGAAGGTCAGAGGGATACAGTAAACCTGAAGTGAAGCATCGGAATCTATAACTAGTGTCACAGGAGTGGTTCAAAACATAGACAGTAGGAAGAGTCAGTCTTCTTGTACTTAAGTCGCCATTGTGCCTTTCGTATTTCATTCCGATGCAATTTCTGTGTTTCATCGTCAATAAGAAGGTCAGAGGGATTCAGTAAACCTGAAGTGAAGCATCGGAATCAATAAGTGGTGGCACAGGAATGCTTCAAAACATAGTCAGGAAGAAGAGTCAGTCTTCTTGTACTTAAGTCGGCATTGTGAATTTCGTATTCAATTCCGATGCAATTTCGGTGTTTCATCGTCAATAAGTAGGTCCAATGGATACAGTAAACCTGAAATGAAGTATCGGAATCTATAACTAGTGTCACAGGAATGGTTCAAAACATAGACAGTAAGAAGAGTCAGTCTTCTTGTACTTAAGTCGGCATTGTGCCTTTTCTATTTAATTCCGATGCAATTTCTGTGTTTCATCGTCAATAACAAGGTCAGAGGGATACAGTAAACCTGAAGTGAAGAATCGGATTCTATTACTTGTGTCACAGGAATGGTTCAAAACAAAGTCGGTAAGAAGAGTCAGTCTTCCTGTACTTAAGTCGGCATTGTGCATTTTCTATTTACTTCCGATGCAATATCTGTGTTTCATCGTCAATAAGAAGGTCAGAGGGATACAGTAAAGCTGAAGTGAAGCATCGGAATCAATAACTAGTGTCACAGGAGTGGTTCAAAACATAGACAGTAGGAAGAGTCAGTCTTCTTGTACTTAAGTCGGCATTGTGCCTTTCGTATTTAATTCCGATGCAATATCTGTGTTTCATCGTCAATAAGAAGGTCAGAGGGATACAGTAAACCTGACGTGAAGCATCAGAATCTATAACTAGTGTCACAGGAATGGTTCAACACATACACATTAGGAAGGGTCAGTCTACATGTACTTAAGTCGGCATTGTGCCTTTTGTATTTAATTCCGATGCAATTTCTGTGTTTCATCGTCAATAAGAAGGTCCAAGGGATATAGTACACCTGAAGTGAAGTATCGGAATCTATAATTAGTGTCACAGGAATGGTTCAAATCATAGACAGTAAGAAGAGTCAGGCTTCTTGTACTTAAGTCAGCATTGTGCCTTTTCTCTTTAATTCCGATGCAATTTATGTGTTTCATCGTCAATAAGAAGGTCCAAGGGATGCAGTACACCTGAAGTGAAGCATCGGAATCTATAACTAGTGTCACAGGATTGGTTTAAAACATAGACAGTAAGAAGAGTCAGTCCTCTTGTACTTAAGTCGGCATTGTGCCTTTTCTATTTAATTCCGATGCAATTTCTGTGTTTCATCGTCAATAAGAGGGTCAGAGGGATACAGTAAACCTGAAATGAAGCATCGGAATCTATAACTAGTGTCACATGAATGGATCAAAGCATAGACAGTAAGAAGAGTCAGTTTTCTTGTACTTAAGTCGGCATTGTGCCTTTTGTTTTTAATTCCGATGCAATATCTTTGTTTCATCGTCAATAAGAAGGTCAGAGGGATACAGTAAACCTGAAGTGAATCATCATAACCTATAACTAGTGTCACAGGAATGGTTCAAAACATAGATAGTAAGAAGAATCAGTTTTCATGTACTTAAGTCAGCATTGTGCCTTTTCTATTTAATTCCGATGCAATTTCTGTGTTTCTTCGTCATTAAGAAGGTCAGAGGGATACATTAAAACTGAAGTGAAGCATCGGAATCTATAGCTAGTGTCAAAGGAATGTTTCAAATCATAGTCAGTAGGAAGAGTCAGTCTTCTTGTACTTAAGTCGGCATTGTGCCTTTTGTATTTAATTCCGATGCAATTTCTGTGTTTCATCGTCAATACGAAGCTCCAAGGGATACAGTAAACCTGGTGAGGCATCGGAATCTATGACTAGTGTCACAGGAATGGTTCAAAACATAGTCAGTAAGAAGAGTCAGTCTTCTTGTACTTAAGTCGGCATTGTGCCTTTTCTATTTAATTCCGAAGCAATTTATGTGTTTCATCGTCAATAAGAAGGTCCAAGGGATGCAGTACACCTGAAGTGAAGCATCGGAATCTATAACTAGTGTCACAGGAATGGTTCAAAACATAGACTGTAAGAAGAGTCAGTCTTCTTGTACTTAAGTCGGCATTATGCCTTTTCTATTTACATCCGATGCAATTTCTGTGTTTCATCGTCAATAAGAAGGTCAGAGGAATACAGTAAACCTGAAGTGTAGCATCGGAATCTATAACTAGTGTCAGAGGAATGATTCAAAACATACACAGTAGGAAGAGTCAGTCTTCTTGAACTTAAGTCGGTATTGTGCCTTTCGTATTTAATTCCGATGCAATATCTGTGTTTCATCGTCCATAAGAAGGTCAGAGGGATACAGAAAAACCTGAAGTGAAGCATCAGAATCTATACCTAGTGTCACAGGAATGGTTCAAAACATAGACAGTAGGAAGAGTTAGTCTACATGTACTTAAGTCGGCATTGTGCCTTTTGAATTTAATTCCGATGCAATTTCTGTGTTTCATCGTCAATAAGAAGGTCAGAGGGATACAGTAAACCTGAAGTGAAGCATCAGAATCTATAACTAGTGTCACATGAATGGTTCAAATCATAGACAGTATGAAGAGTCAGGCTTCTTGTACGTAAGTCAGCATTGTGCCTTTTATCTTTAATTCCGATGCAATGTATGTGTTTCGTCGTCAATAAGAAGGTCCAAGGGACGCAGTACACCTGAAGTGAAGCATCGGAATCTATAACTAGTGTCACAGGAATGGTTCAAAATATAGACAGTAAGAAGAGTCAGTCCTCTTGTACTTAAGTCGGCATTGTGCCTTTTCTATTTAATTCCGATGCAATTTCTGTGGTTCATCGTCAATAAGAAGGTGAGAGGGAAACAGTAAACCTGAAGTGAAGCATCGGAATCTATAACTAATGTCACATGAATGGTTCAAAGCATAGACAGTAAGAAGAGTCAGTTTTCTTGTACTTAAGTCGGCATTGTGCCTATTGTATTTAATTCCGATGCAATATCTGTGTTCCATCGTCAATAAGAAGGTCAGAGGGATACAGTAAACCTGAAGTGAATAATCGGAATCTATAACTAGTGTCACAGGAATGGTTCAAAACATAGATAGTAAGAAGAATCAGTTTTAATGTACTTAAGTCGGCATTGTGCCTTTTCTATTTAAATCCGATGCAATTTCTGTGTTTCAATGTCAATAAGAAGGTCAGAGGGATACACTAAACATAAAGTGAAGCATCAGAATCTATAACTAGTTTCACAGGAATGTTTCAAATCATAGTCAGTAGGAAGAGTCAGTCTTCTTGAACTTAAGTCGTCATTGTGCCTTTTCTATTTAATTCCGATACAATTTCTGTGTTTGATCGTCAATAAGAAGGTCTGAGGGATAATGTAAACCTGAAGTGAAGCATCGGAATCTATAAGTGGTGTCACAGGAATGGTTCAAAACATAGTCAGTAAGAAGGTTCAGTCTTCTTGTACTTAAGTCGGCATTATGCCTTTTGTATTTAATTCCGATGCAATTTCTGTGTTTCATCGTCAATAAGAAGGTCCAAGGGATACAGTATACCTGAAGTGAGAATTCAGAATAGATACCTAGTGTCACAGGACTTGTTCAAAGCATAGTCAGTAAGAAGAGTCAGTTTTCTTGTACTTAAGTCGGCATTGTGCCCTTTGTATTTAATTCCGATGCAATTTCTGTGTTTTATCGTCAATAAGAAGGTTAGAGGGATACAGTAAACCTGAAGTGAAGCACGGAATCTATAACTAGTGTCACAGGGATGGTTCAAAACATAGACAGTAGGAAGAGTCATCCTTCTTGTACCTAAGTCGGCATTATGCCTTTTGTATTTAATTCCGATGCAATTTCTGTGTTTCATCGTCAATAAGAAGGTCCAAGGGATACAGTAAAACTGAAGAGAGGCATCGGAATCTATAACTAGTGTCACAGGAATGGTTCAAAACAGAGAACGTTGGAAGAGTCTGTCTTCTTGTACTTCAGCCGGCATTGTGCATTTTCTATTTAATTCCGATGCAATTTCTGTGTTTCATCGTCAATAAGAAGGTCAGAGGGATACAGTAAACCTGAAGTGAAGAATCGGATTCTATTACTTGTGTCACAGGAATGGTTCAAAACAAAGTCAGTAAGAAGAGTCAGTCTTCTTGTATTTTAGTCGGCATTGTGCATTTCGTATTCAATTCCGATGCAATTTCGGTGTTTCATCGTCAATACGTAGGTCCAAGGGATACAGTAAACCTGAAATGAAGTATCGGAATCTAAAACCAGTGTCACAGGAATGGTTTAAAACATAAACAGTAAGAAGAGTCAGTGTTCTTGTACTTAAGTCGGCATTGTGCCTTTTCTATTTAATTCCGATGCAATTTCTGTGTTTCATCGTCAATAACAAGGTCAGAAGTATACAGTAAACCTGAAGTGAAGAATCGGATTCTATTACTTGTGTCACAGGAATGGTTCAAAACAAAGTCAGTAAGAAGAGTCAGTCTTCTTGTACTTAAGTCTTCATTTTGCATTTTCTGTTTACTTCCGATCCAATTTCTTTGTTTCATCGTCAATAAGAAGGTCAGAGGGATACAGTAAACCTGAAGTGAAGCATCGGAATCTATAACTAGTGTCACAGGAGTGGTTCAAAACATAGACAGTAGGAGGAGTCAGTCTTCTTGTACTTAAGTCGGCATTGTGCCTTTCGTATTTATTCCGATGCAATATCTGTGTTTCATCGTCAATAAGAAGGTCAGAGGGATACAGTAAACCTGAAGTGAAGCATCAGAATCTATAACTAGTGTCACAGGAATGGTTCAACACATAGACATTAGGAAGGGTCAGTCTACATGTACTTAAGTCGGCATTGCGCCTTTTGTATTTAATTCCGATGCAATTTCTGTGTTTCATCGTCAATAAGAAGGTCCAAGGGATATAGTACACCTGAAGTGAAGTATCGGAATCTATAATTAGTGTCACAGGAGTGGTTCAAATCATAGACAGTAAGAAGAGTCAGGCTTCTTGTTCATAACTCAGCATTGTGCCTTTTCTCTTTAATTCCGATGCAATTTATGTGTTTCATCGTCAATAAGAAGGTCCAAGGGATGCAGTACACCTGAAGTGAAGCATCGGAATCTATAACTAGTGTCACAGGAATGGTTTAAAACGTAGACAGTAAGAAGAGTCAGTCCTCTTGTACTTAAGTCGGCATTGTGCCTTTTCTATTTAATTCCGATGCAATTTCTGTGTTTCATCGTCAATAAGAGGGTCAGAGGGATACAGTAAACCTGAAATGAAGCATCGGAATCTATAACTAGTGTCACATGAATGGTTCAAAGCATAGACAGTAAGAAGAGTCAGTTTTCTTGTACTTAAGTCGGCATTGTGCCTTTTGTATTTAATTCCGATGCAATATCTGTGTTTCATCGTCAATAAGGAGGTCAGAGGGATACAGTAAACCTGAAGTGAATCATCAGAATCTATAACTAGTGTCACAGGAATGGTTCAAAACATAGATAGTAAGAAGAATCAGTTTTCATGTACTTAAGTCGGCATTGTGCCTTTTCTATGTAATTCCGATGCAATTTCTGTGTTTCATCGTCAATAAGAAGGTCAGAGGGATACACTAAACCTGAAGTGAGGCATCGGAATCTAAAGCTAGTGACACAGGAATGGTTCAAATCATAGTCAGTAGGAAGAGTCAGTCTTCTTGTACTAAAGTCGGCATTGTGCATTTTGTATTTAATTCCGATGCAATTTCTGTGTTTCATCGTCAATAAGAAGGTCCAAGGGATACAGTAAACCTGAAGTGAGGCATCGGAATCTATAACTAGTGTCACAGGAATGGTTCAAAACACAGTCAGTAAGAAGAGACAGTTTTCTTGTACTTAAGTCGGCATTGTGCCTTTTCTATTTAATTCCGAAGCAATTTATGTGTTTCATCGTCAATAAGAAGGTCCAAGGGATGCAGTACACCTGAAGTGAAGCATCGGAATCTATAACGAGTGTCACAGGAGTGGTTCAAAACATAGACCGTAAGAAGAGTCAGTCTTCTTGTACTTAAGTCGGCATTGTGCCTTTTCTATTTAATTCCGATGCAATTTCTGTGTTTCATCGTCAATAAGAAGGTCTGACGGATACAGTAAACCTGAAGTGAAGCATCGGAATCTATAAGTGGTGTCACAGGAATGGTTCAAAACATAGTCAGTAAGAAGGGTCAGTCTTCTTGTACTTAAGTCGGCATTGTGCCTTTCGTATTTAATTCCGATGCAATTTCGGTGTTTATTGTCAATAAGAAGGTCCAAGGGATACAGTAAACCTGAAGTGAAGCATCGGAATCTCTAACTAGTGTCACAGGATCGGTTCAAAATATAGACAGTAAGAAGAGTCAGTCTTCTTGTACTTAAGTCGGCATTGTGCCTTTTCTATTTAATTCCGATGCAATTTCTGTGTTTCATCGTCAATAAGAAGGTTAGAGGGATACAGTAAACCTGAAGTGAAGAATCGGAAGCTATAACTAGTGTCATTGGAATGGTTCAAAACAAAGTCAGTAAAAAGAGTCAGTCTTCTTGTACTTAAGTCGGCATTGTGCCTTTTCTATTTACTTCCGATGCAATTTCTGTGTTTCATCGTCAATCAGAAGGTCCAAGGGATGCAGTACACCTGAAGTGAAGCATCGGAATCTATAGCTAGTGTCACAGGAATGATTCAAAACATAGACCGTAAGAAGAGTCAGTCTTCTTGTACTTAAGTCGTCATTGTGCCTTTTCTATTTAATTCCGATGCAATTTCTGTGTTTCATCGTCAATAAGAAGGTCAGAGGCATACTGTAAACCTGAAGTGAAGATTCGGAATCTATAAGTGGTGTCACAGGAATGGTTCAAAACATAATCAGTAAGAAGGGTCAGTCTTCTTGTACTTAAGTCGGCATTGTGCCTTTCGTATTTAATTCCGATGCAATTTCGGTGTTTCCTCGTCAATAAGAAGGTCCAAGGGATACAGTAAACCTGAAGTGAAGCATCGGAATCTCTAACTAGTGTCACAGGATCGGTTCAAAATATAGACAGTAAGAAGAGTCAGTCTTCTTGTACTTATGTCGGCATTGTGCCTTTTGTATTTAATTCCGATGCAATTTCTGTGTTTTATCGACAATAAGAAGGTCAGAGGGATACAGTAAACCTGAAGTGAAGCACGGAATCTATAACTAGTGTCACAGGGATGGTTCAAAACATAGACAGTAGGAAGAGTCATTCTTCTTGTACCTAAGTCGGCATTATGCCTTTTGTATTTAATTCCGAAGCAATTTCTGTGTTTCATCGTCAATAAGAAGGTCAGAGGGACACAGTAAACCTGATGTGAAGCATCGGAATCTATAACTAGTGTCACAGGAATGGTTCAAATCATAGACAGTAAGAAGATTCAGTCTTCTTGTACTTAAGTCGGCATAGTGCCTTTTGTATTTAATTCCGATGCAATTTCTGTGTTTCATCGACAATAAGAAGGTCAGAGGGATACAGTAAACCGGAAGTGAAGCATCAGAATCTATAACTAGTGTCACAGGAATGGTTAAAAACATAGATAATAAGAAGAATCAGTTTTCATTAACTTAAGTCGGCATTGTGAATTTTCTATTTAATTCCGATGCAATTTCTGTGTTTCATCGTCAATAAGAAGGTCAGAGGGATACACTAAATCTGAAGTGAAGCATCGGATACTATAACTAGTGTGACAGGATTGGTTCAAATCATAGTCAGTAGGAAGAGTCAGTCTTCTTGTTCTTAAGTCGGCATTGTGCATTTTGAATTTAATTCCGATGCAATTTCTGTGTTTCATCGTCAATAAGAAGGTCCAAGGGATACAGTAAACCTGAAGTGAGGCATCGGAATCTATATCTAGTGTCACAGGAATGGTTAGAACATCGTCAGTAAGAAGAGTCAGTCTTCTTGTACTTAAGTCGGCTTTGTGCCTTTACTATTTAATTCCAAAGCAATTTATGTGTTTCATCGTCTATAAGAAGGTCCAATGGATGCAGTACACCTGAAGTGAAGCATCGGAATCTATAACTAGTGTCACAGGAATGGTTCAAAACATAGACCGTAAGAAGAGTCAGTCTTCTTGTACGTAAGTCGGCATTGTGCCTTTTCTATTTTAATCCGATGCAATTTCTGTGTTTCATCGTCAATAAGAAGGTCTGAGGGATACTGTAAACCTGAAGTGAAGCATCGGAATCTATAAGTGGTGTCACAGGAATGGTTCAAAACATAGTCAGTAAGAAGGGTCAGTCTTGTTGTACTTAAGTCGGCATTGTGCCTTTCGTATTTAAATCCGATGCAATTCCGGTGTTTCATCGTCAATAAGAAGGTCCAAGGGATACAGTAAACCTGAAGTGAAGTATCGGAATCTCTAACTAGTGTCACAGGATCGGTTCAAAACATAGACAGTAAGAAGAGTCAGTCTTCTTGTACTTAAGTCGGCATTGTGCCTTTTGTATTTAATTCCGATGCAATTTCTGTGTTTCATCATCAATAAGAAGGTCCAGGGGATACAGTAAACCTGAAGTGAGAATTCGGAATCGATAACTAGTGTCACAGGAATGGTTCAAAGCAAAGTCAGTAAGAAGAGTCAGTCTTCTTGTACTTAAGTCGGCTTTGTGCCTTTTGTATTTAATTCCGATGCAATTTCTGTGTTTTATCGTCAATAAGAAGGTCAGAGGGATACAGTAAACCTGAAGTGAAGCACGGAATCTATAACTAGTGTCACAGGGATGGGTCAAAACATAGTCTGTAAGAAGAGTCATTCTTCTTGTACTTAAGTCGGCATTATGCTTTGTATTTAATTCTGATGCAATTTCTGTGTTTCATCGTCAATAAGAAGGTCCAAGGGATACAGTAAACCTGAAGTGTGGCATCGGAATCTATAACTAGTGTCACAGGAATTGTTCAAAACGGAGACAGTTAGAAGATTCAGTCTTCTCGTACTTAAGCCGGCATTGTGCCTTTTATATTTAATTCTGATGCAATTTCTGTGTTTCATCGTTAATAAGAAGGTCAGAGGGATACAGTAAACCTGAAGTGAAGCATCGGAATCAATAAGTGGTGGCACAGGAATGGTTCAAAACATAGTCAGTAAGAAGAGTCAGTCTTCTTGTACTTAAGTCGGCGTGGTGCATTTCGTATTCCATTCCGATGCAATTTCGGTGTTTCATCGTCAATAAGAAGGTCCAAGGGATACAGTAAACCTGAAATGAAGTATCGGAATCTATAACTAGTGTCACAGGAATGGTTCAAAACATAGACAGTAAGAAGAGTCAGTCTTCTTGTACTTAAGTCGGCATTGTGCCTTTTCTATTTAATTCCGATGCAATTTCTGTGTTTCATCGTCAATAAGAAGGTCAGAGGGATACAGTAAACCTGAAGTGAAGAATCGGAATCTATAACTAGTGTCACAGGAATGGTTCAAACAAAGTCAGTAAGAAGAGTCAGTGTTCTTGTACGTAAGTCGGCATTGTGCCTTTTCTATTTACTTGCGATGCAATTTCTGTGTTTCATCATCAATAAGAAGGTCAGAGGGATACAGTAAACCTGAAGTGAAGCATCGGAATCTATAACTAGTGTCACAGGAATGGTTCAAAACATAGACAGTAAGAAGAGTCAGTCTTCTTGTACTTAAGTCGGCATTGTGCCTTTTCTATTTAATTCCGATGCAATTTCTGTGTTTCATCGTCAATAAGAAGGTCAGAGGGATACAGTAAACCTGAAGTGAAGAGTCGGAATCTATAACTAGTGTCACAGGAATGGTTCAAACAAAGTCAGTAAGAAGAGTCAATGTTCTTGTACGTAAGTCGGCATTGTGCCTTTTCTATTTACTTGCGACGCAATTTCTGTGTTTCATCATCAATAAGAAGGTCAGAGGGATACAGTAAACCTGAAGTGAAGCATCGGAATCTATAACTAGTGTCACAGGAATGGTTAAAAGCATAGACAGTAGGAAGAGTCAGTCTTCTTGAACTTAAGTCGGCATTGTGCCTTTCGTAGTTAATTCCGATGCAATATCTGTGTTTCATCGTCAATAAGAAGGTCACAGGGATACAGTAAACCTGAAGTGAAGCATCAGAATCTATAACTAGTGTCCCAAGAATGGTTAAAATCATAGACAGTAGGAAGAGTCAGTCTACATGCACTTAAGTCGGCATTGTGCCTTTTGTATTTAATTTCGATGCAATTTTTGTGTTTTATCGTCAATGAGAAGGTCAGAGGGATACAGTAAACCTGAAGTGAAGCATGGGAATCTATAACTAGTGTCACTGGAATGGTTCAAAACATAGTCAGTAAGAAGAGTCAGTCGTCTTGTACTTAAGTTGCCATTGTGCCTTTTCTATTTACTTCCGATGCAATTTCTGTGTTTCATCGTCAATAAGACGGTCAGAGGGATACAGTAAACCTGAAGTGAAGCATGGGAATCTATAACTAGTGTCACAGGAATGGTTGAAAACATTGACAGTAAGAAGAGTCAGTCTTCTTGCACTTAATTGGGCATTGTGCCTTTTCTATTTAATTCCGATGCAATTTCTGTGTTTCATCGTCAATAAGAGGGTCAGAGGGATACAGTAAACCTGAAATGAAGCATCGGAATCTATAACTAGTGTCACATGAATGGTTCAAAGCATAGACAGTAAGAAGAGTCAGTTTTCTTGTACGTAAGTCGGCATTGTGCCTTTTGTATTTAATTCCGATGCAATATCTGTGTTTCATCGCCAATAAGGAGGTCAGAGGGATACAGTAAACCTGAAGTGAATCATCAGAATCTATAACTAGTGTCACAGGAATGGTTCAAAACATAGATAGTAAGAAGAAGCAGTTTTCATGTACTTAAGTCGGCATTGTGCCTTTTCTATGTAATACCGATGCAATTTCTGTGTTTCATCGTCAATAAGAAGGTCAGAGGGATACACTAAACCTGAAGTGAGGCATCGGAATCTAAAGCTAGTGACACAGGAATGGTTCAAATCATAGTCAGTAGGAAGAGTCAGTCTTCTTGTACTAAAGTCGGCATTGTGCCTTTTGTATTTAATTCCGATGCAATTTCTGTGTTTCATCGTCAATAAGAAGGTCAGAGGGATTCAGTAAACCTGAAGTGAAGCATCGGAATATATAACTAGTGTCACAGGAATGGTTCAAAACATAGTCAGTAAGAAGAGTCAGTCTTCTTGCACTTAATTGGGCATTGTGCCTTTTCTATTTAATTCCGATGCAATTTCTGTGTTTCATCGTCAATAAGAAGGTCAGAGGGATACACTAAACCTGAAGTGAAGCATCGGAATCTATAACTAGTGTCACAGGAGTGGTTCAAAACATAGACAGTAGGAAGAGTCAGTCTTCTTGTACTTAAGTCGGCATTGTGCCTTTTCTCTTTACTCCGATGCAATTTCTGTGTTTCATCGTCAATAAGAAGGTCCAAGGGATGCAGTACACCTGAAGTGAAGCATCGGAATCTATAACGAGTGTCACAGTAATGGTTCAAAACATAGACCGTAAGAAGAGTCAGTCTTCTTGTACTTAAGTCGGCATTGTGCCTTTTCTATTTAATTCCGATGCAATTTCTGTGTTTCATCGTCAATATTAAGGTCTGAGGGATACAGTAAAACTGAAGTGAAGCATCGGAATCTATAAGTGGTGTCACAGGAATGGTTCAATACATAGTCAGTAAGAAGGGCCAGTCTTCTTGTACTTAAGTCGGCATTGTGCCTTTCGTATTTAATTCCGATGCAATTTCGGTGTTTATCGTCAATAAGAAGGACCAAGGGATACAGTAAACCTGAAGTGAAGCATCGGAATCTCTAACTAGTGTCACAGGATCGGTTCAAAATATAGACAGTAAGAAGAGTCAGTCTTCTTGTACTTAAGTCGGCATTGTGCCTTTTCTATTTAATTCCGATGCAATTTCTGTGTTTCATCGTCAATAAGAAGGTCAGAGGGATACAGTAAACCTGAAGTGAAGAATCGGAATCTATAACTAGTGTCATTGGAATGGTTCAAAACAAAGTCAGTAAAAAGAGTCAGTCTTCTTGTACTTAAGTCGGCATTGTGCCTATTCTATTTACTTCCGATGCAATTTCTGTGTTTCATCATCAACAAGAAGGTCCGAGGAATACAGTAAACCTGAAGTGTAGCATCGGAATCTATAACTAGTGTCACAGGAATGGTTCAAAACATAGACAGTAGGAACAGTCAGTCTTCTTGTACCTAAGTCGGCATTGTGCCTTTTCTCTTTACTCCGATGCAATTTCTGTGTTTCATCGTCAATAAGAAGGTCCAAGGGATACAGTAAACCTGAAGTGAGGCATCGGAATCTATAACTAGTGTCACAGGATGTTTTCAAAACATAGTCAGTAAGAAGAGTCAGTCTTCTTGTACTTAAGTCGGCATTGTGCCTTTTCTATTTAATTCCGAAGCAATTTATGTGTTTCATCGGCAATAAGAAGGTCCAAGGGATGCAGTACACCTTAAGTGAAGCATCGGAATCTATAACTAGTGTCACAGGAATGGTTCAAATCATAGACAGTAAGAAGAGTCAGGCTTCTTGTACTTAAGTCAGCATTGTGCCTTTTCTCTTTAATTCCGATGCAATTTATGTGTTTCATCGTCAATAAGAAGGTCCAAGGGATGCAGTACACCTGAAGTGAAGCATCGGAATCTATAACTAGTGTCACAGGAATGGTTTAAAACATAGACAGTAAGAAGAGTCAGTCCTCTTGTACTTAAGTCGGCATTGTGCCTTTTCTATTTAATTCCGATGCAATTTCTGTGTTTCATCGTCAATAAGAGGGTCAGAGGGATACAGTAAACCTGAAATGAAGCATCGGAATCTATAACTAGTGTCACATGAATGGTTCAAAGCATAGACAGTAAGAAGAGTCAGTTTTCTTGTACTTAAGTCGGCATTGTGCCTTTTGTATTTAATTCCGATGCAATATCTGTGTTTCATCGTCAATAAGGAGGTCAGAGGGATACAGTAAACCTGAAGTGAATCATCAGAATCTATAACTAGTGTCACAGGAATGGTTCAAAACATAGATAGTAAGAAGAATCAGTTTTCATGTACTTAAGTCGGCATTGTGTCTTTTCTATGTAATTCCGATGCAATTTCTGTGTTTCTTTGTCAATAAGAAGGTCAGAGGGATACACTAAACCTGATGTGAGGCATCGGAATCTAAAGCTAGTGACACAGGAATGGTTCAAATCATAGTCAGTAGGAAGAGTCAGTCTTCTTGTACTAAAGTCGGCATTGTGCCTTTTGTATTTAATTCCGATGCAATTTCTGTGTTTCATCGTCAATAAGAAGGTCCAAGGGATACAGTAAACCTGAAGTGAGGCATCGGAATCTATAACTAGTGTCACAGGAATGGTTCAAAACATAGTCAGTAAGAAGAGTCAGTCTTCTTGTACTTAAGTCGGCATTGTGCCTTTTCTATTTAATTCCGTTGCAATTTATGTGTTTCATCGTAAATAAGAAGGTCCAAGGGATGCAGTACACCTGAAGTGAAGCATCGGAATCTATAACGAGTGTCACAGGAATGGTTCAAAACATAGACCGTAAGAAGAGGCAGTCTTCTTGTACTTAAGTCGGCATTGTGCCTTTTCTATTTAATTCCGATGCAATTTCTGTGTTTCATCGTCAATAAGAAGGTCTGAGGGATACAGTAATCCTGAAGTGAAGCATCGGAATCTATAAGTGGTGTCACAGGAATGGTTCAAAACATAGTCAGTAAGAAGGGTCAGTCTTCTTGTACTTAAGTCGGCATTGTGCCTTTCGTATTTAATTCCGATGCAATTTCGGTGTTTATCGTCAATAAGAAGGTCCAAGGGATACAGTAAACCTGAAGTGAAGCATCGGAATCTCTAACTAGTGTCACAGGATCGGTTCAAAATATAGACAGTAAGAAGAGTCAGTCTTCTTGTACTTAAGTCGGCATTGTGCCTTTTCTATTTAATTCCGATGCAATTTCTGTGTTTCATCGTCAATAAGAAGGTCAGAGGGATACAGTAAACCTGAAGTGAAGAATCGGAATCTATAACTAGTGTCATTGGAATGGTTCAAAACAAAGTCAGTAAAAAGAGTCAGTCTTCTTGTACTTAAGTCGGCATTGTGCCTTTTCTATTTACTTCCGATGCAATTTCTGTGTTTCATCGTCAACAAGAAGGTCCGAGGAATACAGTAAACCTGAGGTGTAGCATCGGAATCTATAACTAGTGTCACAGGAATGGTTCAAAACATAGTCAGTAAGAAGAGTCAGTCTTCTTGTACTTAAGTCGGCATTGTGCCTTTTCTATTTAATTCCGAAGCAATTTATGTGTTTCATCGTCAATCAGAAGGTCCAAGGGATGCAGTACACCTGAAGTGAAGCATCGGAATCTATAGCTAGTGTCACAGGAATGATTCAAAACATAGACCGTAAGAAGAGTCAGTCTTCTTGTACTTAAGTCGTCATTGTGCCTTTTCTATTTAATTCCGATGCAATTTCTGTGTTTCATCGTCAATAAGAAGGTCAGAGGGATACTGTAAACCTGAAGTGAAGATTCGGAATCTATAAGTGGTGTCACAGGATTGGTTCAAAACATAATCAGTAAGAACGGTTAGTCTTCTTGTACCTTAGTCGGCATTGTGCCTTTCGTATTTAATTCCGATGCAATTTCGGTGTTTCATCGTCAATAGGAAGGTCCAAGGGATACAGTAAACCTGAAGTGAAGCAACCGAATCTCTAACTAGTGTCACAGGATCGGTTCAAAACATAGTCAGTAAGAAGAGTGAGTCTTCTTGTACTTAAGTCGGCATTGTGCCTTTTGTATTTAATTCCGATGCAATTTCTGTGCTTTATCGTCAATAAGAAGGTCAGAGGGATACAGTAAACCTGAAGTGAAGCACGGAATCTATAACTAGTGTCACAGGGATTGTTCAAAACATAGACAGTAGGAAGAGTCATTCTTCTTGTACTTAAGTCGGCATTATGCCTTTTGTATTCCGATGCAATTTCTGTGTTTCATCGTCAATAAGAAGGTCCAAGGGATACAGTAAACCTGAAGTGAGGCATCGGAATCTATAACTAGTGTCACAGGAATGGTTCAAAACAGAGACAGTTAGAAGAGTCAGTCTTCTTGTACTTAAGCCGGCATTGTGCCTTTCTATTTAATTCCGATGCAATTTCTGTGTTTTATCGTCAATGAGAAGGTCAGAGGGATACAGTAAACCTGAAGTGAAGCATCGGAATCAATAAGTGGTGGCACAGGAATGGTTCAAAACATAGTCAGTAAGAAGAGTCAGTCTTCTTGTACTTAAGTCGGCATTGTGCATTTCGTATTCAATTGCGATGCAAATTCGGTGTTTCATCGTCAATAACAAGGTCCAAGGGATACAGTAAACCTGAAATGAAGCATCGGAATCTATAACTAGTGTCACAGGAATGGTTCAAAACATAGACAGTAAGAAGGGTCAGTCTTCTTGTACTTAAGTCGGCATTGTGCCTTTTCTATTTAAATCCGATGAAATTTCTCTGTTTCATCGTCAATAAGAAGGTCAGAGGGATACAGTAAACCTGAAGTGAAGAATCGCATTCTATTACTAGTGTCACAGGAATGGACCAAAACAAAGTCAGTAAGAAGAGTCAGTCCTCTTGTACTTCAGTCGGCATTAAGCCTTTTCTATTTAATTCCGCTGCAATTTCTGTGTTTCATCGTCAATAAGAAGGTCAGAAGGATACAGTAAACCTGAAGTGAAGCATCGGAATCTATAACTAGTGTCAAATGAATGGTTCAAAACATAGACAGTAAGAAGAGTCAGTTTTCTTGTACTTAAGTCGGCATTGTGCCTTTTGTATTTAATTTCGATGCAATATCTGTGTTTCATCGTCAATCAGAAGGTCAGAGGGATACAATAAACCTAAAGTGAATCATCGGAATCTATAACTAGTGTCACAGGAATGGTTAAAAACATAGATAGTAAGAAGAATCAGTTTTAATGAACTTAAGTCGGCATTGTGAATTTTCTATTTAATTCCGATGCAATTTCTGTGTTTCATCGTCAATAAGAAGGTCAGAGGGATACACTAAACCTGAAGTGAAGCATCGGATACTATAACTAGTGTGACAGGATTGGTTCAAATCATAGTCAGTAGGAAGAGTCAGTCTTCTTGTACTTAAGTCGGCATTGGGAATTTTGAATTTAATTCCGATGCAATTACTGTGTTTCATCGTCAATAAGAAGGTCCAAGGGATACAGTAAACTTGAAGTGAGGCATCGGATTCTATAACTAGTGTCACAGGAATTGTTCAAAACATAGACAGTAAGAAGAGTCAGTCTTCTTCTACTTAAGTCGGCATTGTGCCTTTTGTATTTAATTCCGATGCAATTTCTGTGTTTTATCGTCAATAAGAAGGTCAGAGGGATACAGTAAACCTGAACTGAAGCACGGAATCTATAACTAGTGTCACAGGGATGGTTCAAAACAGAGACAGTTAGAAGAGTCAGTCTTCTCGTACTTAAGCCGGCATTGTGCCTTTTCTATTTAATTCTGATGCAATTTCCGTGTTTCATCATCAATAAGAAGGTCAGAGAGATACAGTAAACCTGATGGGAAGCATCGGAATCATAAAAACATAGACAGTAGGAAGAGTCAGTCTTCTTGAACTTAAGTCATCATTGTGCCTTTCATATTTTATTCCGATGCAATATCTGTGTTTCATCGTCAATAAGAAGGTCAGAGGGATACAGTAAACCTGAAGTGAAGAATCGGAATCTATAACTAGTGTCACTGGAATGGTTCAAAACATAGACAGTAGGAAGAGTCAATCTTCTTGTACTTAAGTCGGCATTGTGCCTTTTGTATTTAATTCCGAAGCAATTTCTGTGATTCATCATCAAAAAGAAGGTCCAAGGGATACAGTAAACCTGAAGTGAGAATTCGGAATCGATAACTAGTGTCACAGGAATGGTTCAAAGCATAGTCAGTAAGAAGACTCAGTCTTCTTGTACTTAAGTCGGCATTGTGCCTTTTTTATTTGATTCCGATGCAATTTCTGTGTTTTATCGTCAATATGAAGGTCAAAGGGATACAGTAAACCTGAAGTGAAGCACGGAATCAATAACTAGTGTCACAGGGATGGTTCAAAACATAGACAGTAGGAAGAGTCATTCTTCTTGTACTTAAGTCGGCATAGTGCCTTTTGTATTTAATTCCGATGCAATTTCTGTGTTTCATCGTCAATAAGAAGGTCCAAGGGATACAGTAAACCTGAAGTGAGGCATCGGAATCTATAACTAGTGTCACAGGATGCGTTCAAATCATAGTCAGTAAGAAGAGTCAGTCTTCTTGTACTTACGTCGGCATTGTGCCTTTTCTATTTAATTCCGAAGCAATTTATTTGTTTCATCGTCAATAAGAAGGTCCAAGGGATGCAGTACACCTGAAACGAAGCATCGGAATAAATAACTAGTTTCACAGGAATGGTTCAAAACCTAGACCGTAAGAAGAGTCAGTCTTCTTGTACGTAAGTCGGCATTGTGCCTTTTCTATTTAATTCCTATGCAATTTCTGTGTTTCATCGTCAATAAGAAGGTCAGAGGGATACTGTAAACCTGAAGTGAAGCATCGGAATCTATAAGTGGTGTCACAGGAATGGTTCAAAACATAGTCAGTAAGAAGGGTCAGTCTTCTTGTACTTAAGTCGGCATTGTGCCTTTCGTATTTAATTCCGATGCAATTTCGATGTTTCATCATCAATAAGAAGGTCCAACGGATATAGTACACCTGAAGTAAAGCATCGGAATCTATAACTAGTGTCACAGGAGTGAATCAAATCATAGACAGTAAGAAGAGTCAGGCTTCTTGCACTTAAGTCAGCATTGTGCCTTTTCTCTTTAATTCTGATGCAATGTATGTGTTTCATCGTCAATAAGAAGGTCCAAGGGATGCAGTACACCTAAAGTGAAGCATCGGAATCTAAAACTAGTGTCACAGGAATAGTTCAAAACATAGACAGTAAGAAGAGTCAGTGTTCTTGTACTTAAGTCGGCATTGTGCCTTTCCTATTTAATTCCGATGCAATTTCTGTGTTTCATCGTCAATAAAAAGGTCAGAGTGATACACTAAACCTGAAGTGAAGCATCGGAATCTATAACTAGTGTCACAGGAATGGTTCAAAACATAGACAGTTGGAAGAGTTAGTCTTCTTGTACTTAAGTCGGCATTGTGCCTTTTGTATTTAATTCCGATGCAATTTTTGTGTTTTTATCGTCAATAAGAAGGTCCAAGGGATACAGTAAACCTGAAGTGAGGCATCGGAATCTCTAACTAGTGTCACAGGATGGGTTCAAAAATAGTCAGTAAGAAGAGTCAGTCTTCTTGTACTTAAGTCGGCATTGTGCCTTTTCTATTTATTTCCGAAGCAATTTATGTGTTTCATCGTCAATAAGAAGGTCCAAGGGATGCAGTACACCTGAAGTGAAGCATCGGAATCTATAACTAGTCTCACAGGAATGGTTCAAAACATAGTCCGTAAGAAGAGTCAGTCTTCTTGTACTTAAGTCGGCATTGTGAGTTTTCTATTTAATTCCGATGCAATTTCTGTGTTTCATCGTCAATAAGAAGGTCAGAGGGATACTGTACACCTGAAGTGAAGCATCGGAATCTATAAGTGGTGTCACAGGATTGGTTCAAAGCATAGTCAGTAAGAAGGGTCAGTCTTCTTGTACTTAAGTCGGCATTGTGCCTTTCGTATTTAATTCCGATGCAATTTCGGTGTTTCATCGTCAATAAGAAGGTCCAAGGGATACAGTAAACCTGAAGTGAAGCATCGGAATCTCTAACTACTGTCACAGGATCGGTTCAAAACATAGACTGTAAGAAGAATCAGTCTTCTTGTACTTAAGTCGGCATTGTGCCTTTTGTATTTAATTCCGATGCAATTTCTGTGTTTCATCATCAATAAGAAGGTCCAGGGGATACCGCAAACCTGAAGTGAGAATTCGGAATCGATAACTAGTGTCACAGGAATGGCTCAAAGCAAAGTCAGTAAGAAGAGTCAGTCTTCTTGTACTTAAGTCGGCATTGTGCCTTTTGTATTTAATTCCGATGCAATTTCTGTGTTTTATCGTCAATAAGAAGGTCAGAATGATACAGTAAACCTGAAGTGAAGCACGGAATCTATAACTAGTGTCACAGGAATGGTTCAAAACATAGTCAGTAAGAAGAGTCAGACTTCTTGTACTTAAGTCGGCATTGTGCATTTCGTATTCCATTCCGATGCAATTTCGGTGTTTCACCGTCAATAAGAAGGTCCAAGGGATACAGTAAACCTGAAATGAAGTTACGGAATCCATAACTAGTGTCACAGGAATGGTTCAAAACATAGACAGTAAGAAGAGTCAGTCTTCTTGTACTTAAGTCCGCATTGTGCCTTTTCTATTTAATTCCGATGCAATTTCCTTGTTTCATCGTCAATAAGAAGGTCAGAGGGATACAGTAAACCTGAAGTGAGGAATCGGAATCTATAACTAGTGTCACAGGAATGGTTCAAACAAAGTCAGTAAGAAGAGTCAGTCTTCTTGTACGTAAGTCGGCATTGTGCCTTTTCTATTTACTTGCGATGCAATTTCTGTGTTTCATCGTCAATAAGAAGGTCATAGGGATACAGTAAACCTGAAGTGAAGCATCGGAATCTATAAGTAGTGTCACAATAATGGTTCAAATCATAGACAGTAGGAAGAGTCAGTCTTCTTGAACTTAAGTCGGCATTGTGCCTTTCGTATTTAATTCCGATGCAATATCTGTGTTTCATCGTCAATAAGAAGGTCAGAGGGATACAGTAAACCTGAAGTGAAGCATCAGAATCTATAACTAGTGTCCCAGGAATGGTTAAAATCATAGACAGTAGGAAGAGTCTGTCTACATGTACTTAAGTCGGCATTGTGCCTTTTGTATTTAATTCCGATGCAATTTTTGTGTTTTATCGTCAATAAGAAGGTCCAAGGGATACAGTAAACCTGAAGTGAAGAATCGGAATCTATAACTAGTGTCACTGGAATGGTTCAAAACATAGTCAGTAAGAAGAGTCAGTCGTCTTGTACTTACGTCGCCATTGTGCCTTTTCTATTTGCTTCCGATGCAATTTCTGTGTTTCATCGTCAATAAGAAGGTCAGAGGGATACAGTAAACCTGAAGTGAAGCATGGGATTCTATAACTAGTGTCACAGGAATGGTTGAAAACATTGACAGTAAGAAGAGTCAGTCTACTTGTGCTTAAGTCGGCATTGTGCCTTTTCTCTTTAATTCCGATGCAATTTCTGTGTTTCATCGTCAATAAGAAGGTCCAAGGGATACAGTAAACCTGAAGTGAGGCATCGGAATCTATAACTAGTGTCACAGGATGTTTTCAAACATAGTCAGTAAGAAGAGTCAGTCTTCTTGTACTTAAGTCGGCATTGTGCCTTTTCTATTTAATTCCGAGGCCATTTATGTGTTTCATCGTCAATAAGAAGGTCCAAGGGATGCAGAACACCGTAAGTGATGCATCGGAATCTATAACTAGTGTCCCAGGAATGGTTGAAAACATTGACAGTAAGAAGAGTCAGTCTTCTTGTACTTAAGTCGGCATTGTGCCTTTTCTATTTAATTCCGATGCAATTTCTGTGTTTCATCGTCAATAAGAAGGTCAGAGGGATACTGTAAACCTGAAGTGAAGCATCGGAATCTATAAGTGGTGTCACAGGAATGGTTCAAAACAGAGTCAGTAAGAAGGGTCAGTCTTCTTGTACTTAAGTCGGCATTGTGCCTTTCGTATTTATTACCGATGCAATTTCGGTGTTTCATCGTCAATAAGAAGGTCCAAGGGATACAGTAAACCTGAAGTGAAGCATCGAAATCTCTAACTAGTGTCACAGGATCGGTTCAAAATATAGACAGTAAGAAGAGTCAGTCCTCTTGTACTTAAGTCGGCATTGTGCCTTTTGTATTTAATTCCGATGCAATTTCTGTGTTTCATCATCAATAAGGAGGTCCAAGGGATACAGTAAACCTGAAGTGAGAATTCGGAATCGATAACTAGTGTCACAGGAATGGTTCAAAGCATAGTCAGTAAGAAGACTCAGTCTTCTTGTACTTAAGTTGGCATTGTGCCTTTTGTATTTATTTCCGATGCAATTTCTGTGTTTTATCGTCAATATGAAGGTCAAAGGGATACAGTAAACCTGAAGTGAAGCACGGAATCAATAACTAGTGTCACAGGGATGGTTCAAAACATAGACAGTAGGAAGAGTCATTCTTCTTGTACTTAAGTCGGCATTGTGCCTTTTGTATTTAATTCCGAAGCAATTTATGTGTTTCATCGTCAATAAAAAGGTCCAAGGGATGCAGTACACCTGAAGTGAAGCATCGGAATCTATAACTAGTGTCACAGGAATGGTTCAATCATAGACAGTAAGAAGAGTCAGTCTTCTTGTACTTAACTCGGCATTGTGCCTTTTCTATTTAATTCCGATGCAATTTCTGTGTTTCATCGTCAATAAGAAGGTCAGTGGGATACACTAAACCTGAGGTGAAGCATCGGAATCTATAACTAGTGTCACAGGAATGGTTCAAAACATAGACAGTAGGAAGAGTCAGTCTTCTTGTACTTTAGTCGGCATTGTGCCTTTTGTATTTAATTCCGATGCAATTTCTGTGTTTCATCGTCAAAAAGAAGGTCCAAGGGATACAGTAAACCTGAAGTGAGGCATCGGAATCTATAACTAGTGTCACAGGATGCGTTCAAAACATAGTCAGTAAGAAGAGTCAGTCTTCTTGTACTTACGTCGGCATTGTGATTTTTCTATTTAATTCCGAAGCAATTTATTTGTTTCATCGTCAATAAGAAGGTCCAAGGGATGCAGTACACCTGAAGTGCAGCATCGGAATGTATAACTAGTGTCACAGGAATGGTTCAAAACATAGACCGTAAGAAGAGTCAGTCTTCTTGTACGTAAGTCTGCATCGTGCCTTTTCTATTTAATTCCGATGCAATTTCTGTGTTTCATCGTCAATAAGAAGGTCAGAGGGATACTGTAAACCTGAAGTGATGCATCGGAATCTATAAGTGGTGTCTCAGGAATGGTTCAAAACATAGTCAGTAAGAAGGGTCAGTCTTCTTGTACTTAAGTCGGCATTGTGCCTTTCGTATTTAATTCCGATGCAATTTCGGTGTTTCATCGTCAATAAGAAGGTCCAAGGGATACAGAAAACCTGAAGTGAAGCATCGGAATCTCTAACTAGTGTCACAGGATCGGTTCAAAAACATTGACAGTAAGAAGAGTCAGTCTTCTTGTACTTAAGTCGGCATTGTGCCTTTTGTATTTAATTCCGCTGCATTTTCTGTGTTTCATCATCAATAAGAAAGTCTAAGGGATACAGTAAACCTGAAGTGAGTATTCGGAATCGATAACTAGTGCCACAGGAATGGTTCAAAGCATAGTCAGTAAGAAGAGTCAGTCTTCTTGTACTTAAGTCGGCATTGTGCCTTTTGTATTTAATTCCGATGCAATTTCTGTGTTTTATCGTCAATATGAAGGTCAGTGGGATACAGTAAACCTGAAGTGAAGCACGGAATCTATAACTAGTGTCACAGGGATGGTTCAAAACATAGACAGTAGGAAGAGTCATTCTTCTTGTACTGAAGTCGGCATTGTGCCTTTTGTATTTAATTC
Organism: Schistocerca serialis cubense; assembly: GCF_023864345.2. NCBI lineage: Eukaryota > Metazoa > Arthropoda > Insecta > Orthoptera > Acrididae > Schistocerca > Schistocerca serialis. The sequence continues at coordinate 19,832,852 of NW_026047617.1, forward strand.
CGATGCAATATCTGTGTTTCATCGTCAATAAGAAGGTCCAAGGGATACAGCAAACCTGAAGTGAGGCATCAGAATCTATAAGTAGTGTCACAGGAATGGTTCAAAACAGAGACAGTTAGAAGAGTCAGTCTCCTTGTACTTATGTCGGCATTGTGCCTTTGCTATTTAATTCCGACGCAATTTCTGTGTTTCATCGTCAATAAGAAGGTCAGAGGGATACAGTAAACCTGAAGTGAAGCATCCGAATCAATAAGTGGTGGCACAGGAATGGTTCAAAACATAGTCAGCAAGAAGACTCAGTCTTCTTGTACTTAAGTCGGCATTGTGCATTTCGTATTCAATTCCGATGCAATTTCGGTGTTCCATCGTCAATAAGAAGGTCCAAGGGATACAGTAAACCTGAAGTGAGGCATCGGAATCTATAACTAGTGTCACAGGATGTTTTCAAACATAGTCAGTAAGAAAAGTCAGTCTTCTTGTACTTAAGTCGGCATTGTGCCTTTTCTATTTAATTCCGGGGCCATTTATGTGTTTCATCGTCAATAAGAAGGTCCAAGGGATGCAGATCTCCGTAAGTGAAGCATCGGAATCTATAACTAGTGTCACAGGAATGGTTCAAAACATAGACCGTAAGAAGAGTCAGTCTTTTTGTACTTAAGTCGGCATTGTGCCTTTTCTATTTAATTCCGATGCAATTTCTGTGTTTCATCGTCAATAAGAAGGTCAGAGGGATACTGTAAACCTGAAGTGAAGCATCGGAATCTATAAGTGGTGTCACAGGAATGGTTCAAAACATAGTCAGTAAGAAGGGTCAGTCTTCTTGTACTTAAGTCGGCATTGTGCCTTTCGTATTTAATACCGATGCAATTTCGGTGTTTCATCGTCAATAAGAATGTCCAAGGGATACAGTAAACCTGAAGTGAAGCATCGAAATCTCTAACTAGTGTCACAGGATCGGTTCAAAATATAGACAGTAAGAAGAGTCAGTCTTCTTGTACTTAAGTCGGCATTGTGCCTTTTGTATTTAATTCCGATGCAATTTCTGTGTTTCATCATCAATAAGAAGGTCCAAGGGATACAGTAAACCTGAAGTGAGAATTCGGAATCGATAACTAGTGTCACAGGAATGGTTCAAAGCATAGTCAGTAAGAAGACTCAGTCTTCTTGTACTTAAGTCGGCATTGAGCCTTTTGTATTTATTTCCGATGCAATTTCTGTGTGTTTTATCGTCAATATGAAGGTCAAAGGGATACAGTATACCTGAAGTGAAGCACGGAATCAATAACTAGTGTCACAAGGATGGTTCAAAACATAGACAGTAGGAACAGTCATTCTTCTTGTACTTAAGTCGGCATTGTGCCTTTTGTATTTAATTCCGAAGCAATTTATGTGTTTCATCGTCAATAAAAAGGTCCAAGGGATGCAGTACACCTGAAGTGAAGCATCGGAATCTATTACTAGTGTCACAGGAATGGTTCAAACATAGACAGTAAGAAGAGTCAGTCTTCTTGTACTTAAGTCGGTATTGTGCCTTTTCTATTTAATTCCGATGCAATTTCTGTGTTTCATCGTCAATAAGAAGGTCAGAGGGATACACTAAACCTGAGGTGAAGCATCGGAATCTATAACTAGTGTCACAGGAATGGTTCAAAACATAGACAGTAGGAAGAGTCAGTCTTCTTGTACTTTAGTCGGCATTGTGCCTTTTGTATTTAATTCCGATGCAATTTCTGTGTTTCATCGTCAATAAGAAGGTCCAAGGAATACAGTAAACCTGAAGTGAGGCATCGGAATCTAAAACTAGTGTCACAGGATGCGTTCAAAACATAGCCAGTAAGAAGAGTCAGTCTTCTTGTACTTACGTCGGCATTGTGCCTTTTCTATTTAATTCCGAATCAATTTATTTGTTTCATCGTCAATAAGAAGGTCCAAGGGATGCAGTACACCTGAAGTGCATAAATCGGAATATATAACTAGTGTCACATGAATGGTTCAACGCATAGACAGTTTAGAAGAGTCAGTTTTCTTGTACTTAAGTCAGCATTGTGCCTTTTCTCTTTAATTCTGATGCAATGTATGTGTTTCATCGTCAATAAGAAGGTCCAAGGGATGCAGTACACCTAAAGTGAAGCATCGGAATCTATAACTAGTGTCACAGGAATAGTTCAAAACATAGACAGTAAGAAGAGTCAGTCTTCTTGTACTTAAGTCGGCATTGTGCCTTTTCTATTTAATTCCGATGCAAATTCTGTGTTTCATCGTCAATAAAAAGGTCACAGGGATACACTAAACCTGAAGTGAAGCATCGGAATCTATAACTAGTGTCACAGGAATGGTTCAAAACATAGACAGTTGGAAGAGTTAGTCTTCTTGTACTTAAGTCGGCATTGTGCCTTTTGTATTTAATTCCGATGCAATATTTGTGTTTTCATCGTCAATAAGAAGGTCCAAGGGATACAGTAAACCTGAAGTGAGGCATCGGAATCTCTAACTTGTGTCACAGGATGGGTTAAAACATAGTCAGTAAGAAGAGTCAGTCTTCTTGTACTTAAGTCGGCATTGTGCCTTTTCTATTTAAATCCGAAGCAATTTATGTGTTTCATCGTCAATAAGAAGGTCCAAGGGATGCAGTACACCTGAAGAGATGCATCGGAATCTATAACTAGTTTCACAGGAATGGTTCAAAACATAGTCCGTAAGAAGAGTCAGTCTTCTTGTACTTAAGTCGGCATTGTGCCTTTTCTATTTAATTCCGATGCAATTTCTGTGTTTCATTGTCAATAAGAAGGTCAGAGGGATACTGTAAACCTGAAGTGAAGCATCAGAATCTATAAGTGGTGTCACAGGATTGGTTCAAAACATAGTCAGAAAGAAGGGTCAGTCTTCTTGTACTTAAGTCGGCATTGTGCCTTTCGTATTTAATTCCGATGCAATTTCGGTGTTTCATCGTCAATAAGAAGGTCCAAGGGATACAGAACACCTGAAGTAAAGCATCGGAATCTCTAACTAGTGTCACAGGATCGGTTCAAAACATTGACAGTAAGAAGAGTCAGTCTTCTTGTACTTTTTGTCGGCATTGTGCCTTTTGTATTTAATTCCGCTGCATTTTCTGTGTTTCATCATCAATAAGAAAGTCTAAGGGATACAGTAAACCTGAAGTGAGTATTCGGAATCGATAACTAGTGTCACAGGAATGGTTCAAAGCATAGTCAGTAAGAAGAGTCAGTCTTCTTGTACTTAAGTCGGCATTGTGCCTTTTGTATTTAATTCCGATGCAATTTCTGTGTTTTATCGTCAATATGAAGCTCAGTGGGATACAGTAAACCTGAAGTGAAGCACGGAATCTATAACTAGTGTCACAGGGATGGTTCAAAACATAGACAGTAGGAAGAGTCATTCTTCTTGTACTGAAGTCGGCATTGTGCCTTTTGTATTTAATTCCGATGCAATATCTGTGTTTCATCGTCAATAAGAAGGTCCAAGGGATACAGCAAACCTGAAGTGAGGCATCAGAATCTATAACTAGTGTCACAGGAATGGTTCAAAACATAGTCCGTAAGAAGAGTCAGTCTTCTTGTACTTAAGTCGGCATTGTGCCTTTTCTATTTAATTCCGATGCAATTTCTGTGTTTCATTGTCAATAAGAAGGTCAGAGGGATACTGTAAACCTGAAGTGAAGCATCAGAATCTATAAGTGGTGTCACAGGATTGGTTCAAAGCATAGTCAGAAAGAAGGGTCAGTCTTCTTGTACTTAAGTCGGCATTGTGCCTTTCGTATTTAATTCCGATGCAATTTCGGTGTTTCATCGTCAATAAGAAGGTCTAAGGGATACAGAACACCTGAAGTAAAGCATCGGAATCTCTAACTAGTGTCACAGGATCGGTTCAAAACATTGACAGTAAGAAGAGTCAGTCTTCTTGTACTTAAGTCGGCATTGTGCCTTTTGTATTTAATTCCGCTGCATTTTCTGTGTTTCATCATCAATAAGAAAGTCTAAGGGATACAGTAAACCTGAAGTGAGTATTCGGAATCGATAACTAGTGTCACAGGAATGGTTCAAAGCATAGTCAGTAAGAAGAGTCAGTCTTCTTGTACTTAAGTCGGCATTGTGCCTTTTGTATTTAATTCCGATGCAATTTCTGTGTTTTATCGTCAATATGAAGCTCAGTGGGATACAGTAAACCTGAAGTGAAGCGCGGAATCTATAACTAGTGTCACAGGGATGGTTCAAAACATAGACAGTAGGAAGAGTCATTCTTCTTGTACTGAAGTCGGCATTGTGCCTTTTGTATTTAATTCCGATGCAATATCTGTGTTTCATCGTCAATAAGAAGGTCCAAGGGATACAGTAAACCTGAAATGAAGTATCGGAATCTATAACTAGTGTCACAGGAATGGTTCAAAACATAGACAGTAAGAAGAGTCAGTCTTCTTGTACTTAAGTCGGCATTGTGCCTTTTCTATTTAATTCCGATGCAATTTCTGTGTTTCATCATCAATAAGAAGGTCAGAGGGATACAGAAAACCTGAAATGAAGCATCGGAATCAATAACTAGTGTCACAGGAATGGTTCAAATCATAGACAGTAAGAAGGGTCAGTCTTCTTGTACTTAAGTCGGCATTGTGCCTTTTGTATCTAATTCCGATGAAATTTCTGTGTTTCATCGTCAATAAGAAGGTCAGAGGGATACAGTAAACCTGAAGTGAAGCATCAGAATCTATAACTAGTGTCACAGGAATGGTTCAAAACATAGACAGTAAGAAGAGTCAGTCTACTTGTACTTAAGTCGGCATTGTGCCTTTTGTATTTCATTCCGATGCAATTTCTATGTTTCATCGTCAATAAGAAGGTCCAAGGGATATAGTACACCTGAAGTGAAGCAACGGAATCGATAACTAGTGTCACAGGAATGGTTCAAATCATAGACAGTAAGAAGAGACAGGCTTCTTGTACTTAAGTCAGCATTGTGCCGTTTCTCTTTAATGCCGCTGCAATTTATGTGTTTCATCGACAATAACAAGGTCCAAGGGATGCAGTACACCTGAAGTGAAGCATCGGAATCTATAACTAGTGTCACAGGAATGGTTCAAAACATAGACAGTAAGAAGAGTCAGTCTTCTTGTACTTAAGTCGGCATTGTGCATTTTCTATTTAATTCTGATGCAATTTCTGTGTTTCATCGTCAATAAGAACGTCAGAGGGATACAGTAAACCTGAAGTGAAGCATCGGAATCTATAACTAGTGTCACATGAATGGCTCAAAGCATAGTCAGTAAGAAGAGTCAGTCTTCTTGTACTTAAGTCAGCATCGTGCCTTTTCTATTTAATTCCGAAACAATTTATGTGTTTCATCGTCAATAAGAAGGTCCAACGGAAGCAGTACACCTGAAGTGAAGCATCGCAATCTATAACTAGTGTCACAGGAATGGTTCAAAACATAGACAGTAAGAAGAGTCAGTCTTCTTGTACTTATGTCGGCATATGGCTTTTCTATTTAATTCCGATGCAATTTCTGTGTTTCATCGTCAATAAGAAGGTCAGAGGGATAGTGTAAACATGAAATGAAGCATCGGAATCTATAAGTGGTGTCACAGGAATGGTTCAAATCATAGTCAGTAAGAAAGGTCAGTCTTCTTGTACTTAAGTCGGCATTGTGCCTTTCGTATTTAATTCCGATGCAATTTCTGTGTTTCATCGTCAATAAGAAGGTCCAAGGGATACAGTAAACCTTAAGTGAAGCATGGGAATCTCTAACTAGTGTCACAGGATCGGTTCAAAACAATGACAGTAAGAAGAGTCAGTCTTCTTGTACATCTGTCGGCATTGTGCCTTTTGTATTTAATTCCGATGCAATTTCTGTGTTTCATCGTCAATAAGAAGGTCCAAGGGATACAGTAAACCTGAAGTGAGAATTCGGAATCGATAACTAGTGTCACAGGAATGGTTCAAATCATAGTCAGTAAGAAGGGTCAGTCTTCTTGTACTTAAGTCGGCATTGTGCCTTTCGTATTTAATTCCGATGCAATTTCGGTGTTTCATCGTCAATAAGAAGGTCCAAGGGATACAGTAAACCTTAAGTGAAGCATGGGAATCTCTAACTAGTGTCACAGGATCGGTTCAAAACAATGACAGTAAGAAGAGTCAGTCTTCTTGTACTTAAGTCGGCATTGTGCTTTTGTATTTAATTCCGATGAAATTTCTGTGTTTCATCGTCAATAAGAAGGTCAGAGGGATACAGTAAACCTGAAGTGAAGCATCAGAATCTGTAACTAGTGTCACAGGAATGGTTCAAACATAGACAGTAAGAAGAGTCAGTCTACTTGTACTTAAATCGGCATTGTGCGTTTTGTATTTAATTCCGATGCAATTTCTGTGTTTCATCGTCAATAGGAAGGTCCAAGGGATACAGTACACCTGAAGTGAAGCATCGGAATCTATACCTAGTGTCACAGGAATGGTTCAAATCATAGACAGTAAAAAGAGTCTGGCTTCTTGTACTCAAGTCAGCATTGCGCCTTTTCTCTTTAATGCCGATGCAATTTATGTGTTTCATCGTCAATAAGAAGGACCAAGGGATGCAGTACACCTGAAGTGAAGCATCGGAATCTATAACTAGTGTCACAGGAATGGTTCAAAACATAGACAGTAAGAAGAGTCAGTCTTCTTGTACTTAAGTCGGCATTGTGAATTTTCTATTTAATTCCGATGCAATTTCTGTGTTTCATCGTCAATAAGAAGGTCAGAGGGATACAGTAAACCTGAAGTGAAGCATCGCAATCTATAACTAGTGTCACATGAATGGTTCAACGCATAGACAGTTTAGAAGGGTCAGTTTTCTTGTACTTAAGTCGGCATTGTGCCTTTTGTATTTAATTCCGATGCAATATCTGTGTTTCATCGTCAATAAGAAGGTCAGAGGGATACAGTAAACCTGAAGTGTATCATCGGAATCTATAACTAGTGTCACAGGTTAGGTTCAAAACATAGATAGTAAGAAGAATCAGTCTTCTTGTACCTAAGTCGGCATTGTGCCTTTTGTATTTAATTCCGATGCAATTTCTGTGTTATATCGTCAATATGAAGATCAGAGGGATACAGTAAAACTGAAGTGAAGCACGGAATCTATATCTAGTGACACAGGGATGGTTCAAAACATAGACAGTAGGAAGAGTCATTCTTCTTGTACTTAATTCGGCATTGTGCCTTTTGCATTTAATTCCGATCAATTTCTGTGTTTCATCGTCAATAAGAAGGTCCAAGGGATACAGTAAACCTGAAGTGAGGCATCGGAATCTATAACTAGTGTCACAGGAATGGTTCTAAACAGAGACAGTTAGAAGAGTCAGTCTTCTTGTATTTAAGTCGGCATTGTGCTTTTCTATTTAATTCCGATGCAATTTCTGTGTTTCATCGTCAATAAGAAGGTCAGAGGGATACAGTAAACCTGAAGTGAGGCATGGTAATCTATAACTAGTGTCACAGGAATGGTTCTAAACAGAGACAGTTAGAAGGGTCAGTCTTCAGGTACTTAAGTCGGCATTGTGCCTTTCGTATTTAATTCCGATGCAATTTCGGTGTTTTATCGTCAATAAGGAGGTCCAAGGGATACAGTAAACCTGAAGTGAAGCATCGGAATCTCTAACTAGTGTCACAGGATCGGTTCAAAACAAAGACAGTAAGAAGAGTCAGTCTTCTTGTACTTATGTCGGCATTGTGCCTTTTGTAGTAAATTCCGATGCAATTTTTGGGTTTCATCATCAATATGAAGGTCCAAGGGATACAGTAGACCTGCAGTGAGGCATCGGAATCTATAACTAGTGTCACAGGTATGGTTCTAATCAGAGACAGTTAGAAGAGTCAGTCTTCTTGTACTTAAGTCGGCATTGTGCCTTTTCCATTTAATTCCGATGCAATTTCTGTGTTTCATCATCAATAACAAGGTCAGAGGGATACAGTAAACCTGAAGTGAAGCATCGGAATCTATAACTAGTGACACAGGAAAGGTTCAAATCGTAGACAGTAAGAAGAGTCAGTCTTCTTGTACTTAAGTCGGCATTGTGCCTTTTGTATTTAATTTCGATGAAATTTCTGTGTTTCATCGTCAATAAGAAGGTTAGAGGGATACAGTAAACCTGAAGTGAAGCATCAGAATCTATAACTAGTGTCACAGGAATGGTTCAAAACATAGACTATAAGAAGAGTCAGTCTACCTGTACTTAAGTCGGCATTGTGCTTTTTGTATTTAATTCCGATGCAATTTCTGTGTTTCATCGTCAATAAGACGGTCCACGGGATACAGTACACCTGAAGTGAAGCATCGGAATCTATAACTAGTGTCACAAGAATTGTTCAAATCATAGACAGTAAGAAGAGTCAGGCTTCTTGTACTTAAGTCAGCATTGTGCCTTTTCTCTTTTAATGCCGATGCAATTTATGTGTTTCATCGTCAATAATAAGGTCCAAGGGATGCAGTACACCTGAAGTGAAGCATCGGAATCTGTAACTAGTGTCACAGGAATAGTTCAAAACATAGACAGTAAGATTAGTCACTCTTCTTGTACTTAAGTTGGCATTGTGCATTTTCTATTCAATTCCGATGCAATTTCTGTGTTTCATCGTCAATAAGAAAGTCAGAGGGATACAGTAAACCTGAAGTGAAACATCGGAATCTATAAGTAGTGTCACAGGAATGGTTCAAAACATACTTAGTAAGATGAATCAGTTTTCATGTACTTAAGTCGGCATTGGGCCTTTTATATTTAATTCCGATGCAATTTGTGTGTTTCATCGTCAGTAAGAAGGTCAGAGGGATACACTAAACCTGAAGTGAAGCATCGGAATCTATAACTAGTGTCACAGGAATGGTTCAAAACATAGACAGTTGGAAGAGTCAGTCTTCTTGTACTTAAGTTGGCATTGTGCCTTTTGTATTTAATTCTGACGCAATTTCTGTGTTTCATCGTCAATTAGAAGGTTTAAGGGATACAGTAAACCTGAAGTGAGGCTTCGGAATCTAAAACTAGTGTCACAGGAACGGTTCATAGCATAGTCAGTAAGAGGAGTCAGTCTTCTTGTACTTAAGTCGGCATTGTGCCTTTTCTATTTAATTACGAAGCAATTTGTGTGTTTCATCGTCAATAAGGAGGTCCTAGGGATGCAGTACACCTGATGTGAAGCATCGGAATCTATAACTAGTGTCACATGAATTTTTCAAAACATAGACAGTAATAAGAGTCAGACTTCTTGTACTTAAGTCGGCATTGTGCCTTTTCTATTTAATTCCGATGCAATATCTGTGTTTCATCGTTAATAAGAAGGTCAGAGGGATACAGTAAACCTGAAGTGAATAATCGGAATCTATAACTAGTGTCACAGGAATGGTTCAAAACATAGATAGTAAGAAGAATCAGTATTCATGTACTTAAGTCGGCATTGTGCTTTTCTATTTAATTCCGATGCAATTTCTGTGTTTCATCGTCAATAAGAAGGTCAGAGGGATACACTAAACCTGAAGTGAAGCATCGGAATCTACAACTAGTGTCACAGGAATGGTTCATAACATAGACAGTAGGAAGAGTCAGACTTCTTGTACTGAAGTCGGCATTGTGCCTTTTGTATTTAATTCCGATGCAATATCTGTGTTTCATCGACAATAAGAATGTCCAAGGGATACAGTAAACATATAGTGAAGCATCTGAATCAAAAACATGTCTCACAGGAAATGTTCAAAACATAGTCTTTAAGAAGAGTCAGTCTTCTTGTACTTAAGTTGGCATTGTGCCTTTTCTATTTAATTCCGATGCAATTTCTGTGTTTCGTCGTCAATAGGAAGGCACAAGTAATACAGTAAACCTGAAGTGAGAATTCGGAAACGATAACTAGTGTCACAGGAATTGTTCAAAGAATAGTCAGTAAGAAGAGTCAGTCTTCTTGTACTTAAGTCGGCATTGTGCCTTTTGTATTTAATTCCGATGCAATTTCTGTGTTATATCGTCAATAAAACATCAGAGGGATACAGTAAAACTGAAGTGAAGCACGGAATCTATATCTAGTGACACAGGGATGGTTCAAAACATAGACAGTAGGAAGAGTCATTCTTCTTGTACTTAATTCGGCATTGTGCCTTTTGTATTTAATTCCGATGCAATTTCTGTGTTTCATCGTCAATAAGAAGGTCCAAGGGATACAGTAAACCTGAAGTGAGGCATCGGAATCTATAACTAGTGTCACAGGAATGGTTCTAAACAGAGACAGTTAGAAGAGTCAGTCTTCTTGTATTTAAGTCGGCATTGTGCTTTTCTATTTAATTCCGATGCAATTTCTGTGTTTCATCGTCAATAAGAAGGTCAGAGGGATACAGTAAACCTGAAGTGAGGCATGGTAATCTATAACTAGTGTCACAGGAATGGTTCTAAACAGAGACAGTTAGAAGGGTCAGTCTTCTGGTACTTAAGTCGGCATTGTGCCTTTCGTATTTAATTCCGATGCAATTTCGGTGTTTTATCGTCAATAAGGAGGTCCAAGGGATACAGTAAACCTGAAGTGAAGCTTCGGAATCTCTAACTAGTGTCACAGGATCGGTTCAAAACAATGACAGTAAGAAGAGTCAGTCTTCTTGTACTTATGTCGGCATTGTGCCTTTTGTAGTTAATTCCGATGCAATTTTTGGGTTTCATCATCAATAAGAAGGTCCAAGGGATACAGTAAACCTGCAGTGAGGCATCGGAATCTATAACTAGTGTCACAGGTATGGTTCTAATCAGAGACAGTTAGAAGAGTCAGTCTTCTTGTACTTAAGTCGGCATTGTGCCTTTTCCATTTAATTCCGATGCAATTTCTGAGTTTCATCATCAATAACAAGGTCAGAGGGATACAGTAAACCTGAAGTGAAGCATCGGAATCTATAACTAGTGACACAGGAAAGGTTCAAATCGTAGACAGTAAGAAGAGTCAGTCTTCTTGTACTTAAGTCGGCATTGTGCCTTTTGTATTTAATTCCGATGGAATTTCTGTGTTTCATCGTCAACAAGACGGTCCAAGGGATACAGTACACCTGAAGTGAAGCATCGGAATCTATAACTAGTGTCACAGGAATGGTTCAAATCATAGACAGTAAGAAGAGTCAGGCTTCTTGTACTCAAGTCAGCATTGTGCCTTTTCTCTTTTAATGCCGATGCAATTTATGTGTTTCATCGTCAATAATAAGGTCCAAGGCATGCAGTACACTGAAGTGCAGCTTCGGAATCTGTAACTAGTGTCAATGGAATGGTTCAAAGCATAGTCAGTAAGAAGAGTCAGTCTTCTTGTACTTAAGTCGGCATTGTGCCTTTTGTATTTAATTCCGATACAATTTCTGTGTTCCATCGTCAATAAGAAGGTCCAAGGGATACAGTAAACCTGAAGTGCGGCATCGGAACCTATAACTAGTGTCACAGGTATGGTTCTAATCAGAGACAGTTAGAAGAGTCAGTCTTCTTGTACTTAAGTCGGCATTGTGCCTTTTCCATTTAATTCCGATGCAATATCTGTGTTTCATCATCAATAACAAGGTCAGAGGGATACAGTAAACCTGAAGTGAAGCATCGGAATTTATAACTAGTGACACAGGAAAGGTTCAAATCGTAGACAGTAAGAAGAGTCAGTCTTCTTGTACTTAAGTCGGCATTGTGCCTTTTGTATTTAATTTCGATGAAATTTCTGTGTTTCATCGTCAATAAGAAGGTCAGAGGGATACAGTAAACCTGAAGTGAAGCATCAGAATCTATAACTAGTGTCACAGGAATGGTTCAAAACATAGACTATAAGAAGAGTCAGTCTACTTGTACTTAAGTCGGCATTGTGCCTTTTGTATTTAATTCCGATGCAATTTCTGTGTTTCATCGTCAATAAGACGGTCCAAGGGATACAGTACACCTGAAGTGAAGCATCGGAATCTATAACTAGTGTCACAGGAATGGTTCAAATCATAGACAGTAAGAAGAGTCATACTTCTTGTACTCAAGTCAGCATTGTGCATTTTCTCTTTTAATGCCGATGCAATTTATGTGTTTCATCGTCAATAATAAGGTCCAAGGGATGCAGTACACCTGAAGTGAAGCATCGGAATCTGTAACTAGTGTCACAGGAATGGTTCAAAACATAGACAGTAAGATTAGTCACTCTTCTTGTACTTAAGTTGGCATTGTGCATTTTCTATTCAATTCAGATGCAATTTCTGTGTTTCATCGTCAATAAGAAAGTCAGAGGGATACAGTAAACCTGAAGTGAAGCATCGGATCATATAACTAGTGTCACAGGAATGGTTCAAAACATAGATAGTAAGAAGAATCAGTTTTCATGTACTTAAGTCGGCATTGTGCCTTTTGTATTTAATTCCGATGAAATTTCGGTGTTTCATCGTCAATAAGAAGGTCAGAGGGATACAGTAAACCTGAAGTGAAGCATCAGAATCTATAACTAGTGTCACAGGAATGGTTCAAAACATAGACAGTAAGAAGAGTCAGTCTACTTGTACGTAAGTCGGCATTGTGCCTTTTGTATTTAATTCCGATGCAATTTCTGTGATTCATCGTCAATAAGACGGTCCAAGGGATACAGTACACCTGAACTGAAGCATCGGAATCTATAACTAGTGTCACAGGAATGCTTCAAATCATAGACAGTAAGAAGAGTCAGGCTTCTTATACTCAAGTCAGCATTGTGCCTTTTCTCTTTAATGCCGATGCAATTTATGTGTTTCATCGTCAATAAGAAGGTCAAAGGGATAAAGTAAACCTGAAGTGAAGCATCGGAATCTATAACTAGTGTAACAGGAATGGTTCAAAACATAGATAGTAAGAAGAATCAGTTTTCATGTACTTAAGTCGGCATTGGGCCTTTTCTATTTAATTCCGATGCAATTTCTGTGTTTCATCGTCAATAAGAAGGTCAGAGGGATACATTAAACCTGAAGTCATGCATCGGAATCTATAACTAGTGTCACAGGAATGGTTCAAAAGCATAGACAGTAGGAAGAGTCAGTCTTCTTGTACTTAAGTCGGCATTGTGCCTTTTGTATTTAATTCCGATGCAATTTCGGTGTTTCATCGTCAATAAGAAGGTCCAAGGGATACAGTAAACCTGAAGTGAGGCTTCGGAATCCAATACTAGTGTCACAGGAACGGTTCAAAGCATAGTCAGTAAGAGGAGTCAGTCTTCTTGTACTTAAGTCGGCATTGTGCCTTTTCTATTTAATTCCGAAGCAATTTTTGTGTTTCATCGTCAATAAGGAGGTCCAAGGGATGCAGTACACCTGAAGTGAAGCATCGGAATCTATAACTAGTGTCACAGGAATTTTTCAAAACATAGACAGTAATAAGAGTCAGTCTTCTTGTACTTAAGTCGGCATTGTGCCTTTTCTATTTAATTCCGATGCAATATCTGTGTTTCATCGTCAATAAGAAGGTCAGAGGGATACAGTAAACCTGAAGTGAATCATCGGAATCTATAACTAGTGTCACAGGAATGGTTCAAAACATAGATAGTAAGAAGAATCAGTTTTCATGTACTTAAGTCGGCATTGTGCCTTTTCTATTTAATTCCGATGCAATTTCTGTGTTTCATCGTCAATAAGAAGGTCAGAGGGATACACTAAACCTGAAGTGAAGCATCGGAATCTACAAATAGTGTCACAGGAATGGTTCAAAACTTAGACAGTAGGAAGAGTCAGACTTCTTGTACTTAAGTCGTCATTGTGCCTTTTGTATTTAATTCCGATGCAATATCTGTGTTTCATCGACAATAAGAAGCTCCAAGGGATACAGTAAACATATAGTGAAGCATCGAAATCTAAAACTTGTCTCACAGGAAATGTTCAAAACATAGTCTTTAAGAAGAGTCAGTCTTCTTGTACTTAAGTTGGCATTGTGCCTTTTCTATTTAATTCCGATGCAATTTCTGTGTTTCGTCGTCAATAGGAAGGCACAAGTAATACAGTAAACCTGAAGTGAAGCATCGGAATCTAAAACCGGTGTCACAGGATAGGTTCAAAACATAGAGAGTAACAAGAGCCAGTCATCTTGTATTTGAGTCGGCATAGTGCCTTTTGTATTTAATTCCGATGCAATTTATGTGTTTCATCGTCAATAAGAAGGTCAGAGGGATACTGTAAACCTGAAGTGAAGCATCGAAATCTATAAGTGGTGTCACAGGAATGGTTCAAAACATAGTCAGTAAGAAGGGTCAGTCTTCTTGTACTTAAGTCGGCATTGTGCCTTTCGTATTTAATTCCGTTGCAATTTCGGTGTTTTATCGTCAATAAGGAGGTCCAAGGGATACACTAAACCTGAAGTGAAGCATTGGAATCTACAACTAGTGTCACAGGAATGGTTCAAATCATAGACAGTAGGAAGAGTCAGACTTCTTGTACTTAAGTCGGCATTGTGCCTTTTGTATTTAATTCCGATGCAATATCTGTATTTCATCGACAATAAGAAGGTCCAAGGGATACAGTAAACATACAGTGAAGCATCGAAATCTAAAACTTGTCTCACAGGAAATGATCAAAACATAGTCTTTAAGAAGAGTCAGTCTTCTTGTACTTAAGTTGGCATTTTGCCTTTTCTATTTAATTCCGATGCAATTTCTGTGTTTCGTCGTCAATAGGAAGGCACAAGTAATACAGTAAACCTGAAGTGAAGCATCGGAATCTAAAACCGGTCTCACAGGATAGGTTCAAAAATAGAGAGTAACAAGAGCCAGTCATCTTGTATTTGAGTCGGCATATTGCCTTTTGTATTTGATTCCGATGCAATTTATGTGTTTCATCGTCAATAAGAAGGTCAGAGGGATCCACTAAACCTGAAGTGAAGCATCGGAATCTATAACTAGTGTCACAGGAATGGTTCAAAACATAGACAGTTGGAAGAGTCAGTCTTCTTGTACTTAAGTCGGCATTGTGCCTTTTGTATTTAATTCCGATGCAATTTCTGTGTTTCATCGTAAATAAGAAGATTTAAGGGATACAGTAAACCTGAAGTGAAGCTTCGGAATCTATAACTAGTGTCACAGGAACGGTTCAAAGCATAGTCAGTAAGAGGAGTCAGTCTTCTTGTACTTAAGTCGGCATTGTGCCTTTTCTATTTAATTCCGAAGCAATTTATGTGTTTCATTGTCAATAAGGAGGTGCTAGGGATGCAGTACACCTGAAGTGAAGCATCGGAATCTATAACTAGTGTCACAGGAATTTTTCAAAACATAGACAGTAATAAGAGTCAGTCTTCTTGTACTTAAGTCGGCATTGTGCCTTTTCTATTTAATTCCGATGCAATATCTGTGTTTCATCGTTAATAAGAAGGTCAGAGGGATACAGTAAACCTGAAGTGAATCATCGGAATCTATAACTAGTGTCACAGGAATGGTTCAAAACATAGATAGTAAGAAGAATCAGTTTTCATGTACTTAAGTCGGCATTGTGCCTTTTCTATTTAATTCCGATGCAATTTGTGTGTTTCATCGTCAATAAGAATGTCAGAGGGATACACTAAACCTGAAGTGAAGCATCGGAATCTACAACTAGTGTCACAGGAATGGTTCAAAACATAGACAGTAGGAACAATCAGACTTCTTGTACTTAAGTCGGCATTGTGCCTTTTGTATTCAATTCCGATGCAATATCTGTGTTTCATCGACAATAAGAAGGTCCAAGGGATACAGTAAACATATAGTGAAGCATCGGAATCAAAAACTTGTCTCACAGGAAATGTTCAAAACGTAGTCTTTAAGAAGAGTCAGTCTTCTTGTACTTAAGTTGGCATTGTGCCTTTTCTATTTAATTCCGATGCAATTTCTGTGTTTCGTCATCAATAGGAAGGCGCAAGTAATACAGTAAACCTGAAGTAAAGCATCGGAATCTAAAACCGGTCTCACAGGAAAGGTTCAAAACATAGAGAGTAAGAAGAGCCAGTCATCTTGTATTTGAGTCGGCATAGTGCCTTTTGTATTTAATTCCGATGCAATTTATGTGTTTCATCGTCAATAAGAAGGTCAGAGGGATACTGTAAACCTGAAGTGAAGCATCGGAATCTATAAGTGGTGTCACAGGAATGGTTCAAAACATAGTCAGTAAGAAGAGTCAGTCTTCTTGTCCTTAAGTCGGCATTGTGCATTTCGTATTCAATTCCGATGCAATTTCTGTGTTATATTGGCAATATGAAGGTCAGAGGGATACAGTAAACCTGAAGTGAAGCACGGAATCTATATCTAGTGTCACAGGGATGGTTCAAATCATAGACAGTCAGAAGAGTCAGTCTTCTTGTACTTAAGTTGGCATTGTGCTTTTTCTATTCAATTCCGATGCAATTTCTGTGTTTCATCGTCAATAAGAAGGTCAGAGGGATACAGTAAACCTGAAGTGAAGCATCGGAATCTATAACTAGTGTCACAGGAATGGTTCAAATCATAGACAGTAAGAAGAGTCAGCCTTCTTGTACTTAAGTCGGCATTGTGCCTTTTGTATTTAATTCCGATGAAATTTCTGTGTTTCATCGTCAATAAGAAGGTCAGAGGGATACAGTAAACCTGATGTGAAGCATCAGAATCTAAAACTAGTGTCACAGGAATGGTTCAAAACATAGACAGTAAGAAGAGTCAGTCTACTTGTACTTAAGTCGGCATTGTGCCTTCTGTATTTAATTCCGATGCAATTTCTGTGTTTCATCGTCAATAAGACGGTCCAAGGGATACAGTACACCTGAAGTGAAGCATCGGAATCAATAACAAGTGTCACAGGAATGGTTCAAATCATAGACAGTAAGAAGAGTCAGTCTTCTTGTACTTAAGTTGGCATTGTGCTTTTTCTATTCAATTCCGATGCAATTTCTGTGTTTCATCGTCAATAAGAATGTCAGAGGGATACAGTAAACCTGAAGTGAAGCAATGGAATCTATAACTAGTGTCACAGGAATGGTTCAAAACATAGACAGTAGGAAGAGTCAGTCTTCTTGTACTTAAGTCGGCGTTGTGCCTTTTGTATTTAATTCCGATGCTATTTTTGTTTTTCATCGTCTATACGAAGGTCCAAGGGATACAGTAAACCTGAAGTGAGGCATCGGAATCTATAACTAGTGTCACAGGAACGGTTAAATGCATAGTCAGTAAGAAGAGTCAGTCTTCTTGTACTTAAGTCGGCATTGTGCCTTTTCTATTTAATTCTGAAGCAATTTTTGTGTTTCATCGTCAATAAGAAGGTCCTAGGGATGCAGTACACCTGAAGCGAAGCATCGGAATCTATAACTAGTGTCACAGGAATTTTTCAAAACATAGACAGTAATAAGAGTCAGTCTTCTTGTACTTAAGTCGGCATTGTGCTTTTCTATTTAATTCCGATGCAATTTCTGTGTTTCATCGTCAATAAGAAGGTCAGAGGGATACACTAAACCTAAAGTGAAGCATCGGAATCTACAACTAGTGTCACAGGAATGGTTCAAAGCATAGACAGTAGGAAGAGTCAGACTTCCTGTACTTAAGTCGGCATTGTGCCTTTTGTATTTAATTCCGATGCAATATCTGTGTTTCATCGACAATAAGATGGTCCAAGGGATACAGTAAACATATAGTGAAGCATCGGAATCTATAACTTGTCTCACAGGAAATGTTCAAAACATAGTCTTTAAGAAGTGTCAGTCTTCTTGTACTTAAGTTGGCATTGTGCCTTTTCTATTTAATTCCGATGCAATTTCTGTGTTTCGTCGTCAATAGGAAGGCACAAGTAATACAGGAAACCTGAAGTGTAGCATCGGAATCTAAAACCGGTCTCACAGGAAAGGTTCAAAACATAGAGAGTAACAAGAGCCAGTCATCTTGTATTTGAGTCGGCATAGTGCCCTTTGTATTTAATTCCGATGCAATTTATGTGTTTCATCGTCAAAAAGAAGGTTAGAGGGATACAGTAAACCTGAAGTGAAGCATCGGAATCAATAACTAGTGTCACAGGAATGTTTCAAATCATAGAGAGTAGGAAGAGTCTGTCTTCTTGTACTTAAGTCTGCATTGTGCCTTTTGTGTTTAATTCCGATGCATTTTCTGTGTTTCATCATCAATAAGAAGGTCAGAGGGATACAGTAAACCTGAAGTGAAGCATCGGAATCTATAACTAGTGTCACAGGAATGGTTCAAAACATAGTCAGTAAGAAGAGTCAGCCTTCTTGTACTTAATTCGGCATTGTGCCTTGTTATTTAATTCTGATGCAATTTCTGTGTTTCATCGTCCATAAGAAGGTCCAAGGGATACAGTAAACCTGAAGTAAAGCATCGGAATCTATATCTAGTGTCACAGAAATGGTTCAAAACATAGTCAGTAAGAAGAGTCAGTCTTCTCGTACTTGAGTCGGCATTGTGCATTTTCTATGTAATTCCGATGCAATTTCTGTGTTTCATCGTCAATAAGAAAGTCCAAGGGATACATTAAACCTGAAGTGAAGCATCGGAATGTATAACTAGTGTCACAGGTATGGTTCAGATCATAGACAGTAGGAAGAGGCAGTCTCCTTGTACTTGACTCGGCATTGTACCTTTTGTATTTATTTCCGATTCAATTTCTTTGTTTCATCGTCAATAAGAAGGTCAGAGGGATACAGAAAACCTGAAGTGA
Organism: Schistocerca serialis cubense; assembly: GCF_023864345.2. Classification (NCBI taxonomy): domain Eukaryota; kingdom Metazoa; phylum Arthropoda; class Insecta; order Orthoptera; family Acrididae; genus Schistocerca; species Schistocerca serialis. The sequence goes on from NW_026047617.1 coordinate 19,851,482, forward strand.
AGCATCGGAATCTATTACTAGTGTCACAGGTATGGTTCAAAGCATAGTCATCAGGAAGAGTCATTCTTCTTGTACTAAAGTCGGCATTGTGCCTTTTCTATTTAATTCCGATGCAAATTCTGTGTTTCATCGTCAATAAGAAGATCAGAGGGATACAGTATACCTGAAGTGAAGCATCGGAATCTATAAGTAGTGTCACAGGAATGGTTCAAAACATAGACAGTAAGGAGAGACAGTCTTCTTGTACTTAAGTCGGCATTGTGCCTTTCCTATTTAATTCCGATGCAATTTCTGTGTTTCATCGTCAATAAGAAAGTCCGAGGGATACAGTAAACCTGAAGTGAAGCATCGGAATCTATAACTAGTGTCACAGGAATGGTTCAAAACATAGACAATAGGAAGGGTCAGTCTTCTTGAACTTAAGTCGGCATTGTGCCTTATCTATTTAATTCCGATGCGATTTCTGTGTTTCGTCGTCAATAAGAAGGTCCAAGCGATACAGTAAACCTGAAGTGAAGCATCGGAATCTATAGCTAGTGTCACAGGAATGTTTCAAACATAGACAGCAAGAAGAGTCACTCCTCTTGTACTTAAGTCGTCATTGTGCTTTTTGTATCTAATTCCGATGCAATATCTGTGATTCATCGTCAATACGAAGGTCAGAGGGATACAGTAAACCTGAAGTGAAGCAGCGGAATCTATAACTAGTGTAACAGGAATGGTTCAAAACATAGACAGTAGGAAGAGTCAGTCTTCTTGTACTTAAGTCGGCATTGTACCTTATCTATTTAATTCCGATGCAATTCCTATGTTTCGTCGTCAATAAGAAAGTCCAAGGGAGACAGTAAACCTGAAGTGAAGCATCGGAATCTATAACTAGTGTCACAGGAATGGTTCAAAACATAAACTGTAAGATGAGTCAGTCTTCTTGTACATAAGTCAGGCATTGTGCCTTTTGTATTTATTTCCGATGCAATTTCTGTGTTTCATCGTCAATTAGAAGGTCCAAGGGATACAGTAAACCTGAAGTGAAGCATCGGAATCTATAACTAGTGTCACAGGAATGGTTCAAAACATAGACAGTAATAAGAGTCAGTCTTCTTGTACTTAAGTCGGCATTGTGCCTTTTGTATTTAATTCCGATGCAATTTCTGTGTTTCATCGTCAATAAGAAGGTTAGGGGGATACAGTAAACCTGAAGTGATGCATCGGAATCTATAACTAGTGTCACAGGAATGGTTCAAATCATAGAGAGTAGGAAGAGTCAGTCTTCTTGTACTTAAGTCTGCATTGTGCCTTTTGTGTTTAATTCCGATGCAGTTTCTATGTTTCATCGTCAATAAGAAGGTCAGAGGGATACAGTAAACCTAAAGTGAAGCATCGGAATCTATAACTAGTGTCACAGGAATGGTTCAAAACATAGTCAGTAAGAATAGTCAGTCTTCTTGTACTTAATTCGGCATTGTGCCTTTTTATTTAATTCCCATGCAATTACTGTGTTTCATCGTCCATAAGAAGGTCCAAGGGATACAGTAAACCTGAAGTGAAGCATCGGAATCTATATCTAGTGTCACAGAAATGGTTCAAAACATAGTCAGTAAGAAGAGTCAGTCTTCTTGTACTTAAGCCCGCATTGTGCCTTTTCTGTTTAATTCCGAAGCAATTTCTGTGTTTCATCGTCAATAAGAAGGTCCAAGAGATACAGTAAACCTGAAGTGAAGCATCAAAATGTATAACTAGTGGCACAGGAATGGTTCAAAAGATAGACAGTAGGAAGTGTCAGTCTCCTTGTACTTGAGTCGGCATTGTGCCTTTTGTATTTATTTCCGATGCAGTTTCTGTGTCTCATCGTCAATAAGAAGGTCAGAGGGACACAGTAAACCTGAAGTAAAGCGTCGGAATTTATAACTAGTGTCACAGGAATGGTTCAAAACATAGACATTAGGAAGAGTGATTCTTCTTGTACTTAAGTCGGCATTGTGCCTTTTCTATTTAATTCCGATGCAATTTCTGGGTTTCATCGTCAATAAGAAGGTCCAAGGAATACAGTACACCTGAAGTGAAGCATCGGAATCTATAACTAGTGTCACAGGAATGGTTCAAACCATAGACAGTAAGAAGAGTCATTCTTCTTGTACTTAAGTCGGCATTGTGCCTTTTGTATTTAATTCCGATGCAATATCTGTGTTTCATCGACAATAAGAAGGTCCAAGGGATATAGTAAACATATAGTGAAGCATCGGAATCAAAAACTTGTCGCACAGGAAATGTTCAAAACATAGTCTTAAAGAAGAGTCTGTCTTCTTGTACTGAAGTTGGCATTGTGCCTTTTCTATTTATTTCCGATGCAATTTCTGTGTTTCGTCGTCAATAGGAAGGCACAAGTAATAGAGTGAACCTGAGGTGAAGCATCGGAATCTAAAACCGGTCTCACAGGAAAGGTTCAAAACATAGAGAGTAACAAGAGCCAGTCATCTTGTATTTGAGTCGGCATAGTGCCTTTTGTATTTAATTCCGATGCAATTTATGTGTTTCATCGTCAATAGGAAAGTCAGAGGGATACTGTAAACCTGAAGTGAAGCATCGGAATCTATATGTGGTGTCACAGGAATGGTTCAAACATAGTCAGTAAGAAGGGTCAGTCTTCTTGTACTTTTGTCGGCATTGTGCCTTTCGTATTTAATGCCTATGCAATTTCGGTGTTTTATCGTCAATAAGGAGGTCCAAGGGATACAGTAAACCTGAAGTGAAGCATCGGAATCTCTAACTAGTGTCACAGGATCGGTACAAAACAATGACAGTAAGAAGAATCAGCCTTCTTGTACTTATGTCGGCATTGTGCCTTTTGTATTTAATTCCGATGCAATTTCTGTGTTTCATCGTCAATAAGAAGGTCCAAGGGATACAGTAAACCTGAAGTAAAGCACGGAATCTATATCTAGTGTCACAGGGATGGTTCAAAACATAGACAGTAGGAAGAGTCATTCTTCTTGTACTTAAGTCGGCATTGTGCCTTTTGTATTTATCCGATGCAATTTCTGTGTTTCATCGTCAATAAGAAGGTCCAAGGGATACAGTAAACCTGAAGTGAGGCATCGGAATCTATAACTAGTGTCACAGGAATGGTTCTAAACAGAGACAGTTAGAAGAGTCAGTCTTCTTGTACTTAAGTCGCATTGTGCCTTTTCTATTTAATTCCGATGAAATTTCTGTGTTTCATCGTCAATATGAAGGTCAGAGGGATACAGTAAACCTGAAGTAAAGAATCGGAATCAATAAGTGGTGGCACAGGAATGGTTCAAAACATAGTCAGCAAGAAGAGTTAGTCTTCTTGTACTTAAGTCGGCATTGTGCATTTCGTATTCAATTCCGATGCAATTTCGGTGTTTCATCGTCAATAAGAAGGTCCAAGGGATATAGTAAACCTGAAATGAAGTATCGGAATCTATAACTAGTGTCACAGGAATGGTTCATAACATAGACAGTAAGAAGAGTCAGTCTTCTTGTACTTAAGTCGGCATTGTGCCTTTTCTATTTAATTCCGATGCAATTTCTGTGTTTCATCATCAATAAGAAGGTCAGAGGGACACAGTAAACCTGAAGTGAAGCATCGGAATCTATAACTAGTGTCACAGGAATGAATCAAATCATAGACAGTAAGAAGAGTCAGTCTTCTTGTACTTAAGTCGGCATTGTGCCTTTTGTATTTAATTCCGATGAAATTTCTGTGTTTCATCGTCAATAAGAAGGTCAGAGGGATACAGTAAACCTGAAGTGAAGCATCTGAATCTAAAACTAGTGTCACAGGAATGGTTCAAAACATAGACAGTAAGAAGAGTCAGTCTACTTGTACTTAAGTCGGCGTTGTGCCTTTTCTATTTAATTCCGATGCAATTTCTGTGTTTCATCGTCAATAAGACGGTCCAAAGGATACAGTACACCTGAAGTGAAGCATCGGAATCTATAACTAGTGTCACGGGAATGGTTCAAATCATAGACAGTAAGAAGAGTCAGTCTTCTTGTACTTAAGTTGGCATTGTGCATTTTCCATTCAATTCCGATGCAATTTCTGTGTTTCATCGTCAATAAGAAGGTCAGAGGGATACAGTAAACCTGAAGTGAAGCATCGGAATCTATAACTAGAGTCACAGGAATGGTTCAAAACATAGACAGTAGGAAGAGTCAGACTTCTTGTACTTAAGTCGGCATTGTGCCTTTTGTATTTAATTCCAATGCAATACCTGTGTTTCATCGACAATAAGATGGTCCAAGGGATACAGTAAACATATAGTGAAGCATCGGAATCTAAAACTTGTCTCACAGGAAATGTTCAAAACATAGTCTTTAAGAATAGTCAGTCTTCTTGTACTTAATTCGGCATTGTGCCTTTTTATTTAATTCCCATGCAATTACTGTGTTTCATCGTCCATAAGAAGTTCCAAGGGATATAGTAAACCTGAAGTGAAGCATCGGAATCTATATGTAATGTCACAGAAATGGTTCAAAACGTAGTTAGTAAGAAGAGTCAGTCTTCTTGTCCTTAAGTCCGCATTGTGCCTTTTCTATTTAATTCCGATGCAATTTCTGTCTTTCATCGTCAATAAGAAGGTCCAAGGGATACAGTAAACCTGAAGTGAAGCATCGGAATGTATAACTAGTGGCACAGGAATGGTTCAAAAGATAAACAGTAGGAAGAGTCAGTCTCCTTGTACTTGAGTCGGCATTGTGTGTTTTGTATTTATTTCCGATGCATTTTCTGTGTTTCATCGTCAATAAGAAGGTCAGAGGGACACAGTAAACCTGAAGCATCGGAATTTATAACTAGTGTCACAGGAATGGTTCAAAACATAGACATTAGGAAGAGTCATTCTTCTTGTACTTAAGTCGGCATTGTGCCTTTTCTATTTAATTCCGATGCAATTTCTGTGTTTCATCGTCAATAAGAAGTTCCAAGGGATACAGTACACCTGAAGTGAAGCATCGGAATCTATAACTAGTGTCACAGGAATGGTTCAAAACATGGACAGTAAGAAGAGTCATTCTTCTTGTACTTAAGTCGGCATTGTGCCTTTTCTATTTAATTCCGATGCAATTTCTGTGTTTCATCGTCAATTTGAAGGTACGAGGGATACAGTGAACCTGAAGTGAAGCATCGGAATCTATAACTAGTGTCACAGGAATGGTTCAAAACATAGACAGTAAAAAGAGTCAGTCTTCTTGTACTTAAGTCGGCATTGTGCCTTTTCTATTTAATTCCGATGCAATTTTTGTGTTTCATCGTCAATAAGAACGTCAGAGGGATACAGTAAACCTGAAGTGAAGCATCGGAATCTATAACTAGTGTCACAGGAATGGTTCAAAACATAGACAATAGGAAGGGTAAGTCTTCTTGAACTTAAGTCGGCATTGTGCCTTTTATATTTAATTCCGATGCAATTTCTGTGTTTCGTCATCAATAATAATGTCCAAGGGTACAGTAATCCTGAAGTGAAGCATCGGAATCTATAATTAGTGTCACAGGAATGTTTCAAAACATAGACAGCAAGAAGAGTCAGTCGTCTTGTACTTAAGTCGGCATTGTGCTTTTTGTATCTAATTCCGATGCAAGTTGTGTGTTTCATCGTCAATAAGAAGGTCCAAGGGATACAGTAAAGCTGAAGTGAAGCATCGGAATCTATAACTAGTGTCACAGGAATGGTTCAAAACATAGACAGTAGGAAGGGTAAGTCTTCTTGAACTTAAGTCGGCATTGTGCCTTTTATATTTAATTCCGATGCAATTTCTGTGTTTCGTCATCAATAATAAGGTCCAAGGGTACAGTAATCCTGAAGTGAAGCATCGGAATCTATAACTAGTGTAACAGGAATGGTTCAAAACATAGACAGTAAGATGAGTCAGTCTTCTTGTACATAAGTCGGCATTGTGCCATTTTGTATTTAATTCCGATGCAATTTCTGTGTTTCATCGTCAATAAGAAGGTCCAAGGGATACAGTAAAGCTGAAGTGAAGCATCGGAATCTATAACTAGTGTCACAGGAATGGATCAAAACATAGACAGTAATAAGAGTCAGTCTTCTTGTACTTAAGTCGGCATTGTGCCTTTTGTATTTAATTCCGATGCAATTTCTGTGTTTCATCGTCAATAAGAAGGGTAGAGGGATACAGTAAACCTGAAGTGAAGCATCGGAATCTATAACTAGTGTCACAGGAATGGTTCATATCATAGAGAGAAGGAAGAGTCAGTCTTCTTGTACTTAAGTCTGCATTGTGCCTTTTGTATTTAATTCCGATGCAATTTCTGTGTTTCATCGTCAATAAGAGTGTCCAAGGGATACAGTAAACCTGAAGTGAAGCATCGGAATCTATAACTAGTGTCACAGGAATGGTTCAAAACATAGGCAATAGGAAGGGTCAGTCTTCTTGAACTTAAGTCGACATTGTGCCCTTTCTATTTAATTCCGATGCAATATCTGTGTTTCGTCGTCAATAAGAAGGGTCTAAGCGATACAGTAAACCTGAAGTGAAGCATCGTAATCTATATTTCGTGTCACAGGTATGTTTCAAAGCATAGACAGCAAGAAGAGTCAGTCCTCTTGTACTTAAGTCGGCATTGTGCTTTTTGTATTTAATTCCGATGCAATTTCTGTCTTTCATCGTCAATAAGAAAGTCAGAGGGATACAGTAAATCTGAAGTGAAGCAGCGGAATCTATAACTAGTGTCACAGGAATGGTTCAAAACATAGACAGTAGGAAGAGTCAGACTTCTTGTACTTAAGTAGGCATTGTGCCTTTTCTATTTAATTCCGATGCAATTTCTGTGTTTCATCGTCAATAAGAAGGTCAGAGGTATACAGTAAACCTGAAGTGAAGCATCGGAATCTATAGCTAGTGTCACAGGAATGGTTCAAAACATAGACAGTAATAAGAGTCAGTGTTCTTGTACTTAAGTGGCATTGTGCCTTTTGTATTTAATTCCGATGCAATTTCTGTGTTTCATCGTCAATAAGAAGGTTAGAGGGATACAGTAACCCTGAAGTGAAGCATCGGAATCTATAACTAATGTCACAGGAATGGTTCAAAACATAGTCAGTAAAAAGAGTCAGTCTTCTTGTACTTATTCGGCATTGTGCGTTTTTATTTAATTCCGATGCAATTTCTGTGTTTCATCGTCCATACGATGCTCCAAGGTATACAGTAAACCTGAAGTGAAGCATCGGAATCTATATCTAGTGTCACAGAAATGGTTCAAAACATAGTCAGTAAGAATAGTCAGTCTTCTCGTACTTAAGTCGGCATTGTGCCTTTTCTATTTATTTCTGATTCAATTTCTGTGTTTCATCGTCAATAAGAAGGTCAGAGGGATACAGAAAACCCGAAGTGAAGCATCGGAATCTATTACTAGTGTCACAGGAATGGTTCAAACCATAGACATTAGGAAAAGTCATTCTTCTTGTACTAAAGTCGGCATTGTGCCTTTTCTACCTCATTCCGATGCAATTTCTGTGTTTCATCGTCAATAAGAAAGTCAGGGGGATACAGTAAACCTGAAATGAAGCAACGGTATCTATAACTAGTGTCACAGGAATGGTTCAAAACATAGACAATAGGAAGGGTCCGTCTTCTTGAACTTAAGTCGGCACTGTGCCATTTCTATTTAATTCCGATGCAATTTCTGTGTTTCGTCGTCAATACGAACGTCCAAGGGATACAGTAAACCTGAAGTGAAGCATCGGAATCTATAACTAGTGTCACAGGAATGTTTCAAAACATAGACTGCAATAAGAGTCAGTCCTCTTGTACTTAAGTCGGCATTGTGCTTTTTGTATCTAATTCCGATGCAATATCTGTGTGTCATCGTCAATAAGAAGGTCAGAGGGATACAGTAAACCTGAAGTGAAGCATCGGAATCTATAACTAGTGTCACAGGAATGGTTCAAAACATAGACAGTAATAAGTGTCAGTCTTCTTGTACCTAAGTCGGCATTGTGCCTTTCCTATTTAATTTCGATGCAATTTCTGTGTTTCATCGTCAATAAGAAAGTCAGAGGGATACAGTAAACCTGAAGTGAAGCATCGGAATCTATAACTAGTGTCACAGGAATGGTTCAAAGCATAGACAATAGGAATGGTCAGTCTTCTTGAAATTAAGTCGGCATTGTGCCTTATCTATTTAATTCCGATGCGATTTCTGTGTTTCGTCGTCAATAAGAAGGTCCAAGCGATACAGTAAACCTGAAGTGAAGCATCGGAATCTATAACTAGTGTCACAGGAATGTTTCAAACATAGACAGCAAGAAGAGTCAGTCCTCTTGTACTTAAGTTGTCATTGTGCTTTTTGTATCTAATTCCGATGCAATATCTGTGTTTCATCGTCAATAAGAAGGTCAGAGGGATACAGTAAACCTAAAGTGAAGCAGCGGAATCTATAACTAGTGTAAAAGAAATGGTTCAAAACATAGACAGTAGGAAGAGTCAGTCTTCTTGTACTTAAGTCGGCATTGTACCATTTCTTTTTAATTCCGATGCAATTTCTGTGATTCGTCGTCAATAAGAAAGACTAAGGGAGACAGTAAACCTGAAGTGAAGCATCGGAATCTAAAACTAGTGTCACAGGAATGGTTCAAAACATAGACTGTAAGATGAGTCAGTCTTCTTGTACACAAGTCAGCATTGTGTCTTTTGTATTTAATTCCGATGCAATTTCTGTGTTTCATCGTCAATAAGAAGGTCCAAGGGATACAGTAAACCTGAAGTGAAGCATCGGAATCTATAACTAGTGTCACAGGAATGGTTCAAAACATAGACAGTAATAAGAGTCAGTCTTCTTGTACTTAAGTCGGCATTGTGCCTTTTGTATTTAATTCCGATGCAATTTCTGTGTTTCATCGTCAATAAGAAGGTTAGGGGGATACAGTAAACCTGAAGTGATGCATCGGAATCTATAACTAGTGTCACAGGAATGGTTAAAATCATAGAGAGTGGGAAGAGTCATTCTTCTTGTACTTAAGTCTGCATTGTGCCTTTTGTGTTTAATTCCGATGCAGTTTCTGTGCTTCATCGTCAATAAGAAGGTCAGAGGGATACAGTAAACCTGAAGTGAAGCATCGGAATGTATAACTAGTGGCACAGGAATGGTTCAAAAGATAGACAGTAGGAAGAGTCAGTCTCCTCGTACTTGAGTCGGCATTGTGCCTTTTGTATTTATTTCCGATGCAATTTCTGTGTTTCGTCATCAACAATAAGGTCCAAGGGTACAGTAAACCTGAAGTGAAGCATCGGAATCTATATCTAGTGTCACAGAACTGTTTCAAAACATAGTCAGTAAGAAGAGTCAGTCTTCTTGTACTTAAGTCCGCATTGTGCCTTTTCTATTTAATTCCGATGCAATTTCTGTGTTTCATCGTCAATAAGAAGGTCCAAGGGATACAGTAAACCTGAAGTGAAGCATCGGAATGTATAACTAGTGGCACAGGAATGGTTCAAAAGATAGACAGTAGGAAGAGTCAGTCTCCTTGTACTTGAGTCGGCATTGTGCCTTTTGTATTTATTTCCGATGCAATTTCTGTGTTTCATCGTCAATAAGAAGGTCAGAGGGACACAGTAAACCTGAAGTGAAGCATCGGAATTCATAACTAGTGTCACAGGAATGGTTCAAACATAGACATTAGGAAGAGTCATTCTTCTTGTACTTAAGTCGGCATTGTGCCTTTTCTATTTAATTCCGATGCAATTTCTGTGTTTCATCGTCAATAAGAAGGTCCAAGGGATACAGTACACCTGAAGTGAAGCATCGGAATCTATAACTAGTGTCACAGGAAAGGTTTCAAATCATAGACAGTAAGAAGAGTCATTCTTCTTGTACTTAAGTCGGCATTGTCCCTTTTCTATTTAATTCCGATGCAATTTCTGTGTTTCATCGTCACTATGAAGGTAAGAGGGATACAGTAAACCTGAAGTGAAGCATCGGAATCTATAACTAGTGTCACAGGAATGGTTCAAAACATAGACAGTAAGAGGAGTCAGTCTTCTTGTACTTAAGTCGGCATTGTGCCTTTTCTATTTAATTCCGATGCAATTTCTGTGTTTCATCGTCAATAAGAACGTCAGAGGGATACAGTAAACCTGAAGTGAAGCATCGGAATCTATAACTAGTGTCACAGGAATGGTTCAAACCATAGACAATAGGAAGGGTAAGTCTTCTTGAACTTAAGTCTGCATTGTGCCTTTTCTATTTAATTCCGATGCAATTTCTGTGTTTCGTCATCAATAATAAGATCCAAGGGTACAGTAAACCTGAAGTGAAGCATCGGAATCTATAATTAGTTTCACAGGAATGTTTCAAAACATAGACAGCAAGAAGAGTCAGTCCTCTTGTACTTAAGTCGGCATTGTGCTTTTTGTATCTAATTCCGATGCAATATCTGTGTATCATCGTCAATAAGAAGGGTAGAGGGATACAGTAAACCTGAAGTAAAGCATCGGAATCTATAACTAGTGTCACAGGAATGTTTCAAAGCATAGACAGCAAGAAGAGTCAGTCCTCTTGTACTTAAGTCGGCATTGTGCTTTTGTATTTAATTCCGATGCAATTTCGGTCTTTCATCGTCAATAAGAAAGTCAGAGGAATACAGTAAATCTGAAGTGAAGCAGCGGAATGTATAACTAGTGTCACAGGAATGGTTCAAAACATAGACAGTAGGAAGAGTCAGAGTTCTTGCACTTAAGTAGGCATTGTGCCTTTTCTATTTAATTCCGATGCAATTTCTGTGTTTCTTCGTCAATAAGAAGGTCAGAGGGATACAGTAAACCTGAAGTGAAGCATCGGAATCTATAACTAGTGTCACAGGAATGGTTCAAAACATAGACAGTAATAAGAGTCAGTGTTCTTGTACCTAAGTCGGCATTGTGCCTTTTGTATTTAATTCAGATGCAATTTCTGTGTTTCATCGTCAATATGAAGGTCCAAGGCATACAGTAAACCTGAAGTGAAGCATCGGAATCTATAACTAGTGTCACAGGAATGGTTCAAATCATAGAGAGTAGAAAGAGTCTGTCTTCTTGTACTTAAGCCTGCATGTGCCTTTTGTGTTTAATTCCGATGCAATTTCTGTGTTTCATCGTCAATAAGAAGGTCAGAGGGATACAGTAAACCTGAAGTGAAGCATCGGAATCTATAACTAGTGTCACAGGAATGGTTCAAAACATAGTCAGTAAGAAGAGTCAGTCATCTTGTACTTAATTCGGCATTGTGCCTTTTTATTTAATTCCGATGCAATTTCTGTGTTTCATCGTCCATACGAAGGTCCAAGGGATACAGTAAGACCTGAAGTGAAGCATCGGAATCTATATCTAGTGTCACAGAAATGGTTTAAAACATAGTCAGTAAGAATAGTCAGTATTCTCGTACTTAAGTCGGGATTGTGCATTTTCTATTTAATTCCGATGCCATTTCTGTGTCTCATCGTCAATAAGAGAGTCCAAGGGATACAGTAAACCTGAAGTGAAGCATCGGAATTTATAACTAGTGTCACAGGAATGGTTCAAATCATAGACAATTGGAAGGGTCAGTCTTCTTGAACTTAAGTCGGCACTGTGCCTTTTCTATTTAATTCCGATGCAATTTCTGTGTTCGTCGTCAAAAAGAAGGTCCAAGGGATACAGTAAACCAGAAGTGAAGCATCGGAATCTATAACTAGTGTCACAGGAATGTTTCAAAAGATAGACAGCAAGAAGAGTCAGTCCTCTTGTACTTAAGTCGGCATTGTGCTTTTTGTATCTAATTCCGATGCAATATCTGTGTTTCATCGTCAATAAGAAGGTCAGAGGGATACAGTAAACCTGAAGTGAAGCATCGGAATCAATAACTAGTGTCACAGGAATGGTTCAAAACATAGACAGTAATATGAGTCAGTCTTCTTGTACATAAGTCGGCATTGTGCCTTTTGTATTTAATTCCGATGCAAATTTTGTGTTTCATCGTCAATAAGAAGGTCCAAGGGATACAGTAAAGCTGAAGTGAAGCATCGGAATCTATAACTAGTGTCACAGGAATGGTTCAAAACATAGACAGTAATAAGTGTCAGTCTTCTTGTACTTAAGTCGGCATTGTGCCTTTTCCATTTAATTCCGATGCAATATCTGTGTTTCATTGTCAATAAGATGGTTAGAGGGATACAGTAAACCTCAAGTGAAGCATCGGAATCTATAACTAGTGTCACAGGAATGGTTCAAATCATAGAGAGTAGGAACAGTCAGTCTTCTTGTACTTAAGTCCGCATTGTGCCTTTTGTATATAATTCCGATGCAATTTCTCCGTTACATCGTCAATAAGAAGGTCCAAGGGATACAGTAAAGCTGAAGTGAAGCATCGTTATCTATATCTAGTGTCACGGAAATGGTTCAAAACATAGTCAGTAAGAAGAGTCAGTCTTTTTGTACGGAAGTCGGCATTCTGCCTTTTCTATTTAATTCCGATGCAATATCTGTGTTTCATCGTCAATAAGAAGGTCCAAGGGATACAGTAAACCTGAAGTGAAGCATCGGAATGTATAACTAGTGTCACTGGAATGGTTCAAAACATAGACAGTAGGAAGAGTCAGTCTTCTTGTACTTGAATCGGCATTGTGCCTTTTGTATATATTTCCGATGCAATTTCAGAGTTTCATCGTCAATAAGAAGGTCAGAGGGATACAGTAAACCTGAAGTGTAGCATCGGAATGTATAACTAGTGTCACAGGAATGGTTCAAAACATAGACAGTAGGAAGAATCAGTCTACATGTACTTAAGTCGGCATTGTGCCTTTTGTATTTAATTCCGATGCAATTGCTGTATTTCACCGTCATTATGAATGTCAGAGGGATACAGTACCAGAAGTGAAGCATCAGAATCTATAACTAGTGTCACAGGAATGGTTCAAAACATAGACAGTAAGAAGAGTCAGTCTACTTGTACTTAAGTTGGCATTGTGCCTTTTGTATTTAATTCCGATGCAATTTCTGTGTTTCATCGTCAATAAAAAATTCCAAGGGATACAGTAGACCTGAAGTAAAGCATCGGAATGAATAACTAGTGTCACAGGAATGGTTCAAATCATAGACAGTAAGAAGAGTCAGTCTTCTTGTACTTAAGTCAGCATTGTGCCTTTTCTATTTCATTCCGATGCAATTTCTGTGTTTTATCGTCAATAAGAAGGTCAGAGGGATACAGTAAACCTGAAGTGAAGCATCGGAATCTATAACCAGTGTCACAGGACTGGTTAAAAAATGGACAGTAAGAGTAGTCAGTCTTCTTGTACTTAAGTCGGCATTGTGCCTTTTGTATTTAATTCCGATGCAATTTCTGTGTTACAGCGTCAATAAGGAGGTCCAAGGGATACAGGTAACATATAGTGAGGCATCGGAATCTAAAACTGGTCTCACATGAAATGTTCACATTATAATCGTCAATGAGGAGGTACAAGGGATACAGGTAACATACAGTGAAGCATCGGAATCTAAAACTGGCCTCACAGGAAATGTTCACAACATAGTCTGTAACAAGAGTCAGTCTTCTTGTACTTATGTCGGCATTGTGCCTTTTTCTTTTTAATTCCGATGCAATTTCTGTGTATCATCCTCAGTAAGAAGGTCAGACGGATATAGTAAACCAGAAGTGAAGGATCGGAATCTATAACTAGTGTCACAGGAATGGTTCAAAGCATAGACAATACGAAGTGTCAGTCCTCTTGTACTTAAGTCGGCATTGTGCCTCTTGTATTTAATTCCGATGCAATTTCTTTGTTTCGTCGTCAATAAGAAGGTCCAAGGGATACAGTAAATCTGAAGTGAAGCATCGGAATCTATAACTAGTGTCACAGGAATGGTTCAAAGCATAGACAGTAACAAGAGTCAATCTTCTTGTACTTAAGTCGGCATTATGCATTTTGTATTTAATTCCGATGCAATTTCTGTGTTTCATCGTCGATAAGAAGGTCCATGGGATACAGTACAACTGAAGTGAAGCATCGGAATCTATAACTAGTGTCACAGGAATGGTTCAAATCATAGAGAGTAGGAAGAGTCTGTCTTCTTGTACTTAAGTCTGCGTGTGCCTTTTGTGTTTAATTCCGATGCAATTTCTGTGTTTCATCGTCAATAAGAAGGTCAGAGGGATACAGTAAACCTGAAGTGAAGCATCGGAATCTATAACTAGTGTCACAGGAATGGTTCAAAACATAGTCAGTAAGAAGAGTCAGTCATCTTGTACTTAATTCGGCATTGTGCCTTTTTATTTAATTCCGATGCAATTTCTGTGTTTCTTCGTCCATACGAAGGTCCAAGGGATACAGTAAACCTGAAGTGAAGCATCGGAATCTATATCTAGTGTCACAGAAATGGTTTAAAACATAGTCAGTAAGAATAGTCAGTCTTCTCGTACTTAAGTCGGCATTGTGCATTTTCTATTTAATTCCGATGCAATTTCTGTGTTTCATCGTCAATAAGAGAGTCCAAGGGATACAGTAAACCTGAAGTGAAGCATCGGAATGTATAACTAGTGTCACAGGAATGGTTCAAAACATAGACAATTGGAAGGGTCAGTCTTCTTGAACTTATGTCGGCACTGTGCCTTTTCTATTTAATTCCGATGCAATTTCTGTGTTTCGTCGTCAAAAAGAAGGTCCAAGGGATACAGTAAACCAGAAGTGAAGCATCGGAATCTATAACTAGTGTCACAGGAATGTTTCAAAACATAGACAGCAAGAAGAGTCAGTCCTCTTGTACTTAAGTCGGCATTGTGCTTTTTGTATCTAATTCCGATGCAATATCTGTGTTTCATCGTCAATAAGAAGGTCAGAGGTATACAGTAAACCTGAAGTGAAGCATCGGAATCAATAACTAGTGTCACAGGAATGGTTCCAGACATAGACAGTAGGAAGTGTCAGTCTACTTATACTTAAGTCGGCATTGTGCCTTTTCTATTTAATTCCGATGCAATTTTTGTGTTTCGTCGTCAATAAGAAAGTCCAAGGGATACAGTAAACCTGAAGTGAAGCATCGGAATCTATAACTAGTGTCACAGGAATGGTTCAAAACATAGACAGTAATAAGTGTCAGTCTTCTTGTACTTAAGTCGGCATTGTGCCTTTTCCATTTAATTCCGATGCAATTTCTGTGTTTCATTGTCAATAAGATGGTTAGAGGGATACAGTAAACCTCAAGTGAAGCATCGGAATCTATAACTAGTGTCACAGGAATGGTTCATATCATAGAGAGTAGGAACAGTCAGTCTTCTTGTACTTAAGTCCGCATTGTGCCTTTTGTATATAATTCCGATGCAATTTCAGTGTTTCATTGTCAATAAGAAGGTCAGAGGGATACAGTAAACCTGAAGTGTAACATCGGAATGTATAACTAGTGTCACAGGAATGGTTCAAAACATAGACATTAGGAAGAGTCATTCTTCTTGTACTTAAGTCGGCATTGTGCCTTTTCTATTTAATTCCGATGCAATTTCTGTGTTTCATCGTCAATAAGAAGGTCAGAGGGATACAGTAAACCTGAAGTGAATCATCGGAATCTATAACTAGTTTCACAGGAATGGTTCAAAACATAGACAGTAGGAAGAGTCAGTCTACATGTACTTAAGTCGGCATTGTGCCTTTTGTATTTAATTCCGATGCAATTGCTGTATTTCACCGTCATTATGAATGTCAGAGGGATACAGTACCTGAAGTGAAGCATCAGAATCTATAACTAGTGTCACAGGAATGGTTCAAAACATAGACAGTAAGAAGAGTCAGTCTTCTTGTACTTAAGTCGGCATTGTGCCTCTTGTATTTAATTCCGATGCAATTTCTTTGTTTCGTCGTCAATAAGAAGGTCCAAGGGATACAGTAAATCTGAAGTGAAGTATCGGAATCTATAACTAGTGTCACAGGAATGGTTCAAAGCATAGACAGTAAGAAGAGTCAATCTTCTTGTACTTAAGTCGGCATTATGCATTTTGTATTTAATTCCGATGCAATTTCTGTGTTTCATCGTCGATAAGAAGGTCCAAGGGATACAGTACAACTGAAGTGAAGCATCGGAATCTATAACTAGTGTCACAGGAATGGTTCAAAACATAGACAGTAAGAAGAGTAAGTATTCTTGTACTTATGTCGGCATTGTGCCTTTTGTATTTAATTACGATGCAATTTCTGTGTTTCATCGTCAATAAGAAGGTCAGAGGGATACAGTAAACCTGAAGTGAAGCTTCGGAATCTATAACTAGTGTCACAGGAATGGTTCAAAACATAGACAGTAAGAAGAGTCAGTCTTCTTGTACTTAAGTCGGCATTGTGCCTTTCCAATTTAATTCCGATGCAATTTCTGTGTTTCATCGTCAATAAGAAAGTCAGAGGGATACAGTAAACCTGAAGTGAATCATCGGAATCTATAACTAGTGTGGCAGGAGTGGTTCAAAACATAGACAATAGGAAGGGTCAGTCTTCTTGAACTTAAGTCGGCATTGTGCCTCTTCTATTTAATTCCGATGCAATTTTTGTGTTTCGTCGTCAATAAGGAAGTCCAAGGGATTCAGTAAACCTGAAGTGAAGCATCGGAATATATAACTAGAGTCACAGGAATGGTTCAAAACATAGAAAGTAATAAGAGTCAGTCTTCTTGTACTTAAGTCGGCATTGTGCCTTTTGTTTTTAATTCCGATGCAATTTCTGTGTTTCATCGTCAAAAAGAAGGTTAGAGGGATACAGTACACCTGAAGTGAAGCATCGGAATGAATAACTAGTGTCACAGGAATGGTTCAAATCATAGAGAGTAGGAAGAGTCAGTCTTCTTGTACTTAAGTCCGCATTGTGCCTTTTGTATTTAATTCCGTTGCAATTTCTGTGTTTCATCGTCAATAAGAAGGTCCAAGGGATACAGTACAACTGAAGTGAAGCATCGGAATCTATAACTAGTGTCACAGGAATGGTTCAAAACATAGACAGTAAGAAGAGTAAGTATTCTTGTACTTATGTCGGCATTGTGCCTTTTGTATTTAATTACGATGCAATTTCTGTGTTTCATCGTCGATAAGAAGGTCCAAGGGATACAGTACAACTGAAGTGAAGCATCGGAATCTATAACTAGTGTCACAGGAATGGTTCAAAACATAGACAGTAAGAAGAGTAAGTATTCTTGTACTTATGTCGTCATTGTGCCTTTTGTATTTAATTCCGATGCAATTTCTGTGTTTCGTCGTCAATAAGAAGGTCCAAGGGATACAGTAAACCTGAAGTGAAGTATCGGAATCTGTAACTAGTGTCACAGGAATGTTTCCAATCATAGACAGCAAGAAGAGTCAGTCCTCTTGTACTTAAGTCGGCATTGTGCTTTTTGTATCTAATTCCGATGCAATATCTGTGTTTCATCGTCAATAAGAAGGTCAGAGGGATAAAGTAAATCTGAAGTGAAGCATCGGAATATATAACTAGAGTCACAGGAATGGTTCAAAACACAGACAGTAGGAAGTGTCAGTCTTCTTGTACTTAAGTCGGCATTGTGCATTTTCTATTTAATTCCGATGCAATTTTTGTGTTTCGTCGTCAATAAGGAAGTCCAAGGGAATCAGTAAACCTGAAGTGAAGCATCGGAATATATAACTAGAGTCACAGGAATGGTTCAAAACATAGAAAGTAATAAGAGTCAGTCTTCTTGTACTTAAGTCGGCATTGTGCCTTTTGTTTTTAATTCCGATGCAATTTCTGTGTTTCATCGTCAAAAAGAAGGTTAGAGGGATACAGTACACCTGAAGTGAAGCATCGGAATGAATAACTAGTGTCACAGGAATGGTTCAAATCATAGAGAGTAGGAAGAGTCAGTCTTCTTGTACTTAAGTCCGCATTGTGCCTTTTGTATTTAATTCCGTTGCAATTTCTGTGTTTCATCGTCAATAAGAAGGTCCAAGGGATACAGTAAACCTGAGGTGAAGCATCGTTATCTATATCTAGTGTCACAGAAATGATTCAAAACATAGTCAGTAAGAAGAGTCAGTCTTTTTGTACGTAAGTCGGCATTCTGCCTTTTCTATTTGATTCCGATGCAATATCTGTGTTTCATCGTCAATACGAAGGTCCAAGGGATACAGTAAACCTGAAGTGAAGCATCGGAATGTATAACTAGTGTCACAGGAATGGTTCAAAACATAGACAGTAGGAAGAATCAGTCTTCTTGTACTTGAGTAGGCATTGTGCCTTTTGTATTTATTTCCGATGCAATATCTGTGTTTCATCGTCAATAAGAAGGTCAGAGGGATACAGTAAACCTGAAGTGAAGCATCGGGATCTATAACTAGTGTCACAGGAATAATTCAAAACATAGACATTAGAAAGAGTCATTCGTCTTGTACTTAAATCGTCATTGTGCCTTTTGTATTTAATTCCGATGGAATTTCTGTGTTTCATCGTCAATAAGAAGGTTAGAGGGATACAGTAAACCTGAAGTGAAGCATCGGAATCTATAACTAGTGTCACAGGAATGGTTCAAATCATAGATAGTAGGAAGAGTCTGTCTTCTTGTACTTAAGTCTGCATGTGCCATTTGTGTTTAATTCCGATGCAATTTCTGTGTTTCATCGTCAATAAGAAGGTCAGAGGGATACATTAATCCTGAAGTGAAGCATCGGAATCTATAGCTAGTGTCACAGGAATGGTTCAAATCACAGAGAGTAGGAAGAGTCTGTCTTCTTGTACTTAAGCCTGCATGTGCCTTTTGTGTTTAATTCCGATGCAATTTTTGTGTTTCATCGTCCATACGAAGGTCCAAGGGATATAGTAAACCTGAAGTGAAGCATTGGAATCTATATCTAGTGTCACAGATATGGTTCAAAATATAGTCAATCTTCTCGTACTTAAGTCGGCATTGTGCATTTTCTTTTTAATTCCGAAGCAACTTCTGTGTTTTATCGTCAATAAGAAAGTCCAAGGGATACAGTAAACCTGAAGTGAAGCATCGGAATGTATAACTAGTGTCACAGGAATGGTTCAAATCATAGAGAGTAGGAAGAGTCAGTCTCCTTGTACTTGAGTCGGCATTGTGCCTTTTGTATTTATTTCTGATTCAATTTCTGTGTTTCTTCGTCAATAAGAAGGTCAGAGGGATACAGAAAACCTGAAATGAAGCATCGGAATCTATTGCTAGTGTCACAGGAATGGTTCAAAACATAGACATTAGGAAGAGTCATTCTTCTTGTACTAAATTCGGCATTGTGCCTTTTCTATTTCATTCCGATGCAATTTCTGTGTTTCATCGTCAATAAGAAAGTCAGAGGGATACAGTAAACCAGAAGTGAAGCATCGGTTTCTATAACTAGTGTCACAGGAATGGTTCAAATCATAGACAATAGGAAGGGTCAGTCTTCTTGAACTTAAGTCGGCACTGTGCCTTTTCTATTTAATTCTGATGCAATTTTTGTGTTTCGTCGTCAATAAGAAGGTCCAAGGGATACAGTAAACCTGAAGTGAAGCATCGGATTCTATAACTAGAGTCACAGGAATGGTTCAAAACATAGACAGTAATATGAGTCAGTCTTCTTGTACGTAAGTCGGCATTCTGCCTTTTGTATTTAATTCCGATGCAAATTCTGTGTTTCATCGTCAATAAGAAGGTCCAAGGGATACAGTAAAGCTGAAGTGAAGCATCGGAATCTATAACTAGTGTCACAGGAATGGTTCAAAATATAGACAGTAATAAGAGTCAGTCTTCTTAAACTTAAGTCGGCATTGTGCCTAATCCATTTAATTCCGATGCCATTTCTGTGTTTCATCGTCAATAAGGTGGTTAGAGGGATACAGTAAACCTCAAGTGAAGCATCGGAATCTATAAGTAGTGTCACAGGAATGGTTCAAATCATAGAGAGTAGGAAGAGTCAGAATTCTTGTACTTAAGTCCGCATTGTGCCTTTTGTATTTAATTCCGATGCAATTTCTGTGTTTCATCGTCAATAAGAAGGTCCAAGGGATACAGTAAACCTGAAGTGAAGAATCGTTATCTATATCTAGTGTTACAGAAATGGTTCAAAACATAGTCAGTAAGAAGAGTCAGTCTTTTTGTACGAAAGACGGCATTCTGCCTTTTCTATTTAATTCCGATGCAATATCTGTGATTCATCGTCAATTAGAAGGTCCAAGGGATACAGTAAACCTGAAGTGAAGCATCGGAATGTATAACTAGTGTCACAGGAATGGTTCAAAACATAGGCAGTTTGAAGAGTAAGTCTTCTTGTACTTAAGTCGGCATTGTGCCTTTTGTATTTCATTCCGATGCAATTATTGTGTTTCATCGTCAATAAGAAGGTCAGAGGGATACAGTAAACCTGAAGTGAAGCATCGGAATATATAACTAGTGTCACAGGACTGGTTCAAAACATAGACAGTAAGAAGAGTCAGTCTTCTTGTACTTAAGTCGGCATTGTGCCTTTCCAATTTAATTCCGGTGCAATTTCTGTGTTTCATCGTCAATAAGAAAGTCAGAGGGATACAGTAAACCTGAAGTGAAGCATCGGAATCTATAACTAGTGTCGCAGGAATGGTTCAAAACATAGACAATAGGAAGGGTCAGTCTTCTTGAACTTAAGTCGGCATTGTGCCTTTTCTATTTAATTCCGATGCAATTTCTGTGTTTCGTCGTCAATAAGAAGGTCCAAGGGATACAGTAAACCTGAAGTGAAGCATCGGAATCTATAACTAGTGTCACAGGAATGGTTCAAACATAGACAGTAAGATGAGTCAGTCTTCTTGTACATAAGTCGGCATTGTGCCCTTTGTATTTAATTCCGATGCAAATTCTGTGTTTCATCGTCAATAAGAAGGTCCAAGGGTTACAGTAAACCTGAAGTGAAGCATCGGAATCTATAACTAGTGTCACAGGAATGGTTCAAATCATAGATAGTAGGAAGAGTCTGTCTTCTTGTACTTAAGTCTGCATGTGCCATTTGTGTTTAATTCCGATGCAATTTCTGTGTTTCATCGTCAATAAGAAGGTCAGAGGGATACATTAATCCTGAAGTGAAGCATCGGAATCTATAGCTAGTGTCACAGGAATGGTTCAAATCATAGAGAGTAGGAAGAGTCTGTCTTCTTGTACTTAAGCCTGCATGTGCCTTTTGTGTTTAATTCCGATGCAATTTCTGTGTTTCATCGTCCATACGAAGGTCCAAGGGATACAGTAAACCTGAAGTGAAGCATTGGAATCTATATCTAGTGTCACAGATATGGTTCAAAATATAGTTAATCTTCTCGTACTTAAGTCGGCATTGTGCATTTTCTTTTTAATTCCGAAGCAACTTCTGTGTTTGATCGTCAATAAGAAAGTCCAAGGGATACAGTAAACCTGAAGTGAAGCATCGGAATGTATAACTAGTGTCACAGGAATGGTTCAAATCATAGAGAGTAGGAAGAGTCAGTCTCCTTGTACTTGAGTCGGCATTGTGCCTTTTGTATTTATTTCTGATTCAATTTCTGTGTTTCTTCGTCAATAAGAAGGTCAGAGGGATACAGAAAACCTGAAATGAAGCATCGGAATCTATTGCTAGTGTCACAGGAATGGTTCAAAACATAGACATTAGGAAGAGTCATTCTTCTTGTACTAAATTCGGCATTGTGCCTTTTCTATTTCATTCCGATGCAATTTCTGTGTTTCATCGTCAATAAGAAAGTCAGAGGGATACAGTAAACCTGAAGAGAAGCATCGGTATCTATAACTAGTGTCACATGAATGGTTCAAATCATAGACAATAGGAAGGGTCAGTCTTCTTGAACTGAAGTCGGCACTGTGCCTTTTCTATTTAATTCCGATGCAATTTTTGTGTTTCGTCGTCAATAAGAAGGTCCAAGGGATACAGTAAACCTGAAGTGAAGCATCGGATTCTATAACTAGAGTCACAGGAATGGTTCAAAACATAGACAGTAATATGAGTCAGTCTTCTTGTTCATAAGTCGGCATTGTGCCTTTTGTATTTAATTCCGATGCAAATTCTGTGTTTCATCGTCAATAAGAAGGTCCAAGGGATACAGTAAAGCTGAAGTGAAGCATCGGAATCTATAACTAGTGTCACAGGAATGGTTCAAAATATAGACAGTAATAAGAGTCAGTCTTCTTAAACATAAGTCGGCATTGTGCCTAATCCATTTAATTCCGATGCCATTTCTGTGTTTCATCGTCAATAAGATGGTTAGAGGGATACAGTAAACCTCAAGTGAAGCATCGGAATCTATAAGTAGTGTCACAGGAATGGTTCAAATCATAGAGAGTAGGAAGAGTCAGAAATCTTGTACTTAAGTCCGCATTGTGCCTTTTGTATTTAATTCCGATGCAATTTCTGTGTTTCATCGTCAATAAGAAGGTCCAAGGGATACAGTAAACCTGAAGTGAAGCATCGTTATCTATATCTAGTGTCACAGAAATGGTTCAAAACATAGTCAGTAAGAAGAGTCAGTCTTTTTGTACGAAAGTCGGCATTCTGCCTTTTCTATTTAATTCCGATGCAATATCTGTGTTTCATCGTCAATTAGAAGGTCCAAGGGATACAGTAAACCTGAAGTGAAGCATCGGAATGTATAACTAGTGTCACAGGAATGGTTCAAAACATAGGCAGTAAGAAGAGTAAGTCTTCTTGTACTTAAGTCGGCATTGTGCCTTTTGTATTTCATTCCGATGCAATTATTGTGTTTCATCGTCAATAAGAAGGTCAGAGGGATACAGTAAACCTGAAGTGAAGCATCGGAATCTATAACTAGTGTCACAGGACTGGTTCAAAACATAGACAGTAAGAAGAGTCAGTCTTCTTGTACTTAAGTCGGCATTGTGCCTTTCCAATTTAATTCCGGTGCAATTTCTGTGTTTCATCGTCAATAAGAAAGTCAGAGGGATACAGTAAACCTGAAGTGAAGCATCGGAATCTATAACTAGTGTCGCAGGAATGGTTCAAAACATAGACAATAGGAAGGGTCAGTCTTCTTGAACTTAAGTCGGCATTGTGCCTTTTCTATTTAATTCCGATGCAATTTCTGTGTTTCGTCGTCAATAAGAAGGTCCAAGGGATACAGTAAACCTGAAGTGAAGCATCGGAATCTATAACTAGTGTCACAGGAATGGTTCAAACATAGACAGTAAGATGAGTCAGTCTTCTTGTACATAAGTCGGCATTGTGCCCTTTGTATTTAATTCCGATGCAAATTCTGTGTTTCATCGTCAATAAGAAGGTCCAAGGGTTACAGTAAAGCTGAAGTGAAGCATCCGAATCTATAACTAGTGTCACACGAATGGTTCAAATCATAGAAAGTAATAAGAGTCAGTCTTCTTGTACTTCAGTCGGCATTGTGCCTTTTCAATTTATTTCCGATGCAATTTCTGTGTTTCATGGTCAGTAAGAAGGTTAGAGGGATATAGTGAACCTGAAGTGAAGCATCGGAATCTATAACTAGTGTCACAGGAATGGTTCAAAACATAGACAGTAAGAAAAGTCAGTATACTTGTACTTAAGTCGGCATTGTGCCTTTTGGATTTAATTCCGATGCAATTTCTGTGTTTCATCGTCAATAAAAAGGTCCAAGGGATACAGTACACCTGAAGTGAAGCATCGGAATGAATAACTAGTGTCACAGGAATGGTTCAAATCATAGTCAGTAAGAAGAGTCAGTCTTCTTGTACTTAAGTCAGCATTGTGCCTTTTCTATTTAATTCCGATGCAATTTCTGTGTTTTATCGTCAATAAGAAGGTCAGAGGGATACAGTTAACCTGAAGTGAAGCATCGGAATCTATAACTAGTGTCACAGGAATGGTTCAAATCATAGAGAGTAGGAAGTGTCAGTCTTCTTGTACTTAAGTCCGCCTTGTGCCTTTTGTATTTAATTCCGATGCAATTTCTGTGTTTCATCGTCAATAAGAAGGTCCAAGGGATACAGTAAACCTGAGGTGAAGCATCGTTATCTATATCAAGTTTCACAGAAATGGTTCAAAACATAGTCAGTAAGAAGAGTCAGTCTTTTGTACGTAAGTCGGCATTCTGCCTTTTCTATTTGATTCGGGTGCAATATCTGTGTTTCATCGTCAATAAGAAGGTCCAAGGGATACAGTAAACCTGAAGTGAAGCATCGGAATGTATAACTAGTGTCACAAGAATGGTTCAAAACATAGACAGTGGGAACGATCAGTCTTCTTGTACTTGAGTAGGCATTGTGCCTTTTGTATTTATTTCCGATGCAATTTCTGTGTTTCATCGTCAATAAGAAGGTCAGAGGGATACAGTAAACCTGAAGTGAAGCATCGGAATCTATAACTAGTGTCACAGGAATAATTCAAAACATAGACATTAGGAAGAGTCATTCGTCTTGTACTTAAATCGGCATTGTCCCTTTTGTATTTAATTCCGATGCAATTTCTGAATTTCATCGTCAATAAGAAGGTTAGAGGGATACAGTAAACCTGAAGTGAAGCATCGGAATCTATAACTAGTGTCACAGGAATGGTTCAAATCATAGAGAGTAGGAAGAGTCTGTCTTCTTGTACTTAAGTCTGCATGTGCCTTTTGTGTTTAATTCCGATGCAATTTCTGTGTTTCATCGTCAATAAGAAGGTCAGAGGGATACAGTAAACCTGAAGTGAAGCATCGGAATCTGTAACTAGTGTCACAGGAATGGTTCAAAACATAGTCAGTAAGAAGAGTCAGTCTTCTTGTACTTAATTCGGCATTGTGCATTTTTATTTAATTCCGATGCCATTTCTGTGTTTCATCTTCCATACGAAGGTCCAAGGGATACAGTAAACCTGAAGTGAAGCATCGGAATCTATATCTAGTGTCACAGAAATGGTTCAAAACATAGTCAGTAAGAATAGTCAGTCTTCTCGTACTTAAGTCGGCATTGTGCATTTTCTATTTAATTCCGATGCAATTTCTGTGTTTCATCGTCAATAAGAAAGTCCAAGGGATACAGTAAACCTGAAGTGAAGCATCGGAATGTAAAACTAGTGCCACAGGAATGGTTCAAATCATAGAGAGTAGGAAGAGTCAGTCTCCTTGTACTTGAGTCGGCATTGTGCCTTTTCTATTTATTTCTGATTCAATTTCTGTGTTTCATCGTCAATAAGAAGGTCAGAGGGATACAGAAAACCTGAAGTGAAGCATCGGAATCTATTACTAGTGTCACAGGAATGGTTCAAAACATAGACATCAGGAAGAGTCATTCTTCTTGTACTAAAGTCGGCATTGTGCCTTTTCTATTTCATTCCGATGCAATTTCTGCGTTTCATCGTCAATAACAAAGTCAGAGGGATACAGTTAACCTGAAGTGAAGCATCGGTAGCTATAACTAGTGTGACAGGAATGGTTCAAATCATAGACAATAGGAAGGGTCAGTCTTCTTGATGTTAAGTCGGCACTGTGCCTTTTCTATTTAATTGCGATGCAATTTCTGTGTTTCGTCGTCAATAAGAAGGTCCAAGGGATACAGTAAACCTGAAGTGAAGCATCGGAATCTATAACTAGTGTCACAGGAATGGTTCAAAACATAGACAGTAAGATGAGTCAGTCTTCTTGTACATAAGTCGGCATTGTGCCTTTTGTATTTAATTCCGATGCAAATTCTGTGTTTCATTGTCAATAAGAAGGTCCAAGGGATACAGTAAAGCTGAAGTGAAGCATCGGAATCTATAACTAGTGTCACAGGAATGGTTCAAAACATAGAGAGTTATATGAGTCAGTCTTCTTGTACTTAAGTCGGCATTGTGCCTTTTCCATTTAATTCCGATGCAATTTCTGTGTTTCATCGTCAATAAGATGATTAGAGGGATACAGTAAACCTCAAGTGAAGCATCGGAATCTATAACTTGTGTCACAGGAATGGTTCAAATCATAGAGAGTAGGAAGAGTCAGTCTTCTTGTACTTAAGTCCGCATTGTGCCTTTTGTATTTAATTCCGATGCAATTTCTGTGTTTCATCGTCAATAAGAAGGTCCAAGGGATACAGTAAACCTGAAGTGAAGCATCGTGATCTATATCTAGTGTCACAGAAATGGTTCAAAACATAGTCAGTAAGAAGAGTCAGTCTTTTTGTACGTAAGCCGGCATTCTGCTTTTTCTATTTAATTCCGATGGAATATCTGTGTTTCATCGTCAATAAGAAGGTCCAAGGGATACAGTAAAGCTGAAGTGAGGCATCGGAATCTATAACAAGTGTCACACGAATGGTTCAAAACATAGAAAGTAATAAGAGTCAGTCTTCTTGTACTTAAGTCGGCATTGTGCCTTTTCTATTTAATTCCGATGCAATTTCTGTGTTTCATGGTCAGTAAGAAGGTTAGAGGGATATAGTGAACCTGAAGTGAAGCATCGGAATCTATAACTAGTGTCACAGGAATGGTTCAAAACATAGACAGTAAGAAAAGTCAGTATACTTGTACTTAAGTCGGCATTGTGCCCTTTGTATTTAATTCCGATGCAATTTCTGTGTTTCATCGTCAATAAAAAGGTCCAAGGGATACAGTACACCTGAAGTGAAGCATCGGAATGAATAACTAGTGTCACAGGAATGGTTCAAATCATAGTCAGTAAGAAGAGTCAGTCTTCTTGTACTTAAGTCAGCATTGTGCCTTTTCTATTTAATTCCGATGCAATTTCTGTGTTTTATCGTCAATAAGAAGGTCAGAGGGATACAGTAAACCTGAAGTGAAGCATCGGAATCTATAACTAGTGTCACAGGAATGGTTCAAATCATAGAGTGTAGGAAGTGTCAGTCTTCTTGTACTTAAGTCCGCATTGTGCCTTTTGTATTTAATTCCGAAGCAATTTCTGTGTTTCATCGTCAATAAGAAGGTCCAAGGGATACAGTAAACCTGAGGTGAAGCATCGTTATCTATATCTAGTGTCACAGAAATGGTTCAAAACATAGTCAGTAAGAAGAGTCAGTCTTTTGTACGTTAGTCGGCATTCTGCCTTTTCTATTTGATTCGGATGCAATTTCTGTGTTTTATCGTCAATAAGAAGGTCACAGGGATACAGTAAACCTGAAGTGAAGCATCGGAATCTATAACTAGTGTCACAGAAATGGTTCAAAACATAGACAGTAGGAAAAGTCAGACTACATGTACTTAAGTCGGCATTGTGCCTTTTGTATTTAATTGAGATGCAATTGCCGTATTGCACCCTCATTAGGAAGGTCAGAGGGATACAGTAAACCTGAAGTGAAGCATCAGAATCTATAACTAGTGTCACAGGAATGGTTCAAAACATAGACAGTAAGAAGAGTCAGTCTACTTGTACTTAAGTCGGCATTGTGCCTTTTGTATTTAATTCCGATGCAATTTCTGTGTTTCATCGTCAATAAAAAGGTCCAAGGGATACAGTACACCTGAAGTAAAGCATCGGAATGAATAACTAGTGTCACAGGAATGGTTCAAATCATAGACAGTAAGAAGAGTCAGTCATCTTGTACTTAAGTCGGCATTGTGCCTTTTGAATTTAATTCCGATGCAATTTCTGTGTTACATCGACAAGAAGGAGGTCCAAGGGATACAGGTAACATATAGTGAAGCATCGGAATCTAAAACTGGTCTCACAGGAAATGTTCACATTATAATCGTCAATAAGGAGGTCCAAGGGATACAGGTAACATATAGTGAAGCATCGGAATCTAAAACTGGTCTCACAGGAAATGTTCACAACATAGTCTGTAACAAGAGTCAGTCTTCTTGTACTTAAGTCGGCATTGTGCCTTTTTCTATTTAATTCCGATGCAATTTCTGTGTATCATCCTCAATAAGAAGGTCAGACGGATACAGTAAACCAGAAGTGATGGATCGGAATCTATAACTAGTGTCTCTGGAATGGTTCAAAGCATAGACAATACGAAGTGTCAGTCCTCTTGTACTTAAGTCGGCATTGTGCCTCTTGTATTTAATTCCGATGCAATTTCTGTGTTTCATCGTCAATAAGTAGGTTAGGGGGATACAGTAAACCTGAAGTGAAGCATCGGAATCTATAACTAGTGTCACAGGAATGGTTCAAATCATAGAGGGTAGGAAGAGTCTGTCTTCTTGTACTTAAGTCGGCATTGTGCCTTTTTTATTTAATTCCGATGCAATTTCTGTGTTTCATCGTCAATAAGAAGGTCCAAGGGATACAGTTAACCTGAGGTGAAGCATCGTTATCTATATCTAGTGTCACAGAAATGGTTCAAAACATAGTCAGTAAGAAGAGTCAGTCTTTTTGTACGTAAGTCAGCATTCTGCCTTTTCTATTTAATTCCGAAGCAATATCTGTGTTTCATCGTCAATAAGAAGGGCCAAGGGATACAGTAAACCTGAAGTGAAGCATCGGAATGTATAACTAGTGTCACAGGAATGGTTCAAAACATAGACAGTAAGAAGAGTCAGTCTTCAAGTACTTAAGTCGGCATTGTGCCTTTTGTATTTAATTCCGATGCAATTGCTGTATTTCATCGTCATTAGCAAGGTCAGAGGGATACAGTAAACCTGAAGTGAAGCATCAGAATCTATAACTAGCGTCACAGGAATGGTTCAAAACATAGACAGTAAGAAGGGTCAGTCTACTTGTACTTAAGTCGGGATTGTGCCTTTTGTATTTTATTCCGATGCAATTTCTGTGTTTCATCGTCAATAAAAAGGTCCAAGGGATACAGTAAACCTGAAGTGACGCATCGGAATCTATATCTAGTGTCATAGAAATGATTCAAATCATAGTCAGTAAGAAGAGTAAGTCTTCTCGTACTTAAGTCGGCATTGTGCAATTTCTATTTAATTCCGATGCAATATCTGTGTTTCATCGTCAATAAGAAGGTCCAAGGGATACAGTAAAGCTGAAGTGAAGCATCGGAATGTATAACTAGTGTCTCAGGAATGGTTCAAAACATAGACAGTAGGAAGAGATTCTTCTTGTACTTGAGTAGGCATTGTGCCTTTTGTATTTATTTGCGATGCGATTTCTGTGTTTCATCGTCAATAAGAAGGTCACAGGGATACAGTAAACCTGAAGTGAAGCATCGGAATCTATAACTAGTGTCACAGGAATAATTCAAAACATAGACATTAGGAAGAGTCATTCTTCTTTTACTTAAGTCGGCATTGTGCCTTTTCTATTTAATTCCGATGCAATTTCTGTGTTTCATCATCAATACGAAGGTCAGAGGGATACTGTAAACCTGAAGTGAATCATCGGAATCTATAACTAGTGTCACAGGAATGTTTCAAAACATAGACAGCAAGAAGAGTCAGTCCTCTTGTACTTAAGTCGTCAATGTGCTTTTTGTATCTAATTCCGATGCAATATCTGTGTTTCATCGTCAACAAGAAGGTCAGAGGGATACAGTAAACCTGAAGTGAAGCAGCGGAATCTATAACTAGTGTCACAGGAATGGTTCAAAACATAGACAGTAGGAAGAGTCAGTCTTCTTGTACTTAAGTCGGCATTGTGCCTTCTCTATTTAATTCCGATGCAATTTCTATGTTTCGTCGTCAATAAGAAAGTCCAAGGGATTCAGATAACCTGAAGTGAAGCATCGGAATCTATAACTAGTGTCACAGGAATGGCTCAAACCATAGACAGTAAGATGAGTCAGTCTTCTTGTACATAAGTCGGCATTGTGACTTTTGTATTTAATTCCGATGGAATTTCTGTGTTTCATCGTCAATAAGAAGGTCCAAGGGATACAGTAAACCTGAAGTGAAGCATCGGAATCTATAACTAGTGTCACAGGAATGGTTCAAAACATAGACAGTTATAAGAGTCAGTCTTCATGTACTTAAGTCTTCATTGTGCCATTTCTATTTAATTCCGATACAATTTCTGTGTTTCCTCGTCAATAAGAAGGTCCAAGGGATACAGTATACCTGAAGTGAAGCATCGGAATATATAACTAGTGTCACAGGAATGTATCAAACATAGACAGCAAGAAGAGTCAGTCCTCTTGTACTTAAGTCGGCATTGTGCTTTTTGTATCTAATTCCGATGCAATTTCTGTGATTCATCGTCAATAAGAAGGTCAGAGGGATACAGTAAACCTAAAGTGAAGCATAGGAATCTATAACTAGTGTCACAGGAATGGTTCAAAACATAGTCAGTAAGAAGAGTCAGTCTTCTTGTACTTAATTCGGCATTGTGCCTTTTTATTTAATTCCGATGCAATTTCTGTGTTTCATCGTCCATAAGAAGGTCCAAGGGATACAGTAAACCTGAAGTGACGCATCGGAATCTATATCTAGTGTCACAGAAATGGTTCAAAACATAGTCAGTAAGAAGAGTCAGTCTTCTCGTACTTAAGTCGGCATTGTGCAATTTCTATTTAATTCCGATGCAATTTCTGTGTTTCATCGTCAACAAGAAAGTCCAAGGGATACAGTAAACCTGAAGTGAAGCATCGGAATGTATAACTAGTGTCACAGGAATGGTTCAATACATAGAAAGTAATAAAAGTCAGTCTTCTTGTACTTAAGTCGGCATTGTGCCTTTTGTATTTAATTCCGATGCAATTTCTCTGTCTCATCGTCAATATGAAGGGTAGAGGGATACAGTAAACCTTAAGTGAAGCATCGTTATCTATATCTAGTGTCACAGAAATGGTTCAAAACATAGTCAGTAAGAAGAGTCAGTCTTTTTGTACGTAAGTCGGCATTCTGTCTTTTCTATTTAATTCCGATGCAATATCTGTGTTTCATCGTCAATAAGAAGCCCCAAGGGATACAGTAAACCTGAAGTGAAGCATCGAAATGTATAACTAGTGTCACAGGAATGGTTCAAAACATAGACAGTAGGAAGAGTCAGTCTTCTTGTACTTGAGTAGGCATTGTACCTTTTGTATTTATTTCCGATGCAATTTCTGTGTTTCATCGTCAATAAGAAGGTCACAGGGATACAGTAAACCTGAAGTGAAGCATCGGAATCTATAACTAGTGTCACAGGAATAATTCAAAACATAGAAATTAGGAAGAGTCATTCTTCTTGTACTTAAGTCGGCATTGTGCCTTTTCTATTTAATTCCGATGCAATTTCTGTCTTTCATTGTCAATACGAAGGTCAGAGGGATCCAGTAAACCTGAAGTGAAACATCGGAATCTATAACTAGTGTCACAGGAATGGTTCAAAACATAGATAGTAGGAACAGTCTGTCTACATGTACTTAAGTCGGCATTGTGCCTTTTGTATTTAATTCCGATGCAATTGCTGTATTTCATCGTCATTAGGAAGGTCAGAGGGATACAGTAAACCTGAAGTGAAGCATCAGAATCTATAACTAGTGTCAGAGGAATGGTTCAAACATAGACAGTAAGGAGAGTCAGTCTACTTGTACTTAAGTCGGCAATGTGCCTTTTGTATTTAATTCCGAAGCAATTTCTGTGTTTCATCGTCAATAAAAAGGTCCAAGGGATACAGTAAACCTGAAGTGAAGCATCGGAATCTATAACTAGTGTCACAGGAATGGTTCAAAACATAGACAGTGAGATGAGTCAGTCTTCATGTACATAAGTCGGCATTGTGCCTTTTGTACTTAATTCCGATGCAATTTCTGTGTTTCATCGTCAATAAGAAGGTCCAAGGGATACAGTAAAGCTGAAGTGAGGCATCGAAATCTATAACTAGTGTCACAGGAATGGTTCAAATATAGACAGTAATAAGAGTCAGTGTTCTTGTACTTAAGTCGGCATTGTGCCTTTTGTATTTAATTCCGATGCAATTTCGGTGTTTCATCGTCAATAAGAACGTTAGAGGGATACAGTAAACCTGAAGTGAAGAATCGGAATCTATAACTAGTGTCACAGGAATGGTTCAAATCATAGAGACTAGGAAGAGTCAGTCTTCTTGTACTTAATTCGGAATTGTGCCTTTTTATTTAATTCCGATGCAATTTCTGTGTTTCATCGTCCATAAGACGGTCCAAGGGATACAGTAAACCTGAAGTGACGCATCGGAATCTATATCTAGTGTCACAGAAATGGTTCAAAACATAGTCAGTAAGACGAGTCAGTCTTTTTGTACGTAAGTCGGCATTCTGCCTTTTCTATTTAATTCCGATGCAATATCTGTGTTTCATCGTCAATAAGAAGGTCCAAGGGATACAGTAAACCTGAAGTGAAGCATCGGAATGTATAACTAGTGTCACAGGAATGGTTCAAAACATAGACAGTAAGAAGAGTCAGTCTACTTGTACTTAAGTCGGCATTGTGCCTTTTGTATTTAATTCCGATGCAATTTCTGTGTTTCATCGTCAATAAGAAGGTCAGAGGGATACAGTAAAGCTGAAGTGAAGCATCGGAATCTATAACTAGTGTCACAGGAATGGTTCAAAACATAGACAGTAAGAAGAGTCAGTCTTCTTGTACTTAAGTCGGCATTGTGCCTTTCCAATTTAATTCCGATGCAATTTCTGTGTTTCATCGTCAATAAGAAAGTCAGAGGGATACAGTACACCTGAAGTAAAGCATCGGAATGAATAACTAGTGTCACAGGAATGGTTCAAATCATAGACAGTAAGAAGAGTCTGTCTTCTTGTACTTAAGTCAGCATTGTGCCTTTTCTATTTAATTCCGATGCAATTTCTATGTGTTATCGTCAATAAGAAGGTCAGAGGGATACAGTAAACCTGAAGTGAAGCATCGGAATCTATAACTAGTGTCACAGGACTGGTTAAAAAATGGACAGTAAGAATAGTCAGTCTTCTTGTACTGAAGTCGGCATTGTGCCTTTTGTATTTAATTCCGATGCAATTTCTGTGTTACATCGTCAATAAGGAGGTCCAAGGGATACAGGTAACATATAGTGAAGCATCGGAAACTAAAACTGGTCTCACAGGAATTGTTCACATTATAATCGTCAATAAGGAGGTGCAAGGGATACAGGTAACATATAGTGAAGCATCGGAATCTAAAACTGGCCTCACAGGAAGTGTTCACAACATAGTCTGTAACAAGAGTCAGTCTTCTTGTACTTATGTCGGCATTGTGCCTTTTTCTATTTAATTCCGATGCAATTTCTGTGTATCATCCTCAATAAGAAGGTCAGACGGATATAGTAAACCAGAAGTGAAGGATCGGAATCTATAACTAGTGTCACAGGAATGGTTCAAAGCATAGACAATACGAAGGGTCAGTCCACTTGTACTTAAGTCGGCATTGTGCCTCTTGTATTTAATTCCGATGCAATTTCTTTGTTTCGTCGTCAATAAGAAGGTCCAAGGGATACAGTAAATCTGAAGTGAAGCATCGGAATCTATAACTAGTGTCACAGGAATGGTTCAAAGCATAGACAGTAAGAAGAGTCAATCTTCTTGTACTTAAGTCGGCATTATGCATTTTGTATTTAATTCCGATGCAATTTCTGTGTTTCATCGTCGATAAGAAGGTCCAAGGGATACAGTACAACTGAAGTGAAGCATCGGAATCTATAACTAGTGTCACAGGAATGGTTCAAAACATAGTCTTTAAGAAGAGTCAGTCTTCTTGTACTTATGTCGGCATTGTGCCTTTCCAATTTAATTCCGATGCTATTTCTGTGTTTCATCGTCAATAAGGAAGTCAGAGGGATACAGTAAACCTGAAGTGAAGCATCGGAATCTATAACTAGTGTCGCAGGAATGGTTCAAAACATAGACAATAGGAAGGGTCAGTCTTCTTGAACTTAAGTCGGCATTGTGCCTTTTCTATTTAATTCCGATGCAATTTCTGTGTTTCGTCGTCAATAAGAAGGTCCAAGGGATACAGTAAACCTGAAGTGAAGCATCGGAATCTGTAACTAGTGTCACAGGAATGTTTCAAAACATAGACAGCAAGAAGAGTCAGTCCTCTTGTACTTAAGTCGGCATTGTGCTTTTTGTATCTAATTCCGATGCAATATCTGTGTTTTATCGTCAATAAGAAGGTCAGAGGGATACAGTAAACCTGAAGTGAAGCATCGCAATATATAACTAGAGTCACAGGAATGGTTCAAAACACAGACAGTTGGAAGTGTCAGTCTTCTTGTACTTAAGTCGGCATTGTGCATTTTCTATTTAATTCCGATGCAATTTTTGTGTTTCGTCGTCAGTAAGGAAGTCCAAGGGATTCAGTAAACCTGAAGTGAAGCATCGGAATATATAACTAGAGTCACAGAAATGGTTCAAAACATAGAAAGTAATAAGAGTCAGTCTTCTTGTACTTAAGTCGGCATTGTGCCTTTTGTTTTTAATTCCGATGCAATTTCTGTGTTTCATCGTCAATAAGAAGGTTAGAGGGATACAGTACACCTGAAGTGAAGCATCGGAATGAATAACTAGTGTCACAGGAATGGTTCAAATCATAGAGAGTAGGAAGAGTCAGTCTTCTTGTACTTAAGTCCGCATTGTGCCTTTTGTATTTAATTCCGTTGCAATTTCTGTGTTTCATCGTCAATAAGAAGGTCCAAGGGATACAGTAAAGCTGAAGTGAAGCATCGGAATCTATAACTAGTGTCACAGGAATGGTTCAAAATATAGACAGTAATAAGAGTCAGTCTTCTTAAACTTAAGTCGGCATTGTGCCTAATCCATTTAATTCCGATGCCATTTCTGTGTTTCATCGTCAATAAGATGGTTAGAGGGATACAGTAAACCTCAAGTGAAACATCGGAATCTATAAGTAGTGTCACAGGAATGGTTCAATTCATAGAGAGTAGGAAGACTCAGTATTCTTGTACTTAAGTCCGCATTGTGCCTTTTGTATTTAATTCCGATGCAATTTCTGTGTTTCATCGTCAATAAGAAGGTCCAAGGGATACAGTAAACCTGAAGTGAAGCATCGTTATCTATATCTAGTGTCACAGAAATGGTTCAAAACATAGTCAGTAAGAAGAGTCAGTCTTTTTGTACGGAAGTCGGCATTCTGCCTTTTCTATTTAATTCCGATGCAATATCTGTGTTTCATCGTCAATAAGAAGGTCCAAGGGATACATTAAACCTGAAGTGAAGCATCGGAATGTATAAGTAGTGTCACAGGAATGGTTTAAAACATAGACAGTAGGAAGAGTCAGTCTTCTTGTACTTGAGTCGGCATTGTGCCTTTTGTATTTATTTCCGATGCAATTTCTGTGTTTCATCGTCAATAAGAAGGTCAGAGGGATACAGTAAACCTGAAGTGTAGCATCGGAATGTATAACTAGAATCACAGGAATGGTTCAAAACATAGACATTAGGAAGAGTCATTCTTCTTGTACTTAAGTCGGCATTGTGCCTTTTCTACTTAATTCCGATGCAATTTCTGTGTTTCATCGTCAATAAGAAGGTCAGAGGTATACAGTAAACCTGAAGTGAAATATCGGAATGTATAACTAGTGTCATAGGTATGTTTCAAAACATAGGCAGTAAGAAAAGTAAGTCTTCTTGTACTTAAGTCGGCATTGTGCCTTTTGTATTTAATTCCGATGCAATTTCTGTGTTTCATTGTCAATAAGAAGGTCAGACGGATACAGTAAACCAGAAGTGAAGCATCGGAAACTATAACTAGTGTCACAGGAATGGTTCAAAACATAGACAGTAAGAAGAGTCAGTCTTCTTGTACTTAAGTCGGCATTGTGCCTTTCCAATTTAATTCCGATGCAATTTCTGTGTTTCATCGTCAATACGAAAGTCAGAGGGATACAGTAAACCTGAAGTGAAGCATCGGAATCTATAACTAGTGTCGCAGGAATGGTTCAAAACATAGACAATAGGAAGGGTCAGTCTTCTTGAACTTAAGTCGGCATTGTGCCCTTTCTATTTAATTCCGATGCAATTTCTGTGTTTCGTCGTCAATAAGAAGGTCCAAGGGATACAGTAAACCTGAAGTGAAGCATCGGAATCTATAACTAGTGTCACAGGAATGGTTCAAACATAGACAGTAAGATGAGTCAGTCTTCTTGTACATAAGTCGGCATTGTGCCCTTTGTATTTAATTCCGATGCAAATTCTGTGTTTCATCGTCAATAAGAAGGTCCAAGGGATACAGTAAAGCTGAAGTGAAGCATCCGAATCTATAACTAGTGTCACACGAATGGTTCAAAACATAGAAAGTAATAAGAGTCAGTCTTCTTGTACTTCAGTCGGCATTGTGCCTTTTCTATTTAATTCCGATGCAATTTCTGTGTTTCATGGTCAGTAAGAAGGTTAGAATGATATAGTGAACCTGAAGTGAAGCATCGGAATCTATAACTAGTGTCACAGGAATGGTTCAAAACATAGACAGTAAGAAAAGTCAGTATACTTGTACTTAAGTCAGCATTGTGCCTTTTGTATTTAATTCCGATGCAATTTCTGTGTTTCATCATCAATAAAAAGGTCCAAGGGATACAGTACACCTGAAGTGAAGCATCGGAATGAATAACTAGTGTCACAGGAATGGTTCAAATCATAGTCAGTAAGAAGAGTCAGTCTTCTTGTACTTAAGTCAGCATTGTGCCTTTTCTATTTAATTCCGATGCAATTTCTATGTTTTATCGTCAATAAGAAGGTCAGAGGGATACAGTAAACCTGAAGTGAAGCATCGGAATCTATAACTAGTGTCACAGGAATGGTTCAAATCATAGAGAGTAGGAAGTGTCAGTCTTCTTGTACTTAAGTCCGCATTGTGCCTTTTGTATTTAATTCCGATGCAATTTCTGTGTTTCATCGTCAATAAGAAGGTCCAAGGATACAGTAAACCTGAGGTGAAGCATCGTTATCTATATCTAGTTTCACAGAAATGGTTCAAAACATAGTCAGTAAGAAGAGTCAGTCTTTTGTACGTAAGTCGGCATTCTGCTTTTTCTATTTGATTCGGATGCAATATCTGTGTTTCATCGTCAATAAGAAGGTCCAAGGGATACAGTAAACCTGAAGTGAAGCATCGGAATGTATAACTAGTGTCACAAGAATGGTTCAAAACATAGACAGTAGGAAGAATCAGTCTTCTTGTACTTGAGTAGGCATTGTGCCTTTTGTATTTATTTCCAATGCAATTTCTGTGTTTCATCGTCAATAAGAAGGTCAGAGGGATACAGTAAACCTGAAGTGAAGCATCGCAATATATAACTAGAGTCACAGGAATGGTTCAAAACACAGACAGTTGGAAGTGTCAGTCTTCTTGTACTTAAGTCGGCATTGTGCATTTTCTATTTAATTCCGATGCAATTTTTGTGTTTCGTCGTCAATAAGGAAGTCCAAGGGATTCAGTAAACCTGAAGTGAAGCATCGGAATATATAACTAGAGTCACAGAAATGGTTCAAAACATAGAAAGTAATAAGAGTCAGTCTTCTTGTACTTAAGTCGGCATTGTGCCTTTTGTTTTTAATTCCGATGCAATTTCTGTGTTTCATCGTCAATAAGAAGGTTAGAGGGATACAGTACACCTGAAGTGAAGCATCGGAATGAATAACTAGTGTCACAGGAATGGTTCAAATCATAGAGAGTAGGAAGAGTCAGTCATCTTGTACTTAAGTCCGCATTGTGCCTTTTGTATTTAATTCCGTTGCAATTTCTGTGTTTCATCGTCAATAAGAAGGTCCAAGGGATACAGTAAAGCTGAAGTGAAGCATCGGAATCTATAACTAGTGTCACAGGAATGGTTCAAATCATAGAGAGTAGGAAGTGTCAGTCTTCTTGTACTTAAGTCCGCATTGTGCCTTTTGTATTTAATTCCGATGCAATTTCTGTGTTTCATCGTCAATAAGAAGGTCCAAGGATACAGTAAACCTGAGGTGAAGCATCGTTATCTATATCTAGTTTCACAGAAATGGTTCAAAACATAGTCAGTAAGAAGAGTCAGTCTTTTGTACGTAAGTCGGCATTCTGCTTTTTCTATTTGATTCGGATGCAATATCTGTGTTTCATCGTCAATAAGAAGGTCCAAGGGATACAGTAAACCTGAAGTGAAGCATCGGAATCTGTAACTAGTGTCACAGGAATGTTTCAAAACATAGACAGCAAGAAGAGTCAGTCCTCTTGTACTTAAGTCGGCATTGTGCTTTTTGTATCCAATTCCGATGCAATATCTGTGTTTTATCGTCAATAAGAAGGTCAGAGGGATACAGTAAACCTGAAGTGAAGCATCGCAATATATAACTAGAGTCACAGGAATGGTTCAAAACACAGACAGTTGGAAGTGTCAGTCTTCTTGTACTTAAGTCGGCATTGTGCATTTTCTATTTAATTCCGATGCAATTTTTGTGTTTCGTCGTCAATAAGGAAGTCCAAGGGATTCAGTAAACCTGAAGTGAAGCATCGGAATATATAACTAGAGTCACAGAAATGGTTCAAAACATAGAAAGTAATAAGAGTCAGTCTTCTTGTACTTAAGTCGGCATTGTGCCTTTTGTTTTTAATTCCGATGCAATTTCTGTGTTTCATCGTCAATAAGAAGGTTAGAGGGATACAGTACACCTGAAGTGAAGCATCGGAATGAATAACTAGTGTCACAGGAATGGTTCAAATCATAGAGAGTAGGAAGAGTCAGTCTTCTTGTACTTAAGTCCGCATTGTGCCTTTTGTATTTAATTCCGTTGCAATTTCTGTGTTTCTTCGTCAATAAGAAGGTCCAAGGGATACAGTAAAGCAGAAGTGAAGCATCGGAATCTATAACTAGTGTCACAGGAATGGTTCAAAATATAGACAGTAATAAGAGTCAGTCTTCTTAAACTTAAGTCGGCATTGTGCCTAATCCATTTAATTCCGATGCCATTTCTGTGTTTCATCGTCAATAAGATGGTTAGAGGGATACAGTAAACCTCAAGTGAAACATCGGAATCTATAAGTAGTGTCACAGGAATGGTTCAAATCATAGAGAGTAGGAAGACTCAGTATTCTTGTACTTAAGTCCGCATTGTGCCTTTTGTATTTAATTCCGATGCAATTTATGTGTTTCATCGTCAATAAGAAGGTCCAAGGGATACAGTAAACCTGAAGTGAAGCATCGTTATCTATATCTAGTGTCACAGAAATGGTTCAAAACATAGTCAGTAAGAAGAGTCAGTCTTTTTGTACGGAAGTCGGCATTCTGCCTTTTCTATTTAATTCCGATGCAATATCTGTGTTTCATCGTCAATAAGAACGTCCAAGGGATACAGTAAACTTGAAGTGAAGCATCGGAATGTATAAGTAGTGTCACAGGAATGGTTTAAAACATAGACAGTAGGAAGAGTCAGTCTTCTTGTACTTGAGTCGGCATTGTGCCTTTTGTATTTATTTCCGATGCAATTTCTGTGTTTCATCGTCAATAAGAAGGTCAGAGGGATACAGTAAACCTGAAGTGTAGCATCGGAATGTATAACTAGAATCACAGGAATGGTTCAAAACATAGACATTAGGAAGAGTCATTCTTCTTGTACTTAAGTCGGCATTGTGCCTTTTCTACTTAATTCCGATGCAATTTCTGTGTTTCATCGTCAATAAGAAGGTCAGAGGTATACAGTAAACCTGAAGTGAAATATCGGAATGTATAACTAGTGTCATAGGTATGTTTCAAAACATAGGCAGTAAGAAGAGTAAGTCTTCTTGTACTTAAGTCGGCATTGTGCCTTTTGTATTTAATTCCGATGCAATTTCTGTGTTTCATCGTCAATAAGAAGGTCAGAGGGATACAGTAAACCTGAAGTGAAGCATCGGAAACTATAACTAGTGTCACAGGAATGGTTCAAAACATAGACAGTAAGAAGAGTCAGTCTTCTTGTACTTAAGTCGGCATTGTGCCTTTCCAATTTAATTCCGATGCAATTTCTGTGTTTCATCGTCAATACGAAAGTCAGAGGGATACAGTAAACCTGAAGTGAAGCATCGGAATCTATAACTAGTGTCGCAGGAATGGTTCAAAACATAGACAATAGGAAGGGTCAGTCTTCTTGAACTTAAGTCGGCATTGTGCCTTTTCTATTTAATTCCGATGCAATTTCTGTGTTTCGTCGTCAATAAGAAGGTCCAAGGGATACAGTAAACCTGAAGTGAAGCATCGGAATCTATAACTAGTGTCACAGGAATGGTTCAAACATAGACAGTAAGATGAGTCAGTCTTCTTGTACATAAGTCGGCATTGTGCCCTTTGTATTTAATTCCGATGCAAATTCTGTGTTTCATCGTCAATAAGAAGGTCCAAGGGATACAGTAAAGCTGAAGTGAAGCATCCGAATTTATAACTAGTGTCACACGAATGGTTCAAAACATAGAAAGTAATAAGAGTCAGTCTTCTTGTACTTCAGTCGGCATTGTGCCTTTTCTATTTAATTCCGATGCAATTTCTGTGTTTCATGGTCAGTAAGAAGGTTAGAGGGATATAGTGAACCTGAAGTGAAGCATCGGAATCTATAACTAGTGTCACAGGAATGGTTCAAAACATAGACAGTAAGAAAAGTCAGTATACTTGTACTTAAGTCAGCATTGTGCCTTTTGTATTTAATTCCGATGCAATTTCTGTGTTTCATCATCAATAAAAAGGTCCAAGGGATACAGTACACCTGAAGTGAAGCATCGGAATGAATAACTAGTGTCACAGGAATGGTTCAAATCATAGTCAGTAAGATGAGTCAGTCTTCTAGTACTTAAGTCAGCATTGTGCCTTTTCTATTTAATTCCGATGCAATTTCTATGTTTTATCGTCAATAAGAAGGTCAGAGGGATACAGTAAACCTGAAGTGAAGCATCGGAATCTATAACTAGTGTCACAGGAATGGTTCAAATCATAGAGAGTAGGAAGTGTCAGTCTTCTTGTACTTAAGTCCGCATTGTGCCTTTTGTATTTAATTCCGATGCAATTTCTGTGTTTCATCGTCAATAAGAAGGTCCAAGGATACGGTAAACCTGAGGTGAAGCATCGTTATCTATATCTAGTTTCACAGAAATGGTTCAAAACATAGTCAGTAAGAAGAGTCAGTCTTTTGTACGTAAGTCGGCATTCTGCTGTTTCTATTTGATTCGGATGCAATTTCTGTGTTTCATCGTCAATAAGAAGGTCAGAGGGATACAGTAAACCTGAAGTGAAGCATCGGAATCTATAACTAGTGTCACAGGAATAATTCAAAACATAGACATTAGGAAGAGTCATTCGTTTTGTACTTAAATCGGCATTGTGCCTTTTGTATTTAATTCCGATGCAATTTCTGAATTTCATCGTCAATAAGAAGGTTAGAGGGATACAGTAAACCTGAAGTGAGGCATCGGAGTCTATAACTAGTGTCACAGGAATGGTTCAAAACATAGTCAGTAAGAAGAGTCAGTCATCTTGTACTTAATTCGGCATTGTGCATTTTTATTTAATTCCGATGCCATTTCTGTGTTTCATCTTCCATACAAAGGTCAGAGGGATACAGTAAACCTGAAGTGAAGCATCGGAATCTATAACTAGTGTCACAGGAATGGTTCAAAACATAGTCAGTAAGAAGAGTCAGTCTTCTTGTACTTAATTCGGCATTGTCATTTTTATTTAATTCCGATGCCATTTCTGTGTTTCATCTTCCATACGAAGGTCAGAGGGATACAGTAAACCTGAAGTGAAGCATCGGAATCTATAACTAGTGTCACAGGAATGGTTCAAAACATAGTCAGTAAGAAGAGTCAGTCTTCTCGTACTTAAGTCGGCATTGTGCATTTTCTATTTAATTCCGATGCAATTTCTGTGTTTCATCGTCAATAAGAAAGTCCAAGGGATACAGTACACCTGAAGTGAAGCATCGGAATGAATAACTAGTGTCACAGGAATGGTTCAAATCATAGTCAGTAAGAAGAGTCAGTCTCCTTGTACTTGAGTCGGCATTGTGCCTTTTCAATTTATTTCTGATTCAATTTCTGTGTTTCATCGTCAATAAGAAGGTCAGAGGGATACAGAAAACCTGAAGTGAAGCATCGGAATCTATTACTAGTGTCACAGGAATGGTTCAAAACATAGATATTAGGAAGAGTCATTCTTCTTGTACTAAAGTCGGCATTGTGCCTTTTCTATTTCATTCCGATGCAATTTCTGTGTTTCATCGTCAATAACAAAGTCAGAGGGATACAGTAAACCTGAAGTGAAGCATCGGTATCTATAACTAGTGTGACAGGAGTGGTTCAAAACATAGACAATAGGAAGGGTCAGTCTTCTTGAAGTTAAGTCGGCACTGTGCCTTTTCTATTTAAATCCGATGCAATTTCTGTGTTTCGTCGTCAATAAGAAGGTCCAAGGGATACAGTAAACCTGAAGTGAAGCATCGGAATCTATAACTAGTGTCACAGGAATGTTTCAAAACATAGACAGCAAGAAGAGTCAGTCCTCTTGTACTTAAGTCGGCATTGTGCTTTTTGTATCTAATTCCGATGAAATATCTGTGTTTCATCGTCAATAAGAAGGTCAGAGGGATACAGTAAACCTGAATAGAAGCATCGGAATCTATAACTAGTGTCACAGGATTGGTTCAAAAGATAGACAGTATTAAGTGTCAGTCTACTTGTACTTAAGTCGGCATTGTGCCTTTTCTATTTAATTCCAATGCAATTTTTGTGTTTCATCGTCAATAAGAAAGTCCAAGGGATACAGTAAACCTGAAGTGAAGCATCGGAATCTATAACTAGTGTCACAGGAATGGTTCAAAACATAGACAGTAAGATGAGTCAGTCTTCTTGTACATAAGTCGGCATTGTGCCTTTTGTATTTAATTCCGATGCAAATTCTGTGTTTCATTGTCAATAAGAAGGTCCAAGGGATACAGTAAAGCTGAAGTGAAGCATCGGAATCTATAACTAGTGTCACAGGAATGGTTCATAACATAGAGAGTTATAAGAGTCAGTCTTCTTGTACTTAAGTCGGCATTGTGCCTTTTCCATTTAATTCCGATGCAATTTCTGTGTTTCATCGTCAATATGATGGTTAGAGGGATACAGTAAACCTCAAGTGAAGCATCGGAATCTATAACTTGTGTCACAGGAATGGTTCAAATCATAGAGAGTAGGAAGAGTCAGTCTTTTGTACGTAAGTCGGCATTCTGCCTTTTCTATTTGATTCGGATGCAATTTCTGTGTTTTATCGTCAATAAGAAGGTCAGAGGGATACAGTAAACCTGAAGTGAAGCATCGGAATCTATAACTAGTGTCACAGGAATGGTTCAAAACATAGACAGTAGGAAAAGTCAGACTACATGTACTTAAGTCGGCATTGTGCCTTTTGTATTTAATTGAGATGCAATTGCCGTATTTCACCGTCATTAGGAAGGTCAGAGGGATACAGTAAACCTGAAGTGAAGCATCAGAATCTATAACTAGTGTCACAGGAATGGTTCAAAACATAGACAGTAAGAAGAGTCAGTCTACTTGTACTTAAGTCGGCATTGTGCCTTTTGTATTTAATTCCGATGCAATTTCTGTGTTTCATCGTCAATAAAAAGGTCCAATGGATACAGTACACCTGAAGTAAAGCATCGGAATGAATAACTAGTGTCACAGGAATGGTTCAAATCCTAGACAGTAAGAAGAGTCAGTCCTCTTGTACTTAAGTCGGCAATGTGCCTTTTTCTATTTAATTCCGATGCACTTTCTGTGTATCATCCTCAATAAGAAGGTCAGACGGATACAGTAAACCAGAAGTGAAGGATCGGAATCTATAACTAGTGTCATAGAAATGGTTCAAATCATAGTCAGTAAGAAGAGTCAGTCTTCTCGTACTTAATTCGGCATTGTGCCTTTTTATTTAATTCCGATGCAATATCTGTGTTTCATCGTCCATAAGAAGGTCCAAGGGATACAGTAAACCTGAAGTGACGCATCGGAATCTATATCTAGTGTCATAGAAATGGTTCATATCATAGTCAGTAAGAAGAGTCAGTCTTCTCGTACTTAAGTCGGCATTGTGCAATTTCTATTTAATTCCGATGCAATTCCTGTGTTTCATCGTCAATAAGAAAGTCCAAGGGATACAGTGAACCTGAACTGAAGCATCGGAATCTATAACTAGTGTCACAGGAATAATTCAAAACATAGACATTAGGAAGAGTCATTCTTCTTGTACTTAAGTCGGCATTGTGCCTTTTCTATTTAAATCCGATGCAATTTCTGTGTTTCATCATCAATACGAAGGTCAGAGGGATACAGTAAACCTGAAGTGAATCATCGGAATCTATAACTAGTGTCACAGGAATGTTTCAAAACATAGACAGCAAGATGAGTCAGTCCTCTTGTACTTAAGTCGGCAATGTGCTTTTTGTATCTAATTCCGATGCAATATCTGTGTTGCATCGTCAATAAGAAGGTCAGAGGGATATAGTAAACCTGAAGTGAAGCAGCGGAATCTATAACTAGTGTCACAGGAATGGTTCAAAACATAGACAGTAGGAAGAGTCAGTCTTCTTGTACTTAAGTCGGCATTGTGCCTTCTCTATTTAATTCCGATGCAATTTCTATGTTTCGTCGTCAATAAGAAAGTCCAAGGGATACAGTAAACCTGAAGTGAAGCATCGGAATCTATAACTAGTGTCACAGGAATGGTTCAAAACATAGACAGTAAGATGAGTCAGTATTCTTGTACATAAGTCGGCATTGTGCCTTTTCTATTTAATTCCTATGCAATTTCTGTGTTTCATCGTCAATAAGAAGGTCCAAGGGATACAGTAAAGCTGAAGTGAAGCATCGGAATCTATTACTAGTGTCACAGGAATGGTTCAAAACATAGACAGTAATAAGAGTCAGTCTTCTTGTACTTAAGTCGGCATTGTGCCTTTTGTATTTAATTCCGATGCAATTTCGGTGTTTCATCGTCAATAAGAAGGTTAGAGGGATACAGTAAACCTGAAGTGATGCATCGGAATCTATAACTAGTGT
This sequence comes from Schistocerca serialis cubense, assembly GCF_023864345.2. Taxonomy (NCBI): domain Eukaryota; kingdom Metazoa; phylum Arthropoda; class Insecta; order Orthoptera; family Acrididae; genus Schistocerca; species Schistocerca serialis. The sequence goes on from NW_026047617.1 coordinate 19,896,243, forward strand.
CACAGGAATGGTTCAAATCATAGAGAGTAGGAAGAGTCAGTCTTCTTGTACTTAAGTAAGCATTGTGCCTTTTGTATTTAATTCCGATGCAATTTCTGTGTTACATCAACAATAAGAAGGTCCAAGGGATACAGTAAACCTGAAGTGAAGCATCGGAATCTATAACTAGTGTCACAGGAGTGGTTCAAAACATAGACAATAGGAAGGGTCAGTCTTCTTGAACTTAAGTCGGCATTGTGCTTTTTCTATTTAATTCCGATGCAATTTCTGTGGTCGTCGTCATTAAGAAGGTCCAAGGGATACAGTAAACCTGAAGTGAAGCATCGGAATCTATAACTAGTGTCACAGGAATGTTTCCAAACATCGACAGCTAGAAGAGTCAGTCCTCTTGTACTTAAGTCGGTATTGTGCTTTTTGTATCTAATTCCGATGCAATATTTGTATTTCATCGTCAATACGAAGGTCAGAGGGATACAGTAAACCTGAAGTGAAGCATCGGAATCTATAACTAGTGTCACAGGAATGGTTCAAAACATAGACAGTAGGAAGAGTCAGTCTTCTTGTACTTAAGTCGGCATTGTGCCTTTTCTATTTAAGTCCGATGCAATTTCTGTGTTTCGTCGTCAATAGGAAAGTCCAAGGGATTCAGATAACCTGAAGTGAAGCATCGGAATCTATAACTAGTGTCACAGGAATGGCTCAAAACATAGACAGTAAGATGAGTCAGTCTTCTTGTACATAAGTCGGCATTGTGACTTTTGTATTTAATTCCGATGGAATTTCTGGGTTTCATCGTCAATAAGAAGGTCCAAGGGATACAGTAAACCTGAAGTGAAGCATCGGAATCTATAACTAGTGTCACAGGAATGGTTCAAAACATAGACAGTAATAAGAGTCAGTCTTCATGTACTTAAGTCTTCATTGTGCCTTTTCTATTTAATTCCGATCCAATTTCTGTGTTTCCTCGTCAATAAGAAGGTCCAAGGGATACAGTAAACCTGAAGTGAAGCATCGGAATCTATAACTAGTGTCACAGGAATGTATCAAAACATAGACAGCAAGAAGAGTCAGTCCTCTTGTACTTAAGTCGGCATTGTGCTTTTTGTATCTAATTCCGATGCAATTACTGTGATTCATCGTCAATAAGAAGGTCAGAGGGATACAGTAAACCTAAAGTGAAGCATAGGAAACTATAACTAGTGTCACAGGAATGGTTAAAAACATAGACAGTAATAAGAGTCAGTCTTCTTGTACTTAAGTCGGCATTGTGCCTTTTGTATTTAATTCCGATGCAATTTCTGTGTTTCATCGTCAATAAGAAGGTTAGAGGGATACAGTAAACCTGAAGTGAAGCATCGGAATCTATAACTAGTGTCTCAGGAATAGTTCAAATCATAGAGAGTAGGAAGAGTCTGTCTTCTTGTACTTAAGTCTGCATTGTGCCTTTTGTGTTTAATTCCGATGCAATTTCTGTGTTTCATCGTCAATAACAAGGTCAGTGGGATACAGTAAACCTGAAGTGAAGTATCGGAATCTATAACTAGTGTCACAGGAATGGTTCAAAACATAGTCAGTAAGAAGAGTCAGTCTTCTTGTACTTAATTCGGCATTGTGCCTTTTTATTTAATTCCGATGCAATTTCTGTGTTTCATCGTCCATAAGAAGGTCCAAGGGATACAGTAAACCTGAAGTGACGCATCGGAATCTATATCTAGTGTCACAGAAATGGTTCAAAACATAGTCAGTAAGAAGAGTCAGCCTTCTCGTACTTAAGTCGGCATTGTGCAATTTCTATTTAATTCCGATGCAATTTCTGTGTTTCATCGACAACAAGAAAGTCCAAGGGATACAGTAAACCTGAAGTGAAGCATCGGAATGTATAACTAGTGTCACAGTAATGGTTCAATACATAGAAAGTAATAAAAGTCAGTCTTCTTGTACTTAAGTCGGCATTGTGTCTTTTGTATTTAATTCCGATGAAATTTCTCTGTCTCATCGTCAATAAGAAGGGTAGAGGGATACAGTAAACCTTAAGTGAAGCATCGTTATCTATATCTAGTGTCACAGAAATGGTTCAAAACATAGTCAGTAAGAAGAGCCAGTCTTTTTGTACGTAAGTCGGCATTCTGTCTTTTTTATTTAATTCCGATGCAATATCTGTGTTTCATCGTCAATAAGAAGCCCCAAGGGATACAGTAAACCTGAAGTGAAGCATCGAAATGTATAACTAGTGTCACAGGAATGGTTCAAAACATAGACAGTAGGAAGAGTCAGTCTTCTTGTACTTGAGTAGGCATTGTGCCTTTTGTATTTATTTCCGATGCAATTTCTGTGTTTCATCGTCAACAAGAAGGTCACAGGGATACAGTAAACCTGAAGTGAAGCATCGGAATCTATAACTAGTGTCACAGGAATAATTCAAAACATAGATATTAGGAAGAGTCATTCTTCTTGTACTTAAGTCGGCATTGTGAATTTTCTATTTAATTCCGATGCAATTTCTGTGTTTCATTGTCAATACGAAGGTCAGAGGGATACAGTAAACCTGAAGTGAATTATCGGAATCTATAACTAGTGTCACAGGAATGGTTCAAAACATAGACAGTAGGAACAGTCAGTCTACATGTACTTAAGTCGGCATTGTGCCTTTTGTATTTAATTCCGATTTAATTGCTGTATTTCATCGTCATTAGGAAGGTCAGAGGGATACAGTAAACCTGAAGTGAAGCATCAGAATCTATAACTAGTGTCAGAGGAATGGTTCAAAACATAGACAGTAAGAAGAGTCAGTCTACTTGTACTTAAGTCGGCAATGTGCCTTTTGTATTTAATTCCGAAGCAATTTCTGTGTTTCATCGTTAATAAAAAGGTCCAAGGGGTACAGTAAACCTGAAGTGATGCATCGGAATCTATAACTAGTGTCACAGGAATGGTTCAAATCATAGAGAGTAGGAAGAGTCAGTCTTCTTGTACTTAAGTATGCATTGTGCCTTTTGTATTTAATTCCGATGCAATTTCTGTGTTTCATCAACAACAAGAAGGTCCAAGGGATACAGTAAACCTGAAGTGAAGCATCGGAATCTATAACTAGTGTCACAGGAGTGGTTCAAAACATAGACAATAGTAAGGGTCAGTCTTCTTGAACTTAAGTCGGCATTGTGCTTTTTCTATTTAATTCCGATGCAATTTCTGTGGTCGTCGTCAATAAGAAGGTCCTAGGGATACAGTAAACCTGAAGTGAAGCATCGGAATCTATAACTAGTGTCACAGGAATGTTTCCAAACATCGACAGCTAGAGGAGTCAGTCCTCTTGTACTTAAGTCGGCATTGTGCTTTTTGTACCTAATTCAGATGCAATATTTGTAATTCATCGTCAATACGAAGGTCAGAGGGATACAGTAAACCTGAAGTGAAGCATCGGAATCTATAACTAGTGTCACAGGAATGGTTCAAAACATAGACAGTAGGAAGGGTCAGTCTTCTTGTACTTAAGTCGGCATTGTGCCTTTTCTATTTAAGTCCGATGCAATTTCTGTGTTTCGTCGTCAATAAGAAAGTCCAAGGGATTCAGATAACCTGAAGTGAAGCATCGGAATCTATAACTAGTGTCACAGGAATGGCTCAAAACATAGACAGTAAGATGAGTCAGTCTTCTTGTACTTAAGTCGGCATTGTGCCTTTTGTATTTAATTCCGATGCAATTTCTGTGTTTCATCGTCAATAAGAAGGTTAGAGGGATACAGTAAACCTGAAGTGAAGCATCGGAATCTATAACTAGTGTCTCAGGAATAGTTCAAATCATAGAGAGTAGGAAGAGTCTGTCTTCTTGTACTTAAGTCTGCATTGTGCCTTTTGTGTTTAATTCCGATGCAATGTCTGTGTTTCATCGTCAATACGAAGGTCAGTGGGATACAGTAAACCTGAAGTGAAGCATCGGAATCTATAACTAGTGTCACAGGAATGGTTCAAAACATAGTCAGTAAGAAGAGTCAGTCTTCTTGTACTTAATTCGGCATTGTGCCTTTTTATTTAATTCTGATGCAATTTCTGTGTTTCATCGTCCATAAGAAGGTCCAAGGGATACAGTAAACCTGAAGTGACGCGTCGGAATCTATATCTAGTGTCACAGAAATGGTTCTAAACATAGTCAGTAAGAAGAGTCAGCCTTCTCGTACTTAAGTCGGCATTGTGCAATTTCTATTTAATTCCGATGCAATTTCTGTGTTTCATCGTCAACAAGAAAGTCCAAGGGATACAGTAAACCTGAAGTGAAGCATCGGTATGTATAACTAGTGTCACAGGAATGGTTCAATACATAGAAAGTAATAAAAGTCAGTCTTCTTGTACTTAAGTCGGCATTGTGTCTTTTGTATTTAATTCCGATGCAATTTCTCTGTCTCATCGTCAATAAGAAGGGTAGAGGGATACAGTAAACCTTAAGTGAAGCATCGTTATCTATATCTAGTGTCACAGAAATGGTTCAAAACATAGTCAGTAAGAAGAGTCAGTCTTTTTGTACGTAAGTCGGCATTCTGTCTTTTCTATTTAATTCCGATGCAATATCTGTGTTCCATCGTCAATAAGAAGCCCCAAGGGATACAGTAAACCAGAAGTGAAGCATCGAAATGTATAACTAGTGTCACAGGAATGGTTCAAAACATAGACAGTAGGAAGAGTCAGTCTTCTTGTACTTGAGTAGGCATTGTGCCTTTTGTATTTATTTCCGATGCAATTTCTGTATTTCATCGTCAATAAGAAGGTCACAGGGATACAGTAAACCTGATGTGAAGCATCGGAATCTATAACTAGTGTCACAGGAATAATTCAAAACATAGACATTAGGAAGAGTCATTCTTCTTGTACTTAAGTCGGCATTGTGAATTTTCTATTTAATTCCGATGCAATTTCTGTGTTTCATTGTCAATACGAAGGTCAGAGGGATACAGTAAACCTGATGTGAATCATCGGAATCTATAACTATTGTCATAGGAATGGTTCAAAACATAGACAGTAGGAACAGTCAGTCCACATGTACTTAAGTCGGCATTGTGCCTTTTGTATTTAATTCCGATGCAGTTGCTGTATTTCATCGTCATTAGGAAAGTCAGAGGGATACAGTAAACCTGAAGTGAAACATCAGAATCTATAACTAGTGTCAGAGGAATGGTTCAAAACATAGACAGTAAGAAGAGTCAGTCTACTTGTACTTAAGTCGGCAATGTGCCTTTTGTATTTCATTCCGAAGCAATTTCTGTGTTTCATCGTTAATAAAAAGGTCCAAGGGGTACAGTAAACCTGAAGTGAAGCATCGGAATCTATAACTAGTGTCACAGGAATGGTTCAAAACATAGACAGTAAGATGAGTCAGTCTTCATGTACATAAGTCGGCATTGTGCCTTTTGTATTTAATTCCGATGCAATTTCTGTGTTTCATCGTCAATAAGAAGGTCCAAGGGATACAGTAAAGCTGAAGTGAGGCATCGGAATCTATAACTAGTGTTACAGGAATGGTTCAAAACATAGACAGTAATAAGAGTCAGTGTTCTTGTACTTAAGTCGGCATTGTGGCTTTTGTATTTAATTCCGATGCAATTTCGGTGTTTCATCGTCAATAAGAAGGTTAGAGGGATACAGTAAACCTGAAGTGAAGAATCGGAATCTATAACTAGTGTCACAGGAATGGTTCAAATCATAGAGACTAGGAAGAGTCAGTCTTCTTGTACTTAATTCGGAATTGTGCCTTTTTATTTAATTCCGATGCAATTTCTGTGTTTCATCGTCCATAAGACGGTCCAAGGGATACAGTAAACCTGAAGTGACGCATCGGAATCTATATCTAGTGTCACAGAAATGGTTCAAAACATAGTCAGTAAGAAGAGTCAGTCTTTTTGTACGTAAGTCAGCATTCTGCCTTTTCTATTTAATTCCGATGCAATATCTGTGTTTCATCGTCAATAAGAAGGTCCAAGGGATACAGTAAACCTGAAGTGAAGCATCGGAATGTATAACTAGTGTCACAGGAATGGTTCAAAACATAGACAGTAGGAAGAGTCAGTCTTCTTGTACTTGAGTCTGCATTGTGTCTTTTCTATTTAATTCCGATGCAATTTCTGTGTTTCGTCGTCAATAAGAAAGTCCAAGGGATACAGTAAAGCTGAAGTGAAGCATCGGAATCTATAACTAGTGTCACAGGAATGGTTCAAAACATAGACAGTAATAAGAGTCAGTCTTCTTGTACTTAAGTCGGCATTGTGCCTTTTGTATTTTATTCCGATGCAATTTCTGTGTTTCATCGTCAATAAGAAGGTTACAGGGATACAGTAAACCTGAAGTGAAGCATCGGAATCTATAACTAGTGCCACAGGAATGGTTCAAATCATAGAGAGTAGGAAGAGTCAGTCTTCTTGGACTTAAGTCTGCATTGTGCCTTTTGTATTTAATTCCGATGCAATTTCTGTGTTTCATCGTCAATAAGAAGGACCAAGGGATACAGTAAACCTGAAGTGAAGCATCGGAATCTATAAGTAGTGTCATAGAAATGGTTCAAAACATAGACAATAGGAAGGGTCAGTCTTCCTGAACTTAAGTCGGCATTGTGCCTTTTCTATTTAATTCCGATGCAATTTCTGTGTTTCGTCGTCAATGAGAAGGACAGAGGGATACAGTAAACCTGAAGTGAAGCATCGGAATCTATAACTAGTGTCACAGGAATGTTTCAAAACATAGACATTAGGAAGAGTCATTCTTCTTGTACTTAAGTCGGCATTGTGCCTTTTCTATTTAATTCCGATGCAATTTCTGTGTTTCATCGTCAATAAGAAGGTCAGAGGGATACATTAAACCTGAAGTGAATCATCGGAATCTATAACTAGTGTCACAGGAATGGTTCAAAACAAAGACAGTTGGATGAGTCAATTTACATGTACTTAAGTCGGCATTGTGCCTTTTGTGTTTAATTCCGATGCAATTGCTGTATTTCATCGTCATTAGGAAGGTCAGAGGGTTACAGTAAACCTGAAGTGAAGCATCAGTATCTATAACTAGTGTAACAGGAATGGTTCAAAACATAGACAGTAGGAAGAGTCAGTCTACTTGTACTTAAGTCGGCATTGTGCCTTTTGTATTTAATTCCGATACAATTTCTGTGTTTCATCGTCAATAAAAAGGTTTAAGGGATACAGTACATCTGAAGTGAAGCATCGGAATGAATAACTAGTGTCAGAGGAATGGTTCAAAACATAGACAGTAAGAACAGTCAATCTTCTTGTACTTAAGTCGGCATTGTGCCTTTTGTATTTAATTCCGATGCAATTTCTTTGTTTCATCGTCGATAAGAAGGTCCAAGGGATACAGTAAACCTGAAGTGAAGCACCGGAATCAATAACTAGTGTCACAGGAATAGTTCAAACATAGACAGTAAGAAGAGTCAGTCTACTTGTACTTAAGTCGGCATTGTGCCTTTTGAATTTAATTACGATGAAATTTGTCTGTTTCATCGTCAATAAGAAGGTCCAAGGGATACAGTAAATCGGAAGTGAAGCATCGGAATCTATAACTAGTGTCACAGGAATGGTAGACTGTAAGAAGAGTAAGTCTTCTTGTACTTAAGTCGGCATTGTGCCTTTTGTGTTTAATTCCGATGCAATTTCTGTGTTTCATCGTCAATAAGAAGGTCAGAGGGATACAGTAAACCTGAAGTGAAGCATCGGAATCTATAACTAGTGTCACAGGAATGGTTCAAAACTTAGACCGTAAGAAGAGTCAGTCGTCTTGTACTTAAGTCGGCATTGTGCCTTTCCTATTTAATTCCAATGCAATTTCTGTGTTTCATCGTCAATAAGAAAGTCAGAGGGATACAGTAAACCTGAAGTGAAGCATCGGAATCTATAACTAGTGTCACAGAAATGGTTCGAAACATAGACAATAGGAAGATCAGTCTTCTTGAACTTAAGTCGGCATTGTGCCTTTTCTATTTAATTACGATGCAATTTCTGTGTTTTGTCGTCAATAAGAAGGTCCAAGGGATACAGTAAACCTGAAGTGAAGCATCGGAATCTATAGCTAGTGTCACAGGAATGTTTCAAAACATAGACAGCAAGATGAGTCAGTCCTCTTGTACTTAAGTCGGCAATGTGCTTTTTGCATCTAATTCCGATCCAATATCTGTGTTTCATCGTCAATACGAAGGTCAGAGGAATACAGTAAACCTGAAGTGAAGCAGCGGAATCTATAACTAGTGTCACAGGTATGGTTCAAAACATATACAGTAGGAAGAGTCAGTCTTCTTGTACTTAAGTCGGCATTGTGCCTTTTCTATTTAATTCCTATGCAATTTCTGTGTTTCGTCGTCAATAAGAAAGTCCAAGGGATAAATTAAACCTGAAGTGAAGCATCGGAATCTAAAACCAGTGTCACAGGAATGGTTCAAGACATAGACAGTAATAAGAGTCAGTCTTCTTGTACTAAAGTGGGCATTGTGCCTTTTGTATTTAATTCCGATGCAATTTCTGTGTTTCATCGTCAATAAGAAGGTTACAGGGATACAGTAAACCTGAAGTGAAGCATCGGAATCTATAACTAGTGTCACAGGAATGGTTCAAATTATAGAGAGTAGGAAGAGTCAGTCTTCTTGTACTTAAGTCTGCATTGTGCCTTTTGTATTTAATTCCGATGCAATTTCTGTGTTTCATCGTCAATAAGAAGGACCCAGGGATACAGTAAACCTGAAGTGAAGCATCGGAATCTATAACTAGTGTCACAGAAATGGTTCAAAACATAGACAATGGGGAAGGGTCAGTCTTCTTGAACTTGAGTCGGCATTGTGACTTTTCTATTTAATTCCGATGCAATTTCTGTGTTTCATCGTCAATAAGAAGTTCAGATTGATACATTAAACCTGAAGTGAATCATCGGAATCTATAACTAGTGTCACAGGAAAGGTTCAAAACAAAGACTGTTGGAAGAGTCAATCTACATGTACTTATGTCGGCATTGTGCCTTTTGTGTTTAATTCCGATGCAATTGCTGTATTTCATCGTCATTAGGAAGGTCAGAGGGATACAGTAAACCTGAAGTGAAGCATCAGAATCTATAACTAGTGTAACAGGAATGGTTCAAAACAATGACAGTAAGAAGAGTCAGTCTACTTGCACTTAAGTCGGCATTGTGCCTTTTGTATTTAATTCCGATACAATTTCTGTGTTTCATCGTCAATAAAAAGGTCCAAGGGATACAGTACACCTGAAGTGAAGCACCGGAATGAATAACTAGTGTCAGAGGAATGGTTCAAAACATAGACAGTAAGAACAGTCAGTCTTCTTGTACTTAAGTCAGCATTGTGCCTTTTCTATTTAATTCCGATGCAATTTCTGTGTTTTATCGTCAATAAGAAGGTCAGAGGGATACAGTAAACCTAAAGTGAAGCATCGGAATCTATAACTAGTGTCACAGGAATGGTTAAAAAATTGACAGTAAGAAAAGTCAGTCTTCTTGTACATAAGTCGGCATTGTGCCTTTTGTATTTAATTCCGATGAAATTTCTTTGTTTCATAGTCAATAAGAAGGTCCAAGAGATACAGTAAAGCTGTAGTGAAGCATCGGAATCTATAACTAGTGTCACAGGAATGTTTCAAAACATAGACAGTAATAAGAGTCAGTCTTCTTGTACTTAAGTTGGCATTGTGCCTTTTGTATTTAATGCCGATGCAATTTCTGTGTTTCATCGTCAATAAGAAGGTTACAAGGATACAGTAAACCTGTAGTGAAGCATCGGAATCTGTAACTAGTGTCACAGGAATGGTTCAAATCACAGAGTGTAGGAAGAGTCAGTCTTCTTGGACTAAAGTCTGCATTGTGCTTTTGTATTTAATTCCGATGCAATTTCTGTGTTTCATCGCCAATACGAAGGTCAGAGGAATACAGTAAACCTGAAGTGAAGCAGCGGAATCTATAACTAGTGTCACAGGAATGGTTCAAAACATAGACAATGGGAAGGGTCAGTCTTCTTGAACTTATGTCGGCATTGTGCCTTTTCTATTTAATTCCGATGCAATTTCTGTGTTTCGTCATCAATAAGAAGGTCAGAGGGCTACAGTAAACCTGAAGTGAAGTAGCGGAATCTATAACTAGTGTCACAGGAATGGTTCAAAACATAGACAGTAGGAAGAGTCAGTCTTCTTGTACTTAAGTCGGCATTGTGCCTTTTGTATTTAATTTCGATGGAATTTTTGTGTTGCATAGTCAATAGGAAGGTTAGAGGGACACAGTAAACCTGAAGTGAAGAGTCGGAATCTATAACTAGTGTCACAGGAATGGTTCAAATCATAGAGAGTAGGAAGAGTCAGTCCTCTTGTACTTAAGTCTGCATTGTGCCTTTTGTATATAATTGCAATGCAATTTCTGTGTTCAACGTTAATAAGAAGGTCCAAGGGATACAGTAAACCTGAAGTGAAGCATCGGAATCTATAACTAGCGTCACAGGAATGGTTCAAAGCATAGTCAGAAAGAAGAGTCAGTCTTCTTGTACATAATTCGGCATTGTGCCTTTTTATTTAATTCCGATGCAATTTCTGTGTTTCATCGTCCATACGAAGGTCCAAGGGATACAGTAAACCTGAAGTGAAGCATCGTAATCTATATCTAGTGTCACAGAAATGGTTCTAAACATAGTCAGTAAGAAGAGTCAGTCTTCTTGTACGTAAGTCGCCATTCTGCCTTTTCTATTTAATTACGATGCAATTTCTGTGTTTCATCGTCAATTAGAAGGTCCAAGGGATACAGTAAACCTGAAGTGAAGCATCGGAATCTATAACTAGTGTCACAGGAATGTTTCAAAACATAGACAGCAAGAAGAGTCAGTCCTCTTGTACTCATGTCGGCATTGTGCTTTTTGTATCTAATTCCGATGCATTTTCTGTGTTTCATTGTCAATAAGAAGGTCAGAGGGATACAGTAAACCTGAAGTGAAGCAGCGGAATCTATAACTAGTGTCACGGGAATGGTTCAAAACATAGACAGTAGTAAGAGTCAGACTTCTTGTACTTCAGTCGGCATTGTGCCTTTTCTATTTAATTCCAGTGCAATTTCTCTGTTTCATCGTCAATAAGAAGGTCAGAGGGATACAGTAAACCTGAAGTGAAGCATAGGAATCTATAACTAGTGTCACAGGAATGGTTCAAACACAGACAGTAATAAGAGTCAGTCTTCTTGTACTTAAGTCGGCATTGTGCCTTTTGTATTTAATTCCGATGCAATTTCTGTGTTTCATCGTTAATAAAAAGGTCCAAGGGGTACAGTAAACCTGAAGTGAAGCATCGGAATCTATAACTAGTGTCACAGGAATGGTTCAAAACATAGACAGTAAGATGAGTCAGTCTTCATGTACATAAGTCGGCATTGTGCCTTTTGTATTTAATTCCGATGCAATTTCTGTGTTTCATCGTCAATAAGAAGGTCCAAGGGATACAGTAAAGCTGAAGTGAGGCATCGGAATCTATAACTAGTGTTACAGGAATGGTTCAAAACATAGACAGTAATAAGAGTCAGTGTTCTTGTACTTAAGTCGGCATTGTGGCTTTTGTATTTAATTCCGATGCAATTTCGGTGTTTCATCGTCAATAAGAAGGTTAGAGGGATACAGTAAACCTGAAGTGAAGAATCGGAATCTATAACTAGTGTCACAGGAATGGTTCAAATCATAGAGACTAGGAAGAGTCAGTCTTCTTGTACTTAATTCGGAATTGTGCCTTTTTATTTAATTCCGATGCAATTTCTGTGTTTCATCGTCCATAAGACGGTCCAAGGGATACAGTAAACCTGAAGTGACGCATCGGAATCTATATCTAGTGTCACAGAAATGGTTCAAAACATAGTCAGTAAGAAGAGTCAGTCTTTTTGTACGTAAGTCAGCATTCTGCCTTTTCTATTTAATTCCGATGCAATATCTGTGTTTCATCGTCAATAAGAAGGTCCAAGGGATACAGTAAACCTGAAGTGAAGCATCGGAATGTATAACTAGTGTCACAGGAATGGTTCAAAACATAGACAGTAGGAAGAGTCAGTCTTCTTGTACTTGAGTCTGCATTGTGTCTTTTCTATTTAATTCCGATGCAATTTCTGTGTTTCGTCGTCAATAAGAAAGTCCAAGGGATACAGTAAAGCTGAAGTGAAGCATCGGAATCTATAACTAGTGTCACAGGAATGGTTCAAAACATAGACAGTAATAAGAGTCAGTCTTCTTGTACTTAAGTCGGCATTGTGCCTTTTGTATTTTATTCCGATGCAATTTCTGTGTTTCATCGTCAATAAGAAGGTTACAGGGATACAGTAAACCTGAAGTGAAGCATCGGAATCTATAACTAGTGCCACAGGAATGGTTCAAATCATAGAGAGTAGGAAGAGTCAGTCTTCTTGGACTTAAGTCTGCATTGTGCCTTTTGTATTTAATTCCGATGCAATTTCTGTGTTTCATCGTCAATAAGAAGGACCAAGGGATACAGTAAACCTGAAGTGAAGCATCGGAATCTATAAGTAGTGTCATAGAAATGGTTCAAAACATAGACAATAGGAAGGGTCAGTCTTCCTGAACTTAAGTCGGCATTGTGCCTTTTCTATTTAATTCCGATGCAATTTCTGTGTTTCGTCGTCAATGAGAAGGACAGAGGGATACAGTAAACCTGAAGTGAAGCATCGGAATCTATAACTAGTGTCACAGGAATGTTTCAAAACATAGACATTAGGAAGAGTCATTCTTCTTGTACTTAAGTCGGCATTGTGCCTTTTCTATTTAATTCCGATGCAATTTCTGTGTTTCATCGTCAATAAGAAGGTCAGAGGGATACATTAAACCTGAAGTGAATCATCGGAATCTATAACTAGTGTCACAGGAATGGTTCAAAACAAAGACAGTTGGATGAGTCAATTTACATGTACTTAAGTCGGCATTGTGCCTTTTGTGTTTAATTCCGATGCAATTGCTGTATTTCATCGTCATTAGGAAGGTCAGAGGGTTACAGTAAACCTGAAGTGAAGCATCAGTATCTATAACTAGTGTAACAGGAATGGTTCAAAACATAGACAGTAGGAAGAGTCAGTCTACTTGTACTTAAGTCGGCATTGTGCCTTTTGTATTTAATTCCGATACAATTTCTGTGTTTCATCGTCAATAAAAAGGTTTAAGGGATACAGTACATCTGAAGTGAAGCATCGGAATGAATAACTAGTGTCAGAGGAATGGTTCAAAACATAGACAGTAAGAACAGTCAATCTTCTTGTACTTAAGTCGGCATTGTGCCTTTTGTATTTAATTCCGATGCAATTTCTTTGTTTCATCGTCGATAAGAAGGTCCAAGGGATACAGTAAACCTGAAGTGAAGCACCGGAATCAATAACTAGTGTCACAGGAATAGTTCAAACATAGACAGTAAGAAGAGTCAGTCTACTTGTACTTAAGTCGGCATTGTGCCTTTTGAATTTAATTACGATGAAATTTGTCTGTTTCATCGTCAATAAGAAGGTCCAAGGGATACAGTAAATCGGAAGTGAAGCATCGGAATCTATAACTAGTGTCACAGGAATGGTAGACTGTAAGAAGAGTAAGTCTTCTTGTACTTAAGTCGGCATTGTGCCTTTTGTGTTTAATTCCGATGCAATTTCTGTGTTTCATCGTCAATAAGAAGGTCAGAGGGATACAGTAAACCTGAAGTGAAGCATCGGAATCTATAACTAGTGTCACAGGAATGGTTCAAAACTTAGACCGTAAGAAGAGTCAGTCGTCTTGTACTTAAGTCGGCATTGTGCCTTTCCTATTTAATTCCAATGCAATTTCTGTGTTTCATCGTCAATAAGAAAGTCAGAGGGATACAGTAAACCTGAAGTGAAGCATCGGAATCTATAACTAGTGTCACAGAAATGGTTCGAAACATAGACAATAGGAAGATCAGTCTTCTTGAACTTAAGTCGGCATTGTGCCTTTTCTATTTAATTACGATGCAATTTCTGTGTTTTGTCGTCAATAAGAAGGTCCAAGGGATACAGTAAACCTGAAGTGAAGCATCGGAATCTATAGCTAGTGTCACAGGAATGTTTCAAAACATAGACAGCAAGATGAGTCAGTCCTCTTGTACTTAAGTCGGCAATGTGCTTTTTGCATCTAATTCCGATCCAATATCTGTGTTTCATCGTCAATACGAAGGTCAGAGGAATACAGTAAACCTGAAGTGAAGCAGCGGAATCTATAACTAGTGTCACAGGTATGGTTCAAAACATATACAGTAGGAAGAGTCAGTCTTCTTGTACTTAAGTCGGCATTGTGCCTTTTCTATTTAATTCCTATGCAATTTCTGTGTTTCGTCGTCAATAAGAAAGTCCAAGGGATAAATTAAACCTGAAGTGAAGCATCGGAATCTAAAACCAGTGTCACAGGAATGGTTCAAGACATAGACAGTAATAAGAGTCAGTCTTCTTGTACTAAAGTGGGCATTGTGCCTTTTGTATTTAATTCCGATGCAATTTCTGTGTTTCATCGTCAATAAGAAGGTTACAGGGATACAGTAAACCTGAAGTGAAGCATCGGAATCTATAACTAGTGTCACAGGAATGGTTCAAATTATAGAGAGTAGGAAGAGTCAGTCTTCTTGTACTTAAGTCTGCATTGTGCCTTTTGTATTTAATTCCGATGCAATTTCTGTGTTTCATCGTCAATAAGAAGGACCCAGGGATACAGTAAACCTGAAGTGAAGCATCGGAATCTATAACTAGTGTCACAGAAATGGTTCAAAACATAGACAATGGGGAAGGGTCAGTCTTCTTGAACTTGAGTCGGCATTGTGACTTTTCTATTTAATTCCGATGCAATTTCTGTGTTTCATCGTCAATAAGAAGTTCAGATTGATACATTAAACCTGAAGTGAATCATCGGAATCTATAACTAGTGTCACAGGAAAGGTTCAAAACAAAGACTGTTGGAAGAGTCAATCTACATGTACTTATGTCGGCATTGTGCCTTTTGTGTTTAATTCCGATGCAATTGCTGTATTTCATCGTCATTAGGAAGGTCAGAGGGATACAGTAAACCTGAAGTGAAGCATCAGAATCTATAACTAGTGTAACAGGAATGGTTCAAAACAATGACAGTAAGAAGAGTCAGTCTACTTGCACTTAAGTCGGCATTGTGCCTTTTGTATTTAATTCCGATACAATTTCTGTGTTTCATCGTCAATAAAAAGGTCCAAGGGATACAGTACACCTGAAGTGAAGCACCGGAATGAATAACTAGTGTCAGAGGAATGGTTCAAAACATAGACAGTAAGAACAGTCAGTCTTCTTGTACTTAAGTCAGCATTGTGCCTTTTCTATTTAATTCCGATGCAATTTCTGTGTTTTATCGTCAATAAGAAGGTCAGAGGGATACAGTAAACCTAAAGTGAAGCATCGGAATCTATAACTAGTGTCACAGGAATGGTTAAAAAATTGACAGTAAGAAAAGTCAGTCTTCTTGTACATAAGTCGGCATTGTGCCTTTTGTATTTAATTCCGATGAAATTTCTTTGTTTCATAGTCAATAAGAAGGTCCAAGAGATACAGTAAAGCTGTAGTGAAGCATCGGAATCTATAACTAGTGTCACAGGAATGTTTCAAAACATAGACAGTAATAAGAGTCAGTCTTCTTGTACTTAAGTTGGCATTGTGCCTTTTGTATTTAATGCCGATGCAATTTCTGTGTTTCATCGTCAATAAGAAGGTTACAAGGATACAGTAAACCTGTAGTGAAGCATCGGAATCTGTAACTAGTGTCACAGGAATGGTTCAAATCACAGAGTGTAGGAAGAGTCAGTCTTCTTGGACTAAAGTCTGCATTGTGCTTTTGTATTTAATTCCGATGCAATTTCTGTGTTTCATCGCCAATACGAAGGTCAGAGGAATACAGTAAACCTGAAGTGAAGCAGCGGAATCTATAACTAGTGTCACAGGAATGGTTCAAAACATAGACAATGGGAAGGGTCAGTCTTCTTGAACTTATGTCGGCATTGTGCCTTTTCTATTTAATTCCGATGCAATTTCTGTGTTTCGTCATCAATAAGAAGGTCGGAGGGCTACAGTAAACCTGAAGTGAAGTAGCGGAATCTATAACTAGTGTCACAGGAATGGTTCAAAACATAGACAGTAGGAAGAGTCAGTCTTCTTGTACTTAAGTCGGCATTGTGCCTTTTGTATTTAATTTCGATGGAATTTTTGTGTTGCATAGTCAATAGGAAGGTTAGAGGGACACAGTAAACCTGAAGTGAAGAGTCGGAATCTATAACTAGTGTCACAGGAATGGTTCAAATCATAGAGAGTAGGAAGAGTCAGTCCTCTTGTACTTAAGTCTGCATTGTGCCTTTTGTATATAATTGCAATGCAATTTCTGTGTTCAACGTTAATAAGAAGGTCCAAGGGATACAGTAAACCTGAAGTGAAGCATCGGAATCTATAACTAGCGTCACAGGAATGGTTCAAAGCATAGTCAGAAAGAAGAGTCAGTCTTCTTGTACATAATTCGGCATTGTGCCTTTTTATTTAATTCCGATGCAATTTCTGTGTTTCATCGTCCATACGAAGGTCCAAGGGATACAGTAAACCTGAAGTGAAGCATCGTAATCTATATCTAGTGTCACAGAAATGGTTCTAAACATAGTCAGTAAGAAGAGTCAGTCTTCTTGTACGTAAGTCGCCATTCTGCCTTTTCTATTTAATTACGATGCAATTTCTGTGTTTCATCGTCAATTAGAAGGTCCAAGGGATACAGTAAACCTGAAGTGAAGCATCGGAATCTATAACTAGTGTCACAGGAATGTTTCAAAACATAGACAGCAAGAAGAGTCAGTCCTCTTGTACTCATGTCGGCATTGTGCTTTTTGTATCTAATTCCGATGCATTTTCTGTGTTTCATTGTCAATAAGAAGGTCAGAGGGATACAGTAAACCTGAAGTGAAGCAGCGGAATCTATAACTAGTGTCACGGGAATGGTTCAAAACATAGACAGTAGTAAGAGTCAGACTTCTTGTACTTCAGTCGGCATTGTGCCTTTTCTATTTAATTCCAGTGCAATTTCTCTGTTTCATCGTCAATAAGAAGGTCAGAGGGATACAGTAAACCTGAAGTGAAGCATAGGAATCTATAACTAGTGTCACAGGAATGGTTCAAACACAGACAGTAATAAGAGTCAGTCTTCTTGTACTTAAGTCGGCATTGTGCCTTTTGTATTTAATTCCGATGCAATTTCTGTGTTTCATCGTCAATAAGAAGGTTAGAGGGATACAGTAAACCTCAAGTGAAGCATCGGAATCTATAACTAGTGTCGCAGGAATGGTTCAAATCATAGAGAGTAGGAAGAGTCTGTCTTCTTGTACTTAAGTCTGCTTTGTGCCTTTTGTGTTTAATTCCGATGCAATTTCTGTGTTTCATCGTCAACAAGAAGGTCAGAGAGATACAGTAAACCTGAAGTGAAGCATCGGAATCTATAACTAGTGTCACAGGAATGGTTCAAAACATAGTCAGTAAGTAGAGTCAGTCTTCTTGTACTTAATTCGGCATTGTGCCTTTTTATTTAATTCCGAAGCAATTTCAGTGTTTCATCGTCCATAAGAAGGTCCAAGGGATACAGTGAACCTGAAGTGAAGCATCGGAATGTATAACTAGTGTCACAGGAATGGTTCAAATCATAGAGAGAAAGAAGAGTCAGTCTTCTTGTACTTAAGTCGACATTGTGCCTTTCCTATTTAATTCCGATGCAATTTCTGTGTCTCATCATCAATAAGAAGGTCAGAGGGATACAGAAAACCTGAAGTGAAGCATCGGAATCTATTACAAGTGTCACAAGAATGGTTCAAAACATACACATTAGGAAGAGTCATACTTCTTGTACTAAAGTCGGCATTGTGCCTTTTCTATTCAATTCCGATGCAATTTCTGTGTTTCATCGTCAATAAGAAGGTCAGAGGGATACAGTATACCTGAAGTGAAGCATCGGAATCTGTAACTAGTATCACAGGAATGGTTCAAAACATAGACAATAGGAAGGGTCAGTCTTCTTGAACTTAAGTCGGTATTGTGCCTTATCTATTTAATTCCGATGCAATTTCTGTGTTTCGTCGTCAATGAGAAGGTCAGAGGGATACAGTAAACCGGAAGTGAAGCAGCGGAATCTATAACTAGTGTCGCAGGAATGGTTCAAACATAGACAGTAGGAAGATTCAGTCTTCTTGTACTTGAGTCGGCATTGTGCCTTTTCTATTTAATTCCGATGCAATTTCTGTGTTTCGTCGTCAATAAGAAAGTCCAAGGGATACAGTAGACCTGATGTGAAGCATCGGAATCTATAACTAGTGTCACATGAGTGGTTCAAAACATAGACTGTAAGATGAGTCAGTCTTCTTGTACATAAGTCGGCATTGTGCCTTTTGTATTTAATTCCGATGCAATTTCTGTGTTTCCTCGTCAATAAGAAGGTCCAAGGGATACAGTAAACCTGAAGTGAGGTATCGGAATCTATAACTAGTGTCACAGGAATGGTTCAAAACATGTACAGTAATAAGAGTCAGTCTTCTTGTACTTAAGTCGGCATTGTTCCTTTTGTATTTAATTCCGATGCAATATCTGTGTTTCATCGTCAATAAGAAGGTTAGAGGGATACAGTAAACCTGAAGTGAAGCATCGGAATCTATAACTTGTGTCACAGGAATGGTTCAAATCATAGAGAGTAGGAAGAGTCAGTCTTCTTGTACTTAAGTCCGCATTGTGCCTTTTGTATTTAAATCCGATGCAATTTCTGTGTTTCATCGTCAATAAGAAGGTCCAAGGGATAGAGTAAACCTGAAGTGAAGCATCGGAATCTATAACTAGTGTCACAGGAATGGTTCTAAATATAGTCAGTAAGAAGAGTCAGTCTCCTTGTACATAATTCGGCATTGTGCTTTTTATTTAATTCAGATGCAATTTATGTGTTTAATCGTCCATAAGAAGGTCCAAAGGATACAGTAAACCTGAAGTGAACATCGTTATCTATATCTAGTGTCACAGAAATGGTTCAAAACATAGTCAGTAAGAAGAGTCAGTCTTTTTGTACGTATGTCGGCATTCTGCCTTTTCTATTTAATTCCGATGCAATATCTGTGTTTCATCGTCAATAAGAAGGTCCAATGGATACAGTAAACCTGAAGTGAAACACCGGAATGTATAACTCGTGTCACAGGAATGGTTCAAAAAATAGACAGTAGAAAGAGTCAGTCTTCTTGTACTTGAGTCGTCATTGTGCCTTTTGTATTTATTTCCGATGCTATTTCTGTGTTTCATTGTCAATAAGAAGGTCAGAGGGATACAATAAACCTGAAGTGAAGCATCGGAATCTATAACTAGTGTCACAGGAATGGTTCAAAACATAGTCTTTAGGAAGAGTCATTCTTCTTGTACTTAAGTCGGCATTGTGCCTTTTCGTTTTAATTCCGATGCAATTGCTGTATTTCATCGTCATTAGGAAGGTCAGAGGGATACAGTAAACCTGAAGTGAGGCATCAGATTCTATAACTAGTGTCACAGGAATGGTTCAAATCATAGACCGTAAGAAGAGTCAGTCTACTTGTACTTAAGTCGGCACTGTGCCTTTGGTATTTAATTCCGATGCAATTTCTGTGTTACATCGTCAATAAGGAGGTCCAAGGGATACAGGTAACATGTAGTGAAGCATCGGAATCTAAAACTGGTCTCACAGGAAATGTTCACAACATAGTCTGTAACAAGAGTCAGTCTTCTTGTACTTAAGTTGGCATTGTGCCTTTTTCTATTTAATTCCGATGTAATTTCTGTGTATCATCGTCAATAAGAAGGTCAGAGTGATACAGTAAACCAGAAGTGAAGGATCGGAATCTATAACTAGTGTCACAGGAATGGTTCAAAACATAGACAATAGGAAGGGTAAGTCCTCTTGTACTTAAGTCGTCATTGTGCCTTTTGTATTTAATTCCGTGCAATTTCTTTGTTTCGTCGTCAATAAGAAGGTCCAAGGGATGCAGTAAATCTGAAGTGAAGCATCGGAATCTATAACTAGTGTCACAGGAATGGTTCAAAACATAGACAGTAAGAAGAGTCTGTCTTCTTCTACTTAAGTCGGCATTGTGCCTTTTGTATTTAATTCCGATGCAATTTCTGTGTTTCATCGTCGATAAGAAGGTCCAAGGGATACAGCAAACCTGAAGTGAAGCATCGGAATCTATAACTAGTGTCACAGGAATAGTTCAAACATAGACAGTAAGAAGAGTCAGTCTACTTTTACTTAAGTCGGCATTGTGCCCTTTGTATTTAATTCCGATGCAATTTCTCTGTTTCATCGTCAATAAGAAGGTCAGAGTGATACAGTAAACCTGAAGTGAATCATCGGAATCTATAACTAGTGTCACAGTAATGGTTCAAAACATAGACGGTAAGATGAGTCAGTCTTCTTGTACGCAAGTCGGCATTGTGCCTTTTCTATTTAATTCCGATGCAATTTCTGTGATTCATCGTCAATATGAAGGTCCAAGGGATACAGTAAACCTCAAGTGAAGCATCGTAATGTATAACTAGTGTGACAGGAATGGTTCAAAACATAGACAGTAAGAAGAGTCAGTCTTCTTGTACTTAAGTCGGCATTGTGCCTTTTGTATTTAATTCCGATGCAATTTCTTTGTTTCGTTGTCAATAAGAAGATCCAAGGGATACAGTAAACCTGAAGTGAAGCATCGGAATCTATAACTAGTGTCACAGAAATGGTTCAAAGCATTGTCAGTAAGAAGAGTCAGTGTTCTTGTACTTAAGTCGGCATTGTGCCTTTTGTATTTAATTCCGATGCAATTTCTTTGTTTCGTCGTCAATAAGAAGGTCCAAGGGATACAATAAACCTGAAGTGAAGCATCGGAATCTATAACTAGTGTCACAGAAATGGTTCATAACATAGACAGTAGGAAGAGTCAGTCTTCTTCTACTTGAGTCGGCATTGTGCCTTTTGTATTGAATTCCGACGCAATTTCTGTGTTTCATCGGCAATAAGAAGGTTAGAGGGATACAGTAAACCGGACGTGAAGCATCGGAATCTAAAACTACTGTCACAGGAATGGTTCAAAACATAGTCAGTAAGAAGAGTCAGTCTTCTTGAACCTAAGTCGGCATTGGGCCTTTTCTATTTACTTCCGATGCAATTTCTGTGTTTCGTCGTCAATAGGAAGGTCCAAGGGATACAGTAAACTTGAACTGAAGCATCGGAATCTATACCTAGTGTCAGAGGAATGGTTCAGAACATAGACAGTAAGATGAGTCAGTCTTCTTGTACATAAGTCGGCATTGTGCGTTTTGTATTTAATTCCGATGCAATATCAGTGTTTCATCGTCAATACGAAGGTCAAGGGATACAGTAAACCTGACGTGAAGCATCGGAATCCATAACTAGTGTCACAGGAATGGTTCAAATCACAGACAGTAATAAGAGTCAGTCTTCTTGTACTTAAGTCGGCAATGAGCCTTTTGTATTTAATTCCGATGGAATTTCTGTGTTTCATCGTCAATAAGAAGGTCAGAGGGATACAGTAAACCTGAAGTGAAGCATCGGAATCTATAACTAGTGTCACAGGAATGGTTCAAAACATAGTCAGTAAGAAGAGTCAGTCTTCTTGTACCTAAGTCGGCATTGGGCCTTTTCTATTTAATTCCGATGCAATTTCTGTGTTTCATCGTCAATAAGAAGGTCAGAGGGATACGGTAAACCTGAAGTGAAGCATCGGAATGTATAACTAGTGTCACAGGAATGGTTCAAAACATAGACAGTAGGAAGAGTCAGTCTTCTTGTATTTGAGTCAGCATTGTGCATTTTGTATTTATTTCCGATGCAATTTCTGTGTTTCATCGTCAATAAGAAGGTCAGAGGGATACAGTAAACCTAAGGTGAAGCATCGGAATCTATAACTAGTTTCACAGGAATGGTTCAAATCATAGACAGTAGGAAGAGTCATTCGTTTTGTACTTAAGTCGGCATTGTGCCTTTTATATTTAATTCCGATGCAATTTCTGTGTTTCATCGTCAATAAGAAGGTCAGAGGGATACAGTAAACCTGAAGTGAAGCATCGGAATCTATAACTAGTGTCACAGGAATGGTTATAAAATAGACAGTAAGAAGAGTCAGTCTTCTTGTATTTAAGTCGGCATTGTGCCTTTTGTATTTTATTCCGTGGCAATTCCTTTGTTTCGTCGTCAATAAGAAGGTCCAAGGGATACAGTAAACCTGAAGTGAAGCATCGGAATCTATAACTAGTGTCAGAGGAATGGTTTAAAACATAGAGAGTAAGATGAGTCAGTCTTCTTGTACATAAGTCGGCATTGTGCCTTTTGTATTTAATTCCGATGCAATTTTTGTGTTTCATCGTCAATAAGAAGGTCCAAGGGATATAGTAAAACTGACGTGAAGCATCGGAATCTATATCTATTGTCACAGGAATGGTTCGAAACATAGACAGTAATTAGAGTGAGTCCTCTTGTACTTAAGTCGGCATTGTGCCTTTTCTCTTCAATTCCGATTCAATTTCTGTGTTTCATCGTCAATAAGAAGGTCAAAGGGGTACAGTAATCCTGAAGTGAAGCATCGGAATCTATAACTAGTGTCAGAGGAATGGTTCAAAACATAGACAATAAGATGAGTCAGTCTTCTTGTACTTGAGTCGGCATTGTGCTTTTGTATCTAATACCGATGCAATTTCTGTGTTTCATGATCAATTAGAAGGTCAGAGGGATACAGTAAACTTGAAGTGAAGCATCGGAATCTATAACTAGTGTCACAGGAATGGTTCAAAACATAGACAGTAGGAAGAGTCAGTCTTCTTGTACTTAAGTCGGCATTGTGGCTTCGCTATTGAGTTCCGATGCAATTTTATGTGTTTCGTCGTCAATACGAAGGTCCAAGGGATACAACAGACCTGTAGTGAAGAAACGGAATCAATTACTAGTGTCAGAGGAATCGTTCAGAACATGGACAGTAAGATGAGTCAGTCTTCTTGTACATAAGTCGGCATTGTGCGTATTGCATTTAATTCCGATGCAATTTCTGTGTTTCATCGTCAATAAGAAGGTCCAAGGGATACAGTAAACCTGAAGTGAAACAGCGGAATCCATAACTAGTGTCACAGTAATGGTTCAAGACATAGTCAGTAAGAAGAGTCAGTCTTCTTGTACTTCAGTCGGCATTGTGCCTTTTCTATTTAGTTCCGATGCAATTTCTGTGTTTCATCGTCAATAAGAAGGTCAGAGGGATACGGTAAACCTGAAGTGAAGCATCGGAATGTATAACTAGTGTCACAGGAACGTTCAAAACATAGACAGTAGGAAGAGTCAGTCTTCTTGTACTTAAGTCGGCATTGTGGCTTTTCTAATTAATTCCGATGCAATTTCTGTGTTTCATCGTCAATAAGAAGGTCAGATGGATACAGTAAACCTGGAGTGAAGAATCGGAATATATAACTAGTGTCACAGGAATGGTTCAATCATAGAGAGTAGGAAGAGTCTGTCTTCTTGGACTTAAGTCGGCATTGTGCCTTTTGTATTTAATTCCGATTCAATTTCTGTGTTTCATCGTCAATAAGAAGGTCCTAGGGATACAGTAAACCTGAAGTGAGGCATCGGAATCTATAACTAGTGTCACAGGAATGGTTCAAAACATAGTCAGTAAGAAGAGTCAGTGTTCTTGCACTTAAGTCGGCATTGTGCCTTTACTATTTAATTCCGATGCAATTTCTGTATTTCATCGTCAATAAGAAGGTCCAAGGGATGCAATACACCTGAAGTGAAGCATCGGAATCTATAACTAGAGTCACAGAAATGGTTCAAAACATAGACAGTAAGATGAGTCAGTCTTCTTGTACTTAAGTCGGCATTGTGTCTTTTCTATTTAACTCCGATGCAATTTCTGTGTTTCATCGTCAATAAGAAGGTCAGAGGGATACAGTAAACCTGAAGTGAAGCATCGGAATCTATAAGTGGTGTCACAGGAATGGTTCCAAAAAAGTCAGTAAGAAGAGTCAGTCTTCTTGTACTTAAGTCGGCATTGTGCCTTTCGTATTTAATTCCTATGCAATTTCGGTGTTTCATCGTCAATAAGAAGGTCCAAGGGATACAGTACCCCTGAAGTGAAGCATCGGAGTCTATAACTAGTGTCACAGTAATGGTTTAAATCATAGACAGTAAGAAGAGTCAGTCTTCTTGTACTTAAGTCGGCATTGTGCCTTTTCTATTTAATTCCGATGCAATTTCTGTGTTTCATCGTCAATAAGAAGGTCAGAGGGATACAGTAAACCTGAAGTGAAGCATCGGAATCTATAAGTGGTGTCACAGGAATGGTTCCAACAAAGTCAGTAAGAAGAGTCAGTCTTCCTGTACTTAAGTCGTCATTGTGCCTTTCCTATTTAATTCCGATGCAATTTCGGTGTGTCATCGTCAATAGAAACGTCCAAGGGATACAGTAAACCTGAAGTGAAGCATCGGAATCTATATCTAGTGTCACAGGAATGGTACAAAGCATAGTCAGTAAGAACAGTCAGTCTTCTTGTACTTAAGTCGGCATTGTGCCTTTTCTATTTAATTCCGATGCAATTTCTGTGTTTCGTCGTCAATAAGAAGGTCCAAGGGATACAAAAAACCTGAAGTGAAGCATAGGAAACTATAAATAGTGTCACAGGAATGTTTCAAAACATAGACAGAAAGAAGAGTAGGTCCTCTTGTACTTAAGTCGGCATTGTGCTTTTTGTATCTTATTCCAATGCAATTTCTGAGTTTCATCGTCAATAAGATGGTCAGAGGGATACAGTAAACCTGAAGTGAAGCATCGAAATCTATAACTCGTGTCACAGGAATGGTTCAAAACATAGACAGTAGGAAGAGTCAGTCTTCTTGTACTTAAGTCGGCATTGTGCCTTTTCTATTTAATTCCGATGCAATTTCGGTGTTTCATCGTCAATAGAAAGGTCCAAGGGATACAGTAAACCTGAAGTGAAGCATCGGAATCTATAACTAGTGTCACAGGAATGGTTCAAAACATAGTGAGTAAGGAGAGTCAGTCTTCTTGTACCTAAGTCGGCATTGTGCCTTTTCTATTTAAATCCGACTAATTTCTGTGTTTCATCGTCAATAAGAAGGTCAGAGGGATACAGTAAACCTGAAGTGAAGCATCGGAATCTATAACTAGTGTCACAGGAATGTTTCAAAACATAGACATTAGGAAGAGTCTTTCTTCTTGTACTTAAGTCGGCATTGTGCCTTTTCTATTTAATTCCGATGCAATTTCTGTGTTTCATCGTCAATAAGAAGGTCAGAGGGATACATTAAACCTGAAGTGAATCATCGGAATCTATAACTAGTGTCACAGGAATGGTTCAAAACAAAGACAGTTGGATGAGTCAATCTACATGTACTTAAGTCGGCATTGTGCCTTTTGTGTTTAATTCCGATGCAATTGCTGTATTTCATCGTCATTAGGAAGGTCAGAGGGTTACAGTAAACCTGAAGTGAAGCATCAGTATCTATAACTAGTGTAACAGGAATGGTTCAAAACATAGACAGTAGGAAGAGTCAGTCTACTTGTACTTAAGTCGGCATTGTGCCTTTTGTATTTAATTCCGATACAATTTCTGTGTTTCATCGTCAATAAAAAGGTTTAAGGGATACAGTACATCTGAAGTGAAGCATCGGAATGAATAACTAGTGTCAGAGGAATGGTTCAAAACATAGACAGTAAGAACAGTCAATCATCTTGTACTTAAGTCGGCATTGTGCCTTTTGTATTTAATTCCGATGCAATTTCTTTGTTTCATCGTCGATAAGAAGGTCCAAGGGATACAGTAAACCTGAAGTGAAGCACCGGAATCTATAACTAGTGTCACAGGAATAGTTCAAACATAGACAGTAAGAAGAGTCAGTCTACTTGTACTTAAGTCGGCATTGTGCCTTTTGAATTTAATTACGATGAAATTTGTCTGTTTCATCGTCAATAAGAAGGTCCAAGGGATACAGTAAATCGGAAGTGAAGCATCGGAATCTATAACTAGTGTCACAGGAATGGTAGACTGTAAGAAGAGTAAGTCTTCTTGTACTTAAGTCGGCATTGTGCCTTTTGTGTTTAATTCCGATGCAATTTCTGTGTTTCATCGTCAATAAGAAGGTCAGAGGGATACAGTAAACCTGAAGTGAAGCATCGGAATCTATAACTAGTGTCACAGGAATGGTTCAAAACTTAGACCGTAAGAAGAGTCAGTCTTCTTGTACTTAAGTCGGCATTGTGCCTTTCCTATTTAATTCCAATGCAATTTCTGTGTTTCATCGTCAATAAGAAAGTCAGAGGGATACAGTAAACCTGAAGTGAAGCATCGGAATCTATAACTAGTGTCACAGAAATGGTTCGAAACATAGACAATAGGAAGATCAGTCTTCTTGAACTTAAGTCGGCATTGTGCCTTTTCTATTTAATTACGATGCAATTTCTGTGTTTTGTCGTCAATAAGAAGGTCCAAGGGATACAGTAAACCTGAAGTGAAGCATCGGAATCTATAGCTAGTGTCACAGGAATGTTTCAAAACATAGACAGCAAGATGAGTCAGTCCTCTTGTACTTAAGTCGGCAATGTGCTTTTTGCATCTAATTCCGATCCAATATCTGTGTTTCATCGTCAATACGAAGGTCAGAGGAATACAGTAAACCTGAAGTGAAGCAGCGGAATCTATAACTAGTGTCACAGGTATGGTTCAAAACATATACAGTAGGAAGAGTCAGTCTTCTTGTACTTAAGTCGGCATTGTGCCTTTTCTATTTAATTCCTATGCAATTTCTGTGTTTCGTCGTCAATAAGAAAGTCCAAGGGATAAATTAAACCTGAAGTGAAGCATCGGAATCTAAAACCAGTGTCACAGGAATGGTTCAAGACATAGACAGTAATAAGAGTCAGTCTTCTTGTACTTAAGTGGGCATTGTGCCTTTTGTATTTAATTCCGATGCAATTTCTGTGTTTCATCGTCAATAAGAAGGTTACAGGGATACAGTAAACCTGAAGTGAAGCATCGGAATCTATAACTAGTGTCACAGGAATGGTTCAAATTATAGAGAGTAGGAAGAGTCAGTCTTCTTGTACTTAAGTCTGCATTGTGCCTTTTGTATTTAATTCCGATTCAATTTCTGTGTTTCATCGTCAATAAGAAGGACCCAGGGATACAGTAAACCTGAAGTGAAGCATCGGAATCTATAACTAGTGTCACAGAAATGGTTCAAAACATAGACAATGGGGAAGGGTCAGTCTTCTTGAACTTAAGTCGGCATTGTGACTTTTATATTTAATTCCGATGCAATTTCTGTGTTTCATCGTCAATAAGAAGTTCAGATTGATACATTAAACCTGAAGTGAATCATCGGAATCTATAACTAGTGTCACAGGAAAGGTTCAAAACAAAGACTGTTGGAAGAGTCAATCTACATGTACTTATGTCGGCATTGTGCCTTTTGTGTTTAATTCCGATGCAATTGCTGTATTTCATCGTCATTAGGAAGGTCAGAGGGATACAGTAAACCTGAAGTGAAGCATCAGAATCTATAACTAGTGTAACAGGAATGGTTCAAAACAATGACAGTAAGAAGAGTCAGTCTACTTGCACTTAAGTCGGCATTGTGCCTTTTGTATTTAATTCCGATACAATTTCTGTGTTTCATCGTCATTAAAAAGGTCCAAGGGATACAGTACACCTGAAGTGAAGCACCGGAATGAATAACTAGTGTCAGAGGAATGGTTCAAAACATAGACAGTAAGAACAGTCAGTCTTCTTGTACTTAAGTCAGCATTGTGCCTTTTCTATTTAATTCCGATGCAATTTCTGTGTTTTATCGTCAATAAGAAGGTCAGAGGGATACAGTAAACCTAAAGTGAAGCATCGGAATCTATAACTAGTGTCACAGGAATGGTTAAAAAATGGACAGTAAGAAAAGTCAGTCTTCTTGTACATAAGTCGGCATTGTGCCTTTTGTATTTAATTCCGATGAAATTTCTTTGTTTCATAGTCAATAAGAAGGTCCAAGAGATACAGTAAAGCTGTAGTGAAGCATCGGAATCTATAACTAGTGTCACAGGAATGTTTCAAAACATAGACAGTAATAAGAGTCAGTCTTCTTGTACTTAAGTTGGCATTGTGCCTTTTGTATTTAATGCCGATGCAATTTCTGTGTTTCATCGTCAATAAGAAGGTTACAGGGATACAGTAAACCTGTAGTGAAGCATCGGAATCTGTAACTAGTGTCACAGGAATGGTTCAAATCACAGAGTGTAGGAAGAGTCAGTCTTCTTGGACTAAAGTCTGCATTGTGCTTTTGTATTTAATTCCGATGCAATTTCTGTGTTTCATCGTCAATACGAAGGTCAGAGGAATACAGTAAACCTGAAGTGAAGCAGCGGAATCTATAACTAGTGTCACAGGAATGGTTCAAAACATAGACAATGGGAAGGGTCAGTCTTCTTGAACTTATGTCGGCATTGTGCCTTTTCTATTTAATTCCGATGCAATTTCTGTGTTTCGTCATCAATAAGAAGGTCAGAGGGCTACAGTAAACCTGAAGTGAAGTAGCGGAATCTATAACTAGTGTCACAGGAATGGTTCAAAACATAGACAGTAGGAAGAGTCAGTCTTCTTGTACTTAAGTCGGCATTGTGCCTTTTGTATTTAATTTCGATGGAATTTTTGTGTTGCATAGTCAATAGGAAGGTTAGAGGGACACAGTAAACCTGAAGTGAAGAGTCGGAATCTATAACTAGTGTCACAGGAATGGTTCAAATCATAGAGAGTAGGAAGAGTCAGTCCTCTTGTACTTAAGTCTGCATTGTGCCTTTTGTATATAATTCCGATGCAATTTCTGTGTTCATCGTTAATAAGAAGGTCCAAGGGATACAGTAAACCTGAAGTGAAGCATCGGAATCTATAACTAGCGTCACAGGAATGGTTCAAAGCATAGTCAGAAAGAAGAGTCAGTCTTCTTGTACATAATTCGGCATTGTGCCTTTTTATTTAATTCCGATGCAATTTCTGTGTTTCATCGTCCATACGAAGGTCCAAGGGATACAGTAAACCTGAAGTGAAGCATCGTAATCTATATCTAGTGTCACAGAAATGGTTCTAAACATAGTCAGTAAGAAGAGTCAGTCTTCTTGTACGTAAGTCGCCATTCTGCCTTTTCTATTTAATTACGATGCAATTTCTGTGTTTCATCGTCAATTAGAAGGTCCAAGGGATACAGTAAACCTGAAGTGAAGCATCGGAATCTATAACTAGTGTCACAGGAATGTTTCAAAACATAGACAGCAAGAAGAGTCAGTCCTCTTGTACTCATGTCGGCATTGTGCTTTTTGTATCTAATTCCGATGCATTTTCTGTGTTTCATTGTCAATAAGAAGGTCAGAGGGATACAGTAAACCTGAAGTGAAGCAGCGGAATCTATAACTAGTGTCACGGGAATGGTTCAAAACATAGACAGTAGTAAGAGTCAGACTTCTTGTACTTCAGTCGGCATTGTGCCTTTTCTATTTAATTCCAATGCAATTTCTCTGTTTCATCGTCAATAAGAAGGTCAGAGGGATACAGTAAACCTGAAGTGAAGCATAGGAATCTATAACTAGTGTCACAGGAATGGTTCAAACACAGACAGTAATAAGAGTCATTCTTCTTGTACTTAAGTCGGCATTGTGCCTTTTGTATTTAATTCCGATGCAATTTCTGTGTTTCATCGTCAATTAGAAGGTTAGAGGGATACAGTAAACCTCAAGTGAAGCATCGGAATCTATAACTAGTGTCGCAGGAATGGTTCAAATCATAGAGAGTAGGAAGAGTCTGTCTTCTTGTACTTAAGTCTGCTTTGTGCCTTTTGTGTTTAATTCCGATGCAATTTCTGTGTTTCATCGTCAACAAGAAGGTCAGAGAGATACAGTAAACCTGAAGTGAAGCATCGGAATCTATAACTAGTGTCACAGGAATGGTTCAAAACATAGTCAGTAAGTAGAGTCAGTCTTCTTGTACTTAATTCGGCATTGTGCCTTTTTATTTAATTCCGAAGCAATTTCAGTGTTTCATCGTCCATAAGAAGGTCCAAGGGATACAGTGAACCTGAAGTGAAGCATCGGAATGTATAACTAGTGTCACAGGAATGGTTCAAATCATAGAGAGAAAGAAGAGTCAGTCTTCTTGTACTTAAGTCGACATTGTGCATTTCCTATTTAATTCCGATGCAATTTCTGTGTCTCATCATCAATAAGAAGGTCAGAGGGATACAGAAAACCTGAAGTGAAGCATCGGAATCTATTACAAGTGTCACAAGAATGGTTCAAAACATACACATTAGGAAGAGTCATACTTCTTGTACTAAAGTCGGCATTGTGCCTTTTCTATTCAATTCCGATGCAATTTCTGTGTTTCATCGTCAATTAGAAGGTCAGAGGGATACAGTATACCTGAAGTGAAGCATCGGAATCTATAACTAGTGTCACAGGAATAGTTCAAACATAGACAGTAAGAAGAGTCAGTCTTCTTGTACTTAAGTCGACATTGTACCTTTCCTATTTAATTCCGATGCAATTTCTGTGTTTCATCGTCAATAAGAAGGTCAGAGGGATACAGTAAACCTGAAGTGAAGCATCGGAATCTGTAACTAGTATCACAGGAATGGTTCAAAACATAGACAATAGGAAGGGTCAGTCTTCTTGAACTTAAGTCGGTATTGTGCCTTATCTATTTAATTCCGATGCAATTTCTGTGTTTCGTCGTCAATGAGAAGGTCAGAGGGATACAGTAAACCGGAAGTGAAGCAGCGGAATCTATAACTAGTGTCGCAGGAATGGTTCAAACATAGACAGTAAGAAGATTCAGTCTTCTTGTACTTGAGTCGGCATTGTGCCTTTTCTATTTAATTCCGATGCAATTTCTGTGTTTCGTCGTCAATAAGAAAGTCCAAGGGATACAGTAGACCTGATGTGAAGCATCGGAATCTATAAATAGTGTCACATGAGTGGTTCAAAACATAGACTGTAAGAAGAGTCAGTCTTCTTGTACATAAGTCGGCATTGTGCCTTTTGTATTTAATTCCGATGCAATTTCTGTGTTTCCTCGTCAATAAGAAGGTCCAAGGGATACAGTAAACCTGAAGTGAGGTATCGGAATCTATAACTAGTGTCACAGGAATGGTTCAAAACATGTACAGTAATAAGAGTCAGTCTTCTTGTACTTAAGTCGGCATTGTTCCTTTTGTATTTAATTCCGATGCAATATCTGTGTTTCATCGTCAATAAGAAGGTTAGAGGGATACAGTAAACCTGAAGTGAAGCATCGGAATCTATAACTTGTGTCACAGGAATGGTTCAAATCATAGAGAGTAGGAAGAGTCAGTCTTCTTGTACTTAAGTCCGCATTGTGCCTTTTGTATTTAAATCCGATGCAATTTCTGTGTTTCATCGTCAATAAGAAGGTCCAAGGGATAGAGTAAACCTGAAGTGAAGCATCGGAATCTATAACTAGTGTCACAGGAATGGTTCTAAATATAGTCAGTAAGAAGAGTCAGTCTCCTTGTACATAATTCGGCATTGTGCTTTTTATTTAATTCAGATGCAATTTCTGTGTTTAATCGTCCATAAGAAGGTCCAAAGGATACAGTAAACCTGAAGTGAACATCGTTATCTATATCTAGTGTCACAGAAATGGTTCAAAACATAGTCAGTAAGAAGAGTAAGTCTTTTTGTACGCTTGTCGGCATTCTGCCTTTTCTATTTAATTCCGATGCAATATCTGTGTTTCATCGTCAATAAGAAGGTCCAAGGGATACAGTAAACCTGAAGTGAAACACCGGAATGTATAACTCGTGTCACAGGAATGGTTCAAAAAATAGACAGTAGGAAGAGTCAGTCTTCTTGTACTTGAGTCGGCATTGTGCCTTTTGTATTTATTTCCGATGCAATTTCTGTGTTTCATTGTCAATAAGAAGGTCAGAGGGATACAATAAACCTGAAGTGAAGCATCGGAATCTATAACTAGTGTCACAGGAATGGTTCAAAACATAGACTTTAGGAAGAGTCATTCTTCTTGTACTTAAGTCGGCATTGTGCCTTTTCGTTTTAATTCCGATGCAATTGCTGTATTTCATCGTCATTAGGAAGGTCAGAGGGATACAGTAAACCTGAAGTGGAGCATCAGAATCTATAACTAGTGTCACAGGAATGGTTCAAATCATAGACCGTAAGAAGAGTCAGTCTACTTGTACTTAAGTCGGCACTGTGCCTTTGGTATTTAATTCCGATGCAATTTCTGTGTTACATCGTCAATAAGGAGGTCCAAGGGATACAGGTAACATGTAGAGAAGCATCGGAATCTAAAACTGGTCTCACAGGAAATGTTCACAACATAGTCTGTAACAAGAGTCAGTCTTCTTGTACTTAAGTTGGCATTGTGCCTTTTTCTATTTAATTCCGATGTAATTACTGTGTATCATCGTCAATAAGAAGGTCAGAGTGATACAGTAAACCAGAAGTGAAGGATCGGAATCTATAACTAGTGTCACAGGAATGGTTCAAAACATAGACAATAGGAAGGGTCAGTCTTCTTGTACTTAAGTCGTCATTGTGAATTTTGTATTTAATTCCGTGCAATTTCTTTGTTTCGTCGTCAATAAGAAGGTCCAAGGGATGCAGTAAATCTGAAGTGAAGCATCGGAATCTATAACTAGTGTCACAGGAATGGTTCAAAACATAGACAGTAAGAAGAGTCTGTCTTCTTCTACTTAAGTCGGCATTGTGCCTTTTGTATTTAATTCCGATGCAATTTCTGTGTTTCATCGTCGATAAGAAGGTCCAAGGGATACAGCAAACCTGAAGTGAAGCATCGGAATCTATAACTAGTGTCACAGGAATAGTTCAAACATAGACAGTAAGAAGAGTCAGTCTACTTTTACTTAAGTCGGCATTGTGCCCTTTGTATTTAATTCCGATGCAATTTCTCTGTTTCATCGTCAATAAGAAGGTCAGAGTGATACAGTAAACCTGAAGTGAATCATCGGAATCTATAACTAGTGTCACAGTAATGGTTCAAAACATAGACGGTAAGATGAGTCAGTCTTCTTGTACGCAAGTCGGCATTGTGCCTTTTCTATTTAATTCCGATGCAATTTCTGTGATTCATCGTCAATATGAAGGTCCAAGGGATACAGTAAACCTCAAGTGAAGCATCGTAATGTATAACTAGTGTGACAGGAATGGTTCAAAACATAGACAGTAAGAAGAGTCAGTCTTCTTGTACTTCTGTCGGCATTGTGTCTTTTCTATTTAATTCCGATGCAATTTCTGTGTTTCATCTTCAATAGGAAGGTCAGAGGGATACAGTAATCCTGAAGTGAAGCATCGGAATCTATAACTAGTGTCACAGGAATGGTTCAAAACATAGACAGTAAGAAGAGTCAGTCTTCTTGTACTTAAGTCGGCATTGTGCCTTTTGTATTTAATTCCGATGCAATTTCTTTGTTTCGTTGTCAATAAGAAGATCCAAGGGATACAGTAAACCTGAAGTGAAGCATCGGAATCTATAACTAGTGTCACAGAAATGGTTCAAAGCATTGTCAGTAAGAAGAGTCAGTGTTCTTGTACTTAAGTCGGCATTGTGCCTTTTGTATTTAATTCCGATGCAATTTCTTTGTTTCGTCGTCAATAAGAAGGTCCAAGGGATACAATAAACCTGAAGTGAAGCATCGGAATCTATAACTAGTGTCACAGAAATGGTTCATAACATAGACAGTAGGAAGAGTCAGTCTTCTTCTACTTGAGTCGGCATTGTGCCTTTTGTATTGAATTCCGACGCAATTTCTGTGTTTCATCGGCAATAAGAAGGTTAGAGGGATACAGTAAACCGGACGTGAAGCATCGGAATCTAAAACTACTGTCACAGGAATGGTTCAAAACATAGTCAGTAAGAAGAGTCAGTCTTCTTGAACCTAAGTCGGCATTGGGCCTTTTCTATTTACTTCTGATGCAATTTCTGTGTTTCGTCGTCAATAGGAAGGTCCAAGGGATACAGTAAACTTGAACTGAAGCATCGGAATCTATACCTAGTGTCAGAGGAATGGTTCAGAACATAGACAGTAAGATGAGTCAGTCTTCTTGTACATAAGTCGGCATTGTGCGTTTTGTATTTAATTCCGATGCAATATCAGTGTTTCATCGTCAATACGAAGGTCAAGGGATACAGTAAACCTGACGTGAAGCATCGGAATCCATAACTAGTGTCACAGGAATGGTTCAAATCACAGACAGTAATAAGAGTCAGTCTTCTTGTACTTAAGTCGGCAATGAGCCTTTTGTATTTAATTCCGATGCAATTTCTGTGTTTCATCGTCAATAAGAAGGTCAGAGGGATACAGTAAACCTGAAGTGAAGCATCGGAATCTATAACTAGTGTCACAGGAATGGTTCAAAACATAGACAGTAGGAAGAGTCAGTCTTCTTGTACTTAAGTCGGCATTGTGCCTTCGCTATTGAGTTCCGATGCAATTTTATGTGTTTCGTCGTCAATACGAAGGTCCAAGGGATACAACAGACCTGAAGTGAAGAAACGGAATCAATAACTAGTGTCAGAGGAATCGTTCAGAACATGGACAGTAAGATGAGTCAGTCTTCTTGTACATAAGTCGGCATTGTGCGTATTGCATTTAATTCCGATGCAATTTCTGTGTTTCATCGTCAATAAGAAGGTCCAAGGGATACAGTAAACCTGAAGTGAAACAGCGGAATCCATAACTAGTGTCACAGTAATGGTTCAAGACATAGTCAGTAAGAAGAGTCAGTCTTCTTGTACTTCAGTCGGCATTGTGCCTTTTCTATTTAGTTCCGATGCAATTTCTGTGTTTCATCGTCAATAAGAAGGTCAGAGGGAACAGTAAACCTGAAGTGAAGCATCGGAATCTATAAGTGGTGTCACAGGAATGGTTCCAAAAAAGTCAGTAAGAAGAGTCAGTCTTCTTGTACTTAAGTCGGCATTGTGCCTTTCGTATTTAATTCCTATGCAATTTCGGTGTTTCATCGTCAATAAGAAGGTCCAAGGGATACAGTACCCCTGAAGTGAAGCATCGGAGTCTATAACTAGTGTCACAGTAATGGTTTAAATCATAGACAGTAAGAAGAGTCAGTCTTCTTGTACTTAAGTCGGCATTGTGCCTTTTCTATTTAATTCCGATGCAATTTCTGTGTTTCATCGTCAATAAGAAGGTCAGAGGGATACAGTAAACCTGAAGTGAAGCATCGGAATCTATAAGTGGTGTCACAGGAATGGTTCCAACAAAGTCAGTAAGAAGAGTCAGTCTTCCTGTACTTAAGTCGTCATTGTGCCTTTCCTATTTAATTCCGATGCAATTTCGGTGTGTCATCGTCAATAGAAACGTCCAAGGGATACAGTAAACCTGAAGTGAAGCATCGGAATCTATATCTAGTGTCACAGGAATGGTACAAAGCATAGTCAGTAAGAAGAGTCAGTCTTCTTGTACTTAAGTCGGCATTGTGCCTTTTCTATTTAATTCCGATGCAATTTCTGTGTTTCGTCGTCAATAAGAAGGTCCAAGGGATACAAAAAACCTGAAGTGAAGCATAGGAAACTATAAATAGTGTCACAGGAATGTTTCAAATCATAGACAGAAAGAAGAGTAGGTCCTCTTGTACTTAAGTCGGCATTGTGCTTTTTGTATCTTATTCCAATGCAATTTCTGAGTTTCATCGTCAATAAGATGGTCAGAGGGATACAGTAAACCTGAAGTGAAGCATCGAAATCTATAACTAGTGTCACAGGAATGGTTCAAAACATAGACAGTAGGAAGAGTCAGTCTTCTTGTACTTAAGTCGGCATTGTGCCTTTTCTATTTAATTCCGATGCAATTTCGGTGTTTCATCGTCAATAGAAAGGTCCAAGGGATACAGTAAACCTGAAGTGAAGCATCGGAATCTATAACTAGTGTCACAGGAATGGTTCAAAACATAGTGAGTAAGGAGAGTCAGTCTTCTTGTACCTAAGTCGGCATTGTGCCTTTTCTATTTAAATCCGACTAATTTCTGTGTTTCATCGTCAATAAGAAGGTCAGAGGGATACGGTAAACCTGAAGTGAAGCATCGGAATGTATAACTAGTGTCACAGGAATGGTTCAAAACATAGACAGTAGGAAGAGTCAGTCTTCTTGTATTTGAGTCAGCATTGGGCCTTTTGTATTTATTTCCGATGCAATTTCTGTGTTTCTACGTCAATAAGAAGGGCAGAGGGATACAGTAAACCTAAGGTGAAGCATCGGAATCTATA
Source organism: Schistocerca serialis cubense (assembly GCF_023864345.2). Classification (NCBI taxonomy): domain Eukaryota; kingdom Metazoa; phylum Arthropoda; class Insecta; order Orthoptera; family Acrididae; genus Schistocerca; species Schistocerca serialis. Next base: position 19,932,624 of record NW_026047617.1, read on the forward strand.
ACTAGTGTCACAGGAATGGTTCAAATCATAGACAGTAGGAAGAGTCATTCGTTTTGTACTTAAGTCGGCATTGTGCCTTTAATATTTAATTCCGATTCAATTTCTGTGCTTCATCGTCAATAAGAAGGTCAGAGGGATACAGTAAACCTGAAGTGAAGCATCGGAATCTATAACTAGTGTTACAGGAATGGTTCAAAACATAGACAGTAAGAAGAGTCAGTTTCCTTGTACTTAATTCGGCATTGTGCCTTTTGTATTTAATTCCGATGCAATTTCTGTGTTTCATCGTCAATAAGAAGGTCAGAGGGATTCAGTAAACCTGAAGTGAAGCATCGGAATCTATAACTAGTGTCACAGGAATGGTTCAAACATAGTAAGTAAGAAGAGTCCGTCTTCTTGATCTTAATTCGGCATTGTGCCTTTTTATTTAATTACGATGCAATTTCTGTGTTTCATCGTCAATAAGAAGGTCCAAGGCATACAGTAAACCTGAAGTGAAGCGTCGGAATCTATAACTAGTGTCACAGGAATAGTTCAAAACATAGACAGTAATAAGAGTCAGTCTTCTTGTACTTAAGTCAGCAATGTGCCTTTTGTATTTAATACCGAGGCAATTTCTGTGTTTCATCGTCAATAAGAAGGTCAGAGGGATACAGTAAACCTGAAGTGAAGCATCGGAATCTATAACTAGTGTCACAGGAATGGTTCAAAACATAGACAGTAGGAAGAGTCAGTCTTCTTATAGTTAAATCGGCATTGTGCCTTTTCGATTTAATTCCGATGCAATTTCTGTGTTTCGTCAACAATAAGAAGGTCCAAGAGATACAGTAAACCTGAAGTGAAGCATCGGAATCAATAACTAGTGTCACAGGAATGGTTCAAAATTAGACAGTAAGATGAGTCAGTCTTCTTGTACATAATTCGGCATTGTGCCTTTTGTATTTAATTCCGATGCAATTTCTGTGTTTCATCGTCAATAAGAAGGTCCAAGGGATACAGTAAACCTGAAGTGAAGCGTCGGAATCTATAACTAGTGTCACAGGAATGGTTCAAAACATAGACAGCAATAAGAGTCAGTCTTCTTGTACTTAAGTCGGCATTGTGCTTTTTGTATTTAATTCCGATGCAATTTCTGTGTTTCATCGTCAATAAGAAGGTCAGAGGGATACAGTAAACCTGAAGTGAAGCATCGGAATCTATAACTAGTGTCACAGGAATGGTTCAAAACATAGACAGTAGGAAGAGTCAGTCTTCTTGTACTTAAGTCGGCATTGTGCCTTTTGTATTTAATTCCGATGCAATTTCTGTGTTTCATCGTCAATAAGAAGGTCAGAGGGATTCAGTAAACCTGATGTGAAGCATCGGAATCCATAACTAGTGTCACAGGAATGGTTCAAAACATAGTCAGTAAGAAGAGTCGGTCTTCTTGTACTTAAGTCGGCATTGTGACTTTTCTATTTAGTTCCGATGCAATTTCTGTGTTTCATCGTCAATAAGAAGATCAGAGGGATACGGTAAACCTGAAGTGAAGCATCGGAATGTATAACTAGTGTCACAGGAATCGTTCAAAACATAGACAGTAGGAGGAGTCAGTCTTCTTCTACTTGAGTCGGCATTGTGCATTTTGTATTAATTTCCGATGCAATTTCTGTGTTTCATCGTCAACACGAAGGTCAGAGGGATACAGTAAACCTGAAGTGAAGCATTGGAAACTATAACTAGTGTCACTGGAATGGTTCAATCATAGACAGTAGGAAGAGTCAGTCTTCTTGGTCTTAAGCGGCATTGTGCCTTTTGTATTTAATTCCGATGCAATTTCTGTGTTTCATCGTCAATAAGAAGGTCCAAGGGATACAGTAATCCTGAACTGAGGCATCGGAATCTATAACTAGTGTCACAGGAATGGTTCAAAACATAGTCAGTAAGAAGAGTCAGTCTTCTTGCACTTAAGTCGGCATTGTGCCTTTACTATTTAATTCCGATGCAATTTCTGTATTTCATCGTCAATAAGAATGTCCAAGGGATACAGTACACCTGAAGTGAAGCATCGGAATCTATAACTAGTGTCACAGGAATGTTTCAAAACATAGACAGTAAGAAGAGTCAGTCCTCTTGCACTTATGTCGCCATTGTGCTTTTTGTATCTAATTCCGATGCAATTTCTGAGTTTCATCGTCAATAAGATGGTCAGAGGGATACAGTAAACCTGAAGTGAAGCATCGGAATCTATAACTAGTGTCACAGGAATGGTTCAAAACATAGACAGTAGGAAGAGCCAGTCTTCTTGTACTTAACTCAGCATTGAGCCTTTTCTATTTAATTCCGATGCAATTTCTGTGTTTCGTCGTCAATAAGAAGGTCCAAGAGATACAGTAAACCTGATGTGAAGCATCGGAATCCATAACTAGTGTCACAGGAATGGTTCAAAACATAGTCAGTAAGAAGAGTCAGTCTTCTTGTACTTAAGTCGGCATTGTGCCTTTTCTATTTAGTTACGATGCAATTTCTGTGTTTCATCGTTAATAAGAAGGTCAGAGGGATACGGTAAAACTGAAGTGAAGCATCGGAATGTATAACTAGTGTCACAGGAATCGTTCAAAACATAGACAGTAGGAGGAGTCAGTCTTCTTCTACTTGAGTCGGCATTGTGCATTTTGTATTAATTTCATAGCAATCTCTGTGTTTCATCGTCAATACGAACGTCAGAGGGATACAGTAAATCTGAAGTGAAGCATTGGAAACTATAACTAGTGTCACAGGAATGGTTCAAATCATAGTCATTAAGAAGAGTCAGTCTTCTTGCACTTAAGTCGTCTTTGTGCCTTTACTATTTAATTCCGTTGCAATTTCTGTATTTCATCGTCAATAAGAAGGTCCAAGGGATGCAGTACACCTGAAGTGAAGCATCGGAATCTATGACTAGTGTCACAGAAATGGTTCAAAACATAGACAGTAAGATGAGTCAGTCTTCTTGTACTTAAGTCGGCATTGTGCCTTTTCTATTTAACTCCGATGCAATTTCGGTGTTTCATCGTCAATCCGAAGGTCAGAGGGATACAGTAAACCTGAAGTGAAGCATCGGAATCTATAAGTGGTGTCACAGGAATGGTTCAAACAAAGTCAGTAAGAAGAGCCAGTCTTCTTGTACTTAAGTCGCCATTGTGCCTTTCGTATTGAATTACGATGCAATTTCGGTGTTTCATCGTCAGTAAGAAGTTCCAAGGGATACTGTACCCCTGAAGTGAAGCATCGGAGTCTATAACTAGTGTCACAGGAATGGTTCAAATCATAGACAGTAAGAAGAGTCAGTCTTCTTGTACTTAAGTCTGCATTGGGCCTCTTGTATTTAATTCCGATGCAATTTCTGTGTTTCATCGTCAATATGAAGGTCAGAGGGACACAGTAAACCGAAGTGAAGCATCGGAATGTATAACTAGTGTCACAGGAGTGATTCAAACATAGACAGTAGGAGGAATCAGTCCTCTTGTACTTAAGTCGGCATTGTGGCTTTTCTATTTAATTCCGATGCAATTCCTGTGTTTCGTCGTTAATAAGAAGGTCCAAGAGATACAGTAAACCTGAAGTGAAGCATCGGAGTCAATAACTAGTGTCACAGGAATGGTTCAATCATAGACAGTAGGAAGAGTCAGTCTTCTTGGACTTAAGTCGGCATTGTGCCTTTTCTACTTAATTCCGATGCAATTTCTGTGTTTCGTCGTCAATAAGAAGGTCCAAGTGATACAGTAAACATGAAGTGAAGCATCGGAATCAATAACTAGTGTCACAGGAATGGTTCAAAACATAGTCAGTAAGAAGAGTCAGTCTTCTTGCACTTAAGTCGGCATTGTGCCTTTACTATTTAATTCCGATGCAATTTCTGTGTTTCATCGTCAATAAGAATGTCAGACGGATACAGTAAACCTGAAGTGAAGCATCTGGAATCTATAAGTGGTGTCACAGGAATGGTTCAAACAAAGTCAGTAAGAAGAGTCAGTCTTCTTGTACTTAAGTCGTCATTGTGCCTTTCCTATTTAATTCCGATGCAATTTCGGTGTTTCATCGTCAATAGAAAGGTCCATGTGATACAGTAAACCTGAAGTGAAGCATCGGAATCTATATCTAGTGTCACAGGAATGGTTCAAAACATAGTCAGTAAGAAGGGTCAGTCTTCTTGTACTTAAGTCGGCATTGTGCCTTTTCTATTTAATTCCGATGCAATTTCTGTGTTTCGTCGTCAATAAGAAGGTCCAAGTGATACAGTAAACATGAAGTGAAGCATCGGAATCAATAACTAGTGTCACAGGAATGGTTCAAAACATAGTCAGTAAGAAGAGTCAGTCTTCTTGCACTTAAGTCGGCATTGTGCCTTTACTATTTAATTCCGATGCAATTTCTGTATTTCATCGTCAATAAGAATGTCCAAGGGATGCAGTACACCTGAAGTGAGGCATCGGAATCTATAACTAGTGTCACAGGAATGGTTCAAAACATAGACAGTAAGAGGAGTCAGTCTTCTTGTACTTAAGTCGGCATTGTGCCTTTTCTATTTAATTCCGATGCAATTTATGTGTTTCATCTTCAATTAGAAGGTCAGAGGGATACAGTAAACCTGAAGTGAAGCATCGGAATCAATAAGTGGTGTCACAGGAACGGTTCAAACAAAGTCAGTAAGAGGAGTCAGTCTTCTTGTACTTAAGTCGTCATTGTGCCTTTCCTATTTAATTCCGATGCAATTTCGGTGTTTCATCGTCAATAGAAAAGTCCAAGGGATACAGTGAACCTGAAGTGAAGCATCGGAATCTATATCTAGTGTCACAGGAATGGTACATACAAAGTCAGTAAGAAGAGTCAGTCTTCTTGTACTTAAGTCGGCATTGTGCCTTTTCTATTTAATTCCGATGCAACTTCTGTGTTTCGTCGTCAATAAGAAGGTCCAAGGGATACAGTAAACCTGAAGTGAAGCATGGGAATCTATAACTAGTGTCACAGGAATGTTTCAAAACATAGACAGTAAGAAGTGTCAGTCCTCTTGTACCTTAGTCGCCATTGTGCATTTTGTATCTAATTCCGATACAATTTCTGAGTTTCATCGTCAATAAGATGGTCAGAGGGATACAGTAAACCTGAAGTGAAGCATCGGAATCTATAACTAGTGTCACAGGAATGGTTCAAAACATAGACAGTAGGAAGAATCACTCTTCTTGTACATAATTCGGCATTGTGCCTCTTGTATTTAATTCCGATGCAATTTCTGTGTTTCATCGTCAATAAGAACGTCCAAGGGATACAGTAAACCTGAAGTGAAGCGTCGGAATGTATAACAAGTGTCACAGGCATGGTTCAAAACATAGACAGTAATAAGAGTCAGTCTTCTTGTACTTAAGTCGGCATTGTGCCTTTTGTATTTAATTCCAATGCAATTTCTGTGTTTCATCGTCAATAAGAAGGTCAGAGGGATACAGTAAACCTGAAGTGAACCATCGGAATCCATAACTAGTTTCACAGGAATGGTTCAAAACATAGAGAGTAGGAAGAGTCAGTCTTCTTGTACTTAAGTGAACCATGTGCCATTTGTATTTAATTCCGATGCAATTTCTGTGTTTCATCGTCAATAAGAAGGTCAGAGGGATTCAGTAAACCTGAAGTGAAGCATCGGAATCCATAACTAGTGTCACAGGAATGGTTCAAAACATAGTCAGTAAGAAGAGTCAGTCTTCTAGTACTTAAGTCGGCATTGAGCCTTTTCTATTTAGTTCCGATGCAATTTCTGTGTTTCATCGTCAATAAGAAGGTCAGAGGGATTCAGTAAACCTGAAGTGAAGCATCGGAATCCATAACTAGTGTCACAGGAATGGTTCAAAACATAGTCAGTAAGAAGAGTCAGTCTTCTAGTACTTAAGTCGGCATTGAGCCTTTTCTATTTAGTTCCGATGCAATTTCTGTGTTTCATCGTCAATAAGAAGGTCAGAGGGGTACGGTAAACCTGAAGTGAAGCATCGGAATGTATAACTAGTGTCACAGGAATCGTTCAAAACATAGACAGTAGGAAGAGTCAGTCTTCTTCTACTTGAGTCCGCATTGTGCATTTTGTATTAATTTCCGATGTAATTTCTGTGTTTCATTGTCAATACGAATGTCAGAGGGATACAGTAAACCTGAAGTGAAGCATTGGAAACTATAACTAGTGTCACAGGAATGGTTCAAAACGTAGACAGTAGGAAGAGACAGTCTTCTTGTACTTAAGTTGGCATTGTGCTTTTTGTATTTATTTCCGATGCAATTTCTGTGTTTCATCGTCAATATGAAGGAAAGAGGGACACAGTAAACCTGAAGTGAAGCATCGGAATGTATAACTAGTGTCACAGGAATGATTCAAACATAGACCGTAGGTAGAGTCAGTCCTCTTGTACTTAAGTCGGCATTGTGGCTTTTCTATTTAATTCCTATGCAATTTCTGTGTTTCATCGTCAATAAGAAGGTCAGATGGATACAGTAAACCTGAAGTGAAGCATCGGAATCTATAACTAGTGTCACCGGGATGGTTCAAAACGTAGACAGTAGGAAGAGTCAGTCTTCTTGTACTTAAGTTAGCATTGTGCCTTTTGTATTTATTTCCGATGCAATTTCTGTGTTTCATCATCAATATGAAGGAAAGAGGGACACAGTCAACCTGAAGTGAAGCATCGGAATCTATAACTAGTGTCACCGGGATGGTTCAATCATAGACAGTAGGAAGAGTCAGTCTTCTAGGACTTAAGTCGGCATTGTGCCTATGTATTTAATTCCGATGCAATTTCTGTGTTTCATCGTCAATAAGAAGGTCCAAAGGATACAGTAAACTTGAAGTGAGGCATCGGAATCTATAACTAGTGTCACAGGAATGGTTCAAAACATGGTCAGTAAGAAGAGTCAGTCTTCCTGCACTTAAGTCGTCATTGTGCCTTTACTATTTAATTCCGATGCAATTTCTGTATTTCATCGTCAATAAGAAGGTCCAAGGGATGCAGTACACCTGAAGTGAAGCATCGGAATCTATAACTAGTGTCACAGAAATGGTTCAAAACATAGACAGTAAGATGAGTCAGTCTTCTTGTACTTAAGTCGGCAATGTGCATTTCTATTTAACTCCGATGCAATTTCGGTGTTTCATCGTCAATACGAAGGTCAGAGGGATACAGTAAACCTGAAGTGAAGCATCGGAATGTATAACTTGTGTCACAGGAATGATTCAAACATAGACAGTAGGAGGAGTCAGTCTTCTTGGACTTAAGTCGGCATTGTGGCTTTTCTATTTAATTCCGATACAATTTCTGTGTTTCATCGTCAATATGATCGTCAGATGGATACAGTAAACCTGAAGTGAAGCATCGGAATCTATAACTAGTGTCACAGGAATGGTTCAATCATAGACAGTAGGAAGAGTCAGTCTTCTTGCACTTAAGTTGGCATTGTGCCTTTTGTATTTATTTCCGATGCAATTTCTGTGTTTCATCGTCAATATGAAGGAAAGAGGGACACAGTAAACCTGAAGTGAAGCATCGGAATGTATAACTAGTGTCACTGGAATGATACAAACGTAGACAGTAGGAAGAGTCAGTCCTCTTGTACTTAAGTCGGCATTGTGGCTTTTCTATTTAATTCCTATGCGATTTCTGTGTTTCATCGTCAATAAGAAGGTCAGATGGATACAGTAAACCTGAAGTGAAGCATAGGAATCTATAACTAGTGTCACCGGGATGGTTCAATCATAGACAGTAGGAAGAGTCAGTGTTCTTGGACTTAAGTCGGCATTGTGCATATGTATTTAATTCCGATGCAATTTCTGTGTTTCATCGTCAATAAGAAGGTCCAAAGGATACAGTAAACTTGAAGTGAGGCATCGGAATCTATAACTAGTGTCACAGGAATGGTTCAAACAAAGTCAGTAAGAAGAGCCAGTCTTCTTGTACTTAAGTCGCCATTGTGCCTTTCGTATTTAATTCCGATGCAATTTTGGTGTTTCATCGTCAGTAAGAAGGTCCAAGGGATACTGTACCCCTGAAGTGAAGCATCGGAGTCTATAACTAGTGTCACAGGAATGGTTCAAATCATAGACAGTAAGTAGAGTCAGTCTACTTGTACTTAAGTCTGCATTGTGCCGTTTGTATTTAATTCCGATGCATTTTCTGTGTTTCATCGTCAATAAGAAGGTCAGAAAGACACAGTAAACCTGAAGTGAAGCATCGGAATGTATAACTTGTGTCACAGGAATGATTCAAACATAGAGAGTAGGAGGAGTCAGTCCTCTTGTACTTAAGTCGGCATTGTGGCTTTTCTATTTAATTCCGATGCAATTTCTGTGTTTCATCGTCAATAAGATCGTCAGATGGATACAGTAAACCCGAAGTGAAGCATCGGAATCTATAACTATTGTCACAGGAATGGTCAATCATAGACAGTAGGAAGAGTCAGTCTTCTTGGACTTAAGTCGGCATTGTGCCTTTTGTATTTAATTCCGATGCAGTTTCTGTGTTTCATCGTCAATAAGAATGTCCAAGGGATGCAGTACACCTGAAGTGAAGCATCGGAATCTATAACTAGTGTCACAGGAATGGTTCAAAACATAGACAGTAAGAAGAGTCAGTCATCTTGTACTTAAGTCGGCATTGTGCCTTTTCTATTTAATTCCGATGCAGTTTCTGTGTTTCATCGTCAATTAGAAGGTCAGAGGGATACAGTAAACTTGAAGTGAAGCATCGGAATCTATAAGTGGTGTCACAGGAATGGTTCATACAAAGTCAGTAAGAAGAGTCAGTCTTCTTGTACTTAAGTCGTCATTGTGCCTTTCCTAATTAATTCCGATGCAATTTGGATGTTTCATCGTCAGTAGAAAGGTCCAAGGGATACAGTAAACTGTGAAGTGAAGCATCGGAATCTATATCTAGTGTCACAGGAATGGTTCAAAACAAAGTCAGTAAGAAGAGTCAGTCTTCTTGTACTTAAGTCGGCATTGTGCCTTTTCAATTTAATTCCGATGCAATTTCTGTGTTTCGTCGTCAATAAGAAGGTCCAAGTGATACAGTAAACCTGAAGTGAAGCATCGGAATCTATTACTAGTGTCACAGGAATGTTTCAAAACGTAGACAGTAAGAAGAGTCAGTCCTCTTGCACTTAAGTCGGCATTATGCTTTTTGTATCTAATCCCGATGCAATTTCTGAGTTTCATCGTCAATAAGATGGTCCAAGTGATACAGTAAACCTGAAGTGAAGCGTCGGAATCTATAACTAGTGTCACAGGAATGGTTCAAAATATAGACAGTAATAAGAGTCAGTCTTCTTGTACTTAAGTCGGCATTGTGCCTTTTGTATTTAATTCCGATGCAATTTCTGTGTTTCATCGTCAATAAGAAGGTCAGAGGGATACAGTAAACCTGAAGTGAGGCATCGGAATCTATAACTAGTGTCACTGGAATGGTTCAAAACATAGACAGTAGGAAGAGTCAGTCTTCTTGTACTTAAGTCGGCATTGTGCCTTTTGTATTTAATTCCGATGCAATTTCTGTGTTTCATCGTCTATAAGAAGGTCTGAGGGAATCCGTAAACCTGAAGTGAAGCATCGGAATCTATAACTAGTGTCACAGAAATGGTTCAGAACATTGTCAGTAAGAAGAGTCAGTCTTCTAGTACTTAAGTCGGCATTGTGCCTTTTGTATTTAATTCCGATGCAATTTCTGAGTTTCATCGTCAATAAGATGGTCAGAGGGATACAGTAAACATTAAGTGAAGCATCGGAATCTATAACTAGTGTCACAGGAATGGTTCAAAACATAGTCAGTAAGAAGAGTCAGTCTTCTTGCACTTAAGTCGGCATTGTGGCTTTTCTATTTAATTCCGATGCAATTTCTGTGTTTCATCGTCAATAAGACCGTCAGATGGATACAGTAAACCTGAAGTGAAGCATCGGAATCTATAACTAGTGTCACAGGAATGGTTCAATCATAGACAGTAGGAAGAGTCAGTCTTCTTGGACTTAAGTCGGCATTGTGACTTTTGTATTTAATTGCGATGCAATTTCTGTGTTTCATCGTCAATAAGAAGGTCAGAGGGATACAGTAATCCTGAAGTGGAGCATCGGAGGCTATAAGTGGTGTCACAGGAATGGTTCAAACAAAGTCAGTAAGAAGAGTCAGTCTTCCTGTACTTAAGTCGTCATTGTGCCTTTCCTATTTAATTCCGATGCAATTTCGGTGTTTCATCGTCAATAGAAAGGTCCAAGGGATACAGTAAACCTGAAGTGAAGCATCGGAATCTATATCTAGTGTCACAGGAATGGTTCAAAACATAGTCACTTAGAAGAGTCAGTCATCTTGTACTGAAGTCGGCATTGTGCCTTTTCTATTTAATTCCGATGCAATTTCTGTGTTACGTCGTCAACATGAAGGTCCAAGGGATACAGTAAACCTGAAGTGAAGCATCGGAATCTATAACTAGTATCACAGGAATGGTTCAAAACATAGAGAGTAGGAAGAGTCAGTCTTCTTGTACTTAAGTCGGCGTTGTGCCTTTTGTATTTAATTCCGATGCACTTTCTGTGTTTCATCGTCTATAAGAAGGTCAGAGGGATTCAGTAATCCTGAAGTGAAGCATCGGAATCTATAACTAGTGTCACAGGAATGGTTCAAAACATAGTCAGTAAGAAGAGTAAGTCTTCTTGCACTTAATTCGGCATTGTGCCTTTTTATGTAATTACGATGCAATTTCTGTGTTTCATCGTCAATACGAAGGTCCAAGGGATACAGTAAACCTGAAGTGAAGCATCGGAATCTATAACTAGTGTCACAGGAATGGTTCAAAACATAGTCAGTAAGAAGAGTCAGTCTTCTAGTACTTAAGTCGGCATTGAGCCTTTTCTATTTAGTTCCGATGCAATTTCTGTGTTTCATCGTCAATAAGAAGGTCAGAGGGGTACGGTAAACCTGAAGTGATGCATCGGAATGTATAACTAGTGTCACAGGAATCGTTCAAAACATAGACAGTAGGAGGAGTCAGTCTTCTCCTACTTGACTCGGCATTGTGCATTTTGTATTAATTTCCGATGCAATTTCTGTGTTTCATTGTCAATACGAAGGTCATAGGGATACAGTAAACCTGAAGTGAAGCATTGGAATCTATAACTAGTGTCACAGGAATGGTTCAAAACGTAGACAGTAGGAAGAGTCAGTCTTCTTGTACTTAAGTTGGCATTGTGCCTTTTGTATTTATTTCCGATGCAATTTCTGTGTTTCATCGTCAATATGAAGGAAAGAGGGACACAGTAAACCTGAAGTGAAGCATCGGAATGTATAACTAGTGTCACAGGAATGATTCAAACATAGACCGTAGGAAGAGTCAGTCCTGTTGTACTTAAGTCGGCATTGTGGCTTTTCTATTTAATTCCTATGCAATTTCTGTGTTTCATCGTCAATAAGAAGGTCAGATGGATACAGTAAACCTGAAGTGAAGCATCGGAATCTATAACTAGTGTCAGCGGGATGGTTCAAAACGTAGACAGTAGGAAGAGTCAGTCTTCTTGTACTTAAGTTGGCATTGTGCCTTTTGTATTTATTTCCGATGCATTTTCTGTGTTTCATCGTCAATATGAAGAAAAGAGGGACACAGTAAACCTGAAGTGAAGCATCGGAATCTATAACTAGTGTCACCGGGATGGTTCAATCACAGACAGTAGGAAGAGTCAGTCTTCTTGGACTTAAGTCGGCATTGTGCCTATGTATTTAATTCCGATGCAATTTCTGTGTTTCATCGTCAATAAGAAGGTCCAAAGGATACAGTAACCTTGAAGTGAGGCATCGGAATCTATTACTAGTGTCACAGGAATGGTTCAAACAAAGTCAGTAAGAAGAGCCACTCTTCTTGTACTTAAGTCGCCATTGTGCCTTTCGTATTTAATTCCGATGCAATTTCGGTGTTTCATCGTCAGTAAGAAGGTCCAAGGGATACAGTACCCCTGAAGTAAAGCATCGGAGTCTATAACTAGTGTCACAGGAATGGTTCAAAACATAGACAGTAATAAGAGTCAGCCTTCTAGTACTTAAGTCGGCATTGTGCCTTTTGTATTTAATCCCGATGCAATTTCTGTTTTTCACCGTCAATAAGAAGGTCAGATGGATACAGTAAACCTGAAGTGAAGCATCGGAATCTATAACTAGTGTCACAGGAATGGTTCAAAAAATAGAGAGTAGGAAGAGTCAGTCTTCTTGTACTTAAGTCGGCATTGTGCCTTTTGTATTTAATTCCGATGCAATTTCTGTGTTTCATCGTCTATAAGAAGGTCAGAGGGATTCCGTAAACCTGAAGTGAAGCATCGGATTCTATAACTAGTGTCACAGGAATGGTTCAATCATAGACAGTAGGAAGAGTCAGTCTTCTTGTACTTAAGTCGGCAATGTGCCTTTTCTATTTAATTCCGATGCAATTTCTGTGTTTCATCGTCAATAAGAATGTCCAAGGGATGCAGTACACCTCAAGTGAAGCATCGGAATCTATAACTTCTGTCACAGGAATGGTTCAAAACATAGACAGTAAGAAGAGTCAGTCTTCTTGTACTTAAGTCTGCATTGTGCCTTTTCTATTTAATTCCGATGCAATTTCTATGCTTCATCGTCAATTACAAGGTCAGAGGGATACAGTAAACCTGAAGTGAAGCATCGGAATCTATAAGTGGTGTCAAAGGAATGGTTCAAACAAAGTCAGTAAGAAGAGTCAGTCTTCTTGTACTTAAGTCGTCATTGTGCCTTTCCTAATTAATTCCGATGCAATTTGGATGTTTCATCGTCAATAGAAAGGTCCAAGGAATACAGTAAATCTGAAGTGAAGCATCGGATTCTATATCTAGTGTCACAGGAATGGTTCAAAACATAGTCAGTAAGAAGAGTCAGTCTTCTTGTACTTAAGTCGGCAATGTGCCTTTTCTATTTAATTCCGATGCAATTTCTGTGTTTCGTCGTCAATAAGAAGGTCCAAGTGATACAGTAAACCTGAAGTGAAGCATCGGATTCTATAACTAGTGTCACAGGAATGTTTCAAAACGTAGACAGGAAGAAGAGTCAGTCCTCTTGTACTTAAGTCGGCATTGTGCTTTTTGTATCTAATCCCGATGCAATTACTGAGATTCATCGTCAATAAGATGGTCCAAGGGATACAGTAAACCTGAAGTGAAGCGTCGGAATCTATAACTAGTGTCACAGGAATGGTTCAAAACATAGACAGTAATAAGAGTCAGTCTTCTAGTACTTAAGTCGGCATTGTGCCTTTTGTATTTAATTCCGATGCAATTTCTGTGTTTCACCGTCAATAAGAAGGTCAGAGGGATACAGTAAACCTGAAGTGAAGCATCGGTATCTATAACTAGTGTCACAGGAATGGTTCAAAACATAGAGAGGAGGAAGAGTCAGTCTTCTTGTACTGAAGTCGGCATTGTGCCTTTTGTATTTAATTCCGATGCAATTTCTGTGTTTCATCGTCTATAAGAAGGTCAGAGGGATTCCGTAAACCTGAAGTGAAGCATCGGAATCTATAACTAGTGTCACAGGAATGGTTCAAAACATAGTAAGTAACAAGAGTCAGTCTTCTTGCACTTAATTCGGCAATGTGACTTTTTATTTAATTACGATGCAATTTCTGTGTTTCATCGTCAATAAGAAGGTCCAAGGGATTCAGTAAACCTGAAATGAAGCATCGGAATCTATAACTAGTGTCACAGAAATGGTTCAGAACATAGTCACTAAGAAGAGTCAGTCTTCTAGTACTTAAGTCGGCATTGTGCCTTTTGTATTTAATTCCGATGCAATTTCTGTGTTTCATCGTCAATAAGAAGGTCCAAGGGATACAGGAAACCTGAAGTGAAGCATCGGAATCAATAACTAGTGTCACAGGAATGGTTCAAAACATAGACACTTAGAAGAGTCAGTCCTCTTGTACTTAAGTCGCCATTGTGCTTTTTGTATGTAATTCCGATGCAATTTCTGAGTTTCATCGTCAATAAGATGGTCAGAGGGATACAGTAAACCTGAAGTGAAGCATCGGAATCTATAACTAGTGTCACAGGAATGGTTCAAAACATTGTCAGTAAGAAGAGTCAGTTTTCTTGCACTTAAGTCGGCATTGTGGCTTTTCTATTTAATTCCGATGCAATTTCTGTGTTTCATCGTCAATAAGACCGTCAGATGGATACAGTAAACCTGAAGTGAAGCATCGGAAACTATAACTAGTGTCACAGGAATGGTTCAATCATAGACAGTAGGAAGAGTCAGTCTTCTTGTTCTTAAGTCTGCATTGTGCCTTTTGTATATATTTCCGATGCAATTTCTGTGTTTCATGATCAATAAGAAGGACAGAGGGATACAGTAAACCTGAAGTGAAGCATCGGAATCTATAACTAGTGTCACAGGAATGGTTCAAAACATAGACAGCAGGAAGAGTAATTCTTCTTGTACTTAAGTCGGCATTGTGCCTTTTGTATTTCATTTCGATGCAATATCTGTGTTTCATCGTCAATAAGGAGGTCCAAGGGGTACAGTAAACCTGAACTGAGGCATCGGAATCTATAACTAGTGTCACAGAAATGATTCAGAACATAGTCAGTAAGACGAGTCAGTCTTCTTGTACTTGAGTCGGCATTGTGCCTTTTCTATTTAATTCCGATGCAATTTCTGTGTTCCATCGTCAATAAGAAGGTCCAAGGGATGCAGTACACCTGAAGTGAAGCATCGGAATCTATAACTAGTGTCACAGGAATGGTTCAAAACATAGACAGTAAGAGGAGTCAGTCTTCTTGTACTTAAGTCGGCATTGTGCCTTTTCTATTTCATTCCGATGCAATTTCTGTGTACCATCGTCAATAAGAAGGTCAGAGGGATACAGTAAACCTGAGCTGAAGCATCGGATCTATAAGCGGTGTCACAGGAATGGTTCAAACGAAGTCAGTAAGAAGAGTCAGTCTTCTTGTACTTATGTCGGCATTGTGCCATTCCTATTTAATTCCGATGCAATTTCGGTGTTTCATCGTCAATAGAAATGTCCAAGGGATACAGTAAACCTGAAGTGAAGCATCGGAATCTATATCTAGTGTCACAGGAATGGTACATAACATAGGCAGTAAGAAGAGTCAGTCTTCTTGTACTTAAGTCGGCATTGTGCATTTTCTATTTAATTCCGATGCAATTTCTGTGTTTCGTCGTCAATAAGAAGGTCCAAGGGATACAGTAAACCTGAAGTGAAGCATCGGAATCTATAACTAGTGTCACAGGAATGGTTCAAAACATAGAGAGTAGGAAGAGTCAGTCTTCTTGTACTTATGTCGTCATTGTGCCTTTTGTATTTAATTCCGATGCAATTTCTGTGTTTCATCGTCTATAAGAAGGTCAGAGGGATTCAGTAAACCTGAAGTGAAGCATCGGAATCTATAACTAGTGTCACAGGAATGGTTCAAAACATAGTCAGTAAGAAGAGTCAGTCTTCTTGCACTTAATTCGGCATTGTGACTTTTTATTTAATTACGATGCAATTTCTGTGTTTCATCGTCAATAAGAAGGTCCAAGGGATACAGTAAACCTGATGTGAAGCATCGGAATCTATAACTAGTGTCACAGAAATGGTTCAGAACATAGTCAGTAAGAAGAGTCAGTCTTCTAGTACTTAAGTCGGCATTGTGCCTTTTGTATTTAATTCCGATGCAATTTCTGTGTTTCATCGTCAATCATAAGGTCAGAGGGATACAGTAAACCTGAAGTGAAGCATCGTTATGTATAACTAGTGTTACAGGAATTGCTCAAAACATAGACAGTAGGAAGAGTCAGTCCTCTTGTACTTAAGTCAGCATTGTGATTTTTGTATTTATTTCCGATGCAATTTCTGTGTTTCATCATCAATAAGAAGGTCAGAGGGATACATTAAACCTGAAGTGAAGTATCGGAACCTATAACTAGTGTCACAGGAATGGTTCAAAACTTAGACAGCAGGAAGAGTCATTCTTCTTGTACTTAAGACGGCATTGTGCCTTTTGTATTTAGTTCCGATGCAATTTCTGTGTTTCATCGTCAATAAGAAGGTCCAAGGGATACATTAAACCTGAAGTGAGGCATCGGAATCTATAACTAGTGTCACAGGAATGGTTCAAAACATAGTCAGTAAGAAGAGTCAGTCTTCTTGGACTTAAGTCGGCATTGTGCCTTTTCTATTTAATTCCGATGCAAGTTGTGTGTTTCATCGTCAATAAGAAGGTCCAAGGGATGCAGTACACCTGAAGTGAAGCATCGGATTCTATAACTAGTGTCACAGGAATGGTTCAAAACATAGACAGTAAGAAGAGTCAGTCTTCTTGTACTTAAGTCGGCATTGTGCCTTTTCTATTTAATTCCGATGCAATTTCTGTGTTTCATCGTCCATAAGAAGGTCAGAGGGATACAGTAAACCTGAGCTGAAGCATCGAATCTATAAGCGGTGTTACAGGAATGGTTCAAACGAAGTCAGTAAGAAGAGTCAGTGTTATAGTACTTATGTCGGCATTGTGCCTTTCCTACTTAATTCCGATGCAATTTCGGTGTTTCATCGTCAATAGAAAGGTCCAAGGGATACAGTAAACCTGAAGTGAAGCATCGGAATCTATATCTAGTGTCACAGGAATAATACAAAACATAGTCAGTAAGAAGAGTCAGTCTTCTTGTACTTAAGTCGGCTTTGTGCGTTTTCTATTTAATTCCGATGCAATTTCTGTGTTTCATCGTCAATAAGAAGGTCCAAGGGATGCAGTACACCTGAAGTGAAGCATCGGAAACTATAACTAGTGTCACAGGAATGGTTCAAAACATAGACAGTAAGAAGAGTCAGTCTTCTTGTACTTAAGTCGGCATTGTGCCTTTTCTATTTAATTCCGAAGCAATTACTGTGTTTCATCATCAATAAGAAGGTCAGAGGGATATTGTAACCTGAACTGAAGCATCGAATCTATAAGTGGTGTCACAGGAATTGTTCAAACGAAGTCAGTAAGAAGAGTCAGTCTTCTTGTACTTAAGTCGGCATTGTGCCTTTCGTATTTAATTGCGATGCAACTTCTGTGTTTCATCGTCAGTAAGAAGGTCCAAGGGATACAGTAAACCTGAAGTGAAGCATCGGAATC
The DNA here is from genome assembly GCF_023864345.2 of Schistocerca serialis cubense. Taxonomy (NCBI): domain Eukaryota; kingdom Metazoa; phylum Arthropoda; class Insecta; order Orthoptera; family Acrididae; genus Schistocerca; species Schistocerca serialis. Next base: position 19,949,776 of record NW_026047617.1, read on the forward strand.
TTTAACTAGTGTCACCGGGATGGTTCAATCATAGACAGTAGGAAGAGTCAGTCTTCTTGGACTTAAGTCGGCATTGTGCCTATGTATTTAATTCCGATGCAATTTCTGTGTTTCATCGTCAATAAGAAGGTCGAAAGGATACAGTAAACTTGAAGTGAGGCATCGGAATCAATTACTAGTGTCACAGGAATGGTTCAAACAAAGTCAGTAAGAAGAGCCAGTCTTCTTGTACTTAAGTCGCCATTGTGCCTTTCGTATTTAATTCCGATGCTATTTCGGTGTTTCATCGTCAGTAACAAGGTCCAAGGGATACAGTACCCCTGAAGTGAAGCATCGGAGTCTATAACTAGTGTCACAGGAATGGTTCAAATCATAGACAGTAAGAAGAGTCAGTCTTCTTGTACTTAAGTCTGCATTGTGCCTTTTGTATTTAATTCCGATGCTATTTCTGTGTTTCATCGTCAATAAGAAGGTCGGAGGGACACAGTAAACCAGAAGTGAAGCATCGGAATGTATAACTTATGTCACAGGAATGATTCAAACATAGACAGTAGGAGGAGTCAGTCCTCTTGTACTTAAGTCGGCATTGTGGCTTTTCTATTTAGTTCCGATGCAATTTCTGTGTTTCATCGTCAATAAGATCGTCAGATGGATACAGTAAACCTGAAGTGAAGCATCGGAATCTATAACTAGTGTCACAGGAATGGTTCAATCATAGACAGTAGGAAGAGTCAGTCTTCTTGGACTTAAGTTGGCATTGTTCCTTTCGTATTTAATTCCGATGCTATTTCGGTGTTTCATCGTCAGTAAGAAAGTCCAAGGGATACAGTACCCCTGAAGTGAAGCATCGGAGTCTATAACTAGTGTCACAGGAATGGTTCAAACCATAGACAGTAAGAAGAGTCAGTCTTCTTGTACTTAAGTCTGCATTGTGCCTTTTGTATTTAATTCCGATGCAATTTCTGTGTTTCATCGTCAATAAGAAGGTCAGAGGGACACAGTAAACCAGAAGTGAAGCATCGGAATCTATAACTAGTGTCACAGGAATGGTTCTATCATAGACAGAAGGAAGAGTCAGTCTTCTTGGACTTAAGTCGGCATTGTGCCTTTTGTATTTAATTCCGATGCAATTTCTGTATTTCATCGTTAATAAGAAGGTCCAAGGGATGCAGTACACCTGAAGTGAAGCATCGGAATCTCTAACTAGTGTCACAGGAATGGTTCAAAACATAGACAGTAAGATGAGTCCGTCTTCTTGTACTTAAGTCGGCATTGTGCCTTTTCTATTTAACTCCGATGCAATTTCGGTGTTTCATCGTCAATACGAAGGTCAGAGGGATACACTAAACCTGAAGTGAAGCATCGGAATGTATAACTTGTGTCACAGGAATAATTCAAACATAGACAGTAGGAGGAGTCAGTCTTCTTGGACTTAAGTGGGCTTTGTGGCTTTTCTATTTAATTCCAATGCAATTTCTGTGTTTCATCGTCAATAAGAAAGTCAGATGGATACAGTAAACCTGAAGTGAAGCATTGGGAACTATAACTAGTGTCACAGGAATGGTTCAAAACGTAGACAGTATTAAGAGTCAGTCTTCATGTACTTAAGTTGGCATTGTGCCTTTTGTATTTATTTCCGATGCAATTTCTGTGTTTCATCGTCAATATGAAGGAAAGAGGGACACTGTAAACCTGAAGTGAAGCATCGGAATGTATAACTAGTGTCACAGGAATGATACAAACATAGACAGTAGGAAGAGTCAGTCCTCTTGTACTTAAGTCGGCATTGTGGCTTTTCTATTTAATTCCTATGCAATTTCTGTGTTTCATCGTCAATAAGAAGGTCAGATGGATACAGTAAACCTGAAGTGAACCATAGGAATCTATAACTAGTGTCACCGCGATGGTTCAATCATAGACAGTAGGAAGAGTCAGTCTTCTTGGACTTAAGTCGGCATTGTGCCTATGTATTTAATTCCGATGCAATTTCTGTGTTTCATCGTCAATAAGAAGGTCCAAAGGATACAGTAAACTTGAAGTGAGGCATCGGAATCTATAACTAGTGTCACAGGAATGGTTCAAACAAAGTCAGTAAGAAGAGCCAGTCTTCTTGTACTTAAGTCGCCATTGTGCCTTTCGTATTTAATTCCGATGCAATTTCGGCGTTTCGTCGTCAGTAAGAAGGTCCAAGGGATACAGTACCACTGAAGTGAAGCATCGGAGTCTATAACTAGTGTCACAGGAATGGTTCAAATCATAGACAGTAAGAAGAGTCAGTCTTCTTTTACTTAGGTCTGCATTGTGCCTTTTGTATTTAATTCCGATGCAATTTCTGTGTTTCATCGTCAATAAGAAGGTCAGAGGTACACAGTAAACCAGAAGTGAAGCATCGGAATGTATAACTTGTGTCACAGGAATGATTCAAACATAGACAGTAGGAGGAGTCAGTCCTCTTGTACTTAAGTCGGCATTGTGGCTTTTCTATTTAATTCCGATGCAATTTCTGTTTTTCATCGTCAATAAGATCGTCAGATGGATACAGTAAACCTGAAGTGAAGCATCGGAATCTATAACTATTGTCATAGGAATGGTTCAATCATAGACAGTAGGAAGAGTCAGTCTTCTTGGACTTAAGTCGGCATTGTGCCTTTTGTATTTAATTCCGATGCAATTTCTGTGTTTCATCGTCAATAAGAATGTCCAAGGGATGCAGTACACCTGCGTGAAGCATCGGAATCTATAACTAGTGTCACAGGAATAGTTCAAAACATAGACAGTAAGAAGAGTCTGTCTTCTCGTACTTAAGTCGGCATTGTGCCTTTTCTATTTAATTCCGATGCAATTTCTGTGTTTCATTGTCAATTAGAAGGTCAGAGGTATACAGTAAACCTGAAGTGAAGCATCGGAATCTATAAGTGGTGTCACAGGAATGGTTCAAACTAAGTCAGTAAGAAGAGTCAGTCTTCTTGTACTTAAGTCGTCATTGTGCCTTTCCTAATTAATTCCGATGCAATTTGGGTGTTTCATCGTCAATAGAAAGGTCCAAGGGATACAGTAAACCTGAAGTGAAGCATCGGAATCTGTATCTAGTGTCACAGGAATGGTTCAAAACATAGTCAGTAAGAAGAGTCAGCCTTCTTGTACTTAAGTCGGCATTGTGCCTTTTCAATTTAATTCCGTTGCAATGTCTGTGTTTCGTCGTCAATAAGAAGGTCCAAGTGATACAGTAAACCTGAAGTGAAGCATCGGAATCTATAACTAGTGTCACAGGAATGTTTCAAAACGTAGACAGTAAGAAGAGTCGTTCCTCTGGCACTTAAGTCGGCATTGTGCTTTTTGTATCTAATCCCGATGCAATTTCTGAGTTTCATCGACAATAAGATGGTCCAAGGGATACAGTAAACCTGAAGTGAAGCGTCGGAATCTATTACTAGTGTCACAGGAATGGTTCAAAACATAGACAGTAATAAAAGGCAGTCTTCTTGTACTTAAATCGGCATTGTGCATTTTGTATTTAATTCCGATGCAATTTCTGTGTTTCATCGTCAATAAGAAGGTCAGAGGGATACAGTAAACCTGAAGTGAAGCATCGGAATCTATAACTATTGTCACAGGAATGGTTCAAAACATAGAGAGTAGGAAGAGTCAGTCTTCTTGTCCTTGAGTCGGCATTGTGCCTTTTGTATTTAATTCCGTTGCAATTTCTGTGTTTCATCGTCAATAAGAAGGTCAGCGGGATTCAGTAAACCTGAAGTGAAGCATCGGAATATATAACTAGTGGCACAGGAATGGTTCAAAACATAGTCAGTAAGAAGAGTCAGTCTTCTTGCACTTAATTCGGCAATGTGACTTTTTATTTAATTACGATGCAATTTCTGTGTTTCATCGTCAATTAGAAGGTCCAAGGGATTCAGTAAACCTGAAGTGAAGCATCGGAATCTATAACTAGTGTCACAGAAATGGTTCAGAACATAGTCACTAAGAAGAGTCAGTCTTCTAGTACTTAAGTCGGCATTGTGCCTCTTGTATTTAATTCCGATGCAATTTCTGTGTTTCATCGTCAATAAGAAGGTCCAAGGGATACGGTAAACCTGAAGTGAAGCATCGGAATCAATAACTAGTGTCACAGGAATGGTTCAAAACATAGACACTTAGAAGAGTCAGTCCTCTTGTACTTAAGTCGCCATTGTGCTATTTGTATCTAATTCCGATTCAATTTCTGAGTTTCATCGTCAATAAGATGGTCAGAGGGATACAGTAAACCTGAAGTGGAGCATCGGAATCTATAAGTGGTGTCACAGGAATGGTTCAAACAAAGTCAGTAAGAAGTGTCAGTCTTCCTGTACTTAAGTCGTCATTGTGCCTTTCCTATTTAATTCCGATGCAATTTCGGTGTTTCATCGTCTATAAGAAGGTCAGAGGGATTCCGTAAACCTGAAGTGAAGCATCGGAATCTATAACTAGTGTCACAGGAATGGTTCAAAACGTAGTCAGTAAGAAGAGTCAGTCTTCTTGCACTTAAGTCGGCACTGTGGCTTTTCTATTTAATTCCAATGCAATTTCTGTGTTTCATCGTCAATAAGACCGTCAGATGGATACAGTAAACCTGAAGTGAAGCATCGGAATCTATAACTAGTGTCACAGGAATGGTTCAATCATAGACAGTAGGAAGAGTCAGTCTTCTTGGACTTAAGTCTGCATTGTGCCTTTTGTATTTAATTGCGATGCAATTTCTGTGTTTCATCGTCAATAAGAAGGTCAGAGGGATACAGTAATCCTGAAGTGGAGCATCGGAATCTATAAGTGGTGTCACAGGAATGGTTCAAACAAAGTCAGTAAGAAGAGTCAGTCTTCCTGTACTTAAGTCGTCATTGTGCCTTTCCTATTTAATTCCGATGCAATTTCGGTGTTTCATCGTCTATAGAAAGGTCCAAGGGATACAGTAAACCTGAAGTGAAGCATCGGAATCTATATCTAGTGTCACAGGAATGGATCAAAACATTGTCAGTAAGAAGAGTCAGTCATCTTGTACTGAAGTCGGCATTGTGCCTTTTCTATTTAATTCCGATGCAATTTCTGTGTTACGTCGTCAACATGAAGGTCCAAGGGATACAGTAAACCTGAAGTGAAGCATCGGAATCTATAACTAGTATCACAGGAATGGTTCAAAACATAGAGAGTAGGAAGAGTCAGTCTTCTTGTACTTAAGTCGGCATTGTGCCTTTTGTATTTAATTCCGATGCATTTTCTGTGTTTCATCGTCTATAAGAAGGTCAGAGGGATTCAGTAAACCTGAAGTGAAGCATCGGAATCTATAACTAGTGTCACAGGAATGGTTCAAAACATAGTCAGTAAGAAGAGTCAGTCTTCTTGCACTTAATTCGGCATTTTGCCTTTTTATTTTATTACGATGCAATTTCTGTGTTTCATCGTCAATAAGAAGGTCCAAAGGATACAGTAAACCTGAAGTGAAGCATCGGAATCTATAACTAGTGTCACAGAAATGGTTCAGAACATAGTCAGTAAGAAGAGTCAGTCTTCTAGTACTTAAGTCGGCATTGTGCCTTTTGTATTTAATTCCGATGCAATTTCTGTGTTTCATCGTCAACATGAAGGTCAGAGGGATACAGTAAACCTGAAGTGAAGCATCGGAATGTATAACTAGTGTCACAGGAATTGCTCAAAACATAGACATTAGGAAGAGTCAGTCCTCTTGTACCTAAGTCGGCATTGTGCTTTTTGTATATATTTCCGATGCAATTTCTGTGTTTCATCATCAATAAGAAGGTCAGAGGGATACAGTAAACCTGAAGTGAAGTATCGGAATCTATAACTAGTGTCACAGGAATGGTTCAAAACATAGACAGCAGGAAGAGTCATTCTTCTTGTACTTAAGACGGCATTGTGCCTTTTCTATTTAATTCCGATGCAATTTCTGTGTTTCATGGTCAATAAGATGGTCAGATGGATACAGTAAACCTGGAGTGAAGCATCGGAATCTATAACTAGTGTCACAGGAATGGTTCAATCATAGACAGTAGGAAGAGTCAGTCTTTATGTACTTAAGTCGGCATTGTGCCTTTTGTATTTAATTCCGATGCTATTTCTGTGTTTCATCGTCAGTTAGAAGGTCCAAGGGATACAGTAAACCTGAAGTGAGGCATCGGAATCTATAACTAGTGTCACAGGAATGGTTCAAAACATAGTCAGTAAGAAGAGTCAGTCTTCTTGGACTTAAGTCGGCAATGTGCCTTTTCTATTCAATTCCGATGCATTTTCTGTGTTTCATCGTCAATAAAAAAGTCCAAGGGATGCAGTATACCTGAAGTGAAGCATCGGAATCTATAACTAGTGTCACAGAAATGGTTCAAAACATAGACAGTAAGAAGAGTCAGTCTTCTTCTACTTAAGTCGGCATTGAGCTTTTTCTATTTAATTCCGATGCAATTACTGTGTTTCATCGTCAATAAGAAGGTCAGAGGGATACAGTAACCTGAACTGAAGCATCGAATCTATAAGTGGTGTCACAGGAATGGTTCAAACGAAGTCAGTAAGAAGAGTCAGTCTTCTTGTACTTAAGTCGGCATTGTGCCTTTCGTATTTAATTCCGATGCAATTTCGGTGTTTCATAGTCAATAAGAAGGTCCAAGGGATACAGTAAACGTGAAGTGAAGCATCGGAATGTATAACTAGTGTCACAGGAATTGTTCAAATCATAGACATTAGGAAGAGTCAGTCTTCTTGTTCTTAAGTCTGCATTGTGCCTTTTGTATATATTTCCGATGCAATTTCTGTGTTTCATGATCAATAAGAAGGTCAGAGGGATACAGTAAACCTGAAGTGAAGCATCGGAATCTATAACTAGTGTCACAGGAATGGTTCAAAACATAGACAGCAGGAAGAGTAATTCTTCTTGTACTTAAGTCGGCATTGTGCCTTTTGTATTTCATTTCGATGCAATATCTGTGTTTCATCGTCAATAAGGAGGTCCAAGGGGTACAGTAAACCTGAAGTGAGGCATCGGAATCTATAACTAGTGTCACAGGAATGGTTCAGAACATAGTCAGTAAGAAGAGTCAGTCTTCTTGTACTTACGTCGGCATTGTGCCTTTTCTATTTAATTCCGATGCAATTTCTGTGTGCCATCGTCAATAAGAAGGTCCAAGGGATGCAGTACACCTGAAGTGAAGCATCGGAATCTATAACTAGTGTCACAGGAATGGTTCAAAACATAGACAGTAAGAGGAGTCAGTCTTCTTGTACTTAATTCGGCATTGTGCCTTTTTATTTAATTACGATGCAATTTCTGTGTTTCATCGTCAATAAGAAGGTCCAAGGGATACAGTAAACCTGAAGTGAAGCATCGGAATCTATAACTAGTGTCACAGAAATGGTTCAGAACATAGTCAGTAAGAAGAGTCAGTCTTCTAGTACTTAAGTCGGCATTGTGCCTTTTGTATTTAATTCCGATGCAATTTCTGTGTTTCATCGTCAATCATAAGGTCAGAGGGATACAGTAAACCTGAAGTGAAGCATCGTTATGTATAACTAGTGTCACAGGAATTGCTCAAAACATAGACAGTAGGAAGAGTCAGTCTTCTTGTACTTAAGTCGGCATTGTGCTTTTTGTATTTATTTCCGATGCAATTTCTGTGTTTCATCATCAATAAGAAGGTCAGAGGGATACAGTAAACCTGAATTGATGTATCGGAACCTATAACTAGTGTCACAGGAATGGTTCAAAACATAGACAGCAGGAAGAGTCATCCTTCTTGTACCTAAGACGGCATTGTGCCTTTTGTATTTAGTTCCGATGCCATTCCTGTGTTTCATCGTCAATAAGAAGGTCCAAGGGATACATTAAACCTGAAGTGAGGCATCGGAATCTATAACTAGTGTCACAGGAATGGTTCAAAACATAGTCAGTAAGAAGAGTCAGTCTTCTTGGACTTAAGTCGGCATTGTGCCTTTTCTATTTAATTCCGATGCAATTTGTGTGTTTCATCGTCAATAAGAAGGTCCAAGGGATGCAGTACACCTGAAGTGAAGCATAGGATTCTTTATCTAGTGTCACAGGAATGGTTCAAAACATAGTCAGTAAGAAGAGTCAGTCTTCTTGTACTTAAGTCGGCATTGTGCCTTTTCTATTTAATTCCGATGCAATTTCTGTGTTTCATCGTCCATAAGAAGGTCAGAGGGATACAGTAAACCTGAGCTGAAGCATCGAATCTATAAGCGGTGTTACAGGAATGGTTCAAACGAAGTCAGTAAGAAGAGTCAGTCTTCTTGTACTTATGTCGGCATTGTGCCTTTCCTACTTAATTCCGATCAATTTCGGTGTTTCATCGTCAATAGAAAGGTCCAAGGGAGACAGTAAACCTGAAGTGAAGCATCGGAATCTGTATCTAGTGTCACAGGAATAATACAAATCATAGTCAGTAAGAAAAGTCAGTCTTCTTGTACTTAAGTCGGCTTTGTGCGTTTTCTATTTAATTCCGATGCAATTTCTGTGTTTCGTAGTCAATAAGAAGATCCAAGGGATACAGTAAACCTGAAGTGAAGCATCGGAATCTATAACTAGTGTCACAGGAATGTTTCAAAACATAGACAGTTAGAAGAGTTAGATCTCTTGTACTTAAGTAGGCATTGTGCTTTTTGTATCTAATTCCGATGCAATTTCTGAGTTTCATCGTCTATAAGAAGGTCAGAGGGATACAGTACACCTGAAGTGAACCATCGAAATCTATAACTAGTGTCACAGGAATGGTTCACAACATAGTCAGTAAGAAGAGTCAGTCTTCTTGGACTTAAGTCGGCATTGTGCCTTTTCTATTTAATTCCGATGCAATTTCTGTGTTTCATCGTCAATAAGAAGGTCCAAGGGATGCAGTACACCTGAAGTGAAGCATCGGAAACTATAACTAGTTTCACAGGAATGGTTCAAAACATAGACAGTAAGAAGAGTCAGTCTTCTTGTACTTAAGTCGGCATTGTGCCATTTCTATTTAATTCCGAAGCAATTACTGTGTTTCATCGTCAATAAGAAGGTCAGAGGGATAATGTAACCTGAACTGAAGCATCGAATCTATAAGTGGTGTCACAGGAATTGTTCAAACGAAGTCAGTAAGAAGAGTCAGTCTTCTTGTACTTAAGTCGGCATTGTGCCTTTCGTATTTAATTCCGATGTAACTTCTGTGTTTCATCGTCAATAAGAAGGTCCAAGGGATACAGTAAACCTGAAGTGAAGCATCGGAATCTATAACTAGTGTCACAGAAATGGTTCAGAACATAGTCAGTAAGAAGAGTCAGTCTTCTAGTACCTAAGTCGGCATTGTGCCTTTTGTATTTAATTCCGATGCAATTTCTGTGTTTCATCGTCAATAAGAAGGTCAGAGGGATACAGTAAACCTGAAGTGAAGCATCGGAATGTATAACTAGTGTCACAGGAATTGTTCAAAACATAGACAGTAGGAAGAGTGAGTCTTCTTGTTCTTAAGTCGGCATTGTGCTTTTTGTATATATTTCCGATGCAATTTCTGTGTTTCATCATCAATAAGAAGGTCAGAGGGATACAGAAAGCCTGAAGTGAAGCGTCGGAATCTATAACTAGTGAAACAGGAATGGTTCAAAACATAGACAGCAGGAAGAGTCATTCTTCTTGTACTTAAGTCGGCATTGTGCATTTTCTATTTAATTCCGATGCAATTTCTGTGGTTCATGGTCAATAAGAAGTTCAGATGGATACAGTAAACCTGAAGTGAAGCATCGGAATCTATATCTAGTGTCACAGGAATGGTTCAATCATAGACAATAGGAATAGTCAGTCTTCTTGTACTTAAGTCGCCATTGTGCCTTTTGTATTTAATTCCGATGCAATTTCTGTGTTTCATCGTCAATAGGAAGGTCCAAGGGGTACAGTAAACCTGAAGTGAGACATCGGAATCTATAACTAGTGTCACAGGAATGGTTCAAAACATAGTCAGTAAGAAGAGTCAGTCTTCTTGTACTTACGTCGGCATTGTGCCTTTTCTATTTAATTCCGATGCAATTTCTGTGTTTCATCGTCAATAAGAAGGTCCAAGGGATGCAGTACACCTGAAGTGAAGCATCGGAATCTGTAACTAGTGTCACAGGAATGGTTCAAAACATAGTCAGTAAGAAGAGTCAGTCTTCTTGTACTTAAGTCGGCATTGTGCCTTTTCTATATATTTCCGATGCAATTTCTGTGTTTCATCGTCAATTAGAAGGTCAGAGGGATACAGTAAACCTGAAGTGAAGCATCGGAATCTATAAGTGGTGTCACAGGAATGGTTCAAACAAAGTCAGTAAGAAGAGTGAGTCTTCTTGTACTTAAGTTGTCATTGTGCCTCTCCTAATTAATTTCGATGCAATTTGGATGTTTCATCGTCAATAGAAAGGTCCAAGGAATACAGTAAATCTGGAGTGAAGCATCGGAATCTATATCTAGTGTCGCAGGAATGGTTCAAAACATAGTCAGTAAGAAGAGTCAGTCTTCTTGTACTTAAGTCGGCAATGTGCCTTTTCTATTTAATTCCGATGCAATTTCTGTGTTTCGTCGTCAATAAGAAGGTCCAAGTGATACAGTAAACCTGAAGTGAAGCATCGGAATCTATAACTAGTGTCACAGGAATGTTTCAAAACGTAGACAGTAAGAAGAGTCAGTCCTCTTGTACTTAAGTCGGCATTGTGCTTTTTGTATCTAATCCCGATGCAATTACTGAGATTCATCGTCAATAAGATGGTCCAAGGGATACAGTAAACCTGAAGTGAAGCGTCGGAATCTATAACTAGTGTCACAGGAATGGTTCAAAACATAGACAGTAATAAGAGTCAGTCCTCTAGTACTTAAGTGGGCATTGTGCCTTTTGTATTTAATTCCGATGCAATTTCTGTGTTTCATCGTCTATAAGAAGGTCAGAGGGATTCCGTAAACCTGAAGTGAAGCATCGGAATCTATAACTAGTGTCACAGAAATGGTTCAAACATAGTCAGTAAGAAGAGTCAGTCTTCTTGCACTTAATTTGGCAATGTGACTTTTTATTTAATTACGATGCAATTTCTGTGTTTCATCGTCAATAAGAAGGTCCAAGGGATTCAGTAAACCTGAAGTGAAGCATCGGAATCTATAACTAGTGTCACAGAAATGGTTCAGAACATAGTCACTAAGAAGAGTCAGTCTTCTAGTACTTAAGTCGGCATTGTGCCTTTTGTATTTAATTCCGATGCAATTTCTGTGTTTCATCGTCAATAAGAAGGTCCAAGGGATACAGTAAACCTGAAGTGAAGCATCGGAATCAATAACTAGTGTCACAGGAATGGTTCAAAACATAGACACATAGAAGAGTCAGTCCTCTTGTACTTAAGTCGCCATTGTGCTTTTTGTATCTAATTCCGATTCAATTTCTGAGTTTCATCGTCAATAAGATGGTCAGAGGGATACAGTAAACCTGAAGTGAAGCATCGGAATCTATAACTAGTGTCACAGGAATGGTTCAAAACATAGTCAGTAAGAAGAGTCAGTCTTCTTGCACTTAAGTCGGCATTGTGGCTTTTCTATTTAATTCCGATGCAATTTCTGTGTTTCATCGTCAATAAGACCGTCAGATGGATACAGTAAACCTGAAGTGAAGCATCGGAATCTATAACTAGTGTCACAGGAATGGTTCAATCATAGACAGTAGGAAGAGTCAGTCTTCTTGGACTTAAGTCGGCATTGTGCCTTTTGTATTTAATTGCGATGCAATTTCTGTGTTTCATCGTCAATAAGAAGGTCAGAGGGATACAGTAAACCTGAAGTGGAGCATCGGAATCTATAAGTGGTGTCACAGGAATGGTTCAAACAAAGTCAGTAAGAAGAGTCAGTCTTCCTGTACTTAAGTCGGCATTGTGCCTTTCCTATTTAATTCCGATGCAATTTCGGTGTTTCATCGTCTATAGAAAGGTCCAAGGGATACAGTAAACCTGAAGTGAAGCATCGGAATCTATATCTAGTGTCACAGGAATGGATCAAAACATAGTCAGTAAGAAGAGTCAGTCATCTTGTACTGAAGTCGGCATTGTGCCTTTTCTATTTAATTCCGATGCAATTTCTGTGTTACGTCGTCAACATGAAGGTCCAAGGGATACAGTAAACCTGAAGTGAAGCATCGGAATCTATAACTAGTATCACAGGAATGGTTCAAAACATAGAGAGTAGGAAGAGTCAGTCTTGTTGTACTTAAGTCGGCATTGTGCCTTTTGTATTTAATTCCGATGCATTTTCTGTGTTTCATCGTCTATAAGAAGGTCAGAGGGATTCAGTAAACCTGAAGTGAAGCATCGGAATCTATAACTAGTGTCACAGGAATGGTTCAAAACATAGTCAGTAAGAAGAGTCAGTCTTCTTGCACTTAATTCGGCATTGTGCCTTTTTATTTAATTACGATGCAATTTCTGTGTTTCATCGTCAATATGAAGGTCCAAAGGATACAGTAAACCTGAAGTGAAGCATCGGAATCTATAACTAGTGTCACAGAAATGGTTCAGAACATAGTCAGTAAGAATAGTCAGTCTTCTAGTACTTAAGTCGGCATTGTGCCTTTTGTATTTAATTCCGATGCAATTTCTGTGTTTCATCGTCAACATGAAGGTCAGAGGGATACAGTAAACCTGAAGTGAAGCATCGGAATGTATAACTAGTGTCACAGGAATTGCTCAAAACATAGACAGTAGGAAGAGTCAGTCTTCTTGGACTTAAGTCGGCATTGTGCCTTTTGTATTTAATTGCGATGCAATTTCTGTGTTTCATCGTCAATAAGAAGGTCAGAGGGATACAGTAAACCTGAAGTGGAGCATCGGAATCTATAAGTGGTGTCACAGGAATGGTTCAAACAAAGTCAGTAAGAAGAGTCAGTCTTCCTGTACTTAAGTCGGCATTGTGCCTTTCCTATTTAATTCCGATGCAATTTCGGTGTTTCATCGTCTATAGAAAGGTCCAAGGGATACAGTAAACCTGAAGTGAAGCATCGGAATCTATATCTAGTGTCACAGGAATGGATCAAAACATAGTCAGTAAGAAGAGTCAGTCATCTTGTACTGAAGTCGGCATTGTGCCTTTTCTATTTAATTCCGATGCAATTTCTGTGTTACGTCGTCAACATGAAGGTCCAAGGGATACAGTAAACCTGAAGTGAAGCATCGGAATCTATAACTAGTATCACAGGAATGGTTCAAAACATAGAGAGTAGGAAGTGTCAGTCTTGTTGTACTTAAGTCGGCATTGTGCCTTTTGTATTTAATTCCGATGCATTTTCTGTGTTTCATCGTCTATAAGAAGGTCAGAGGGATTCAGTAAACCTGAAGTGAAGCATCGGAATCTATAACTAGTGTCACAGGAATGGTTCAATCATAGACAGCAGGAAGAGTCAGTCTTCTTGTACTTAAGTCGGCATTGTGACTTTTGTATTTAATTCCGATGCTATTTCTGTGTTTCATCGTCAATTAGAAGGTCCAAGGGATACAGTAAACCTGAAGTGAGGCATCGGAATCTATAACTAGTGTCACAGGAATGGTTCAAAACATAGTCAGTAAGAAGAGTCAGTCTTCTTGGACTTAAGTCGGCATTGTGCCTTTTCTATTTAATTCCGATGCAATTTCTGTGTTTCATCGTCAATAAGAAAGTCCAAGGGATGCAGTACACCTGAAGTGAAGCATCGGAATCTATAACTAGTGTCACAGAAATGGTTCAAAACATAGACAGTAAGAAGAGTCAGTCTTCTTCTACTTAAGTCGGCATTGTGCCTTTTCTATTTAATTCCGATGCAATTACTGTGTTTCATCGTCAATAAGAAGGTCAGAGGGATACAGTAACCTGAACTGAAGCATCGAATCTATAAGTGGTGTCACAGGAATGGTTCAAACGAAGTCAGTAAGAAGAGTCAGTCTTCTTGTACTTAAGTCGGCATTGTGCCTTTCGTATTTAATTCCGATGCAATTTCGGTGTTTCATAGTCAATAAGAAGGTCCAAGGGATACAGTAAACCTGAAGTGAAGCATCGGAATCTATAACTAGTGTCACAGAAATGGTTCAGAACATAGTCAGTAAGAAGAGTCAGTCTTGTAGTACTTAAGTCGGCATTGTGCCTTTTGTATTTAATTCCGATGCAATTTCTGTGTTTCATCGTCAATAAGAAGGTCAGAGGGATACAGTAAACATGAAGTGAAACATCGAAATGTATAACTAGTGTCACAAGGAATTGTTCAAATCATAGACATTAGGAAGAGTCAGTCTTCTTGTTCTTAAGTCTGCATTGTGCCTTTTGTATATATTTCCGATGCAATTTCTGTGTTTCATGATCAATAAGAAGGTCAGAGGGATACAGTAAACCTGAAGTGAAGCATCGGAATCTATAACTAGTGTCACAGGAATGGTTCAAAACATAGACAGCAGGAAGAGTAATTCTTCTTGTACTTAAGTCGGCATTGTGCCTTTTCTATTTAATTCCGATGCAATTTCTGTGTTTCATCGTAATTAGAAGTTCAGAGGGATACAGTAAACCCGAGCTGAAGCATCGAATCTATAAGCGGTGTCACAGGAATGGTTCAAACGAAGTCAGTAGGAAGAGTCAGTCTTCTTGTACTTATGTCGCATTGTGCCTTTCCTATTTAATTCCGATGCAATTTCGGTGTTTCATCGTCAATAGAAAGGTCCAAGGTATACAGTAAACCTGAAGTGAAACATCGGAATCTATATCTAGTGTCACAGGAATGGTACATAACATAGGCAGTAAGAAGAGTCAGTCTTCTTGTACTTAAGTCGTCATTGTGCCTTTTGTATTTAATTCCGATGCAATTTCTGTGTTTCATCGTCAATAAGAAAGTCCAAGGGATGCAGTACACCTGAAGTGAAGCATCGGAATCTATAACTAGTGTCACAGGAATGGTTCAAAACATAGACAGTAAGAAGAGTCAGTCTTCTTCTACTTAAGTCGGCATTGTGCCTTTTCTATTTAATTCCGATGCAATTACTGTGTTTCATCGTCAATAAGAAGGTCAGAGGGATACAGTAACCTGAACTGAAGCATCGAATCTATAAGTGGTGTCACAGGAATGGTTCAAACGAAGTCAGTAAGAAGAGTCAGTCTTCTTGTACTTAAGTCGGCATTGTGCCTTTCGTATTTAATTCCGATGCAATTTCGGTGTTTCATAGTCAATAAGAAGGTCCAAGGGATACAGTAAACCTGAAGTGAAGCATCGGAATCTATAACTAGTGTCACAGAAATGGTTCAGAACATAGTCAGTAAGAAGAGTCAGTCTTCTAGTACTTATGTCGGCATTGTGCCTTTTGTATTTAAGTCCGATGCAATTTCTGTGTTTCATCGTCAATAAGAAGGTCAGAGGGATACAGTAAACATGAAGTGAAGCATCGAAATGTATAACTAGTGTCACAGGAATTGTTCAAATCATAGACATTAGGAAGAGTCAGTCTTCTTGTTCTTAAGTCTGCATTGTGCCTTTTGTATATATTTCCGATGCAATTTCTGTGTTTCATGATCAATAAGAAGGTCAGAGGGATACAGTAAAGCTGATGTGAAGCATCGGAATCTATAACTAGTGTCACAGGAATGGTTCAAAACATAGACAGCAGGAAGAGTAATTCTTCTTGTACTTAAGTCGGCATTGTGGCTTTGTTATTTAATTCCGATGCAATTTCTGTGTTTCATCGTCAATAAGAAGTTCAGAGGGATACAGTAAACCTGAGCTGAAGCATCGAATCTATAAGCGGTGTCACAGGAATGGTTCAAACGAAGTCAGTAGGAAGAGTCAGTCTTCTTGTACTTATGTCGCATTGTGCCTTTCCTATTTAATTCCGATGCAATTTCGGTGTTTCATCGTCAATAGAAAGGTCCAAGGGATACAATAAACCTGAAGTGAAGCATCGGAATCTATATCTAGTGTCACAGGAATGGTACATAACATAGGCAGTAAGAAGAGTCAGTCTTCTTGTACTTAAGTCGGCATTGTGCATTTTCTATTTAATTCCGATGCAATTTCTGTGTTTCGTAGTCAATAAGAAGGTCATAGGGATACAGTAAACCTGAAGTGAATCATCGTTATGTATAACTAGTGTCACAGGAATTGCTCAAAACATAGACAGTAGGAAGAGTCAGTCTTCTTGTACTTAAGTCGGCATTGTGCTTTTTGTATTTATTTCCGATGCAATTTCTGTGTTTCATCATCAATAAGAAGGTCAGAGGGATACAGAAAACCTGAAGTGAAGTATCGGACCCTATAACTAGTGTCACAGGAATGGTTCAAAACATAGACAGCAGGAAGAGTCATTCTTCTTGTACCTAAGACGGCATTGTGCCTTTTCTATTTAATTCCGATGCAATTTCTGTGTTTCGTCGTCAATAAGAGGGTCAGATGGATACAGTAAACCTGGAGTGAAGCATCGGAATCTATAACTAGTGTCACAGGAATGGTTCAGAACATAGTCAGTAAGAAGAGTCAGTCTTCTAGTACTTAAGTCGGCATTGTGCCTTTTGTATTTAATTCCGATGCAATTTCTGTGTTTCATCGTCATTCATAAGGTCATAGGGATACAGTAAACCTGAAGTGAAGCATCGTTATGTATAACTAGTGTCACAGGAATTGCTCAAAACATAGACAGTAGGAAGAGTCAGTCTTCTTGTACTTAAGTCGGCATTGTGCTTTTTGTATTTATTTCCAATGCAATTTCTGTGTTTCATCATCAATAAGAAGGTCAGAGGGATACAGTAAACCTGAAGTGAAGTATCGGACCCTATAACTAGTGTCACAGGAATGGTTCAAAACATAGACAGCAGGAAGAGTCATTCTTCTTGTACCTAAGACGGCATTGTGCCTTTTCTATTTAATTACGATGCAATTTCTGTGTTTCGTCGTCAATAAGAGGGTCAGATGGATACAGTAAACCTGGAGTGAAGCATCGGAATCTATAACTAGTGTCACAGGAATGGTTCAGAACATAGTCAGTAAGAAGAGTCAGTCTTCTAGTACTTAAGTCGGCATTGTGCCTTTTGAATTTAATTCCGATGCAATTTCTGTGTTTCATCGTCAATAAGAAGGTCAGAGGGATACAGTAAACCTGAAGTGAAGCATCGGAATGTATAACTAGTGTCACAGGAATTGTTCAAAACATAGTCAGTAAGAAGAGTCAGTCTTCTTGTACTTACGTCGGCATTGTGCCTTTTCTATTTAATTCCGATGCAATTTCTGTGTTTCATCGTCAATAAGAAGGTCCAAGGGATGCAGTACACCTGAAGTGAAGCATCGGAATCTGTAACTAGTGTCACAGGAATGGTTCAAAACATAGACAGTAAGAAGGGTCAGTCTTCTTGTACTTAAGTCGGCATTGTGCCTTTTCTATATAATTCCGATGCAATTTCTGTGTTTCATCGTCAATAAGAAGTTCAGAGGGATACAGTAAACCTGAGCTGAAGCATCGAATCTATAAGCGGTGTCACAGGAATGGTTCAAACGAAGTCAGTAGGAAGAGTCAGTCTTCTTGTACTTATGTCGCATTGTGCCTTTCCTATTTAATTCCGATGCAATTTCGGTGTTTCATCGTCAATAGAAAGGTCCAAGGGATACAATAAACCTGAAGTGAAGCATCGGAATCTATATCTAGTGTCACAGGAATGGTACATAACATAGGCAGTAAGAAGAGTCAGTCTTCTTGTACTTAAGTCGGCATTGTGCATTTTCTATTTAATTCCGATGCAATTTCTGTGTTTCGTAGTCAATAAGAAGGTCATAGGGATACAGTAAACCTGAAGTGAATCATCGTTATGTATAACTAGTGTCACAGGAATTGCTCAAAACATAGACAGTAGGAAGAGTCAGTCTTCTTGTACTTAAGTCGGCATTGTGCTTTTTGTATTTATTTCCGATGCAATTTCTGTGTTTCATCATCAATAAGAAGGTCAGAGGGATACAGTAAACCTGAAGTGAAGTATCGGACCCTATAACTAGTGTCACAGGAATGGTTCAAAACATAGACAGCAGGAAGAGTCATTCTTCTTGTACCTAAGACGGCATTGTGCCTTTTCTATTTAATTCCGATGCAATTTCTGTGTTTCGTCGTCAATAAGAGGGTCAGATGGATACAGTAAACCTGGAGTGAAGCATCGGAATCTATAACTAGTGTCACAGGAATGGTTCAGAACATAGTCAGTAAGAAGAGTCAGTCTTCTAGTACTTAAGTCGGCATTGTGCCTTTTGTATTTAATTCCGATGCAATTTCTGTGTTTCATCGTCATTCATAAGGTCATAGGGATACAGTAAACCTGAAGTGAAGCATCGTTATGTATAACTAGTGTCACAGGAATTGCTCAAAACATAGACAGTAGGAAGAGTCAGTCTTCTTGTACTTAAGTCGGCATTGTGCTTTTTGTATTTATTTCCGATGCAATTTCTGTGTTTCATCATCAATAAGAAGGTCAGAGGGATACAGTAAACCTGAAGTGAAGTATCGGACCCTATAACTAGTGTCACAGGAATGGTTCAAAACATAGACAGCAGGAAGAGTCATTCTTCTTGTACCTAAGACGGCATTGTGCCTTTTCTATTTAATTACGATGCAATTTCTGTGTTTCGTCGTCAATAAGAGGGTCAGATGGATACAGTAAACCTGGAGTGAAGCATCGGAATCTATAACTAGTGTCACAGGAATGGTTCAGAACATAGTCAGTAAGAAGAGTCAGTCTTCTAGTACTTAAGTCGGCATTGTGCCTTTTGTATTTAATTCCGATGCAATTTCTGTGTTTCATCGTCAATAAGAAGGTCAGAGGGATACAGTAAACCTGAAGTGAAGCATCGGAATGTATAACTAGTGTCACAGGAATTGTTCAAAACATAGTCAGTAAGAAGAGTCAGTCTTCTTGTACTTACGTCGGCATTGTGCCTTTTCTATTTAATTCCGATGCAATTTCTGTGTTTCATCGTCAATAAGAAGGTCCAAGGGATGCAGTACACCTGAAGTGAAGCATCGGAATCTGTAACTAGTGTCACAGGAATGGTTCAAAACATAGACAGTAAGAAGGGTCAGTCTTCTTGTACTTAAGTCGGCATTGTGCCTTTTCTATATAATTCCGATGCAATTTCTGTGTTTCATCGTCAATAAGAAGGTCAGAGGGATACAGTAAACCTGAGCTGTAGCATCGAATCCATGAGCGGTGTCACAGGAATGGTTCAAACGAAGTCAGTAAGAAGAGTCAGTCTTCTTGTACTTATGTCGGCATTGTGCCTTTCCTATTTAATTCCTATGCAATTTCGGTGTTTCATCATCAATAGAAAGGTCCAAGGGATACAGTAAACCTGAAGTGAAGCATCGGAATCTATATCTAGTGCCACAGGAATAATACAAAACATGGACAGTAAGAAGAGTCAGTCTTCTTGTACTTAAGCCGGCATTGTGCCTTTTCTATTTAATTCCGATGCAATTTCAGTGTTTCGTCGTCAATAAGAAGGTCCAAGCGATACACTTAACTTGAAGTGATGCATCGGAATCTATAACTAGTGTCACAGGAATGTTTCAAAACATAGACAGTAAGAACAGTCAGTCCTCTTGTACTTAAGTCGGCATTGTGCTTTTTGTATCTAATTCCGATGCAATTTCTGAGTTTCATCGTCAATAAGATGGTCAGAGGGATACAGTAAACCTGAAGCGAAGCATCGGAATCTATAACTAGTGTCACAGGAATGGTTCAAAACATAGACAGTAGGAAGAGTCGGTCCTCTTGTACTTAAGCCGGCATTGTGCCTTTTCTATTTATTTCCGATGCAATTTCTGTGTTTCGTTTTCAATAAGAAGGTCCAAGAGATACAGTAAACCTGAAGTGAAGCATTGGAATCAATAACTAGTGTCACAGGAATGATTCAAACATAGACAGTAAGATGAGTCAGTCTTCTTGTACATAATTCGGCATTGTGCCTTTTGTAATTAATTCCGATGCAATTTCTGTGTTTCATCGTCAATAAGAAGGTCCAAGGGATACAGTAAACCTGAAGTGAAGCGTCGGAATCTATAACTAGTGTCACAGGAATGGTTCAAAACCTAGACATTAATAAAAGTCAGTCTTCTTGTACTTAAGTCGGCATTGTGCCTTTTGTATTTAATTCCGATGCAATTTCTGTGTTTCATCGTCAATAAGAAGGTCAGAGGGCTACAGTAAACCTGAAGTGAAGCATCGGAATCTATAACTAGTGTCACAGGAATGGTTCAAAACATAGACAGTAAGAAGAGTCAGATCTCTTGTACTTAAGTCGGCATTGTACTTTTTGTATCTAATTCCGATGCAATTTCTGAGTTTCATCGTCTATAAGAAGGTCAGAGGGATACAGTAAACCTGAAGTGAACCATCGGAATCTATAACTAGTGTCACAGGAATGGTTCACAACATAGTCAGTAAGAAGAGTCAGTCTTCTTGGACTTAAGTCGGCATTGTGCCTTTTCTATTTAATTCCGATGCAATTTCTGTGTTTCATCGTCAATAAGAAGGTCCAAGGGAGGCAGTACACCTGAAGTGAAGCATCGGAAACAATAACTAGTGTCACAGGAATGGTTCAAAACATAGACAGTAAGAAGAGTCAGTCTTCTTGTACTTAAGTCGGCATTGTGCCTTTTCTATTTAATTCCGAAGCAATTACTGTGTTGCATCGTCAATAAGATGGTCAGAGGGATAATGTAACCGGAACTGAAGCATCGAATCTATAAGTGGTGTCACAGGAATTGTTCAAACGAAGTCAGTAAGAAGAGTCAGTCTTCTTGTACTTAAGTCGGCATTGTGCCTTTCGTATTTAATTCCGATGCAACTGCTGTGTTTCATCGTCAATAAGAAGGTCCAAGGGATACAGTAAACCTGAAGTGAAGCATCGGAATCTATAACTAGTGTCACAGAAATGGTTCAGAACAAAGTCAGTAAGAAGAGTCAGTCTTCTAGTACTTAAGTCGGCATTGTGCCTTTTGTATTTAATTCCGATGCAATTTCTGTGTTTCATCGTCAATAAGAAGGTCAGAGGGATACAGTAAACCTGAAGTGAAGCATCGGAATGTATAAGTAGTGTCACAGGAATTGTTCTGAACATAGACAGTAGGAAGAGTCAGTCTTCTTGTTCTTAAGTCGGCATTGTGCTTTTTGTATATATTTCCGATGCAATTTCTGTGTTTCATCATCAAGAAGAAGGTCAGAGGGATACAGAAAGCCTGAAGTGAAGCATCGGAATCTATAACTAGTGTAACAGGAATGGTTCAAAACATAGACAGCAGGAAGCGACATTCTTCTTGTACTTAAGTCGGCATTGTGCCTTTTCTATTTAATTCCGATGCAATTTCTGTGTTTCATGGTCAATAAGAAGGTCAGATGGATACAGTAAACCTGAAGTGAAGCATCGGAATCTATAACTAGTGTCACAGGAATGGTTCAATCATAGACAATAGGAATAGTCAGTCTTCTTGTACTTAAGTCGCCATTGTGCCTTTTGTAATTAATTCCGATGCAATTTCTGTGTTTCATCGTCAATAAGAAGGTCCAAGGGGTACAGTAAACCTGAAGCGAAGCATCGGAATCTATAACTAATGTCACAGGAATGGTTCAAAGCATAGACAGTAGGAAGAGTCGGTCCTCTTGTACTTAAGCCGGCATTGTGCCTTTTCTATTTATTTCCGATGCAATTTCTGTGTTTCGTCTTCAATAAGAAGGTCCAAGAGATACAGTAAACCTGAAGTGAAGCATTGGAATCAATAACTAGTGTCACAGGAATGATTCAAACATAGACAGTAAGATGAGTCAGTCTTCTTGTACATAATTCGGCATTGTGCCTTTTGTAATTAATTCCGATGCAATTTCTGTGTTTCATCGTCAATAAGAAGGTCCAAGGGATACAGTAAACCTGAAGTGAAGCGTCGGAATCTATAACTAGTGTCACAGGAATGGTTCAAAACATAGACATTAATAAGAGTCAGTCTTCTTGTACTTAAGTCGGCATTGTGCCTTTTGTATTTAATTCCGATGCAATTTCTGTGTTTCATCGTCAATAAGAAGGTCAGAGGGATACAGTAAACCTGAAGTGAAGCATCGGATTCTATAACTAGTGTCACAGGAATGGTTCAAAACATAGACAGTAAGAAGAGTCAGATCTCTTGTACTTAAGTCGGCATTGTGCTTCTTGTATCTAATTCCGATGCAATTTCTGAGTTTCATCGTCTATAAGAAGGTCAGAGGGATACAGTAAACCTGAAGTGAACCATCGGAATCTATAACTAGTGTCACAGGAATGGTTCACAACATAGTCAGTAAGAAGAGTCAGTCTTCTTGGACTTAAGTCGGCATTGTGCCTTTTCTATTTAATTCCGATGCAATTTCTGTGTTTCATCGTCAATAAGAAGGTCCAAGGGATGCAGTACACCTGAAGTGAAGCATCGGAATCTATATCTAGTGTCACAGGAATAATACAAAACATGGACAGTAAGAAGAGTCAGTCTTCTTGTACTTAAGCCGGCATTGTGCCTTTTCTTTTTAATTCCGTTGCAATTTCTGTGTTTCGTCGTCAATAAGAAGGTCCAAGCGATACATTAAACCTGAAGTGAGGCATCGGAATCTATAACTAGTGTCACAGGAATGTTTCAAAACATAGACAGTAAGAGCAGTCAGTCCTCTTGTACTTAAGTCGGCATTGTGCTATTTGTATCTAATTCCGATGCAATTTCTGAGTTTCATCGTCAATAAGATGGTCAGAGGTATACAGTAAAGCTGAAGCGAAGCATCGGAATCTATAACTAGTGTCACAGGAATGGTTCAAAACATAGACAGTAGGAAGAGTCGGTCCTCTTGTACTTAAGCCGGCATTGTGCCTTTTCTATTTATTTCCGATGCAATTTCTGTGTTTCGTCTTCAATAAGAAGGTCCAAGAGATACAGTAAACCTGAAGTGAAGCATTGGAATCAATAACTAGTGTCACAGGAATGGTTCAAACATAGACAGTAAGATGAGTCAGTCTTCTTGTACATAATTCGGCATTGTGCCTTTTGTAATTAATTCCGATGCAATTTCTGTGTTTCATCGTCAATAAGAAGGTCCAAGGGATACAGTAAACCTGAAGTGAAGCGTCGGAATCTATAACTAGTGTCACAGGAATGGTTCGAAACATAGACAGTAATAAGAGTCAGTCTTCTTGTACTTAAGTCGGCATTGTGCCTTTTGTATTTAATTCCGATGCAATTTCTGTGTTTCATCGTCAATAAGAAGGTCAGAGGGATACAGTAAACCTGAAGTGAAGCGTCGGAATCTATAACTAGTGTCACAGGAATGGTTCAAAACATAGACAGTAATAAGAGTCAGTCTTCTTGTACTTAAGTCGGCATTGTGCCTTTTGTATTTAATTCCGATGCAATTTCTGTGTTTCATCGTCAATAAGAAGGTCAGAGGGATACAGTAAACCAGAAAGTGAAGCATCGGAATCTATAACTAGTGTCACAGGAATGGTTCAAAACATAGAGTGTAAGAAGAGCCAGTCTTCTTGTACTTAAGTCGGCATTGTGCCTTTTGTATTTAATTCAGATGCAATTTCTGTGTTTCATCGTCAATAAGAAGGTCAGAGGGATTCAGTAAATCTGAAGTGAAGCATCGGAATCCATAACTAGTGTCACTGGAATTGTTCAAAACATAGTCAGTACGAAGGGTCAGTCTTCTTGTACTTAAGTCGGCATTGTGCCTTTTCTGTTTAGTTCCGATGCAATTTCTGTGTTTCATCGTCACTAAGAAGGTCAGAGGGATACGGTAAACCTGAAGTGAAGCATCGGAATGTATAACTAGTGTCACAGTAATCGTTCAAAACATAGACAGTAAGAAGAGTCAGTCTTCTTGTACTTAAGTCGGCATTGTGCCATTTCTATTTAATTCCGATGCTATTTCTGTGTTTCATCGTCAATAAGAAGGTCAGAGGGATACAGTAAACCTGAAGTGAAGCATCGGAATCTATAAGTGGTGTCACAGGAATGGTTCAAACAAAGTCAGTAAGAAGAGTCAGTCTTCTTGTTCTTAAGTCGTCATTGTGCCTTTCCTATTTAATTCCGATGCAATTTCGGTGTTTCATCGTCAATAGAAAGGTCCAAGGGATACAGTAAACCTGAAATGAAGCATCGGAATCTATTAGTAGTGTCACCGGAATGTTTCAAAACATAGACTGTAAGAAGAGTTAGTCGTCTTGTACTTAAGTCGGCATTGTGCTTTTTGTATCTAATACCGATGCAATTTCTGAGTTTCATCGTCAATAAGATGGTCAGAGGGATACAGTAAACCTCAAGTGAAGCATCGGAAACTATAACTAGTGTCACAGGAATGGTTCAAAACATAGACAGTAGGAAGAGTCAGTCTTCTTGTACTTAAGTCGGCATTGTGCCCTTTCTATTTAATTCCGATGCAATTTCTGTGTTTCGTCGTCAATACGAAAGTCCGAGAGATACAGTAAACCTGAAGTGAAGCATCGGAATCAATAACTAGTGTCACACGAATGGTTCAAACATAGACAGTAAGATGAGTCAGCCTTCTTGTACATAATTCGGCATTGTGCCTTTTATATTTTATTCCGATGCACTTTCTGTGTTTCACCGTCAATAAGAAGGTCCAAGGGATACAGTAAACCAGAAGTGAAGCGTCGGAATCTATAACTAGTGTCACAGGAATGGTTCAAAACATAGACAGTAATAAGAGTCAGTCTTCTTGTACTTAAGTCGGCATTGTTCCTTTTGTATTTAATTCCGATGCAATTTCTGTGTTTCATCGCCAATAAGAAGGTCCAAGGGATACAGTAAACCTGAAGTGTGGCATCGGAATCTATAACTAGTGTCACAGGAATGGTTCAAAACATAGTCAGTAAGAAGAGTCAGTCTTCTTGGACTTAAGTCGGCATTGTGCCTTTTGTATTTAATTCCGATGCAATTTCTGTGTTTCATCGTCAATAAGAAAGTCCAAGGGATGCAGTACACCTGAAGTGAAGCATCGGAATCTATAACTAGTGTCACAGGAATGGTTCAAAACATAGACAGTAAGAAGAGTCAGTCTTCTTCTACTTAAGTCGGCATTGTGCCTTTTCTATTTAATTCCGATGCAATTACTGTGTTTCATCGTCAATAAGAAGGTCAGAGGGATACAGTAACCTGAACTGAAGCATCGAATCTATAAGTGGTGTCACAGGAATGGTTCAAACGAAGTCAGTAAGAAGAGTCAGTCTTCTTGTACTTAAGTCGGCATTGTGACTTTCGTATTTAATTCCGATGCAATTTCGGTGTTTCATAGTCAATAAGAAGGTCCAAGGGATACAGTAAACCTGAAGTGAAGCATCGGAATCTATAACTAGTGTCACAGAAATGGTTCAGAACATAGTCAGTAAGAAGAGTCAGTCTTCTAGTACTTAAGTCGGCATTGTGCCTTTTGTATTTAATTCCGATGCAATTTCTGTGTTTCATCGTCAATAAGAAGGTCAGAGGGATACAGTAAACATGAAGTGAAACATCGAAATGTATAACTAGTGTCACAGGAATTGTTCAAATCATAGACATTAGGAAGAGACAGTCTTCTTGTTCTTAAGTCTGCATTGTGCCTTTTGTATATATTTCCGATGCAATTTCTGTGTTTCATGATCAATAAGAAGGTCAGAGGGATACAGTAAACCTGAAGTGAAGCATCGGAATCTATAACTAGTGTCACAGGAATGGTTCAAAACATAGACAGCAGGAAGAGTAATTCTTCTTGTACTTAAGTCGGCATTGTGCCTTTTCTATTTAATTCCGATGCAATTTCTGTGTTTCATCGTAATTAGAAGTTCAGAGGGATACAGTAAACCTGAGCTGAAGCATCGAATCTATAAGCGGTGTCACAGGAATGGTTCAAACGAAGTCAGTAGGAAGAGTCAGTCTTCTTGTACTTATGTCGCATTGTGCCTTTCCTATTTAATTCCGATGCAATTTCGGTGTTTCATCGTCAATAGAAAGGTCCAAGGGATACAGTAAACCTGAAGTGAAACATCGGAATCTATATCTAGTGTCACAGGAATGATACATAACATAGGCAGTAAGAAGAGTCAGTCTTCTTGTACTTAAGTCGGCATTGTGCATTTTCTATTTAATTCCGATGCAATTTCTGTGTTTCGTAGTCAATAAGAAGGTCCAAGGGATACAGTAAACCTAAAGTGAAGCATCGGAATCTATAACTAGTGTCACAGGAATGGTTCAAAACATAGAGAGTAGGAAGAGTCAGTCTTCTTGTACTTAAGTCGTCATTGTGCCTTTTGTATTTAATTCCGATGCAATTTCTGTGTTTCATCGTCAATAAGAAAGTCCAAGGGATGCAGTACACCTGAAGTGAAGCATCGGAATCTATAACTAGTGTCACGGGAATGGTTCAAAACATAGACAGTAAGAAGAGTCAGTCTTCTTCTACTTAAGTCGGCATTGTGCCTTTTCTATTTAATTCCGATGCAATTACTGTGTTTCATCGTCAATAAGAAGGTCAGAGGGATACAGTAACCTGAACTGAAGCATCGAATCTATAAGTGGTGTCACAGGAATGGTTCAAACGAAGTTAGTAAGAAGAGTCAGTCTTCTTGTACTTAAGTCGGCATTGTGCCTTTCGTATTTAATTCCGATGCAATTTCGGTGTTTCATAGTCAATAAGAAGGTCCAAGGGATACAGTAAACCTGAAGTGAAGCATCGGAATCTATAACTAGTGTCACAGAAATGGTTCAGAACATAGTCAGTAAGAAGAGTCAGTCTTCTAGTACTTAAGTCGGCATTGTGCCTTTTGTATTTAATTCCGATGCAATTTCTGTGTTTCATCGTCAATAAGAAGGTCAGAGGGATACAGTAAACATGAAGTGAAGCATCGAAATGTATAACTAGTGTCACAGGAATTGTTCAAATCATAGACATTAGGAAGAGTCAGTCTTCTTGTTCTTAAGTCTGCATTGTGCCTTTTGTATATATTTCCGATGCAATTTCTGTGTTTCATGATCAATAAGAAGGTCAGAGGGATACAGTAAACCTGAAGTGAAGCATCGGAATCTATAACTAGTGTCACAGGAATGGTTCAAAACATTAACAGCAGGAAGAGTAATTCTTCTTGTACTTAAGTCGGCATTGTGGCTTTTCTATTTAATTCCGATGCAATTTCTGTGTTTCATCGTCAATAAGAAGTTCAGAGGGATACAGTAAACCTGAGCTGAAGCATCGAATCTATAAGCGGTGTCACAGGAATGGTTCAAACGAAGTCAGTAGGAAGAGTCAGTCTTCTTGTACTTATGTCGCATTGTGCCTTTCCTATTTAATTCCGATGCAATTTCGGTGTTTCATCGTCAATAGAAAGGTCCAAGGGATACAATAAACCTGAAGTGAAGCATCGGAATCTATATCTAGTGTCACAGGAATGGTACATAACATAGGCAGTAAGAAGAGTCAGTCTTCTTGTACTTAAGTCGGCATTGTGCATTTTCTATTTAATTCCGATGCAATTTCTGTGTTTCGTAGTCAATAAGAAGGTCCAAGGGATACAGTAAACCTAAAGTGAAGCATCGGAATCTATAACTAGTGTCACAGGAATGGTTCAAAACATAGAGAGTAGGAAGAGTCAGTCTTCTTGTACTTAAGTCGTCATTGTGCCTTTTGTATTTAATTCCGATGCAATTTCTGTGTTTCATCGTCTATAAGAAGGTCAGAGGGATTCAGTAAACCTGAAGGGAAGCATCGGAATCTATGACTAGTGTCACAGGAATGGTTCAAACATAGTCAGTAAGAAGAGTCAGTCTTCTTGCACTAATTTCGGCATTGTGCCTTTTTATTTAATTGCGATGCAATTTCTGTGTTTCATCGTCAATAAGAAGGTCCAAGGGATACAGTAAACCTGAAGTGAAGCATCGGAATCTATAACTAGTGTCACAGAAATGGTTCAGAACATAGTCAGTAAGAAGAGTCAGTCTTCTAGTACTTAAGTCGGCATTGTGCCTTTTGTATTTAATTCCGATGCAATTTCTGTGTTTCATCGTCATTCATAAGGTCATAGGGATACAGTAAACCTGAAGTGAAGCATCGTTATGTATAACTAGTGTCACAGGAATTGCTCAAAACATAGACAGTAGGAAGAGTCAGTCTTCTTGTACTTAAGTCGGCATTGTGCATTTTGTATTTATTTCCGATGCAATTTCTGTGTTTCATCATCAATAAGAAGGTCAGAGGGATACAGTAAACCTGAAGTGAAGTATCGGACCCTATAACTAGTGTCACAGGAATGGTTCAAAACATAGACAGCAGGAAGAGTCATTCTTCTTGTACCTAAGACGGCATTGTGCCTTTTCTATTTAATTCCGATGCAATTTCTGTGTTTCGTCGTCAATAAGAGGGTCAGATGGATACAGTAAACCTGGAGTGAAGCATCGGAATCTATAACTAGTGTCACAGGAATGGTTCAGAACATAGTCAGTAAGAAGAGTCAGTCTTCTAGTACTTAAGTCGGCATTGTGCCTTTTGTATTTAATTCCGATGCAATTTCTGTGTTTCATCGTCAATAAGAAGGTCAGAGGGATACAGTAAACCTGAAGTGAAGCATCGGAATGTATAACTAGTGTCACAGGAATTGTTCAAAACATAGTCAGTAAGAAGAGTCAGTCTTCTTGTACTTACGTCGGCATTGTGCCTTTTCTATTTAATTCCGATGCAATTTCTGTGTTTCTTCGTCAATAAGAAGGTCCAAGGGATGCAGTACACCTGAAGTGAAGCATCGGAATCTGAAACTAGTGTCACAGGAATGGTTCAAAACATAGACAGTAAGAAGGGTCAGTCTTCTTGTACTTAAGTCGGCATTGTGCCTTTTCTATATAATTCCGATGCAATTTCTGTGTTTCATCGTCAATAAGAAGGTCAGAGGGATACAGTAAACCTGAGCTGAAGCATCGAATCCATGAGCGGTGTCACAGGAATGGTTCAAACGAAGTCAGTAAGAAGAGTCAGTCTTCTTGTCCTTATGTCGGCATTGTGCCTTTCCTATTTAATTCCTATGCAATTTCGGTGTTTCATCATCAATAGAAAGGTCCAAGGGATACAGTAAACCTGAAGTGAAGCATCGGAATCTATATCTAGTGTCACAGGAATAATACAAAACATGGACAGTAAGAAGAGTCAGTCTTCTTGTACTTAAGCCGGCATTGTGCCTTTTCTATTTAATTCCGATGCAATTTCAGTGTTTCGTCGTCAATAAGAAGGTCCAAGCGATACACTTAACTTGAAGTGATGCATCGGAATCTATAACTAGTGTCACAGGAATGTTTCAAAACATAGACAGTAAGAACAGTCAGTCCTCTTGTACTTAAGTCGGCATTGTGCTTTTTGTATCTAATTCCGATGCAATTTCTGAGTTTCATCGTCAATAAGATGGTCAGAGGGATACAGTAAACCTGAAGCGAAGCATCGGAATCTATAACTAGTGTCACAGGAATGGTTCAAAACATAGACAGTAGGAAGAGTCGGTCCTCTTGTACTTAAGCCGGCATTGTGCCTTTTCTATTTATTTCCGATGCAATTTCTGTGTTTCGTTTCCAATAAGAAGGTCCAAGAGATACAGTAAACCTGAAGTGAAGCATTGGAATCAATAACTAGTGTCACAGGAATGATTCAAACATAGACAGTAAGATGAGTCAGTCTTCTTGTACATAATTCGGCATTGTGCCTTTTGTAATTAATTCCGATGCAATTTCTGTGTTTCATCGTCAATAAGAAGGTCCAAGGGATACAGTAAACCTGAAGTGAAGCGTCGGAATCTATAACTAGTGTCACAGGAATGGTTCAAAACCTAGACATTAATAAGAGTCAGTCTTCTTGTACTTAAGTCGGCATTGTGCCTTTTGTATTTAATTCCGATGCAATTTCTGTGTTTCATCGTCAATAAGAAGGTCAGAGGGCTACAGTAAACCTGAAGTGAAGCATCGGAATCTATAACTAGTGTCACAGGAATGGTTCAAAACATAGACAGTAAGAAGAGTCAGATCTCTTGTACTTAAGTCGGCATTGTGCTTTTTGTATCTAATTCCGATGCAATTTCTGTGTTTCATCGTCAATAACAAGTTCCAAGGGATACAGTAAACCTGGTGTGAAGCATCGGAATCTATAACTAGTGTCAATGGAATGGTTCAAAACATAGACAGTAAGATGAGTCAGTCTTCTTGTACTTAAGTCAGCATTGTGCCTTTTGTATTTAATTAAGATGCAATTTCTGTGTTTCATCGTCAATAAGTAGGTCAGAGGGATACAGTAAACCTGAAGTGAAGCATCGGAATCTATAGCTAGTGTCTCAGGAATGGTTCAAAGCATAGTCAGTATGAAGAGTCCGTATTCTTGTCCTTAAGTCGGATTTGTGCCTTTTGTGTTTAATTCCGATGCAATTTCTTTGTTTCATCGTCAATATGAAGGTCCAAGGGATTCAGTAAACCTGGAGTGTAGCATCGGAATCTATAACTAGTGTCACAGCAATGGTTCAAAACATAGTAAGTAAGAAGAGTCGGTCTGCATGTACTTCATTCGGCATTGTGCCTTTTGTATTTAATTCCGATACAATTTCTGTGTTTCATCGTCAATAAGAAGGTCTAAGGGATACAGTAAACCTGAAGTGACGCATCGGAATCTATAACTAGTGTCACATGAACGGTTCAAAGCAAAGTCAGTAAGAAGAGTCAGTCTTCTTGTCGTTAAGACGGCATTGTGCCTTTTGTATTTAATTCCGATGCAATTTCTGTGTTTCATCGTCAATAAGAAGGTCCTAGGGATACAGTAAACCTCAAGTGGAGCATCGGAATCTAAAACTAGTGTCACAGGAATGGTTCAAAGCATAGATAGTAAGAAGAGTCAGTCTTCTTGTCCTTAAGACGGCATTGTGCCTTTTGTATTTAATTCCTATGCAATTTCTGTGTTTCATCGTCAAAAAGAAATTCCAAGGGATACACTAAACCAGGAGTGAAGCATCGGAATCTAAAACTAGTGTCACAGGAATGGGTCAAACATAGACAGTAAGAAGAGTCAGTCTTCTTGTACTTAAGTCGGCATTGTGCCTTTTGTATTTAATTCCGATGCAATTTCTTTGTTTCATCCTCAATATGAAGGTCCAAGGGATTCAGTAAACCTGGAGTGTAGCATCGGAATCTATAACTAGTGTCACAGCAATGGTTCAAAACATAGTCAGTAAGAAGAGTCGGTCTGCATGTACTTCATTCGGCATTGTGCCTTTTGTATTTAATTCCGATACAATTTCTGTGTTTCATCGTCAATAAGAAGGTCTAAGGGATACAGTAAACCTGAAGTGACGCATCGGAATCTATAACTAGTGTCACATGTACGGTTCAAAGCAAAGTCAGTAAGAAGAGTCAGTCTTCTTGTCGTTAAGTCGGCATTGTGCCTTTTGTATTTAATTCCGATGCAATTTCTGTGTTTCATTGTTAATAAGAAGGTCCAAGAGATACAGTAAACCTGGAGTGTAGCATCGGAATCTATAACTAGTGTCACAGGAGTGGTTCAAAACATAGACAGTAAGCAGAGTCAGTCTTCGTGTACTTAAGTCGGCATTTTTCCTTTCGGATTTAATTCCGATGCAATTTCTGTGTTTTATCGTCAATAAGAAGGTCAGATGGATGCAATAAACAAGAAGTGAAGCATCGAAATGGTTCAAAACAAAGTCAGTAAGAAGAGTCAATCTTCTTGTCCTTAAGTCGGCATTGTGCCTTTTGTATTTAATTCCGATGCAATTTCTGTGATTCATCGTCAATAAGAAGCTCTAAGTGATACAGTATACCTGAAGTGACGCATCGGAATCTATAACTAGTGTCACATGAATGGTTCAATGCAAAGTCAGTAAGAAGAGTCAGTCTTCTTGTCCTTAAGTCGGCATTGTGCCTTTTGTATTTAATTCCGATGCAATATCTGTGATTCATCGTCAATAAGAAGGTCTAAGTGATACAGTAAACAAGAAGTGAAGCATCGGAATCGATGACTAGTGTCCCAGGAATGGTTCAAACATACACAGTTAGAAGAGTCAGTCTTCGTGTACTTAATTCAGCATTGTGCCTTTTGTATTGCATTCCGAAGGAATTTCAGTGTTTCATCTTCAATACGAAGGTCGGAGGGATACAGTAAACCTCAAGTGAAGCATTGGAATCAATAGCTAGTGCCACAGGAATGGTTCAAAACATAGACAGTAAAAGGAGTCAGTCATCTTGTACTTAAGTCGACATTGTGCATTTTCTATTTAATTCCGACGCAATTTCTATGTTTCATCGTCAATAAGAAGGTCAGAGGGATACAATAAACCTGAAGTGAAGCATCTAAATCTATAACTAGTGTCACAGGAGTGGTTCATAGCAAAGTCAGTAAGAGGAGTCAGTCCTCTTGTCCTGATGTCGGCATTGTATCTTTTGTATTGAAATCCGGTGCAATTTCTGTGTTTCACTGTCAATAAGAAGGTGCAAGTGATACAGTAAACCTGAAGTGAAGCATCGGAATCTATGACTAGTGTCACATGAAATGGTTCAAAACATAGACAGTAAGAAGAGTCAGTCTTCGTGTACTTAAGTCGGCATTGTGCCTTTTGTATTATTCCGATGCGATTTCTGTATTTCATCGTCAATAAGGAGGTCCAAGGGATACAGTAAACCTGAAGTGAAGCATCGGAATCTATAACTAGTGTCAGTGGAATGGTTCAAAACATAGACAGTAAGAAGAATCTGTCTTCTTGAATTTAAGTCCACATTGTACCTTTCTATTTAATTCCGATGCAATTTCAGTGTTTCATCGTCAATAAGAAGGTCAGAGGGATACAATAAACCTGAAGTGAAGCATCGGAATCTATAACTAGTGTCTCAGGAATGGTTCAAAACAAAGTCAGTAAGAAGAGTCAGTCTTCTTGTCCTTAAGTCGGCATTGTGCCTTTTGTATTTAATTCCGATGCAATTTCTGTGTTTCATCGTCAATAAGAAGGTCCAAGGGATACTGTAAACCTGGAGTGAAGCATCGGAATCTATAACTAGTGTCACTGGAATGGTTCAAAACATAGTCAGTAAGAAGAGTCAGTCTTCTTGTTCTTAAGTCGGCATTGTGCCTTTTGTATTTAATTCCGATGCAATTTCTGTGTTTCATCGGCATTAAGGACAGAGGGAAACAGTAAACCTGAAGTGATGCATCGGAATCTATAATTAGTGTCACAGGAATGGTTAAAAACATAGAAAGTATAAAGAGTCAGTGTTCTTTTACTTAAGTCGGCATTGTGCCTATTGTATTTAATTCCGACGCAATTTCTGTGTTTCATCTTCAATAAGAAGGTAAGAGGGATACAGTAAACCTGAAGTGAAGCATCGGAATCCAAAACTAGTGTCACAGGAATGGTTCTAAACATAGACAGTAGAATGAGTCAGTCTTCTTGTACTTAAGTCGGCATTGTGCCTTTTGTATTTAATTCCAATGCAATTTCTGTGTTTCATCGTCAATAGGTATACAGTAAACCTGAAGTAAAGCATCGGAATCTATAACTAGTGTCACAGGAATGGTTCAAAACATAGTCAGTAAGAAGAGTCAGTCTTCTTGTACTTAAGTCGCCATTGTGCATTTTCTATTTAATTCCGATGCAATATCTGAGTTTCATCGTCAATAAGAAGGTCCATGGGATACAGTAAACCTGGAGTGAGGCATCGGAATCTATAACTAGTGTCACAGGAATGGTTCAAAGCATAGACAGTAGGAAGAGTCAGTCTTCTTGTACTTAAGTCGACATTGTGCATTTTCTATTTAATTCCGATGCAATTTCTGTGTTTCTTCGTCAACAAGAAGGTCAGAGGGATACAATAAACCTGAAGTGAAGCATCGAAATCTATAACTAGTGTCACAGGAATGGTTCAAAGCAAAGTCAGTAAGAAGAGTCAGTCTTCTTGTCCTTAAGTCGGCATTGTGCCTTTTGTATTGAATTCCGATGCAATTTCTGTGTTTCACTGTCAATAAGAAGGTCCAAGTGATACAGTAAACCTGAAGTGAAGCATCGCAATCTATTACTAGTTTCACAGGAATGGTTCAAAACATAGCCAGTAAGAAGAGTCAGTCTTCGTGTACTAAAGTCTGCAGTTTGCGTTTTGTATTTAATTCCGATGCAATTTCTGTGTTTCATCGTCAATAAGAAGGTCCAAAGGGATACAGTAAACCTGAGGTGAAGCATCGGAATCTATAACTAGTGTCACAGGTATGGTTCAAAATATAGTCAGTAAGAAGAGTCAATCTTCTTGTACTTATGTCTGTATTGTGCCTTTTCTATTTAATTCCGATGCAATTTCTGTGTTTCATCGTCAATAACAATTTCCAAGGGATACAGTAAACCTGGTGTGAAGCATCGGAATCTATAACTAGTGTCAATGGAATGGTTCAAAACAAAGACAGTAAGATGAGTCAGTCTTCTTGTACTTAAGTCAGCATTGTGCCTTTTGTATTTAATTAAGATGCAATTTCTGTG
Source organism: Schistocerca serialis cubense (assembly GCF_023864345.2). NCBI lineage: Eukaryota > Metazoa > Arthropoda > Insecta > Orthoptera > Acrididae > Schistocerca > Schistocerca serialis. Next base: position 19,984,338 of record NW_026047617.1, read on the forward strand.
TTTCATCGGCAATATGTAGGTCAGAGGGATACAGTAAACCTGAAGTGAAGCATCGGAATCTATAGCTAGTGTCTCAGGAATGGTTCAAAGCATAGTCAGTATGAAGAGCCCGTATTCTTGTCCTTAAGTCGGATTTGTGCCTTTTGTATTTAATTCCGATGCAATTTCTGTGTTTCATCGTCAATAAGAAGGTCCAAGGGATACAGTAACCTCAAGTGAAGCATCGGAATCTATAACTAGTGTCACAGGAATCTTCCAAAACATAGTCAGTAAGAAGAGTCGGTCTTCATGTACTTAAGTCGGCATTGTGCCTTTTGTATTTAATTCCGATGCAATTTCTGTGTTTCATCGACAATAAGAAGGTCCAAGGGATACAGTAAACCTGAAGTGAAGCATCGGAATCTATAACTAGTGTCACAGGAATGGTTCAAAACAAAGTCAGTAAGAAGAGTCAGTCTTCTTGTCCTTAAGTCGGCATTGTGCCTTTTGTATTTAATTCCGATGCAATTTCTGTGTTTCATCTTCAATAAGAAGGTCCAAGGGATACATTATACCTGGAGTGTAGCATCGGAATCTATAACTAGTGTCACAGGAATTGTTCAAAACATAGACAGAAAGAAGAGTCAGTCTTCGTGTACTTAAGTCGGCATTTTGCCTTTTGGATTTAATTCCAATGCAATTTGTGTGTTTCATCGTCAATAAGAAGGTCCAAGGGATACAGTAAACCTGAAGTGAAGCATCGGAATCTATAACTAGTGTCACAGGAATGATTCAAAACATAGTCACTAAAAAGAGTCAGTGTTCTTGTACTTAAGTCGGCATTGTGCTTTTGTATTTAATTCCGGTGCAATTTCTGTGTTTCATCGTCAATAAGAAGGTCAGAAAGATACAGTAAACCTAAAGTGAGCATCAAATCTATAACTAGTGTCACAGGAATGGTTCAATACATAGTCAGTAGAAAGAGTCTGTGTTCTTTTGCTTAAGTCGGCATTGTGCCTTTTGTATTTAAATCCGATGCAATTTCTTTGTTTCATCGTCAATAAGAAGGTCAGATAGATACAGTAAACCTGAATTGAAGCATCGGAATCTATGACTAGTGTCCCAGGAATGGTTCAAAACATAGTCAGTAAGAAGAGTCAGTCTTCTTGTACTTAAGTCGGCATTGTGCCTTTGCTATTTAATTCCGAAACAATTTCTGTGTTTCATCGTGAATAACAAGGTCCAAGGGATACAGTAAACCTGGAGTGAAGCATCGGAATCTATAACTAGTGTCAATGGAATGGTTCAAAGCATAGACAGTAAGAAAAGTCGGTCTTCTTGTACTTAAGTCGGCATTGTGCCTTTTGTATTGCATTCCGATGCAATTTTAGTGTTTCATCGTCAATACGAAGGTCGGAGGAATACAGTAAACCTCAAGTGAAGCATCGGAATCTATAGCTAGTGTCACAGGAATGGTTCAAAACATAGTCAGTAAGAAGAGTCAGTCTTCTTGTCCTTAAGACGGCATTGTGCCTTTTGTATGTAATTCCTATGCAATTTCTGTGTTTCATCGTCAAAAAGAAGGTCCAAGTTATACAGTAAACCAGGAGTGAAGCATCGGAATCTAAAACTAGTGTCACAGGAATGGGTCAAACATAGACAGTAAGAAGAGTCAGTCTTCTTGTACTTAAGTCGGCATTGTGCCTTTTATATTTAATTCCGATGCAATTTCTGTGTTTCATCGTCAATAAGAAGGTCCACGGATACAGTAAACCTGGAGTGTAGCATCGGAATCTATAACTAGTGTCACAGGAATGGTTCAAAACATAGTCAGTAAGAAGAGTCGGTCTGCATGTACTTCAGTCGGCATTGTGCCTTTTGTATTTAATTCCGATGCAATTTCTGCGTTTCATCGTCAATAAGAAGGTCTAAGGGATACAGTAAACCTGAAGTGAAGCTTCGGAATCTGTAACTAGTGTCACATGAACGATTCAAAGCAAAGTCAGTAAGAAGAGTCAGTCTTCTTGTCGATAAGTCGGCATTGTGCCTTTTGTATTTAATTCCGATGCAATTTCTGTGTTTCATCGTCAATAAGAAGGTCCAAGGGATACAGTGAACCTGGAGTGTAGCATCGGAATCTATAACTAGTGTCACAGGAATGGTTCAAAACATAGACAGTAAGCAGAGTCAGTTTTCGTGTACTTAAGTCGGCATTTTGCCTTTCGGATTTAATTCCGATGCAATTTCTGTGTTTTATCGTCAATAAGATGGTCAGCTGGATGCAATAAACAAGAAGTGAAGCATCTAAATCTATAACTAGTATCATAGGAATGGTTCAAAACATAGTCAGTAAGGAGAGTCAGTCTTCTTGTCCTTAAGTCGGCATTGTGCTTTTTGTATTTAATTTCGATGCAATTTCTGTGTTTCATCGTCAATAAGAAGGTTCAAGGGATACAGTAAACCTGGAGTGATGCATCGGAATCTATAACTAGTGTCACAGGAATGGTTCAAAACATAGTCCGTAAGAAGAGTCAGTCTTCTTGTGCATAAGTCGGCATTGTGCACTTTCTATTTAATTCCGATGCAGTTTCTGTGTTTCATCGTCAATAACAAGGTCCAAGGGATACAGTAAACCTGGAGTGAATCATCGGAATCTATAACTAGTATCAATGGAATGGTTCAAAACATAGACAGTAAGAAATGTCAGTCTTCTTGTACTTAAGTCGGCATTGTGCCTTTTGTATTTAATTACGATGCAATTTCTGTGTTTCATCGTCAATAAGAAGGTCCAAGGGATACAGTAAACCTCAAGTGAAGCATCGGAATCTAAAACTAGTGTCACAGGAATGGTTCAAAGCATAGACAGTAAGAAGAGTCAGTCTTCTTGTCCTTAAGACGGCATTGTGCCTTTTGTATTTAATTCCTATGCAATTTTTGTGTTTCATTGTCAAAAAGAAGGTCCAAGGGATACAGTAAACCTGGAGTGAAGCATCGGAATCTAAAACTAGTGTCACAGGAATGGGTCAAACATAGATAGTAAGAAGAGTCAGTCTTCTTGTACTTAAGTCGGCATTGTGCCTTTTATATTTAATTCCGATGCAATTTCTGTGTTTCATCGTCAATAAGAAGGTCCACGGATACAGTAAACCTGGAGTGTAGCATCGGAATCTATAACTAGTGTCACAGGAATGGTTCAAAACATAGTCAGTAAGAAGAGTCGGTCTGCATGTACTTCAGTCGGCATTGTGCCTTTTGTATTTAATTCCGATGCAATTTCTGCGTTTCATCGTCAATAAGAAGGTCTAAGGGATACAGTAAACCTGAAGTGAAGCATCGGAATCTGTAACTAGTGTCACATGAATGATTCAAAGCAAAGTCAGTAAGAAGAGTCAGTCTTCTTGTCGATAAGTCGGCATTGTGCCTTTTGTATTTAATTCCGATGCAATTTCTGTGTTTCATCGTCAATAAGAAGGTCCAAGGGATACAGTAAACCTGGAGTGTAGCATCGGAATCTATAACTAGTGTCACAGGAATGGTTCAAAACATAGACAGTAAGCAGAGTCAGTTTTCGTGTACTTAAGTCGGCATTTTGCCTTTCGGATTTAATTCCGATGCAATTTCTGTGTTTTATCGTCAATAAGAAGGTCAGCTGGATGCAATAAACAAGAAGTGAAGCATCGAAATCTATAACTAGTATCATAGGAATGGTTCAAAACATAGTCAGTAAGGAGAGTCAGTCTTCTTGTCCTTAAGTCGGCATTGTGCTTTTTGTATTTAATTTCGATGCAATTTCTGTGTTTCATCGTCAATAAGAAGGTTCAAGGGATACAGTAAACCTGGAGTGATGCATCGGAATCTATAACTAGTGTCACAGGAATGGTTCAAAACATAGTCCGTAAGAAGAGTCAGTCTTCTTGTGCATAAGTCGGCATTGTGCATTTTCTATTTAATTCCGATGCAGTTTCTGTGTTTCATCGTCAATAACAAGGTCCAAGGGATACAGTAAACCTGGAGTGAATCATCGGATCCTATAACTAGTATCAATGGAATGGTTCAAAACATAGACAGTAAGAAAAGTCAGTCTTCTTGTACTTAAGTCGGCATTGTGCATTTTGTATTTAATTACGATGCAATTTCTGTGTTTCATCGTCAATAAGAAGGTCCAAGGGATACAGTAAACCTCAAGTGAAGCATCGGAATCTAAAACTAGTGTCACAGGAATGGTTCAAAGCATAGACAGTAAGAAGAGTCAGTCTTCTTGTCCTTAAGACGGCATTGTGCCTTTTGTATTTAATTCCTATGCAATTTTTGTGTTTCATTGTCAAAAAGAAGGTCCAAGGGATACAGTAAACCTGGAGTGAAGCATCGGAATCTAAAACTAGTGTCACAGGAATGGGTCAAACATAGACAGTAAGAAGAGTCAGTCTTCTTGTACTTAAGTCGGCATTGTGCCTTTTATATTTAATTCCGATGCAATTTCTGTGTTTCATCGACAATAAGAAGGTCCACGGATACAGTAAACCTGGAGTGTAGCATCGGAATCTATAACTAGTGTCACAGGAATGGTTCAAAACATAGTCAGTAAGAAGAGTCGGTCTGCATGTACTTCAGTCGGCATTGTGCCTTTTGTATTTAATTCCGATGCAATTTCTGCGTTTCATCGTCAATAAGAAGGTCTAAGGGATACAGTAAACCTGAAGTGAAGCATCGGAATCTGTAACTAGTGTCACATGAATGATTCAAAGCAAAGTCAGTAAGAAGAGTCAGTCTTCTTGTCGATAAGTCGGCATTGTGCCTTTTGTATTTAATTCCGATGCAATTTCTGTGTTTCATCGTCAATAAGAAGGTCCAAGGGACACAGTAAACCTGGAGTGTAGCATCGGAATCTATAACTAGTGTCACAGGAATGGTTCAAAACATAGACAGTAAGCAGAGTCAGTTTACGTGTACTTAAGTCGGCATTTTGCCTTTCGGATTTAATTCCGAAGCAATTTCTGTGTTTTATCGTCAATAAGAAGGTCAGCTGGATGCAATAAACAAGAAGTGGAGCATCGAAATCTATAACTAGTATCATAGGAATGGTTCAAAACATAGTCAGTAAGGAGAGTCAGTCTTCTTGTCCTTAAGTCGGCATTGTGCTTTTTGTATTTAATTTCGATGCAATTTCTGTGTTTCATCGCCAATAAGAAGGTTCAAGGGATACAGTAAACCTGGAGTGATGCATCGGAATCTATAAGTAGTCTCACAGGAATGGTTCAAAACATAGTCCGTAAGAAGAGTCAGTCTTCTTGTGCATAAGTCGGCATTGTGCATTTTCTATTTAATTCCGATGCAGTTTCTGTGTTTCATCGTCAATAACAAGGTCCAAGGGATACAGTAAACCTGGAGTGAATCATCGGAATCTATAACTAGTATCAATGGAATGGTTCAAAACATAGACAGTAAGAAAAGTCAGTCTTCTTGTACTTAAGTCGGCATTGTGCCTTTTGTATTTAATTACGATGCAATTTCTGTGTTTCATCGTCAATAAGAAGGTCCAAGGGATACAGTAAACCTCAAGTGAAGCATCGGAATCTAAAACTAGTGTCACAGGAATGGTTCAAAGCATAGACAGTAAGAAGAGTCAGTCTTCTTGTCCTTAAGACGGCATTGTGCCTTTTGTATTTAATTCCTATGCAATTTTTGTGTTTCATCGTCAAAAAGAAGGTCCAAGGGATACAGTAAACCTGGAGTGAAGCATCGGAATCTAAAACTAGTGTCACAGGAATGGGTGAAACGTAGACAGTAAGAAGAGTCAGTCTTCTTTTCCTTAAGACGGCATTGTGCCTTTTGTATTTAATTCCGATACAATTTCTGTGTTTCATCGTCAATAAGAAGGTCTAAGGGATACAGTAAACCTGAAGTGACGCATCGGAATCTATAACTAGTGTCACATGAATGGTTCAAAGCAAAGTCAGTAAGAAGAGTCAGTCTACTTGTCGTTAGGTCGGCATTGTGCCTTTTGTATTTAATTCCGATGCAATTTCTGTGTTTCATCGTTAATAAGAAGGTCCAAGGGATACAGTAAACCTGGAGTGTAGCATCGGAATCTATAACTAGTGTCACAGGAATGGTTCAAAACATAGACTGTAAGCAGAGTCAGTCTTCGTGTACTTAAGTCGGCATTTTGCCTTTCGGATTTAATTCCGATGCAATTTCTGTGTTTTATCGTCAATAAGAAGGTCAGATTTATGCAATAAACAAGAAGTGAAGCATCGAAATCTATAACTAGTGTCACAGGAATGGTTCAAAACAAAGTCAGTAAGAAGAGTCTGTCTTCTAGTCCTTAAGTCGGCATTGTGCCTTTTGTATTTAATTCCGATGCAATTTCTGTGATTCATCGTCAATAAGAAGGTCTAAGTGATACAGTAAACATGAAGTGAAGCATCGGAATCTATGACTAGTGTCCCAGGAATGGTTCAAACATAGACAGTTGGAAGAGTCAGTCTTCGTGTACTTAATTCAGCATTGTGCCTTTTGTATTTCATTCCGATGGCATTTCAGTGTTTCATCGTCAATACGAAGGTCGGGGGGATACAGTAAACCTCAAGTGAAGCATTGGAATCAATAGCTGGTGTCACAGGAATGGTTCAAAGCATAGTCAGTAAGAAGAGTCAGTCTTGTTGTCCTTAAGTCGGCATTGTGCCTTTTGTATTTAATTCCGATGCAATTTCTGTGTTTCATCGTCAATAAGAAGGTCCAAGGGTTACAGTAAACCTTTAGTGAAGCATCGGAATCAATAACTAGTGCCACAGGAATGGTTCAAAACATAGACAGTAAAAGGAGTCAGTCTTCTTGTACTTAAGTCGACATTGTGGCTTTTCTATTTAATTCCGATGCAATTTCTGTGTTTCATCGTCAATAAGAAGGTCAGAGGGATACAATAAACCTGAAGTGAAGAATCGAAATCTATAACTAGTGTCACAGGAGTGGTTCATAGCAAAGTCAGTGAGAAGAGTCAGTCTTCTTGTCCTGAAGTCGGCATTGTGCCTTTTGAATTGAAATCCGGTGCAATTTCTGTGTTTCACTGTCAATAAGAAGGTCCAAGTGATACAGTAAACATGAAGTGAAGCATCGGAATCTATGACTAGTGTCACAGGAATTGTTCAAAACAATGACAGTAAGAAGAATCTGTCTTCTTGTACTTAAGTCGACATTGTACCTTTTCTATTTAATTTGGATGCAATTTCTGTGTTTCATCGTCAATAAAAAGGTCAGAGGGATGCAATAAACCTGAAGTGAAGCATCGGAATCTATAACTAGGGTCTCAGGAATGGTTCAAAACAAAGTCAGTAAGAAGAGTCATTCTTCTTGTCCTTAAGTCGGCATTGTGCTTTTTGTATTTAACTCCGATGCAATTTCTGTGTTTCATCGTCAATAAGAAGGTCCAAGGGATACTGTAAACCTGGAGTGAAGCATCGGAATCTATAACTAGTGTCACTGGAATGGTTCAAAACATAGTCAGTAAGAAGAGTCAGTCTTCTTGTTCTTAAGTCGGCATTGTGCCTTTTGTATTTAATTCCGATGCGATTACTACGTTTCATGGGCATTAAGGACAGAGGGAAACAGTAAACCTGAAGTGATGCATCGGAATCTATAACTAGTGTCACAGGAATGGTTAAAAACATAGAAAGTATGAAGAGTCAGTGTTCTTTTACTTAAGTCGGCATTGTGCCTTTTGTATTTAATTCCGACGCAATTTCTGTGTTTCATCTTCAATAAGAAGGTAAGAGGGATACAGTAAACCTGAAGTGAAGCATCGGAATCCAAAACTAGTGTCACGGGAATGGTTCTAAACATAGTCAGTAAGAAGAGTCAGTCTTCTTGTACTTAAGTCGCCATTGTGCATTTTCTATTTAATTCCGATGCAATATCTGAGTTTCATCGTCAATAAGAATGTCCATTGGATACAGTAAACCTGGAGTGAGGCATCGGAATCTATAACTAGTGTCACAGGAATGGTTCAAAGCATAGACAGTAAGAAGAGTCAGTCTTCTTGTACTTAAGTCGACATTGTGCCTTTTCTATTTAATTCCGATGCAATTTCAGTGTTTCATCGTCAATAAGAAGGTCAGAGGGATACAATAAACCTGAAGTGAAGCATCGAAATCTATAACTAGTGTCACAGGAATGGTTCAAAGCAAAGTCAGTAAGAAGAGTCAGTCTTCTTGTCCTTAAGTCGGCATTGTGCCTTTTGTATTGAATTCCGATGCAATTTCTGTGTTTCACTGTCAATAAGAAGGTCCAAGTGATACAGTAAACCTGAAGTGAAGCATCGGAATCTATGACTAGTGTCACAGGAATGGTTCAAAACATAGACAGTAAGAAGAGTCAGTCTTCGTGTACTAAAGTCTGCATTTTGCGTTTTGTATTTAATTCCGAAGCAATTTCTGTGTTTCATCGTCAATAAGAAGGTCCAAGGGATACAGTAAACCTGAGGTGAAGTATCGGAATCTATAACTAGTGTCACAGGTATGGTTCAAAACATAGTCAGTAAGAAGAGTCAGTCTTCTTGTACTTATGTCTGTATTGTGCCTTTTCTATTTAATTCCGATGCAATTTCTGTGTTTCATCGAAAATAACAAGGTCCAAGGGATACAGTAAACTTGGTGTGAAGCATCGGAATCTATAACTAGTGTCAATGGAATGGTTCAAAACATAGACAGTAAGATGAGTCAGTCTTCTTGTACTTAAGTCAGCATTGTGCCTTTTGTATTTAATTCCGATGCAATTTCTGTGTTTCATCGTCAATAAGTAGGTCAGAGGGATACAGTAAACCTGAAGTGAGGCATCGGAATCTATAGCTAGTGTCTCAGGAATGCTTCAAAGCATAGTCAGTATGAAGAGTCCGTATTCTTGTCCTTAAGTCGGATTTGTGCCTTTTGTATTTAATTCCGATGCAATTTCTGTGTTTCATCGTCAATAAGAAGGTCCAAGGGATACAGTAACCTCAAGTGAAGCATCGGAATCTATAACTAGTGTCACAGAAATGGTTAAAAACATAGTCAGTAATAAGAATCGGTCTTCATGTACTTAAGTCGGCATTGTGCCTTTTGTATTTAATTCCGATGCAATTTCTGTGTTTCATCGTCAATAAGAAGGTCCAAGGGATACAGTAAACTTGAAGTGAAGCATCGGAATCTATAACTAGTGTCACAGGAATGTTTCAAAACAAATTCAGTAAGAAGAGTCAGTCTTTTTGTCCTTAAGTCGGCATTGTGCCTTTTGTATTTAATTCCGATGCAATTTCTGTGTTTCATCTTCAATAAGAAGGTCCAAGAGATAGAGTATACCTGGAGTGTAGCATCGGAATCTATAACTAGTGTCACAGGAATTGTTCAAAATATAGACAGTAAGAAAAGTCAGTCATCTTGTACTTAAGTCGGCATTGTGCCTTTTCTATTTAATTCCGATGCAATTTCTGTGTTTCATCGTCAATAAGAAGGTCCAAGGGATACAGTAAACCTGAAGTGAAGCATCGGAATCTATAAATAGTGTCACAGGAATGGTTCAAAGCATAGTCAGTAAGAAGAGTCAGTCTTCTTGTACTTAAGTCGGCCATGTGCCTTTTCTATTTAATTCCGATGCAATTTCTGTGTTTCATCGTCAATAACAAGGTCCAAGGGATACAGTAAACCTGGAGTGAAGCATTGGAATCTATAACTAGTGTCAATGGAATGGTTCAAAACATAGACAGTAAGAAGACTCTGTCTTCTCGTACTTAAGTCGGCATTGTGCCTTTTTTATTTAATTCCGATGCAATTTCTGTGTTTCATCGTCAAAAAGAAGGTCAGAGGGATACAGTAAACATGAAGTGAAGCATCGGAATCTATAACTAGTGTCACACGAATGGTTCAAAATATAGACAGTAAGAAAAGTCAGTCGTCTTGTACTTAAGTCGGCGTTGTGCCATTTCTATTTAATTCCGATGCAATTTCTGTGTTTCATCGTCAATAAGAAGGTCAGAGGGATACAGTAAATCTGATGTGAAGCATCCGAATCTATAACTAGTGTCACAGGAATGGTTCAAAACATAGTCACTAAAAAGAGTCAGTGTTCTTGTACTTAAGTCGGCATTGTGCCTTTTGTATTTAATTCCGGTGCATTTTCTGTGTTTCATCGTCAATAAGAAGGTCAGAGGGATACAGTAAACCTAAAGTGAGCATCAAATCTATAACTAGTGTCACAGGAATGGTTCAAAACATAGTCAGTAGAAAGAGTCAGTGTTCTTGTGCTTAAGTCGGCATTGTGCCTTTTGTATTCAATTCCGATGCGATTTCTGTGTTTCATCGTCAATAAGAAGGTCAGAGGGATACAGTAAACCTGAATTGAAGCATCGGAATCGATACCTAGTGTCACAGGAATGGTTCAAAGCATAGACAGTAAGAAGAGTCAGTCTTCTTGTACTTAAGTCGACATTGTGCCTTTTCTATTTAATTCCGATGCAATTTCTGTGTTTCATCGTCAATAAGAACGTCAGAGGGATACAATAAACCTGAAGTGAAGCATCGAAATCTATAACTAGTGTCACAGGAATGGTTCAAAGCAAAGTCAGTAAGAAGAGTCAGTCTTCTTGTCCTTAAGTCGGCATTGTGCCTTTTGTATTGAATTCCGATGCAATTTCTGTGTTTCACTGTCAATAAGAAGGTCCAAGTGATACAGTAAACCTGAAGTGAAGCATCGGAATCTATGACTAGTGTCACAGGAATGGTTCAAAACATAGACAGTAAGAAGAGTCAGTCTTCGTGTACTAAAGTCTGCATTTTGCGTTTTGTATTTAATTCCGATGCAATTTCTGTGTTTCATCGTCAATAAGAAGGTCCAAGGGATACACTAAACCTGAGGTGAAGCATCGGAATCTATAACTAGTGTCACAGGTATGGTTCAAAACATAGTCAGTAAGAAGAGTCAGTCTTCTTCTACTTATGTCTGTATTGTGCCTTTTCTATTTAATTCCGATGCAATTTCTGTGTTTCATCGTCAATAACAAGGTCCAACGGATACAGTAAACTTGGTGTGAAGCATCGGAATCTATACCTAGTGTCAATGGAATGGTTCAAAACATAGACAGTACGATGAGTCAGTCTTCTTGTACTTAAGTCAGCATTGTGCCTTTTGTATTTAATTCCGATGCAATTTCTGTGTTTCATCGTCAATAAGTAGGTCAGAGGGATACAGTAAACCTGAAGTGAAGCATCGGAATCTATAGCTAGTGTCTCAGGAATGGTTCAAAGCATAGTCAGTATGAAGAGTCCGTATTCTTGTCCTTAAGTCGGATTTGTGCCTTTTGTATTTAATTCCGATGCAATTTCTGTGTTTCATTGTCAATAAGAAGGTCCAAGGGATACAGTAACCTCAAGTGAAGCATCGGAATCTATAACTAGTGTCACAGGAATGGTTCAAAACATAGTCAGTAAGAAGAGTCGGTCTTCATGTACTTAAGTCGGCATTGTGCCTTTTGTATTTAATTCCGATGCAATTTCTGTGTTTCATCGTCAATAAGAAGGTCCAAGGGATACAGTAAACTTGAAGTGAAGCATCGGAATCTATAACTAGTGTCACAGGAAAGGTTCAAAACAAAGTCAGTAAGAAGAGTCAGTCTTCTTGTCCTTAAGTCGGCATTGTGCCTTTTGTATTTAATTCCGATGCAATTTCTGTGTTTCATCTTCAATAAGAAGGTCCAAGGGATAGAGTATACCTGGAGTGTAGCATCGGAAACTATAACTAGTGTCACAGGAATTGTTCAAACATAGACAGTAAGAAGAGTCAGTCTTCGTGTACTTAAGTCGGCATTTTGCTTTTGGATTTAATTCTAATGCAATTTCTGTGTTTCATCGTCAATAAGAACGTCCAAGGGATACAGTAAACCTGAAGTGAAGCATCGGAATCTATAACTAGTGTCACAGGAATGGTTCAAAGCATAGTCAGGTAAGAAGAGTCAGTCTTCTTGTACTTAAGTCGGCATTGTGCCTTTTCTATTTAATTCCGGTGCAATTTCTGTGTTTCATCGTCAATAACAAGGTCCAAGGGATACAGTAAACCTGGAGTGAAGCATTGGAATCTATAACTAGTGTCAATGGAATGGTTCAAAACATAGACAGTAAGAAGACTCTGTCTTCTTGTACTTAAGTCGGCATTGTGCCTTTTGTATTTAATTCCGATGCAATTTCTGTGTTTCATCGTCAAAAAGAAGGTCAGAGGGATACAGTAAACATGAAGGGAACCATCGGAAACAATAGCTAGTGTCACAGGAATAATTCTAAACATAGTCAGTAAGAAGAGTCAGTCTTCTTGTCCTTAAGTCGGCATTGTGCCTTTTATATTTAATTCCGATGCAACTTCTATGTTTCATCGTAATAAGAAGGTCCAAGGGATACAGTAAACCTGAAGTGAAGCATCGGAATCTATAACTAGTGTCACAGGAATGGTTCAAAATATAGACAGTAAGAAAAGTCAGTCGTCTTGTACTTAAGTCGGCGTTGTGCCATTTCTATTTAATTCCGATGCAATTTCTGTGTTTCATCGTCAATAAGAAGGTCAGAGGGATACAGTAAATCTGATGTGAAGCATCCGAATCTATAACTAGTGTCACAGGAATGGTTCAAAACATAGTCACTAAAAAGAGTCAGTGTTCTTGTACTTAAGTCGGCATTGTGCCTTTTGTATTTAGTTCCGGTGCATTTTCTGTGTTTCATCGTCAATAAGAAGGTCAGAGGGATACAGTAAACCTAAAGTGAGCATCAAATCTATAACTAGTGTCACAGGAATGGTTCAAAACATAGTCAGTAGAAAGAGTCAGTGTTCTTGTGCTTAAGTCGGCATTGTGCCTTTTGTATTCAATTCCGATGCGATTTCTGTGTTTCATCGTCAATAAGAAGGTCAGAGGGATACAGTAAACCGGAATTGAAGCATCGGAATCTATACCTAGTGTCACAGGAATGGTTCAAAACATAGTCAGTAAGAAGAGTCAGTCTTCTTGTACTTAAGTCGGCATTGTGCCTTTTCTATTTAATTCCGATGCAATTTCTCTGTTTCATCGTGAATAACAAGGTCCAAGGGATACAGTAAACCTCGAGTGAAGCATCGGAATCTATAACTAGTGTCAATGGAATGGTTCAAAACATAGTCAGTAAGAAAAGTCGGTCTTCTTGTACTTAAGTCGGCATTGTGCCTTTTGTATTCCATGCCGATGCAATTCCAGAGTTTCATCGTCAATACGAAGGTCAGAGGGATACAGTAAACCTCAAGTGAAGGATCGGAATCTGTAGCTAGTGGCACACGAATGGTTCAAAACATAGTCAGTAAGAAGAGTCAGGCTTCTTGTCCTTAAGACGGCATTGTGCCTTTTGTATTTAATTCCTATGCAATTTCTGTGTTTCATCGTCAAAAAGAAGGTCCAAGGTATACAGTAAACCTGGAGTAAAGCATCGGAATCTAAAACTAGTGTCACAGGAATGGGTCAAACATAGACAGTAAGAAAAGTCAGTCTTCTTGTACTTAAGTCGGCATTGTGCCTTTTGTATTTAATTCCGATGCAATTTCTGTGTTTCATCGTCAATAAGAAGGTCCAAGGGACACAGTAAACCTGGAGTGTAGCATCGGAATCTATAACTAGTGTCACAGGAATGGTTCAAAACATAGTCAGTAAGAAGAGTCGGTCTGCATGCACTTCTGTCGGCATTGTGCCTTTTGTATTTAATTCCGATGCAATTTCTGTGTTTCATCGTCAATAAGAAGGTCTAAGGGATACAGTAAACCTGAAGTGAAGCATCGGAATCTATAACTAGTGTCACATGAATGGTTCAAAGCAAAGTCAGTAAGAAGAGTCAGTCTTCTTGTCGTTAAGTCGACCTTGTGCCTTTTGTATTTAATTCCGATGCAATTTCTGTGTTTCATCGTCAATAAGAAGGTCCAAGGGATACAGTAAACCTGGAGTGTAGCATCGGAATCTATAACTAGTGTCACAGGAATGGTTCAAAACATAGACAGTAAGCAGAGTCAGTCTTCGTGTACTTAAGTCGGCATTTTGCCTTTAGGATTTAATTCCGATGCAATTTCTGTGATCCATCGTCAATAAGAAGGTCTAACTGATACAGTAAACATGAAGTGAACCATCGGAATCTATGACTAGTGTCCCAGGAATGGTTTAAACATAGACAGTTAGATCAGTCAGGCTTCGTGTACTTAAGTCAGCATTTTGCCTTTTGTATTTAATTCCGATGCAGTTTCTGTGTTTCATCGTCAATAAGAAGGTCCTAGGGATACAGTAAACCAGGAGTGAAGCATCGGAATCTATAACTAGTGTCACAGGAATGGTTCAAAGCAAAGTCAGTAAGAAGAGTCAGTCTTCTTGTCCTTAAGTCGGCATTGTGCCTTTTGTATTGAACTCCGATGCAATTTCTGTGTTTCACTGTCAATAAGAAGGTCCAAGTGATACAGTAAACCTGAAGTGAAGCATCGGAATCTATGACTAGTGTCACAGGAATGGTTCAAAACATAGACAGTAAGAAGAGTCAGTCTTCGTGTACTAAAGTCTGCATTTTGCGTTTTGTATTTAATTCCGATGCAATTTCTGTGTTTCATCGTCAATAAGAAGGTCCAAGGGATACACTAAACCTGAGGTGAAGCATCGGAATCTATAACTAGTGTCACAGGTATGGTTCAAAACATAGTCAGTAAGAAGAGTCAGTCTTCTTGTACTTATGTCTGTATTGTGCCTTTTCTATTTAATTCCGATGCAATTTCTGTGTTTCATCGTCAATAACAAGGTCCAAGGGATACAGTAAACCTGGAGTGAAGCATTGGAATCTATAACTAGTGTCAATGGAATGGTTCAAAACATAGACAGTAAGAAGCCTCTGTCTTCTCGTACTTAAGTCGGCATTGTGCCTTTTGTATTCAATTCCGATGCGATTTCTGTGTTTCATCGTCAATAAGAAGGTCAGAGGGATACAGTAAACCTGAATTGAAGCATCGGAATCGATACCTAGTGTCACAGGAATGGTTCAAAGCATAGACAGTAAGAAGAGTCAGTCTTCTTGTGCTTAAGTCGACATTGTGCCTTTTCTATTTAATTCCGATGCAGTTTCTGTGTTTCATCGTCAATAACAATGTCAGAGGGATACAATAAACCTGAAGTGAAGCATCGAAATCTATAACAAGTGTCACAGGAATGGTTCAAAGCAAAGTCAGTAAGAAGAGTCAGTCTTCTTGTCCTTAAGTCGGCATTGTGCCTTTTGTATTGAATTCCGATGCAATTTCTGTGTTTCACTGTCAATAAGAAGGTCCAAGTGATACAGTAAACCTGAAGTGAAGCATCGGAATCTATGACTAGTGTCACAGGAATGGTTCAAAACATAGACAGTAAGAAGAGTCAGTCTTCGTGTACTAAAGTCTGCATTTTGCGTTTTGTATTTAATTCCGATGCAATTTCTGTGTTTCATCGTCAATAAGAAGGTCCAAGGGATACACTATACCTGAGGTGAAGCATCGGAATCTATAACTAGTGTCACAGGTATGGTTCAAAACATAGTCAGTAAGAAGAGTCAGTCTTCTTGTACTTCTGTCTGTATTGTGCCTTTTCTATTTAATTCCGATGCAATTTCTGTGTTTCATCGTCAATAACAAGGTCCAAGGGATACAGTAAACTTGGTGTGAAGCATCGGAATCTATAACTAGTGTCAATGGAATGGTTCAAAACATAGACAGTACGATGAGTCAGTCTTCTTGTACTTAAGTCAGCATTGTGCCTTTTGTATTTAATTCCGATGCAATTTCTGTGTTTCATCGTCAATAACTAGGTCAGAGGGATACAGTAAACCTGAAGTGAAGCATCGGAATCTATAGCTAGAGTCTCAGGAATGGTTCAAAGCATAGTCAGTATGAAGAGTCCGTATTCTTGTCCTTAAGTCGGATTTGTGAATTTTGTATTTAATTCCGATGCAATTTCTGTGTTTCATTGTCAATAAGAAGGTCCAAGGGATACAGTAACCTCAAGTGAAGCATCGGAATCTATAACTAGTGTCACAGGAATGGTTCAAAACATAGTCAGTAAGAAGAGTCGGTCTTCATGTACTTAAGTCGGCATTGTGCCTTTTGTATTTAATTCCGATGCAATTTCTGTGTTTCATCGTCAATAAGAAGGTCCAAGGGATACAGTAAACTTGAAGTGAAGCATCGGAATCTATAACTAGTGTCACAGGAATGGTTCAAAACAAAGTCAGTAAGAAGAGTCAGTCTTCTTGTCCTTAAGTCAGCATTGTGCCTTTTGTATTTAATTCCGATGCAATTTCTGTGTTTCATCTTCAATTGGAAGGTCCAAGGGATAGAGTATAAATGGAGTGTAGCATCGGAATCTATAACTAGTGTCACAGGAATTGTTCAAACATAGACAGTAAGAAGAGTCAGTCTTCGTGTACTTAAGTCGGCATTTTGCCTTTTGGATTTAATTCCAATGCAATTTCTGTGTTTCATCGTCAATAAGAAGGTCCAAGGGATACAGTAAACCTGAAGTGAAGCATCGGAATCTATAACTAGTGTCACAGGAATGGTTCAAAGCATAGTCAGGTAAGAAGAGTCAGTCTTCTTGTACTTAAGTCGGCATTGTGCCTTTTGTATTTAATTCCGGTGCAATTTCTGTGTTTCATCGTCAATTACAAGGTCCAAGGGATACAGTAAACCTGGAGTGAAGCATTGGAATCTATAACTAGTGTCAATGGAATGGTTCAAAACATAGACAGTAAGAAGACTCTGTCTTCTTGTACTTAAGTCGGCATTGTGCCTTTTGTATTTAATTCCGATGCAATTTCTGTGTTTCATCGTCAAAAAGAAGGTCAGAGGGATACAGTAAACATGAAGGGAACCATCGGAAACAATAGCTAGTGTCACAGGAATAAATCTAAACATAGTCAGTAAGAAGAGTCAGTCTTCTTGTCCTTAAGTCGGCATTGTGCCTTTTATATTTAATTCCGATGCAACTTCTATGATTCATCGTCAATAAGAAGGTCCAAGGGATACAGTAAACCTGAAGTGAAGCATCGGAATCTATAACTAGTGTCACAGGAATGTTTCAAAATATAGACAGTAAGAAAAGTCAGTCGTCTTGTACTTAAGTCGGCGTTGTGCCATTTCTATTTAATTCCGATGCAATTTCTGTGTTTCATCGTCAATAAGAAGGTCAGAGGGATACAGTAAATCTGATGTGAAGCATCCGAATCTATAACTAGTGTCACAGGAATGGTTCAAAACATAGTCACTAAAAAGAGTCAGTGTTCTTGTACTTAAGTCGGCATTGTGCCTTTTGTATTTAGTTCCGGTGCATTTTCTGTGTTTCATCGTCAATAAGAAGGTCAGAGGGATACAGTAAACCTAAAGTGAGCATCAAATCTATAACTAGTGTCACAGGAATGGTTCAAAACATAGTCAGTAGAAAGAGTCAGTGTTCTTGTGCTTAAGTCGGCATTGTGCCTTTTGTATTCAATTCCGATGCGATTTCTGTGTTTCATCGTCAATAAGAAGGTCAGAGGGATACAGTAAACCTGAATTGAAGCATCGGAATCTATACCTAGTGTCACAGGAATGGTTCAAAACATAGTCAGTAAGAAGAGTCAGTCTTCTTGTACTTAAGTCGGCATTGTGCCTTTTCTGTTTAATTCCGATGCAATTTCTCTGTTTCATCGTGAATAACAAGGTCCAAGGGATACAGTAAACCTCGAGTGAAGCATCGGAATCTATAACTGGTGTCAATGGAATGGTTCAAAACATAGACAGTAAGAAAAGTCGGTCTTCTTGTACTTAAGTCGGCATTGTGCCTTTTGTATTCCATTCCGATGCAATTTCAGAGTTTCATCGCCAATACGAAGGTCAGAGGGATACAGTAAACCTCAACTGAAGGATCGGAATCTGTACCTAGTGGCACACGAATGGTTCAAAACATAGTCAGTAAGAAGAGTCTGGCTTCTTGTCCTTAAGACGGCATTGTGCCTTTTGTATTTAATTCCTATGCAATTTCTGTGTTTCATCGTCAAAAAGAAGGTCCAAGGTATACAGTAAACCTGGAGTAAAGCATCGGAATCTAAAACTAGTGTCACAGGAATGGGTCAAACATAGACAGTAAGAAAAGTCAGTCTTCTTGTACTTAAGACGGCATTGTGCCTTTTGTATTTAATTCCGATGCAATTTCTGTGTTTCATCGTCAATAAGAAGGTCCAAGGGACACAGTAAACCTGGAGTGTAGCATCGGAATCTATAACTAGTGTCACAGGAATGGTTCAAAACATAGTCAGTAAGAAGAGTCGGTCTGCATGCACTTCTGTCGGCATTGTGCCTTTTGTATTTAATTCCGATGCAATTTCTGTGTTTCATCGTCAATAAGAAGGTCTAAGGGATACAGTAAACCTGAAGTGAAGCATCGGAATCTATAACTAGTGTCACATGAATGGTTCAAAGCAAAGTCAGTAAGAAGAGTCAGTCTTCTTGTCGTTAAGTCGACCTTGTGCCTTTTGTACTTAATTCCGATGCAATTTCTGTGTTTCATCGTCAATAAGAAGGTCCAAGGGATACAGTAAACCTGGAGTGTAGCATCGGAATCTATAACTAGTGTCACAGGAATGGTTCAAAACATAGACAGTAAGCAGAGTCAGTCTTTGTGTACTTAAGTCGGCATTTTGCCTTTAGGATTTAATTCCGATGCTATTTCTGTGTTTTAACGTCAATAAGAAGGTCTGATGGATGCAATAAACAAGAAGTGAAGCATCGAAATCTATTACTAGTGTCACAGGAATGATTCAAAACAAAGTCAGTAAGAAGAGTCAGTCTTCTTGCCCTTAAGTCGGCATTGTGCCTTTTGTATTTAATTCCGATGCAATTTCTGTGATCCATCGTCAATAAGAAGGTCTAACTGATACAGTAAACATGAAGTGAACCATCGGAATCTATGACTAGTGTCCCAGGAATGGATTAAACATAGACAGTTAGATCAGTCAGGCTTCGTGTACTTAAGTCAGCATTTTGCCTTTTGTATTTAATTCCGATGCAGTTTCTGTGTTTCATCGTCAATAAGAAGGTCCTAGGGATACAGTAAACCTGAGGTGAAGCATCGGAATCTATAACTAGTGTCACAGGAATGGTTCAAAACATAGTCAGTAAGAAGAGTCAGTCTTCTTGTACATAAGTCAGCATTGTGGCTTTTGTATTTAATTACGATGCAATTTCTGTGTTTCATCGTCAATAAGAAGGTCCAAGGGATACAGTAAGCCAGGAGTGAAGCATCGGAATCTATAACTAGTGTCAATGGAATGGTTCAAAACATAGACAGTAAGAAGAGTCAGTCATCTTGTACTTAAGTCGGCATTTTGCCTTTTCTATTTAATTCCGATGCAATTTCTGTGTTTCATCGTCAATAAGAAGGTCCAAGGGATACAGTATACCTGGAGTGTAGCATCGGAATCAATAACTAGTGTCACATGAATGGTTCACAACATAGAGAGTAAGAAGAGTCTCTCTTCGTGTACTTAAGTCGGCATTTTGCCTTTTGGATTTAATTCCGATGCAATTTCTGTGTTTCATCGTCAATAAGAAGGTCAAAGGGATACAGTAAACCAGGAGTGAAGCATCGGAATCTATAACTAGTGTCACAGGAATGGTTCAAAACATAGACAGTAGGAAGAGTCAGTCCTCTTGTACTTAAGTCGGCATTGTGCTTTTGTATTTAATTCCGATGCAATTTCTGTGTTTCATCTTCAATAAGAAGGTCCAAGGGATAGAGTAAACCTGGAGTGAAGCATCGGAATCTATAACTAGTGTCACAGGAATGGTTCAAAATATAGACAGTAACAAAAGTCAGTCGTCTTGTACTTAAGTCGGCATTGTGCCTGTTGTATTGAATTCCGATGCAATTTCTGTGTTTCATCGTCAATAAGAAGGTCCAAGGGATACAGTAAACCTCAAGTGATGCATCGGAATCTATAACTAGTGTCACAGGAATGGTTCAAATCATAGTCACTAAGAAGAGTCAGTCTTCTTGTACTTAAGTCAGCATTGTGCCTTTTGTATTTAATTCCGATGCAATTTCTGTGTTTCATCGTCAATAAGTAGGTCAGAGGGATACAGTAAACCTGAAGTGAAGCATCGGAATCTATAGCTAGTGTCTCAGGAATGGTTCAAAGCATAGTCAGTATGAAGAGTCCGTATTCTTGTCCTTAAGTCGGATTTGTGCCTTTTGTATTTAATTCCGATGCAATTTCTGTGTTTCATCGTCAATAAGAAGGTCCAAGGGATACAGTAACCTCAAGTGAAGCATCGGAATCTATAACTAGTGTCACAGGAATGGTTCAAAACATAGTCAGTAATAAGAATCGGTCTTCATGTACTTAAGTCGGCATTGTGCCTTTTGTATTTAATTCCGATGCAATTTCTGTGTTTCATCGTCAATAAGAAGGTCCAAGGGATACAGTAAACTTGAAGTGAAGCATCGGAATCTATAACTAGTGTCACAGGAATGTTTCAAAACAAAGTCAGTAAGAAGAGTCAGTCTTCTTGTCCTTAAGTCGGCATTGTGCCTTTTGTATTTAATTCCGATGCAATTTCTGTGTTTCATCTTCAATAAGAAGGTCCAAGAGATAGAGTATACCTGGAGTGAAGCATCGGAATCTATAACTAGTGTCACAGGAATTGTTCAAAACATAGACAGTAAGAAGAGTCAGTCTTCGTGTACTTAAGTCGGCATTTTGCCTTTTGGATTTATTTCCAATGCAATTTCTGTGTTTCATCGTCAATAAGAAGGTCCAAGGGATACAGTAAACCTGAAGTGAAGCATCGGAATCTATAAATAGTGTCACAGGAATGGTTCAAAGCATAGTCAGTAAGAAGAGTCAGTCTTCTTGTACTTAAGTCGGCATTGTGCCTTTTCTATTTAATTCCGATGCAATTTCTGTGTTTCATCGTCAATAACAAGGTCCAAGGGATACAGTAAACCTGGAGTGAGGCATTGGAATCTATAACTAGTGTCAATGGAATGGTTCAAAACATAGACAGTAAGGAGACTCTGTCTTCTCGTACTTAAGTCGGCATTGTGCTTTTTTATTTAATTCCGATGCAATTTCTGTGTTTCATCGTCAAAAAGAAGGTCAGAGGGATACAGTAAACATGAAGTGAAGCATCGGAATCTATAACTAGTGTCACACGAATGGTTCAAAATATAGACAGTAAGAAAAGTCAGTCGTCTTGTACTTAAGTCGGCGTTGTGCCCTTTCTATTTAATTCCGATGCAATTTCTGTGTTTCATCGTCAATAAGAAGGTCAGAGGGATACAGTAAATCTGATGTGAAGCATCCGAATCTATAACTAGTGTCACAGGAATGGTTCAAAACATAGTCACTAAAAAGTGTCAGTGTTCTTGTACTTAAGTCGGCATTGTGACTTTTGTATTTAATTCCGGTGCATTTTCTGTGTTTCATCGTCAATAAGAAGGTCAGAGGGATACAGTAAACCTAAAGTGAGCATCAAATCTATAACTAGTGTCACAGGAATGGTTCAAAACATAGTCAGTAGAAAGAGTCAGTGTTCTTGTGCTTAAGTCGGCATTGTGCCTTTTGTATTCAATTCCGATGCGATTTCTGTGTTTCATCGTCAATAAGAAGGTCAGAGGGATACAGTAAACTTGAATTGAAGCATCGGAATCGATACCTAGTGTCACAGGAATGGTTCAAAACATAGTCAGTAAGAAGAGTCAGTCTTCTTGTACTTATGTCTGTATTGTGCCTTTTCTATTTAATTCCGATGCAATTTCTGTGTTTCATCGTCAATAACAAGGTCCAAGGGATACAGTAAACTTGGTGTGAAGCATCGGAATCTATAACTAGTGTCAATGGAATGGTTCAAAACATAGACAGTACGATGAGTCAGTCTTCTTGTACTTAAGTCAACATTGTGCCTTTTGTATTTAATTCCGATGCAATTTCTGTGTTTCATCGTCAATAAGTAGGTCAGAGGGATACAGTAAACCTGAAGTGAAGCATCGGAATCTATAGCTAGAGTCTCAGGACTGGTTCAAAGCATAGTCAGTATGAAGAGTCCGTATTCTTGTCCTTAAGTCGGATTTGTGCCTTTTGTATTTAATTCCGATGCAATTTCTGTGTTTCATTGTCAATAAGAAGGTCCAAGGGATACAGTAACCTCAAGTGAAGCATCGGAATCTATAACTAGTGTCACAGGAATGGTTCAAAACATAGTCAGTAAGAAGAGTCGGTCTTCATGTACTTAAGTCGGCATTGTGCCTTTTGTATTTAATTCCGATGCAATTTCTGTGTTTCATCGTCAATAAGAAGGTCCAAGGGATACAGTAAACTTGAAGTGAAGCATCGGAATCTATAACTAGTGTCACAGGAATGGTTCAAAACAAAGTCAGTAAGAAGAGTCAGTCTTCTTGTCCTTAAGTCAGCATTGTGCCTTTTGTATTTAATTCCGATGCAATTTCTGTGTTTCATCTTGAATAAGAAGGTCCAAGGGATAGAGTATACCTGGAGTGTAGCATCGGAATCTATAACTAGTGTCACAGGAATTGTTCAAACATAGACAGTAAGAAGAGTCAGTCTTCGTGTACTTAAGTCGGCATTTTGCCTTTTGGATTTAATTCCAATGCAATTTCTGTGTTTCATCGTCAATAAGAAGGTCCAAGGGATACAGTAAACCTGAAGTGAAGCATCGGAATCTATAACTAGTGTCACAGGAATGGTTCAAAGCATAGTCAGGTAAGAAGAGTCAGTCTTCTTGTACTTAAGTCGGCATTGTGCCTTTTCTATTTAATTCCGGTGCAATTTCTGTGTTTCATCGTCAATAACAAGGTCCAAGGGATACAGTAAACCTGGAGTGAAGCATTGGAATCTATAACTAGTGTCAATGGAATGGTTCAAAACATAGACAGTAAGAAGACTCTGTCTTCTTGTACTTAAGTCGGCATTGTGCCTTTTGTATTTAATTCCGATGCAATTTCTGTGTTTCATCGTAAAAAAGAAGGTCAGAGGGATACAGTAAACATGAAGGGAACCATCGGAAACAATAGCTAGTGTCACAGGAATAATTCTAAACATAGTCAGTAAGAAGAGTCAGTCTTCTTGTCCTTAAGTCGGCATTGTGCCTTTTATATTTAATTCCGATGCAACTTCTATGATTCATCGTCAATAAGAAGGTCCAAGGGATACAGTAAACCTGAAGTGAAGCATCGCAATCTATAACTAGTGTCACAGGAATGGTTCAAAATATAGACAGTAAGAAAAGTCAGTCGTCTTGTACTTAAGTCGGCGTTGTGCCATTTCTATTTAATTCCGATGCAATTTCTGTGTTTCATCGTCAATAAGAAGGTCAGAGGGATACAGTAAATCTGATGTGAAGCATCCGAATCTATAACTAGTGTCACAGGAATGGTTCAAAACATAGTCACTAAAAAGAGTCAGTGTTCTTGTACTTAAGTCGGCATTGTGCCTTTTGTATTTAGTTCCGGTGCATTTTCTGTGTTTCATCGTCAATAAGAAGGTCAGAGGGATACAGTAAACCTAAAGTGAGCATCAAATCTATAACTAGTGTCACAGGAATGGTTCAAAACATAGTCAGTAGAAAGAGTCAGTGTTCTTGTGCTTAAGTCGGCATTGTGCCTTTTGTATTCAATTCCGATGCGATTTCAGTGTTTCATCGTCAATAAGAAGGTCAGAGGGATACAGTAAACCTGAATTGAAGCATCGGAATCTATACCTAGTGTCACAGGAATGGTTCAAAACATAGTCAGTAAGAAGAGTCAGTCTTCTTGTACTTAAGTCGGCATTGTGCCTTTTCTGTTTAATTCCGATGCAATTTCTCTGTTTCATCGTGAATAACAAGGTCCAAGGGATACAGTAAACCTCGAGTGAAGCATCGGAATCTATAACTAGTGTCAATGGAATGGTTCAAAACATAGACAGTAAGAAAAGTCGGTCTTCTTGTACTTAAGTCGGCATTGTGTGTTTTTTTTTCCATTCCGATGCAATTTCAGAGTTTCATCGTCAATACGAAGGTCAGAGGGATACAGTAAACCTCAAGTGAAGGATCGGAATCTGTAGCTAGTGGCACACGAATGGTTCAAAACATAGTCAGTAAGAAGAGTCTGGCTTCTTGTCCTTAAGACGGCATTGTGCCTTTTGTATTTAATTCCTATGCAATTTCTGTGTTTCATCGTCAAAAAGAAGGTCCAAGGTATACAGTAAACCTGGAGTAAAGCATCGGAATCTAAAACTAGTGTCACAGGAATGGGTCAAACATAGACAGTAAGAAAAGTCAGTCTTCTTGTACTTAAGTCGGCATTGTGCCTTTTGTATTTAATTCCGATGCAATTTCTGTGTTTCATCGTCAATAAGAAGGTCCAAGGGACACAGTAAACCTGGAGTGTAGCGTCGGAATCTATAACTAGTGTCACAGGAATGGTTCAAAACATAGTCAGTAAGAAGAGTCGGTCTGCATGCACTTCTGTCGGCATTGTGCCTTTTGTATTTAATTCCGATGCAATTTCTGTGTTTCATCGTCAATAAGAAGGTCTAAGGGATACAGTAAACCTGAAGTGAAGCATCGGAATCTATAACTAGTGTCACATGAATGGTTCAAAGCAAAGTCAGTAGGAAGAGTCAGTCTTCTTGTCGTTAAGTCGACCTTGTGCCTTTTGTATTTAATTCCGATGCAATTTCTGTGTTTCATCGTCAATAAGAAGGTCCAAGGGATACAGTAAACCTGGAGTGTAGCATCGGAATCTATAACTAGTGTCACAGGAATGGTTCAAAACATAGACAGTAAGCAGAGTCAGTCTTCGTGTACTTAAGTCGGCATTTTGCCTTTAGGATTTAATTCCGATGCAATTTCTGTGTTTTAACGTCAATAAGAAGGTCTGATGGATGCAATAAACAAGAAGTGAAGCATCGAAATCTATAACTAGTGTCACAGGAATGATTCAAAGCAAAGTCAGTAAGAAGAGTCAGTCTTCTTGCCCTTAAGTCGGCATTGTGCCTTTTGTATTTAATTCCGATGCAATTTCTGTGATCCATCGTCAATAAGAAGGTCTAACTGATACAGTAAACATGAAGTGAACCATCGGAATCTATGACTTGTGTCCCAGGAATGGTTTAAACATAGACAGTTAGATCAGTCAGGCTTCGTGTACTTAAGTCAGCATTTTGCCTTTTGTATTTAATTCCGATGCAGTTTCTGTGTTTCATCGTCAATAAGAAGGTCCTAGGGATACAGTAAACCTGAGGTGAAGCATCAGAATCTATAACTTGTGTCACAGGAATGGTTCAAAACATAGTCAGTAAGAAGAGTCAGTCTTCTTGTACATAATCAGCATTGTGCCTTTTGTATTTAATTACGATGCAATTTCTGTGTTTCATCGTCAATAAGAAGGTCCAAGGGATACAGTAAACCTGGAGTGAAGCATCGGAATCTATAACTAGTGTCAATGGAATGGTTCAAAACATAGACAGTAAGAAGAGTCAGTCATCTTGTACTTAAGTCGGCATTTTGCCTTTTCTATTTAATTCCGATGCAATTTCTGTGTTTCATCGTCAATAAGAAGGTCCAAGGGATACAGTATACCTGGAGTGTAGCATCGGAATCAATAACTTGTGTCACAGGAATGGTTCAAAACATAGAGAGTAAGAAGAGTCTCTCTTCGTGTACTTAAGTCGGCATTTTGCCTTTTGGATTTAATTCCGATGCAATTTCTGTGTTTCATCGTCAATAAGAAGGTCAAAGGGATACAGTAAACCAGGAGTGAAGCATCGGAATCTATAACTAGTGTCACAGGAATGGTTCAAAACATAGACAGTAGGAAGAGTCAGTCCTCTTGTACTTAAGTCAGCATTGTGCCTTTTGTATTTAATTCCGATGCAATTTCTGTGTTTCATCTTCAATAAGAAGGTCCAAGGGATACAGTAAACCTGGAGTGAAGCATCGGAATCTATAACTAGTGTCACAGGAATGGTTCAAAATATAGACAGTAACAAAAGTCAGTCGTCTTGTACTTAAGTCGGCATTGTGCCTGTTGTATTAAATTCCGATGCAATTTCTGTGTTTCATCGTCAATAAGAAGGTCCAAGGGATACAGTAAACCTCAAGTGATGCATCGGAATCTATAACTAGTGTCACAGGAATGGTTCAAATCATAGTCACTAAGAAGAGTCGGTCTTCATGTACTTAAGTTGGCATTATGCCCTTTGTATTTAATTCCGATGCAATTTCTGTGTTTCGTCGGCAATAAAATGGTCCAAGGGTTACAGTTAACCTGAAGTGAAGCATCGGAATCTATAACTAGTGTCACAGGAATGGTTCAAAACAAAGTCAGTAAGAAGAGTCAGTCTTCGTGTACTTAAGTCGGCATTTTGCCTTTTGGATTTAATTCCGATGCAATTTCTGTGTTTCATCGTCAATAAGAAGGTCCAAGGGATACAGTAAACCTGAAGTGAAGCATCGGAATCTATAACGAGTGTCACAGGAATTGTTCAAAGCATAGTCAGTAAGAAGAGGCAGTCTTCTTGTACTTAAGTCGGCATTGTGCCTTTTCTAAATAATTCCGATGCAATTTTTGTGTTTCATCGTCAATAACAAGGTCCAAGGGATACAGTACCTGGAGTGAAGCATCGTAATCTATAACTAGTGTCAATGGAATGGTACAACACATAGACAGTAAGAAGAGTCAGTCATCTTGTACTTAGGTCGGCATTGTGCCTTTAGTATTTTATTCCGATGCCATTTCTGTGTTTCATCGTCAATAAGAAGGTCCAACGGATACAGTAAACCTGGAGTGAAGCATTGGAATCTATAACTAGTGTCACAGGAATGGTTCAAAACATAGTCAGTAAAAAGAGTACTTAAGTCGGCATTGTGCCTTTTTTATTTAATTCCGATGCAATTTCTGTGTTTCATCGTCAATAAGAAGGTCCAAGGGATATAGTTAACATGAAGTGAAGCATCCGAATCTATAACTAGTGTCACAGGAATGGTTCAAAACATAGTCAGTAAAAAGTGTCAGTGTTCTTGTACTTAAGTCGGCATTGTGCCTTTTGTATTTAATTCCGGTGCAATTTCTGTGTTTCATCGTCAATAAGAAAGTCAGAGGGATACAGTATACCTAAAGTGAGCATCGCAATCTATAACCAGTGTCACAGGAATCGTTCAAAATACAGTCAGTAAAAAGAGTCAGTGTTCTTGTACTTAAGTCGGCATTGTGCCTTTTCTATTTAATTCCGAAGCAATTTCTGTGTTTTATCGTAATTAAGATGGTCAGAGGGATACAGTAAACCTGAAGTGAGCATCGGAATCTATAACTAGTGTCACAGGAATGGTTCAAAACATAGTCGGTAAGAAGAGTCAGTCTTTTTGTACTTAAGTCGACATTGGGCCTTTTGTGTTTAATTCCGATGCAATTTTTGTGTTTCATCGTCAATAAGATTGTCCAAGGGATACAGTAAACCTGCAGTGAAGCATCGGAATCTATAACTAGTGTCACAGGAATGGTTCAAAACATAGACAGTAAGAAGAGACAGTCTTCGTGTACTTAATTCGGCATTTTGCCTTTTGTATTTAATTCCGTTGCAGTTTCTGTGTTTCATCGTCAATAAGACGGTCCAAGGGATACAGTAAACCTTAGGTGAGCATCGGAATCGTTAACTAGTGTCACAGGAATAGTTCAAATCATAGTCAGTAAGAAGAGTCAGTCTTCTTGTACTTAAGTCGGCATCGTGCCATTTGTGTTTAATTCCGATGCAATTTCTGTGTTTCATCGTCAGTAAGATTGTCCAAGTGATACAGTAAACCTGGAGTGAAGCATCGGAATCTATAACTAGTGTCACAGGAATGGTTCAAAACATAGACAGTAAGAAGAGTCAGTTTTAGTGTACTTAAGTCGGCATTTTGCTTTTATATTTAATTCCGATTCAATTTCTGTGTTTCATCATCAATAAGAATTTCCAAGGCATACAGTCAACCTCAAGTGAAGCATCGGAATCTATAACTAGTGTCACAGGAATGGTTTAAAACATAGTCAATAAGAAGAGTCGGTCTTCATGTACTTATGTCGGCATTGTGCCTGTTGTATTGAATTCCGATGCAATTTCTGTGTTTCATCGTCAATAAGAAGGTCCAAGGGACACAGTAAACCTGGAGTGTAGCATCGGAATCTATAACTAGTGTCACAGGAATGGTTCAAAACATAGTCAGTAAGAAGAGTCGGTGTTCATGTACTTAAGTTGGCATTGTGCCTTTTGTATTTAATTGCGATGCAATTTCTGCGTTTCGTCGGCAATAAGTTTT
Organism: Schistocerca serialis cubense; assembly: GCF_023864345.2. Classification (NCBI taxonomy): domain Eukaryota; kingdom Metazoa; phylum Arthropoda; class Insecta; order Orthoptera; family Acrididae; genus Schistocerca; species Schistocerca serialis. The sequence goes on from NW_026047617.1 coordinate 20,012,679, forward strand.
TCCAAGGGATACAGTTAACCTGAAGTGAAGCATCGGAATCTATAACTAGTGTCACAGGAATGGTTCTAAACATAGACAGTTAGAAAAGTCAGTCGTCTTGTACTTAAGTCGGCATTGTGCCTTTTCTTTTTATTCCGATGCAATTTCTGTGTTTCATCGTCAATAAGAAAGTCAGAGGGATACAGTGACCCTGAAGTGAAGCATCCGAATCTATAGCTAGTGTCACAGGAAGGGTTCAAACGTAGACAGCAAGAAGAGTCAGACTTCTTGTACTTAAGTCGGCATTGTGCCTTTTCTATTTAATTCCGATGCAATTTCTGTGTTTCATCGTCAATAACAAGGTCCAAGGGATACAGTAAACCTGGAGTGAAGCATCGTAATCTATGACTAGTGTCTATGGAATGGTTCAAATCATAGACAGTAAGACGTGTATGTCATCTTGTACTTAAGACGGCATTGTGGCTTTTGTATTTAATTCCGATGCCATTTCTGTGTTTCATCGTCAATAAGAAGGTCCAAGGGATACAGTAAACCTGGAGTGAAGCATCGGAATCTATAACTAGTGTCACAGGAATTGTTCAAACCATACTCAGTAGGGAGAGTCGGTCTTTATGTACTTAAGTCGGCATTGTGCCTTTTCTATTTAATTCCGATGCAATTTCTCTGTGTCATCGTGAATAACGAGGTCCAAGGGATACAGTAACCCTATAGTGAAGCATCGGATTCTATAACTAGTGTCAATGGAATGGTTCAAAAATAGACAGTAAGAAAAGTCGGACCTCTTGTACTTAAGTCGGCATTGTGCCTTTTGTATTCCATTCCGATGCAATTTCAGAGTTTCATCGTCAATACGAAGGTCAGAGGGATACAGTAAACCTCAAGTGAAGGATCGGAATCTGTAGCTAGTGGCACAGGAATGGTTCAAAACATAGTCAGTAAGAAGAGTCTGTCTTCTTGTCCTTAAGACGGCATTGTGCCTTTTGTATTTAATTCCTATGCAATTTCTGTGTTTCATCGTCAAAAAGAAGGTCCAAGGGATACAGTAAACCTGGAGTGAAGCATCGGAATCTAATACTAGTGTCACAGGAATGGGTCAAACATAGACAGTAAGAAGAGTCAGTCTTCTTGTACTTAAGTCGGCATTGTGCCTTTTCTATTTAATTCCGATGAAATTTCTGTGTTTCATCGTCAATAAGAAGGTCCAAGGGACACAGTAAACCTGGAGTGTAGCATCGGAATCTATAACTAGTGTCACAGGAATGGTTCAAAACATAGTCAGTAAGAGGAGTCGGTCTGCATGCACTTCTCTCGGCATTGTGCCTTTTGTATTTAATTCCGATGCAATTTCTGTGTTTCGTCGGCATTAAGATTTTCCAAGGGATACAGTTAACCTGAAGGGAAGCATCGGAATCTATAACTAGTGTCACAGCAATTGTTCAAACCATACTCAGTAGGAAGAGTCGGTCTTCATGTACTTAAGTCGGCTTTGTGCCTTTTGTATTTAATTCCGATACAATTTCTGTGTTTAATCGTCAATAAGAAGGTCAATGGGATACAGTAAACCTGAAGTGAAGCATCGGAATCTATAACTAGTGTCACAGGAATGGTTCAAAACATAGACAGTAGGAAGAGTCAGTCTTCTTGTACTTAAGTCGGCATTGTGCATTTTGTATTTAATGTCGATGCAATTTCTGTGTTTCATCGTCAATAAGAAGGTCCAAGGGATACAGTAAACCTGAAGTGAAGCATCGGAAGCTATAACTTGTGTCACAGGAATTGTTCAAACCATACTCAGTAGGAAGAGTCGGTCTTCATGTACTTAAGTCGGCTTTGTGCCTTTTGTATTTAATTCCGATACAATTTCTGTGTTTCATCGTCAATAAGAAGGTCCAAGGGATACAGTAAACCTCAAGTGATGCATCTGAATCTATAACTAGTGTCACAGGAATGGTTCAAAACATAGTCAGTAAGAAGAGTCGGTCTTCATGTACTTAAGTTTGCATTGTGCCTTTTGTATTTAGTTCCGATGCAATTTCTGTGTTTCGTCGGCAATAAGATTTTCCAAGGGATACAGTTAACCTGAAGTGAAGCATCGGAATCTATAACTAGTGTCACAGGAATTGTTCAAACCATACTCAGTAGGAAGAGTCGGTCTTCATGTACTTAAGTCGGCTTTGTGCCTTTTGTATTTAATTCCGATACAATTTCTGTGTTTCATCGTCAATAAGAAGGTCAATGGGATACAGTAAACCTAATGTGAAGCATCGGAATCTATAACTAGTGTCACAGGAATGGTTCAAAACATAGACAGTAGGAAGAGTCAGTCTTCTTGTACTTAAGTCGGCATTGTGCATTTTGTATTTAATGTCGATGCAATTTCTGTGTTTCATCGTCAATAAGAAGGTCCAAGGGATACAGTAAACCTGAAGTGAAGCATCGGAATCTATAACTTGTGTCACAGGAATGGTTCTAAACATAGACAGTTAGAAAAGTCAGTCGTCTTGTACTTAAGTCGGCATTGTGCCTTTTCTTTTTAATTCCGATGCAATTTCTGTGTTTCGTCTGCAATAAGATTTTCCAAGGGATACAGTTAACCTGAAGTGAAGCATGGGAATCTATAACTAGTGTCACAGGAATTGTTCAAACAAAGTCAGTACGAAGAGTCAGTCTTCTTGTCCTTAAGTCGGCATTGTGCCTTTTGTATTTAATTCCTATGCAATCTCTGTGTTTCATCGTCAATAAGAAGGTCCAAGGGATACAGTAAACCTGGAGTGAAGCATCGGAATCTATAACTAGTGTCACAGGAATGGTTCTAAACATAGACAGTTAGAAAAGTCAATCGTCTTGTGCTTAAGTCGGCATTGTGCCTTTTCTTTTTAATTCCGATGCAATTTCTGTGTTTCATCGTCAATAAGAAAGTCAGAGGGATAAAGTGAACCTGAAGTGAAGCATCCGAATCTATAGCTAGTGTCACAGGAATGGTTCAAACGTAGACAGCAAGAAGAGTCAGACTTCTTGTACTTAAGTCGGCATTGTGCCTTTTCTATTTAATTCCGATGCAATTTCTGTGTTTCATCGTCAATAACAAGGTCCAAGGGATACAGTAAACCTGGAGTGAAGCATCGTAATCTATAACTAGTGTCTATGGAATGGTTCAAATCATAGACAGTAAGACGTGTATGTCTTCTTGTACTTAAGTCGGCATTGTGCCTTTTGTATTTAATTCCGATGCCATTTCTGTATTTCATCGTCAATAAGAAGGTCCAAGGGATACAGTAAACCTGGAGTGAAGCATCGGAATCTAATACTAGTGTCACAGGAATGGGTCGAACATAGACAGTAAGAAGAGTCGGTCTTCTTGTACTTAAGTCGGCATTGTGCCTTTTGTACTTAATTCCGATGCAATTTCTGTGTTTCATCGTCAATAAGAAGGTCCAAGGGACACAGTAAACCTGGAGTGTAGCATCGGAATCTATAACTAGTGTCACAGGAATGGTTCAAAACATAGTCAGTAAGAAGAGTCGGTCTGCATGCAATTCTGTCGGCATTGTGCCTTTTGTATTTAATTACGATGCAATTTCTGTGTTTCGTCGGCAATAAGATTTTCCAAGGGATACAGTTAACCTGAAGTGAAGCATCGGAATCTATAACTAGTGTCACAGGAATTGTTCAAACCATACTCAGTAGGAAGAGTCGGTCTTCATGTACTTAAGTCGGCTTTGTGCCTTTTGTATTTAATTCCGATACAATTTCTGTGTTTCATCGTCAATAAGAAGGTCAATGGGATACAGTAAACCTGAAGTGAAGCATCGGAATCTATAACTAGTGTCACAGGAATGGTTCAAAACATAGACAGTAGGAAGAGTCAGTCTTCTTGTACTTAAGTCGGCATTGTGCATTTTGTATTTAATGTCGATGAAATTTCTGTGTTTCATCGTCAATAAGAAGGTCCAAGGGATACAGTAAACCTGAAGTGAAGCATCGGAATATATAACTTGTGTCACAGGAATGGTTCTAAACATAGACAGTTAGAAAAGTCAGTCGTCTTGTACTTAAGTCGGCATTGTGCCTTTTCTTTTTAATTCCGATGCAATTTCTGTGTTTCGTCTGCAATAAGATTTTCCAAGGGATACAGTTAACCTGAAGTGAAGCATCGGAATCTATAACTAGTGTCACAGGAATGGTTCAAAACAAAGTCAGTACGAAGAGTCAGTCTTCTTGTCCTTAAGTCGGCATTGTGCCTTTTGTATTTAATTACGATGCAATCTCTGTGTTTCATCGTCAATAAGAAGGTCCAAGGGATACAGTAAACCTGGAGTGAAGCATCGGAACCTATAACTAGTGTCACAGGAATGGTTCTAAACATAGACCGTTAGAAAACACAATCGTCTTGTACTTAAGTCGGCATTGTGCCTTTTCTTTTTAATTCCGATGCAATTTCTGTGTTTCATCGTCAATAAGAAAGTCAGAGGGATACAGTGAACCTGAAGTGAAGCATCCGAATCTATAGCTAGTGTCACAGGAATGGTTCAAACGTAGACAGCAAGAAGAGTCAGACTTCTTGTACTTAAGTCGGCATTGTGCCTTTTCTATTTAATTACGATGCAATTTCTGTGTTTCATCGTCAATAACAAGGTCCAAGGGATACAGTAAACTTGGAGTGAAGCATCGGAATCTATAACTAGTGTCACAGGAATTGTTCAAACCATACTCAGTAGGGAGAGTCGGTCTTTATGTACTTAAGTCGGCATTGTGCCTTTTCTATTTAATTCCGATGCAATTTCTCTGTTTCATCGTGAATAACAAGGTCCAAGGGATACAGTAACCCTGGAGTGAAGCATCGGAATCTATAACTAGTGTCAATGGAATGGTTCATAAAATGGACAGTAAGGAAAGTCGGACTTCTTGTACTTAAGTCGGCATTGTGCCTTTTGTATTCCATTCCGATGCAATTTCAGAGTTTCATCGTCAATACGAAGGTCAGAGGGATACAGTAAACCTCAAGTGAAGGATCGGAATCTGTAGCTAGTGGCACAGGAATGGTTCAAAACATAGTCAGTAAGAAGAGTCTGTCTTCTTGTCCTTAAGACGGCATTGTGCCTTTTGTATTTAATTCCTATGCAATTTCTGTGTTTCATCGTCAAAAAGAAGGTCCAAGGGATACAGTAAACCTGGAGTGAAGCATCGGAATCTAAAACTAGTGTCACAGGAATGGGTCAAACATAGACAGTAAGAAGAGTCAGTCTTCTTGTACTTAAGTCGGCATTGTGTCTTTTGTATATAATTTCGATACAATTTCTGTGTTTCATCGTCAATAAGAAGGTCCAAGGGATACAGTAAACCTCAAGTGATGCATCGGAATCTATAACTAGTGTCACAGGAATGGTTCAAAACATAGTCAGTAAGAAGAGTCGGTCTTCATGTACTTAAGTTGGCATTGTGCCTTTTGTATTTAATTCCGATGCAATTTCTGTGTTTCGTCGGCAATAAGATTTTCCAAGGGATACAGTTAACCTGAAGTGAAGCATCGGAATCTATAACTAGTGTCACTGGAATTGTTCAAAGCATACTCAGTAGGAAGAGTCGGTCTTCATGTACTTAAGTCGGCTTTGTGCCTTTTGTATTTAATTCCGATACAATTTCTGTGTTTCATCGTCAATAAGAAGGTCAATGGGATACAGTAAACTTGAAGTGAAGCATCGGAATCTATAACTTGTGACACAGGAATGGTACAAAACATAGACAGTAAGAAAGGTCAGTCGTCTTGTACTTAAGTCGGCATTGTGACTTTTCTATTTAATTCCGATACAATTTCTGTGTTACATCGTCAATAGGAGGGTCAGTGGGATACAGTAAACCTGAAGTGAAGCATCCGAATCTATAACTAGTGTCACAGGAATGGTTCAAAACATAGTCAGTAAAAAGAGTCAGTGTTCTTGTACTTAAGTCGGCATTGAGCCTTTTGTATTTAATTCCGATATAATTTCTGTGTTTCATCGTCAATAAGAAGGTCAGAGGGATACAGTAAACCTGAAGTGAGCATCGGAATCTATAACTAGTGTCACAGGAATGGCTCAAACCATAGTCAGTAAAAAGAGTCAGTGTTCTTGCACTAAAGTCGGCATTGTGCCTTTTGTATTTAATTCCGATGCAATTTCTCTGTTTCATTGTCAATAAGAAGGTCAGAGGGATACAGTAAACCTGAAGTGAAGCATCGGAATCTATAACTAGTGTCACAGGAATGGTTCAAAACATAGACAGTAGGAATATTCAGTCTTCTTGTACTTAAGTCGGCATTGTGCATTTTGTATTTAATGTCGATGCAATTTCTGTGTTTCATCGTCAATAAGAAGGTCCAAGGGATACAGTAAACTTGAAGTGAAGCATCGGAATCTATAACTTGTGTCACAGGAATGGTTCTAAACATAGACAGTTAGTAAAGTCAGTCGTCTTGTACTTAAGTCGGCATTGTGCCTTTTCTTTTTAATTCCGATGCAATTTCTGTGTTTCGTCTGCAATAAGATTTTCCAAGGGATACAGTTAACCTGAAGTGAAGCATCGGAATCTATAACTAGTGTCACAGGAATGGTTCAAAACAAAGTCAGTACGAAGAGTCAGTCTTCTTGTCCTTAAGTCGGCATTGTGCCTTTTGTATTTAATTACGATGCAATCTCTGTGTTTCATCGTCAATAAGAAGGTCCAAGGGATACAGTAAACCTGGAGTGAAGCATCGGAATCTATAACTAGTGTCACAGGAATGGTTCTAAACATAGACAGTTAGAAAAGTCAATCGTCTTGTACTTAAGTCGGCATTGTGCCTTTTCTTTTTAATTCCGATTGAATTTCTGTGTTTCATCGTCAATAAGAAAGTCAGAGGGATACAGTGAACCTGAAGTGAAGCATCCGAATCTATAGCTAGTGTCACAGGAATGGTTCAAACGTAGACAGCAAGAAGAGTCAGACTTCTTGTACTTAAGTCGGCATTGTGCCTTTTCTATTTAATTACGATGCAATTTCTGTGTTTCATCGTCAATAACAAGGTCCAAGGGATACAGTAAACTTGGAGTGAAGCATCGGAATCTATAACTAGTGTCACAGGAATTGTTCAAACCATACTCAGTAGGGAGAGTCGGTCTTTATGTACTTAAGTCGGCATTGTGCCTTTTCTATTTAATTCCGATGCAATTTCTCTGTTTCATCGTGAATAACAAGGTCCAAGGGATACAGTAACCCTGGAGTGAAGCATCGGAATCTATAACTAGTGTCAATGGAATGGTTCATAAAATGGACAGTAAGGAAAGTCGGACTTCTTGTACTTAAGTCGGCATTGTGCCTTTTGTATTCCATTCCGATGCAATTTCAGAGTTTCATCGTCAATACGAAGGTCAGAGGGATACAGTAAACCTCAAGTGAAGGATCGGAATCTGTAGCAAGTGGCACAGGAATGGTTCAAAACATAGTCAGTAAGAAGAGTCTGTCTTCTTGTCCTTAAGACGGCATTGTGCCTTTAGTATTTAATTCCTATGCAATTTCTGTGTTTCATCGTCAAAAAGAAGGTCCAAGGGATACAGTAAACCTGGAGTGAAGCATCGGAATCTAAAACTAGTGTCACAGGAATGGGTCAAACATAGACAGTAAGAAGAGTCAGTCTTCTTGTACTTAAGTCGGCATTGTGTCTTTTGTATATAATTCCGAAACAATTTCTGTGTTTCATCGTCAATAAGAAGGTCAATGGGATACAGTAAACTTGAAGTGAAGCATCGGAATCTATATCTAGTGTCACAGGAATGGTTCAAAATATAGACAGTAGGAAGAGTCAGTCTTCTTGTACTTAAGTCGGCATTGTGCATTTTGTATTTAATGTCGATGCAATTTCTGTGTTTCATCGTCAATAAGAAGGTCCAAGGGATACAGTAACCCTGGAGTGAAGCATCGGAATCTATAACTAGTGTCAATGGAATGGTTCAAAAATAGACAGTAAGAAAAGTCGGACTTCTTGTACTTAAGTCGGCATTGTGCCTTTTGTATTCCATTCCGATGCAATTTCAGAGTTTCATCGTCAATACGAAGGTCAGAGGGATACAGTAAACCTCAAGTGAAGGATCGGAATCTGTAGCTAGTGGCACAGGAATGGTTCAAAACATAGTCAGTAAGATGAGTCTGTCTTCTTGTCCTTAAGACGGCATTGTGCCTTTTGTATTTAATTCCTATGCAATTTCTGTGTTTCATCGTCAATAAGAAGGTCCAAGGGATACAGTAAACCTCAAGTGATGCATCGGAATCTATAACTAGTGTCACAGGAATGGTTCAAAACATAGTCAGTAAGAAGAGTCGGTCTTCATGTACTTAAGTTGGCATTGTGCCTTTTGTATTTAATTTCGATGCAATATCTGTGTTTCGTCGGCAATAAGATTTTCCAAGGGATACAGTTAACCTGAAGTGAAGCATCGGAATCTATAACTAGTGTCACAGGAATTGTTCAAACCATACTCAGTAGGAAGAGTCGGTCTTCATGTACTTAAGTCGGCTTTGTGCCTTTTGTATTTAATTCCGATACAATTTCTGTGTTTCATCGTCAATAAGAAGGTCAATGGGATACAGTAAACCTGAAGAGAAGCATCGGAATCTATAACTAGTGTCACAGGATTGGTTCAAAATATAGACAGTAGGAAGAGTCAGTCTTGTTGTACTTAAGTCGGCATTGTGCAGTTTGTATTTAATGTCGATGCAATTTCTGTGTTTCATCGTCAATAAGAAGGTCCAAGGGATACAGTAAGCCTGAAGTGAAGCATCGGAATCTATAACTTGTGTCACAGGAATGGTACAAAACATAGACAGTAAGAAAGATCAGTCGTCTTGTACTTAAGTCGGCATTGTGACTTTTCTATTTAATTCCGATACAATTTCTGTGATACATCGTCAATAGGAAGTTCAGAGGGATACAGTAAACCTGAAGTGAAGCATCCGAATCTATAACTAGTGTCACAGGAATGGTTCAAAACATAGTCAGTAAAAAGAGTCAGTGTTCTTGTACTTAAGTCGGCATTGAGCCTTTTGTATTTAATTCCGATATAATTTCTGTGTTTCATCGTCAATAAGAAGGTCAGAGGGATACAGTAAACCTGAAGTGAGCATCGGAATCTATAACTAGTGTCACAGGAATGGCTCAAACCATAGTCAGTAAAAAGAGTCAGTGTTCTTGCACTAAAGTCGGCATTGTGCCTTTTGTATTTAATTCCGATGCAATTTCTCTGTTTCATTGTCAATAAGAAGGTCAGAGGGATACAGTAAACCTAAAGTGAGCATCGGAATCTATAACTAGTGTCACAGGAATGGTTCAAAGCATAGTCAGTAAGAGTAGTCAGTCTTTTTGTACTTAAGTCGACATTGTGCCTTTTGTGTTTCATTCCGATGGAATTTCTTTGTTTCATCGTGAATAACAAGGTCCAAGGGATACAGTAAACCTGGACTGAAGCATCGGAATCTATAACTAGTGTCACAGGAATGGTTCTAAACATAGACAGTTAGAAAAGTCAGTCGTCTTGTACTTAAGTCGGCATTGTGCCTTTTTCTTTTTAATTCCGATGCAATTTCTGTGTTTCGTCGGCAATAAGATTTTCCAAGTGATACAGTTAACCTGAAGTGAAGCATCGGAAACTATATCTAGTGTCACAGGAATGGTTCAAAACAAAGTCAGTACGAAGAGTCAGTCTTCTTGTCCTTAAGTCGGCATTGTGCCTTTTGTATTTAATTCCGATGCAATCTCTGTGTTTCATCGTCAATAAGAAGGTCCAAGGGATACAGTAAACCTGGAGTGAAGCACCGGAATCTATAACTAGTGTCACAGGAATGGTTCTAAACATAGACAGTTAGAAAAGTCAGTCGTCTTGTACTTAAGTCGGCGTTGTGCCTTTTCTTTTTAATTCCGATGCAATTTCTGTGTTTCATCGTCAATAAGAAAGTCAGAGGGATACAGTGAACCTGAAGTGAAGCATCCGAATCTATAGCTAGTGTAACAGGAATGGTTCAAACGTAGACAGTAAGAAGAGTCAGACTTCTTGTACTTAAGTCGGCATTGTGCCTTTTCTATTTAATTCCGATGCAATTTCTGTGTTTCATCGTCAATAACAAGGTCCAAGGGATACAGTAAACCTGGAGTGAAGCATCGTAATCTATAACTAGTGTCTATGGAATGGTTCAAATCATAGACAGTAAGACGTGTATGTCTTCTTGTACTTAAGTCGGCATTGTGCCTTTTGTATTTAATTCCGAGCCATTTCTGTGTTTCATCGTCAATAAGAAGGTCCAAGGGATACAGTTAACCTGGAGTGAAGCATCGGAATCTATAACTAGTGTCACAGGAATTGTTCAAACCATACTCAGTAGGGAGAGTCGGTCTTCATGTACTTAAGTCGGCATTGTGCCTTTTCTATTTAATTCCGATGCAATTTCTCTGTTTCATCGTTAATAACAAGGTCCAAGGGATACAGTAATCCTGGAGTGAAGCATCGGAATCTATAACTAGTGTCAATGGAATGGTTCAAAAATAGACAGTAAGAAAAGTCGGTCTTCTTGTACTTAAGTCGGCATTGTGCCTTTTGTATTCCATTCCGATGCAATTTCAGAGTTTCATCGTCAATACGAAGGTCAGAGGGATACAGTAAACCTCAAGTGAAGGATCGGAATCTGTAGCTAGTGGCACAGGAATGGTTCAAAACATAGTCAGTAAGAAGAGTCTGTCTTCTTGTACTTAAGTCGGCATTGTGCCTTTTCTATTTAATTCCGATGCAATTTCTGTGTTTCATCGTCAATAACAAGGTCCAAGGGATACAGTAAACCTGGAGTAAAGCATCGTAATCTATAACTAGTGTCTATATAATGGTTCAAAACATAGACAGTAAGAAGTGTATGTCTTCTTGTACTTAAGTCGGCATTGTGCCTTTTGTATTTAATTCCGATGCCATTTCTGTGTTTCATCGTCAATACGAAGGTCCAAGGGATACAGTAAACCTGGAGTGAAGCATCGGTATCTATAACTAGTGTCACAGGAATTGTTCAAACCATACTCAGTAGGAAGAGTCGGTCTTCATGTACTTAAGTCGGCTTTGTGCCTTTTGTATTTAATTCCGATACAATTTCTGTGTTTCTTCGTCAATAAGAAGGTCAATGGGATACAGTAAACCTGAAGTGAAGCATCGGAATCTATAACTAGTGTCACAGGAATGGTTCAAAACATAGACAGTAGGAAGAGTCAGTCTTCTTGTACTTAAGTCGGCATTGTGAATTTTGTATTTAATGCCGATGCAATTTCTGTGTTTCATCGTCAATAAGAAGGTCCAAGGGATACAGTAAACCTGAAGTGAAGCATCGGAATCTATAACTAGTGTCACAGGAATGGTACAAAACATAGACAGTAAGAAAGGTCAGTCGTCTTGTACTTAAGTCGGCATTGTGCCTTTTCTATTTAATTCCGATACAATTTCTGTGTTACATCGTCAATAGGAAGGTCAGAGGGATACAGTAAACCTGAAGTGAAGCATCCGAATCTATAACTAGTGTCATAGGAATGGTTCAAAACATAGTCAGTAAAAAGAGTCAGTGTTCTTGTACTTAAGTCGGCATTGAGCCTTTTCTATTTAATTCCGATACAATTTCTGTGTTTCATCGTCAATAAGAAGGTCAGAGGGATACAGTAAACCTGAAGTGAGCATCGGAATCTATAGCTCATGTCACAGGAATGGCTCAAACCATAATCAGTAAAAAGAGTCAGTGTTCTTGCACTAAAGTCGGCATTGTGCCTTTTGTATTTAATTCCGATGCAATTTCTCTGTTTCATTGTCAATAAGAAGGTCAGAGGGATACAGTAAACCTAAAGTGAGCATCGGAATCTATAACTAGTGTCACAGGAATGGTTCAAAGCATAGTCAGTAAGAAGAGTCAGTCTTTTTGTACTTAAGTCGACATTGTGCCTTTTGTGTTTAATTCCGATGCAATTTCTGAGTTTCATCGTGAATAACAAGGTCCAAGGGATACAGTAAACCTGGACTGAAGCATCGGAATCTATAACTAGTGTCACAGGAATGGTTCTAAACATAGACAGTTAGGAAAGTCAGTCGTCTTGTACTTAAGTCGGCATTGTACCTTTTCTTTTTAATTCCGATGCAATTTCTGTGTTTCGTCGGCAATAAGATTTTCCAAGGGATACAGTTAACCTGAAGTGAAGCATCGGAATCTATAACTAGTGTCACAGGAATGGTTCAAAACAAAGTCAGTACGAAGAGTCAGTCTTCTTGTCCTTAAGTCGGCATTGTGCCTTTTGTATTTAATTCCGATGCAATCTCTGTGTTTCATCGTCAATAAGAAGGTCCAAGGGATACAGTAAACCTGGAGTGAAGCACCGGAATCTATAACTAGTGTCACAGGAATGGTTCTAAACATAAACAGTTAGAAAAGTCAGTCGTCTTGTACTTAAGTCGGCATTGTGCCTTTTCTTTTTAATTCCGATGCAATTTCTGTGTTTCATCGTCAATAAGAAAGTCAGAGGGATACAGTGAACCTGAAGTGAAGCATCCGAATCTATAGCTAGTGTAACAGGAATGGTTCAAACGTAGACAGTAAGAAGAGTCAGACTTCTTGTACTTAAGTCGGCATTGTGCCTTTTCTATTTAATTCCGATGCAATTTCTGTGTTTCATCGTCAATAACAAGGTCCAAGGGATACAGTAAACCTGGAGTGAAGCATCGTAATCTATAACTAGTGTCTATGGAATGGTTCAAATCATAGACAGTAAGACGTGTATGTCTTCTTGTACTTAAGTCGGCATTGTGCCTTTTGTATTTAATTCCGAGCCATTTCTGTGTTTCATCGTCAATAAGAAGGTCCAAGGGATACAGTAAACCTGGAGTGAAGCATCGGAATCTATAACTAGTGTCACAGGAATTGTTCAAACGATACTCAGTAGGGAGAGTCGGTCTTCATGTACTTAAGTCGGCATTGTGCCTTTTCTATTTAATTCCGATGCAATTTCTCTGTTTCATCGTTAATAACAAGGTCCAAGGGATACAGTAATCCTGGAGTGAAGCATCGGAATCTATAACTAGTGTCAATGGATTGGTTCAAAAATAGACAGTAAGAAAAGTCGGACTTCTTGTACTTAAGTCGGCATTGTGCCTTTTGTATTCCATTCCGATGCAATTTCAGAGTTTCATCGTCAATACGAAGGTCAGAGGGATACAGTAAACCTCAAGTGAAGGATCGGAATCTGTAGCTAGTGGCACAGGAATGGTTCAAAACATAGTCAGTAAGAAGAGTCTGTCTTCTTGTACTTAAGTCGGCATTGTGCCTTTTCTATTTAATTCCGATGCAATTTCTGTGTTTCATCGTCAATAACAAGGTCCAAGGGATACAGTAAACCTGGAGTAAAGCATCGTAATCTATAACTAGTGTCTATATAATGGTTCAAAACATAGACAGTAAGAAGTGTATGTCTTCTTGTACTTAAGTCGGCATTGTGCCTTTTGTATTTAATTCCGATGCCATTTCTGTGTTTCATCGTCAATACGAAGGTCCAAGGGATACAGTAAACCTGGAGTGAAGCATCGGAATCTATAACAAGTGTCACAGGAATTGTTCAAACCATACTCAGTAGGAAGAGTCGGTCTTCATGTACTTAAGTCGGCTTTGTGCCTTTTGTATTTAATTCCGATACAATTTCTGTGTTTCTTCGTCAATAAGAAGGTCAATGGGATACAGTAAACCTGAAGTGAAGCATCGGAATCTATAACTAGTGTCACAGGAATGGTTCAAAACATAGACAGTAGGAAGAGTCAGTCTTCTTGTACTTAAGTCGGCATTGTGAATTTTGTATTTAATGCCGATGCAATTTCTGTGTTTCATCGTCAATAAGAAGGTCCAAGGGATACAGTAAACCTGAAGTGAAGCATCGGAATCTATAACTAGTGTCACAGGAATGGTACAAAACATAGACAGTAAGAAAGGTCAGTCGTCTTGTACTTAAGTCGGCATTGTGCCTTTTCTATTTAATTCCGATACAATTTCTGTGTTACATCGTCAATAGGAAGGTCAGAGGGATACAGTAAACCTGAAGTGAAGCATCCGAATCTATAACTAGTGTCACAGGAATGGTTCAAAACATAGTCAGTAAAAAGAGTCAGTGTTCTTGTACTTAAGTCGGCATTGAGCCTTTTCAATTTAATTCCGATACAATTTCTGTGTTTCATCGTCAATAAGAAGGTCAGAGGGATACAGTAAACCTGAAGTGAGCATCGGAATCTATAGCTCATGTCACAGGAATGGCTCAAACCATAGTCAGTAAAAAGAGTCAGTGTTCTTGCACTAAAGTCGGCATTGTGCCTATTGTATTTAATTCCGATGCAATTTCTCTGTTTCATTGTCAATAAGAAGGTCAGAGGGATACAGTAAACCTAAAGTGAGCATCGGATTCTATAACTAGTGTCACAGGAATGGTTCAAAGCATAGTCAGTAAGAAGAGTCAGTCTTTTTGTACTTAAGTCGACATTGTGCCTTTTGTGTTTAATTCCGATGCAATTTCTGTGTTTCATCGTGAATAACCAGGTCCAAGGGATACAGTAAACCTGGACTGAAGCATCGGAATCTATAACTAGTGTCACAGGAATGGTTCTAAACATAGACAGTGAGAAAAGTCAGTCGTCTTGTACTTAAGTCGGCATTGTGCCTTTTCTTTTTAATTCCGATGCAATTTCTGTGTTTCATCGTCAATAAGAAAGTCAGAGGGATACAGTGAACCTGAAGTGAAGCATCCGAATCTATAGCTAGTGTCACAGGAATGGTTCAAACGTAGACAGTAAGAAGAGTCAGACTTCTTGTACTTAAGTCGGCATTGTGCCTTTTCTATTTAATTCCGATGCAATTTCTGTGTTTCATCGTCAATAACAAGGTCCAAGGGATACAGTAAACCTGGAGTGAAGCATCGTAATCTATAACTAGTGTCTATGCAATGGTTCAAATCATAGACAGTAAGACGTGTATGTCTTCTTGTACTTAAGTCGGCATTGTGCCTTTTGTATTTAATTCCGATGCCATTTCTGTGTTTCATCGTCAATGAGAAGGTCCAAGGGATACAGTAAACCTGGAGTGAAGCATCGGAATCTATAACTAGTGTCACAGGAATTGTTCAAACCATACTCAGTAGGGAGAGTCGGTCTTCATGTACTTAAGTCGGCATTGTGCCTTTTCTATTTAATTCCGATGCAATTTCTCTGTTTCATCGTGAATAAAAAGGTCCAACGGATACAGTAATCCTGGAGTGAAGTATCGGAATCTATAACTAGTGTCAATGGAATGGTTCAAAAATAGACAATAAGAAATATCGGACTTCTTGTAGTTAAGTCGGCATTGTGCCTTTTGTATTCCATTCCGATGCAATTTCAGAGTTTCATCGTCAATACGAAGGTCAGAGGGATACAGTAAACCTCAAGTGAAGGATCGGAATCTGTAGCTAGTGGCACAGGAATGGTTCAAAACATAGTCAGTAAGAAGAGTCTGTCTTCTTGTCCTTAAGACGGCATTGTGCCTTTTGTATTTAATTCCAATGCAATTTCTGTGTTTCATCGTCAATAAGAAGGTCCAAGGGACCCAGTAAACCTGGAGTGTAGCATCGGAATCTATAACTAGTGTCACAGGAATGGTTCAAAACATAGTCAGTAAGAAGAGTCGGTCTGCATGCACTTCTGTCGGCATTGTGCCTTTTGTATTTAATTCCGATGCAATTTCTGTGTTTCATCGTCAATAAGAAGGTCCAAGGGATACAGTAAAACCTCAAGTGATGCATCGGAATCTATAACTAGTGTCACAGGAATGGTTCAAAACATAGTCAGTAAGAAGAGTCGGTCTTCATGTACTTAAGTTGGCATTGTGCCTTTTGTATTTAATTCCGATGCAATTTCGGTGTTTCGTCGGCAATAAGATTTTCCAAGGGATACAGTTAACCTGAAGTGAAGCATCGGAATCTATAACTAGTGTCACAGGAATGGTTCTAAACATAGACAGTTAGATAAGTCAGTCGTCTTGTACTTAAGTCGGCATTGTGCCTTTTCTTTTTAATTCCGATGCAATTTCTGTGTTTCATCGTCAATAAGAAGGTCAGAGGGATACAGTGAACCTGAAGTGAAGCATCCGAATCTAAAACTAGTGTCACAGGAATGGGTCAAACATAGACAGTAAGAAGAGTCAGTCTTCTTGTACTTAAGTCGGCATTGTGCCTTTTGTATTTAATTCCAATGCAATTTCTGTGTTTCATCGTCAATAAGAAGGTCCAAGGGACACAGTAAACCTGGAGTGTAGCATCGGAATCTATAACTAGTGTCACAGGAATGGTTCAAAACATAGTCAGTAAGAAGAGTCGGTCTGCATGCACTTCTGTCGGCATTGTGCCTTTTGTATTTAATTCCGATGCAATTTCTGTGTTTCATCGTCAATAAGAAGGTCCAAGGGATACAGTAAAACCTCAAGTGATGCATCGGAATCTATAACTAGTGTCACAGGAATGGTTCAAAACATAGTCAGTAAGAAGAGTCGGTCTTCATGTACTTAAGTTGGCATTGTGCCTTTTGTATTTAATTCCGATGCAATTTCGGTGTTTCGTCGGCAATAAGATTTTCCAAGGGATACAGTTAACCTGAAGTGAAGCATTGGAATCTATAACTAGTGTCACAGGAATGGTTCTAAACATAGACAGTTAGAAAAGTCAGTCGTCTTGTACTTAAGTCGGCATTGTGCCTTTTCTTTTTAATTCCGATGCAATTTCTGTGTTTCATCGTCAATAAGAAGGTCAGAGGGATACAGTGAACCTGAAGTGAAGCATCCGAATCTATAGCTAGTGTCACAGGAATGGTTCAAACGTAGACAGTAAGAAGAGTCAGTCTTCTAGTACTTAAGTCGGCATTGTGCCTTTTCTATTTAATTCCGATGCAATTTCTGTGTTTCATTGTCAATAACAAGGTCCAAGGGATACAGTAAACCTGGAGTAAAGCATCATAATCTATAACTAGTGTCTATATAATGGTTCAAAACATAGATAGTAAGAAGTGTATGTCTTCTTGTACTTAAGTCGGCATTGTGCCTTTTGTATTCCATTCCGATGCAATTTCAGAGTTTCATCGTCAATACGAAGGTCAGAGGGATACAGTAAACCTCAAGTGAAGGATCGGAATCTGTAGCTAGTGGCACAGGAATGGTTCAAACCATAATCAGTAAGAAGAGTCTGTCTTCTTGTACTTAAGTCGGCATTGTGCCTTTTCTATTTAATTCCGATGCAATTTCTGTGATTCATCGTCAATAACAAGGTCCAAGGGATACAGTAACCCTGGAGTAAAGCATCGTAATCTATTACTAGTGTCTATATAATGGTTCAAAACATAGACAGTAAGAAGTGTATGTCTTCTTGTACTTAAGTTGGCATTGTGCCTTTTGTATTTAATTCCGATGCCCATTTCTGTGTTTCATCGTCAATACGAAGGTCCAAGGGATACAGTAAACCTGGAGTGAAGCATCGGAATCTATAACTAGTGTCACAGGAATTGTTCAAACCCTACTCAGTAGGAAGAGTCGGTCTTCATGTACTTAAGTCGGCTTTGTGCCTTTTGTATTTAATTCCGATACAATTTCTGTGTTTCTTCATCAATAAGAAGGTCAATGGGATACAGTAAACCTGAAGTGAAGCATCGGAATCTATAACTAGTGTGACAGGAATGGTTCAAAACATAGACAGTAGGAAGAGTCAGTCTTCTTGTACTTAAGTCGGCATTGTGCATTTTGTATTTAATGCCGATGCAATTTCTGTGTTTCATCGTCAATAAGAAGGTCCAAGGGATACAGTAAACCTGAAGTGAAGCATCGGAATTTATAACTTGTGTCACAGGAATGGTACAAAACATAGACAGTAAGAAAGGTCAGTGTTCTTGTACTTAAGTCGGCATTGAGCCTTTTGTATTTAATTCCGATACAATTTCTGTGTTTCATCGTCAATAAGAAGGTCAGAGGGATACAGTAAACCTGAAGTGAGCATCTGAATCTATAACTAGTGTCACAGGAATGGCTCAAACCATAGTCAGTAAAAAGAGTCAGTGTTCTTGCACTAAAGTCGGCATTGTGCCTTTTGTATTTAATTCCGATGCAATTTCTCTGTTTCATTGTCAATAAGAAGGTCAGAGGGATACAGTAAACCTAAAGTGAGCATCGGAATCTATAACTAGTGTCACAGGAATGGTTCAAAGCATAGTCAGTAAGAAGAGTCAGTCTTTTTGTACTTAAGTCGACATTGTGCCTTTTGTGTTTCATTCCGATGGAATTTCTTTGTTTCATCGTGAATAACAAGGTCCAAGGGATACAGTAAACCTGGACTGAAGCATCGGAATCTATAACTAGTGTCACAGGAATGGTTCTAAACATAGACAGTTAGAAAAGTCAGTCGTCTTGTACTTATGTCGGCATTGTGCCTTTTCTTTTTAATTCCGATGCAATTTCTGTGTTTCGTCGGCAATAAGATTTTCCAAGGGATACAGTTAACCTGAAGTGAAGCATCGGAATCTATAACTAGTGTCACAGGAATGGTTCAAAACAAAGTCAGTACGAAGAGTCAGTCTTCTTGTCCTTAAGTCGGCATTGTGCCTTTTGTATTTAATTCCGATGCAATCTCTGTGTTTCATCGTCAATAAGAAGGTCCAAGGGATACAGTAAACCTGGAGTGAAGCACCGGAATCTATAACTAGTGTCACAGGAATGGTTCTAAACATAGACAGTTAGAAAAGTCAGTCGTCTTGTACTTAAGTCGGCATTGTGCCTTTTCTTTTTAATTCCGATGCAATTTCTGTGTTTCATCGTCAATAAGAAAGTCAGAGGGATACAGTGAACCTGAAGTGAAGCATCCGAATCTATAGCTAGTGTAACAGGAATGGTTCAAACGTAGACAGTAAGAAGAGTCAGACTTCTTGTACTTAAGTCGGCATTGTGCCTTTTCTATTTAATTCCGATGCAATTTCTGTGTTTCATTGTCAATAACAAGGTCCAAGGGATACAGTAAACCTGGAGTGAAGCATCGTAATCTATAACTAGTGTCAATGGAATGGTTCAAATCATAGACAGTAAGACGTGTATGTCTTCTTGTACTTAAGTCGGCATTGTGCCTTTTGTATTTAATTCCGATGCAATTTCTGTGTTTCATCGTCAATAAGAAGGTCCAAGGGATACAGTAAACCTGGAGTGAAGCATCGGAATCTATAACTAGTGTCACAGGAATTGTTCAAACCATACTCAGTAGGGAGAGTCGGTCTTCATGTACTTAAGTCGGCATTGTGCCTTTTCTATTTAATTCCGATGCAATTTCTCTGTTTCATCGTTAATAACAAGGTCCAAGGGATACAGTAATCCTGGAGTGAAGCATCGGAATCTATAACTAGTGTCAATGGAATGGTTCAAAAATAGACAGTAAGAAAAGACGGACTTCTTGTACTTAAGTCGGCATTGTGCCTTTTGTATTCCATTACGATGTAATTTCAGAGTTTCATCGTCAATACGAAGGTCAGAGGGATACAGTAAACCTCAAGTGAAGGATCGGAATCTGTAGCTAGTGGCACAGGAATGGTTCAAAACATAGTCAGTAAGAAGAGTCTGTCTTCTTGTACTTCAGTCGGCATTGTGCCTTTTCTATTTAATTCCGATGCAATTTCTGTGTTTCATCGTCAATAACAAGGTCCAAGGGATACAGTAAACCTGGAGTAAAGCATCGTAATCTATAACTAGTGACTATATAATGGTTCAAAACATAGACAGTAAGAAGTGTATGTCTTCTTGTACTTAAGTCGGCATTGTGCCTTTTGTATTTAATTCCGATGCCATTTCTGTGTTTCATCGTCAATACGAAGGTCCAAGGGATACAGTAAACCTGGAGTGAAGCATCGGAATCTATAACTAGTGTCACAGGAATTGTTCAAACCATACTCAGTAGGAAGAGTCGGTCTTCATGTACATAAGTCGGCTTTGTGCCTTTTGTATATAATTCCGATACAATTTCTGTGTTTTTTCGTCAATAGGAAGGTCAATGGGATACAGTAAACCTGAAGTGAAGCATCGGAATCTATAACTAGTGTCACAGGAATGGTTCAAAACATAGACAGTAGGAAGAGTCAGTCTTCTTGTACATAAGTCGGCATTGTGAATTTTGTATTTAATGCCGATGCAATTTCTGTGTTTCATCGTCAATAAGAAGGTCCAAGGGATACAGTAAACCTGAAGTGAAGCATCGGAATCTATAACTAGTGTCACAGGAATGGTACAAAACATAGACAGTAAGAAAGGTCAGTCGTCTTGTACTTAAGTCGGCATTGTGCCTTTTCTATTTAATTCCGATACAATTTCTGTGTTACATCGTCAATAGGAAGGTCAGAGGGATACAGTAAACCTAAAGTGAAGCATCCGAATCTATAACTAGTGTCACAGGAATGGTTCAAAACATAGTCAGTAAAAAGAGTCAGTGTTCTTGTACTTAAGTCGGCATTGAGCCTTTTCTATTTAATTCCGATACAATTTCTGTGTTTCATCGTCAATAAGAAGGTCAGAGGGATACAGTAAACCTGAAGTGAGCATCGGAATCTATAACTAATGTCACAGGAATGGCTCAAACCATAGTCAGTAAAAAGAGTCAGTGTTCTTGCACTAAAGTCGGCATTGTGCCTTTTGTATTTAATTCCGATGCAATTTCTCTGTTTCATTGTCAATAAGAAGGTCAAAGGGATACAGTAAACCTAAAGTGAGCATCGGAATCTATAACTAGTGTCACAGGAATGGTTCAAAGCATAGTCAGTAAGAAGAGTCAGTCTTTTTGTACTTAAGTCGACATTGTGCCTTTTGTGTTTAATTCCGATGCAATTTCTGTGTTTCATCGTGAATAACAAGGTCCAAGGGATACAGTAAACCTGGACTGAAGCATCGGAATCTATAACTAGTGTCACAGGAATGGTTCTAAACATAGACAGTTAGAAAAGTCAGTCGTCTTGTACTTAAGTCGGCATTGTGCCTTTTCTTTTTAATTCCGATGCAATTTCTGTGTTTCGTCGGCAATAAGATTTTCCAAGGGATACAGTTAACCTGAAGTGAAGCATCGGAATCTATAACTAGTGTCACAGGAATGGTTCAAAACAAAGTCAGTACGAAGAGTCAGTCTTCTTGTCCTTAAGTCGGCATTGTGCCTTTTGTATTTAATTCCGATGCAATCTCTGTGTTTCATCGTCAATAAGATGGTCCAAGGGATACAGTAAACCTGGAGTGAAGCATCGGAATCTATAACTAGTGTCACAGGAATGGTTCTAAACATAGACAGTTAGAAAAGTCAGTCGTCTTGTACTTAAGTCGGCATTGTGCCTTTTCTTTTTAATTCCGATGCAATTTCTGTGTTTCATCGTCAATAAGAAAGTCAGAGGGATACAGTGAACCTGAAGTGAAGCATCCGAATCTATAGCTAGTGTCACAGGAATGGTTCTTACGTAGACAGTAAGAAGAGTCAGACTTCTTGTACTTAAGTCGGCATTGTGCCTTTTCTATTTAATTCCGATGCAATTTCTGTGTTTCATCGTCAATAACAAGGTCCAAGGGATACAGTAAACCTGGAGTGAAGCATCGTAATCTATAACTAGTGTCTATGCAATGGTTCAAATCATAGACAGTAAGACGTGTATGTCTTCTTGTACTTAAGTCGGCATTGTGCCTTTTGTATTTAATTCCGATGCCATTTCTGTGTTTCATCGTCAATAAGAAGGTCCAAGGGATACAGTAAACCTGGAGTGAAGCATCGGAATCTATAACTAGTGTCACAGGAATTGTTCAAACCATACTCAGTAGGGAGAGTCGGTCTTCATGTACTTAAGTCGGCATTGGGCCTTTTCTATTTAATTCCGATGCAATTTCTCTGTTTCATCGTGAATAACAAGGTCCAAGGGATACAGTAATCTTGGAGTGAAGCATCGGAATCTATAACTAGTGTCAATGGAATGGTTCAAAAATAGACAGTAAGAAAAATCGGACTTCTTGTACTTAAGTCGGCATTGTGCCTTTTGTATTCCATTCCGATGCAATTTCAGAGTTTCATCGTCAATACGAAGGTCAGAGGGATACAGTAAACCTCAAGTGAAGGATCGGAATCTGTAGCTAGTGGCACAGGAATGGTTCAAAACATAGTCAGTAAGAAGAGTCTGTCTTCTTGTCCTTAAGTCGGCATTGTGCCTTTTGTGTTTAATTCCTATGCAATTTCTGTGTTTCATCGTCAAAAAGAAGGTCCAAGGGATACAGTAAACCTGGAGTGAAGCATCGGAATCTAAAACTAGTGTCACAGGAATGGGTCAAACATAGACAGTAAGAAGTGTCAGTCTTCTTGTACTTAAGTTGGCATTGTGATTTTTGTATTTAATTCCAATGCAATTTCTGTGTTTCATCGTCAATAGGAAGGTCCAAGGGACACAGTAAACCTGGAGTGTAGCATCGGAATCTATAACTAGTGTCACAGGAATGGTTCAAAACATAGTCAGTAAGAAGAGTCGGTCTGCATGCACTTCTGTCGGCATTGTGCCTTTTGTATTTAATTCCGATGCAATTTCTGTGTTTCATCGTCAATAAGAAGGTCCAAGGGATACAGTAAAACCTCAAGTGATGCATCGGAATCTATAACTAGTGTCACAGGAATGGTTCAAAACATAGTCAGTAAGAAGAGTCGGTCTTCATGTACTTAAGTTGGCATTGTGCCTTTTGTATTTAATTCCGATGCAATTTCGGTGTTTCGTCGGCAATAAGATTTTCCAAGGGATACAGTTAACCTGAAGTGAAGCATCGGAATATATAACTAGTGTCACAGGAATGGTTCTAAACATAGACAGTTAGAAAAGTCAGTCGTCTTGTACTTAAGTCGGCATTGTGCCTTTTCTTTTTAATTCCGATGCAATTTCTGTGTTTCATCGTCAATAAGAAGGTCAGAGGGATACAGTGAACCTGAAGTGAAGCATCCGAATCTATAGCTAGTGTCACAGGAATGGTTCAAACGTAGACAGTAAGAAGAGTCAGTCTTCTAGTACTTAAGTCGGCATTGTGCCTTTTCTATTTAATTCCGATGCAATTTCTGTGTTTCATCGTCAATAACAAGGTCCAAGGGATACAGTAAACCTGGAGTAAAGCATCATAATCTATAACTAGTGTCTATATAATGGTTCAAAACATAGACAGTAAGAAGTGTATGTCTTCTAGTACTTAAGTCGGCATTGTGCCTTTTGTATTCCATTCCGATGCAATTTTAGAGTTTCATCGTCAATACGAAGGTCAGAGGGATACAGTAAACCTCAAGTGAAGGATCGGAATCTGTAGCTAGTGGCACAGGAATGGTTCAAAACATAGTCAGTAAGAAGAGTCTGTCTTCTTGTACTTAAGTCGGCATTGTGCCTTTTCTATTTAATTCCGATGCAATTTCTGTGTTTCATCGTCAATAACAAGGTCCAAGGGATACAGTAAACCTGGAGTAAAGCATCGTAATCTATAACTAGTGTCTATATAATGGTTCAAAACATAGACAGTAAGAAGTGTATGTCTTCTTGTACTTAAGTCGGCATTGTGCCTTTTGTATTTAATTCCGATGCCATTTCTGTGTTTCATCGTCAATACGAAGGTCCAAGGGATACAGTAAACCTGGAGTGAAGCATCGGAATCTATAACTAGTGTCACAGGAATGGTACAAAACATAGACAGTAAGAAAGGTCAGTCGTCTTGTACTTAAGTCGGCATTGTGCCTTTTCTATTTAATTCCGATACAATTTCTGTGTTTCATCGTCAATAAGAAGGTCAGAGGGATACAGTAAACCTGAAGTGAGCATCGGAATCTATAACTAATGTCACAGGAATGGCTCAAACCATAGTCAGTAAAAAGAGTCAGTGTTCTTGCACTAAAGTCGGCATTGTGCCTTTTGTATTTAATTCCGATGCAATTTCTCTGTTTCATTGTCAATAAGAAGGTCAGAGGGATACAGTAAACCTAAAGTGAGCATCGGAATCTATAACTAGTGTCACAGGAATGGTTCAAAGCATAGTCAGTAAGAAGAGTCAGTCTTTTTGTACTTAAGTCGACATTGTGCCTTTTGTGTTTAATTCCGATGCAATTTCTGTGTTTCATCGTGAATAACAAGGTCCAAGGGATACAGTAAACCTGGACTGAAGCATCGGAATCTATAACTAGTGTCACAGGAATGGTTCTAAACATAGACAGTTAGAAAAGTCAGTCGTCTTGTACTTAAGTCGGCATTGTGCCTTTTCTTTTTAATTCCGATGCAATTTCTGTGTTTCGTCGGCAATAAGATTTTCCAAGGGATACAGTTAACCTGAAGTGAAGCATCGGAATCTATAACTAGTGTCACAGGAATGGTTCAAAACAAAGTCAGTACGAAGAGTCAGTCTTCTTGTCCTTAAGTCGGCATTGTGCCTTTTGTATTTAATTCCGATGCAATCTCTGTGTTTCATCGTCAATAAGAAGGTCCAAGGGATACAGTAAACCTGGAGTGAAGCATCGGAATCTATAACTAGTGTCACAGGAATGGTTCTAAACATAGACAGTTAGAAAAGTCAGTCGTCTTGTACTTAAGTCGGAATTGTGCCTTTTCTTTTTAATTCCTATGCAATTTCTGTGTTTCATCGTCAATAAGAAAGTCAGAGGGATACAGTGAACCTGAAGTGAAGCATCCGAATCTATAGCTAGTGTCACAGGAATGGTTCAAACGTAGACAGTAAGAAGAGTCAGACTTCTTGTACTTAAGTCGGCATTGTGCCTTTTCTATTTAATTCCGATGCAATTTCTGTGTTTCATCGTCAATAACAAGGTCCAAGGGATACAGTAAACCTGGAGTGAAGCATCGTAATCTATAACTAGTGTCTATGCAATGGTTCAAATCATAGACAGTAAGACGTGTATGTCTTCTTGTACTTAAGTCGGCATTGTGCCTTTTGTATTTAATTCCGATGCCATTTCTGTGTTTCATCGTCAATAAGAAGGTCCAAGGGATACAGTAAACCTGGAGTGAAGCATCGGAATCTATAACTAGTGTCACAGATATTGTTCAAACCATACTCGGTAGGGAGAGTCGGTCTTCATGTACTTAAGGCGGCATTGTGCCTTTTCTATTTAATTCCGATGCAATTTCTCTGTTTCATCGTGAATAACAAGGTCCAAGGGACACAGTAATCCTGGAGTGAAGCATCGGAATCTATAACTAGTGTCAATGGACTGGTTCAAAAATTGACAGTAAGAAAAATCGGACTTCTTGTACTTAAGTCGGCATTGTGCCTTTTGTATTTAATTCCTATGCAATTTCTGTGTTTCATCGTCAAAAAGAAGGTCAGAGGGATACAGTAAACCTGGAGTGAAGCATCGGAATCTAAAACAAGTGTCACAGGAATGGGTCAAACATAGACAGTAAGAAGAGTCAGTCTTCTTGTACTTAAGTCGGCATTGTGCCTTTTGTAATTAATTCCAATGCAATTTCTGTGTTTCATCGTCAATAAGAAGGTCCAAGGGACACAGTAAACCTGGAGTGTAGCATCGGAATCTATAACTAGTGTCACAGGAATGGTTCAAAACATAGTCAGTAAGAAGAGTCGGTCTGCATGTACTTCTGTCGGCATTGTGCCTTTTGTATTTAATTCCGATGCAATTTCTGTGTTTCATCGTCAATAAGAAGGTCCAAGGGATACAGTAAAACCTCAAGTGATGCATCGGAATCTATAACTAGTGTCACAGGAATGGTTCAAAACATAGTCTGTAAGAAGAGTCGGTCTTCATGTACTTCAGTTGGCATTGTGCCTTTTGTAATTAATTCCGATGCAATTTCGGTGTTTCGTCGGCAATAAGATTTTCCAAGGGATACAGTTAACCTGAAGTGAAGCATCGGAATCTATAACTAGTGTCACAGGAATGGTTCTAAACATAGACAGTTAGAAAAGTCAGTCGTCTTGTACTTAAGTCGGCATTGTGCCTTTTCTTTTTAATTCCGATGCAATTTCAGTGTCTCATCGTCAATAAGAAGGTCCAAGGGATACAGTAAACCTGAAGTGTTGCATCGGAATCTATAACTAGTGTCACAGGAATGGTAAAAAACATAGACAGTAAGAAAGGTCAGTCGTCTTGTACTTAAGTCGGCATTGTGCCTTTTCTATTTAATTCCGATACAATTTCTGTGTTACATCGTCAATAGGAAGGTCAGAGGGATACAGTAAACCTGAAGTGAAGCATCCGAATCTATAACTAGTGTCACAGGAATGGTTCAAAACATAGTCAGTAAAAAGAGTCAGTGTTCTTGTACTTATGTCGGCATTGAGCCTTTTGTATTTAATTCCGATAAAATTTCTGTGTTTCATCGTCAATAAGAAGGTCAGAGGGATACAGTAAACCTGAAGTGAGCATCGGAATCTATAACTAGTGTCACAGGAATGGTTTAAACCATACTCAGTAAAAAGAGTCAGTGTTCTTGCACTAAAGTCGGCATTGTGCCTTTTGTATTTAATTCCGATGCAATTTCTCTGTTTCATTGTCAATAAGAAGGTCAGAGGGATACAGTAAACCTAAAGTGAGCATCGGAATCTATAACTAGTGTCACAGGAATGGTTCAAAACAAAGTCAGTACGAAGAGTCAGTCTGCTCGTCCTTAAGTCGGCATTGTGCCTTTTGTATTTAATTCCGATGCAATCTCTGTGTTTCATCGTCAATAAGAAGGTCCAAGGGATACAGTAAACCTGGAGTGAAGCATCGGAATCTATAACTAGTGTCACAGGAATGGTTCTAAACATAGACAGTTAGAAAAGTCAGTCGTCTTGTACTTAAGTCGGCATTGTGCCTTTTCTTTTTAATTCCGATGCTATTTCTGTGTTTCATCGTCAATAAGAAGGTCAGAGGGATACAGTGAACCTGAAGTGAAGCATCCGAATCTATAGCTGGTGTCACAGGAATGGTTCAAACGTAGACAGTAAGAAGAGTCAGACTTCTTGTACTTAAGTCGGCATTGTGCCTTTTCTATTTAATTCCGATGCAATTTCTGTGTTTCATCGTCAATAACAAGGTCCAAGGGATACAGTAAACCTGGAGTGAAGCATCGGAATCCATAACTAGTGTCACAGGAATTGTTCAAACCATACTCAGTAGGGAGAGTCGGTCTTCATGTACTTAAGTCGGCATTGTGCCTTTTCTATTTAATTCCGATGCAATTTCTCTGTTTCATCGTGAATAACAAGGTCCAAGGGATACAGTAAACCTGGAGTGAAGCATCGGAATCTATAACTAGTGTCAATGGAATGGTTCAAAAATAGACAGTAAGAAAAGTCGGTCTTCTTGTACTTAAGTCGGCATTGTGCCTTTTGTATTCCATTCCGATGCAATTTCAGAGTTTCATCGTCAATACGAAGGTCAGAGGGATACAGTAAACCTCAAGTGAAGGATCGGAATCTGTAGCTAGTGGCACAGGAATGGTTCAAAACATAGTCAGTAAGAAGAGTCTGTCTTCTTGTCCTTAAGACGGCATTGTGGCTTTTCTATTTAATTCCTATGCAATTTCTGTGTTTCATCGTCAAAAAGAAGGTCCAAGGGATACAGTAAACCTGGAGTGAAGCATCGGAATCTAAAACTAGTGTCACAGGAATGGGTCAAACATAGACAGTAAGAAGAGTCAGTCTTCTTGTACTTAAGTCGGCATTGTGTCTTTTGTATTTAATTCCGATGCAATTTCTGTGTTTCATCGTCAATAAGAAGGTCCAAGGGACACAGTAAACCTGGAGTGTAGCATCGGAATCTATAACTAGTGTCACAGGAATGGTTCAAAACATAGACAGTAAGAAGAGTCAGTCTTCTTGTACATAAGTCGGCATTGTGCCTTTTGTTTTTAATTCCGATGCAATTTCTGTGTTTCACCGTCATTAAGATCAGAGGGATACAGTAAACCTGAAGTGAAGCATCGGAATCTATAACTAGTGTCACAGGAATGGTTCAAAACATTGACAGTAGGAAGAGTCAGTCTTCTTGTACTTAAGTCGGCATTGTGCCTTTTGTATTTAATTCCGATGCAATTTCTGTGGTTCATCGTCAATAAGAAGGTCCAAGGGATACAGTAAACCTGAAGTGAAGAATCGGAATCTATAACTAATGTCACAAGAATGGTTCAAAACATAGTCAGTAAGAGGAGTCAGTCTTCTTGTACTTAAGTCGTCATGGTGCCTTTTGTATTACATTCCGATGCAATTTCTGTGTTTCTTCGTCAATAAGAAGGTTCAAGGGATACAGTAAACCTGGAGTGAAGAATCGGAATGTATAACTAGTGTCACAGGAATGGTTAAAAACAAAGACAGTAGGAAGAGTCAGTCTTCTTGTACTTATGTTGGCATTGTGCCTTTTGTATTTAATTCCGATGCAATATCTGTGTTTCATCGTCAATAAGAAGGTCAGAGGGATACAGTATACTTGAAGTGAAGCATCGGAATCCAAAACTAGTGTCACAGGAATGGTTCAAAACATAGACAGTAGGAAGAGTCAGTCTTCTTGCACTTAAGTCGGCATTGTGCCTTTTGTATTTAATTCCGATGCAATTTCTGTGTTTCATCGTCAATAAGAAGCTCCAAGGGATACAGTAAACCTTAAGTGAAGCATCGGAATCTATAACTAGTGTCACAGGATTGGTTCAAACATAGTCAGTAAGAAGAGTCAGTCTTCTTGTACTTAAGTCGGCATTGTGCCTTTTTGTATTTAATTCCGGTGCAATTTCTATGTTTCATCGGCGATAAGGTCAGAGGGATACAGTAAACCTGAAGTGAAGCACCGGAATCTATAACTAGTGTCACAGAAATGGTTCAAAATATAGACAGTAGGAAGAGTGAGTCTTCGTGTACTTAAGTCGGCATTGTGCCTTTTGTATTTAATTCCGATGCAATTTCTGTGTTTCATCGTGAATAAGAAGGTCCAAGTGATACAGTTAACCTGAAGTGAAGCATCGGAAACTATGACTAGTTTCACAGGAATGGTTCAAAACATAGACAGTAAAACGAGTCAGTCTTTGTGTACTTAAGTCGGCATTTTGCCCATTGTATTTAATTCCAATGCAATTTCTGTGTTTCATCGTCAATAAGAAGGTCAGAGGGATACAGTAAACCTGAGGTGAAGCATCGGAATCTATAACTAGTGTCACAGGAATGGTTCAAAACATAGTCAGTAAGAAGAGTCAGTCTTCTTGTTCTTAAGTCGGCATGGTGCCTATTCTATTTAATTCCGATGCAATATCTGTGTTTCATCGTCAATAAGAAGGTCCAAGGGATACAGTAAACCACAAGTGAAGCATCGGAATCTATAACTAGTGTCACAGGAATGGTTCAAAGCATAGTCAGTAAGAAGAGTCGGTCTTCATGTACTTAAGTCGGCAATGTGCCTTTTGTATTTAATTCCGATTCTATTTCTGTGTTTCATCGTCAATAGGAAGGTCCAAGGGATACAGTAAACCTGAAGTGAAGCATCGGAATATGTAACTAGTGTCACAGGAATGGTTCAAAACAAAGTCAGTAAGAAGAGTCAGTTTTCCTGTCCTTAAGTCCGCATTGTGCCTTTTGTATTTAATTCCGATGCAATTTCTGTGTTTCATCGTCAATAAGAAGGTCCAAGGGATACAGTAAACCTGGAGTGTAGCATCGGAATCTATAACTAGTGTCACATGAATGGTTCAAAACATAGTCAGTAAGAAGAGTCGGTCTTAATGTACTTAAGTCGGCATTGTGCCTTTTGTATTTAAATCCGATGCGATTTCTGTGTTTCATCGTCAATAAGAGGGTCCAAGTGATACAGTAAACCTGAAGTGAAGCATCGGAATCTATGACTAGTGTCACAGGAATGGTTCAAAACATAGACAGTTAGAAGAGTCAGTCTTCGTGTACTTAAGTCGGCATTTTGCCTTTTGTATTTAATTCCGACGCAATTTCTGTGTTTCATCGTCAATAAGAAGGTCCAAGGGATACAGTAAACCTGGAGTGTAGCATCGGAATCTATAACTAGTGTCACAGGAATGGTTCAAAACATAGACAGTAAGAAGAGTCAGTCTTCGTGTACTTAAGTCGGCATTTTGCCTTTTGGATTTAATTCCGATGCAATTTCTGTGTTTCATCGTCAATAAGAAGGTCCAAGGGATACAGTAAACCTGAAGTAAAGCATCGGAATCCATAACTAGTGTCACAGGAATGGTTAAAAGCATAGTCAGTAAAACGAGTCAGTCTTCTTGTACTTAAGTCAGAATTGTGCCTTTTCTAGTTAATTCCGATGCAATTTCTGTGTTTCATCGTCAATAAGATCAGAGGGATACAGTAAACCTGAAGTGAAGCATCGGAATCTATAACCAGTGTCACAGGAATGATTCAAAACATAGACAGTAAGAAGAGTCAGTCTTCTTGTACTTAAGTTGGCATTGTGCCTTTTGTATTTCATTCCGATGCAATTTCTGTGTTTCTTCGGCAATAAGAAGGTCCAAGGCATACAGTAAACCTGGAGTGTAGCATCGGAATCTATAACTAGTGTCACAGGAATGGTTCAAAACAAAGTCAGTAAGAAGAGTCAGTCTTCTTGTACTTAAGTCGGCATTGTGCCTTCTGAATTTAATTCCGATGCAATTTCTGTGTTTCATCGACAATAAGAAGGTCCAAGGGATACAGTAAACCTGGAGTGAAGCATCGGAATCTATAACTAGTGTCACTGCAATGGTTCAAAACATAGTCAGTAAGAAGAGGCAGTCTTCTTGTACTTAAGTCGGCATTGTGCCTTTTGTATTTAATTCAGATGCAATTTCTGTGTTTCATCGGCATTAAGGTCAGAGGGATACAGTAAACCTGAAGTGAAGCATCGGAATCTATAACTAGTGTCACAGGTATGGTTAAAAACATAGACAGTAGGAAGAGTCAGTCTTCTTGTACTTAAGTCGGCATTGTGCCTTTTGTATTTAATTCCGATTCAATTTCTATGTTTCATCTTTCAATAAGAAGGTCCAAGGGATACAGTAAACCTGAAGTGAAGCATCGGAATCTACAACTAGTGTCACAGGAATGGTTCATAACATAGTCAGTAAGAAGAGTCAGTATTCTTGTACTTAAGTCGGCATTGTGCATTTTTTATTTCATTCCGATGCAATTTCTGTGTTTCTTCGGCAATAAGAAGGTCCAAGGGATACAGTAATCCTGGAGTGAAGCATCGGAATCTATAACTAGTGTCACAGGTATGGTAAAAAACATAGACAGTAGGAAGAGTCAGTCTTCTTGTACTTAAGTCGGCATTGTGCCTTTTGTATTTAATTCCGATGCAATTTCTGTGTTTCATCGGCATTAAGGTCAGAGAGAAACAGTAAACCTGAAGTGAAGCATCGGAATCTATAACTAGTGTCACAGGAATGGTTATAAACATAGAAAGTATGAAGAGTCAGTCTTCTTGTACTTAAGTCGGCATTGTGCCTTTTCTAGTTAATTCCGATGGAATTTCTGTGTTTCATCGTCAATAATATCAGAGGGATACAGTAAACCTGAAGTGAAGCATCGGAATCAAAAACTAGTGTCACAGGAATGGTTCAAAATATAGACAGTAGGAAGAGTCAGTCTTCGTGTACTGATGTCGGCATTGTGCCTTTTGTTTTTAATTCCGATGCAATTTCTGTGTTTCACCGTCAATAAGATCAGAGTGATACAGTAAACCTGAAGTGAAGCATCGGAATCTATAACTAGTGTCACAGGAATGGTTCAAAACATTGACAGTAGGGAGAGTCAGTCTTCTTGTACTTAAGTCGGCATTGTGCCTTTTGTATTTAATTCCGATGCAATTTCTGTGGTTCATCGTCAATAAGAAGGTCCAAGGGATACAGTAAACCTGAAGTGAAGAATCGGAATCTATAACTAATGTCACAAGAATGGTTCAAAACATAGTCAGTAAGAGGAGTCAGTCTTCTTGTACTTAAGTCGTCATGGTGCCTTTTGTATTACATTCCGATGCAATTTCTGTGTTTCTTCGTCAATAAGAAGGTCCAAGGGATACAGTAAACCTGGAGTGAATAATTGGAATGTATAACTAGTGTCACAGGAATGGTTAAAAACAAAGACAGTAGGAAGAGTCAGTCTTCTTGTACTTATGTTGGCATTGTGCCTTTTGTATTTAATTCCGATGCAATATCTGTGTTTCATCGTCAATAAGAAGGTCAGAGGGATACAGTATACTTGAAGTGAAGCATCGGAATCCAAAACTAGTGTCACAGGAATGGTTCAAAACATAGACAGTAGGAGGAGTCAGTCTTCTTGCACTTAAGTCGGCATTGTGCCTTTTGTATTTAATTCCGATGCAATTTCTGTGTTTCATCGTCAATAAGAAGCTCCAAGGGATACAGTAAACCTGGAGTGTAGCATCGGAATCTATAACTAGTGTCACATGAATGGTTCAAAACATAGTCAGTAAGAAGAGTCGGTCTTAATGTACTTAAGTCGGAATTGTGCCTTTTGTATTTAATTCCGATGCGATTTCTGTGTTTCATCGTCAATAAGAGGGTCCAAGTGATACAGTAAACCTGAAGTGAAGCATCGGAATCTATGACTAGTGTCACAGGAATGGTTCAAAGCATAGACAGTTAGAAGAGTCAGTCTTCGTGTACTTAAGTCGGCATTTTGCCTTTTGTATTTAATTCTGACGCAATTTCTGTGTTTCATCGTCAATAAGAAGGTCCAAGAGATACAGTAAACCTGGAGTGAAGCATCGGAATCTATAACTAGTGTCACAGGAATGGTTCAAAACATAGACAGTAAGAAGAGTCAGTCTTCGTGTACTTAAGTCGGCATTTTGCCTTTTGGATTTAATTCCGATGCAATTTCTGTGTTTCATCGTCAATAAGAGGGTCCAAGGGATACAGTAAACCTGAAGTAAAGCATCGGAATCCATAACTAGTGTCTCAGGAATGGTTAAAAGCATAGTCAGTAAAACGAGTCAGTCTTCTTGTACTTAAGTCAGAATTGTGCCTTTTCTAGTTAATTCCGATGCAATTTCTGTGTTTCATCGTCAATAAGATCAGAAGGATACAGTAAACCTGAAGTGAAGCATCGGAATCTATAACTAGTGTCACAGGAATGATTCAAAACATTGACAGTAGGAAGAGTCAGTATTCTTGTACTTAAGTCGGCATTGTGCGTTTTGTATTTAATTCCGATGCAATTTCTGTGTTTCATCGTCAATAAGAAGGTCCAAGGGATACAGTAAACCTGAAGTGAAGCATCGGAATCTATAACTAGTGTTACATTAATGGTTCAAAACATAGTCAGTAAGAAGAGTCAGTCTTCTTGTACTTAAGTTGGCATTGTGCCTTTTGTATTTCAATCCGATGCAATTTCTGTGTTTCTTCGGCAATAAGAAGGTCCAAGGGATACAGTAAACCTGGAGTGTAGCATCGGAATCTATAACTAGTGTCACAGGAATGGTTCAAAACAAAGTCAGTAAGAAGAGTCAGTCTTCGTGTACTGATGTCGGCATTGTGCCTTTTGTATTATATTCCGATGCAATTTCTGTGTTTCATCGTGAATAAGAAGGTCCAAGTGATACAGTTAACCTGAAGTGAAGCATCGGAAACTATGACTAGTGTCACAGGAATGGTTCAAAACATAGACAGTAAAACGAGTCAGTCTACGTGTACTTAAGTCGGCATTTTGCCCTTTGTATTTAATTCCAATGTAATGTCTGTGTTTCATCGTCAATAAGAAAGTCCAAGGGATACAGTAAACCTGGAGTGTAGCATCGGAATCTATAACTAGTGTCACAGGAATGGTTCAAAACATAGACAGTAAGAAGAGTCAGTCTTCGTGTACTTAAGTCGGTATTTTGCCTTTTGGATTTAATTCCGATGCAATTTCTGTGTTTCATCGTCAATAAGAAGGTCCAAGGGATACAGTAAACCTGAAGTGAAGCATCGGAATCCATAACTAGTGTCACAGGAATGGTTCAAAGCATAGTCAGTAAAACGAGTGAGTCTTTTTGTACTTAAGTCGGCATTGTGCCTTTTCTAGTTAATTCCGATGCAATTTCTGTGTTTCATCGTCAATAAGATCAGAGGGATACAGTAAACCTGAAGTGAAGCATCGGAATCTATAACTGTTGTCACAGGAATGGTTCAAAACATTGACAGTAGGAAGAGTCAGTCTTCATGTACTTAACTCAGCATTGTGCCTTTTGTATTTAATTTCGATGCAATTTCTGTGTTTCATCGTCAATAAGAAGGTCCAAGGGATACAGTAAACCTGAAGTGAAGCATCGGAATCTATAACTAGTGTCACAGGAATGGTTCAAATCATAGTCAGTAAGAAGAGTCAGCCTTCTTGTACTTAAGTCGGCATTGTGCCTTTTGTATTTCATTCCGATGCAATTACTGTGTTTCTTAGGCTATAAGAAGGTCCAAGGGATACAGTAAACCTGGAGTGAAGCGTCGGAATCTATAACTAGTGTCACAGGTATGGTTAAAAACATAGACAGTAAGAAGAGTCAGTCTTCTTGTACTTAAGTTGGCATAGTGCCTTTTGTATTTAATGCCGATGCAAATTCTGTGTTTCATCGTCAATAAGAAGGACAGAGGGATACAGTAAACATGAAGTGAAGCATCGGAATCGAAAACTAGTGTCACCGGAATGGTTCAAAACATAGACAGTAGGAGGAGTCAGTCTTCTTGTACTTAAGTCGGCATTGTGCCTTTTGTATTTAATTATGATGCAATGTCTGTGTTTCATCGTCAATAAGAAGGTCCAAGGCATACAGTAAACCTGAAGTGAAGCATCGGAATCTATAACTAGTGTCACAGGAATGGTTCAAAAAATAGTCAGTAAGAAGAGTCAGTCTTCTTTTACTTAAGTCGGCATTGTGCCTTCTCTACTTAATTCCGATGCAATTTCTGTGTTTCATCGTCAATAAGAAGGTCCAAGGGATACAGTAAACCTGGAGTGATGCATCGGAATCTATAACTAGTGTCACTGGAATGGTTCAAATCATAGACAGTGAGAAGAATCTGTCTTCTTGTACTTAAGTCGACATTGTACCTTTTCTATTTAATTCCGATGCAATTTCTGTGTTTCATCGTCAATAAGAAGGTCAGAGGGATACAATAAACCTGAAGTGAAGCATCGGAATCTATAACTAGTGTCACAGGAATGGTTCAAAACAAAGTCAGTAAGAGGAGTCAGTCTTCTTGTCCTTAAGTCGGCATTGTGGTTTTTGTATTTAATTCCGATGCAATTTCTGTGTTTCATCGTCAATAAGAAGGTCCAAGGGATAAAGTAAACCTGGAGTGAAGCATCGGAATCTATAACTAGAGTCACTGGAATGGTTCAAACATAGTCAGTAAAAAGAGTCAGTCATCTTGTACTTAAGTCGGCATTGTGCCTTTTGTATTTAATTCCAATGCAATTTCTGTGTTTCATCGTCAACAGGTATACAGTAAACCTGAAGTGAAGCATCGGAATCTATAACTAGTGTCACAGGAATGGTTCAAAACATAGTCAGTAAGAAGAGTCAGTCTTCTTGTACTTAAGTCGCCATTGTGCATTTTCTATTTAATTCCGATGCAATATCTGAGTTTCATCGTCAATAAGAAGGTCCAAGCGATACAGTAAACCTGAGGTGAAGCATCGTAATCTATAACCAGTGTCACAGGAATGGTTCAAAGCCTAGACAGTAAGAAGAGTCAGTCTTCTTGTACTTAAGTCGACATTGTGCCTTTTCTATTTAATTCCGATGCAATTTCTGTGTTTCATCGTCAATAAGAAGGTCAGAGGGATACAATAAACCTGAAGTGAAGCATCGAAATCTATAACTAGTGTCACATGAATGTTTCAATGCAACGTCAGTAAGAAGAGTCAGTCTTCTTGTCCTTAAGTCGGCATTGTGCCTTTTGAATTGAATTCCGATGCAATTTCTGTGATTCACTGTCAATAAGAAGGTCCAAGTGATACAGTAAACCTGAAGTGAAGCATCGGAATCTATGACTAGTGTCACAGGAATGGTTCAAAACATAGACAGTATGGAGAGTCAGTCTTCGTGTACTTAAGTCGGCATTTTGCCTTTTGTATTTAATTCCGATGCAATTTCTGTGCTTCATCGTCAATAAGAAGGTCCAAGGGATACAGTAAACCTGAGGTGAAGCATCGTAATCTATAACTAGTGTCACAGGAATGGTTCAAAACATAGTCAGTAAGAAGAGTCAGTCTTCTTGTACTTAAGTCTGCATTGTGCCTTTTCTATTTAATTCCGATGCAATTTCTGTGTTTCATCGTCAATAACAAGGTCCAAGGGATACAGTAAACCTGGTGTGAAGCATCGGAATCTGTAACTAGTGTCAATGGAATGGTTCAAAACATAGTCAGTAAGAAGAGTCAGTATTCTTGTCCTTAAGTCGGCATTGTGCCTTTTGTATTTAATTCCGATGCAATTTCTGAGTTTCATTGTCAATAAGAAGGTCCAAGGGATACAGTAAACTCAAGTGAAGCATCGGAATCTATAACTAGTGTCACAGGAATGGTTCAAAACATAGTCAGTAAGAAGAGTCGGTCTTCATGTACTTAAGTCGGCATTGTGCCCTTTGTATTTGATTCCGATGCAATTTCTGTGTTTCATCGTCAATAAGAAGGTCCAAGGGATACAGTAAACCTGAAGTGAAGCATCGGAATCTATAACTAGTGTCACAGGACTGGTTCAAAACAAAGTCAGTAAGAAGAGTCCGTCTTCTTGTCCTTAAGTCGGCATTGTGCCTTTTGTATTTAATTCCGATGCAATTTCTGTGTTTCATCGTCAATAAGAAGGTCCAAGGGATACAGAAATCTGGAGTGTAGCATCGGAATCTATAACTAGTGTCACAGGAATTGTTCAAAACATAGACAGTAAGAAGAGTCAGTCTTCGTGTACTTAAGTCGTCATTTTGCCTTTTGGATTTCATTCCGATGCAATCTCTGTGTTTCATCGTCAAAAAGAAGGTCCAAGGGATACAGTAACCTGAAGTGAAGCATCGGAATCTATAACTAGTGTCACAGGAATGGTTCAAAGCATAGTCAGTAAGAAGAGTGAGTCTTCTTGTACTTAAGTCGGCATTGTGCCTTTTCTATTTAATTCCGATGCAATTTATGTGTTTCATCGTCAATAACAAGGTCCAAGGGATACAGTAAAACTGGAGTGAAGCTTCGGAATCTATAACTAGTGTAAATGGAATGGTTCAAATCATAGACAATAAGAAGAGTCTGTCTTCTTGTACTTAAGTCGGCATTGTGCCTTTTGTATTTAATTCCGATGCAATTTCTGTGTTTCATCGTCAAAAGAAAGGTCAGAGGGATACAGTAAACATGAAGGGAAGCATCGGAATCAATAGCTAGTGTCACAGGAATGGTTGAAAACATAGTCAGTAAGAAGAGTCAGTCTTCTTGTCCTTAAGTCCTCCTTGTGCCTTTTGTATTTAATTCCGATGCAATCTCTATGTTTCATCGTCAATAAGAAGGTCCAAGGGATACAGTAAACCTGAAGTGAAGCATCAGAATCTATAACTAGTGTCACAGGAATGGTTCAAAATATAGACAGTAAGAAAAGTCAGTCGTCTTGTACTTAAGTCGGCGTTGTGCCATTTCTATTTAATTAAGATGCAATTTCTGTGTTTCATCGTCAATAAGAAGGTCACAGGGATACAGTAAACCTGAAGTTAAGCATCGGAATCTATAACTAGTGTCACAGGAATGGTTCAAAACATACTCACTAAAAAGATAAAGTGTTCTTGTACTTAAGTCGGCATTGTGCCTTTTGTATTTAATTCTGGTTCAATTTCTGTGTTTCATCGTCAATAAGAAGGTCAGAGGGATACAGTAAACCTAAAGTGAGCATCAAATCTATAACTAGTGTCACAGGAATGATTCAAAACATAGTCAGTAGAAAGAGGCAGTGTTCTTGTGCTTAAGTCGGCATAGTGCCTTTTGTATTTAATTCCGATGCAATTTCTGTGTTTCATGGTCAATAAGAAGGTCAGAGGGATACAGTTAACCTGAATTGAAGCATCGGAATCTATAACTAGTGTCACAGGAATGGTTCAAACATAGTCAGTAAGAAGAGTCAGTCTTCTTGTACTTAAGTCGGCATTGTGCCTTTTCTATTTAATTCCGATGCAATTTCTCTGTTTCATCTTGAATAACAAGGTCCAAGGGATACAGTAAACCTGGAGTGAAGCATTGGAATCTATAACTAGTGTCAATGGAATGGTTCAAAACATAGACAGTAAGAAAAGTCGGTCTTCTTGTACTTAAGTCGGCATTGTGCCTTTTGTATTTAATTCCAATGCAATTTCTGTGTTTCATCGTCAATACAAAGGTCAGAGGGATACAGTAAACCTCAAGTGAAGCATCGTAATCTATAGCTAGTGTCACAGGAATGGTTCAAAACATAGTCAGTAAGAAGAGTCAGTCTTCTTGTCCTTAAGACGGCATTGCGCCTTATGTATTTAATTCCTATGCAATTTCGGTGATTCATCGTCAAAAAGAAGGTCCAAGGGATACAGTAAACCTGAAGTGAAGTATCGGAATCGAAAACTAGTGTCACAGGAACGGGTCAAACATAGACAGTAAGAAGAGTCAGTCTTCTTGTACTTAAGACGGCATTGTGCCTTTTGTATTTAATTCCGATGCAATTTCTGTGTTTCATTGTCAATAAGAAGGTCCAAGGGATCCAGTAAACCTCAAGTGAAGCATCGGAATCTATAACTAGTGTCACAGGAATGGTTCAAAACATAGTCAGTAAGAAGAGTCAGTCTTTTT
This sequence comes from Schistocerca serialis cubense, assembly GCF_023864345.2. Lineage (NCBI taxonomy): Eukaryota > Metazoa > Arthropoda > Insecta > Orthoptera > Acrididae > Schistocerca > Schistocerca serialis. Next base: position 20,051,562 of record NW_026047617.1, read on the forward strand.
GTACTTAAGTCGGCATTGTGCCTTTTGTGTTTAATTCCGATGCAATTTCTGTGTTTCATCGTCAATAAGAATGTCCAAGGGATACAGTAAACCTGAAGTGAAGCATCGGAATCTATAACAACTGTCACAGGAATAGTTCAAAACATAGACAGTAAGAAGAGTCAGTCTTCTTGAACATAAGTCGGCTTTGTGCCTTTTGTATTTAATTCCGATGCAATTTCTGTGTTTCACCGTCAATAAGATCAGAGGGATACAGTAAACCTGAAGTGAAGCATCGGAATCTATAACTAGTGTCACAGGAATTGTTCAAAACATTGACAGTAGGAAGAGTCAGTCTTCTTGTACTTAAGTCGGCATTGTGCCTTTTGTATTTAATTCCGATGCAATTTCTGTGTTTCATCGTCAATAAGAAGGTCCAAGGGATACAGTAAATCTGAAGTGAAGAATCGGAATCTATAACTAATGTCACAAGAATGGTTCAAAACATAGTCAGTAAGAGGAGTCAGTCTTCTTGTACTTAAGTCGGCATGGTGCCTTTTGTATTTCATTCCGATGCAATTTCTGTGTTTCTTCGTTAATAAGAAGGTCCAAGGGATACAGTAAACCTGGAGTGAATAATCGGAATGTATAACTAGTGTCACAGGAATGGTTAAAAACATACACAGTAGGAAGAGTCAGTCTTCTTGTACTTATGTTGGCATTGTGCCTTTTGTATTTAATTCCGGTGCAATATCTGTGTTTCATCGTCAATAAGAAGGTCAGAGGGATACAGTAAACTTGAAGTGAAGCATCGGAATCCAAAACTAGTGTCACAGGAATGGTTCAAAACATAGACAGTAGGAAGAGTCAGTCTTCTTGCACTTAAGTCGGCATTGTGCCTTTTGTATTTAATTCCGATGCATTTTCTGTGTTTCATCGTCAATAAGAAGGTCCAAGGGATACAGTAAACCTGAAGTGAAGCATCGTAATCTATAACTAGTGTCACAAGAATGGTTCAAAACATAGTCAGTAAGAAGAGTCAGTCTTCTTGTCCTTATGTCGGCATTGTGGGTTTTGTATTTAATTCCGATGCAATTTCTGTATTTCATCGTCAATAAGGAGGTCCAAGGGATACAGTAAACCTGGAGTGTAGCATCAGAATCTATAACTAGTGTCACAGGAATGGTTCAAAACGTAGACAGTAAGAAGTGTCAGTCTTCGTGTAGTTAAGTCGGCATTTTGCATTTTGTGTTTAATTCCGATACATTTTCTGTGTTTCATCGTCAATAAGAAGCTCCAAGGGATACAGTAAACCTTAAGTGAAGCATCGGAATCTATAACTAGTGTCACAGGATTGGTTCAAACATAGTCAGTAAGAAGAGTCAGTCTTCTTGTACTTAAGTCGGCATTGTGCCTTTTTGTATTTCATTCCGGTGCAATTTCTGTGTTTCATCGGCGATAAGGTCAGAGGGATACAGTAAACCTGAAGTGAAGCACCGGAATCAATAACTAGTGTCACAGGAATGGTTCAAAATATAGACAGTAGGAAGAGTGAGTCTTCGTGTACTTAAGTCGGCATTGTGCCTTTTGTATTTAATTCCGATGCAATTTCTGTGTTTCATCGTGAATAAGAAGGTCCAAGTGATACAGTTAACCTGAAGTGAAGCATCGGAGACTATGACTAGTGTCACAGGAATGGTTCAAAACATAGACAGTAAAACGAGTCAGTCTTCGTGTACTTAAGTCGGCATTGTACCTTTTGTATTTAATTCCGATGCAATTTCTGTGTTTCATCGGCATTAAGGTCAGAGGGAAACAGTAAACCTGAAGTGAAGCATCGGAATCTATAACTAGTGTCACAGGAATGGTTAAAAACATAGAAAGTATTAAGAGTCAGTCTTCTTGTACTTAAGTCGGCATTGTGCCTTTTTGTATTTCATTCCGGTGCAATTTCTGTGTTTCATCGGCGATAAGGTCAGAGGGATACAGTAAACCTGAAGTGAAGCACCGGAATCTATAACTAGTGTCACAGGAATGGTTCAAACATAGTCAGTAAGAAGAGTCAGTCTTCTTGTACTTAAGTCGGCATTGTGCCTTTTCTATTTAATTCCGATGCAATTTCTCTGTTTCATCTTGAATAACAAGGTCCAAGGGATACAGTAAACCTGGAGTGAAGCATTGGAATCTATAACTAGTGTCAATGGAATGGTTCAAAACATAGACAGTAAGAAAAGTCGGTCTTCTTGTACTTAAGTCGGCATTGTGCCTTTTGTATTTAATTCCAATGCAATTTCTGTGTTTCATCGTCAATACAAAGGTCAGAGGGATACAGTAAACCTCAAGTGAAGCATCGTAATCTATAGCTAGTGTCACAGGAATGGTTCAAAACATAGTCAGTAAGAAGAGTCAGTCTTCTTGTCCTTAAGACGGCATTGCGCCTTATGTATTTAATTCCTATGCAATTTCGGTGATTCATCGTCAAAAAGAAGGTCCAAGGGATACAGTAAACCTGAAGTGAAGTATCGGAATCGAAAACTAGTGTCACAGGAACGGGTCAAACATAGACAGTAAGAAGAGTCAGTCTTCTTGTACTTAAGACGGCATTGTGCCTTTTGTATTTAATTCCGATGCAATTTCTGTGTTTCATTGTCAATAAGAAGGTCCAAGGGATCCAGTAAACCTCAAGTGAAGCATCGGAATCTATAACTAGTGTCACAGGAATGGTTCAAAACATAGTCAGTAAGAAGAGTCAGTCTTTTTGTACTTAAGTTGGCATTGTATCTTTTGTGTTTAATTCTAATGCAATTTCTGTGCTTCATCGTCAATAAGAAGGTCAGAGGGATACAGTAAACCTGAAGTGAAGCATTGGAATCTATAACTAGTGTCACAGGAATGGTTCAAAACATAGTCAGTAAGAAGAGTCAGTCTTTTTGTACTTAAGTCGGCATTGTGCCTTTTGTGTTTAATTCCGATGCAATTTCTGTGTTTCATCGTCAATAAGAATGTCCAAGGGATACAGTAAACCTGAAGTGAAGCATCGGAATCTATAACAACTGTCACAGGAATAGTTCAACATACTCACTAAAAAGATAAAGTGTTCTTGTACTTAAGTCGGCAATGTGCCTTTTGTATTTAATTCCGATTCAATTTCTGTGTTTCATCGTCAATAAGAAGGTCCAAGGGATACAGTAAACCTGAAGTGAAGCATCAGAATCTGTAACTAGTGTCACAGGAATGGTTCAAAACAAAGTCAGTAAGAAGAGTCACTTTTCTTGTCCTTAAGTCCGCATTGTGCCTTTTGTATTTAATTCCGATGCAATTTCAGTGTTTCATCGTCAATAAGAAGGTCCAAGGGATACAGTAAACCTGGAGTGTAGCATCGGAATCTATAACTAGTGTCACATGAATGTTTCAAAACATAGTCAGTAAGAAGAGTCGGTCTTAATGTACTTAAGTCGGCATTATGCAGGTTTACTGTATCCCTTGGACCTTCTTATTGACGATGAAACACAGAAATTGAATCGGAATTAAATACAAAAGGCACATTGCCGACTTAAGTACAAGAACACTTTATCTTTTTAGTGAGTATGTTGCCTTTTGTATTTAATTCCTATGCGATTTCTGTGTTTCATTGTCAATAAGAGGGTCCAAGTGATACAGTAAACCTGAAGTGAAGCATCGGAATCTATGACTAGTGTCACAGGTATGGTTAAAAACATAGATAGTAGGAAGAGTCAGTCTTCTTGTACTTAAGTTGGCATTATGCCTTTTGTATTTAATTCTGATGCAATTTCTGTGTTTCATCGTCAATAACAAGGTCAGAGGGATACAGTAAACATGAACTGAAGCGTCGGAATCCAAAACTAGTGTCACAGGAATGGTTCAAAACATAGACAGTAGGAAGAGATTGTCTTCTTGTACTTAAGTCTGCAATGTGCCTTTGTATTTAATTCCGATGCAATTTCTGTGTTTCAGCCTCAATAAGAAGGTCCAAGCATACAGTAAACCTGAAGTGAAGCATCGGAATCTATAACTAGTGTCACAGGAATGGTTCAAAACATAGTCAATGAGAAGAGTCAGTCTTCTTTTACTTAAGTCGGCATTGTGCCTTTTCTACTTAATTCCGATGCAATTTCTGTGTTTCCTCGTCAATAAGAAGGTCCAAGGGATACAGTAAACCTGGAGTGAAGCATCGGAAACTATAACTAGTGTCACAGGTATGGTTAAAAACATAGATAGTAGGAAGAGTCAGTCTTCTTGTACTTAAGTTGGCATTATGCCTTTTGTATTTAATTCCGATGCAATTTCTGTGATTCATCGTCAATAAGAAGGTCACAGGGATACAGTAAACATGAACTGAAGCAATGGAATCCAAAACTAGTGTCACAGGAATGGTTCAAAACATAGACAGTAGGAAGAGTCAGTCTTCTTGTACTTAAGTCTGCATTGTGCCTTTTGTATTTAATTCCGATGCAATTTCTGTGTTTCATCGTCAATAAGAAGGTCAAAGGGATCCAGTAAACCTGGAGTGAAGCATCGGAATCTATAACTAGTATCACTGAAATGGTTCAAAACATAGTCAGTAAGAAGAGTCAGTCTTCTTGTACTTAAGTCGGCATTGTACCTTTTGTATTTAATTCCGATGCAATTTCTGTGTTTCATCGGCATTAAGGTCAGAGGGAAACAGTAAACCTGAAGTGAAGCATCGGAATCTATAACTAGTGTCACAGGAATGGTTAAAAACATAGAAAGTATTAAGAGTCAGTCTTCTTGTACTTAAGTCGGCATTGTGCCTTTTCTAGTTAATTCCGATGCTATTTCTGTGTTTCATCGTCACTAAGATCAGAGGGATACAGTAAACCTGAAGTGAAGGATCGAAATCTATAACTAGTGTCACAGGAATGGTTCAAAACGTTGACAGTAGGAAGAGTCAGTCTTCTTGTACTTAAGTCAGCATTGTGCCTTTTGTATTTAATTCCGATGCAATTTCTGTGTTTCATCGTCAATGAGAGGGACCAAGTGATACAGTAAACCTGAAGTGAAGCATCGGAATCAATGACTAGTGTCACAGGAATGGTTCAAAACATAGACAGTAAGAAGAGTCAGTCTTCGTGTACTTATGTCGGCATTTTGCCTTTTGTATTTAATTCCGATGCAATTTCTATGTTTCATCGTCAATGAGAGGGTCCAAGTGATACAGTAAACCTGAAGTGAAGCATTGGAATCTATGACTAGTGTCACAGGAATGGTTCAAAACATAGACAGTAAGAAGAGTCAGTCTTCGTGTACTTATGTCGGCATTTTGCCTTCTGTATTTAATTCCGATGGAATTTCTGTGTTTCATCGTCAATAAGAAGGTCCAAGGGATACAGTAGACCTGAGGTGAAGCATCGGAATCTATAACTAGTGTCACAGGAATGGTTCAAAACATAGGCAGTAAGAAGAGTCAGCATTCTTGTACTTAAGTCGGCATTGTGCCTTTTCTATTTAATTCCGATGCAATTTCTGTGTTTCATCGTCAATAAGAAGGTCCAAGGGATACAGTAAACCTGGAGTGAAGCATCGGAATCTATAACTAGTGTCACAGGAATGCGTCAAAACATAGACAGTAAGAAGAGTCAGTCTTCTTGTACTTAAGTCAGCATCGTGCCTTTTGTATTTAATTCCGATGCAACTTCTGTGTTTCATCGTCCATAAGAAGGTCCAAAGGATACAGTAAACCTGAAGTGAAGCATCGGAACCCATAACTAGTGTCACAGGTATAGTTAAAAACATAGACAGTAGGAAGAGTCAGTCTTCTTGTCCTTAAGTTGGCATTGTGCCTTTTGTATTTAATTCCGATGCAATTTCTGTGTTTCATCGTCAATAAGAAGGTCAGAGGGATACAAAAAACCTGAAGTGAAGCATCGGAATCTATAACTAGTGTCACAGGAATGGTTCAAAACAAAGTCAGTAAGAAGAGTCAGTCTTCTTGTCCATAAGTCGGCATTGTTCCTTTTGTATTTAATTCCGTTGCAATTTCTGTGTTTCATCGTCAATAAGAAGGTCCAAGGGATACAGTAAACCTGGAGTGAAGCATCGGAATCTAAAACTAGTGCCACTGGAATGGTTCAAAACATAGTCAGTAAGAAGAGTCAGTCTTCTTCTACTTAAGTCGGCATTGTGCCTTTTGTATTTAATTCCGATGCAATTTCTGTGATTCAACGTCATTAAGGACGGAGGGAAACAGTAAACCTGAAGTGAAGCATCGGAATCTATAACTAGTGTCACAGGAATGGTTAAAAAATAGAAAGTATGAAGAGTCCGTCTTCTTGTACTTAAGTCGGCATAGTGCCTTTTGTATTTAATTCCGATGCAATTTCTGTGTTTCATTTTCAATAAGAAGGTAAGAGGGATACAGTAAATCTGAGGTGAAGCATCGGAATCCAAAACTAGTGTCACAGGAATGGTTCTAAACATAGACAGTAGGAAGAGTCAGTCTTCTTGTACTTAAGTCGGCATTGTGCCTTTTGTATTTAATTCCAATGCAATTTCTGTGTTTCATCGTCAATAGGTATACAGTAAACCTGAAGTAAAGCATCGGAATCTATAACTAGTGTCACAGGAATGGTTCAAAACATAGTCAGTAAGAAGAGTCAGTCTTCTTGTACTTAAGTCGCCATTGTGCATTTTCTATTTAATTACGATGCAATATCTGAGTTTCATCGTCAATAAGAAGGTCCATGGGATACAGTAAACCTGGAGTGATGCATCGGAATCTATAACTAGTGTCACAGGAATGGTTAAAAACATAGAAAGTATAAAGAATCAGTCCTCTTGTACTTAAGTCGGCATTGTGCCTTTTCTAGTTAATTCCGATGCAATTTCTGTGTTTCATCGTCAATAAGATCAGAGGGATACAGTAAACCTGAAGTGAAGCATCGTAATCTATAACTAGTGTCACAGGAATGGTTCAAAACTTTGACAGTAGGAAGAGTCAGTCTTCTTGTACTTAAGTCTGCAATGTGCCTTTTGTATTTAATTCCGATGCAATTTCTGTGTTTCATCGTCAATAAGAAAGTCCAAGGCATACAGTAAACCTGAAGTGAAGCATCGGAATCTATAACTAGTGTCATAGGAATGGTTCAAAACATAGTCAGTGAGAAGAGTCAGTCTTCTTTTACTTAAGTCGGCATTGTGCCTTTTCTACTTAATTCCGATGCTATTTCTGTGTTTTCTCGTCAATAAGAAGGTCCAAGGGATACAGTAAACCTGGAGTGAAGCATCGGAATCTATAACTAGTGTCACAGGTATGGTTAAAAACATAGATAGTAGTAAGAGTCATTCTTCTTGTACTTAAGTTGGCATTATGCCTTTTGTATTTAATTCCGATGCAATTTCTGTGTTTCATCGTCAATAAGAAGGTCAGAGGGATACAGTAAACATGAACTGAAGCATCGGAATCCAAAACTAGTGCCACAGGAATGGTTCAAAACATAGACAGTAGGAAGAGTCAGTCTTCTTGTACTTAAGTCTGCATTGTGCCTTTTGTATTTAATTCCGATGCAATTTCTGTTTTTCATCGTCAATAAGAAGGTCCAAGGCATACAGTAAACCTGAAGTGAAGCATCGGAATCTATAACTAGTGTCACAGGAATGGTTCAAAACATAGTCAGTAAGAAGAGTCAGTCTTCTTTTACTTATGTCATCATTGTGCCTTTTCTACTTAATTCCGATGCAATTTCTGTGTTTCCTCGTCAATAAGAAGGTCCGAGGGATACAGTAAACCTGGAGTGAAGCATCGGAATCTATAACTAGTGTCACAGGAATGGTTCAAAACATAGACAGTAAGAAGAATCTGTCTTCTTGTACTTAAATCGACATTGTATCATTTCTATTTAATTCCGATGCATTTTCTGTGTTTCTTCGTCAATAAGAAGGTCAGAGGGATACAATAAACCTGAAGTGAAGCATCGGAATCTATAACTAGTGTCACAGGAATGCTTCAAAACAAAGTCAGTAAGAAGAGTCAGTCATCTTGTCCTTAAGTCGGCATTGTGCCTTTTGTATTTAATTCCGATGCAATTTCTGTGTTTCATCGTCAATAAGAAGGTCAAAGGGATCCAGTAAACCTGGAGTGAAGCATCGGAATCTATAACTAGTATCACTGAAATGGTTCAAAACATAGTCAGTAAGAAGAGTCAGTCTTCTTGTACTTAAGTCGGCATTGTACCTTTTGTATTTAATTCCGATGCAATTTCTGTGTTTCATCGTCAATAAGATCAGAGGGATACAGTAAACCTGAAGTGAAGCATCGAAATCTATAACTAGTGTCACAGGAATGGTTCAAAACGTTGACAGTAGGAAGAGTCAGTCTTCTTGTACTTAAGTCAGCATTGTGCCTTTTGTATTTAATTCCGATGCAATTTCTGTGTTTCATCGTCAATGAGAGGGACCAAGTGATACAGTAAACCTGAAGAGAAGCATCGGAATCTATGACTAGTGTCACAGGAATGGTTCAAAACATAGACAGTAAGAAGAGTCAGTCTTCGTGTACTTATGTCGGCATTTTGCCTTTTGTATTTAATTCCGATGCAATTTCTGTGTTTCATCGTCAATGAGAGGGTCCAAGTGATACAGTAAACCTGAAGTGAAGCATTGGAATCTATGACTAGTGTCACAGGAATGGTTCAAAACATAGACAGTAAGAAGAGTCAGTCTTCGTGTACTTATGTCGGCATTTTGCCTTTTGTATTTAATTCCGATGGAATTTCTGTGTTTCATCGTCAATAAGAAGGTCCAAGGGATACAGTAGACCTGAGGTGAAGCATCGGAATCTATAGCTAGTGTCACAGGAATGGTTCAAAACATAGTCAGTAAGAAGAGTCAGCATTCTTGGACTTAAGTCGGCATTGTGCCTTTTCTATTTAATTCCGATGCAATTTCTGTGTTTCATCGTCAATAAGAAGGTCCAAGGGATACAGTAAACCTGGAGTGAAGCATCGGAATCTATAACTAGTGTCACAGGAATGCGTCAAAACATAGACAGTAAGAAGAGTCAGTCTTCTTGTACTTAAGTCAGCATTGTGCCTTTTGTATTTAATTCCGATGCAACTTCTGTGTTTCATCGTCCATAAGAAAGTCCAAGGGATACAGTAAACCTGAAGTGAAGCATCGGAATCCATAACTAGTGTCACAGGTATAGTTAAAAACATAGACAGTAGGAAGAGTCAGTCTTCTTGTCCTTAAGTTGGCATTGTGCCTTTTGTATTTAATTCCGATGCAATTTCTGTGTTTCATCGTCAATAAGAAGGTCAGAGGGATACAAAAAACCTGAAGTGAAGCATCGGAATCTATAACTAGTGTCACAGGAATGGTTCAAAACAAAGTCAGTAAGAAGAGTCGGTCTTCTTGTCCTTAAGTCGGCATTGTTCCTTTTGTATTTAATTCCGATGCAATTTCTGTGTTTCATCGTCAATAAGAAGGTCCAAGGGATACAGTAAACCTGGAGTGAAGCATCGGAATTTAAAACTAGTGCCACTGGAATGGTTCAAAACATAGTCAGTAAGAAGAGTCAGTCTTCTTCTACTTAAGTCGGCATTGTGCCTTTTGTATTTAATTCCGATGCAATTTCTGTGTTTCAACGTCATTAAGGACAGAGGGAAACAGTAAACCTGAAGTGAAGCATCGGAATCTATAACTAGTGTCACAGGAATGGTTAAAAAATAGAAAGTATGAAGAGTCAGTCTTCTTGTACTTAAGTCGGCATAGTGCCTTTTGTATTTAATTCCGATGCAATTTCTGTGTTTCATTTTCAATAAGAAGGTAAGAGGGATACAGTAAACCTGAGGTGAAGCATCGGAATCCAAAACTAGTGTCACAGGAATGGTTCTAAACATAGACAGTAGGAAGAGTCAGTCTTCTTGTACTTATGTCGGCATTGTGCCTTTTGTATTTAATTCCAATGCAATTTCTGTGTTTCATCGTCAATAGGTATACAGTAAACCTGAAGTAAAGCATCGGAATCTATAACTAGTGTCACAGGAATGGTTCAAAACTTAGTCAGTAAGAAGAGTCAGTCTTCTTGTACTTAAGTCGCCATTGTGCATTTTCTATTTAATTACGATGCAATATCTGAGTCTCATCGTCAATAAGAAGGTCCATGGGATACAGTAAACCTGGAGTGATGCATCGGAATCTATAACTAGTGTCACAGGAATGGTTAAAAACATAGAAAGTATATAGAGTCAGTCTTCTTGTACTTAAGTCGGCATTGTGCCTTTTCTAGTTAATTCCGATGCAATTTCTGTGTTTCATCGTCAATAAGATCAGAGGGATACAGTAAACCTGAAGTGAAGCATCGGAATCTATAACTAGTGTCACAGGAATGGTTCAAAACTTTGACAGTAGGAAGAGTCAGTCTTCTTGTACTTAAGTCTGCAATGTGCCTTTTAAATTTAATTCCGATGCAATTTCTGTGTTTCATCGTCAATAAGAAAGACCAAGGCATACAGTAAACCTGAAGTGAAGCATCGGAAACTATAACTAGTGTCACAGGAATGGTTCAAAACATAGTCAGTAAGAAGAGTCAGTCTTCTTTTACTTAAGTCGGCATTGTGCCTTTTCTACTTAATTCCGATGCAATTTCTGAGTTTTCTCGTCAATAAGAAGGTCCAAGGGATACAGTAAACCTGGAGTGAAGCATCGAAATCTATAACTAGTGTCACAGGTATGGTTAAAAACATAGATAGTAGGAAAAGTCAGTCTTCTTGTACTTAAGTTGGCATTATGCCTTTTGTATTTAATTCCGATGCAATTTCTGTGTTTCATCGTCAATAAGAAGGTCAGAGGGATACAGTAAACATGATCTGAAGCATCGGAATCCAAAACTAGTGTCACAGGAATGGTTCAAAACATAGACAGTAAGAAGAGTCAGTCTTCTTGTACTTAAGTCTGCATTGTGCCTTTTGTATTTAATTCCGATGCAATTTCTGTGTTTCATCGTCAATAAGAAGGTCCAAGGCATACAGTAAACCTGAAGTGAAGCATCGGAATCTATAACTAGTGTAACAGGAATGGTTCAAAACATAGTCAGTAAGAAGAGTCAGTCTTCTTTTACTGAAGTCATCATTGTGCCTTTTCTACTTAATTCCGATGAAATTTCTGTGTTTCCTCGTCAATAAGAAGGTCCAAGGGATACAGTAAACCTGGAGTGAAGCATCGGAATCTATAACTAGTGTCACAGGAATGGTTCAAAACATAGACAGTAAGAAGAATCTGTCTTCTTGTACTTAAATCGACATTGTATCATTTCTATTTAATTCCGATGCATTTTCTGTGTTTCATCGTCAATAAGAAGGTCAGAGGGATACAAAAAACCTGAAGTGAAGCATCGGAATCTATAACTAGTGTCACAGGAATGCTTCAAAACAAAGTCAGTAAGAAGAGTCAGTCATCTTGTCCTTCAGTCGGCATTGTGCCTTTTGTATTTAATTCCAATGCAATTTCTGTGTTTCATCGTCAATAAGAAGGTCAAAGGGATACAGTAAACCTGGAGTGAAGCATCGGAATCTATAACTAGTGTCACTGGAATGGTTCAAAACATAGTCAGTAAGGAGAGTCAGTCTTCTTGTACTTAAGTCGGCATTGTACCTTTTGTATTTAATTCCGATGCAATTTCTGTGTTTCATCGGCATTAAGGTCAGATGGAAACAGTAAACCTGAAGTGAAGCATCGGAATCTATAACTAGTGTCACAGGAATGGTTAAAAACATAGAAAGTGTTAAGAGTCAGTCTTCTTGTACCTAAGTCGGCATTGTGCATTTTCTAGTTAATTCCGATGCAATTTCTGTGTTTCATCGTCAATAAGATCCGTGGGATACAGTAAACCTGAAGTGAAGCATCGAAATCTATAACTAGTGTCACAGGAATGGTTCAAAACATTGACAGTAGGAAGAGTCAGTCTTCTTGTACTTAAGTCAGCATTGTGCCTTTTGTATTTAATTCCGATGCAATTTCTGTGTTTCATCGTCAATGAGAGGGTCCAAGTGATACAGTAAACCTGAAGTGAAGCATCGGAATCAATGACTAGTGTCACAGGAATGGTTCAAAATATAGACAGTAAGAAGAGTCAGTCTTCGTGTACTTATGTCGGCATTTTGCCTTTTGTATTTAATTCCGATGCAATTTCTGTGTTTCATCGTCAATGAGAGGGTTCAAGTGATACAGTAAACCTGAAGTGAAGCATCGGAATCTGTGACTAGTGTCACAGGAATGGTTCAAAACATAGACAGTAAGAAGAGTCAGTCTTCGTGTACTTATGTCGGCATTTTGCCTTTTGTATTTAATTCCGATGGAATTTCTGTGTTTCATCGTCAATAAGAAGGTCCAAGGGATACAGTAGACCTGAGGTGAAGCATCGGAATATATAACTAGTGTCACAGGAATGGTTCAAAACATAGTCAGTAAGAAGAGTCAGCATTCTTGTACTTAAGTCGGCATTGTGCCTTTTGTATTTAATTCCGATGCAACTTCTGTGTTTCATCGTCCATAAGAAGGTCCAAGGGATACAGTAAACCTGAAGTGAAGCATCGGAATCCATTACTAGTGTCACAGGTATAGTTAAAAACATAGACAGTAGGAAGAGTCAGTCTTCTTGTCCTTAAGTTGGCATTGTGCCTTTTGTATTTAATTCCGATGCAATTTCTGTGTTTCATCGTCAATAAGAAGGTCAGAGGGATACAGAAAACCTGAAGTGAAGCATCGGAATCTATAACTAGTGTCACAGGAATGGTTCAAAACAAAGTCAGTAAGAAGAGTCAGTCTTCTTGTCCTTAAGTCGGCATTGTGCCTTTTGTATTTAATTCCGATGCAATTTCTGTGTTTCATCGTCAATAAGAAGGTCCAAGGGATACAGTAAACCTGGAGTGAAGCATCGGAATCTATAACTAGTGCCACTTTAATGGTTCAAAACATAGTCAGTAAGAAGAGTCAGTCTTCTTGTACTTAAGTCGGCATTGTGCCTTTTGTATTTAATTCCGATGCAATTTCTGTGTTTCAACGTCGTTAAGGACAGATTGAAACAGTAAACCTGAAGTGAAGCATCAGAATCTATAACTAGTGTCACAGAAATGGTTGAAAAATAGAATGTATGAAGAGTCAGTCTTCTTGTACTTAAGTCGGCATAGTGCCTTTTGTATTTAATTCCGATGCAATTTCTGTGTTTCATTTTCAATAAGAAGGTAAGAGGGATACAGTAAACCTGAAGTGAAGCATCGGAATCCAAAACTAGTGTCACAGGAATGGTTCTAAACATAGACAGTAGGAAGAGTCAGTTTTCCTTGTACTTAAGTCGGCATTGTGCCTTTTGTATTTAATTCCACTGCAATTTCTGTGTTTCATCGTCAATAGGTATACAGTAAACCTGAAGTAAAGCATCGGAATCTATAACTAGTGTCACAGGAATGGTTCAAAACGTAGTCAGTAAGAAGAGTCAGTCTTCTTGTACTTAAGTCGCCATTGTGCATTTTCTATTTAATTACGATGCAATATCTGAGTTTCATCGTCAATAAGAAGGTCCATGGGATACAGTAAACCTGGAGTGATGCATCGGAAGCTATAACTAGTGTCACAGGAATGGTTAAAAACATAGAAAGTATAAAGAGTCAGTCTTCTTGTACTTAAGTCGGCATTGTGCCTTTTCTAGTTAATTCCGATGCAATTTCTGTGTTTCATCGTCAATAGGATCAGAGGGATACAGTAAACCTGAAGTGAAGCATCGGAATCTATAACTAGTGTCACAGGAATGGTTCAAAACATTGACAGTAGGAAGAGTCAGTCTTCTTGTCCTTAAGTCGGCATTGTGCCTTTTGTATTTAATTCCGATGCAATTTCTGTGTTTCATCGTCAATAAGAAGGTCCAAGGCATACAGTAAACCTGAAGTGAAGCATCGGAATCTATAACTAGTGTCACAGGTATGGTTAAAAACATAGACAGTTGGAAGAGTCAGTCTTCTTGTACTTAAGTCGGCATTGTGCCATTCGTATTTCATTCCGATGCAATTTCTGTGTTTCTTCGGCACTAAGAAGGTCCAAGGGATACAGTAAACCTGGAGTGAAGCATCGGAATCTATAACTAGTGTCACAGGTATGGTTAAAAACATAGACAGTAGGAATAGTCAGTCTTCTTGTACTTAAGTCGGCATTCTGCCTTTTGTATTTAATTCCGTTGCAATTTCTGTGCTTCATCGTCATTAAGGTCAGAGAGAAACAGTAAATCTGAAGTGAAGCATCGGAATCTATAACTAGTGTCACAGGAATGGTTAAAAACATAGACAGTTGGAAGAGTCGGTCTTCTTGTACTTAAGTCGGCATTGTGCCTTTAGTATTTAATTCCGATGCAATTTCTGTGTTTCATCGTCAATAAGAAGGTCCAAGGCATACAGTAAACCTGAAGTGAAGCATCGGAATCTATAACTAGTGTCACAGGAATGGTTCAAAACATAGTCAGTAAGAAGAGTCAGTCTTCTTGTCCTTAAGTCGGCATTGTGCCTTTTGTATTTAATTCCGATGCAATTTCTGTGTTTCATCGTCAATAAGCAGGTCAAAGGGATACAGTAAACCTAGAGTGAAGCATCGGAATCTATAACTAGTGTCACAGGAATGGTTCAAAACAAAGTCAGTAAGAAGAGTCAGTCTTCTTGTCCTTAAGTCGGCATTGTGCCTTTTGTATTTAATTCCGATGCAATTTCTGTGTTTCATCGTCAATAAGAAGGTCAAAGGGATACAGTAAACCTGGAGTGAAGCATCGGAATCTATAACTAGTGTTACTGGAATGGTTCAAAACATAGTCAGTAAGAAGAGTCAGTCTTCTTGTACTTAAGTCGGCATTGTACCTTTTGTATTTAATTCCGATGCAATTTCTGTGTTTCATCGGCTTTAAGGTCAGAGCCAAACAGTAAACCTGAAGTGAAGCATCGGAATCTATAACTAGTGTCACAGGAATGGTTAAAAACATAGAAAGTATTAAGAGTCAGTCGACTTGTACTTAAGTCGGCATTGTGCCTTTTCTAGTTAATTCCTATGCAATTTCTGTGTTTCATCGTCAATAAGATCAGAGGGATACAGTAAACCTGAAGTGAAGCATCGAAATCTATAACTAGTGTCACAGGAATGGTTCAAAACATTGACAGTAGGAAGAGTCAGTCTTCTTGTACTTAAGTCAGCATTGTGCCTTTTGTATTTAATTCCGATGCAATTTCTGTGTTTCATCGTCAATGAGAGGGTCCAAGTGATACAGTAAACCTGAGGTGAAGCATCGGAATCTATGACTAGTGTCACAGGAATGGTTCAAAACATAGAGAGTAAGAAGAGTCAGTCTTCGTGTACTTATGTCGGCATTTTGCCTTTTGTATTTAATTCCGATGCAATTTCTGTGTTTCATCGTCAATGAGAGGGTCCAAGTGATACAGTAAACCTGAAGTGATGCATCGGAATCTGTGACTAGTGTCACAGGAATGGTTCAAAACATAGACAGTAAGAAGAGTCAGTCTTCGTGTACTTATGTCGGCATTTTGCCTTTTGTATTTAATTCCGATGGAATTTCTGTGTTTCATCGTCAATAAGAAGGTCCAAGGGATACAGTAAACCTGAGGTGAAGCATCGGAATCTATAACTAGTGTCACAGGAATGGTTCAAAACATAGTCAGTAAGAAGAGACAGCATTCTTGTACTTAAGTCGGCATTGTGCCTTTTCTATTTAATTCCGATGCAATTTCTGTGTTTCATCGTCCATAAGAAGGTCCAAGGGATACAGTTAACCTGAAGTGAAGCATCGGAATCTATAACTTGTGTCACAGGAATGGTTCAAAACAAAGTCAGTAGGCAGAGTCAGTCTTCTTGTCCTTAAGTCGGCATTGTGTCTTTTGTATTTAATTCCGATGCAATTTCTGTGTTTCATCGTCAATAAGAAGGTCCAAGAGATACAGTAAACCTGGAGTGTAGCATCGGAATCTATAACTAGTGTCACAGGAATGGTTCAAAACATAGACAGTAAGAAGAGTGAGTCTTCGTGTACTGAAGTCGGCATTTTGCCTTTTGGATTTAATTCCGATGCAATTTCTGTGTTTCATCGTCAATAAGAAGGTCCAAGGGATACAGTAAACCTGAAGTGAAGCATCGGAATCCATAACTAGTGTCACAGGTATAGTTAAAAACATAGACAGTAGGAAGAGTCAGTCTTCTTGTCCTTAAGTTGGCATTGTGCCTTTTGTATTTAATTCCGATGCAATTTCTGAGTTTCATCGTCAATAAGAAGGTCAGAGGGATACAAAAAACCTGAAGTGAAGCATGGGAATCTATAACTAGTGTCACAGGAATGGTTCAAAACAAAGTCAGTAAGAAGAGTCAGTCTTCTTGTCCTTAAGTCGGCATTGTGCCTTTTCTATTTCATTCCGATGCTATTTCTGTGTTTCATCGTCAATAAGAAGGTCCAAGGGATACAGTAAACCTGGAGTGAAGTATCAGAATCTATAACTAGTGCCACTGGAATGGTTCAAAACATAGTCAGTAAGAAGAGTCAGTCTTCTTGTACTTAAGGCGGCATTGTGCCTTTTGTGTTTAATTCCGATGCAATTTCTGTGTTTCATCGTCAATAAGAAGGTCCAAGGGATACAGTAAACCTGAAGTGAAGCATCGGAATCTATAACTAGTGTCACAGGAATGGTTATAAAATAGAAAGTATGAAGAGTCAGTATTCTTGTACTTAAGTCGGATAGTGCCTTTTGTATTTAATTCCGATGCAGTTTCTGTGTTTCATTTTCAATAAGAAGGTAAGAGGGATACAGTAAACCTGAAGTGAAGCATCGGAATCCAAAACTAGTGTCACAGGAATGGTTCTAAACATAGACAGTAGGAAGAGTCGGTCTCCTTGTACTTAAGTCGGCATTGTGCCTTTTGTATTTAATTCCAATGCAATATCTGTGATTCATCGTCAATAGGTATACAGTAAACCTGAAGTAAAGCATCGGAATCTATAACTAGTGTCACACGAATGGTTCAAAACATAGTCAGTAAGAAGAGTCAGTCTTCTCGTACTTAAGTCGCCATTGTACATTTTCTATTTAATTACGATGCAATATCTGAGTTTCATCGTCAATAAGAAGGTCCATGGGATACAGTAAACCTGGAGTGATGCATCGGAATCTATAACTAGTGTCACAGGAATGGTTAAAAACATAGAAAGTATGAAGAGTCAGTCTTCTTGTACTTAAGTCGGCATTGTGCCTTTTCTAGTTAATTCTGATGCAATTTCTGTGTTTCATAGTCAATAAGATCAGAGGGATACAGTAAACCTGAAGTGAAGCATCGGAATCTATAACTAGAGTCACAGGAATGGTTCAAAACATTGACAGTAGGAAGAGTCAGTCTTCTTGTCCTTAAGTCGGCATTGTGCCTTTTGTATTTAATTCCGATGCAATTTCTGTGTTTCATCGTCAATAAGAGGGTCCAAGGGATACAGTAAACCTGAAGTGCAGCATCGGAATCTATAACTAGTGTCACAGGAATGGTTCAAAACATAGTCAGTAAGAAGAGTCAGTCTTCTTGTACTTAAGTCGGCATTGTGCCTTTTGTATTTCATTCCGATGCAATTTCTGTGTTTCTTCGGCAATAAGAAGGTCCAAGGGATACAGTAAACCTGGAGTGAAGCATCGGAATCTATAACTAGTGTCACAGGTATGGTTAAAAACATAGACAGTAGGAAGAGTCAGTCTTGTTGTCCTTAAGTCGGCATTGTGCCTTTTGTATTTAATTCCGATGCAATTTCTGTGTTTCATCGTCAATAAGGAGGTCCAAGGGATACAGTAAACCTTGAGTGTAGCATCGGAATCTATAACTAGTGTCACAGGAATGGTTCAAAACGTAGACAGTAAGAAGTGTCAGTCATCGTGTAGTTAAGTCGGCATTTTGCCTTTTGTGTTTAATTCCGATGAATTTTCTGTGTTTCATCGTCAATAAGAAGATCCAAGGGATACAGAAAACCTGAAGTGAAGCCTCGGAATCTATAACTAGTGTCACACGATTGGTTCAAACATAGTCAGTAAGAAGAGTCAGTCTTCTTGTACTTAAGTCGGCATTGTGCATTTTTGTATTTATTTCCGATGCAATTTCTGTGTTTCATCGGCAATAAGGTCAGAGGGATACAGTAAACCTGAAGTGAAGCATTGCAATCTATAACTAGTGTCACAGGAATGGTTCAAAACGTAGACAGCTGGAAGAGTCGGTCTTCTTGTACTTAAGTCGGCATTGTGCCTTTTGTGTTTAATTCCGATGCAATTTCTGTGTTTCATCGTCAATAAGAAGGTAAGAGCGATACAGAAAACCTGAAGTGAAGCATCGGAATCAAAAACTAGTGGCACAGGAATGGTTCAAAATATAGACAGTAGGAAGAGTCAATCTTCGTGTACTTAAGTCGGCATTCTGCCTTTTGTATTTAATTCCGATGTAATTTCTGTGTTTCATCGTTAATAAGAAGGTCCAAGTGATACAGTTATCCTGAAGTGAAGCATCGGAAACTATGACTAGGGTCACAGGAATGGTTCAAAACATAGACAGTAAAACGAGTCAGTCTTCGTGTACTTAAGTCGGCATTTTGCCCTTTGTATTTAATTCCAATGCAATTTCTGTGTTTCATCGTCAATAAGAAGGTCCAAGGGATACAGTAAACCACAAGTGAAGCATCGGAATCTATAACTAGTTTCACAGGAATGGTTCAAAACATAGTCAGTAAGAGGAGTCGGTCTTCATGTACTTAATTCGGCAATGTGCCTTTTGTATTTAATTCCGATTCAATTTCTGTGTTTCATCGTCAATAAGAAGGTCCAAGGGATACTGTAAACCTGGAGTGAAGCATCGGAATCTATAACTAGTGTCACTGGAATGGTTCAAAACATAGACAGTAAGAAGAATCTGTCTTCTTGTACGTAAGTCGACATTGTACCTTTCTATTTAATTCCGATGCAATTTCTGTGTTTCATCGTCAATAAGAAGGTCAGAGGGATACAATAAACCTGAAGTGAAGCATCGGAATCTATAACTAGTGTCTCAGGAATGGTTCAAAACAAAGTCAGTAAGAAGAGTCAGTCTTCTTGTCCTTAAGTCGGCATTGTGCCGTTTTTTTAATTAAATTCCGATGCAATTTCTGTGTTTCATCGTCAATAAGAAGGTCCAAGGGATACTGTAAACCTGGAGTGAAGCATCGGAATCTATAACTAGTGTCACTGGAATGGTTCAAAACATAGTCCGTAAGAAGAGTCAGTCTTCTTGTTCTTAAGTCGGCATTGTGCCTTTTGTATTTAATTCCGATGCAATTTCTGTGTTTCATCGGCATTGAGGACAGAGGGAAACAGTAAACCTGAAGTGATGCATCGGAATCTATAACTAGTGTCACAGGAATGGTTCTAAACATAGACAGTAGGATGAGTCAGTCTTCTTGTACTTAAGTCGGCATTGTGCCTTTTGTATTTAATTCCAATGCAATTTCTGTGTTTCATCGTCAATAGGTATACAGTAAACCTGAAGTAAAGCATCGGAATCTATAACTAGTGTCACAGGAATGGTTCAAAACATAGTCAGTAAGAAGAGTCAGTCTTCTTGTACATAAGTCGCCATTGTGCATTTTCTATTTAATTCCGATGCAATATCTGAGTTTCATCGTCAATAAGAAGGTCCATGGGATACAGTAAACCTGGAGTGAGGCATCGGAATCTATAACTAGTGCCACAGGAATGGTTCAAAACATAGACAGTAAAAGGAGTCAGTCTTCTTGTACTTAAGTCGACATTGTGCCTTTTCTATTTAATTCCGATGCAATTTCTGTGTTTCATCGTCAATAAGAAGGTCAGAGGGATACAATAAACCTGAAGTGAAGCATCGAAATCTATAACTTATGTCACAGGAGTGGTTCATAGCAAAGTCAGTAAGAAGAGTCAGTCTTCTTGTCCTGAAGTCGGCATTGTGCCTTTTGTATTTAATTACGATGCAATTTCTGTGTTTCATCGTCAATAAGAAGGTCCAAGGGATACAGTAAACCTGTAGTGAATCATCGGAATCTATAACTAGTATCAATGGAATGGTTCAAAACATAGACAGTAAGATAAGTCAGTCTTCTTGTACTTAAGTCGGCATTGTGCCTTTTGTATTTAATTACGATGCAATTTCTGTGTTTCATCGTCAATAAGAAGGTCCAAGGGATACAGTAAACCTGGAGTGAAGCATCGGAATCTAAAATTAGTGTCACAGGAATGGGTCAAACATAGACAGTAAGAAGAGTCAGTCTTCTTGTACTTAACTCGGCATTGTGCCTTTTGTATTTAATTCCGATGCAATTTCTGTGTTTCATCGTCAATAAGAAGGTCCAATGGATTCAGTAAACCTGGAGTGTAGCATCGGAATCTATAACTAGTGTCACAGGAATGGTTCAAAACATAGTCAGTAAGAAGAGTCGGTCTGCATGTACTTCAGTCGGCATTGTGCCTTTTGTATTTAATTCCGATACAATTTCTGTGTTTCATCGTCAATAAGAAGGTCTAAGGGATACAGTAAACCTGAAGTGACGCATCGGAATCTATAACTAGTGTCACATGAATGGTTCAAAGCAAAGTCAGTAAGAAGAGTCAGTCTTCTTGTCGTTAAGTCGGCATTGTGCCTTTTGTATTTAATTCCGATGCAATTTCTGTGTTTCATCGTTAATAAGAAGGTCCAAGGGATACAGTAAACCTGGAGTGTAGCATCGGAATCTATAACTAGTGTCACAGGAATGGTTCAAAGCATAGACAGTAAGCAGAGTCAGTCTTCGTGTACTTAAGTCGGTATTTTGCCTTTCGGATTTAATTCCGATGCAATTTCTGTGTTTTATCGTCAATAAGAAGGTCAGATGGATGCAATAAACAAGAAGTGAAGCATCGAAATGGTTCAAAACAATGTCAGTAAGAAGAGTCAGTCTTCTTGTACTTAAGTCGGCATTGTGCCTTTTGTATTTAATTCCGATGCAATATCTGTGATTCATCGTCAATAAGAAGGTCTAAGGGATACAGTAAACCTGAAGTGACGCATCGGAATCTATAACTAGTGTCACATGAATGGTTCAAAGCAAAGTCAGTAAGAAGAGTCAGTCTTCTTGTCGTTAAGTCGGCATTGTGCCTTTTGTATTTAATTCCGATGCAATTTTTGTGTTTCATCGTCAATAAGAAGGTCAGAGGGATACAATAAACCTGAAGTGAAGCATCGGAATCTATAACTAGTGTCACAGGAGTGGTTCATAGCAAAGTCAGTAAGAAGAGTCAGTCTTCTTGTCCTGAATTCGGCATTGTGCCTTTTCTATTGAAATCCGGTGCAATTTCTGTGTTTCACTGTCAATAAGAAGGTGCAAGTGATACAGTAAACCTGAAGTGAAGCATCGGAATCTATGACTAGTGTCACAGGAATGGTTCAAAACATAGACAGTAAGAAGAGTCAGTCTTCGTGTACTTAAGTTGGCATTGTGCCTTTTGTATTTAATTCCGATGCAATTTCTGAGTTTCATCGTCAATAAGAAGGTCAGAGGGATACAAAAAACCTGAAGTGAAGCATCGGAATCTATAACTAGTGTCACAGGAATGGTTCAAAACAAAGTCAGTAAGAAGAGTCAGTCTTCTTGTCCTTAAGTCGGCATTGTGCCTTTTGTATTTAATTCCGATGCAATTTCTGTGTTTCATCGTCAATAAGAAGGTCCAAGGGATACAGTAAACCTGGAGTGAAGTATCGGAATCTATAACTAGTGCCACTGGAATGGTTCAAAACATAGTCAGTAAGAAGAGTCAGTCTTCTTGTACTTAAGGCGGCATTGTGCCTTTTGTGTTTAATTCCGATGCAATTTCTGTGTTTCATCGTCAATAAGAAGGTCCAAATGATACAGTAAACCTGAAGTGAAGCATCGGAATCTATAACTAGTGTCACAGGAATGGTTATAAAATAGAAAGTATGAAGAGTCAGTATTCTTGTACTTAAGTCGGATAGTGCCTTTTGTATTTAATTCCGATGCAGTTTCTGTGTTTCATTTTCAATAAGAAGGTAAGAGGGATACAGTAAACCTGAAGTGAAGCATCGGAATCCAAAACTAGTGTCACAGGAATGGTTCTAAACATAGACAGTAGGAAGAGTCGGTCTTCTTGTACTTAAGTCGGCATTGTGCCTTTTGTATTTAATTCCAATGCAATATCTGTGATTCATCGTCAATAGGTATACAGTAAACCTGAAGTAAAGCATCGGAATCTATAACTAGTGTCACACGAATGGTTCAAAACATAGTCAGTAAGAAGAGTCAGTCTTCTCGTACTTAAGTCGCCATTGTGCATTTTCTATTTAATTACGATGCAATATCTGAGTTTCATCGTCAATAAGAAGGTCCATGGGATACAGTAAACCTGGAGTGATGCATCGGAATCTATAACTAGTGTCACAGGAATGGTTAAAAACATAGAAAGTATGAAGAGTCAGTCTTCTTGTACTTAAGTCGGCATTGTGCCTTTTCTAGTTAATTCTGATGCAATTTCTGTGTTTCATAGTCAATAAGATCAGAGGGATACAGTAAACCTGAAGTGAAGCATCGGAATCTATAACTAGTGTCACAGGAATGGTTCAAAACATTGACAGTAGGAAGAGTCAGTCTTCTTGTCCTTAAGTCGGCATTGTGCCTTTTGTATTTAATTCCGATTTAATTTCTGTGTTTCATCGTCAATAAGAGGGTCCAAGGGATACAGTAAACCTGAAGTGCAGCATCGGAATCTATAACTAGTGTCACAGGAATGGTTCAAAACATAGTCAGTAAGAAGAGTCAGTCTTCTTGTACTTAAGTCGGCATTGTGCCTTTTGTATTTCATTCCGATGCAATTTCTGTGTTTCTTCGGCAATAAGAAGGTCCAAGGGATACAGTAAACCTGGAGTGAAGCATCGGAATCTATAACTAGTGTCACAGGTATGGTTAAAAACATAGACAGTAGGAAGAGTCAGTCTTGTTGTCCTTAAGTGGGCATTGTGCCTTTTGTATTTAATTCCGATGCAATTTCTGTGTTTCATCGTCAATAAGGAGGGCCAAGGGATACAGTAAACCTTGAGTGTAGCATCGGAATCTATAACTATTGTCACAGGAATGGTTCAAAACGTAGACAGTAAGAAGTGTCAGTCGTCGTGTAGTTAAGTCGGCATTTTGCCTTTTGTGTTTAATTCCGATGAATTTTCTGTGTTTCATCGTCAATAAGAAGATCCAAGGGATACAGAAAACCTGAAGTGAAGCCTCGGAATCTATAACTAGTGTCACACGATTGGTTCAAACATAGTCAGTAAGAAGAGTCAGTCTTCTTGTACTTAAGTCGGCATTGTGCATTTTTGTATTTATTTCCGATGCAATTTCTGTGTTTCATCGGCAATAAGGTCAGAGGGATACAGTAAACCTGCAGTGAAGCATTGCAATCTATAACTAGTGTCACAGGAATGGTTCAAAACGTAGACAGCTGGAAGAGTCGGTCTTCTTGTACTTAAGTCGGCATTGTGCCTTTTGTATTTAATTCCGATGCAATTTCTGTGTTTCATCGTCAATAAGAAGGTAAGAGCGATACAGAAAACCTGAAGTGAAGCATCGGAATCAAAAACTAGTGGCACAGGAACGGTTCAAAATATAGACAGTAGGAAGAGTCAATCTTCGTGTACTTATGTCGGCATTCTGCCTTTAGTATTTAATTCCGATGTAATTTCTGTGTTTCATCGTTAATAAGAAGGTCCAAGTGATACAGTTATCCTGAAGTGAAGCATCGGAAACTATGACTAGTGTCACAGGAATGGTTCAAAACATAGACAGTAAGAAGAGTCAGTCTTCGTGTACTTAAGTCGGCATTGTGCCTTTTGTATTATTCCGATGCAATTTCTGTATTTCATCGTCAATAAGGAGGTCCAAGGGATACAGTAAACCTGAAGTGAAGCATCGGAATCTATAACTAGTGTCACTGGAATGGTTCAAAACATAGACAGTAAGAAGAATCTGTCTTCTTGTACTTAAGTCGACATTGTACCTTTCTATTTAATTCCGATGCAATTTCTGTGTTTCATCGTCAATAAGAAGGTCAGAGGGATACAATAAACCTGAAGTGAAGCATCGGAATCTATAACTAGTGTCTCAGGAATGGTTCAAAACAAAGTCAGTAAGAAGAGTCAGTCTTCTTGTTCTTAAGTCGGCATTGTGCCTTTTGTATTTAATTCCGATGCAATTTCTGTGTTTCATCGGCATTGAGGACAGAGGGAAACAGTAAACCTGAAGTGATGCATCGGAATCTATAACTAGTGTCACAGGAATGGTTCTAAACATAGACAGTAGGATGAGTCAGTCTTCTTGTACTTAAGTCGGCATTGTGCCTTTTGTATTTAATTCCAATGCAATTTCTGTGTTTCATCGTCAATAGGTATACAGTAAACCTGAAGTAAAGCATCGGAATCTATAACTAGTGTCACAGGAATGGTTCAAAACATAGTCAGTAAGAAGAGTCAGTCTTCTTGTACTTAAGTCGCCATTGTGCATTTTCTATTTAATTCCGATGCAATATCTGAGTTTCATCGTCAATAAGAAGGTCCATGGGATACAGTAAACCTGGAGTGAGGCATCGGAATCTATAACTAGTATCAATGGAATGGTTCAAAACATAGACAGTAAGATAAGTCAGTCTTCTTGTACTTAAGTCGGCATTGTGCCTTTTGTATTTAATTACGATGCAATTTCTGTGTTTCATCGTCAATAAGAAGGTCCAAGGGATACAGTAAACCTGGAGTGAAGCATCGGAATCTAAAATTAGTGTCACAGGAATGGGTCAAACATAGACAGTAAGAAGAGTCAGTCTTCTTGTACTTAACTCGGCATTGTGCCTTTTGTATTTAATTCCGATGCAATTTCTGTGTTTCATCGTCAATAAGAAGGTCCAATGGATTCAGTAAACCTGGAGTGTAGCATCGGAATCTATAACTAGTGTCACAGGAATGGTTCAAAACATAGTCAGTAAGAAGAGTCGGTCTGCATGTACTTCAGTCGGCATTGTGCCTTTTGTATTTAATTCCGATACAATTTCTGTGTTTCATCGTCAATAAGAAGGTCTAAGGGATACAGTAAACCTGAAGTGACGCATCGGAATCTATAACTAGTGTCACATGAATGGTTCAAAGCAAAGTCAGTAAGAAGAGTCAGTCTTCTTGTCGTTAAGTCGGCATTGTGCCTTTTGTATTTAATTCCGATGCAATTTCTGTGTTTCATCGTTAATAAGAAGGTCCAAGGGATACAGTAAACCTGGAGTGTAGCATCGGAATCTATAACTAGTGTCACAGGAATGGTTCAAAGCATAGACAGTAAGCAGAGTCAGTCTTCGTGTACTTAAGTCGGTATTTTGCCTTTCGGATTTAATTCCGATGCAATTTCTGTGTTTTATCGTCAATAAGAAGGTCAGATGGATGCAATAAACAAGAAGTGAAGCATCGAAATGGTTCAAAACAATGTCAGTAAGAAGAGTCAGTCTTCTTGTACATAAGTCGGCATTGTGCGTTTTGTATTTAATTCCGATGCAATATCTGTGATTCATCGTCAATAAGAAGGTCTAAGGGATACAGTAAACCTGAAGTGACGCATCGGAATCTATAACTAGTGTCACATGAATGGTTCAAAGCAAAGTCAGTAAGAAGAGTCAGTCTTCTTGTCCTTAAGTCGGCATTGTGCCTTTTGTATTTAATTCCGATGCAATATCTGTGATTCATCGTCAATCAGAAGGTCTAAGTGATACAGTAAACATGAAGTGAAGCATCGGAATCTATGACTAGTGTCCCAGGAATGGTTCAAACATAGACAGTTAGAAGAGTCAGTCTGCGTGTACTTAATTCAGCATTGTGCCTTTTGTATTGCATTCCGAAGGAATTTCAGTGTTTCATCGTCAATACGAAGGTCGGAGGGATACAGTAAACCTCAAGTGAAGCATTGGAATCAATAGCTAGTGTCACAGGAATGGTTCAAAACATAGTCAGTAAGAAGAGTCAGTCTTCTTGTCCTTAAGTCGGCATTGTGCCTTTTGTATTTAATTCCGATGCAATTTCTGTGTTTCATCGTCAATAAGAAGGTCCAAGGGTTACAGTAAACCTGGAGTGAAGCATCGGAATCTATAACTAGTGCCACAGGAATGGTTCAAAACATAGACAGTAAAAGGAGTCAGTCTTCTTGTACTTAAGTCGACATTGTGCCTTTTCTATTTAATTCCGATGCAATTTCTGTGTTTCATCGTCAATAAGACGGTCAGAGGGATACAATAAACCTGAAGTGAAGCATCGAAATCTATAACTTATGTCACAGGAGTGGTTCATAGCAAAGTCAGTAAGAAGAGTCAGTCTTCTTGTCCTGAAGTCGGCATTGTGCCTTTTGTATTGAAATCCGGTGCAATTTCTGTGTTTCACTGTCAATAAGAAGGTGCAAGTGATACAGTAAACCTGAAGTGAAGCATCGGAATCTATAACTAGTGTCTCAGGAATGGTTCAAAACAAAGTCAGTAAGAAGAGTCAGTCTTCTTGCCCTTAAGTCGGCATTGTGCCTTTTGTATTTAATTCCGATGCAATTTCTGTGTTTCATCGTCAATAAGAAGGTCCACGGGATACTGTAAACCTGGAGTGAAGCATCGGATTCTATAACTAGTGTCACTGGAATGGTTCAAAACATAGTCAGTAAGAAGAGTCAGTCTTCTTGTTCTTAAGTCGGCATCGTGCCTTTTGTATTTAATTCCGATGCATTTTCTGTGTTTCATCGGCATTAAGGACAGAGGGAAACAGTAAACCTGAAGTGATGCATCGGAATCTATAACTAGTGTCACAGGAATGGTTAAAAACATAGAAAGTATGAAGAGTCAGTGTTCTTTTACTTAAGTCGGCATTGTGCCTTTTGTATTTAATTCCGACGCAATTTCTGTGTTTCATCTTCAATAAGAAGGTACGAGGGATACAGTAAACCTGAAGTGAAGCATCGGAATCCAAAACTAGTGTCACAGGAATGGTTCTAAACATAGACAGTAGGATGAGTCAGTCTTCTTGTACTTAAGTCGGCATTGTGCCTTTAGTATTTAATTCCAATGCAATTTCTGTGTTTCATCGTCAATAGGTATACAGTAAACCTGAAGTAAAGCATCGGAATCTATATCTAGTGTCACAGGAATGATTCAAAACATAGTCAGTAAGAAGAGTCAGTCTTCTTGTACTTAAGTCGCCATTGTGCATTTTCTATTTAATTCCGATGCAATATCTGAGTTTCATCGTCAATAAGAAGGTCCATGGGATACAGTAAACCTGGAGTGAGGCATCGGAATCTATAACTAGTGTCACAGGAATGGTTCAAAGCATAGAGAGTAGGAAGAGTCAGTCTTCTTGTACTTATTCGACATTGTGCCTTTTCTATTTAATTCCGATGCAATTTCTGTGTTTCTTCGTCAATAAGAAGGTCGGAGGGATACAATAAACCTGAAGTGAAGCATCGAAATCTGTAACTAGTGTCACAGGAATGGTTCAAAGCAAAGTCAGTAAGAAGAGTCAGTGTTCTTGTCCTTTAGTCGGCATTATGCCTTTTGTATTTAATTCCGATGCAATTTCTGTGTTTCACTGTCAATAAGAAGGTCCAAGTGATACAGTAAACCTGAAGTGAAGCATCGGAATCTATGACTAGTGTCACAGGAATGGTTCAAAACATAGACAGAAAGAAGAGTCAGTCTTCGTGTACTAAAGTCTGCATTTTGCATTTTGTATTTAATTCCGATGCAATTTCTGTGTTTCATCGTCAATAAGAAGGTCCAAAGGGATACAGTAAACCTGAGGTGAAGCATCAGAATCTATAACTAGTGTCACAGGTATGGTTCAAAACATAGTCAGTAAGAAGAGTCAGTCTTCTTGTACTTATGTCTGTATTGTGCCTTTTGTATTTAATTCCGATGCAATTTCTGTGTTTCATCGTCAATAACAAGTTCCAAGGGATACAGTTAACCTGGTGTGAAGCATCGGAATCTATAACTAGTGTCAATGGAATGGTTCAAAACATACACAGTAAGATGAGTCATTCTTCTTGTACTTAAGTCAGCATTGTGCCTTTTGTATTTAAATAAGATGCAATTTCTGTGTTTCATCGTCAATAAGTAGGTCAGAGGGATACAGTAAACCTGAAGTGAAGCATCGGAATCTATAGCTAGTGTCTCAGGAATGGTTCAAAGCATAGTCAGTATGAAGAGTCCGTATTCTTTTCCTTAAGTCGGATTTGTGCCTTTTGTGTTTAATTCCGATGCAATTTCTGTGTTTCATCGTCAATAAGAAGGTCCAAGGGATACAGTAACCTCAAGTGAAGCATCGGAATCTATAACTAGTGTCACAGGAATGGTTCAAAACATAGTCAGTAAGAAGAGTCGGTCTTCATATACATAAGTCGGCATTGTGTCTTTTGTATTTAATTCCGATGCAATTTCTGTGTTTCATCGATAATAAGAAGGTCCAAGGGATACAGTACACCTGAAGTGAAGCATCGGAATCTATAACTAGTGTCACAGGAATGGTTCAAAACAAAGTCAGTAAGAAGAGTCAGTCTTCTTGTCCTTAAGTCGGCATTGTGCCTTTTGTATTTAATTCCGATGCAATTTCTGTGTTTCATCGTCAATAAGAAGGTCAGAGGGATACAGTAAACCTGAAGTGAAGCATCCGAATCTATAACTAGTGTCACGGGAATGGTTCAAAACATAGTCACTAAAAAGAGTCAGTGTTCTTGTACTTAAGTCGGCATTGTGCCTTTTGTATTTAATTCCGGTGCAATTTCTGTGTTTCATCGTCAATAACAAGGTCAGAGGGATACAGTAAACCTAAAGTGAGCATCAAATCTATAACGAGTGCCACAGGTTTGTTCAACACATAGTCAGTAGAAAGAGTCCGTGTTCTTGTGCTTAAGTCGGCATTGTGCCTTTTGTATTTAATTCCGATGCCATTTCTGTGTTTCATCGTCAATAAGAAGGTCAGAGGGATACAGTAAACCTGAATTGAAGCATCGGAATCTATGACTAGTGTCACATGAATGGTTCAAAGCAAAGTCAGTAAGAAGAGTCAGTCTTCTTGTCGTTAAGTCGGCATTGTGCCTTTTTTATTTAATTCCGATGCAATTTCTGTGTTTCATCGTCAATAAGAAGGTCCAAGGGATACAGTAAACCTGGAGTGTAGCATCGGAATCTATAACTAGTGTCACAGGAATGGTTCAAAACATAGACAGTAAGCAGAGTCAGTCTTCGTGTACTTAAGTCTGCATTTTGCCTTTCGGATATAATTCCGATGCAATTTCTGTGTTTAATCGTCAATAAGAAGGTCAGATGGATGCAATAAACAAGAAGTGAAGCATCGAAATCTATAACTAGTGTCATAGGAATGGTTCAAAACATAGTCAGTAAGAAGAGTCAGTCTTCTTGCCCTTAAGTCGGCA
The DNA here is from genome assembly GCF_023864345.2 of Schistocerca serialis cubense. Classification (NCBI taxonomy): domain Eukaryota; kingdom Metazoa; phylum Arthropoda; class Insecta; order Orthoptera; family Acrididae; genus Schistocerca; species Schistocerca serialis. Next base: position 20,081,062 of record NW_026047617.1, read on the forward strand.
TTGTCCTTTTGTATTTAATTTCGATGCAATTACTGTGTTTCATCGTCAATAAGAAGGTCCAAGGGATACAGTAAACCTGGAGTGATGCATCGGAATCTATAACTAGTGTCACATGAATGGTTCAAAGCAAAGTCAGTAAGAAGAGTCAGTCTTCTTGTCGTTAAGTGGGCATTGTGCCTTTTGTATTTAATTCCGATGCAATATCTGTGTTTCATCGTTAATAAGAAGGTCCAAGGGATACAGTAAACCTGGAGTGTAGCATCGGAATCTATAACTAGTGTCACAGGAATTGTTCAAAACATAGACAGTAAGCAGAGACAGTCTTCGTGTACTTAAGTCGGCATTTTGCCTTTCGGATTTAATTCCGATGCAATTTCTGTGTTTTATCGTCAATAAGAAGGTCAGATGGATCCAATAAACAAGAAGTGAAGCATCGAAATGGTTCAAAACAAAGTCAGTAAGAAAAGTCAATCTTCTTGTCCTTAAGTCGGCATTGTGCCTTTTGTATTTAATTCCGATGCAATTTCTGTGATTCATCGTCAATAAGAAGCTCTAAGTGATGCAGTAAACCTGAAGTGACGCATCGGAATCTATAACTAGTGTCACATGAATGGTTCAAAGCAAAGTCAGCAAGAAGAGTCAGTCTTCTGGTCCTTAAGTCGGCATTGTGCCTTTTGTATTTAATTCCGATGCAATATCTGTGATTCATCGTCAATAAGAAGGTCTAACTGATACAGTAAACATGAAGTGAAGCATCGGAATCTATGACTAGTGTCCCAGGAATGGTTCAAACATAGACAGTTAGAAGAGTCAGTCTTCGTGTACTTAATTCA